>NC_030812.1:88682137-90057970 GCF_001704415.2 Capra hircus | reverse complement strand
ATTTACATATAGGTTTCTATGTGAATATGTTTTCATTTCTCTGAGACAAAAGCCCAAAAGTATAATTTCTGGATTGTATGATAGCTCATGTTGTTGCTAACAAACTGCCAAGTGGTTTTCCAGAGTGGCTGTACTACTTACATTTTCACCATCAATGTATGAGTTCTCCATTTTCTCCATGTTCTTACCAGCATTTGGCATGGTCATTAACTATATATTTTAGTCATTCTTATGGGCATGTTATTGTGGCTTTAATTTGCTTTTCCCTAATAACTAATGGGGATTCTCAGGTAACTCGGTGGTAAAGAATCTACCTGCCAATGCAGGAGACACAGGTTCAATCCCTGGGTCAGGAAGATCCCCTGGAGGAGGGCATGGCAACCCACTCTTGTATTCTTGCCTGGAAAATCCTATGGACAAAGGAGCCTGGCGGGCAATAGTCCATGGGGTCACAAAGATTCAAATGCTACTGAGCACACACATGACTGAGTACCCTGCCCCCTCTCCCGACAGACACACATACACAATAACTAATGATGTCAACCATTCTTTATGTGCTTATTTATTGCATATCTTCTTCCATGAAACATTTCATGTCTTTTGCCCATTTTCTAATTATATTCTTTGTTTTTTTACTGTTAAAGTCTGAGAGTTCTTTATATATTCTAGACTCTGCTCCTCTGCTGGCTATGGGACTTGCAAACATTATCTCTCAGTGTATAACTTTCCTTTTCATGCTTTTAAAAACTTTTTGCATAGCCCCCAAATTTTCTTTTGTGTTCTCTTCCAAGAAATTTTGCTTTTATATTTTGTATTTAAGTCTGTAATCCATTTAATTTTTATATTAGGTATGAGATTTAGATCAAAGTTTATATTTTTGCCTATGGAAGTGTGATTGTTACAGTGTCATCTGGTCAAAAGACTGAAATCTTTTTCCATTAAATTGTCTTTGCCCCTTTTTCAAAAATCAGTTGGGCATATTTATTTGAGCCTGCTGTTGTTTAGTTACTTAGTTGTATCCAACTCTTTGTGATGCCATAGACTGCAGCATGCCAGGCTTCCCTGTCCTTCACTGTCTCTTAGAGTTTGCTCAAACTCACATCCATCAAGTTGGTGATGCCATTCAACCATCTCATCCTCTGTCACCCTCTTCTCATCCTGCTCTCAGCCGTTCCCAGTATCAGGGTCTTTCCCAGTAAGTCAGCTCTTTGAGTCAGGTGGCCAAAATATAGGAGCTTCAGCTTCAGCATCAGTACTTCCAATGAATATTCAGGGCTGATTTCCTTTAGGATTGACTAATTGATCTCCTTGCTGTCCAAGGGATTCTCAAAGGTCTTCTCAAGCACCACAATTCAAAAGCATCAACTCTTCAGTGCTCAGTACAGTCTAACATCTGTACATGACTACTGGAAAAACAATAACCTTGGCTATACAAATTAGTATTTCTGTGTTATTTATCCTTTCCCACTGATCTCTGTATCTCTTCCTCCACCGATACCTAGCTCCTTACTCACCTGTTTCTGATACCCCCTGGAGAGGGAACTGAGGTACCTCAATACAGCCTTGTGAGCATGGAAATTTAAGCTCCCCACTATTCATCTATTCTAGTGTGGTAAGGGAGTATGGTCACAGTTTTTCTGTGATATTTGGCTGGAGTAGAGTGGTTATTGTTTAAACATTTTCTGTCTTGTCAAGCTACCCTTTTGGCTAGAGAGAGCAGGCCTTCTTTTGATCATGTTTTTGCCTACATCCACTGGCATTTCCATATCGCTGGCTTCTTGAGTTCTATGTATGGAATAGGTGAGGCAGAAATACATGTTGTTCCTTGAGGTCTCAGGTCCCTATTAAGTCTCTCCTCTTCTCTATACCCTTTAAGAATCTTCTTATATTTGTTTTATATATAATTTCCAAGGGGTTTTGTGTACTTAGTGGGAGGAATAAGGAAAAATATGCCTATTCAATCTTCCCAAAAGTCACAAAATTTTACTTCCAGTTTATATCCTTTCTTTGTGGTCCAGAACTAAGTGTTGCAATACCTCATTATCCTCTGTTCTTGTAAGTCTCGAAGGTAACTTGCTCAAACTGAGCCCACTCTGCATGTTGCGCTGTCACCTTCCTGATACACAAGCCAAAAAATATAAAATTCTTCTTAGCTCTTCTTTTTGCTTCCATTTTAACCATCATGGAGTCCTCTTGATTTTTTTTCTTCAAAGTAGTTTTTAATTCTTTCCACTTCACTGTATCCAGATATTTCCTTGGTGGCTGAGATGGTAAAGAATCCGCCTGCAATGCCAGAGACCTGCATTCAATCCCTGGGTCAGAAAGATCTCCTGGAGAAGGGAGTGGCAACCCACTCCAGTATTCTTGCCTGGAGAATTCCACGGGCAGAGGAGACTGGCGGGCTGCAGTTCATGGAGTTGCAAAGAGTTGGACATGACTAAGCACACACACACACACTTTTCTGTATCTGCATGCCACAATTCTAATCTAAACAACTCTCACCTCTAATCAAAACCTTCTGCAAACACCTCTTACCTGATCTGCCCACATACACCCTCCCTGTTTTACGTTCTTTTCCATATTACAGCTGGAAAGATCTTTTCAAAAACTATTGTTATTATTCAGTAATTTTCATTGCTTTTAGGGTATTGGTTTTTAAAATCTTTAACCTCCACCTACCTATTTAGTTCAGTTCAGTTCACTCGCTGAGTCGTGCCCGACTCTTTGTGACCCCATGAATAGCAGCACGCCAGGCCTCCCTGTCCATCACCAACTCCAAGAGTTCACTCAAACTCATGTCCATCAAGTCAGTGATGCCATCCAGCCATCTCATCCTCTGTTGTCCCCTTCTCCTCCTGTCCCCAATCCCTCCCAGCATCAGAGTCTTTTCCAATGAGTCAATTCTTCGCATCAGGTGGCCAAAGCATTGGAGTTTCACTTTAGCATCAGTCCTTCCAAAGAACACCCAGGACTGATCTCCATTAGAATGGACTGGTTGGACTTCCTTGCAGTTCAAGGGACTCTCAAGAGTCTTCTCCCACACCACAGTTCAAAAGCGTCAATTCTTTGGCGCTCAGCTTTCTTCACAGTCCAACTCTCACATCCATACATGACGACTGGAAAACCATAGCCTTGACTAGACGGACCTTAGTCAGCAAAGTAATGTCTCTGCTTTTGAATATGCTATCTAGGTTGATCATAGCTTTCCTTCCAAGGAGTAAGCATCTTTTAATTTTATGGCAGCAATCACCATCTATTAGCATTCCATATATTAGTCGTCCACTATAAATGCCTATAGTATGCTAGCATTTTAGATGCATGCCTCTCTAGATAGATTGAAGTCACCTAAGGAGCAGAGTGTGCAGGCATGCTCAGTCGCTAAGTTGTGTCCGACTCTTTGAGACCCCATGAACTGTAGCCCCCCAGGCTCCTTTGTCTATGGAATTCTCCAGGCAGGAATACTGGAGCAGGTTGCCATTTCCTTCTCCAGAGGTTCTTCCCAATCCAGGGATCGAACTTGCATCTCCTGCATTGGCAGATGGATTCTTTATCACTGAGCCACCTGGGAGCCCAGGGCAGAGACATTTCCTAAATCTCTGTGTACCCTCAGTGCAGTAAGAATCTGCATATAGTTAATGATGATGACCTTGGTATTCTAGTGACCTGATACAAGCAGCTTATATCTACAGTACAGTTAACAGGGAAGCTTATGCATAAGTAATAACAAAAAGCAAATTATTAGTTGTCCTGCTGTTTCCCATACCAAGAGAATTTGTCTCAGTAATTAGTATTTATTTATAAGAGAAATATCCTTAGATTTCCCAAGTATATATACATTTTTAAACTACTACTTACTTCCTACCTATATTGAAAATTTATACAAAATATTCCCAGCATTTTTACAGAATAATGATTTCAGGGAAAGACTGATCATAAGTTAACAAAAAGATTAAATTCGACAACAAAATGACAGAATCATAAAAATAAGTTTGGCTACACCATCTTCCCACATAAATGCTAAATCATCTCAGCTCTTCACTGTGTGAGCTTGTATTTATTTACTGTCGCATTCATTGTTACATACAAAAAAATGCTGTTTGAGATATTAAAAAAATATAAAGGTAAAATAAAATACTCATGTTCCCTTGAAAATCATACAGATCATTGAGGGAAATTCATGAGATTGCTAGATACTATATAAAATAAAATATATTAGCTGTAGGGCTAAGCAAAAGGATAAGGCAGAGTAAGGAGAAATCAGCAAAGGAAAGATTAATTAGAGAAAACTTATTACAAAAACTTTTGATCTTGGTCTCTTAGAATAAGGATATTAAGAGGGAAAGAAAAACATATCCAGAAATGGCAAAGTATACAAGTAAAATGTACAGAAGCACAAATAGTTAGGGCTTAGGCAGGTAATAATAAAACCACTTATCTGGAAAAGGAAAAAAAAAAGGATAGTCACGATAAGGAATTTCTGGTTTATTTGTACAGCTATAAGTGAGAGATTTCCAACATATCATTCAGAATGCAGTACAGTATAGACTCTAAGAGATCAAATAGTTTCCAACCTTCCCTCTTGCCACAATCAATTTATATCTCAGACTTATGAGTATTGCTTTAACTTCAGACACAGGCTCTAATACATTAATTCTGCAACTTAGGATTGTGGTCACATTTGAGTAGACTTATAAATCACAGTCCAGCTACAATATTTACAGCTTGTCGGGCTGGGGTAGCATTCTGTTCCATATGTGAGTCTTCCTACTGTTTATAGAAAAATCTTAGTCAAATTCTAATTATTTTTTAAAATTTCCCAAAAGTGAACCATGCAAATCATATAGAAAAGATGCCACAGTTTAGACTATCATAATATTTAAACATAGCTAAAATTCACCTCAGTTCAGTTCAGTCGCTCAGTCGTGTCCAACTCTTTGAGACCCCATGAACCAAAGCATGCCAGGCCTCCCTATCCAACTCCCGGAGTCCACCCAAACCCAAGTCCATTGAGTCGACAATGCCATTCCAACCATTTCATCCTCTGTTATCCCCTTCTCCTCCTGCCCTTAATCTTTCCCAGCATCAGGGTCTTTTCAAATGAGTCAGCTCTTCACATCAGGTGGCCAAAGTATTGGAGTTTCAGCTTCAACATCAGCCCTACCAATGAACACTCAGGACTGATCTCCTTTAGGATGGACGGGTTGGATCTCCTTGCAGTCCAAGGGACTCTCAAGAGTCTTTTCCAACACCGCAGTTCAAAAGCATCAATTCTTCGGTGCTTAGCTTTCTTTATAGTCCAACTCTTACATCCATACATGACTACTGGAAAAACCATAGCTTTACCTAGACAGACCTTTGTTGGCAAAGTGATGTCTCTGCTTTTTTATATGCTGTCTAGGTTGGTCATAACTTTTCTACCAAGGAGCAAGCGTCTTTTAATTTCATGGCTGCTGTCACCATCTGCAATGAATTTGGAGCCCAATAAGAAAAAGTCTGTCACTGTTTCCATGATTTCCTCATCCATTTGCCATGATATGATGGTATCAGATGCCATGATGTTAATTTTCTGCATGTTGAGTATTGAGCCAACTTTTTCACTCTCCTCTTTCACTTTCATCAAGAGGCTTTTTAGTTCTTCACTTTCTGCCATAAGGGTGGTGTCATCTACATAGCTGAGGTTATTGATATTTCTCCCAGCAATCTTGATTCCAGCTTGTGCTTTATCCAGCCCAGTGTTTCTCATGATGGACTCTGCATATATGTTAAATAAACAGGGTAACAATATACAGCCTTGACGTACTCTTTTCCTTATTTGGAGGCAGTCTGTTGTTCCATGTCCAGTACTAACTGATGCTTCATGACCTGCATACAGATTTCTCAGGAGGCAGGTCAGGTAGTCTGGTATTCCCATCTCCAAGAATTTTCCAGTTTGTTGTGGTCCACACAGTCAAAGGCTTTGGCATAGTCAATAAAACAGAAGTAGATGTTTTTCTGGATCTCTCTTGCTTTTTCGATGATCCAACAGGTATTGGCAATTTGATCTCTGGTTGCTCGGCCTTTCCTAAAACCAGCTTGAACATAAGGAAGTTCACGATTCACATACTGTTGAAGACTTGGAGAATTTTGTACATTAGTTTGCTACCGTGTGACATGAGTGCAATTGTGTGGTATTTTGTGCATTCTTTGCCCTTGCCTTTCTTTGGGACTGGAATGAAAACTGGCCTTTTCCAGTCCTGGGGACACTGCTGAGTTTTCCAAATTTGCTGGCAGATTGAGTGCAGCACTGTCACAGCATCATCTTCCAGGATTTGAAATAGCTCAACTGGAATTCCATCACCTCCACTAGCTTTGCTCATAGTGATGCTTCCTAAGGCCCACTTGACTTCACATTGCATGAAGCCTGGCTCTAGGTGAGTGATCACACCATCGTTATTATCTGGGTGATGAAGATATTTTTTGTACAGTTCTCCTATGTATTCTTGCCACCTCTTCTTAATATCTTCTGCTTCTGGCAGGCCCATACCCTTTTTATCCTTTATTGAGCCCATCTTTGCATGAAATGTTCCCTTGGTATCTCTAATTTTCTTGAAGAGATCTCTAGTCTCTGCCATTCTATTATTTTCCTCTATTTTTTTGCATTGATCACTGAGGTAGGCTTTCTCATCTCTTCTTGCTATTCTTTGGAACTCTGCATTCAAATAGATATACCTTTCCTTTTCTCCTTCACGTTTCGCCTCTTTTCTCAGCTATTTGTAAGGCCTCCTTGGACAACCATTTTGCCTTTTTGCATTTCTTTTTCTTGAGCATGTTTTTGATCACTGCCTCCTGCACAATGTCCTGAACCTCCATCCATAGTTCATCAGGCACTCTGTCTATCAGATCTAATCCCTTGAATTTGTTTGTCACTTCCACTGTATAATCATAAGCGATTTGATTTAGGTCATACCTGAATGGTCTAGTGGTTTTCCCTACTTTCTTCAATTTCAGTCTGAATTTGGCAATAAGGAGTTCATGATCTGAGCCACAGTCAGCTCCCAGTCTTGTTTTTGCTGACTGTATAGAGCTTCTTCATCTTTGGCTGCAAAGAATATAATCAGTCTGATTTCGGTATTGACCATCTGGTGATGTTCATATGTAGAGTCTTCTCTTGTGTTGTTGGAAGAGGGTGTTTGCTATGACCAGTGCATTTTCTTGGCAAAACTCTATTAGCCTTTGCCCTACTTCATTCTGTACTCCAAGGCCAAATTTGCCTGTTACTCCAGGTGTTTCTTGACTTCCTACTTTTGCATTCCAGTCCCCTATAATGAAAAGGACATCTTTTTTGAGTGTTAGTTCTAAAAGGTCTGGTAGGTCTTCCTAGAACCGTTCAACTTGCTTCTTCAGTATTACTGGTCGGGGCATAGACTTTGTTTACCATGATATTGAATGGTTTGCCTTGGAAATGAACAGAGATCATTCTGTCGTTTTTGAGATTGCATCCAAGTACTGCCTTTCGGACTCTTTTGTTGACCTTGATAGCTACTCCATTTCTTCTAAGGGATTCCTACCCACAGTAATAGATATAATGGTCATCTGAGTTGAATTCACCCGTTCCAGTCCATCTTAGTTCGCTGATTCCTAGAATGTCGAGGTTCACTCTTGCCATCTCTTGTTTGACCACTTCCAATTTGCCTTAATTCATGGACCTAACATTCCAGGTTCGTATGCAGTATTGCTCTTTATAGCATCGGATCTTGCTTCTATCACCAGTCACATCCACAACTGGGTGTTGTTTTTGCTTTGGCTCTGTTCCTCCATTCTTTTGAAGTTATTTCTCTGCTGATCTCCAGTAACATACTGGGTACCTACCAACTTGGGGAGTTCATCTTTCAGTTCACTTTCAGTTCTTTCTTTTAGTTTATATATTTTCTCTAATTTGTATATGTTTCTTTTACATATTTGAAATATGTTATCACAGGAAGTTAAGCATAACTAAAAAATTTTCCAAGAGAAATCAGTTTGGTCAGACATATTTTTCTCTATCAGTGAAAAAAGCATATCTATCACACTGAAAAATAAAATTCCAGAAAGTTGTAAACTTTGAGACTCTTTCAAAATTATTTCAAAAACTTCACTCAATACAGCCAATATACTATAGAGAGTAAGAAAAATAATTAGAAGACTTTTATATATAAAATTAAGTTTTTTTCTGATTATAGAAGTCTAAGATTTTGCTAAAACTCACTGAAATGTTACCTGTAGTGATGACCCCATGGTTAATGATTTATAAAAAATGCTACCAAATTCAAATGTCCACTTAAGGGCTTATGCAGCCAAAGAAATCACAGGGAGAAGCTGGAAGTAAATTAAACATTTAAGGATAGATGGGATCTCACACATAGAATTTCTGAAGAGAAAGAGAGATTTAGCTATGGCTAGGTTTAGCTCCTGGAGAAGGCAATGGCACCCCACTCCAGTACTCTTGCCTGGAAAATCCCATGGACAGAGGAGCCTGGTGGGCTGCAGTCCATGCGGTCGCTAAGAGTCGGACACAACTGAGCAACTTCACTTTCACTTTTCACTTTCCTGCATTGGAGAAGGAAATAGCAACCCACTCCAGTGTTCTTGCCTGGAGAATCCCAGGGACGGGAGAGCCTGGTGGGCTGCCATCTATGGGGTTGCACAGAGTCGGACACGACTGACGCGACTTAGCAGCAGCAGCAGCAGGTTTAGATCCAATAATAATTTTATTCGTATGGAGACTAAGAACAGTATTCAAAATTAGTGAGTGTTTACTATATGCCAGGCTATGTTTTAAGTACTTTTACTCATTTAATCCTCTCAACTATCCAAGGAGTCAAGTGCTCTTATTCCCATTTTACAGAGGAAGAGATTTAGCCACTCAGAGGCCAAGTGACTTGTTCAGGGTTGCAAAACTAGTAAGTCGCTGAATAGCCTTGCCTAGCTGGCAAGGCTACAATCTGTGCCCTCTGCATGAACCTCTTACATCCATTCACAGATGTGTAGCTCTCTCTGTGTCTGGCCTTTGTGTATATGTTCTTAGTCCTCACAGCAATTCTAAGAGCTAGGTATTGTTGTTGAGTCACCAAGTCATGTCCAATTTTTCACAACCACATACTAACAGTGTCTGGTCATATTTCCTCCTTTCTGACCAATACTTGTATTGTACCTAGTATAAAATGAAATAGCTACCTGGACATGGAACAACAGACTGGTTCCAAATAGGAAAAGGAGTACATCAAGGCTGTATATTGTCACCCTGCTTATTTAACTTATATGCAGAGTACATCATGAGAAATGCTGGACTGGAAGAAACACAAGCTGGACTCAAGAGTACCAGGAGAAATATGAATAACCTCAGATATGCAGATGACACCACCCTTGTGGCAAAAAGTGAAGAGGAACTAAAGAGCCTTTTGATGAGAATGAAAGAGGAGAGTAAAAAGTTGGCTTAAAACTCAACATTCAGAAAACAAAGATCATGACATCTGGTCCCATCACTTCATGGAAAATAGATGGGGAAACAGTGGAAACAGTGGCTGACTTTATTGTTTTAGGCTCCAAAATCACTGCAGATGGTGACTGCAGCCATGAAATTAAAAGACGCTTACTCCTTGGAAGAAAAGTTATGACCAACCTAGATAGCATATTCAAAACCAGAGACATTACTTTGCCGACTTAGGTCCATCTAGTCAAGGCTATGGTTTTTCCAGTAGTCATGTATGGATGTGAGAGTTGAACTGTGAAGAAGGCAGAGCGCTGAAGAATTGATGCTTTTGAACTGTGGTGCTGGAGAAGACTCTAGAGAGTCCCTTGGACTGCAAGGAGATCCAACCAGTCCATTCTGAAGGAGATCAGCCCTGGGATTTCTTTGGAAGGGATGATGCTAAAGCTGAAACTCCAGTACTTTGGCCACCTCATGCTAACAGTTGCCTCATTGGAAAAGACTCTGATGCTGGGAGGGATTGGGAGCAGGAGAAGAAGGGGACGACAGAGGATGAGATGGCTGGAGGGCATCACTGACTTGATGGACATGAATCTGAGTGAACTCCGGGAGTTGGTGATGGCAGAGAGGCCTGGCGTGCTGCGATTCATGGGGACGCAAAGAGTCGGACACAATTGAGTGACTGAAATGAAATTACTTTTTCCCTTACTAGGCATATCACAATGAATTGGTAACATCTGTGTTTTTCACAGGTTACCTTCTGAAAGAATTTGTCATGCATATCTTAGCTTTTTTCTTTCTGAACTATAGCTGACTTACAATACCATCATTCATTTTAGCTGTAGAACACAGTGATTCAATATTTTTTCTGCATTACAAAATGATCAGCACAATAAGTCCAGTTACCATCTGTGTCCATACAAAGTTATTACAGTATTATTTTGACTATATTCCCTATGCTGTACATTATGTCCCTATGCTGTACACTATGCCCCTCTGACTTATGTATTTTATAACAGGAAGTTTCTAACTCTTAGTCTCCTCTACCTATTTCACTAATTCCTCCATCTCTCTCCCCTCTGGCAACCCCAGCTTGTTCTCTGATTCTATGAGTCTGTTTATGTTTTGTTGTGTCTGTTTTTTAGAATCTACATGTGAATGAAATCATATAGTACGTGTCTTTCTGTGACTCATTTCATTTAGGATGATGCCTTCTAGATACATCCATGTTGTTGAAAATGGCAAGATTTCATTCTTTTTTATGGCTGAATAACATTTCATTATATATATATATCATAAAAATATACATATATATACATATATATGTGTGTGTACATATATGTATATCACATCTCCTTTATCCATTTGTATATTGATGGACACTTAGGTTGCTTCCATATCTTGGCTGTTGTAAATAATGCTCCTCAATTTGTTGAAAGTGAAAGAAAGTGTTAATCCCTCAGTCTTCTCAAAGACTGTAGCCTGCCAGCCTCCTCTGTTTGTGGAATTTTCCAGGCAGGAATACTGGAGTGGGTTGCCATTCCCTTGGGATTCCCTGGTGGCTCAGATGGTAAAGCATCTGTCCACAATTCAGGAAACCCAGGTTCAATCCCTAGGTTGGGAAGATCCCCTAGAGAAGGAAATAGCAACCCACTCCAGTACTCTTGCCTAGAAAATTCCATGGATGGAGGAGCCTAGGGGGCTACAGTCCATGGGGTCACAAAGAGTCGGACACGACTGAGAGACTTCACTTCCTTCTCCAGGGTAACTTCCCAATCCAGGGATCGACCCTGAGTTTCTCTCATTGCAGGCAGATTCTTTACCATCTGAGCCACCAGGGAAGACCATTAAAAAAAAGAAAAAGAGAAAAGTACCATGAGGTTAAAAACATGATCTGTTCTATCATTTCATACTTTAGCAATAAATATATTTTCTGTAAAATCACATTCCCTATATTAACTTTAATGGATAATAGTCACATCAAAAATAACTTGAAATTACTATTTGAGACAGTGTAGGTCAACTTTGTAAAATAACTTATCCTTCCTTCTCTGTTACAGCTCAGATACATTATTCAAAGCCTATAATTAGCAAGCTTCTCTAACCATCCTACAATGAAGTTCATCCATTAGAGCGGAGAGAAAAATAACAAAAAAAATTTCAAATGGAAATAAGTTGTTGTAACTGCCTAATTTGTCTCTTCCAACAATTTCTCTTCCTGCTTATGATTGTTCTTGCTTTTCTTTTTTTTTTTTTTTTTTTTTTTTTTTTTGCTTATAGAGACCGAGCCCCTTTTATTTTTACTTCAGAGATGGAGTACTTTATTACAGAGGGTGGGAAAAACCCACAGCATTTTCAAGATTTTGTGGAGCTTTGCTGTCGAGCTTATAATATTGTCAGAAGACACAGCCGGCTGCTCTTGAACCTGCTAGAAATGGTAAGTCCCTTGGGGAATTAACAGAAATAATAAGCTTCACTTGTTTCTGTCTTTCAGTCGTCTATCTTGGCTAATGGTTTGGAGTTCCCCAAAGAGCTATTCAAAATGGAATGGAATGAACAAACTAAAAGTACCATTGTACATCTTTCCAATACATTTCTTAACAGTTCATAACATTAATTCACAGTCATTGTCTCAAACCTTTCTCTTCACAATAATATTGATATATTCAGGGATTATTTCAGTAATTTAGAATATTATATGAGTTGCACAGTGCTTTAGGATTTTTTCAAAAGTATTTTTAAAATACTATCTCATTTTCACATTATGGCAACCCAATTCTGTAGAACAAGCAAGGATTTTTCGTGGTTTCCCTCCCAATCCCTTTGATCACTTGCTTATTTTCCAGAAGAAACTGAGAGTCAAAAATGTGAGATGACTTGCTAGCAACTCAACTCTAGAGTAGCACATTTGAGTCTATGCATCATAGTCCTGGGTGCTCTCTGTTGGCCAACAGAGGAATTTTTAATGTTTCATTCCACTGTCCAGTGGACCAACAAAATGTCAAGGTGAGAGGAGAGGGATCTCATAGAAATATCTCCTGGAAGGTAAATGTGGTGATTCCTATGGGCACATACATACACGCTAATAACTGCAGCAAACTGTAGGAGATACATACATCTTTTGTAAATCAGCATGGTGTTGAAATCAGTACAATGATCAAAATAACTGGTTTAGAGTGAGCTGTATGGAGAGAGTAACATGGAAACTTACATTACCATGTGTAAAATAGATAGCCAACGGGAATTTTCTATGTGTCTCAGGAAACTCAAACAGGGCTCTGTATCAACCTAGAGGGGTGGGATGGAGAGAGAGATGGGTGGAAGGTTCAAAAGGGAGGGGATATATGTACACCTGTGACTGATTCATGTTGAAGTTTTGCAAAAAGCTACAAAATTCTGTAAAGCAATTATCTTTCAATTCTGACTGCAGCACGCCAGGTTTCCCTGTCCACCACCAACTCCCGGAGCTCGCTCAAACTCATGTGCATTGAGTCAGTGATGCCATCCAGCCATCTCATCCTCTGTCATCCCCTTCTCCTCCCACCTTCAATTTTTCCCAGCATCAGTGTCTTTCCTAATGAATTGGCTCTCTGCATCAGGTGGCCAAAGTATTGGAGTTTCAGCTTCAGCATCAGTCCTTCCAATGAATATTCAGGACTGATTTCCTTTAGAATTGACTGGTTGGATCTCCTTGCAGTCCAGGGGACTCTCAAGAGTCTGCTCCAACACCACAGTTCAAAAGCATCAATTCTTCATTGCTCAGCTTTCTTTATAGTCCAACTCTCACACCCATACATGACTACTGGAAAAACCATAGCTTTGACTAGAAGGACCTTTGTTGGCAAAATAATGTCGCTGCTTTTTAATAAGCTGTCAAGGTTGGTCATAGTTTTTCTTCCAAAGAGCAAGCATCTTTTAATTTCATGGCTGCAGTCACCATCTACAGTGATTTTGGAGCCCAGAAAAACAAAGTCTTACTGTTTCCATTGTTTCCCCATCCTTCAGTTAAAAATGAATAAGTTTTTAAAAACTGGTTTATTGCCATCAGATGACAGTTCTACTAGATGCTGTTAACGGTAGCTTTGAATTCCTGGGTTTGAATTCTAAGTTGGCCTCTTACTGGCTATATTCCTCAGCATATGTTACTGACTCCAGTCAGACTCTTGTTTCCTCATCTATTAAATAAAGGTAATAGCATCTACCTTGTAGGACTGATAAATAAGTGACCTAATGCTTAATATTTTACATAAGCCTTTATGCTAAGTGCCTTATGTGTACTAATTTATTTACATTTCATAATAGCCCTATTAGATAATTAATATAAACAGCACAGTACCTGTCCTATAGTAGGATCCAATTATTACACTAGATCCTTGTTATATCCTTGTATAAGAGCATTGTCCATACAGTATCCCCTAATCACTTGGTTATTTAAATTTAATTAGCATTGAATGAAATTTAAAATTCAGCTCCTTAGTCTCACTAACCACATTTCATTTGAAATTTCACATTTCACTCACCAGCCACATCCAGCTAGTGGTATTATATTGGGCAACACAAATATAAACTATTTCCATCATAGCAAAAAAGTTCTATTGCATAGTACTAAATAAATGCTGACCGTCTTGCAGTGAAGATTGGATTTTGATTCTTGTTTCACTTTTCAAACAACATATGGACCTTACTTCTTTCTTCTCTGTCTTCAAAATATGAATTTCTAAATATTCTATAAACAGGTAGTCCTTCATATAGAAAGACATTTTGGTTACTTCACATGTAAACTGGATATATACAGTTCTGTCCATCTCCAGAGTCAAACTGACTTTCCAGTAATAGCCAGTGATTCATACTGGTAGAATTTTACTCTATCTCCCAATTATATTAGATCATATTATAATCATTAGATGGTTTATAGTTCATTGTATTCAAGGCACAGGTAGGACTCTCCAAGGACTGAGTCTATGACTTTGACTCCATTTCATAGTAAATATCCAGATGATATCAACGTTTGCACTCTAATGGGGTCTAGCTCATGAATCCATAAACCCTTGAGTACTTACTATATGCCAGAAACTGTAGAGAAAAGATTAACATATGATATCTTGTCAGTCTTAAAATTTTCAATTTAATAAGGAAGCCAACCAGTCCATTCTAAAGGAGATCAACCCAGGGATTTCTTTGGAAGGAATGATGCTAAAGCTGAAACTCCAGTACTTTGGCCACCTCATGCGAAGAGTTGACTCATTGGAGAAGACTTTGATGCTGGGAGGGATTGGGGGCAGGAGGAGAAGGGAATGACCGAGGATGAGATGGCTGGATGGCATCACTGACTCGATGGATGCAACTCTTGAGTGAACTCCAGGAGTTGGTGATGGACAGGGAGGCCTGGCGTGCTGTGATTCATGGGGTCGCAAAGAGTCGGACACAACTGAGCAACTGAACTGAACTGAACTGAACTGAAGGAAGACAAAATTCATGTACACAAGCAAATTAGGTACCCAGCCTTTCTAAATGTCTAAAATGCTATAAGTAACTGCCTCCTAAGAGTGAGTACCATATTCTAACAACGGCTTCCACCAGTCACAGACATTTTAAAAATAAACCCAAAGCAGAAAAGGACAAATATCATTTTATACTGTTTCTTAGCTGACAGTAAAATTATGCTGAATGACAAGCATGTTAAAATAATGTGAAAGAACAGAGTTTTGAAGAAAAAAAGGATTCTAAAAGGTATTGGTGGGCTTTCTTCTTTTGTTTAATAAACATTTCCACTTAAAAGAAAACTTTTAGCATGTGTGTCATAAAATATTAAATAGTCATTAAAGACTATATACAATGTTATTTCATCTAAAGAAGTAGATACGTGATATTTTATTCAAGTAGTCAAATAATTTTTCATAAAATAACATTAAAATCAGACATTGAAGGATTCTGGTAAATAGTATTTACAAAAAAATTCCCTGTTTTAATTATTCAAGTGTGACTTTTAGGCTAAGGAAGAAAAGTTGGCAGTGAATGATACTAATTCAGATTAATCTTATAATCTTAGACTTAGACTTTTACAGAAACTGAAACCGAGATCAGATGCAATGTGGGCCAGTTAGTGTGTGAGTGCGTGCTCAGTCGTGTTCGACTCTGCGACCCCATGCACGGGAGCCCTGGTGCCAAGCTCCTTTGTTCATGGAATTTTACAGGGAAGAATACTGGAGTGGGTTTCCATTTCCTGCTCCAGGGGGATCTTCCTGACCCAGGGATCGAACCCATGTCTCCTGCATTGGCAGGCAGATTCTTTACCACTGAGCCTCACCTGGGAAATGGACCAATTAGACAAATGAACGTTGTTGTTATTTAGTCATTAAGTCGTCTCTGGCTCTTTTGTGACCCTGCACACATGTGTAAAAGAGCGATGTTATATCTCTGTTTCTGATTACTTACCTCTGATTCTCTGCTCTTCACATTTCTTTCTTATGGGGTTCTGTAGATAAACAAAGCATCAGTAAAGGTTTCAAGACCATATCTTCTCTGGTAGAGCTTCTTATAAAATAAAGACCAAATTTACATTTACAGAAGATATTTTACAGCATTTAGTTGTTTATTCTATCCCTCAATAAATATTTGTTGAAGATTGGCTGCATCTACGTCAGTGTGCTAGGCTTTGGAGATATACCTGTAAAGGGATGAACAGAATTTCTGTCCACATGGAGTTTATCAGTTCAGTTCAGTTGCTCAGTCATGTCCGACTCTTTGCGACCCCATGAATCGCAGCACACCAGGCCTCCCTGTCCATCACCAACTCCCGGAGTTCACTCAGACTCACGTCCATTGAGTCAGTGATGCCGTCCAGCCATCTCACCCTCTGTCGTCCCCTTCTCCTCCTACCCCCAATCTCTCCCAGCATCAAAGTCTTTTCCAATGAGTCAACTCTTCGCATGAGGTGGCCAAAGGACTGGAGCTTCAGCTTTAGCATCATTCCTTCCAAAGAAATCCCAGGGCTGATCTCCTTCAGAATGGACTGGTTGGATCTCCTTGCAGTCCAAGGGACTCTCAAGAGTCTTCTCCAACACCACAGTTCAAACGCATCAATTCTTCAGTGCTCAGCCTTCTTCACAGTTCAACTCTCAGATCCATATATGACCGCAGGAAAAACCATAGCCTTGACTAGGCGAACCTTAGTCAGCAAAGTAATGTGTGCTTTTGAATATGCTGTCTAGGTTGGTCATAACTTTTCTTCCAAGGAGCAAGCGTCTTTTAATTTCATGGCTGCAGTCACCATCTGCAGTGATTTTGGAGCCCAAAAAAATGAAGTCTGACACTGTTTCCCCATCTATTTCCCATGAAGTGATGGGACCAGATGCCATGATCTTCGTTTTCTCAATGTTGAGCTTTAAGCCAACTTTTTCACTCTCCACTTTCACTTTCATCAAGAGGCTTTTTTGTTCCTCTTCACTTTCTGCCATAAGACTGGTGTTCTACATATCTGAGGTTATTGATATTTCTCCCAGCAATCTTGATTCCAGCTTGTATTTCTTCCAGCCCAGCGTTTCTCATAATGTACTCTGCACAGAAGTTAAATAAGCAGGGTGACAATATACAGCCTTGACGTACTCCTTTTCCTATTTGGAACCAGTCTGTTGTTCCATGTCCAGTTCTAACTGCTGCTTCCTGACCTGCATACAGATTTCTCAAGAGGCAGGTCAGGTGGTCTGGTATTCCCATCTCTTTCAGAATTTTCCACAGTTTATTGTGACCCACACAGTCAAAGGCTTTGACATAGTCAATAAAGCAGAAATAGATGTTTTTCTGGAACTATCTTGCTTTTTCCATGATCTAGCATATGTTGGCCATTTGATCTCTGGTTCCTTTGCCTTTTCTAAAACCAGCTTGAACATCAGGAAGTTCACAGTTCACATATTGCTGAAGCCTGGCTTGGAGAATTTTGAGCATTACTTTACTAGCATATGAGATGAGTGCAATTGTGCGGTAGTTTGAGCATTCTTTAGCATTGCCTTTCTTTGGGATTGGAATCAAAACTGACCTTCTCCAGTCCTGTGGCCACTGCTGAGTTTTCCAAATTTGCTGGCATATTGAGTGCAGCACTTTCACAGCATCATCTTTCAAGATTTGAAATAGCTCAACTGGAATTCCATCACCTCCACTAGCTTTGTTCGTAGTGATGCTTTCTAAGGCCAACTTGACCTCACATTCCAGGATGTCTGGCTCTAGGTGAGTGATCACACCATCATGATTATCTTGGTCATGAAGATCTTTTTTGTACAGTTCTTCTGTGTATTCTTGCCGCCTCGTCTAATATCTTCTGCTTCTGTTAGGTCCATACCATTTCTGTCCTTTATTGAGCCCATATTTGCATGAAATGTTCCCTTGGTATCTCTAATTTTCTTGAAGAGATCTCTAGTGTTTCTCATTCTGTTCTTTTCCTCTATTTCTTTGCATTGATCACTGAAGAAATTTTCTTATCTCTTCTTGCTATTCTTTGGAACTCTGCATTCAGATGCTTATATCTTTCCTTTTCTCCTTTGCTTTTCACTTCTCTTCTTTTCACAGCTATTTGTAAGGCCTCCCCAGACAGCCATTTTGCTTTTTTGTGTTTCTTTTCCATGGAGATGGTCTTGATCCCTGTCTCCTGTACAATGTCACGAACCTCATTCCATAGTTCATCAGGCACTCTATCTATCAGATCTAGGCCCTTAAATCTATTTCTCATTTCCACTGTATAATCATAAGGGATTTGATTTAGGTCATATGTGAATGGTCTAACGGTTTTATCGTCTATTGGAAAAAGACATTACCCATTATCAGAACTGCAGTACCAGTGCCAAGCTCTGGGGTTTTTTTGTTTGCTTGTTTTTTAATTGTAGTACAGTTGATTAACAATGTTGTATTAGTTTCTGCTGTACAGCAAGGTGAATCAGCTATCTATATACATATATACACTCTGTTGACATTTTTAGTGGGCATCCCTGGTGGCTCAAATGGTAAGAATGTGCCTTCAATGTGGGAGACTGGGGTTCGACCCCTGGGTTGAGAAGATCCCTGAAGAAGGGAATAAAACTCACTCCAGTATTCTTGCCTGGAGAATCTCATGGACAGAGGAACCTAGTGGGCTGCAGGCCATGGGGTTGCAAAGAGTCAGACACAACTGAACAACTAACACTGACTTTTCATTCTTTTTGGGATTTCCTTCCCATCTAGGGCACCACAGAGTACTAAGTAGAGTTCCCTTTGCTATTTTATATACAGTAGTGTGTATATATCAATCCAATTCTCTTCACCCCAAGCTATTTTTTTTTCCCATTCCAATTCTGGCCAACACATGGACTCCTTTTGGGTTACTTTCTACATCTGTGTGTAATCTATATTTCCCTCAACTCTCTCTCAAATGACTCTTTCTGTGTTAACTTACTCAAAAAGAACTTAATTTACTGTGCCATAACCTAGTTACGACTTGAAAAGTATTTGACATGGGTCATAAGTTCTGCCCTCCATGAATGGTCAATAACAAAGGATTATAAGGCACAAACATTTGGTGTCTGCTGTGGAGTTCATTGCTCATCCTCAGTAGAGAACAGCCCGTTTCCAGATATTCACAGTCCTTTTTGTTTACTCCTGGGAAAAGCTGGGGAAAAAATAATCCATGAAATTCCCATCTTGCTTAAAAGCAAAACATCTGTAGAGACCCAAGAGTGTTGTGGCTGGATTCACTAACATAAAAGCCTGTCTTTCATCAGCTTTTCTCTTATTAAAAAATCAATAGCAGTCATTATGGAAGGCTCCCAAAGAACATAGGGACCATTTACCCAGTTTTAAATGTTTATCACACCCATTTTTATATCCAATATTTCCCAGCAGAAATCTTTCTAACTTCTCTACATGGTGGCAAAGAATGCCTGCTTTCTGAAGCATAACTATCAAGATAGATTTGGACTCAGTAAGAGAAAAACAGAATTGAAAAAAATTTTTTAATGTTCCCATGTTTTAAGAAGGAACTTATCTGTTTATCTGTACTACCCATCCTTTCTCTTTCTTATTTCCCCCAATTAAGGTTATTGTTGGTGATTTACTCACTAAGTCGTGTCCAGTTCTTGTGGCCCCATGAACTTTAGCCTGCCAGGTTCTTCTTTCCATGGGATTTCCCAGGCAAGTATACTGGAGTGTGTTGCCATTTCTTGCTCCAGTGGATCTTCCCAACCCTGCGATCTAACCCACATCTTCTGCATTGTAGGCGGATTCTTTACCACTGAGCCCACTGGGGAAACCCAACTAAAGTTTTGACCCATGTAATCTAAGCTGGCAGGCACTTGAACCACATCTCTGTGGGTCAGTGAACAGACCTGGCTAAGTGCACCCAAGTTTGAGACCATCCTTACTCTCATGTGCACAGTTGCAACACTAAAAGCCCTCTTTCTAAGGAATTAAGCCCATCAACAAGGGCAAAGTTAGCACTTGCTTCCTTTAATCAGCCACATGAAAGGGAGAGAATTTGGATCTGAAGCCATCTACACTTGGCAGACCACTGGTGTGGTCTGTGTGTGTGTGTGTGTGTGCGTGTGTAGGAAGGGGTAAGTATAAAGTCTACTTCCCAAGGAAATGTTTGACATAGTCCTAAAGGAGCATATGTGAATTCAGAATATTCAGAGAAACTAGAAAGGAATTCAGCTCTAGGTGTTCATAGCAAACAGACAGTCATAGTGTGTTAAAGGGGGACGCTGTCACAATAAGTGCGCATATGTCTCTGGAACTCTTAAGTACAGAACTGATAGAATAATCTAGGTTTTAGTTGCTCTTGGCAATGTATCTCCCTATGGCTGATTTTAAGTTTATTAGTTGAGATTGAAGTTCTACCTGTAGGTTTTCAATGCCTCACAGGGTCAGATATTTTTTCATTTACTCATGCATTCATTAATTCAGACATTCATAAAGTTCTAACTACAAAGCATGATGTTATGCAATATAGACAATTCAACATGGACTAAAAACTTAATTTCTAGTCTCAAAGAACTTAAAATCTAATGTGACAAACATACACTCAAACAAAACGTAGTTAAAGCTAGGTAACAATAAGTTCTTTGAAAGAGCTGTAACCAAAATAGGATTACTGTACAAAGAAAGCAAATTATGAAATCTTATCAAGAGCATCTGTGGTGCTTTCAAGGAAGAAGAAGTAATTCAGATGCGCCTTCAAAAAGAATTTCAAGACAAGGGAAGAGAGGAAAGGAATCCTGACTGAAAGAAAATCATAAGTATGTGTGAAGGCTTAAAGACCATGTGCATGACGTGTTAGAAATGGAGGTGACCAAGTGTACCCAGTCTGTGGCACAGGTGGGGGCCTATGTAGATAGTAAGGTTGAAGTGTTAGATTACAGTTAGATTAAGAAAGTCATTTATGACCAGGATGAAAACTGTGGACTTATATAGCCACCTGAGATATAGCCATCTGAGAACCTAGAAGTTTCTTTGTTTTTGATGAAGGAAGTACCATCATACTAAAATCCATGTAACTTGGATTTTAGACAGATAACTTAGAAATTATGTAATTAGAGAGATAAGGATTAAAGAGCCAGAAAAAAAAAGCTATTCAAGTTATCTAAGCAAATGAAGACGGGGAGCTGAGCTGGAACAATAATTTCAATGGAGGATTGTCATTGGGAATCAGGAAGAAGAGAAACTCAAATAAGATATGAATTTCTTGTTACTATGGGCTTCCCTGGTGTCTCAGATAGTAAAGAATCTGCCTGCAATGTGGGAGACCTGGGTTTGAGCCCTGGGTCAGGAAGATCCCCTGGAGAGGGGAATGGCTTCCCCCTCCAGCATTCTCTCCTGGAGAATGCCATGGACAGAGGAGCCTGATGGGCTACAGTCCTTGGAGTCGCAGACTCAACTGAGTGACTAACACATTCACTTCTTGTTATTTGGACAATGGTGGCAGTGAGATATGAAATAAGAAGCAGGAGGAAGAGTTTATAGAAGAAAATTTGCTCAACTTTAGATATCATGAATTTAAGATGCTGGGTCATCCACGGGGAAAGACAGCTGACAACTTCCCAGGACAACCTAATCCATTCCCGTGGTTTCAATTACTATCTGTATGCTGCTGCTGCTGCTGCTGCTGCTAAGTTGCTTCAGTCGTGTCCGACTCTGTGTGACCCCATAGATGGCAGCCCACCAGGCTTCCCCCTCCCTGGGATTCTCCAGGCACGAACACTGGAGTGGGTTGCCATTTCCTTCTCCAATATCTGTATGCTAATAACCCCCAAATCTGTACTTATGCTTTAGGCCCCACCCAGTCCGCCAAATATATCCAGTCAACCACCTAGTTTTCTCAGTTCTATCCCCTAGGTATATTTAAACTCTAGTAACTTTTCTTCATTCCTCAACAGTCTCCAGTCTAGCCTCTTATTTGGCCCCACTTTATTTTTCACATGTAATCATGATGATCTTTCTCAAACACAATTCATTCCTTTTATACTCATATATAAACATGAAAGGAGCGTTCTTTGCCTTTAGGATAAAGTACAGAATATTTCCTATTACTAAAACATCCTACATTCCTAGCCTTTTCAGCCCCATCTTTTGTCACTCACCCACAGGATACCCAATGTTCCTAAAATCTATCTTGGATCTCTGTCTGTGAACAAATGGAAGATATCGTGCTCTCCTCTGTCCATCTATTTATGCTGGTCCCTCAGCCTGTGTGGAAAGAGTAGGAAGGGAAAATAGTTTCAAATCCATTTTTTTTTTCGCTTGAACTTCATCAAGTCAGTGACAACTTCAGCCATCCTCCATAGCCATACTCTCAGTTTCTTCTTTTTTTTTTTTAGATTTTTAAAAAATGTGGGCCCTTTTTAAAGTCTTTATTGAATGTGTTACAATATTGTTCCTGTTTTATGTTTTGGTATTGTGGCCACAAGGTGTGATATTATCTTCCTAACCAGGGATCAAACCTGCACCCCCTTCATTGGAAGGCAAAGCCTTAACCACTGGACCTTCAAGGAAGTTCCTCAGTTTTTTCTTTATTTTTAGGATCAACAGCATTTTTCTTAACTTCCCACAACTTTTCTTAACTTCTCTTCCTCTATTCCAGAGCAGGAAGTAATTTATTTTAGTCATGAGATACTGATGACATTCTTTTTTTCTCAGAGCTCACATTTATCTCAAAGATCTATTTTTTTCTAAGATGTTTGCCTATAACTAAAGAGAGTATTACTCCTTCAATATACACTATAATCTAAATAGAGCATTTTCCCACAGTTTGGCAAAAAAATGCCTGAAACTTTGTATGGTTTAATCTTTGTTTCATTGTTTTAATATTTTTAAATAAATTTAGTCACCACTTAACTAGGGAAAAATATGTTCTTATAGTAAGAGTCATTGACTCATTAAAGAACATAAGATTAAAAAGCAAAGGAATGCGGCATAAGATTAAGCAACAGAAAAATGAGTTTTTTTCTTTCCTTACACACCATTTTACCTGGATGCTTCACTTACGTGTTTGGAGGGATTAAGTTTTTCTTCTTAAAGGTAGGTATTGTGATATAATTTTTGTGTTATAATGTATATGTATAGCTCTTTCTTAATCATTACTAGTTGATTCTCCCAGAACATGTTGGGTATTTTTATATTCACTTTAAAAAGGAGAAAATTCATGATCATTTAGATTTTAAATCATGGATCCAGAAATTCGGACACTAGAGCTCTTATTATTTCTATTTCTCTTGCTGAACATGCCTCTTCTACAGAAGAGGAAATTTTATTTATATTTATTGAGATTTTGTTTTGTTTTGTTTGTGTGTGTTTGTTTTGCTAAGATGTTACATGCAGGATTGCCCGAGCTAAGCGGAATCCAAGACCTGAAATATGTGTATAATAATCTTCGTCCACAAGATACAGACCTGGAAGCAACAAGTCATTTTACCAAGTAAGACTAGGTGTGACTGTATGAGTGTGCATGTGTTCTTGTGTACAGACACAGCTCACATTTGTGATGATCTTAGGATGAACAGTCATGAGTGTAAAGCTGTCATTTCCACAACAAGCTTGTGTCTTTTACCCCAGGGACAGAAAAGCAGCAATGCAGACTGTCTAGCAGGAGGCCTTAGTCAGCGTTTCTGTAGCAAAAGCTGTTGTTTGCTAACCAGCCTCTACATGTGACACATTACTCAACACAGAGGTCAGAGAGCTGACAGAAATAAATCGGTTGTTCTACTTGAACTATGTCCTGAAAAACAATTTGGAAAAAGATTTATGATGGGATATGGACTCACTACTTTCATCTCTAAGACAATACAAATGTTGGAATATTTGGTGACTATCTTCTGTTGTTAATCTAGTTTTTATTAAGCCAGTCTGGGAAAGCACTAGTGAACAACAAGGTTAAGAGTCTGGGCACAATATACTGATTATCAGTTGCATTCAAAAATCTGTCAAATGGGTGGTTCATTTTATAATACAAAAATCTTTTGAACTTTAATTTTTGAAAGGATAGCAAAACTGCTAGCAGATTTTAGATGCTCCATAAATGTTAGCTATAATCATTATCCTAGTAAACAATTTAAGTCAAGAATACAGTGCTCTTTCCTGTAATTTCTCAATATTGAACCTTGTGTGTATATTCAGTCACTCTGTTGTGTCCAACTCTGCAATCCCATGGATTGTATAGCCCACCAGTCTCCTCTGTCCATGAGTTTTCTTGGGAAAGAACACTAACTGGGTTGCCATTTCCTCTTCCAGGGGTTCTTCCCAACCCAGAGATCAAACATGCATCTCCTGTGTTCCCTGCATTGGCAGAGAGATCCTTTACCACTGAACTACCTGGGAAGCCCAATATTGAATCTTATTTGAGTCTAATTTTTAATCATTCTAATATTTTCAACTAGCAATTAGTAAACACAAATTATACTTTTTTAATGGATGTATGCTCTGTCTTTTTAAAGACAACACTACTGATAGTAAAATCTTTCCCACACAGGTGTTATTTTTCTCTCCTTTTCCCAGAATGTATACTGTGGAATCTCTCTCCATTCCAAGGGATTAGGGGGAGTTCACGGGAATGTATGTCCTAAACACTCAGAGAATTTCACTTTTGCAAGGAATCTTTGTTTCATGAACTTTAATGGATAGGCTGCTCTTGTGGTTGAATGGTAGAAATATGACAGAATATTAGAGCTAGACGAGCCCTTATTGTTTATTTATTTATTTATTCTGACAATAAATATACAAATCAGAAAACTGAGATCCAAAGAATTAAGGGCTTGCCCATGATTAAAAGAAATAGTAAGAAATAGAGCTAGGACTAGGGCCCAAAGCTAAGACTTTGATCCCATGCTCCAGGGTTTTTTTTTTTCAGCATTCGACATTGGAAACTATACGATATTATTAAGGAACTCCAGGCAGAGGCCCTGTCAAAAATATACCTTCCTGCTATCTGGTTTGTTTCTGAAATTCTACCACTAGTGATTCTTTATGTAGGTCTGGTTTTTTCAGTCTTCACCCTGAATATTCATTGGAAGAGCTAATGCTGAATTTGAAGCCCTGATAATTTGGCAACCTAACGTGAAGAGCCAGCTCATTGTAAAAGACCCTGACGTTGGGAGGACTGAAGGCAAGAGAAGGGGACAAAAGAGGATGAAATTGTTCCATGGCATTGCCGACTCAATGGACAAGAGTTTGAGCAAACTCCAGGAGATAGTGAAGGACAGGGAGGCCTGGCCTGTTGCAGTCCATGGGGTTGCAGAGTCAGATATGACTGAGTAACTGAACAACAACAAAAATGCCCTGTAATAGTAAAATTACCACGGAAAAAAGCAATGGTTTATATCTACTTGCATGCCGAGTTGCTTCAGTCGTGTCTGACTCTTAGAAACCCTATAGTCTGTCGGACACCTGGCTTCTCTGTCCACGGGATTCTCCAGGCAAGAATACTGGAGTGGGTTGCCATGCCCTTCTTCAGGGGATCTTCCAGACCCAGGGATTGAACCCACATTTCTTATCTCTCCAGCATTGGCAGTCAGGTTCTCCACCACTAGTGAAACTTCAGTTCAATTCAGTTCAGTCGTTCAGTCATGTCCGACTCTTGCAACCCCATGAACCTCAGCATGCCAGGCCTCCCTTTCCATCACCAACTCCTGGAGTCCACCAAAACTCATGTCCATTGAGTCGGTGATGCCATCCAAGCATCTCATCCTCTGTCATCTCCTTCTCCTCCTGCCCTCAATCTTTCCCAGCATCAGGGTCTTTTCAAATGAACCAGCTCTTCACATCAGTTGGCCAAAGTATTGGAGTTTCAGCTTTAGCATCATTCCTTCCAAAGAAATCCCAGGGCTGATCTCTTTTAGAATGGATTGGTTGAATCTCCCCGCAGTCAAAGGGACTCTCAAGAGTCTTCTCCAACACCACAGTTCAAAAGCATCAATTCTTCGGTGCTCAGCTTTCTTTATAGTCCAACTCTTACATCCATACATGACTGCTGGAAAAACCATAGACTTAACTAGACGGACCTTTGTTGGCAAAGTAACGTCTCTGCTTTTCAATATGCTGTCTAGGTTGGTCATAACTTTCCTTCCAAAGAGTAAGCGTCTTAATTTCATGGCTGCAATCACCATCGGCAGTGATTTTGGAGCCCAAAAAAATAAAGTCTGACACTGTTTCCACTGTTTCCTCATCTATTTCCCATGAAGTGATGGGACCAGATGCCATGATCTTAGTTTTCTGAATGTTGAGTTTTAAGCCAACTTTTTCCCTCTCCTCTTTCACTTTCATCAAGAGGCTCTTTAGTTCTTCTTCACTTTCTGCCATAGCTTCTGCCTGCAATGTGGGAGACCTGGGTTCAATCCCTCGACCAGGAAGATCCCTTGGAGAAGGAAATGGCAACCCACTCCAGTATTCTTGCCTGGAGAATCGCATGGATGCAGGAGCCTGGTAGGCTGCAGTCCATGGGGTCACAAAGAGCCGGACATGACTGAGCTACTTCAATTTCACTTTCACTTTCACTTTCTGCCGTAAGGGTGGTGTCATCTGCATATCTGAGGTTATTGATATTTCTCCCAGCAATCTTGATTCCAGCTTGTGCTTCCTCCAGCCCAGCATTTCTCATGATGTACTCTGCATATTAATTAAATAAGGTGGGTGACAATATATAGTTTTGACGTACTTCTTTTCCTATTTGGAACCAGTCTGTTGTTCCATGTCCAGTTCTAACTGTTGCTTCCTGACCTGCATACAGGTTTCTCAAGAGGCAGTTCAGGTGCTCTAGTATTCCCATCTCTTTCAGAATTTTCCACAGTTTATTGTGATCCACACAGTCAAAGGCTTTGGCATAGCCAATAAAGCAAAAGTAGATGTTTTTTTCTGGAACTCTCTTGCTTTTTCGATGACCCAACAGATGTTGGCCATTTGATCTCTGGTTCCTCTGCCTTTTCTAAAACCAGCTTGAACATCTGGAAGTTCACGGTTCACATAATGCTGAAGCCTGGCTTGGAGAATTTTGAGCATTACTTTACTAGCATGTGAGATGAGTGCAATTGTGTGGTAGTTTGAGCATTCTTTGGCATTGCTTTTCTTTGAGATTGGAATGAATACTGACCTTTTCCAATTCTGTGGCCACTGCTGAGTTTTCCAAAGTTGCTGGCATATTGAGTGCAGCACTTTCACAGCATCATCTTTTAGGATTTGAAATAGCTCAGTTGGAATTTCATCACCTCCACTAGACCTCCATTAGCTTTGTTTGTAGTGATGCTTCCTAAGGCCCACTTGACTTCACATTTCAGGATGTCTGGCTCTAGATGAGTGATCACACCATCGTGATTATCTGGGTCATGAAGATCTTTTTTGTACAGTTCTGTGTATTCTTGCCACCTCTTGTTGATATCTTCTGCTTCTGTTAGGTCCATACCATTTCTGTCCTTTATCGAGCCCATCTTTGCATGAAATGTTCCCTTAGTGTCTCTGATTTTCTTGAAGAGATCTCTAGTCTTTCCCATTCTATTATTTTCCTCTATTTCTTTGCATTGATCACTGAGGAAGGCTTTCTTATCTCTCCTTGCTATTCTTTGGAACTCTGCATTCAAATGTGTATATCTTTCCTTTCCTCCTTTGCTTTTTGCTTCTCTTCTTTTCACAGCTGTTTGTATGGTCTCCTCAGACAGCCATTTTGCTTTTTCGCATTTCTTTTTCTTAGGGATGGTCTTGATCACTGTCTCCTGTTCAATGTCATGAACCTCCATTCATAGTCATCAGGCACTCTGTCTATCCAATCTAGTCCCTTTTATCTATTTCTCACTTCCACTATATAATCATAAGGGATTCAATTTAGGTCATACCTGAATGGTTTAGTGGTTTCCCCCACTTTCTTCAATATAAGTCTGAATTTGGCAATAAGGAGTTCACTTTTATATGCCACTTAGAAAACTACAAATATTAGTTGACAATTGACTGCAGCCAAAGGCACTAGCTTGAAGACTGGAAGAGGTGCTTCAGATCCTCAGTTTCAAGGATGAGGGACTCTCAAATTGCCTCGATTAGTGGGGGCAAGGGACTAATGAGAAATCCCAAGGAAGGACTGGCTAACTGCCTGCCTCAGGAAGAACAGGTCTATCACAAGGCCTGGAGGGTCCTTCCAGATTTGTGTTGAGGGCAGCTCTGGGGACCTCATGAATAGGAATCAGCCTTTCACTTGAGCTGCTGACCTTGCTACAGTTAACTCCATCCAAGGTGTATGGGTTCACCTGTTACCAAAAATAGGCCCCTCAGGCTATTCTGGCAGGATCTGACTGGGATGCGCTTCTTTAAAGTGGGCTGCAGCAGGGCAGGGACAATGATTGGCATGTCAGTGAGACAGGGTAAGATGGGGGAGGAACGGAGAGAGGGCCAGAAAATGTGGAGGTTGAAAACATGATTGTGCTCCAACCTCATTTAATGTGTCATGCTTGAACAAAGCAGTTATAGGCTGCAGACCACAGATAGTCCCTGCTGCCATTTAGAACAAAGGGAAAACTATATATTAGATGAAGAACGTTCTTTCAGGACAAGGCCATAGGAAAAAGGTAAATAAGATTTGTCTGCCAGACTCTTATCCCTCCACATCCTCCAACTTCATCTGACACACTCAGATCTGTGAGGAATGGAATTATAAAGATGAGAGTGCTTGCCTATGTCGACTCATCTCCCCTTCCCATTGAGAGGACCCAAACAAACAAAGGAAGTGAATCTGAAGCCAGTAGATTTCTGGCCGTGAGCTAGATCTCATTATCTGCCTGCATCTCTCTGCCAGGCTAATTTTCTCACTTTCAGATGTTATGTGGTACATTCGGTTAATTAAACTTTTTTCTACAACTTAGTAGTCAAGAACTTGTTCTCCTTGGGAGACTTTAAATGCATCTGGTCATCTAAACCACAGCACATTATTACTCTGTGTAGTAATTGTCTTTGACTCGCCATTTCCTACCTCTTACTTTTGAGGACCTTATAACTTGATTGTCTTTATTGAGGTTTATACACACCACCCCTGTTATTCCCAAATGAATTCTTGTCATGGTAGATCAATTTGTCAATATACTTTCAGTCCTACAGGTCTTCCCTGGTGGTTTAGTGATAAAGAATCCACCTGCCAATGCAGGAAACACAGGAGATGCCAGTTCAGTCTTCCCCTGGGTTGGGAAGATTCTCTGGAGGAGGGCATGGCAACCCATTCCAGTACTCTTGCCTGGGAAATCCCATGAACAGAGGAGCCTGGTGGGCTAGAATCCATGGAGTCACAAAGAGGCAGATACCACTGAGCATGCATGTATTCATTCCTGCTTTGTCTTTTTAACTTGTGTGTAGGCTCATCAAAAACGGCTCCTTAAGAATCATAAAATTACTAGAAAAGAAGAGGATGTCTGATCTAACTTTTAGTCCTATCCATCCCTTGAGACTCTGGACGTCATCCACAAAGCCTTTTCAGATTATTTTAATACCAACTAGTCTTCTATAACTCTACAGAACATGTACTATTTCATGATATACCTAATTTATTACTGAATTATATACTATCTAGTATATCACCTAAGTTAATCTGCTGGTTGGTTTAATCAGTTTCTCCCAAGTAAGGCAGAGGACTTATTTCCACTTCCAAAAGTATCTGAATGTGAAACAAGCTCTAGTCCCTTAAAATATATCAAAAAGTTTAACTTCACAGAAAATACAATTTTAACATGAAACATCAAGTGTATAAAACTCATATAATAATGGCTAATATTTAATACAGTGCTTCTTACATGTCAAACCTTGTTCTAAGTACTTTTCATACAGTAACTTGTTTAATCATCATGACAAGTCTATGAGGCAGTATCACTTTTCTCTATGATTTTAGATCAGGAAATTGGGACCCCAGAGAAAGAAAATGATTTGGCAAAGGATACAGCCAACAGAAGACAAAGCCATGATTGGAATCCAGGGGCTCATGCCCCATAGTGCAGGGTCTTAAGTTCTACTGTGCTCAGATGCTCCCCTCGCATGTGAGGGCTACTGGAGTTGCACTGCTTCATAATTCAGACCACGGTTTTCTTGAGGTTCTTCAGAGCCCATGCTGGCTACAGGATGATATTGTAGCCTTTCCTGGGCACCCACCTTCATTCCTGAATATCCCGAGCCTTGGCAGACCTAGGGCCTTCGCAGAATTATTATTCTGGCTCTGTACTGTGCCACCATCAGATGTCCCCCGAGTGTTTGGTTCAGGATGGTGGCGCTAGTGGTAAAGAACCCGCCTGGCCATGCAAAAGATGTAAGGAATGCCAGTTTGATCCCTGGCTTGAGAAGAGCCCCTGGAGGAGGGCATGGCAACCCATGCCCAGTATTCTTGCCTGGAAAATCCCATGGAGAGAGGAGCCTGGCGGACTACAGTCCATGGGGTCACAAAGAGTCGGACATGAGTAAAGTACACGCACACACTGATATGTGGTTGGCCTGGAAGATCCCTATGAGATAACCTGATTACTGATGCCAAGACTACCACCTGCCTTCCCACTTTTGGCACACTACCAGATGCCTTGAACCTGTATTTTTTTCTACTTTTCTTCTCAGAGAAATCTCCAGGGCCCTCCCATTAATTTCCAAGAGCCTGTCTCAGTAGTATCTTTTGTCCTGAAATCTCAAGTATGCACCTTTATGTTTTACATATGATTTAATATGCTTTGAGATTATCTTTTCAACTCTCCTTTAAGTTCCTTGGTCAGTATCTGTAGATCAAATGTTTAGGGTCTTTCCTATCACACTTTCCATCCAGCACTTTGAGGAACATATTACCAAAGTTGAAGAAGCCTTGAATTGAATGTGACTATGATTCTTTACCAGTTAAAAAGTTATTTAAACTCTCTATTATTTAGACATTTAAAATTTTAAAGGAAATTATACAATATTCTTCTGTTAATGCTTAACATATAGAATGAATTTATAAAAGCAGGGTGGTGAATTGAAAACAATAAGGAAGCTTTAAAAAATTCTGTGTGCTTGTTTACTTGTCTGCGTAAATAATACTGTTATCTTAAGCTATGTTTTCTGACATTATATGAATATCAAAACTTAAGGAAAAAATTGAAGTGTCAATGACAGAGCACATAATTTACCAAAAAGGAAACCAAGTTCAGTAATAGATCCAGCAATGGTCTTGGTGCCTCAATGAATGTCATTAATGGGTATACTTATGAGAGCCCTGATATATTAAACCCCTTTTTCTCTTTGTTCTAACAAGCTAGAAGTATTTTATGCTACTTTTTATTCTGATATCTCTACTAAGATACAGATAAAACTAAAATGAAAATCAGCCCTCTCCCACCACCACTACTAAACTCAGAGATCTGGGTCATGAATGAGGACTAAGCCATCTGAGACACAGCATGTGTGGCTATCTTAAGCACCCTCATCCTGACTACGGTATTAGCATTAAGAGGTTGCCCCTCTTGACCCTCTTGAGACTTGAAAGAAATGGCTTTTCCTGTGTCTCTCAGGGAGTACTCTATTCATGAACAACACAGGATCCTGCTTCACTCTTGGGTATTCACATTCTGGGTTAAGAAATGATCACAAGAACTTCAGAGGATCTGTGACATTAAAAACTCATATTACAACGAAAAGAATTGAGAGAAAAATGAAAATAAAATTGGTTTACCGGCCGCAAAGGTTTTTTTACTTCATTGCAAACTCCTCTCTCTGCTTCCCTTACGTTTTTTGTTCTTGTTTTACTCCCCTTACAGCTGCGAACATTCTGTTGAATAGAATCAGCAAAGTATCACAACTCAGTCCCTGCAAATTGATACTCTCATGTAATATCTCTTCTAGGCAACAAAGGCAACCATCCATTAAAGTGCCATCCAAATGGCTTATTTCAGAATTTCCAGTCACTCTCAAACCTCAGGTGAGCTGTCCTTTAGAAACAGGCAACCTATTTCACAGGCCAGATCGAGATCATCAAGCATAAATTTCCTGGCCTACCTTCCCTCCTAAACGCAGATCCTGCTTTTCACTTTACCCATTTCCTCCTCCAGAAATATGAGAAGACATTTTCCATGTCTTCCCAGATAATCCATTTGGCCTGCCACGCAGATTCTTTGGTTTAGTAAGTATAAGATCTCCTGCTTTTCAGCTAAACCTGAAGGTAGCCTGAAGCAAAACAGAACCCCAGACTTCAAAATAACCAATTATTTGCATCAGTGGGGTATTTTGATAGCAAGAACTAGATTCTATCTGGTATCTTTGGGGAAAAGAGTATACATGGACTCACAGTCACCTAACAAACTCCAGAAACTGATATGCCTGGCCAGTTTCTATTGCAAACGAAGGCCTTCTCTTCTGCTTATCTCTACCTAGCAAATACTACTTCTCTTTGCCTATTGGCCAGTATTCTCTCATATAAATTCCAGAGAGAGACTGTCTAATTGACTTAACTAGTGGCCTTTATTCCTACTGGACAGGTCCTTCATGCAAAGCCATCATGGATTCGGTCATCCATTCTTGTTCTCACCATGGGCCACCCCTTCACAGTGAACAGCCTGGAGCTTCTTCTCTGAACTCTGGGCTTTAGAAAGAATAATCTTAATAATGAGGGGTCATTGGGAAGTACAGGCACAATGACTGTCCCAACAAGTACAAGCATGAAGCTGCTGAAAATGTTGATGACATCCCAAAAGAGTGCTCCCAGGCCTCACATCACAAACACAGGAGTCAGAGTCCCTTAGCTGACAAAGTATGCAGACACGGTGCCAGAAATCCCCAGTGTCTCCAGCATTCCTTCTTGTTTATTTTTCATGGCTATAGACTTCCCAGGTGGCACCAGTGACAAGAATTCACCTGCTAATGCAGGAATGCAGGTTTAATCCTGGGTTGGGAAGATCCCCTGAAGTAGGAAATGGCAACCCACTTCAGTATTCTTGCTTAGAGAATCCCATGAACAGCGGAGCCTGGTGGGATACAGTCCATGGAGCTGTAAAGAGACTAACACAAGCGAGCTTGCACACCTAACCTAATAAGGTGAGACAAGATTCCTTATGCTCAAATGTCTCAAAACATAGTTAAGTGGCTTTCTACCTGGTTTCTCCTCAAAACTGAGAAACAGAATATGGGACAAGAATGCAGATCCCTGGGCTCTTTTATCATTAAAGTTTCTTGATTTTATTTTTTTTTAAGACTTTGCAAATTGTCATCTCATTGTTCAGTTGCTCAGTCATGTCCAACTCTCTGTGACCATGGACTGCAGCACGCCATGCTTCCCTGTCCTTCACTATCTTCCGGAGTTTGCTCAAACTCATGTCTAGTGAGTTGGTGATGCCATCCAACCATCCCATCCTCTGTTGTCCCCTTCTCCTCCTGCATTCAATCTTTCCCAGCATCAGGGTCTTTTCTAATGAGTCGGCTCTTCACATCAGGTGTCATCTCATGGATTGCTGAATTCCACAAATATGGGTCAAAGTTTTCTTTTGCCTTAGCTGAACTGTTGATACCTTCAGAAGTGAATGCTCTCAAGAAAAACCAAATAAAAAACAGCAGTTAGAGGAACTAACAGTTATGACCTCCAACTTTCCTTAAATTAGGATAGCAGATTCAAAGGGAAATGTAAATTAAACTGGCATTTCCCAAAAAAAGTCTTCCATTACAAAAAAAAAAAGTAATTGTAAGAACTAATCTGAACTAAAGTGATTTTTAAAACTACTATTTTTTTTTAACTGCAGATAAGACAGCTTTTAGAGGGGCTTCCCAAGTGGCACAGTGGTAAAGAATCGGCCTGCCAATGCTGGAGACTCAGGTTTGATTCCCCTGGGCTAGGAAATGAACCCACTCCAGTATTCTTGCCTGGACTATCCCATGGACAGAAGAGCCTGGCAGGCTACAGCCCAAGGGGTCGAAAAGAATTGGATATGACTGAGTGACTGAACACACACATATGATAGCTTTTACAATAAATCAAAAAAAAAAAAAAAAAACAAAAGCTGGCTTTTAGGGGAAGGTGGGGATTGAAACCTTGAATGCCATTTTGTTGGCATAGTACTTATACATAAGACTAGTCCATCTATATTTCCCTATTTTTTTTTAATTCCATTTGCTCTAATTTGGCTAAATTTTGTAAGGAGCCTCCATAAGAAAATATGAGAGTTATTTATTGTATTAAAAGCCATGGAGCCTGGAATTCTTGTTTGTATGCAATTGGGTGCCTTTGATGAAATTTGCCTAACACTTGCTGACCTTGTAGATGAATTCTGAAGATTTGAAGATTGGACTTGGAGGACAGCAGTTTTTCATTCTTATAGCCAAGTTCTAAACTATGAGGTGGGAGAAAAGAGAAAAAGATAAGAAACTCTAAAGTTGCCTCTTATTTTAATCCCTATCTAACATCTCTTTTGTCGGATTTCAAGAGTCTATCATAAGTCAGTTTCCACAGAACCATAAATCTGTACATTTGTTTTCCCTTGTATCTATCTTACTAGTTTACTGCCTTTTGGGCTCATATATATATTCATTTTTTTACTTATTTAGTAGTAAGCTTTCTTAAATAAAATTTATAAGGCTTCCCAGGTGGCACTAGTGGTAAAGAATCTGCCTGCCAATGCAGGAGACATAAGAGACGCAGGTTCAATCACTGGGTAGGGAAGATCCCCTGGAGGAGGGCATGGCAACCCACTCCAGTATTCGTGCTAAAAAATCCCACGGACAAGGGAGCCTGGCGGGCTAAGTCCATGGGGTTGCAAAGAGTCAGAAAAGACTGAAGCTACTTAGCACATACACATTCTATTTCTAATAACTTTCTATATGTTACTTCATTTGATTCTGTCCATAGTCCCGGGGATGGCATGGTTTAGTCATCAACTGTATTTCTAGATGGTAAAAAATGAGTCTTGTGAAAGCTAACTAACTGACTTTCTTGAGATTACAGGCAGAAGTGATACGTGAGTTCAAAAGAGAACAAAACTGATTTCTTGCATAATAGGTGCTCTTCCCAGGACTCTAAACAAAATTATATGGGGAAAAAAACTACATAGGAAACTGATAATCTCAGATAATATGGATGTGCTTTAACTGTAGTGTTTTTGGATTAGTTGAAAGAACATAGTGAGAGGAAAAAACCTGAATGTTTATAGCTGTGTTTCTCAAATTAGGGTACCATCCCATCAAAACTATATGAAATTAACATGAGATATCCATTTTTAGCATCCAATTTTTTAAGGTTAGACCATGAAGCTTAAATTTTTATCTTCACACAAATATATATACATGTTGCTGCTAAGTCAATTCAGTCGTGTCCGACTCTGTGTGACCCCACAGACGGCAGCCCACCAGGCTCCCCCGTCCCTGGGATTCTCCAGGCAGAACACTGGAGTGGGTTGCCATTTCCTTCTCCAATGCATGAAAGTGAAAAGTGAAAGTGAAGTTGCTCAGTCGTGTCTGACTCCTAGCGACCCCATGTATTGCAGCCCACCAGGCTCCTCCGTCCATGGGATTTGCCAGGCAAGAGTACTGGAGTGGGGTGCCATTGCTTACATATCCCCAAATCATCAAGTGCTCTCTTTTTAATGTCAGATAATCTTGAATTTTTTAACATAAAATTGCATAGAGAGGAATTTTAAAAAGAAAAATTGTGTACCAAGACTGCATCAGCAATGATTATTCACTAAATTCATTTCAGAATGATAATTTTTTGATTTAAAATATTTTGAATACTTTTGAATACTTATTGTTCCAATATAAATTTGTAATGATATAGGAATTATCATGACAGTGTATTTTATTGAGAGTTAGATGAAGAAATTTGTTCATGGAGAATGTGAGCTGAAACTGTTTACATGTGATAAAATTACAGTGTTGATGGTAAAATAAGAACATTCTCATGCAAATTCCTTTACAGAAAAGTCATTTGAGAAGTTTTCCCTGAGACTATTAAAGAGATTGACCAGTAAAATAGATCGGTGTTCTATCAAACAGCAAAATGATATCAAACTTCAGCAGTAGAAATATGCGTTTTTTGAAATTCCCATCAAGTGTTGCCTGAGAACCTTAGCTCAGTTGCCTAAACTACACCTTTAGGCCTTCAGTGGTTGGCCTTCCCTAGTAGCTCAGACAGTAAAGCCTCCGCCAGCAATGCTGGAGACCTGGGTTCAATCCCTGGGTGGGAAGATCCCCTGGAGAAGGAAACGGCAGTCCACTCTAGTATTCTTGCCTGGAGAATCCCGTGGACAGAGGAGCCTGGCAGGTCACAGTTCATGGGATCGCAAAGAGTCAGACATGACTGAGCGACGAAACACAAACTTAGGCTTCAGTGGTTACTCCAATGTAGTTTATGAAGCAATTAGAAACTTTTGCCTTTTTATTTATTATATAAATTTATATTAGTAAAAAATATGAGCTCAAAAATACAGTGTTTAACCTGAGAAGAAAAAAAAAAAAAACTGACATGAAAGATTAGACCTGAATTTGACAGTTTTCTGAGATGATAAATTCAATTGCCTATTCACACATAGCTGCTGCTGCTGCTGCTGCTGCTGCTGCTGCTGCTGCTGCTCCTGCTAAGTCGCTTCAGTCGTGTCTGACTCTGTGCGACCCCATAGACGTCAGCCCGCCAGGCTTCTCCGTCCCTGGGATTCTCCAGGCAAGAACACTGGAGTGGGTTGCCATTTCCTTCTCCAATGCATGAAAGTGAAAAGTGAAAGTGAAGTTGCTCGGTCATGTCCGACTCGTAGCAACCCCATGGACTGCAGCCTACCAGGCTCCTCTGCCCATGGGGTTTTCCAGGCAAGAGTACTGGAGTGGGTTTCCATTGCTAGGAAGCCTATTAGTAGCAGTTGTTTCTGATGATAAACAATTTAAAATATCCACATAAAAAGGTACATCTGTTCTGAAGTAGAAAAGAATTTGTACATATGTTAATGATGGAATCTATCGCTGAAGAAATTTTATCTTATGTCCTTTTGGACTATGTTTCCCAGATCCAAGAAATACTGAAATTTTTATCTAAGTGTTATTTCTATATAAAAACTAAAGGGGCATTGTTTTAATGCTTTTATCCCACCTAGGAATTCCATACTAATCTATTGGCTTGTGCTCAGTTGCTCAGTTCTGTTCAGTTCAGTTCAGTTGCTCAGTCATGTCTGACTCTGTGACCCCATGGACTACAGCACAAAGGGCCTCCCTGTCCATCACCAATTCCCAGAGTTTACTCAAACTCATGTCCATCGAGTTGGTGATGCCATCCAACCATCTCATCCTCTATCGTCCCCTTCTCCTCCCACCTTCAATCTTTCCCAGCATCAGGGTCTTTTCAAATGAGTCAGTTCTTCACATCAGGCGGCCAGAGTATTGGGAGTTTCAACTTCAGCATCAGTCCTTTCAATGAATATTCAGGACTGATTTCCTTTAGGATGGATTGGTTGGATTTCTTTGCAGCCCAAGGGACTCTCAAGAATCTTCTCCAATACCACACAGTTCAGCAGCATCAATTCTTTGGCACTCAGCTTTCTTTATAGTCCAACTCTCACATCCATACATAACCACCGGAAAAACCATAGCCTTGACTAGATGGGCCTTTGCTGGCAAAGTGATGTCTCTGCTTTTGAATATGCTATCTAGGTTGCTCATAACTTTCCTTCCAAGGAGCAAGTGTCTTTTCATTTCATGGCAGGAGTTGCTCAGTCATGTCCAATTCTGCTCTGAGGTCCCCAGTCCTAAATTGCATCATATTTACTAACACTAGTTTGTTTATCTGATGGAGAAGGTACTGGCACCCCACTCCAGTACTCTTGCCTGGAAAATCCCTTGGATGGAGGAGCCTGGTGGGCTACAGTCCATGGGGTCGCTAAGAGTCAGACATGACTGAGCGACTTCACTTTCACTTTTCACTTTCATGCATCGGAGAAGGAAATGGCAACCCACTCCAGTGTTCCTGCCTGGAGAATCCCAGAGACAGGGGAGCCTGGTGGGCTGCTGTCTATGGGGTTGCACAGTTGGACACAAGTGATGCAACTTAGCAGCAGCAGCAGCAGTAATTTATCTGACCTGTTAAATCTGACACTTGAGAAGCTGGAGATAGATTTAGGTGAAAGTTGCCTTAAAACTCTAGGTTTATCATAAGAGTTCATTCTGCACCACTAGTCCTCTTGCATCTTGACTGTTGAGAAATGTAAGAATAAGGCCTGGATGTGTGTGGTTGAGATTATGTGAGCATGAGTACATCAGAACTCAAGATTTATAGTTCATAGTCCTACCTTCATGAGAAGTGAGTACATGCTGTTACCATAAAGCTTTCCATTCCAATACATAAAATGTGCTCAGTAAATATTTGTTGAATGAGTGAATAAATTGTAAGTTCTCCATAAATCATGATTAGTATTATACTCCTACTATTATTATTGTCTTCATGTCTTTAAACTGCTGATGAGGAAAGAAATGAATGTTTTATCCTGTACTACCTACTCATAAATTCATAAAGTCAAAGGACATCTTTAGAAATAATGAACACTGAGGAAATGAATAATGATCAAGGCCATATTTTAACTTTCTTAGCAAATTTTGGCCAAGATTGATATATAATAATGGAAAATCTTGGATTATTTTTTAAAAAACCTAATATTAGAACAAGACAAATGGGCCCGAAGTTTTATAAAAAATGAGGGGAAAATTATTAAACATTATTGATTTATATTTTTAACATCAAGGACATGGCTGCTTCTTCATAAAGAAATCACTGCATGATAACTTTGAGAGATGCCAACCCAGAAAACCAGTGTTTGATTACATTCAACATGGAAAATTTTAGTAAGCTCAGAATAGAAGGAAACTTAGATATACATGTATTTTAAAGTGAAAAACTATAAGCATTGATGTCATTAATGTCAGGAAAAATATAATAATGCCTCTATCTTTATAGTAAAGCTCTATATCTGAGATTTGTTATATTGTTATTTTCCACTTGAGTAAGAAAACAAATAAAGCAATTCCAGATAATTTTCTTTTAATTTTTGAAATAACAAGAATTTAGTACAATAAGTAGTTACAAGATAAAGATTCAAGAGTCGGTAGTGAAAAAAATAGAGGGTGAACTTTATATGATCACCTAAACAGATACAGAAAATGTAGTTATTACAATTTAGAATCAGTTTTATTAACTCTCTAAAAATAGAAAGAAGTGTCCTTAACCTATAGCTAAAAACTATAGAAAACATTGTGCCTAGTGGTAAAACATTAAAAACGTTTCCCTATAATCAAACAAACCAAAAATGCCTGCTATTACTATTTTCATTTAACACTGAACTAGAAATCTTAGTAGTGTAAAAGGTAACAGAAAACTATGTTATTGTTTTCATATAACATGACTGTGTCCATTGAATTTCAAAAGAATATACAGTATAATGTTAGAAATAATGACTTAAAATCTACTCATATATTAACAGTTATTAGTTAAAATTTAGGGAAAAAACTAGAATTTAAAAGCTATAATAAATCTAACAAAAGATACACAAAACAGTCACAGGAAAAAGAATTCTAAAATTGTACAGCAGGACATAAAATGAGACTCAATTAAATGGAGAAATATGCCATGTTTAGTGGTTGTATGTTTCAATACTGTGAAGATGTTGGTTCTCCCCAAATTAATTTATAGTTTATTGAATGCCACTCCAATGATTGTTCATTTATTTTGTGAATGGGTAAGCTGGATAGGCACATCAAGCTGAGCACATCATGAGAAATGATGGGCTGGATGACTTACAAGCTGGAATCTAAATAGGTGGGGGAAACATCAACAACCTCAGATATGTGGATGACACCACTCTGATGGCAGAAAGCAAAGAGGAAGAGCCAAAGAGTCTCTTGATGAGGGTGAAGGAGGAGAGTGAAAAAGCCAGCTTAAAACTAAATATTAAAATAAACTAAGATCAGGCCCCATTACTTCATGACCAATAGAAGGGGAAAAGGTGGAAGCAGTGACAGATTTCCTCTTCCTGGGCTCTAAAATCACTGTGGATGGTGACTGCAGCCATAAAATCAGAAGACGATTGCTTCTTGGCAGGAAAGCTATGACAAACCACAGAAGTCCATACAGTCAAGGCAATGGTCTTTCCAGTGGTCATGTACGGTTGTGAGAGCTGGACTGTAAAGAAGGCTGAACACCAAAGAATTGATGCCTTCAAACTGCGGTGCTGGAGAAGACTCCTGAAAGTCCCTTGGACAGCAAGATCAAACCAGTCAATCTTAAGGGAAATCATCCCCAAATACTCATTTGAAGGACTGATGCTGAAGCTGAAACTCCTGTATTTTGGTCATTTGACGCAAACAGCCAACTCATCAGAAAAGTCTCTGATATAGGGAAAGATTGAGGGCAGAAGGAGAAGAGGGTGTCAGATGATGAGATGGTTGGATGGCATCACCGACTCATTGGACATGAACTGGGTGAACTCCAGAAGATGGTGAAGGACAGGGGAGCCCAGCGTGCTTCAGTCCATGGGGTCCCAAAGAGTCAGACATGACTGGGTGACTGAACAACAGAAGCTTGATAAGCTGATTCTAAAATATATTCAGGAGGTCAAAGGACCTAAATTCATTGGAAAAAAAAATAAAAACACCTAAAGAAACGCAAAAAAGCAAAATGGCTGTCTGGGGAGGCCTTACAAATAGCTATGAAAAGAAGAGAGGCGAAAAGCAAAGGAGAAAGGGAAAGATATAAGCATCTGAATGCAGAGTTCTAAAGAATAGCAAGGAGAGATAAGAAAGCCTTCTTCAGCAATCAATGCAAAGAAACAGAGGAAAACAACAGAATGGGAAAGACTAGAGATCTCTTCAAGAAAATTAGAGATACCAAGGGAACATCTCATGCAAAGATGGCCTTGATAAAGGACAGAAATGGTATGGACCTAACAGAAGCAGAAGATATCCAGAAGAGGTGGAAAGAATACACAGAAGAACTGTACAAAAAAGATCTTCATGACCCAGATAGTCATGATGATGTGATCACTAATCTAGAGCCAGACATCGTGGCATGTGAAGTCAAGTGGGCCTTAGAAAGCATCACTATGAACAAAGCTAGTGGAGGTGATGGAATTCCAGTTGAGCTGTTTCAAATCCTGAAAGATGATGCTGAGAAAGTGCTGCACTCAATATGCCAGCAAATTTGGAAAACTCAGCAGTGGCCACAGGACTGGAAAAGGTCAGTTTTCATTCCAATCCCAAAGAAAGGCAATGCCAAAGGATGCTCAAACTACTGCACAATTGCACTCATCTCACATGCTAGTCAAGTAATGCTCAAAATTCTCCAAGCCAGGCTTCAGCAATACGTGAACCGTGAACTCCCTGATGTTCAAGCTAGTTTTAGAAAAGGCAGAGGAACCAGAGATCAAATTGCCAACATCCACTGGATCATGGAAAAAGCAAGATAGTTCCAGAAAAACATCAATTTCTGCTTTATTGACTATGCCAAAGCCTTTGACTGTGTGGGTCACAATAAACTGTGGAAAATTCTGAAAGAGATGGGAATACCAGACCACCTGACCTGCCTCTTGAGAAATCTGTATGCAGGCCAGGAAGCAACAGTTAGAACTGGACATGGAACAACAGACTGGTTCCAAATAGGAAAAGGAGTATGTCAAGGCTGTATATTGTCACCCTGATTATTTAACTTCTATGCAGAGTACATCATGAGAAACGCTGGACTGGAATAAACACAAGCCGGAATCAAGATTGCCAGGAGAAATATCAATAACCTCAGATATGCGGATGACACCATCCTTATTGCAGAAAGTGAAGAGGAACAAAAAAGCCTCTTGATGAAAGTGAAAGAGGAGAGTGAAAAAGTTGGCTTAAAGCTCAACATTCAGAAAACGAAGACCATGGCATCCAGTCCCATCACTTCATGGGAAATAGTTGAGGAAACAGTGGAAACAGTGTCAGACTTTATTGGGGGGGGAGCTCCAAAATCACTGCAGATAGTGACTGCAGCCATGAAATTAAAAGATGCTTACTCCTGGGAAGAAAAGTTATGATCAACCTAGATAGCATATTCAAAACCAGAGACATTACTTTGCCGACTAAGGTCCATCTAGTCAAGGCTATGGATTTTCCTGTGGTCATGTCTGGATGTGAGAGTTGGACTGTGAAGAAGGCTGAGCACTGAAGAATTGATGCATTTGAACTGTGGTGTTGGAGAAGACTCTTGAGAGTCCCTTGGACTGCAAGGAGATCCAACCAGTCCATTCTGAAAGAGATCAACCCTGGAATTTCTTTGGAAGGAATGATGCTAAAGCTGATATTCCAGTACTTTGGCCACCTCATGCGAACAGTTGACTCATTAGAAAAGACTCTGATGCTGGGAGGGATTGGGGGCAGGAGGAGCAGGGGACAACAGAGGATGAGATGGCTGGATGGCATCACGGACTCAATGGACGTGAGTCTGAGTGAACTCTGGAAGATGGTGATGGACAGGGAGGCCTGGCGTGTTGTGATTCATGGGGTCGCAAAGAGTCGGACACGACTGAGCGACTGAACTGAACTGAACTGAAAGAAAAACAGGTAAAAGAATTTTCAAGACTCATTGTAAATTCTAGCTATTTAAAAAAATGTAGTATTAACACAGAGATCGGCAAATTGACAAGTACAACCAAATGAAGAGGCCAAGAACAAGTCTATATGTATATAGACCATCGGTGTTGGACAAAAGTTGAATCAGTGAGGAAAGAATGGTCTTTGCAATGAAAAAAAAAATTGGTTAAACTAATCATTGTATATCTATACTTCCAGATAGATCATTTTTTAAAAAATAAAGTTAACTCTTGTTTCTGAAATAGAGAGATTGTTCATTCAACAAATATTTGGGGGCTACTTACTCTGTACAAGTTATTGTAAAATTTTTCTTCCAAAATATATTTGTTGTTGTTGTTCAGTCACTAGGTCACGTCGGACTCTTTGTGACCCCATGGACTACAGCATGGCAGGCCTCTGTGTCCCTCACCATCTCCCAAAGTTTGCCCAAGTTCATGTCCAAAATATATTTCTGTTAAAAAAGCAGATTACATTTCAAATAATTGTGATTTTTGACTCTTGTCTTTTTTACCTCCATCTCACACAACTTCAAAATTCTTACAAAAACATGCTCCCTTTATCTGCCTGATTCCTTTCTTCCCCTCCTCACTCTGTCAGCCACACTGCAGTTTTTTGCTGTTAAGTACCAGTCATCCATCTACCTCTGAGCTTCTCGATGAGCTGTTGTTTCTATCTAGAATATCCTCCAACAGAAATCCCCATGGTCTATGTTCTTGGCAAATTAAGTTTGTCAAATCACTCTGCCCATCTTTTCAGTGAGATTATCCCTGACCATCCTGTTTAAGGGGTTCCCCTGGTAGTTCAGCTAGTAAAGAATGCACCTGCAATGCAGGAGACCCCAGTTTGATTCCTGGGTCAGGAAAATTCACTGGAGAAGGAGTAGACCATCTACTCCAATATTCTTGGACTTTCCTTGTGGCTCAGCTGGTAAAGAATCCACCTGCAATTGTGGGAGGCCTGGGTTTGATCCCTGGGTTGGGAAGATCCCCTGGTGAAGGGAAAGGCTACCCACTCTAGTATTCTGGCCTAGAGAATTCCATGGGGTCACAAAGAGGCAAACAGGCCTGAGCAACTTTCACTTTCATCCTGCTTAAAATGGCAACTGTTTCCTACTGCATATTCCTTCTCCCCAATTTCTATTTTAGTTTCTTCTATCGTTTCTATTACTTTCTCAAATCCTATATTTTCATGTTTATTTCATGATAGTTTATATTCACATTATAGAAACTTTATAAGGGGAGACATTTCTGTCTGCTTTCTCATTGGTATATCCCAGTATGCACCTGGCATATAACAAGAGTAAAACTAGTGGGAGTGTCATCTGTGTCTGTGTGTCTGCTCGTTTGCACAGGTGTACAGAGGAACCTCAAAAGAAAACTACCAAACTGTTCATACTGGTTATTTGAGGGGAGGAGAGTGGTAACAGAAGAAGGATGAGGCAAACCTTTTACATTTTACTTAATATTTTACTGTGCAGCTTGAATTACATTTTATTTTTAAAAAAGCAAATATTTTAGTGTGCCTGGAATTCCTTTCATAATTCATAAAACAGATCAAATAGGGTAGCAAAACCCCGAAACTGTGGACAGCATCCAAAACAAAACTAAGTAACAAGGTATTCTTAAGAACAAGCAGGGAAGGGCAGATCATTAAGTTACAGCACCTGTGTAACTGAATCTTATGAGAGGAAGCTAAGGAAGCTACAGGTTAGCTAAGGAAGCCACAGGGTATCTGATGGATCTGAGAACAAGGCTTCACAGAGGTCACAGGTACTCGCTGGAAAGCTGAGTGGGCCAATTTGATAAGCTATGAAGCAGCTGAAACAGGGAAGGACTTTTACACACTCCAGTTCACAAGAAAGGCCAAGGGTTCCATGGAAAATCTGAAAAGGTTGGAGAAGTCTATAAACTCTCAAAGGTAACTGACACTTCTTCCCTAGAAAAAGTCCTAAGCTGAAGACAAACTGCTATAAATATAATCCGAATGAAAGAAGAAAGATTGTAGAAGCAAAGGAAAAACAAAATCCAGAAAAAATTGGGGGCAAAGGGACAAGCCAAAGCAGCATATCTCAGAAAGTATGAAACAGTATTTTTTTATTTTTTTACCACTGTGACAGCAACAGAAAAGAGGGCTTAAGATCCTGAGAACTCTCTACTCCTTCCTGAAAGTTTAATTTCATCTTAAAATCAATAAGTAAGATGGATCATGTCTGAATGTCATACAAAATTAGAATTTAAAAAAAAGAAATAAGATGCAAATAAAATCTCTTCAATGAAAGTATGCCAGAAAGACATTCCTAACAAAGGGATAAACTGTTGTATTTCAAATTGAGCTAAAAGAAATTAAGAAAATGATAAAGATATGAAGGAGCAATGTAAATTACAATTAGAGAAAACTCAAAAATGAAATGATGAAACCTCCCAAAAATTAGAAAATAAAACATACTTTAATAAAGTCTCTGAAGAAGAAAACTAAAGTAATATATCAAAACAATATCAAAACTAAATTGCATATTTAGTATTTTGATAAATATTAACATCATAATTCAAGAAGCTTTCAGAAAAATGAAAAGACTTGAAATTACATATGAAAAAGACACTTTGCATGTTGAGAAAGTTACCCAAAATAACCAACCTGAAACATATTTTTGGAGAAAGTGTTGGATTTGAGGGGAAAAGAAAAAACTCGCTTTAAGCATCTAGGCAAAAAGATCAATTCATTTGTAAGGGAAAGAAGTTCAGACTGTCATAAGAAATTTGGGTCATAATCCTTTATTCCAGAAGAAAAATAATATTTTTGTGACTCCCAAAAAGGAGAACGTGAGCCACGGATACAGTAGCCAGTAAAATTGACTTTCGTGTATAAAGGCCACAGGAAAAACTGTTAGCAACACCCAGAACTCAGAAACTTACTTCCTTGAGCACTTCTGGCAGAATTTGCCAGAAAATGAGCATCAGATAGTCGAAATGACGGAGGGATGTGACCCAGGACTGGTAGAGCATATCGTATTTAATGATAGTTAGAAGAGGGAATGTGTGATATGTATAGTATAGATACCATATGATGCAGATAGAATAGCTCTGTAAAAATGGGAGTGAAATAGGAAGCACATATGAAAAGTGAAGTAGGCATAAAGATTGCTTTATTATATGAACTGGGATAAAAAGGATAACACTGCAATCAGATACTGGAGAAAAAGGGCACAGGGGATAAAGGGTATTGTCTGAAGACAGTTATTATACCATTAGGACACAATTGCAAACCTTCTTAAATATAAATAATCATAATAATAAAGCAGAGATGATCCAAAACTAAACCAGAAAAAATAAATACAAGTGATAAGTACTCCATGTAAAATATGTGTATATTAAATATAGTATTATAGTATACAACTTCTTAGAAAATAGTTGACAGAGGAAATCAAATATATTTGAAAATAAAACAATAAAAGTTCAATCATAATTTGTTGTTGTTGTTGTTAGTTTTTTAGTTTTTTAATTTTAAAATCTTTAATTCTTACATGCGTTCCCAAACATGAACCCCCCTCCCACCTCCCTCCCCATAACATCTCTCTGGGTCATCCCCATGCACCAGCCCCAAGCATGCTGTATCCTGCGTCAGACATAGACTGGCGATTCGATTCTTACATGATAGTATACATGTTAGAATGCCATTCTCCTAAATCATCCCACCCTCTCCCTCTCCCTCTGAGTCCAAAAGTCCGTTATACACATCTGTGTCTTTTTTCCTGTCTTGCATACAGGGTCGTCATTGCCATCTTTCTAAATTCCATATATATGTGTTAGTATACTGTATTGGTGTTTTTCTTTCTGGCTTACTTCACTCTGTATAATAGGCTCCAGTTTCATCCATCTCATCAGAACTGATTCAAATGAATTCTTTTTAACAGCTGAGTAATAATGTTTAAATATAAGGAGAAGAAGGGAATAGTATAGAGAGTTCAGGGATAGATGTTGGGATTCTTGAAATATACACTGTTTTGATAGATATAACTTCTGGAATTAAGTATTTTAAACAAATTGATGTTTTAAATTATTCCTAAAAAATAGAATACAAAAATCCGAGACCACATTGCCTGTCTCCTGAGAAACCTGTATGCGGATCAAGAAGCAAGAGTTAGAAATGCACATGGAACAGAGAACTGGATCAAAATTGGGAAAGGAGTACGTCAAGGCTATGTGTTGTCACCCTGCTTATTTAAATTATGCAGAGTACATCATGTGAAAAGCACAAGCTGGAATCAAGATTGTTGGGAAAAATATCAACAATCTCAAATATGCAGATGATACCAGTCTAATGGCTGAAAGTAAAGAGGAATTAGAGTCTCTTGATGACAGTGAAAGAGGAGAGTGAAAAAGCTGGTTTAAAACTCAACATTCAAAAAACTAAAATCATGGCATCCAGTGCCTTCACTTCACGGCAAATAGAAGGGGAAAAAAATGGAAACAGTGACAGACTTTATTTTCTTGGGCTCTAAAATCACTGCAGATGGTAACTGCAGCCATGAAATTAGAAGACGCTTGATTCTTGGAAAAAAAGCTATGACAATCTTAGAAAGTGTATTAAAAAGCAGAAACATCACTTTGCTGGCAAAGGTCTGCCTAGTCAAAGTTGCAGTTTTTCCCAGTAGTCATGTGTGCATGTGAGAGCTGGACCATAAAGAAAGCTGAGTACTGAAGTACCGATGCTTTTAAACTGCGGTGTTGAAGAGGAGTCTTGAGAGTCCCTTGGACTGCAAGAAGTTCAAGCCAGTCAGTCCTAAAGGAAATCAACCCTGAACATTCATTGGAAGGACTGATGGTGAAGTGAAGCTCCAATACTTTGGCCACCTGATGGGAAGAGCTGATTCATTGGAAAAGATCCTGATGCTGGGAAAGATTGAGGGCAGGAGGAGAAGGGGACAACAGAGGACCAGATGGTTGGATGGCATCACAGACTCAATGGGCATGAGTTTGAGCAAACTCCAAGAGTTAGTAGAGGATATAGGAGCCTGGTGTGCTACAGTCCATGGGGTTGCAAAGAGTTGGACACGACATAATACTGAACAACAACAAAAACAGAAATTTAAAGAATTTCTGTTTTTGAAAAGTTTAAAGAAGTCAAAATAGAAATATTGCAATTAGTTTTATATTTCACCATGGAAGTTAAGATGTGAATTTGAAGTTGATAAAAATAATGTTTACTATTCTGCTGTCTTGCATACAGGGTCGTCATTGCCATCTTTCTAAAGTCCATATATATGTGTTAGTATACTGTATTGGTGTTTTTCTTTCTGGCTTACTTCACTCTGTATAATCAGCTCCAGTTTCATCCATCTCATCAGAACTGATTCAAATGTATTCTTTTTAATGGCTGAGTAATACTCCATTGTGTATATGTACCACAGCTTTCGTATCCATTCATCTGCTGATGGACATCTAGGTTGTTTCAGTATTGTAAAGTAAAATAATGTAAAAATAAAAATTAAAAAATTAAAAAAGAATCAATGAAAGAAAAAAATAATGTTTACTATTAATAGTTGTATTCCAAATCAATAGGTATGGTCCTTGACTTTTCCATCCACATCTAACACAAGGAAATGGCTCAAGTGAAATGGGTCAACTCAGGGGGAACATCACTCACTATCTTATCTTTTTTCATTTTTCTAGGAAAATAAAGGAAAGTCTGGAGTGCTTCCCTGTGAAATTGAATAACTTGATCCACACACTTGCACAAATGACAGCCATAAGCCCTGCCAAATCGACTTCACAGATGTTTTCCCAGGAATCCTGTATGCCTGGTGCAAGCAGGTCAATCCAAAGAGCAACAGTCTTAGGGTTCAGCAAGAAAACCAGCCACGTAAGTTTCAAGACTGTCATCTTGACTTTAATGTCATTTGACTACATCTCCCACTTTGCTTCACTGCACACATTCTTCCTGATACCATGCTTATTTTTTTTTTACTATGCATATGAAAAATCAGTTACAGTTTGAGTAGAAGTGCCATTAAGGAGGATGTTCCAAGGAGAAATCATAACAACCAGAGCTGTTAATAGAGAATCATCAAAGAGAACAGTTCCTGCCCTGTGGTAGACTATAAATCAAGAACTAATTAAAATGTCCACAAAGAAAGAACAGAAATTAGGCAGTCTGTTCCCAGCACCTAAGATTATGATACCTTTCTATACTGTGTGTTTATAGGTAATTTTACCTTTACAAAATGCACCTCTTATCTTTTGTGATGACTGTTCTTTTGGCAGAAATTCTTGCTTTGTTTAGTTTACACAGAGCCAGATTTTGGAATGTATTGAAGGTTGATACTGCCGTCTTTTGATTTTGTCTATTTGTTTTCTGCAGCTGTATCTAATCCAGGTGACTCACAGTAACAACGAAACAAGCCTGACAGAAAAGTCATTTGACCAGTTTGCAAAACTTCACAGCCAACTTCAAAAGCAGTTTGCATCACTGATCCTCCCAGAGTAAGGATTGTCCTCCCTAGGGTTTTGCTTTCAGTCCTTGCCCTTAAACATAAGGAGAAATTATGGTTATGGGGTTTTCTATTTGTGAACAATACACCAATCTGATTCTAGTTCCACTGAACCTATTCAAGCAGTCTCTATTGCTCTCAGAATAAAGAATTTTTTGTCTCATAAAACAGAAGAAGGTTTTTTAATTTTGTCTGCTTTCAGACATTGGTGTTGTAGACAAAAAAATCAGAACTAATTTCATTTTTCATCAATTATCAGCAAAATTGTTTTCTTTGCCTGTTTTTTAAATTTAATCTTTTTCTAGAATTTTCTGTTAAAATAAAATTGAAAATGCAAAACAAAATTGGATATATCTTCTCTTTCAGCAAATAATGGTGACAAAAAGCTCTGATATATTTATTTGCTATATAAGAAAAATTTATCAATATCAATTAGTATACAAGTAAAATTTATTCACATCAATTCATTTTTGTTATTAATTTTTAACTTGATCCGCTGGAGAAGGAAATGGCAACCCACTCCAGTATTCTTGCCTGGAGAATCCCATGGACAGAGAAGCCTGGCAGGCTACAGTCTATGGGGTCACAAGAGTCGAACATGACTAAGCACAGAGCACACACATTAACTTGAACTTGGGTTATCTAAATTTAACTTGTTATTTACCTTCATTTTGCAGTCTTGAGAACCATTGCTTCACTTCATGTTATAGCAAAAACATATTAAGCATAAACAAAGGGTATAATTCAAAATAACTTCCCATTAAATAAATCTAAATTTTATCATTTAGAACTAGCCAAATTTAGATTATAGACTTGAATATGTGGAATATCTTGACTTTTTAAAAAGGAACTCCTTAGAAATTATAATATTTGCACTTAGGCATATCAAATGTTACCTATAGAGTAGATTCTTGGTATCCACAAGGGATTGGTTCTAGGACCACCTTCCTGTGGACACCAAAATCCTTGCATGCTCAAGTCCTACATAAGATAGCGTAGTGTTTACATATAACCTACCCTCTTACTTTAAAGTCTCCTCTTACTTTAAATCACCTCTAGATTTTTTATAATATCTAATACAATATAAATGCTATGTAAATAGTTGTAAATACAATGTAAATGCTGTGTAAATATTTTCTGGCATGCAGCAAATTCAAATTTTGCATTTTGGAACTTTCTGGATTATCTTTTCCTGATAATTCTATCTACAGTTGATTGGATCTTCAGATGTCGAACCTGCAGATAGGGAGAGCCAAATGTACCAGGATTTTTCTTGAGTAAATGGTCCTCTAACAATAGGAATGTTCATACCTGACCTGACATACTTGGTACATGTGGATTTTCATTAGACTTTCAGGGTTTAGTCACTTACCAAAGTATAAATCTAAGCAACATCACCAGTACAATACAATATTGTAAAGTAATTAACCTCCAATTAAAATAAATAAATTTATATTTTTTTTAAAAATCAGAAATTCATCAGAGTAAGAGACTGACAGGGAAGGAATGTCATTGTGAAAACTTAAAGACAACATCAGCTTTAAGAATTATTGAAAAGCATTTAATATGAAAACTGAGGAAAAGGAAATACTGGCCAAAAGTTTAAAGTCCAGCTACAAATACTGAATTCAACATTAGTAGTTTCCATTGTACCTTACTTATTAATGATTTAGAAATTATGTTCGTTCATTTCTGTAAATGGTTGTTCCTTTAGGTTTCAAAAATGTCTCTGTTCTACTCTTTTCTCTCCTCAATACATATTAGTATAACCTGTAAAACTTTAAAGGTCAGTAATCTCTTTCCATGTGCCTCGTCTCGATTTTCAGCTTTAGTTAGGATTCTGCTTTGCTCAACAACTCCTGCCAGGTAATGGGACCTAAATTGATTTTAAAACCATTCAAGCAACATGTGGAAGGGAGGAATATTTAGTCCTTTGTGCCCTGCACAATATTTGTATGCTGACAGTCCCAAAGGAGCTCAAGCTTATAGCAATGCATATAGATGAAGGATGAGGGCAAGATTTCCTCTGACTCCTAAATTTACCAAGAGGAGCTCTATGCAAATTATGTAAATTCAATCTAGAAAGTATGATCAGAAAGTTCAAATTAGACATATTGTGAAACAGTGGTCTTCAAATCAGGCTGTTTGTACTTCTTGGTGCCTTCTGAGAATACAAACATAGGACTCTTCCTTGAAATTAATCATCTTCTTTAAAGTCATCTGCACTAGGGCTTCCCTGGTGGCTCAACAGTAAAGAATCCACCTGCCAATGCAAGAGGCACAGGTTTGATCCCTGGTCCGAGAAGATCCTACATGCCGCAGAGCAACTAAGCCTGTGCACCACAACTATTTAGAGCCTGGTGGGCTGCCGTCTATGGGGTCACACAGAGTCGGACATGACTGAAGCAACTTAGCAGCAGCAGCAGCTGGAGCCTGGGAGCAGCAACAACTCAAGCACGCAGTCCCTAGAGCCTGTGCTCTGCAATAAGAGGAGCCACTGCAATGAGAAGCCCTCGCACTGCAGCTAGAGAGGAGCCCCCACTGACAACAACTAGAGGAAAAACCCACGCAGCAACCAAGACCCAGCACAGCAAACAGTAAATGAATAAAATTATAAAATAAAAATGAAACTCATCTCGTTGGGAAAGATTGATTTCCTTTCCCTTGCTTACTTTCACCATTGCTCTTCTCCCAGCCATCCAGGATTTTATGCTGATACACTGTCCCAGGGAGCACAAAGTCTCTGAGGCTCAAAGAAAGGGCAAACCAAAATATCAGTATTGGTACTGAGAAAATAAATTATTCTAATAACTGGATATCAAATTTGTTTGCAGGTCAGGTTTTTCTTTATCTGTGGTGTGAACAGAATTGAGAGAGGACTTGTCAGCACCATCAGATAAAATATCCTAAAAAATCATTTTCAAGAACTATTACTATGTTATATTTGACATATAACTCAAATGCACTTCAAACAATTGAAGGACATTACTGGAGCTGAATTCCTTAATTCTCATATATTTATTTACATGCAAGAGATGGGAATACCAGACCACCTGATCTGCCTCTTGAGAAACCTATATGCATGTCAGGAAGCAACAGTTAGAACTGAACACAGAACAACGGACTGGTTCCAAATAGGAAAAGGAGTACATCAAGGCTGTATATTGTCACCCTGCTTATTTAACTTATATGCAGAGTACATCATGAGAAACACTGGGCTGCATGAAGCAAAAGCTGGAATCAAGATTGCCGGGAGAATTATCAATAACCTCAGATATGCAGATGACACCACGCTTAAGGCAGAAAGTGAAGAGGAACTAAAAAGCCTCTTGATGAAAGTGAAAGAGGAGAGTGAAAAAGTTGGCTTAAAGCTCAACATTCAAAAAACGAGGATCCATGGCATCTGGTCCCATCACTTCATGGGAAATAGATGGGGAAACAGTGGAAACAGTGTCAGACTTTATTTTTTTTTTTTTTTTGGAGCTCCAAAATCACTGCAGATGGTGATTGCAGCCATGAAATTAAGAGATGCTTACTCCTTAGAAGAAAAGTTATGACCAACCTAGATAGCATATTCAAAAGCAGAGACATTACTTTGCCAACAAAGGGCCATCTAGTCAAAGCTTTGGTTGTTCCAGTGGTCATGTATGGATGTGAGAGCTGGACTGTGAAGAAAGCTGAGTGCCGAAGAATTGACGCTTTTGAACTGTGGTGTTGGAGAAGACTCTTGAGAGTCCCTTGGACTGCAAGGAGGTCCAACCAGTCCATTCTAAATATCAGCCCTGGTTGTTCTTTGGAAGGAATGATGCTAAAGCTGAAACTCCAGTACTTCGGCCACCTCATGCAAAGAGTTGACTCATTGGAAAAGACTCTGATGCTGGGAGGGATTGGAGGCAGGAGGAAAAGGGGATGACAGAGGATGAGATGGCTGGATGGCATCACCAACTCGATGGACGTGAGTTTGAGTGAACCCCAGGAGATGGTGATGGACAGGGAGGCCTGGCGTGCTGCGATTCATGGGGTCGCAGAGAGTCGGACACGACTGAGCGACTGAACTGAACTGAACTGAATATTTTTTAGTGCATCCATCTACGAAAATGGAGTATAACTAATGCTGAACTCCATTTTATTCTAGAAATAAAGAAATTTCATCCACAAATAAACAAATTAATATTTAAAACCAGCAAAATCTATCTACTTACCAAATGTATTTCTGTGCTTTGATTAATTATACATGATACTAAATTTTATGATAAGTAAATCTGGATGAAAACTGTTAATGCTTTAAGCTTTAGAACTGCAAAAGTTAAAAAGTAAAATATCAATTATTTAAAGACACAGACACATTATTTTGAATTTCCCTGATGTTTCCGACAAGAAGCAATGGATAGGATGTCCTGCGGTTGTCACATACTTCGGTGTGTTTGCTGACAACCCTTTACCATCCCACATGCTCCTTTGCCCAGGGGAAGGTCTAGACCAAAGCAGCAGAAGAAGGAGGCAACAGCAAGACTGCAGTCAGAGGGAGCTGCTAGACAGTTCCTAAAACTATGCATTTAACCAGAAAAGTTGAAGTGTTCGTCGCTCAGTTGTGTCCAACGCTTTGTGACCCATGGACTGTAGTCCGCCAAGGCTCCTCTGTCCATAGAATTCTCCAGACAAGAATACTGGAGTGGGTAGCTATTCCCTTCTCCAGGGATTCTTCCCAACCCAAGAAGCAAACCTGAGTCTCCTGCATTGCAAGCAGATTCCTTGCCATCTGAGCTACCAGGGAAGCCCTTAAGCAGCAAAACCTGTTGCCTTTAACAGGTCATGCCACCCCATAATTGGTCCTAATCAATGTCCAACCCATCAAGATGAATCATCAGATAGTGAAGTGGAAATTCTGCAAGTCAGACCTCTAAGGAAAGTGATACTTTGTTCCAAAAGACTAAGACCAGATGGAAGCATATGTCACTTGGTGAAATGTTTAATTTAGCTAGTGTAGCAGTGTCTCTAGTGAACCCAGAAGCAACAATACCATCTGACTTTTTGGGAAAATTATGAATCATTAAATTTCAGAAAGTATTTATTAACCCCCACATGTATTAAAAGACAAAATGTGTGGTCTGCCATAAATACAGTAAGAGGGAAAATATATATTAGTTTAGTGTGCTAAATTAAATTAGTGTTAATATTAATGACGGTTAAAATAGCACATGTCCACAGCCATGTTAATAAAACTCTCAGAATTAATCATGTATTCTGTGGTTTTATAAAAAGTGTTTTCATTGGCTCTTCCATCTGATGCAGCTATAACTCCATGAACGATTCTAAGATGCAGACACCAATTTTCAAACTAATGAAAATATACTTTTTTTCTTTTAAAACAGGTTTCCTCATTGGTGGCACTTACCTTTTACAGATTCAGATCACAAAAGATTCAGAGATCTAAATCATTACATGGAACAGATATTAAATGGATCGTATGAAGTTGCAAACGTATGTTACAATTTACTTTTTATATTTTTACATAACATACAAACTGTTTTATATATCATTACTGGGAATATTTTTAAATACTTTGTACCATTTTTAGTCCTACATTTACTCAACACATGTGCAAATTAAAGTTATCTTGTCAATTCTGTGCAAAAACCAACCAGGGTTTTAGTTGAAATGGCATCTTAATATGTTTCAATCCATTGTCATATACCCATTTAAGTATTTTTAGAATGTTCGTTCAATAATAGTTTATTGTTCTATGCATAAAGGTCTTAAAAATATTTTGTTATACCAGATATGGTACTTTTTAAAAATCCTTTTTCACCAGTGTACAGATAGAACTGATTTTATATTTTGACGTCTTACCCAACAGTCCTACTAACTTCACTTTTTTTTTCTAATAATCATCTGTGTAATCATCCATGTTGCTTCTGAACTTTCAATGTATGATCATATCATCTGCAGATAACAAGAAGTTTTTTAATTATGTATTAATGGAACAAGTTAAAAGTGTTAGTCGCTCAGTCGTATCCAACAGTTTTTGACCCGTTGGGCTGTATCCTGCCTGGCTCCTCTGTCCATGGAATTCTTCAGGCAAGAATACTGGAGTGGGTTGCCATTTCCTTCTCCAGGAGATCTTCCCAATCCAGGGATCGAACCTGGGCCTCCCGCATTGCAGGCAGATTCTTTACCATCTGAGCCACCAGGTTCCAAAATTTATGTATGCATTTCTTTTCCTTGCTATTTCGTACTCTCTAGGGCTTCTAGTATATACTGAATTGAAATAGTAATGGTGGATATACTTATGTTATTCCTGAATCCAGGGAAGAAGCATCTAATATTTCCTCATTAAGTATGTAAGTTTTAATGGGCTTCCCTGATAGCTCCATTGATAAAGAATCTGCCTGCAATGCAGGAGACCCCAGGTGTATTCCTGGGTCAGGAAGATCCACTGGAGAAGGGATGGGCTACTCACTCCAGTATTCTTGGGTTTCCCTTGTGGCTGAGCTGGTAAAGAATCCACCTGCAATGCAGGAGACCTGGGTTCTATCCCTGGGTTAGGAAGATCCCCTGGAGAAGGGAAAGGCAACCCACTCCAGTATTCTGGCCTGGAGAATTCCATGGACTGCATAGTCCATGGGGTCGCAAAGAGTTGGACACGTCTAAGCGACTTTCACTTTCAAGTATGTACATTTTTATAGGTACCCTTTATTATTTTGTTTCCTTTTATTCCTAGATTGTAATAGTTTTTACAGTGAAGCTTGAACTTATCAAATTTTTTTCCTGAATCTATTGGGCTAATCAATGATCATTCAATAATCCTGGTTTTCTCCTTTATTGTTTTAATGTGGTGAATTACACTGCTGAACTTTCTAATTTTAAACAAGTTTGCTTTACTAAAATAAACTTCACATGGTTGTATGTATCATCCTTTTTTTATGTATTATTGGATTTGATTTAACATTTTTTTCTTTACCATTTGTTTACATCTTTGTTTATGACAGAGACTGGCCTGAAGTTTTGCCTTCTTACAAAGTCATTACCAGGTTTCAGAATAGTTGCAAAGAGTTACAGCTTTCCCCACACACACACACTCTGTGTAAAGTCATGTAGGTCTGGAGATTCAATTTATTTGAGTTGTAAGTCATTTCATATTTTCTATTTCTTCTTGGTTCTATTTGTTAAGTTACATTTCTCTAGGAGTTTGTGCTAATCTATTGGTATAAAGTTATTCATAATATCCTATTATAATCTTTTAAACATTTATATGATCTGAACAGATATTCACTCTTTGATTTCTCACACATATCATTTCCTGATCAGTAATTCTAAGGATTATGAATTTTACCAGTCTTTGCAAAAAATGAAACTTGGAATTGATTGACCCTCTCTATTGTACTATTTCACTATTTCATTTATTTTTTAATCTTTATTATTTTTTTCCTTTGCTTTCTTTCTATTAATAACTTCCTCACATAGCTAATTGTTTATTTTCAACCTATCTTCACTTACCCATTTAAAATTCTAAGTCCTTTCTTCTAATCAAGTTTTAATAGCACCCCATAAGTTTTTATATTCAGTATTATATTTTCTTTATCATTCTTCCAAAATATTTATAAAATCTTCACTGTGAATTTTCCTAGACCCATGGATTAAGTCTCTTTAACACACTTGAGTTTTATGTGCTGTACCAAAAATATACTATATCCATAAACTTAATAAATACTTGTTATTGTTGTTTTATGCAATCAACATATCTTTAATATTACTCAGATATATCATTTCCATCGCTTCCTGTAAACTCTGGATTTCCATCTTGGAATTTTTTCCCCCCTATACCTGAAGAACATTGTCTACTATTCCCCTGAATATGAAGTTGCTGCTAAAAAAAAAAAAAAAAAAACTGTGTACTTGAATATGTCTGAAAAGTTTTTATTTTATCTACATTCTTGAAGGATATTTTTGCTGACTATAGTATTTGGATAGCAGTGATTTTTATTCTGAAAAACTTTAAAGCTATCATTTCATTGTCTTTTAGCTTTCATTGATTCTATTGAGAATTCATCTGTTATAATTGTTGTTTCTTTGAAAAGTTGTTTTTATTCTTTATAATATTGTTTCTTTTTACTGTTGGTTTTCTGCAGTTTTATTTTCATTTGCTCAGATACGACTTTGTTTCTACTGATGATGCTTGAGCTTCGGCACTTTTCGAATTTGTGCCATGATGTCTTTCGTCATCTTGGGAAAGTCCTCAGTCATGAACACTTCACATATTGTTCATACCATTTCCTCTCTCCCCCTTTTCTGGAACTTCAATCACATATATGTTAATCCTTCTCACTGTACCCTCTATGTCTCATGCCTGTACTCCTGTATGTTTTGGTCTTTGTCCTCTGCGACTTAGTTTCTGAATGATTTCTTCTAACTTATGTACTGATCTGTATTCAACATACTGTGGAGTCAATTCTTTGAGTTCTTAATTTCAATTATTATATTCTTCAGATTTAGAATTTTTTTTCCGATTCCTAGTTCTTTGCTAAAAATCTGTCCCCTTTATTATTTGTTTGAAAATGGTAAGCATAGTCATTTAAAATCTTCCTAAAAACCCCAATATTGGGACCCACTGCATGTATATTTCTATGTTCTAAAGTTTCTGCTAGTATTATTTATTTATTTACTTTACAATATTGTATTGATTTTGCCATACATCAACATGAATCCACCATGGGTGTACACGTGTTCCCAATCCTGAACCCCCTTTCCCACCTCCCTCCCTGTAACCATCCCTTTGGGTCACCCCAGTGCACCAGCCCCAAGCATCCTGCACCCTGCATCAAACCTAGACTGGCGATTCATTTCTTATATGATATTATACATGTTCCAATGCCATTCTCCCAAGTCATCCCATCCTCTCCCTCTCCCACAGAGTCCAAAAGACTCTTCTATACATCTGTGTCTCTTTTGCTGTTTCACATACAGAGTTATCGTTACCATCTTTCTAAATTCCATATATATGCATTAGTGTACTGTATTGGTGTTTTTCTTTCTGGCTTACTTCACTCTGTATAATCAGCTCCAGTTTAATCCACCTCATTAGAACTAATTCAAATGTATTCTTTTTAATGACTGAGTAATACTCCATTGTGTATATGTACCACAGCTTTCTTATCCATTCATCTGCTGATGGACATCTAGGGTGCTGCCACGTCCTGGCTAAGTTTCTGCTAGTTTTAAATCATTTAGTCTTGTTCTGTTGTGAGCCTGTTTCTTTTTCCTTTTTATAGTGACCACATATTATACTGTAACATCCCTTGTATGAATTGGACACCTATATTACTATCATTCTAATCTAGAGAATTATAATATGTGAAAGTGAAAAGTAAAAGTGACAGTGAAGTCGCTCAGTCATGTCCGACTCTTTGCAACCCCCATGGACTGTAGCCTACCAGGCTTCTCAGTCTATGGAATTTTCTAGGCAAGAGTACTGGAGTGGGTTGCCATTTCCTTCTCCAGGGGATCTTCCTGACCCAGGGATCGAACCCACGCCTCCTGCATTGTAGACAGACGCTTTACCCTCTGAGCCACCAGGGAAGCCTGGTATATGTGAGCACATTAACAATTTAGGGTTGCAGAAATTCAGCCTCAGGGATTCAGAGTATTTGAAACTGAATGGTAGCTCTTGTTCAGGACTATTACTGGTTCACCCTATTCCTTAGATGCAGTCACTGTGGATATAAACCCAAGTTGAGACAGACTCACCAAAAAATTATGTGGCAGCTCTGGATTCTGTTCCCTTTCCTTTTAACTCTGCCAGGTGATCAAAAGTGCTATTCTATGTCTCAGCCTTCCACTGCTGCAACCTACATCAACACACACCTACGCAACAGAAAACTGTGCCAAAACCCAAGTTCACATCCCCAAAATTGCCTTGTCCCAGATTTTAGTCTGATAATTCCTCACTATCTTGTTGGCTATATGATGCTTTCAAGCAGTTTGAAAACAAATTGTCTAATTATACAAGTTATTCTCACTAGGAGGTCTACAGTAAATGACTGAATATAGTGTCACTAAAACTGGGTGTTTAGAGCTGCAGTCATCACCCACTCAATCCCTTCCCTTCCAGAGATATCTGCCATTCTACCTCCTTACCTCCATCCTGTGTTCTAAGAAACCTTGTCTCTCATAGGCAGCTGTTTCAGAGGATCTAAGATTGTGGTCACTTCCCATATGAAAAAGTGTTTAAGAATTTCTTGGTAATGATAACCCTGTATGCAAGACAGCAAAAGAGACATAGATGTATAGAACAGTCTTTTGGACTCTGTGGTAGAGGGAGTAGGTGGGATGATTTGGGAGAATGGTTGAAACATGTATAATATCATATAAGAAACGAATCGCCAGTCTAGGTTCAATGCAGGGTGCAGGATGCTTGGGGCTGGTGCACTGGAGGGATGGTGTTGGGTGGGGAGGTGGGAGGGGGGTTTGGGATTGGGAACATGCGTTGTGGTGGATTCATGTTGATGTGTGGCAAAACCAATACAATATTGTAAAATAAAAATAATAATAATAATAAAAAGAATTTATTGGTGAGATTTTGGTACTACTCACCAGTGATTCTGAGTAGGCTGGAAAATTGAAAAGAATTGCCACTTTCCAGTTTTGCTCCCTTCTGTCATATGCATCAAAAAAAGGCTCTTAAGATCCCTCCCTATATCCACATACATACAATATACATGTGCACACAGAAGATACAGGTCCTTCTGAGGATTCAAGGGAGCACTTGCTCCCTTTACTATTAAATCCTTATCGTCATCTTGCATGAAAAGTTCCTATGAGATAAATGTAAGTTACAGAGGCAAGTACCAAGCTAATAGAATCCTCTGGGGTTACTGGCTAGACATAGGACCTTTTAGGGATTTATCTAGAACATCATCCCCAAGGGTAAAAGGTTATTGTTGTTGTTGTTGTTTAGTTGCTAAGCTGTGTCCTATTCTTTGTGATCCCATAGATGGTAGCCAACCAGTTTTGTCCTTGAGATTTCCCAGGCAAGAATACTGGAGTGAGTAGCCATTTCCTTCTCTAAGGGATCTTCCCAACCCAGGGATCAAACCCACATCTCCTGCATTAGGCAGATTCTTTACTGCTGAACGACCAGGGAAGCCCAAGTGTAAAAGGTACAAGGTCTATTAAGCTTTTTGCCTTTTGATGAAAGAATGGAGACTACTTATGGAATATCTTTAGCTAATCCACATATCTGGAATAACTTTAGTGTCCCAACAAGAGACCATTTCTAATATTTATCATGCTAGTCAACAAGCTACCACTTTTATGAAAAAAAATCTCATCTTTGACATTCAGTGTGCTAATTAATAATGTCCACTTTTTCAAAGTTTTCAGCATGATGGCTTGAGTTACAGATATTTTGAAATGGTTATGATAGGTTTAGTTAACATCTATCATTTCCTACCGATACAATAAAAAGAAGAGAAAAAAGCAATTTTAAAATTTATAAATGTCATAAGATGAACATGTAATAGCTCTGCCTCTTCTTCTTCATCCTCTCCCCCAAATTTGAGTGTTTTTAATTACATCAGTAATTATCATTTATAAACTGTCTACTGTTGATTGAATTGTGAGTATATAAAAGAAGCACTTATATTGACTGCTTCTAGTATGAATTTCTTGATTAAAACAATGAGAGCCTCCTATTTCTTCTCCTCTATCCAGGCATCCTGATAGTGACGCCTTTCAGTTCAGTTCAGTCGCTCAGTTGTGTCTGACTCTTTGAGACCCCATGGACTGCAGCAAGCCAGGCTTCCCCGTCCATCACCAACTCCCGGAGCTTACTCAAACTCCTGTCCAGTGAGTCAGTGATGCCATCCAATTAGGACATTAACAGACCACTCCTGGATTCTAGTCTCTTTTCCTTTTATTGAAGTATAGTTGACTTGCAATATTATATTAGTTTCAGGTGTACAGCATAGTGATTTGATAATTTTTCTGCAGTCTTGATTAAATCCTAGCAGCACTTTGGTATACTTTGATCTAAGAAACATACAATACGCAGACTTTGAACTTCAGTAAGTTAAAGGTATTGTAACAAGAAGACTACAACTAACGCTATAAAAGTGAAAGTTGCTGAGTTGTATCTGACTCTTTGTGACCCCATGGACTGTAGCCTGTCAGGCTTCTCTATCCATGGAATTCTCCAGGCAAGAATCCTGGAACGGGAAGCTATTCTCTTCTCCAGGGAATCTTCCCACAACTGACCCCATAACTGGGACTTAATAAAACGCCAAAGAATCCTATTTTTCTCAGCTGTGAATTCAACAACTTTTCTTCTCCATGTGGAGCTTGAGAAAGACATTAGATGAGATTACTTTCCAGTCAGAGTGTGAATTGTTTTAATTTATATGTTATATACCAGATTAAGTCAGTATATATCAAGGTAACCTTACTGAAATTTAAAAATAAAATATATTAATGAACATGTTCAAAATTGTTTCCTAACTGTAGGTTTACTGATTCAGGACATTGGCGTATTGCTAGACCTCCTAATTGGGTAATATTGTGGTTTGCTGATGAATAGACCAGCTTTAAAAAAAATCCCACAGTTCAGATTATAAGCATCACAAATCTATTAGGAAAAAAAAAAACACACACACACACACAGTTGTCAATAGTGATTGTATTAGATTGCATGTAGTCAGAATCAAGAAGAGAAAATTTTAAATCCCTATCACCAGTCCCTAAGACTAGTGGTTCTCAAAGCTCAGTTTCTGGACTGTGCTTGGGTCATCAACTGAAATTTTATAAGACTGCAAAATATCAGCCTCATCCTCAACAAGAATCTAAATCAGACACTTTGGGGATGAGGTACAGCCGTGTGTCTTAATAAGCCTTCCAGGGTGTTCTGATCCATGATAGTGTTGTTGTTGCTTCTGCTAGGTCTTCATTGCTTTGCTCTGGCTTTCTCTAGTTGTGCTGAACAGGGGCTACTATTCACTGTAGCACAAGGGCTTCTCATTGAGGTGGCTTATCTTGTTGTCAAGCACAGGCTCTAGCTACTAAGCATTCAGTAACTGTGACAGTGGACTCAGTAGTTGCCACTCACAGGCTCTGGAGCTCAGGCTCAGTAGTTGAAACACATGGGCTTAGTTGTTCTGTAGCATGTGAAATCTTCCTGGACCCGGGATTGAACCTATGTCCCCTGCATTGGTAGACAGATTTTTTTTTTTTTTTATGCACTGCATCACGAGGGAAATTTCTGTGACATATTTGAGAACTATATTTCTTAGTCTAGTCATCTTTCCTCTTTTTTTTTATTTTTTCCAGTTTGGACATGGTCAGATATTTGGTTTCCAATGTAGTAGATATTAAGGTACCCTACTATATTATCAATTTTTAGCAAATCTGGACTCAAGAATATTGTGCTACAATATTGTTTCCAGGCTGGTAGCTCAGCTGGAGATGCTGTTTTGTATCAAAGGACAAGTGCCTGAGCACTTAAGGAGGTATACTTAACTCAGTTCCCGGTGAGGTAAAGAAGGCATCCCAGGGAGTATGGCATTCAGGTTGTTGTTAAAGGGCAAACATAATACAAGTTAGTAAATAGCAACCAGGAAAAAGTTGTGCTAGACAAGGGGAATTGCAAGGACAAAGCATCCATTATGGTTACATGTTTTTCTCTTGTTTGGAAGTTTAAAGAAATCAATGACTATATTCACTTAATTTTTATTCATGGATAGCACACTTATAATCTCATCAATATTTAACAAATACTTTAAATGAAAAATAACAGAATTATTAGCATATATTAACCTATAGGATTTATGTTGTTTTGTAAAACCTAGGGGACTGAAACTTTGCATCTGAAAAGTACTAGCAGTCTCCTAACTTATTCTTACCAGTTTTATTTTAATTTAATGCATGCTCCCAAAATATATAATTTATTTTTAATATATAAACTACCATGCTAGTAAGCAATAAAGGCTTTAAAATTTATAGAAAATAATACAAAATTTTGGGGAAATTTTGGATGATATTATAAAATAAATATGAATGCAATTTTGATTTTTTTCTCACCCCCCTGTATAATCCCACATGAACCCTGCAACCTCTTTACCACCTCTGGCTTGGTAAAGAATGGTCTGGAGAATCTTGCTAGCTGCCAGCTTGAGGACAAGTTCCTTGGTTACCTAGTGCTAAAGCCAGGAACACTGCTTGGCCATGCTTTAAATGGTGAGCATTACTGGTGCACTGGGTCATGATTTTACCCTTCAGAAAGATCACTCAGAGCACATCTATAATATATCTCCTATGAACAAAGAGAAAGAAGTGAACAGTATCTGTTCATCATGGGAACAGAACCACATAATAAGCTAACTGAAAATAAAGATGTAAAATGATTGTTGGAACAGTGCTAGACATTAGGAATCTACACTATCCTAAATGATATAGTAGCTATCTTGCATGTGCATGAATTTACCTGCTTGAGATGGCCAAAACATTCATTAGGGCTTTTCTGTAAATCTTATAGAAAAACTGAAAGAATGTTTTTGGCCAATCCAATATTATACTAGCATACTCAATATAAACTATATATTATATCTTTTGACTATATTTAGTATTTAGGTCTCAAATCAATGAGTAATGGGAAATAAGTGATAAGAGAAGCTTCTGTTCTATAGGATCAAGGCAACTGAATTTATGTCATTGGACTTCAAATGCTTTTTGCATATTCAAGAATGTAGTGTGTTGAAATCTTAATGTTCTTACTAACTCTGACATTCTCTGAAGGTCATGTCCATTCACTTTGTCATAGTGAACGACACATGGCTATGACAACAGTCTGTAAGGGATCATGCTGAGAGGACTGTGAATGGGATTGTCATCTTTCAGGCTTAGGGCTGCCTTACAGATTAGGTAGTTTTAAAGACTGTTTTAAAGACTTTTCAGGGTAATTGACAAAATATCTAGTAACCATTGAAAATGTCAGGCTTTGGCCTATTTAAGCAGAGACAAGTGAGTGCAAAGTGAAGAGGCTTCTGATTTCTGGTCCTGGTGTGAACAGGGTAAATATTGAGATCTGTCTTGGTATGGCAACAGAGATTTCCTAAATGTATCTGCCTAGAGGATGGGTTCACATAGAACTGTTAGCAGAGGACTGTCATGAGAGGGGGAAAGTAAAGGAATCAGACATATACAGGTAGAGAAGACTTGCAAAGTGAAGTTTATCACCACAAGGTTTAATGAACAGTGTTAAAGCTCATCATGATCACAGCTGCACTGAGACAGCTGAACAGAATACCAGAGGACCTCAGTTTTCATCACATTCATATTTAATACTGTGCTAAATTAAAGTGCTACTGAAGAGGCCCCAAGAAGAGATGCCTTTATTTTGTGTTGTGCTATTCTTAAATTCTATTGGCAAACATTTAGGGAAAACAAGGCTTAAGACATTTCAAGCACCACATTATTTTTGTTTCGGATGAATTAAGATCTAAGATTTGAATGGAAGAAAAAAAAGGAGGAGAAGAAAAAAGAAGATATATTTATATCATCAAACATGAGATGCTACTGTGAAATCACAGATCCCAGAAATGCTCCAAGTAAGGCTATGTCAACCACTTTCTAACCCTGGACTTCCAAAGAGAGCAATCCTATTTTGTGCCATAATAGTATCAAGCAAAAGGAAACTGATATGATGGCTGTGATTCTCACAAACACCTTGCTAATAGTTTAATTGAATTTTGTAAAATGAGTAGTTGAAGTACAAGAAAATACCTTCCTAAGATGTAAATCCTACATCTGCTTCTTAATTGTCCTTTCTATATAACAAAATAAAATAGTGCTAGATTAACAAAGATAAAATCAATAAAAATTAAATCTGAGGACTGGAATAATAAAGACTATTAATACTTTCAAAATCTACTGTCTCTGTCACTCAACAAATGTTTATTGATTGCCTACATTGTATACTTTCTGACCAAGAAACCAAAATAGTACCTACTGATCAAGTGGTTTCATGGGGAGGTTTTAAAAAGTATGTTCTAAGGCCAGTCTTTAGAGATGCTGGTCATACAGGCAAAGGGAGATAACAGGTATACTCCATGTTATTGCACTTCGCTTTATTTGCCATGCACAGGTATTATTATTATTATTATTATTTGCAAATTGAAGCTTATGTTTGTTTATTTGCTTTAAACAAATCTATTGCCATTTTCCCAACAGAATATGCTCACTTTGTGTCTTTGTGTCACATTGTGGTATCTCAAAATGTTTCAATCTTTCTGACTATTATTATATTTGTTTTGGTGATCTGAGACAAGTGATCTTTGATATTACTATTGTAATTGTTTTGGGAGGGTGTCACAAACTGGACCCATATAAGACTCTGAGCCTTTGTGTGTTCTGACTGGTCCACATTGCTGATTAGCCTTGCCTTCATCTCTCTCTCTTTCTCTCTCTCTCTTGCCACCATCATCCTTGGGCCTCCATATATTCTCTGAGACACAAAAATATTGAAATTAGGCCAATGAGTAATGCTACAATGGCCTCTAAATGTTCAAGTGGAAAGAAGAGTTGCACATCTCACACTTTAAATCAAAAGCTAGAAATAATCAAGCTTAGTGAGAAAGGCATACTGAAAGATGAGATGGTCTGAAACCTAGGCCTCTTGCACCAAATATTCAGTCAAGTTGTGAATGCAAAGCAAAGTTCTTGAGGGAAATTAAAAGTACTAGTCCAGTGAACGCATGAATCACAAGAAATAGAAAAAGCCTTACTGCTGATAAGAGAAAGTTTTTGTGGACTGGATAGAAAAATCAAACCAGCCACACATTCTGTTAAAACAAAGAGCAAGACTAACTCTTTTCAGTTATATGAAGGTTGAGAGAGGTGAGGAAGCTGCAGAAGAAAAGTCTGAAGCTAGCAGAGGTTGGTTCATGAAGTTTAAGGAAAGAAGTTGTCTCTATAACCTCAAAGTGCAAGGCGAAGCACCAAATGCTGATACAGAAGCCCCAGCAAGTTATCCAAAATATCTACTAGGATAATTGATGAAGGTTGCTATACTGAACAACAGATTTTTGGTTTACACAAAACAGCCTTCCTTTGGATGAAGATGCTGTGCAGGACTTTCACAGATAGAGAGAAGTCAATGCATGGCTTTAGAATTTCAGAGCTCAAGCTGACTCTCTTGTCAAGGGAGAGTAATTACACTAATACAGCTGGTGTTTAAGTTGAAACCAGTGTTCATTTGAAATTCCAAAAAACCTAGGGCCCTCAAACAGTATGCTAAATCTACTGTGCCCTCTGGTCTGTAAATGAAACAACAAAGCCTGGATGACATCTGTTTACACATCTGTTTACAACATGGTTTACTGGATATTTTAAGCCCATTGTTGAAGAGCTATTGCTGAGAAAAAAAAAGAAAAAGATTCTTTTAAAAATATTACTGTTCACTCAGAGTGCACTAAATGAATACGGACAATGAGATTAATATTTTTCATGCCTGCTGTTACACCCATTGTGCAGCCCATGGATCAAGGAGCAATTTTGACTTTCAAGTCTTATTATTAGGTTGATGCAAAAGTAATTGTGGTTTCAGACCATGAATCATCATAACCAGACTTGAACACATCTTTATTAATCAAAATAGGAACCATTACAAGTAACATGTTTTTGACAACGAGAAGTTTGCTTATTCCTGTAGCATAAAAATCTGTGCTTCGGGATTTGATGAATTCTTCGGAAGCATTTTCTGCCTCCTGCTGGTTGTGGGAGCATTTTCCCTGCAAAAAGTTGTCAAGATGCTTGAGGAAGTGGTAGTCGGTTGGCAAGAGCTCAGGTGAATATGGTGGATGAGGCAAAACTTCGTAGCCCAATTCATTCAACTTTTGAAGCATTGGTTGTGTGATGTGCAGTCGGGTGTTTTTGTGGAGAACTGGGCCCTTTCTGTTGACAAATACCAACTGTAGATGTTGTGGTTTTCCATGTAATGGTTTTGCCAGAATGCAGAAAACTGTAGTGGATCAGACTGGCAGCAGATCACCAAACAGGGACCATGACCTTTTATTGGTGCAAGTTTGGCTATGGGAAGTTCTTTGGAGCTTCTTCTCAGTCTAGCCACTGAGCTGGTCACCACCGGTTGTCATATAAAATCCACTTTTCATCACACATCACAATCCAATTGAAAAATGGTTCATTGTTGTTGTGTAGAATAAGACAACACTTAAAAATGATGATTTTTTTTTATTTTCAGTCAGCTCATGAGGCACCCAATTATCTAGCATTTCCCCTCTTTCCCACTCACTTCAAATGCCACACAACCATAGAATGGTCGATGCTGAGTTCTTTGGCAACTTCTCATGTAGTTTTAAGAGGATCAGCTCCGATGATGCTCTCAATTGGTCATTGTCACCTTCCAATGTCTGGCCACTGTGCTTCTCATCTTCAAGGCTCTCATCTCCTTTGCAAAACTTCTTGAACCATCACTACACTGTATATTCATTTGCAGTTCCTGGGCCAAGTGTGTTGATATTGCAAGTTGTCTCCACTGCTTTACGGTCCATTTTGAATTCAAAGAAGAAAATCGCTCAGATTTGCTTTTTGTCTTAACATCATTTCGATAGTCTAAGGTAAATATCAAATAAACAGCAAGTAATAAGTCATTAGCAAAAAAATATAAACCAAGAAATGCACATTAAAATGATGTATAACATGACTCATTTATTAAGAATGCATTCTGATATCAAATGGCAAATTTCCACAATGCAAAAACTGCAATTACGTTTGCACCAACATTCATATTTAAGAAAAACATTTTTTAAGGCTAAAGTTGCCATAGATAGTGATGCCTCTGATGATCTGGGCAAAATCAATTGACACTCTCCTGGAAAAGATTCACCATTCTAGATGCCATTAAGAACATTTCATGACACCTGGGAAGAGGTCAAGATATCAACATTCACAGTTTAGAAGAAGTTGATTCTAGCCCTCATGGATGACTTTGAGAGGTTCAAGACTTCACTGGGGGAAGTAACTACAGGTATGATATAAATAGCAAGAGAGTTAGATTTGGAAGTGGAGCCTGAAGATGGGACTGAACTGCTATAATCTTATGATGAAACTTTAACAGATGAAGAGGAGTTGCTTCTTATGGTTAAGCAAATCAACTTGTTTATTGAGGTGGAATCCACTCTTGGTAATGAGGCCATGAAGATTGTTGAAATGACAACGAAAACGTTTAAATGTTACATAACTTAGCTGATAAAACAACAGCACAGCTTGAGCAGATTGATTGCAATTTTAAAAAACATTCTACTGTGGATAAATGCTATCAAACAGCATTGCCTGCTACAGAGAAATCATTTGTCAAAGAGGCATCATGTCATCTTATTTGAAGAAGTTGCTGCAACCACCCCAACCTTCAGCGTGATTAGTCAGCAACCATCATCAGCAGGGTAAGGCCCCCCGCCATTAAAAAGATTACAATTTGCTGAAGGCTCAGATGATAGTTAGCATTCTTTTAGCAATAAAGTATTTTTAAACAAGTTATGCATGTTTTTTAAAGACATATTGCTATTGCTCACTCAATAGACTACAGTATATTGTAAACATCACTTTTATATGCACCGGGAAACCAAAAAGTTTGTGTGACTCACTTTATTGCTATAGTCACTTTATTATGGTGTTCTGAAACTGAACCTACAATATCTTCAAGGTATGACTGTATCTAGCTAGGTATCTGTAAAGAACCTAACACCAATGCAGGAGACATAAGAGATGTGGGTTTAATCCCTGGGTTGGGAAGATCCCTTGGGGGAGGGCATGGCAACACACTCCAATATTCTTGCCTAGAGAATCCCATGGACAGAGGAGTCTGGAGGGGGGCTATAAGTCCATAGGGTCACCAAGAGGCAGACACGGCTGAAGTGACTGAGCACACGCACACGTTTCTGACACCACCAGGTTTGGGAAATTCTGCTCTAGAAATTCAAAAGCTGAATCAGATATGTACACTGCTCTAAGAAAATTACAATCCTTGTCCATATTCTGTGTACGTTAATATGTTCCGGAGCTTCATAAAGACTCAATTTCACACATGGGGGTTTTCTTTCCTTTATTGCTAAGGAACTTTATGGGGGTTTTCCTGGTGGCTCAGTGGTAAAGAATCCACCTGCAATGCAAGAGAGGCAGGTTCAATCCCTGGGTTGGGAAGATTACCCTGGAGAATGAAATGGCAATTCACTCCAGTATTCTTGCCTGGAAAATCCCATGGACAGAGGAGCTTGAGGGGCCACAGTCCACAGGGTCACAAAGAATCAGACATGACTTAGCGACTAAACAACCAGGAACTTTATGCATCTGATCCATTACTCATTATACATATTATACAGTGATAGAACACTAATAATTTGACAGGGACATCAGCAGATGCTGACTAGCCTTAATAAGCAGTGTGACCTGACTGACCACCCAGGTTCTCCGTGCTGTATAATGTCAAATGTCAGTTATCTTCAAGTAGATTAACTACAGTGAAAGCTTAAGTGTCTCCACATGCTGGTGTATGCTTCCCTGATTCCGTTTGTTTATATCCAAGGAATGAAAACTTACTTTAAGAGCAGCTAAACAAACCTTGGGGCTTCCCTGGTGGCTCAGAGGTTAAAGCGTCTGCCTGCAATGCGGGAGACCTGGGTTCGATCCCTGGGTAGGGAAGATCCCCTGGAAAAGGAAATGGCAACCCACTCCAGTATTCCTGCCTGGAGAATCCGATGGACGGAGGAGCCTGGAGAGCTACAGTCCACGGGGTCACAAAGGGTCGGACACGACTGAGCAACTTCACTTTCACTAAATAAACCTTATTGGCCTAAAAATCACATAAATAACTCCAAAGTAAATCGTGTTATTTTGAGATTTTTAAAAAACTTTGTATTATTGATGCATTTCTTCCCTTCTCTCATACGTTTTAACAGAGCTATCTGCATAAACACTAAAATCTATAAAGTTAACATAAATATTGTAATTATTTTAAGTGATATGGACAACTTAGAGGACTTGTTTACATACACATATTTTTCCTCTTCTAATAAGACAGTTAATTTATATATAATAAATTTATATAATAAATTGTATTTTAGCAGATATTTTATTTTATTTCAGCAGATATTTCTCTGCTGAATACTCCTGTGATAGGATTATCCTCATTTCTGACCCTGGAAAAATCCTCATAAAAATACTTTTCTTCTTCCATAGCTGCTTATCATATGGCAATGTAGGAAAGGCAAAAATTCTATTATGTCTGTACATGAAACATTGCAGTCTTTTTTAGTTATGTGAAGCACTTATTTGTAACTATTGAAAAATATTTTATATCACTGTACATAACTCTGTAAAGGCTTTTAAATTTTTACGGATCACTTACTATGTATAACACTCTAGATTAAAAACTTTAAATTGGTTGTAGAGAACAAATTGGAAAGATTAAAATAATGCAATATATGCTTTACTCTCAATGAGTTTATAATATGGTGATACATAGAGACATTAATATATAAATAATAGGTGGCAGTGAGTAGAAAAGGAGGAAAAAAAGAAAGTAGTAGGTGCACCTTGAATATGAAATTGGACAACCTTACCTTACTAAAATAAAATATTATATACCCTTTCAGGGGCATACTTGATTGTAAGCAGTCTTGTTTTCTTGTCAAGGAAATGAGATGAAAAAACTGCTTTGAAGTCCAGTCTCAAGTATCAGAGTTAAGTTAGATGGGAGAGATGTCTCTGGAGGTTTTCTCTGAACCCAAGGTATATGTATATCAATTACCGATGATACACATATGTGTATCATCAGTAAAACCAAAAGCAACTCAAATAGAGGGATGACTATGGATCCCTGAGACCATCGATCTCCCCTCTCCTTCTCTCTCTTCTCTCCAGTCCCCTTCTCCACACATAAATTGGTTGATAAAACAGACATAAATGAGGACTACAGTTACACACTACTTCGCTTTCCTCTAATGAGGCTGCAAGCACCCGGTTTAGACATCCTAGCCCTCTATCCACTTGGTTTTTGTTTGCTTGTGTAGCTTGACTCCCGTCTCTCAAAGTGATTGAAATTTCTTTTGTTCTTTCAATGTGTGTAGTTTCATTCCACAAGTAAATGATAGTTGTGATAACAGGAATTCCTTTTGTTTCTTTAAATTTTGCTCTGTGTTGGTTAAATTATATTGTAAACTGAGTAGGATCTTTATAAAGGGCAATATAAACATGTCATAAAAGTTATAGCACATGATTGCAGTACCTAAACAAATGTGTTCCCACATTGGAGTTTAGCTGAGATAAACCAACAGCTGTTGTCTGAAAACTTTTAAAAACCATATTCACTGTGATTTTTAGCTCTTCTCAGTCTTATTGCTTATTTCTAGTAGTCCCTTAAAATAAGGAATGCTATCACTTACGGCATAAGCAATATTATTTTTTTAAGCAGAAATCAAACATCAAAATATATCCAAACGGGTAAATCCTGTCTTAATAGTGAACATATGTTTCTTGTTCTCTGCTTGCTAAACCCAGATGTTAATTACTGCATTTGTCACTATGTTGCTCTTTTCCTATGTGAAGCTGGCTGAGATTACGAAGCAGGCAGGATAAATGTCATATGTGTATCATCAGTAAAAACTAAGATTATTTTTCAGAGTCTAGAAAAATGCTGATGACATTTTAGAGCCAGGATTATAAAAGCTTCCTTAGAAGTTCACTATTTTTCATAGTGCCATTCTTCCATGCAACTCCAATACAAATATAGTGGGTTGAACTGCATTAAAGACTGGACATTCTGACAAGCTGCTCTATGAAAAAAGCAATAAAATATAATTACTGTTCCACTTTGATTTAAAACTCTTAAGGGAATTCATTTTTAAATTCACATTTTTAACAGTGCTTCATGGCGTTTGAGAGAGATAGATTTAGCTTATTGTTTTAACTTGCTGAAACTAAATCTTGCAGTCAGTTCTAGATGTTAGCTGGCCAGTTAATAAATGGGAATTCTTAATGTGTTATTTTAAAGAAAGAAAAAATTGATTTCAGTGTCATATTACATTACTTCTGATGTTTGCAAGGATTTAACGTTCTGTCATCTTTGAGAACAAGAATATATTCATATGATATTAGAAAAACACTTAGGTTTTCGGTGACTTTGAATTGATCAACTCTCAAAAATCAATTATTTTAAATTAAAAATGCCTTAATAATATAATTGGTAAACAAACTATTAATATGACTCAGTTTGAAATATAAGCTGATGCAGATTTTGGTTTTAAATTGCTCAGTTGGCTTTTAGATTTACTTTTTACTGACTGAATTTCTAATTTAAAGACACATTATTAGACATTAAGAATCCTATATTAGTTAAATAAACATCTGCTTTAGCAAAGAAAAAATATGTATAACCTCATAGAGTATTTAATATAGCTTAGTGCATTTACCTGGATCACTGATCTCAAAGTTCAATAACTTTAAAATCATTTAAGATAAATACCAACCATGTATTAATTTATTTACCAAGTATATAATGTTTTACACAGGAGGGATGTTCCAAATACTTAACAACTGTTAGGGCACACAAACTGATTAATCAGGATAAATGCAGGCCAACAACCCACCTTTATGGCCATACAATCTTGCATTGGTTGAATGTTTGCTGTGATGGATAAAACTACAGGAGGAGCAGTGGGGAGTGAGGGTTTTCAGGAGTTTGGATCAAAATATACTGAGTTGCTTATGAGGCTTCTAAGTAGAGATGTTGAGTAGAAAATTGATTGTTTTGAGTTGAGGGGAAAAGAGAGACTGGAAATATAAATATTGGAGTTTCAGCTAATAATTGGTTTTTCTTGCCATGAGAATGGATATTACTTAGGGTAAAAATGTAAATATTAAAGAGAAGAGGTCTGAGGATGAGACCATGTAGCACACCAATTTTGAAATTTGAGATGATGGAAGAGAATCAGTCTAAGAGACAGAGAAAAAGCAATCTGTTGGAAACTGAAGGAATCTGGTGCCTAGAATCCAAGAGAAGGAAATATTTCAAAGAAGAAGGAATGGCATGCTGTTTCAGATGCTACTGATGGGTCAAACATTGAGAACTGACCACTGGATTAGCAAAATGGATATCTTTGGTGAATTTACCAAGTCAGTTTGATGAGCGTGTTGGGAACAAAAACCTGATTAAAATGGGCTCAAAAGAGAATGTGAAGAGAGAAATTTGGGATAGAAAGAAGAAAACAATCCTTGCAGAACCTTTCCTCTAAGGATGAATTGGGGGTGGGGGGGGGCAAAGGAGGAGGGGAGGAAATAGTGTGCAGGGAAATGTAAGTTAATAATTTTTTTTAAATGAATGATATGTATAAGCTGGTAGGAAAATCCACTAAAGAATCAAAAATTGGTGATGCACTTAGCCAGATATGAGAGTGATGACCTAAAGCAGAGAAGAAGGCATGCTATCTGGTGCCCAAATCAGTCTCAAATTAGAGCTCAGGCAGTCCACCTATGTAGCAGACAAAATGGCAGAGGTACGGTAAGATGACGGATGTTGGGAGCTTATAAAAATTCTTCTCTGCTGCTGTTTTTCCTGTCAACAAGAAGATTGACAGAGGGAGAAAGCATTAAGAGGGAGTGAGGTTAAGACATTAAATAGTTCTATAGGTGAATGGAAGAGTAAATGGGATAGTGATATGTGTAAAATTGCCAGAAAATCTTGAATGCCAATTCGATGGTAATGGGCATGAAGTGACAGTAAGATCAGTAAGCATGGGTGAGTGATTTTCTTCGGCAGCATTCTTCAGGCCTGTTACAGTTGCAGAGTTGGCAGAGAGTAACCAGAGAAAAGGGAGAAAGGGTCGAAGGAGTTGAAAGAAGTATCCAAGAGAGTTATTGTTAAGTATCGACCATGAGATCCATATTGGCCAAGGAAGGATATGAGAATATGAGAGGGGTTAAGTTCAGTGTAAAGGTCAACAGATTGTTTGAGTTATATAACTAGAGGAAGTGAACTGAAAAGGAGGGAGCGGATATTGTGGCCTCAGAGGCTAGAAATCAAGACAATGGAAGAGCTTCAGTCATTGATCAAGATAAGATCAAGAGAACAAAAGTGAGTGATGGAGTGAGATGAAGAATAAGATTACTGGATGAAATAATTTTTTTAAAAAAAGAATGTTTTGTGTCAATATTAAATGGCTGATTCCTGTCAATGTATGGCAAAAACCACTACAATATTGTAAAGTAATTGGAAAGAAAGAAAGAAAAAAAAATGGAAGTGTGAATTGTGACTGGTACTATTGGAGAAAATGACAATGTTCCAGGATTTTAAATGTTCTTGGAATAAAGGCCAGTGACCTAGAGATCAGTAGACAAGTGAAACAAGAGGGAGAGGCGTGTGTAGTAGACGTGGATATTCAAAGCAGAGCATTTTTAGATAGGAAGCAAGTGTGGAGATTAGAAAAGCAAGCAGATGCAAGGAGGAGACCTACCCCATCACCAGGACCAGGGTTATAAAGAGAAATGTGAGACAGCACTACCATTATTCAGAAACTTACAAGGAAAGCAGAATGGAATACTTGGAGAATAGAATGTGTTGAGTTTACAAGGGATTTTGTTGATGACATTCTCTAAGTCTGGCTTCTGTTTTTCCTTTCCTCCACAGTGCTGCACTGTAAACTTTCTAAGAAATATCTTAGAAATAAACTTATGGCATACAAGTATATTGTGTGTGTTTGTTGCTCAGTCATGTCTGACTGATTGACTGTAGCTCACCAGGCTCCTCTGTCCATGGAATTTTCCGTACAGAAATACTGGAGTGGGTTGCCATTTCTTTCTCCACCAATATATAGTATATAATTATAAATTTATTTTTCTGAAAATAATATCATATCTTTGTTTATAACTCGTCAATATGTCCCAATTGCTTTACTCCTGTGCAAAAGACTAGAGTGCCCTAGGATTCCTGCAAAACTCTCTGCAGGCACACCTGTCCCCCTAGGTATTCTTCGTGTCTATAGGTCATTGGCAGTGGTAACACAGTTGAGCCCAAGCATACCAATTATACTCTACATTCTTTTTTATACTAGTTTTAATCAGCCAACCCCTTATGAGTTCTGATGTTCAGTTTTTTCATTTCTAAAATGAAGCAGAGTTTTTCCTCTGGAAAACTACTACCATTTGAAAAATTAAACAGAAAAGTAACATTCTTTATGATGGGAGAATATTGTAGGTATGTCAGGATATTTAGAATAAGTAGCCCTATTCATTAATTGCCAATTGTACTCTCTAGTCATTGAGACAACCAAAAGTGTGCCCATACATTTTTAAGCATCTTACACTGTAGGGTAGCTAGATAAAATGCAGGCTGCCCAGTTAAATCTAAATATGAGATAAATAAATTTCTGGCTCAGATGGTAAAGAATCTGCCTGCAATGTGGGAGACCCAGGTCTGTCCCTGGGTCAGGAAGATTCCTTGGGGAAGGGCGTGGCAACCTACTCCAGTGTCCTTGCCTGGAGAATCCCATGGATAGAGGAGTATGGCTGGCTACAGTCCAGGGGATTGCAAAGAGTTGGACATAGCTGAGTGACTAACACTTCCACTTTTCACATTGCAAATATTGCATGGACATCATCTTTTCTAAAAACATATATATTAAAAAATATATTGATTGATTGATCTGGCTGTGCCAGGTCTTAGTTGCAGCATGCAGGATCTCCAGTTTTCATTGTGGCATGCAGGAATATTTTAATTGCAGCATGTGGGATCTAATTCCTTGACCAGGGGTAGAATCCAGCTCCCCTGCACTGGGAGCAGAGATTTAGCCACTGGACCACTAAGGAAGTCCTGCGCATCATCTGTTTTTATTTATTATATCTGGCAGCTCTACATTTGGAGAGCTCTGCAGACTAGAAGTATATCTATAGTCAATGTAAAGAAGGCACCCATAGAATTGCTCAGTCTACACGGCTAAAGATAGCCACACTGCCTGGTGGTCAGTACAAACTCAACTGAAAACACTGGTTCAGGTTATCAGTGAAAGCAATTATAGCACTAACATTTCGATAATTCTCCAAACTCTCCAGTAGTGCAACATGCTAAAAAGCTGTGGGATACGTGTGCCCAAGTAAAGCCAATGTGAGAAAAAATTTAATTATTTTGAAATCCAGTAATATTAATTTTCCTATCCTATCATCATTTTTATTGATTTTTTTTCTCTTCCATTGACACTGAATCATTTTTTTCATTGAGTGAAAACCATCTTGCCACAAGAAGAAATTAGCGTTAAGCATGTCACCCACACCTGGAATTACAAATGAAGGTTTCAAGGATATGACAGTGTAAACACAAGGGAATAATTAGCTAGTGGTGACATTTCAGACACTAACTGGGGAAATATTCTGCCTACTACTGGAGTTTAATAACCATTAGGAGGTGAGGTCAAAATGTTGCCAAAATGAGAATAACTGACTGGTTGGCAAAAACCAACCACAAATTCTGCATGGCCTGAAATTTGACTTCAGACTCTCAAACTAAAAAAGTTGATTTGGTCAGCTCTCTGCATATGGATATATTTCTTGAAGATAGATTATTAAACAAGTTCACAAGAGATCAACATGTAGAGATCAAAATTGCTAATCAACTAGTTTATAATGATGCATAAAACTGCTACACAGATTAAAAATATTTCCATTAGAAGACCAATGTATTCTATATCTGAAGTCAGATCTCTGTTTTTATTAATAAATATTTATTGAGTAAAGCTACTCTATTAGATATGAGTGAATAAATGATCTCTGCTCTTGATATCACACTGACTAGCCTAAATGAGTAGAGAAAAGAGAATGTGATAAAGCTTGGGCAAGTGGGTGGGTAGAGGTGGAAAGGATAGAGAAAGGAGCATGTAGAAAAGGTGAGAGAGTGTGAGGAAATAGAGTTCAGTATAGTGGTGGCACAGTGGTAAAGCACCTGCCTACAATGCAGGAGATATGGGAGATGCGGGCTTGACCCCTGGGTCAGGAAGACCCTCTGGAGAAGGAAATGGCAACCCACTCTGGTATTCTTGCCTGAAAAATCCCATGGACAGAGGAGCCCTGTGGGCTACAGTCCATAGGGTTGCAAAGAGTCAGACACTACTTAGTGACTGAGCATGCACACACAGGAAGAAGTCGCAAATCAAGGGAAAAGAAAATGCATCTAGTTGTGTACTTTGGGGGTTTTAATTATCTTTAGAATAGTCAAGGAAGCCAATAAAAAGATATTTCGATGTAGTGAAGTAGAGGGCTGAGGCTCAAGAGACAGAATGGAGATAAAACTGTAGATTTGCAAATCATTACAATATCTATTTTAAAAAATATTTATGTATTTATTCATTTATTTATTTGGCTACTCCGGGTCTTAGTTGTGGCATGTGAACTCTCAGCTGCACCATGTGGGACCTAGTTCCTTGACCAGTTTTCAAACCTGGGTTCCCTGCATCGGGAGTTCAGAGTCTTACCCCTAGACCACCAGGGAATATAGAAGCCACCAAGGGGGATAACATTACCCAGAAAGAACATGTTAGAACAATGAGAGAAATGAGCTATTTCCTTCTCCAGGGGATCTTCCCGAACCAGGGATTGAACCCAGGTCTCCCGCATTGCAGGCAGACGCTTTACTGTCTGAGCCACCGGGGAAGCCCTTGAAGTGAAGGACACTAGAAGTGAAGTTATAAGGAAAATGAAAAGGAGCCTGAAAAAAAAGTGTAAGAAGAGATGGCAGGACAAATGGAAGAAAAACTGGGACAACAAGGAAGCAAGTGAAAGAGAATTTTTCACTAAAAATGGAGTAGCTATATATATATATATATATATATATATATATATATATATATAAAGGGCCAAGAAAATCTCCATTGGATTGATTTAGGGGGGAAAAGACCTTAAACAAGAGAAATGATAGTAAGAGCATTTTCAAAGTTCGATTAATGACAGAAACCTGAGTATGTTAGATGATAAAGCTAGAGGAAGTTGAAGTGGAATCATTGTGAGTACTGACAGCTCTTCCCGTAAGTTTGTGTCAAAGAGAAGAAAAATAACAGGACTTGAAAGGGACATTAATGACAAGAAATTGTTTTTGTATGAGTATACTTTGCGTGGTTTGAGAAATTTTATAACTCATCTGGGATAGCATGTCAGTGTAAAAGCTGTCCTACGCTTCCACACTGAGAAAACTTTGACTTTTTTTAAACTTGTCTAGTGGGAAAATAGGATACTGAAAACTGAAACTGAAAGTCACTCAGTCGTGTCCGACTCTGTACAGTCCATGGAATTCTCCAGGCCAGAATACTGGAGTGGGTAGCCCTTCGCTTCTCCAGGGGATCTTCCCAACCCAAAAACCGAACTGCGATCTCCTGCATTGTAGGCAGATTCTTTTCCAACTGAGCTATCAGGGAAGCCCTAAATGGAAAGTGAGTGGAGCGAGTGAAAGTTGCTCAGTCGTGTCCGACTGTTTGTAACCCCATAGACTATACAGTTCATGGAATTCTCCAGGCCAGAATACTGGAGTGGGTAGCCTTTCCCTTCTCCAGGGGATCTTCCCAACCCAGGGATTGAACCCAGGTCTCCTATATTGCAGGTGGATTCTTTACCAGCTGAACCACAAGGGAAGTCCAGGAAAAATAAGATGGTACCAGCTAAATTGGGTCCTTAATGTTTCTGTCCAAGTTAATATTGTGATGGCAATTATTCCTTATGGACATATTAATCGTCCTTCTCTCTCTTTCTGGAATAAAACTTGGAAAGACTGGAAATGGTGAAGGAAAAATTTATCTAGGAATAACTGTTAGGGCTATAGTCTTTTCATGCTTTATGTATAGCATGGCCACCCTTGCAGTTACTTTTAAATAAAGTGAAGTCGCTCAGTCGTGTCCGACTCTTTGTGACCCTGTGGACTGTAGCCCACCAAGCTCCTCCATCCATGGGATTCTCCAGGCAAGAATACTGGAGTGGGTTGCCATTTCCTTCTCCAGGGGATCTTCCCAACCCAGGTATCGAACCCAGGTCTCCTGCATTGCAGGCAGAGGCTTTAACCTCTTAGCCACCAGGGAAGCCCTACTTTTAAATAAGATGCTATTAATAAAATGGACAGAAAAGTAAACATCATAAAAAGAGGAATATGGTTGTAAAATGAAGGGAAATAGCCATACTTGATTCTTGAGGGAGAGAAAGAAAGGGGGAGGAACGGAAGAGGAAGGCAGGAAGAAAGCAAGAATGAGAGGGAAGGAGGGAGGGAAAGGAGCAAGGAAGAAAAAGACTATAGACTGGGATATTCTACAAGGTTCTTGAGGAGAAAGGTATAGAATCTGGGACACTGAAGGACATGAGCAGCATTCAGTGGTGTTTTAGTTTGCAAGGGCTGCCATAACAAAGTATCATACACTGGGTGACTTAAAACAACAGAAATGCATTGCACCGAAGTTCTCGAAGCTATGAATGAACACCTGAAATCAGCGTGTCACAGGGTTGATTTCTTCTGACAGGTGTAAAGGAAGAATCTATCCCAGGCTCTCACTATGGATTGTAGATGATAGATGGACCTCTCCTCCCTGTCTCTCCACACCATCTTTGCAGCGTGAAATATGTCTAAATTTCCCCTTTTTATAAAGACACCAGTCATATCAGATGAGAGGTCCACCCTCCACCATATGACCTCATCCTAACTTAACTAATTATATCTGCTGCTAACTCGCTTCAGTCGTGTCCAACCCTGTGTGACCCCATAGACGGCAGCCCACCAGGCTCCTCCATCTCTGGGATTCTCCAGGCAAGAATACTGGAGTGGGTTGTCATTTCCTTCTCCAATAATTATATCTACAGTTACCTTATTTCCAAAGAAGTTCACATTCTGAGCTACTGTGGGTTAGGATTTCAACATTTGGGGGGAGGGTGCAATTCAACTTAGAATAGATGGGAAGAGAGACAGATCTTCCCTTGGAGAAGGAAGAAAAGAGAAAATATGACTTTGTGCATCTGTAGATTTTTCAGCAGGAAATCAGAAATCTCCATCTGCCTTTTGTTTTTCTCTAGAGTGCAGACAAAATCACCAGGAAAGGAGTCAGAATTGGAAGTTTAAGTTTCTGGAAAAGGTTGAAAGAGCCATTGCAAAGAACAAGGCTAGCTGGGGAGAATGGAGAATGTCAGGCAGCTTTGCAGCTAATATGGCATCAGCTTACTCCTTGGAAGGAAAGTTATGACCAACCTAGATAGCATATTGAAAAGCAGAGATATTACTTTGCCAACAAAGGTCCATCTAGTCAAGGCTATGATTCTTCCAGTGGTCATGTATGGATGTGAGAGTTGGACTGTGAAGAAAGCTGAGTGCCAAAGAATTGATGCCTTTGAACTGTGGTGTTGGTTTAGACTCTTGAGAGTCCCTTGGACTGCAAGGAGATCCAGCCAGTCGATCCTAAAGGAGATCAGTCCTGGGTGTTCATTGGAGGGACTGATGCTAAAGCTGAAACTCCAATACTTTGGCCACCTCATGTGAAGAGTTGACTCATTGGAAAAGATCCTGATGCTGGGAGGGATTGGGAGCAGGAGGAGAAGGGGATGACAGAGGATGAGATGGCTGGATGGCATCACCGACTTGATGGACATGAGTTTGGGTGAACTCTGGGAGATGGTGATGGACAGGGAGGCCTGGCATGCTATGATTCATGGGGTCACAAAGAGTTGGACACGACTGAGCAACTGAACTGAACTGAACTGAACTATGATAGTCAAAAGCAATAATCAGTTATGTAGTGGTGCCCTTCAGATAAAAATATAGGAAAGGCTGCTTTGCTTAAAACAATAAATACATTTATATTTTAAAAATAAATAAATAAAGATGTACCTTCTATGGAAAAAAAATATGTGTCAATATAAGGGCTTAAAACAAAATGCCTGTCAGTGTCACTAAGGACAAGTTATTCTGATTCATCAGTTAGCCCATTAATTGGAGTCCAGGTTAAATGTCAGTTTGTTTGTGATCATCTCAGTTTAAAAGAGAAGCACACTCACATCTTTGTAGTAAAATTACACAGAACTAGAATTTCTGCTGACGCATTCAATACAATGTTTCCTCCACTAATCAGATTGTGTTCTAATACAGAGGTCACCTTTTGCATCTTTCTCTTTCTAAATATCCCCTAACATTCCATAATGCTTAGAGCTTAGTGAGCATTTCTAGAACTGAACCCTGAAGAGCAATGGTTTTTCACTGAGTGTCTGTGTCCTACTGAGAGTAATTTTTCTCCAAAAGCTTTGTCCAACAGTACACATTTTCTAGAAAAAGGACATGCGAGATTGATGCATAATTGTAAAGGTCAAGAATGTAAACATTGTGGTGAGTTCTAAAAGCAGTGTACACCTGAGCCTCTTAAAGAAATATAAAATAGCCAGATTCTAATCTCGTGAGAGATTAGCTTAATTTAGTGAAAAATTACAGCATTGACTTACTAGACTTCCTAGTATATTTTGCCTATGTATGGAATCTATAAATATAGATATATCTATAAATAAAACAGGCATCTATAAATATTCTATATTTGGGTCAGTGTTTTCAGAGACTAAGAAACAGGAATGATAAATAAATGTATTAAATGAAAAAATATATTTTGTCTTATTTTTCAGAGTGATTGTGTACTTAGCTTTTTCCTCTCTGAGCCTGTGGAACAAGCAGTGAAAGAATCATCAGCTGTGGACCTAGGTAAGTAATTTTATCATTATTACCATGTACAATTATTGAGTTTCAATATAATTGTGAGGCTTCCCCAGTGGCTCAGCGGTAAAGAATCTGCCTGCCAGTTCAGGAGACCCAGGTTCAATTCCTGGATTGGAAAGATCCCCTGGAGGAGGAAATGGCAACCCACTCCAGTATTTTTGCCTGAAGAATCCCTATGGACAGAGGAGCCTGGTGGGCTACAGGCCATGGGGTCACAGAGTCAGACACAACTGAGCATGTATGTACAACTATTGAGTTCAATTGTATAAAAAATCAGAACTTTATTTTGTTAATTTTCAAATTAAAATATTTTTAACAGTAAGGCTTTCATAGTCTTTTCAATCCATTTTCAAAGCTTTTTAACTCCTTAGAATATGTTTATCAAGTTAAATTAAACCCAGGTGTGTTTGTCTAATTATAATAATTCCATGCTATCCCACTATTAACTTACTTCAGTTAACTGTGCTTTGAGGTGGAATTGCATTTCAGAGACAGAGGTCCTGGTTTCCCCTGCATGTAAATCTTACAGTTTACTCAACATCTTAGAAAACAACAAAAATAAATATTGGGCAATAATAATGACCATGAATTATCTAACAGTTTCATGCTTATCTTTTAAAGCTCAATAATTATTCCACTTCCTTCATGAAGTCTTATTTTATTATCAGGATCCTAAACTAGCCCAGCACAATTATCTACCCTATTCTCTGCCAAATGTGTGTTAATTCTAATTAATTTTTCAATCATCTCACCTAGATTGGCAAAGACTTTTTAAATATCCTATCAATCTAAAGCACTCTTTAAAGTAATTCCATTGCCAGTGGCCATCTAATACTGATACTGGTTTTTATCTCCCATAAGATTTGCAAACTCATAATTGGCTAGACCTCACCCCCACCCCCACCCCAAACTTCCCTTTGCAACTACCAGTCTTCCTTTCGTCCACATCCACCTTTGTATTCTCTACCTTTAAGATTAGGCCCATCTGCTCGTCACCTCTCTCTGTACCTGATATCCTAGTTACTTACCCCTTATGTGTACACTTCTCTATAGCCAGATCAGGTCTTAGAGTGTGATTGTTTACTGTTACATATTTATTTTTGGGTCTGCCTTGTTTCTCTTATTAGGCTGAAAGTAACTTTCAGTCAAGCACTCACTTCCCCATTATATGCACTGCTCTATACTAACAAATCCTAAATTAATATATGATAATTAAATCACTTTTATTGCCCCCACATTTTATTCATGTAAGTAATGTTATCCTCTAAGATGCTTTGCTTTTATATTAAACCATAAACAGTACTGAGTAAGGTAGTTTCTTACATTTCATAGCATGTATCTAAGGAAGAATGATGTCCACAAAATAAAATATTTTTAGAGACTGAGACAGAACTGTGTTTTAGCGTCTCCTGTGGAGGTGCAGGTCAGCAGTGGACTACCACTGGGACAGGGGCTCTGGGTGCAGCAGACTTGGGTATGGCATAAGCCCTCTCGGAGGAGGTTGCCATTAACCCCACCACAGAGCTGCCAAATTACACAGGACTGGGAAATAGATTCTTGGAAGGCAAAAACAGAAGCTTGTACACCAGGACCCAGGAGAAAGGAGCAGTGACCCCACAAGAGACTGACCCAGATTTGCCTGAGTGTCCAGGAGTGTCTAGCAGAGGCATGGCTTGGTGGTAGTCTGCTGCAGGGCTGGGGGCACTGAGTGTAGCAGTGCTTGCATGGGATCTTTTGAAGGCGGTCACCGTTATCTTCATTACCTCCACCATAGTTTGGCCCCAGGCTGCGACGGCTGGTGCACTCAGCGCAAGTGGCTGCGACGGCCCGCGCACTCTCAGCGCACCTGAGAGGAGCTACCCCACATCTGAAGTCAGGGGCGGCAGCCGAGAGTGCCAGGCTGCAATGGTGCAGGAATGGCCAAGAGGAGCCACCCCGCATCCGAGGTCAGGGGCAGTGGCCGGGAGGAGCCACCCTGCGTCTGAGGTCAGGGCAATAGTCTGGAGGAGCCACCGCATGTCCAAGGCCAGGGACGGTGGCCGGGAAGATCAACCCACATACAAGGAGTGGTGGCTGCACTGGCGCAGGAGGGCCTAGAGGAGCTATCCCACGTTGAAGGTCAGGAAGGGTGGCGGTGAGGAGAAACCCTTCATCCAAGGTAAGGAGCAGCGGCTGTGCTTTGCTGGATCAGCCGTGAAGAGACACCCCATGCCAAAGGTAAGAGAAACCCAAGTAAGATGGTAGGTGTTGCAAGAGGGCATCAGAGGGCAGACACACTGAAACCATACTCACAGAAAACTAGTCAATCTAATCACACTAGGACCACAGCCTTGTTTAACTCAGTGAAACCAAGCCATGCTCGAGGGGCAACCCAAGACAGATGGGTCATGGTGGAGAGGTCTGACAGAATGTGGTCCACTGGAGAAGGGAATGGCAAACCACTTCAGTATTCTTGCCTTGAGAACCCCATGAACAGTATGAAAAGGCAAAATAATAGGTTACTGAATGAGAAACTCCCCAGGTCAGTAGGTGTCCAATATGCTCCTAGAGATTGGTGGAGAAATAACTCCAGAAAGAAAGAAGGGATGGAGCCAAAGCAAAAATAATACCCAGCTGTGGATGTGACTGGTGATAAAAACAAAGTCCAATGCTGTAAAGAGCAATATTGCATAGGAACCTGGAATGTCAGTTCCATGAAACAAGGCAAATTGGAAGTGGTCAAACAAGAGGTGGCAAGGGTGAACGTTGATTCTAGGAATCAGCAAACTAAAATGGACTGGAATGGGTGAATTTAACTCAAATGACTATTACATCTACTATGTGGGCAGGAATCCCTCAGAAGAAATGGAGTAGCCATCATGGTCAACAAAAGAGCTGGAAATGCAGTACTCGGATGCAATCTCAAAAAAAACCAGAATGATCTCTGTTCGTCTCCAAGGCACACCATTCAATATCACAGTTATCCAAGTCTATGCCCCAACCAGTAATGCTGAAGAAACTGAAGTTGAATGGTTTTATGAAGAACTAACACCCAAAAAGATGTCCTTTTCATTATAGGGGACTGGAATGCGAAAGTAGGAAGTCAAGAAACACCTGGAGTAACAGGCAAATTTGGCCTTGGAATGCAGAATGAAGCAGGGCAAAGACTAATAGAGTTTTGCCAAGAAAATGCACTGGTCATAGCAAACGCCTTCTTCCAACAACGCAAGAGAAGACTCTACACATGGACATCACCAGATGGTCAACACCGAAATCAGATTGATTATATTCTTTTCAGCCAAAGATGGAGAAGCTCTATACAGTCAACAAAAACAAGACCAGGAGCTGACTGTGACTCAGATCATGAACTCCTTATTACCAAATTCAGACTTAAATTGAAGAAAGTAGGGAAAACCGCTAGACCATTCAGGTATGACCTAAATCAAATCCCTTATGATTGTACAGTGGAAGTGAGAAATAGATTGAAGGTACTAGATCTGATAGATACAGTGCCTGATGAACTGTGGAATGAGGTTCATGATACTGTACAGGAGACAGGGATCAAGACCATCCCCAAGAAAAAGAAATGCAAAAAAGCAAAATGGCTGTCTGGGGAGGCCTTACAAGTGGCTGTGAAAAGAAGAGAAGTGAAAAGCAAAGGAGAAAAGGAAAGATATAAGCATCTGAATGCAGAGTTCCAAAGAATAGCAAGCAGAGATAAGAAAGCCTTCTTCAGCGATCAATGCAAAGAAATAGAGGAAAAGAACAGAATGGGAAAGACTAGAGATCTCTTCAGGAAAATTAGAGATACCAAGGGAACATTTCATGCAAAGATGGGCTCAATAAAGGACAGAAATGGTATGGACCTAACAGAAGCAGAAGATATCCAGAAGAGGTGGCAAGAATACACAGAAGAACTGTACAAAAAAGATCTTCATTACCTGGATAATCATGAAGGTGTGATCACTCATCTAGAGCCAGATATCCTGGAATTTGAAGTCAAGTGGGCCTTGGAAAGCATCACTATGAACAAAGCTAGTGGAGGTGATGGAATTCCAGTGGAGCTATTTCAAATCCTGAAAGATGATGCTGAGAAAGTGCTGCACTCAATATGCCAGCAAATTTGGAAAACTCAGCAGTGGCCACAGGACTGGAAAAGTTCAGTTTTCATTCCAATCCCAAAGAAAGGCAATGCCAAAGAATGCTCAAACTACCGCATAATTGCACTCATCTCACATGCTAGTAAAGTAATGCTCAAAATTCTCCAAGCCAGGCTTCAGCAATATGTGAACCGTGAACTCCCTGATGTTCAAGCTGGTTTTAGGAAAGGCAGAGGAACCAGAGATCAAATTGTCAACTTCTGCTGGATCATGGAAAAAGCAAGAGAGTTCCAGAAAAACATCTATTTCTGCTTTATTGACTATGCCAAAGCCTTTGACTGTGTGGTTCACAATAAACTGTGGAAAATTCTTCAAGTGATGGGAATACCAGACCACCTGACCTGCCTCCTGACAAATCTGTATGCAGGCCAGGAAGCAGCAGTTAGAACTGGACATGGAACAACAGACTGGTTCCAAATAGGAAAAGGAGTATGTCAAATTGTATATTGTCACCCTGCTTATTTAACTTACATGCAGAGAACATCATGAGAAACGCTGGGCTGGAAGAAACACAAGCAGGAATCAAGATTGCTGGGAGAAATATCAATAACGTCAGATATGCAGATGACACCACTCTTATGGCAGAAAGTGAAGAGGAACTAAAAACCCTCTTGATGAAAGTGAAAGAGGAGAGTGAAAAAGTTGGCCTAAAGCTCAACATTGAGAAAACGAAGATCATGGCATCCAGTCCCATCACTTCATGGCAAATAGATGGGGAAACAGTGGAAATAGTGTCAGACTTTATTTTGGGGGGCTCTAAAGTCACTGCAGATGGTGACTTCAGCCATGAAATTAAAAGACGCTTACTCCTTTGAAGAAAAGTTATGACCAACCTAGATAGTACATTCAAAAGCAGAGACGTTACTTTGCCGACAAAGGTCCATCTAGTCAAGGCTATGGTTTTTCCTGTGGTAATGTATGGATGTGAGAGTTGGGCTGTGAAGAAGGCTGACCACCGAAGAATTGATGCTTTTGAACTATGGTGTTGGAGAAGACTCTTGAGAATCCCTTGGACTGCAAGGAGATCCAACCAGCCCATCCTAAAGGAGATTAGTCCTGGGTGTTTTTGGAAGGAATGATGCTGAAGCTGAAACTCCAGTACTTTGGCCACCTGATGCGAAGAGTTGACTCATGAAAACTCAGTCACGACTGAGTGACTGAACTGAACTAAACTGATTGTCATAATTTATAAATATTCTCTAAAAAAACAGTATTAGATGGAGAGATTTTTACAATCATTATTTTTAAACTTGAGTTAACCAGATTAAAAAAAACAATAATAAGAAAGTAGCCAATTTCTAGAGAGGCTAAACTTTTTTAAAAAGCTACTAGGTTAGCCTCTATTTTGTCATTAAAGCCCTTAAAGAAAATTCTTTCTTTGTGTTTCAAAACATAAACTATGAGTCACTATCAAGTGTTTTTTTTTGGTGATTATTATTTGTCTATAAGTGTTTTAAAGTACATACACACACACACAAAAAAAATAGGGTTCTTATTGTAAAAACTAATTTGGTTGTTTCAGAATTCTTTTTTTTCTGGTTTGCTTACTTCTTCAGTTCAGTTCAGTCGCTCAGTCGTGTCCGACTCTTTGGGACCCATGAGTTGCAGCAAGCCAGGTCTCCCTGTCCATCACCAACTCCCGGAGTTCATTCACACTCGCATCCATCGAGTCAGTGATGCCATCCAACCATCTCATCCTCGGTCGTCCCCTTCTCCTCCTGCCCCCAATCCCTCCCAGCATCAGAATCTTTTCCAATGAGTCAACTCTTCTCATGAGGTGGCCAAAGTACTGGAGTTTCAGCTTTACCATCATTCATTCCAAAGAACACCCAGGACTTCTTACTACATCATATGATACTCAAGACTTTTTCGCCAGTGATAATGGACAAAAGTTTTGGTTCTGAATATTTTTGAAGACAAACTGCCCATTATGTTGCAACAGCAGGACTGCATATTTTAAGCAAGATATGCAAATCACTGAAACAAAGAAGAATTAGTAGGAAGTTGTTCCTTTTTGTATTCTTTAAATTATTTCCTCTTTCTTATTCTGAATTCTGAATACTTATGTCACAGAATATCAGTTGATTCCAAAAAAGAAGCACACTATTAAGGACACTTCTTGTCAGTCATTTGAAACTTTGAGTTGTTAAATAATTAGAGGATAAATTTATTTAGTGTATTAAAGTAATGGTTAACTAGGATGACCTGAAGCAAAAATCCCAGACTTCACCATTTTACTATCCCTACTAAGGAACTGCAGATGACACCACCCTTATGGCAGAAAGTGAAGAGGAACTAAAAAGCCTCTTGATGAAAGTAAAAGAGGAGAGTGAAAAAGTTGGCTTAAAGCTCAACATTCAGAAAATGAAGATCATGGCAACTGGTCCCATCACTTCATGGGAAATAGATGGGGAAACAGTGGAAACAGTGTCAGACTTTACCCTTTTGGGCTCCAAAATCACTGCAGATGGTGACTACAGCCATGAGATTAAAGACACTTACTCCTGGAAGAAAAGTTATGACCAACCTAGATAGCATATTGAAAAGCAGAGACATTACTCTGCCAACAAAGGTCCGTTTAGTCAAGGCTATGGTTTTTCCAGTGGTCATGTATGGATGTGAGAGTTGGACTGTGACGAAAGCTGAGCACTGAAGAATTGATGCTTTGAACTGCAGTGTTGGAGAAGACTCTTGAGAGTCCCTTGGACTGCAAGGAAATCCAACCAGTCCATTCTAAAGGAGATCAGCCCTGGGATTTCTTTGGAAGGAATGATGCTAAAGCTGAAACTCTAATACTTTGGCCACCTCATGTGAAGAGTTGACTTATTGGAAAAGACCCTTATGCTGGGAGGGATTAGGGGCAGGAGGAAAAGGGGAAGATAGAGGATGAGATGGCTGGATGGCATGACTGACTCGATGGACATGAGTCTGAGTGAACTCCGGGAGATGGTGATGGACAGGGAGGCCTAGTGTGCTGCAACTCATGGGGTTGCAAAGAGTTGGACACAACTGAACGACTGAACTGAACTCAGCTGAACTAAGGAACTGAGAGTGGATTGCAGTAACTTAGCTCAGCACATCTGGACACCTATGTATCTAGGCACAAGACTTGTAAAGATCACATTAGTAATCATTTGTAGTCCTACCTCTGCCATTACTAACTAAACATGCCTTGGTAGAACAACAGAAAGTGCCAACCAAGTATACTCTCTCCTTTAGTTAACCCTTTTTCTTGGCTTCTCATTGCCTTTAGGCAGAGCCAACTTCCTGGGCTTATAGCCTATGCAGTCGTACAAAGTACAGTACTTAGAACAATCCTATACTTGGTTTAATATTCTGTTGTCACTGTCTTGAAATTCTTAATAAAAAGTTTTATTAAATAAAAGTTTTATTAAATATTATTTATTTAATAAAAAGTAGAAAAGAACTCTGAATTTTCACCTTGCATTTTTATTTCAATGAGTCCCACAAATTATGTATGTGGCTGGCCCAACTCTTTGGGAAAAGATCAGAATTCTCCTGGTGCATCTCAGCAGAATCTGGTACCCACCAATTTCCCTTTCCAGTCAAATATCAGGTCCTTCCCAATCTTGACTCTTGTCTTTTTTCAAGTCTTCAACTAAGACAAGACCCTCAGTACCTCACAGATGCAATTTTCTCTGCCTAGATTTCTTGATTCCTGTTCCATCTTCCCCATTATTATTTGCATCCTTCAGATCTCATCTCATTGCCTTTACTATAGAGTCCTATATAATGTTTTTTTTTTCCTCAAAACACATATTGCAATGATAACTATGCTATGTGCTTCTTTGCAGACTAAAAATCCATGAAGACACAAGCCATGTGTATCTGGCTTACCACTGTAAACCCAGTGCTGAGCAAAGTGCCTTGTCTCCTCTAGATACTCCATAAAGAATTCCTGAATAAATGACTGACAATAAAAGACAAGAGAGAAGAAACCAAAATCCAAATTTAAGCTCCTTCTCTCACACTCACCATTTTATGTGGAAAAATCCCAGCACAAAGAATTTGAAGGTTCCCAACCACTAGATTTCTCCTGAAGTATCACCAGGGGGGAAAAACAATCTGTAAATTATCATGTTTAATATTATAGGCACCAGACTCAACCAAGGCACTAACCAGAAAGTTGCTGAATTTTATCTTGTATATTCTTTAATTCTCTAATGACAGACTCTGTGTACTCCCCACAAATTAATACAGCCACCATGCCAAATAATACTTCTACAAAAATAAAAATTATCCACCTTCCACCAGTACACAGCTCTGATACACAGAAGACAGATTTTTGTCACAGTGCAGAAATAATAATGTAGGTAATGGACTAGAACATGATCAAAGACAACAGTTGCCAGAGTTAAGAGGATGAATTAATGAGCATCTTTAGATGCCATTGATAATTATAAATGATTACAAAGAGGAACTTTCAATCATTACCTTACATCACTACTTTCCCTTTGAGATGTTAATTTAAAAGGAAGCCACACAGTCTCTATGGCAAGGTCTCTCTGGTTAATGCTGTAGCTGCTTGTGCTGGCAAAGCCCACACCAATTATCTATAGGCTGAAGTATGTTACCCATGCAAGCGTGCTTAGTCACTCAGTCATGACCGACGTTTTGTGACCTCCCTGGACTGTAGCCGCCAGGCTCCTCAGTCCGTGGGATTTCCCAGGCAAGAATACTGGCGTGGTTTGCTGTTTCCTATTCCAGGAGATCTTCTCAACCCGGGGATCAAACCCAAGTCTACACCATTGGCAGGTGGATTCTTTACCACTAAGCCAGTGGGGTATTGTTTTTGCTTTGGTTCCATCCCTACATTCTTTCTGGAGTTATTTCTCCACTCATCTCCAGTAGCATATTGGGCACCTAATGACCTGGGGAGTTCCTCTTTTGGTATCCTATCATTTTGCCTTTTCATACTGTTCATGGGGTTCTCAAGGCAAGAATACTGAAGTGGCTTGCCATTCCCTTCTCCAGTGGACCACATTCTGTCAGGCCTCTCCACCATGACCCGCCTCTCTTGGGTTGCACCATAGGCATGGCTTGGTTTCATTGAGTTAGACAAGGCTGTGGTCCTAGTGTGATAAGATTGACTAGTTTACTGTGAGTATGGTTTCAGTGAGTCTGCCCTCTGATGCCCTCTTGTAACACTTACGATCTTCCTTGGGTTTCTCTAACTTTGGCGTGGGTTATCTCTTCACGGCTGTTCCAGCAAAGCACACCTGCTGCTCCTTACCTTGGATGAGGGTATCTCCTTACCGCCACTGTTCCTGACCTTCAACATGGGATAGCTCCTCTAGGCCCTCCTGTGCTGTGCAGCCACCACTCCTTGGGTTGCTAGGCAAATTGGAAGTGGTCAAACAAGAGATGGCAAGAGTGAACGTTGACATTTTAGGAATCAGCAAACTAAAATGGACTGGAATGGGTGAATTTAACTCAGATGACCATTATATCAACTACTGCGGGCAGGAATCCCTCAATGGTCAACAAAAGAGTCTGAAATGCAGTACTCAGATGCAATCTCAAAAACAACAGAATGATCTCTGTTCATCTGCAAGGCAAACCATTCAATATTACAGTTATCCAAGTCTGTGCCCCAACCAGTAACAATGAAGAAGCTGAAGTTGAACGGTTCTATGAACAACTACAGGACCTTTTAGAACTAACACCCAAAAAAGATGTCCTTTTCATTATAGGGGACTGGAATGCGAAAGTAGGAAGTCAAGAAACACCTGGAGTAACAGGCAAATTTGGCCTTGGAATGTGGAATGAAGCAGGGTAAAGACTAATAGTGTTTTGCCAAGAAAATGCACTGGTCATAGCAAACACCTTCTTCCAACAACGCAAGAGAAGACTCTACACATGGACATCACCAGATGGTCAACACCGAAATCAGATTGATTATATTCTTTTTAGCCAAAGATGGAGAAGCTCTATGCAGTCAACAAAAACAAGACCAGGAGCTGACTGTGACTCAGATCATGAACTCCTTATTACCAAATTCAGACTTAAATTGAAGAAAGTAGGGAAAACTGCTAGACCATTCAGGTATGACCTAAATCAAATCCCTTATGATTATACAGTGGAAGTGAGAAATAGATTTAAGGGCCTAGATCTGATAGATAGAGTGCCTGATGAACTATGGACTGAGGTTCCTGACATTGTACAGGAGACAGGGATCAAGACCATCCCCATGGAAAAGAAATGCAAAAAAGCAAAATGGCTGTCTGGGGAGGCCTTGCAAATGGCTGTGAAAAGAAGAGAAGTGAAAAGCAAAGGAGAAAAGGAAAGATATAAGCATCTGAATGCAGAGTTCCAAAGAAAAGCAAGCAGAGATAAGAAAGCCTTCTTCAGCGATCACTGCAAAGAAATAGAGGAAAAGAACAGAATGGGAAAGACTAGAGATCTCTTCAAGAAAATTAGAGATACCAAGGGAACATTTCATGCAAAGACAGGCTCGATAAGGGACAGAAATGGTCTGGACCTCACAGAAGCAGAAGATATTAAGAAGAGGTGGCAAGAATACACAGAAGAACTGTACAAAAAAGATCTTCACGAACCAGATAATCATGATGATGTGATCACTAATCTAGAGCCAGACATTATGTAATGTGAAGTCAAGTGGGCCTTAGAAAGCATCACTATGAACAAAGCTAGTGGAGGTGATGGAGTTCCAGTGGAGCTATTTCAAATCCTGAAAGATGATGCTGAGAAAGTGCTGCACTCAATATGCCAGCAAATTTGGAAAACTCAGCAGTGGCCACAGGACTGGAAAAGGTCAGTTTTCATTCCAATCCCAAAGAAAGGCAATGCCAAAGAACGCTCAAACTACCACACAATTGCACTTATCTCACATGCTAGTAAAGTAATGCTCAAGATTCTCCAAGCCAGGCTTCAGCAATACGTGAACCATGAAATCCCTGATGTTCAAGCTGGTTTTAGAAAAGGGAGAGGAACCAGAGATCAAATTGCCAACATCCACTGGATCATGGAAAAAGGAAGATAGTTCCAGAAAAACATCTATTTCTGCTTTATTGACTATGCCAAAGCCTTTGACTGTGTGGATCACAATAAACTGTGGAAAATTCTGAAAGAAAGGGGAATACCAGACCACCTAACCTGCCTCTTGAGAAATCTGTATGCAGGTCAGGAAGCAACAGTTAGAACTGGACATGGAACAACAGACTGGTTCCAAATAGGAAAAGGAGTATGTCAAGGCTGTATATTGTCACCCTGATTATTTAACTTCTATGCAGAGTATATCATAAGAAATGCTGGACTGGAAGAAACACAAGCTGGAATCAAGATTGCTGGGAGAAATATCAATAACCTCAGATATGCAGATGACACCACCCTTATGGCAGAAAGGGAAGAGGAACAAAAAAGCCTCCTGATGAAAGTGAAAGAGGAGAGTGAAAAAGTTGGCCTAAAGCTCAACATTCAGAAAACGAAGATCATGGCATCCAGTCCCATCACTTCATGGCAAATAGATGGGGAAACAATGGAAACAGTGTCAGACTTTATTTTTTGGGGCTCCAGAATCACTGCAGATGGTGACTGCAGCAATGAAATTAAAAGATGCTTATTCCTTGGAAGAAAAGTTATGATCAACCTAGATAGTATATTCAAAAGCAGAGACATTACTTTGCTGACTAAGGTCCATCTAGTCAAGGCTATGGTTTTTCCTGTGGTCATGTATGGATGTGAGAGTTGGACTGTGAAGAAGGCTGACCGCCGAAGAATTGATGCTTTTGAACTGCTGTGTTGGAGAAGACTCTTGAGAGTCCCTTGGACTGCAAGGAAATCCAACCAGTCCATTCTGAAGGAGATCAGCCCTGGGATTACTTTGGAAGGAATGATGCCAAAGGTGAAGCTCCAGTACTTTGACCACCTCATGCAGAGTTGACTCATTGGAAAAGACTCTGATGCTGGGAGGGATTGGGGGCAGGAGGAGGAGGGACGACAGAGGATGAGATGGCTGGATGGCATCACTGACTCGATGGACGTGAGTCTGAGTGAACTCCGGGAGTTGGTGATGGACAGGGAGGCCTGGCTTGCTGCGATTCATGGGGTTGCAAAGAGTCGAACATGACTGAGTGACTGAACTGAACTGAAGCCACTGGGGAAGTCCATGTTACCCAGGTTTTGAATTTAAATTTTATTGATATGGAAGGACAAGTGGTGAAGGGATAGTTAGGATTGTTTGTAAATACTTATATTGTTTTTGAAATTTTCCACTGAAAACTTTAAAGTATACATTTTGCTACAATATATCATATAATCTCATGTTTTTATTTTTATTTTATTTATTTAAATTTTTAATTAGAAGATTATTTTAGATAGACTTCCCTGATGAGAAGGTGGTTCAGCCAGTCAAGAATCTGCCTACAGTATGGGAGACCTGGGTTTGATCCCCTGCAGAAGGGAATGGCAACCTACTTCAGTATTCTTGTCTGGAGAATCCCATGTACAGAGGAGCTTGGCCACCTACAGTCCATGGGGTTGGAAAGTTTTAAAATATACACTTTTCTATAGCATCTCATATAATCTCATGTAATTAGAAGATTATTTTTGACTGTTGCTTGTGGATGATATTGGAAGGAAAAGATGAAAAATAGATGAGAAAAGACTTTCTCTTATTACCTCGTGTCTAATAGCTCTGTGTCAAAAGATATCACTTAAAGTGAAACAAATCAAGCAATAAAAAATCTTAGCATATGTAATATTAGTGTTATAAAAACAATGAGAAAGATCACAACATTGAATATAATTGGGCGGTAGATCAAAGTAGATGAGAAAGATCATCACACTAATTTTATCTTTGCTTCTATTAGGAAAGAATTATTGTCAAAATAAATAAAAGTCTAAGAATATTAAATAAAATAACCACTATAACAAAAATTAAAACTTCTATAAATATCATAAGTACATAAAGCAAATTACTTTGTGAAACACTTTCTTTAAAAATCATTGTTAAAAGTTATATTTCTTTTTTTTAATGTGTTAAAATAATTTAATTCTCCTTGTACATTTCCGTCCACATGAGCCAACAAAGTCAAAATGCATACTTTACAATATTTACCTGTTTTGAGACATTCAAGTCAATTTCAGATGGCAAAAGTAGAATTCAGTCACTAATGACATGTTTAAAAATATATTGTTTAAAAAAAAGTTTTTGCAAAATAAAAAGTAATCTTCCACAATGCAATAAATTGCAGATCACTGAAATTTTAACTCTTTAGATGATTTCATTTCAGTTTTTGGTTTCAAAATCTAGAGACAATTGAAAGGAAAAAGCATTGGCAGAATTTCTATCCGTTTTTAAGTTTCTCTTTTTTGTTTCGACTATTTGTTACACTGCTTAAAGATGTTAAGGATGAAGGTGTTCTTGCATGACCGGTGGCCTTTGGATGATCAAAAAGTTTATTCTTGGATGGAAATTCACTGTGGCAGGTTGTACAGCTGATAAGCACATCACTCATTGTCTGTGGTTCAGCAGGTACTCTGACAGACTTTTTAGTATCTTTGGCTTTCTTTCCTTTGGGTTTAGAAACAGTTCTAGCCTCAGTTTTTGGGTCATAGCACAGTTCCACCGTGTCTGTGACCCCAACATTTTCTTGGAGACTATCTTCCAATTCTTTGGTACTGTTTTCTTTAGGTTGGTATCTTCCAGGTCAACCTTTACTCCTTCTCCAGTTCCATTTTCACTGAAAGTATCATCACAGTTCTGTGCTGGTTTCTGTTTGTTTTTCTTCTGTTTTTTAGAAAGCTTTTGTTTTGGCGCCTCCTCCATTTCTTCCTCGGAATTCGCATTCAGCCTGTTTTCACCAGTTTGAAGTCCTGAAAAATTTGCTTCCTCCTCCTCCAACTATTGTTTTAACAAGCCAGCCATTTCCCGATGCTTCTTTGATTTTTCATGATTCCTCAGAGCCTTTTCGGTCTTGAAAGTCTTGCGTCGTGGGCCTCGTCGCTGTCCTTACCGTCCTGTCCGTCTCTGAGCTCCTCCGGTTCTTCCGTTTAATCTTCACCTGATCCATCTCCAAATTGCTTTTCATACTGCGCCTCCATCTCCCTGAGCTCCTCCGAGTCAGCCGCTGCCATCCAGCTCTGCTGTCTGTACTGCTCTGTCAGTTTGGCCTGTTTCAGCTTCTGCTGCCGCCTCATCGCCTCGGCTTTCCTCGCCTTCTCTGCATTTTCTTCTTCCACAAGCTTTCAATGAGCCTGCACTCTTCTATCCCTTTTTCGGATGAAAGCAATCTGCTGATGGACAAGTTCATTCTCTTTCCTTCTTCTTTCCTCACTTTTCCTCGCTTTTTCTTTTGTTTTCTTTTTCCATGCCTTGTTTCTCCCAGCCGTTTGAAGCCTGCTGTGTATTATATTCTTTCCAAGAAAAATTCTGAGTGCAGAAACTCTGCCGGTAAGCATAGAATGGTGGACTGCCATATGATAGTCACTCTGGGAGTCTCCAAAAGTTGGGAAATCCTCCATGCCCTCTTCTAAAGCAGATTCTAGTTCTTCCTTTGCAATCATGTCAAAGTCATTACAGTACACCGTATAAAAGCCCTTTTCATCATCGTCATAACCAGAGTAACAGGTCACAGTGAAATAGTGAAGCAAATCTAAGCTGTCATCTTGATACACTCCATCACGTCCACCTTTCACCAGAGCTTCTCTATGATTATCGTACCACGCTCCTTCCTGAGGGTCACTCAACACATCATACGCCGCTTGGATTAGTTTAAATTGTTCAGCTGCTTCTGCGACATTATCCAGATTTTTATCCGGGTGCCATTTCTGGGCCAGCTTCCGATAGGCCTTCTTGAGCTCCTCCTCGCTGGCGTGGCGCCGCACCCCCAGCCCTTCGTAGTGACAATTCATCGCCTGTCAGAGCAGGGGGCTCCAGCGGGGCCGGGGCCGGCCGAAGTGGTGGCTGCGGCCCTAGTGGGCCTCTCCTGTGGCGGGAGCCCGGCACCCGCACCGGGCCAGCCAGTGAGTGCAGCGGCGGCACGGGCTATTTGTAAAGAAGCCTCCTGCCACTACAGGAGATGAAATAAACATGGGTTCAGTCCCTGGGTGAGGAAGATTCCCTGAGTAGGAAATGTCAACCCACTCCAGTCTTCTTGCCTGGAAAATTCCACGGACTGAGGAGCTTGGTGGGCTGTAGTCCATGGAGTCACCAAAGAATTGGACACGACTGAGCAACTGAGCACACACATATTAGGCAATGCAAGAACATGGAAATCAAAAGTCACAATCATATCTAAAAGCAAATGCGATTTAGTCCCAGAAGACTTGAATCAAACAGGAATAGAACTTTAGATTATAACAAGTACAATTATAAATAAAGATATAAGCAACTGCTGCAACATGTATAAAATTATGGAACATACAAGGAGAAATACACAAAAACAAACCAGTAATAAGATATTCTAATTTATTTCTCTTGATTTTAGAAAGATTGAGTAGAAAAAAATAAGCTATACATAGAAAAACTAAATAGTAACATTAATGAGGCAAACTAATTTATATCAAACTCTTATTCTAAAAATAAAGAATATATCTTCAAGAGCCCATAGAATACTCATGAAAATAGATTATACATTAAGTCACAAAGGAAATTAATTTCAATAAATCCTCAAAAGTAGAAATCACCTAAGACATATTCCCTGATCATGAGACAATACAGTGAGACACCCATGGAAAAGTTCATAAACCTAAAAGATACTTAAGTTTGAAGGTTTAAAAAATTAAGTTCTCTTGAACAACTTTTGGGTCAGAGGACTTACAAATCAAAATTACAAAACTTACAAAGGATAGCAATAATGAAAAACCACATCTCAGAAAACTACAAGAGAAAGATAAAGCACTACTCAGAGGGAAATTGGAATAGTTAGAATAAAAGCCAAAAAACAAACCAAAGGAAGACAAAGAGAAAAAATGGATAAAGGTAAAAGTAAATATATAAAAATATATTTTTATATTTTATATAAATATATAAAAAGCTTTTCACTATTGAATATGATATTAGTTGTCAGCATGTCCTAAATGAATTTTATTATGTCCAAGAAGATATGTGGGCTTCCCAGGTGGTGCATTTGGTAAAGAATCCATCTGCCAATGCAGGAGATGCAAGAGAGGGTTCAATTCCTGGGTTGGGAAGATCCCCTGGAGGAGGAAATGGCAATCCACTCCAGTATTCTTGTCTGGGAAATCCCGTGGACAGAGGAGCCTGACGGGCTACAGTCTGTGAGGTTGCAAAGAGTCAGACACAACTGAGCAAGAAGATATATTCCCTGTGTATTCACTTTGATGAGAGTTTTTATCATGAATAAATGTTGCATTTTGTGAAATGTTTTTTCTGCATATATTAAGATGCTCATGTAATTATTATCCTTCCTTTTGTTAATGTGGTATATCACATCGATGGATTTGTCAAATTGAACCATTCTTGTGTCCCTAGAATAAAACCAACTTGATCATGGTGTATGATCCTTTTTGTATATTGTTGAATCACTTGTCTAGTATGTTATTAAGGATTTTTACATATATAGTCATCAAAGAAATTAGCCTATAATTTTCTTTTATTGTAGTGCCTTTGTCCGGTTTTGGTATCAGGGTGGCCTAGTAGAATAAACTTGGGAGTTTCTGTCCTCTTCAATTTTTTGGAATAGTTTGAGAAAGATAGGCATTAGTCCTTCTTTATATGTTTTGTAAAATTCCCCTGTGTAGTCATCCAGTCTTGGACTTTCGTTTGCTGGGAGTTTTTAAATTACAAATGCAGTTTCACCACTGGTGATTGGTTTGTTCAAATTATCTATTTTTCTTGACTCAATCTTGACATACTGTATGTTTCTAGAAATCTGTCCATTTCTTTTAGGTTATGCAATTAATTGGCATCTGACTCATGGTAGTATTTTATGTTTTTGGGTTTTTTTTTTTTTTTTTTTTTTTTTTTTGTATCTCTATGGTATCTCCTCTTTCAGTTCTGACTTTATTTGGGTCCTCTCTTTTCTTCTTGGTGAGCCTGGATAAATGTTTATCAATTTTATCTTTTCAAAAAACTAACTCTTGGTTTCATTGATCACTCATGCTTTCTTCTGTATCAATCTGCTATTCATTCCTTCTAGTGTGTTTTTTATTTAGGCTACTGAATTCTTCATTTCTGATTGAGTCTTTTTTATATTTTCTAGTTCTTTGTAAATTTTTCACTGTGTTCATCTATTCTTTACCCTAATTCAGTTAACATTTTGACTGCCAGTGCTTTGAATTCTTTATTTCTGTTTCATTATCTGCCTTTTCAAGGGCTTTCTCTTGCTCTTTCAACTGAGAGCATTTCTTCTGTCTTTTCATTTTGCTTGACTTTCTCTTACTCCATGAATTTAGTGGGAAACAGTTGCCTGTTGCAGTCTTGAAGGGGTGTTCTTATGTGAGAACATCCCTATTCAGACTGCACACACTCAGTGATGTAATGGGAGAGCTGGATTTGACATGGGTGCAAATCACATCTTAGTCAGGGTGTGATGACAGCTATCCCCTTGGCAGGGAGTAAAACTGGAAATGGAAGGGCTGGAGCTGGAGTTAAGTGCTAAAAAATGGCAAGTTCCTTTTTAAAATAGTTTTACTTATTTATTTATTTTTGGCTTTGCTGGGTCTTCCTTGTTGCTCAGGCTTTTCTCTAGGCACGGCAAGCAGGGTTACTCTTGTTGCGGTATGTGGGCTTCTCTTTGCAGTGGCTTCTCTTGTGGAGCATAGGTTTTAGGGTGCAAGGGCCTCAGTAGTTGCAGCACACAGGCTCAGTAGTTGTGGCGCACAGGCTTAGTTGCTCTGAAGCATGTAGGATCTTCCTGGATCAGAGATCAAACCCGTGTCTGCTGTATTAGCAGGTGGATTCTTTACCATTTAACCACCAAGGAAAAACCACAGGTGCCTTTAAGTGTGGGTTTTCCCCTATCCTCACACTGGAACCTATGCCCCAGTGTTGGTGACTGTTGAAGCAAGCAGGCCCATGCAACTATCAGCTTGTGTCAGCCATAGCAGAGGTCCAAGCTTTCTGCGCCACACTGCCTGTGCAAGCACCTGCAAGTGTGTCCCTTAGCTCAGTTGCAGCCTGAGGTCCAAGTATTCCTCCTCCTTCACAGTCAGTCACTGGCCCCCAGCCTCCACCAAACTCCTTTGCACTGTGGAGGCACACCACAGGGCAGACAGGGCCCCACATGGACACTCAGCATGTACTGGGGCGTGAGCTGGGGTGGAAGGGCTGCTCTCAGAGCTCTGGGCTGCTTCTGATGCACAGCTTGAGAAGGCACCAGCCATGACCACTGCCACCCCACCAGACTTGCCCTGGGTCTGGGTAGTCTCTGGATCCCTGAGTTATGTCTTCTGCTCAGTAGTAGCTGCCCTAGATCCAACACCACACGGTGATGTAAAGAGTGAATGGGGCTGGAATAATTCATTCGACTGGGTCTGGGACATGCACCAAGGTGGCTGTGGGAAACCGAGCAGCCACTTGACCACCTCCTTCTGCCCTTCCTGGGGGCAAGCCAGTGTGCATGTGCTCCTCAGGAGCAGAATCCAGGCTTCCCACAGCTCCCCTGTTAGTTCCAATGGTCCCCCAGCCAGCCAAGGGGGCGCTTCTTCCAGGACTGGGGTGCCCAATCCATAGCTCTCACTGCTCACTCCCCAGAGCAGGTGTCTGACAATTAATTCTCCCTTTTCCTCTGAGTCTCTCCCAGGAGCAAAGATCCCAACTCAATCTCTTTTCTTTACCTCCTACCTGATTACATGTATATCTTTCTTATAGCCTTGATTGCATAGGAGTCCTTCTGCCAATTTTTAGTGAAATTTATTCCATATTTAGATGTATTTTCTGATATGTTCTTGAGAGCAGGTAAGCTCTACATCCCTTTACCCCACCATCTTGATTGATCTCCAGATTTAACATGAGCTAATTCTACAGTTTATAAACAAAAATAAAGAAAAATCAGGAAAACTTAGCAAAACAAAGAGGTGAGTTTGCCTTATCTGATATAAAAACACATTACAAAGTCTCAATAATTAAAATGGTGTGACATCAGTACATAAGTAGAGGAGCAAGTAAAACATAATAGAATGTCCATAAATAGAGTCAAATATATTCAGGAATTTAATAGGTGCCCAAACCAGTAAGAGAAAACAAAGAATGTTGGCATAGTATACTTCATACTATATGCCAGGATAAATACCAAGTGAATGAAAGACTTTAAATGTAAATAATGAAATCATATATATGACAAAGAAAACATGGAAAAATTCTTTTTAATCTTGGGATGAGCTACTATAATTATGGCAGCTGAGCACCAGTGAATCAATGCTTTAGAACTGTGCTGTTGGAGAAGATTCATAAAAGTCCCTTGGACTGCATGGAGATCAAACCAGACAATCCTGAAGGAAATCAGTTCTGAATATTCATTGGAAGGACTGATGCTGAAGCTGAAGCTCCATTACTTTGATACAAAGAGCCGACTCATTGGAAAAGATCCTGATGTGAGGAAAGATTGAAGGCAGGAGGAGAAGGGGATGATAGAGGACGAGATGGTTGGATGGCATCACCAACTCAATGGACATGATTTGAGCAAGCTCCGGAAGATGGTGAAGGACAGGAATCCTAGTGTGCTGCAGTCCATGAGGTCAAAAAGAGTCAGACACAACTGAGCGACTGAACAACAATAAATTCAGAAGCCATAACAATTCTGCATGATATAAAACACTGTAGCAAAGTTCAAAAAAGTGAAGTTAAGTGACAAAATGGGTGAAATATTTGCAAGTATTTAACATGTTACCATCTCCTATGAATTGGTTTTAAAAAATGACCAAATATAAAACAGTGTAAAGAATATAATAATAAGTAAATAAATAAATCCAAACCTTCAGAAAACAAAAACAAAATGCAAGTGGCTCTTAACGAAATGAAAGAATCCTCAATGTCACTCATAAGAAAAATGCAAATTACAGCTACACTGATCCTGTTTTAACTCATCAGATCAGCAAAAATTCAAAAATTTAATTAACAAGCTTGGTTATGAATCAGCAAGCACTCATACACTGTCGGTGGTAATGCAAATTGGTACAACCTTCATGGAAGTCAGTTTGGCAATATTTACCAAAATTACAAATGCCAATACCCATTAAACCCAAAATTCTGCTGTTGAAATTTATCCTTTAACACTTGTACAGGGGTACAAAATGATACACATACAAAGCTATTTAATGCAGCATGCTTTGTAATAGCTGGAAAACATTGGAAACAACCGACTTGCCCATCAGTGGGTAAATTGTTAAATAAATTATGGTATTTCCTCATGATGGAATATTCTGAAAGTATATTTAAAAATAAAGAAGCTTTGTATTATTGATATGAAAATATCTCCAAGACGGTTGTACAGAATAGTAAAGATGCTATTCTTTTTGAGGAAAAGGGGGAAGAATAAAAATAGTTATTTATATTTACTTAAATGGAGAAATTCTGGAAGAATATGTGTCCCTCTGGAGGAATATTTGCAAAACTAATAAAATAATAATTGGAGAAGTGGCTGGATAGGTATTAGGAATGTGAGGAAGACTTTTTACTGTGTTCTTTGAAAATGCATTTTCACTTTTGAATCATATGAATATATTATCAGCTGAAAGGAAGTTAAATTTTGAAATGCCACTTTTTAACATTAATGGACACATTATGCATAATAAGCCCTGTATTATCTGCTGTATGGCATGCATTCAAGCATTTCAACATGGTCATTCTTTGGATCAACATTATTTTAACAGTTCTTGGGGTTACTATAAATGGTTAGATTAAGCATGATGAGATTCCCCCAGAATAACTTGAAGCAGAAAAATCAAAATGCTCTAGCATCTTCTTGTCCATCTGAAGCTATTCTCAAATTTCCCTCAGGATTCCTGATGGTCCAGTGGTTAGGACTCTGAGCTTCCAATGCCGGGGGCCCAAGTTTGATCCCTGGTAGGGGAACTAAGATCTCATATGTCCTGTAGTCAAAAAACAAAAACAAAAAAACACCTCCCTCTCTGGGCTCTTCATTTAAAGTCTTTCCCCTTAGGTTACAGACTCTTCATCTACCCTTTACCACGTGATAGTCAAAAACAGGCTGTAGAGATCATTTGACCTGGTACCATTAATTTTCTGCATAAGCTTGGACCAAACACTTCAATTTCCTCATGTGTAAAATGGAAGTAAACACAAACTTTATAGATTTGCTGTGAGGATTTAGTGAGTTATGTACATAAAACTCTGAGCCCAGGGTTGGCATATGACAAGAATTCTAGAAATACTAAGCACCTCTACTATTATTACATTGACTACAAAGACTTCCTGTGTTGCAGTTTAGTCACTAAGTCGTATCTGACTCGGCAGCCCCACGGACTACTGCACGCCTGGCTTCCCCGTCCTTCACTATCTTCTTGGGTTTGCTCAAACTCATGTCTGTTGAGTTGGTGACTTCCCTAGTGGCTGGCATTTCCGGTGGGTTCTAAACTCTGATGTGTTTCAATGGATACTCTAGTTACTAATCTTGCATGAAATGGTTGGATGGCATCGCCAACTCGATGGACATAAATTTGAGTACATTCTGGGAGTTGGTGATGGACAGGGAAACCTAGCATGCTGCAGTCCATGGGGTTGCAAAGTCGGACATGACTGAGCAACTGAACTGAACTGAACTGATCCTCTTGTCAATTCAAGTAACAGTTGTATGGTTATCATTTAGACACTGATCCATAAATTTATGCTAATCTCCTATCTTTGAATTAATGCTCCTCTAATTCAACACATTAAGTTTCTAATTAATGTGTCTAATAATCCTTTTACTCTTTAATTCAAAAATAATGTTCACTGTTCATCAGAAAGTATCAGCATTTTTAGTGTCCTCATACCAAAAGTTCAACTACATTTTTTAATTATGAAATGCAGTTTACCTAGGTAATACAGTCAGAATTACCTCATAGTATCTCACACTCACAGTATCACTCTATCACTGTAATCAAGATATTCTTAGGAAGAATTCTTTATTTATCTACATAATTATCATTTTCGTGGTAAGAAACAATGTCAGTTTTAATTATTTCAATGTCAATAATCCACATTAACATGAAAACTATTAATAATTAATATTACCTCTCTACAATGTGTAAGCAATTCTAATATACATGTAAAAGACTTTGGGAGAGGAAACATACCGCTCAGCTTTAATATTCAAACGTTAGGGCTAGAGAGCTAAGACTGACTATCAGAAAATAACCTAGACCCCAATGAGCCCACAACAAGACATTGCCAAATTTCTTATTATTAATAAATTTCTTCTCTCTGAATTCCCTCAGAGAACATACAACCAGTGATTACCAAGGGAAATATTACAAAACTGTGAATTATGTTTAATCCTTGGGCTATAAACCAGAAATTTTTAATTAAAAAACTAAAGCCTTCATTTTAATGTTGGAATGCTATTATATAACTTGAAAATAAAATTGAGGTTTACTTTTGTCATTAAATAGACGTTTAGTGCAACATTATGGAGCAAGCACTGATTTACATATCCTTTGGGGAAAGAGGGAAAAAAGTAAGCCTTAAGGGAGATTGTAATCCACTAAGCAAATTAGATAGGTAAGGTAATAATTAAGATATAAATAATAAGTGATAATTAAGGGCTGTGCTAGTGAAGTTCAGAGGGAGGTGACCACAGAAACTATTTTGCATTTTAATTTGGCTTTGTAGAAAGGTAAAAATTCAACAGCCAGAAATAGTGGAAAGAGATCATTTCAAATAAAGGGAATAATATGAGCGATGTCTGGAAGGAAATAGCAGAGCATGTCTGTAGAACTGAGCATATGGACTGCAGTATGAAATAATATTAATGGGAAATAAAACAAACACAGATTCAATAAGAAGCAATAATATGAAGCTGAGAAATTCAGAATTTTTTTCATAAGCAATGGAAAGCTATGAACAGTACTTTGATTGAAAGGGTAATTTTATAAAAGTTGCCCTAGGAAGATTATACTGGTAATTGTGTACAATATGGGTTACATTTGGGTTCTGGGGATGGGAAAGAGAGTGTTCTAACAATTTAGGCAAAAGATCCATATGCATCTGAACTAGGTGCCGTGGAACTGGAAAGGAAGAGATGAGGTAAATACATGGAGTATATTTTAGTTTCAGTCTTTGAATGTTCAGTGTATCACGTGGTCATGCTCAGTCACGTCCAACTCTTTGCAGCCCCGTGGACTGTAGATCATCAGGCTCTTCTGTACATGAGATTTCCCAGGCAAGAATACTGGAGTGGGTTCCCATTTCCTCTTCCAGAAGATCTTCCCCACCCAGGGATCAAACCCGCGTCTCCTACGTAAGCAGGCGGATTCGTTAACACTGAGCCACCTGGGAAGCCCCCATCCCATGATCAGCCACTTCCAATTTAACTCACTGAAATTCTACTCTCTCATCAGGTGAGAAGTTTGCTGACAAGAAGCCTAAAGTGCAGTTAGTCATATCCTACAAAGACGCGAAGCTGACCATACTTGTGAAGCACATGAAAAACATCGTGAGTTTCTCTGACCTAATAAGAAACATGTATACCTACATTTAGAAATCACTTTCTTCCTTTAGGCAATTAATGTCAACACTTGTGAGAGGGATGGGGCCAGCCACCAGGTATCAGTGAGGAACAATGAGCCAATTACAGTATTCAATATGTTCAGTGTACAGTATAATGGTGATCCTTGCTGGAAACGCTATAACATATTTCACAGGTAAAGTCCTAGAATGAAAGTCAGACTTTATTCAAAGTGAACTATCAGAACAAGTCAAGTCCAGCATAGCTAGAGTATTGAGAACCAAAAGAAAGAAAAAAAAAAAAGCTACGTCCCAACAGTTTATGTCTGTCTCATCAAGCTAACCTTCATGGAAGGCTGACTCATCTCTTTGAACAGTGCCAACACCTTCTCTGTGAAGCCAGAGAAGTAGTTTTCCCACAGATTTCCATTTAGTACTTTGAACACTTATTATATTCTGATATAATTGCTCAAAGATGTTTTTCTTCCCTCAAAAAGTGATAATTTTTCCAATAACAAAGACCCCCCATCTTTGCATCCCCAGAAACAAGAATGGTAGTTAGCCTCTAAAGAAAACCAAAAACTGCTCTATTATACCCCATTACTCCCCGAAGATGGGTCAAGTCAGAGAGACCAGGATGGCAATTGCTGCTGCTAAGTCGCTTCAGTCGTATCCAACTGTAGAACCCCATGGACAGCAGCCCACCAGGCTCCTCTGTCCACGGGATTCTCCAGGCAAGAATACTGGAGTGGGTTGCCATTTCCTTCTCCAAAGATGGCAATTGGATCATGTCATTAAGAAAGGAGCCTTCTGTGTCACAGTTAGTCTCTCAGTCGTGCCTGGCTCTTCGCAACCCCATGGACTGCAGCACACCAATCTTCCCGGTCCATCGCCAACTCCCGGAGCTTGCTCAAACTCATGTCCATTGAGTCGGTGATGCCATCCAACCATCTTACCCTCTGTCATCCCCTTCTCCTCCTGCCTTCAGTCTTTCCCAGCACCAGGGTTTTTTCCAGTGAGTCAGTTCTTCGCATCAAGTAGCCAAAGGATTGGAGATTTAGCATCAATCCTTCCAATGAATATTCAGGACTGACTTCCTTTAGGATTGACTGGTTAGATCTCCTTGCAGTTCAAGGGACTCTCAAGAGTCTTCTCCAATACCATAGTTCAAAAGCATCAATTCTTTGGCACTCAGCTTTCTTTATTATCCAACTCTCACATCCATACATGACTACTGGAAAAACCTTGGTTTGTCTAGATGGACCTTTGTTGTCAAAGTAACATCTCTGCTTTTTAATATGTTGTCTAGGTTTGTGATAGCTTTTCTTCCAAGGAGCAATCACCTTTTAATTTCATGGCTGCAGTCACCATCTGCAGTGATTTTGGAGCCCAAGAAAATAGTTTCTCATTGTTTCAATTGTTTCCCCATCTATTTGCCACGGAGTGATGGGACCGGATGCCATGATCTTAGTTTTATGAATGTTGAGCTTTAAGCCAACTTTTTCACTCTCTTCTTTCACTTTCATCAAGAGGCTCTTTAGTTCCTCTTCACTTTCTGCCATAAGGGTGATGTCATCTGCATATCTGAGGTTATTGATATTTCTCCCTGCAATCTTGATTCCAGCTTGTGCTTCATCCCAGCATGGCATTTCTCATGATGTACTCTGCATAGAAGTTAAACAAGCAAGGTGACAATATGCAACTTTGACATACTCCTTTCCCAATTTGGAACCAGTCCATTGTTTCATGTCTGGTTCTAACTGTTGCTTCTTGACCTGCCTACAGGTTTCTCAGGAGGCAGGTCAGGTGATCTGATATTCCCATCTCTAAGAATTTTCCACAGTTTGTTGTGATCCACACAATCAAAAGCTTTAGCATAGTCAATGAAGCAGAAGTAGATGTTTTTCTGGAACTCTCTTGCCTTTTCTATGATCCAACAAGATGCTGACAATTTGATCTCTGGTTCCTCCAACTTTTCTAAATCCAGCTTGAATATCTGAGTCACCTTTAATTGGTTAAACGTCTGAGTCACATTTAATTGGGTAACACTAAGCCTCACTAGCTTCTCTGGTCTTCCACTAGCCTAGCAAAACGGGTCCTCCACATGGCAAAACTCCCTGGAGAATCCACTGACATGGCAAAAGTCAGAAGCACTACTTCGGCTCTCTCTTTGTGCATATAAATCTCTAAGGATGCACATGGAAGGACTTAAAGGAGCAAACTTCTCAACATGATGTGCATCTGGAACATACTACCACTTGATAAATATTTGTTCACTGAAAAATATTTGGCATAATTTTCAGGGAATACATCTTTTATAAATTTAGTTTTAGCCAGACATCCAAAGATACCTGTCTGTAAATCTGTGTTGTTTGCAATCAGCAATTTTTATAAGCACTGGGCAAATATTATTAAATGTGCTTTGTAGAACTTTTACTCACTAAAAATAATTATTTTCAATTGCTTTAGCTTATTTAACTTATATGCAGAGCACATCATGAGAAACACTGGGCTGGAAGAAGCACAGGATGGAATCAAGATTGCTGGGAGAAATATCAATAACCTCAGATATGCAGATGACACCACTCTTATGGCAGAAAGTGAAGAGGAGCTAAAAAGCCTGTTGATGAAAGTGAAAGAGGAGAGGGAAAAAGATGGCTTAAAGCTCAACATTCAGAAAACGAAGATCATGGCATCTGGTCCCTTCACTTCATGGGAAATAGATGGGGAAACAGTGAAAACAGTGTCATTAGACTTTATTTTTTGGGGCTCCAAAATCACGGCAGACGGTGATTGCAGACATGAAATTAAAAGACGCTTACTCCTTGGACAGAGGGTTATGACCAACCTAGACAGCATATTTAAAAGCAGAGACATTACTTTGCCAGCAAAAGTCCGTCTAGTCAAGGCTATGGTTTTTCCAGTAGTCAAGTATGGATGTGAGAGTTGGACTGTGAAGAAAGCTGAGCGCCAAAGAACTGATGCTTTTGAACTGTGGTATTGGAGAAGACTCCTGAGAGTCCCTTGGACTGCAAGGAGATCCAACCAGTCCATTCTGAAGGAGACCAGTCCTGGGTGTTCACTGGAAGGAATGATGCTAAAGCTGAAACTCCAGTACTTTGGCCACCTCATGCAAAGAGTTGACTCATTGGAAAAGACTCTGATGCTGGGAGGGATTGGGGGCAGGAGAAGAAGGGGATGACAGAGGATGAGATGGCTGGATGGCATCACGGACTCGATGGATGTGAGTCTGAGTGAACTCCGGGAGATGGTGATGGACAGGGAGGCTTGGCGTGCTGTGATTCATGCAGTCACAGAGTCAGACAACTGAGCGACTGAACTGAACTGAAGACAATCTTAGGCTGGGAAATGAAGATTAAGTTAGATATTATTTATAGAGATATGTGTGTTCATGGACTTTAAGAATCTATATAAATACACATGATAAAGAAATAGTATTTAAGAAATAGTGTTAATCAATTTAACAGAATTTATATATATATATATATGACATATAATGGGCAATTGAAAATAGTCCTCTTGGAAACTATACATATATTTCAGTAATGTCATTGCTGAAAACATTTTAGAACATGCCTATCGACATTGCCTTTAGATCTGCAGATAAACCACACAATAAACTTGCTGATAATATTCAACAGTCATTCCTAATGTTTGATCAAAAACAGTATTAACCAACCTGATCACTCATTTTATTCATCAGCAAAATCCCCAAATTACTTTTTTTTTTTAGTTTTTCTTATTTATTTATTATTTTACTTTACATTACTGTATTGGTTTTGCCATACATTGACATGAATCCGCCATGGGTGTACATGAGTTCCCAATCCTGAACCACGCCCCCCCTGCCCCCTCGCCACCTCTCTCCCCATATCATCTCTCTGGCTCATCCCAGTGCACCAGCCCCAAGCATCCTGTATCCTATATCGAACCTAGACTGGCGATACGTTTCTTACATGATAGTATGCATGCTCCAAAATCACTGCAGATGGTGACTGCAGCCATGAAATTAAAAGACGCTTACTCCTTGGAAAAAAGTTATGACCAACCTAGATAGCATATTCAAAAGCAGAGACATTACTTTGCCCACTAAGGTCCGTGTAGTCAAGGCTATGGTTTTTCCAGTGGTCATGTATGGATGTGAGAGTTGGACTGTGAAGAAAGCTGAGTGCCGAAGAATTGATGCCTTTGAACTGTGGTGTTGGAGAAGACTCCTGAGAGTCCCTTGGACTGCAAGGAAATCCAACCAGTCCATTCTGAAGGAGATCAGCCCTGGGATTTCTTTGGAAGGAATGAAGCTAAAGCTGAAACTCCAGTACTTTGGCTACCTCACGTGAAGAGTTGACTCATTGGAAAAGACTTTGATGCTGGAAGGGATTGGGGGCAGGAGGAGAAGAGGGACGACAGAGAATGAGATGGCTGGATGGCATCAGGGACTCGATGGACGTGAGTCTGAGTGAACTGTGGGAGTTGGTGATGGACAGGGAGGCCTGGCATGCTGCAGTTCATGGGGTCGCAAAGAGTCGGACATGACTGAGTGACTGAACTGAACTGAACTGATACATGTTTCAATGCCATTCTCCCAAATCATCCCACCCTCTTCCTCACCCACAGAGTCCAAAAGTCTGTTCTTTACATCTGTGTCTCTTTTGCTGTCTCGCATACAGGGTTATCATTACCATCTTTCTAAATTCCATATATATGTGTTAGTATACTGTATTGGTGTTTTACTTTCTGGCTTACTTCATTCTGTATAATTGGCTCCAGTTTCATCCACCCCATAAGAACAGATTCAAATGTATTCTTTTTAACGGCTAAGTAATACTCCATTGTGTATATGTACCACAGCTTTCTTATCCATTCATCTGCTGATGGACATCCAGGTTGCTTCCATTGTCCTGGCTATTATAAACAGTGCTGTGATGAACATTGGGGTACATGTGTCTCTTTCAATTCTGGTGTCCTCCGTGTGTATGCCCAGCAGTGGGATTGCTGGGTCATAAGGTAGTTCAATTTCCAGTTTTTTAAGAAATCTCCACACTGTTCTCCATAGTGGCTGTACTAGTTTGCATTCCCACCAACAGTGTAAGAAGGTTCCCTTTTCTCCACACCCTCTCCAGTATTTATTGCTTGTAGACTTTTGGATCGCAGCCATCTGACTGGTGTGATATGGTACCTCATTGTGGTCTTGATTTGCATTTCTCTGATAATGAGTGATGTTGAGCATCTTTTCATGTTTGTTAGCCATCTGTATGTCTTCTTTGGAGAAATGTCTGTTTAGTTCTTTGGCCCATTTTTGATTGGGTCATTTATTTTTCTGGAATTGTGCTGCAGAAGTTGCTTGTATATTTTTGAGATTAGTTCTTTGTCAGTTGTTTCATTTGCTGTTATTTTCTCCCATTCTGAAGGCTGTCTTTTCACCTTGCTTATAGTTTCCTTTGTTGTGCAGAAGCTTTTAATTTTAATTAGATCCCATTTGTTTATTTTTGCTTTTATTTCCAATATTCTGGGAGGTGGATCATAGAGGATCCTGCTGTGATTTATGACAGAGAGTGTTTTGCCTATGTTCTCCTCTAGGAGTTTTATAGTTTCTGGTCTTACGTTTAGATCTTTAATCCATTTTGAGTTTATTTTTGTGTATGGTGTTAGAAGGTGTTCTAGTTTCATTCTTTGACAAGTGGTTGACCAGTTTTCACAGCACCACTTGTTAAAGAGATTGTCTTTTCTCCATTGTATATTCTTGCCTCCTTTGAAATTACTTTTGACAGTTTTCAAAAACGCATTTTATACTCTGATCAAGTTGTACTACCAATAAGTATATTCAAAATGAGTGTGATGAAAGCATAAAGGAAGGGAGTGAGTAAGGGTAAGAGTTTAAGATTTGGATCAAGTTATAAGTAAATGGAAAATGAGAAAGTGAATCCTTTAAAAATTTGAAAACTGCTTTGAATTCCCTGGTGGCTCAGACAGTAAACAATCTGCCTGCAACACAGGAGACCGGGGTTCAATCCCTGGGTGGGGAATATCCCATAGAAGGACATGGCCACCCACTTCAGTATTTTTGCCTGGAGAATTCCATGGACAGAGGAGGCTGGCAGGCTATAGTCCATGGGGTCACAAAGAGTCGGACACAACTGAGTAACTAACACATTAGGGCCACTAGGGCCTGTATGTTGCCAATGCCCTTGAAAAAAAAGTTGTTAATAATGAAGTCATGTTTCCTCCTGGTTGTTCTCTGCCCCCTAATCTCTTAACATTGCCCTGGAACTCATCTTGCCTCACCTCACAGATGTGGGATCTTAGTTCCCCAACCCAGGTTCAAACCCTTGCCCCTTGCATTGGAAGTACAGAGTCTTAACCACTGGACCACCAAGGCAGTCAGTCCCTGTTTGCTTTTTATTGCCAGGCCTGTAGCTTTAAATACCCTTTACATGTCTTTTCCTTCTATATTTATAATAAAACTTGGAAGTCTCCCTAAAATCCAGTTATATGTACAACTGATTACTCAGCAACTCTAGTATAAATTCAATAAGCATCACGACTTAGCATACATACAGTCAAACTTCTGATTATTGTCCCCCTAAACCTGCTTCTTTGGCAGCTTATCTCACCTCAAAATAACACCTTCATCCTACTAGTGACTCAGGTTAAAATCTTTAGAGTTCTTTTGACTGCTCTCAAAAACTACATCCCAATTTATCAGCAAATTCTGTCCGTTTCATCTTGCAAAATAAATCCAGGATTCCTTTGTTTTTTACCACCACCATTGGATCAAGCTATCATCTTTTCTCATTTGAATTACTGCTGTTGCCTCTCAATAGGTTTCCTTGATTTTACCTTTATATCAGGAGCCCCCAACCTCCAGGATCTAATGCCTGATGATCTGCAGTGGAGCTGGTATAATAATAATAGAAATAAAGTGAACAATAAAGGTAATGTTCTTGAATCACTCCAAAACCATCCCCCCACCCCCTAATCCATGGAAAAACTGCCTTCACACAACCAGACCCTGGGGCCAAAAAGGTTAGGAACTGCTGCTTTACATCTCTTTTCTAACCTAGCATCCAAAATATTCCTTTGAGAATAAAAGTCAGATCCTAATCATTCTTCTCTCACATTCCTCTGCAGAAGGAATCTCATTCTACTTACAATGATAGCCAAGTACCACCCTTGACCTCTCCAGCTTCACCTCACGCCTATTGTACTCAGTCCCAGAGTCGCGTTGGACTCTTTTACAACCCTACGGACTGTAGCCTGCCAGGCTCCTCTCTCCATGGGATTTCCCAGGCAGACTCCCTAAGTCACTGCATTCCAGCTGCAATGATTTCCTTCCTACGCCTTGGATGCTGAAGCATGTTTCTGCCCCAGGACGTTTATACCTGCGACTCAGCATGCCTGGACTGGGCTGCTCTTCCCCAGGCCCATGGTTCAAATTCCCCAATGGTTCAATCTCGCATATCCTAAACAGCTGTTTTTACTGTCACCTTTTCCCATGAGGTCCTCTCCTACTCCCATATATAAAATTGCAGAACCACCCCTGTTGGTTGGCACTTCCAAACTTCCTTCCTGTACTGCCCTGTCTCAGTGCTATAACCCCGGTGACTAAAGCAGGGTCAAATATATCATAGGTGCTCAATGAATACTTTGTTAAATCAAAGAATGTTAAGTTACTTCTAATGTGGACGACTAACAATCTCTCACCTTCCCAAAATCATCACAACAAAGTTCTCATGCTTTGCATTTTTCACAGTTTCTTTTAAATGATAACTTTATTTCTTTGGCTTATCTGAAGACTGAGATAACATTATAATGCAAATGACAGAAAAATCTATCTATAAATTCTCAACACATTTTCTTTGCTCATTTCAAGTTGTAACTAATTGTTATTTATTTTTTTTAGCCATCAGTATTTTCACATGCTTGAGTAATCTGACTAAAGAAGTTGTGCTTGATTTTATTTTAATATTAAAATGAACTATTCTGCCTGCAGTTCTGTTATATTTGATAGTAAGTTTGATGAAAAGAATTGTTTATCTTATATTAAATCTTTGAAGCTTTGCTGTCAGAACTACTTCCCTCCTGTGAATTCACAGGCTAAAACAAAATTGCTAAAATTTTTCCCTTTGAAAGCCACACAATATGATTTATCCTAGTGAACAGAGACTGACAAAATAGTGCAGTTATTTAGAACTGACCAAGATTTTTAAAAATAATATGGTATATTTTTATTGTATTTATTTAACTTTTTGTATTAATATTTGCATAATTCCAACATTTTGGAATTCTACCCCTAACAGAGTGATAATCATTTCATACAGAAAAAAAAAATAATAATAATAGTTCAGTTTGTATAACCGAGAAACAGAATAATGATTTAGATTTGAAATATGTCTTTAAATCCTTCTAGTGTTTTCCCATGTAGCCCACATTAAAATGCTCTCTTCCGCTGACTTCTGCGATCTCTCTTTGTATTGCTGTGTGTCTTCTGGTCTTGTGGATTCCCCTAGTGTTGTGTTATTTCTAAACTGTTTTCTTCTACCTGCTCCTGAGTGATCACATTCTGGGAGCCTCTTAAAATAATCAGTGAGGATTACTGATTAGCATCAGTAATGGCATCAGTAGGGGTGCCAAACTCCCCTCTGATATAGAATATGCTCTCACTAGGAGAGTCTCCTTAGTCTGTAACAGAATAATAAGTCATTTCATATGAAGAGCAAGTAATGACCGGGAAAGTCAGATGTATCTCAACTGGAGTGCTCTTTAGTCCTTTCCTAAGACACAAAATGGCAGAAATTCCTTACTGTATGAAATCAACAGAAGAGAGAGAAGTAGTCAAACACAACAAGAACTAATACACACATTAAATTTCTTTATGTCTTATTTTTAAAAATTCTTACAGTTTCACTATGCATTTGTACTCTGGGGGCGGGGGGCTCTTGCTTTTAAAATCCACATTCCTGGATGTAACTTCCAGGACATTGACTCTGTCAGTATGGGTTGGGATTTCTGCATCTGCCATTTACAGGAGATTCGTGGATTCCTCTACTCTTGCATTTCTAGACTTGTTTTCTTCTCTCCTGCTCTCAATTCTTTTCAGTTTTTTAAAATCTAGATCTTTCAAAGAATTTGTCATTGCTCCATCCTAGATTCACTTTATCTAAATGAATGACAATTTCTTGTTAAAGGGAAATTTTCTAATAATTATTATTCGAACAATTATATTTGCCTTATATTCCATGGATAAAAATTGTTCGTCCAGAGCTGGCCTATTATGACATCCATTTCCCATTTCAAAGAATAAATAAGATGCAAAGCAATGGACAGTGAGGAGTACCCAGCCCAGATATACATAACTTACTGTGTTTCATGATTTTTTTAACCAAAAAATTGACCCTCAAAGATTACCAATTGTTTCTTAAGGAAACAAACTATGTTGTAGTTCAGTTGCTAAGTCCTGTCTGACTCTTTGTAACCTCGTGGATGCAACAGGCCAGGCCTCCCTGTCCTTCACTATCTCCTTGAGTTTGCTCAAACTCACATCGATTGAGTTGATGATGCTATCCAACGATTTCATCTTCTGTTACCCACTACTCCTCCTGTCCTCAATCTTTCCTGGAATCAGGGTCTTTTCCAATGAGTCAACTCTTTGCAACAGGTGGCCAAAGTACTGGAGTTTCAGCTTTATAATCAGTCCTTCCAATGAATATTCAGGGTTGATTTCCTTTAGGATTGACTGTTTTGATCTCCTTGCAGTCCAAGGGACTCTCAAGAGTCTTCTCCAACACCACAGTTCAAAGGCATCAATTCTTCGGTGCTCAGCTTTCTTTGTAGTCCAACTCTCATATCCACACATGACTACTGGAAAAACCATAGCTTTAACTAGACAGACCTTTGTTGGCAAAGTGATGTTTCTGCTTTTTAATATGCTGTCTAGGTTGGTCATAGCTTTTCTTCCAAGGAGCAAGTGTCTTTTGATTTCATGGCTGTAGTCACCATCTGCAGTGATCTTAGAGTCCAAGAAAATAAGGTTTCTTACTGTTTCCATTGTTTCCCCATCTATTTGCCATGAAGTGATGAGACAATATACCATGATCTTCATTTTCTGAATGTTGGGTTTTAAGCCATCTTTTTCACTCTCCTCTTTCACATTCATCAAGAGGCTCTTTAGTTCTTCTTTGCTTTCTGCCAAAAGGGTGGTATCATCTGCATATCTGAGGTTATTGCTATTTCTCCCGGCAATCTTGATTCCAGCTTGTGCTTCATCCAGCCTGGCATTTTACATGACGTACTCTGCATAGAAGTTAAACAAGTAGGGTGACAACACATAGCCTTGACATACTCCTTTCCCAATTTGTAATCAGTCTGTTGTTTCACATCTAGTTCTAACTGTTGCTTCCTGACCTGCATACAGATTTCTCAGGAGACAGAAAAGGTGGTCTGGTATTCCCATCTCTAAGAATTTTCCACAGTTTGTTGTGATCCACACAGTCAGAGGCTTTGGCATAGTCAATAAAACAGAAGTAGATGTTTTTCTGGTATTCTTTTGCTTTTACGATGACCCAGCAGATGCTGGCAATTTGATATCTGGTTCCTCTGCCTTTTATAAAACCAGCTTGAACATCTGGAAGTTCATGGTTCACATACTGTTGAAGCCTAGCTTGGAGAGTTTTGAACATTACTTTGCTAGCGTGTGAGATGAGTGCAATTGTGTGGTAGTTTGAACATTCTTTGACATTGCCTTTCTTTGGGATTGGAAGGAAAACTGACCTTTTCCAGCCCTGTGGCCACTGCTGAGTTTTCCAAATTTGCTAGCATATTGAGTGCAGCACTTCACAGCATCATCTTTTAGGATTTGAAATCGCTCAACTGGAATTCCATCACCTCTACTAGCTTTGTTCTTAGTAATGCATACTAAGGCCCTCTTGACTTCACACTCCAGGATATCTGGCTTTAGGTGAGTGATCACACCATCGTGGTTATCTGGGTCATTAAGACATTTTTTTGCACAGTTCTTTCCCACTCCTTAGTATCTTCTGCTTCTATTAGGTCCATAACATTTCTGTCATTTATTGTGCCCATCTTTGCATGAAATGTTCCCTTGGTATCTCTAATCTTCTTGAAGAAATTGCTTTCCTTTATTTCTTTGCATTGTTCATGTAAGAAGGCCTTTCTTATCTCTCCTTGCTATTCTCTGGAACTCTGCATTCAGTTGGGCATATCTTTCCCTTTCTCCCTTGCTTTTTGCTTCTCTTTTCTCAGCTTATTTGTAAAGCCCCTGTGGGCAATCATTTTGCCTTTTTGCATCACTTTTTCTTTAGGATGGTTTTGGTCACCACCTCCTGTATAATGTCATGACCCTTTGTCCATAGTTCTTCAGGCACTCTGTCTACCAAATCTAATTCCTTGAATCTATTCATCATCTCCATGTAAAATTATAAGGAATTTAATTAAGGTCATACCTGAATGGTCTAGTAGTTTCCCCTACTTTCTTTAGTTCAAGCCTAAATTTTGCAATACAGAGCTGATGATCTGAGCCACAGCCAGCTCCAGAGCTTGTTTTTGCTGACTGTATAGAGCCTCTCCATCTTTGGCTGCAAAAAAATATAATCAATCTGATTTCCGTATTGACCATTTGTAGAGTTGTCCATTGTATTGTTGGAAAAGGGAAGTTGCTGTCACTAGTGTATTCTCTTTGCAAAACTATTAGCCTTTGCCCTGCTTCATTTTGTACTCCAAAGCCAAACTTGCTTATAACTCCAGGTATATCTTGACTTTGGCATTCCAATGCCCTGTGATGAAAAGGACATCTTTGGGGGGTGTTACTTCTAGAAGGCCTTTTAGGTCTTCATAGAACCATTCAACTTCAGCTTCTTCAGTTGGATCATAGACTTGGACTACTGTGATTTTGAATGGTTTGCCTTGGAAATGAACTGAGATCATTCTTTGGTTTTTGGGATTGCACCCAACTACTGCATTTTGGGCTCTTTTGTTGATACTGAGGGCTATTCCATTCATTCTAAGGGATTCTTACCCACAGTAGCAGATATAAGGGTCATCTAAATTAAATTCACCCATTCCCTTCCCTTCAAGTTCACTGAGTCCTAGGATGTTAATATTCACTCTTGCCATCTCCCACTTGACCACATTCAATTTACCTTGATTCATGGACCTAACATTCCACATTTCTATGCAATATGGTTCTTAACATCATTGGACTTTACTTTCACCACCAGATACATCCACAATTGGGCCTTGTTTCTGCTTTGACTCAGTCTTCATTCCTTCTAGAGCTATTAGTAATTTCCCTCCATTCTTCCCCAGTAGCATACTGGACACCTTCCACCTTGAGGCCTCAATTTTCAGCATCATATCTTTTTTGCCTTTTCATATTGTTCATAGTGTTCTCGTGGCAAGAATATTAGAATGGCTTGCCATTTCTTCCTCCAGTGGACCACATTTTGTCAGAATTCTTCACTATGACCTGTCCATCCTGGGTGGCTCTGCATGGCATAGCTCATAGCTTCATTGAGTTACACAAGCCCCTTCACCACAACAGGGCTGTGATCCATGAAAGGGACAGGAGCGGGGAAGGGCAGCTAACATTGTACTCAATGGTAAAAATCTTAGAGCTTTTCCTCAAAAATCAAGAACAAGACAAGGATACCCACTCTCACCACTCTTAATCAGTTAAGTAAGAGAAAGAAATTAAAGGCATCCAAATTGGAAAGGAAGGTGTAAAAATGTCCCTGTTTATAGATGACATGATATTACATATAGAAAACCCTGACCACTTCTCAGTTATTAGAATTAATAAATGAATTCAGTAAAATTGCAGGATACAAAATCAGTACATTTCCCTCACTATCTAAAAATAGGGCATTCCTATGAAATCTTTAGTAAGCCAAAATGAAGAAAATGAAAAAGCAATTACCTTTGGCTGCATCTTGCTAACAAATTCACAGAATAAATCTATTATCTCTCATCTAGATTATACTAGCTCCTAAACAGTATTCCTATCTTCACTACTGTACCTCTAAAATGTATTCTCATGAAGAACACAGAGAATGATCCTCTAAAATTATAGTTCAGATCAAATTATTTCTTTTTCACAAATTCCTGGTATAGCTTCCCATTTCATTCACAGTTAAAGCCAAACTTCTAAGGATGGCACGTACATCTTGATTTAATTTCTCCTACTCTTCTGATGCTTCTATCCTCATTGTTGCTATCACCAACTCCCATCTCTTTTCTAATTTTATCTCCTATTTTTCTCTCATTCTATCTCAGCTATACTGGCCTTCCACTTTTCCTTAAAGACCAAGCATCCTGTTTAAAGACAAGACAAATATCACATGATATTGCTTGTATGTTGAATCTAAAATGCAAAGGGTACAAATGAGCTTATCTACAAAACAGAAATAAGAGTTACAGATATAGAAAACAAACTTATGGTTACCAGGGGTAAGCAGAGGGGGAGGAATAAATTGGAATATTTGAACTGACATATACACAACTACAGTAGCTAACAAGGATCTACTGTATAGCACAGGGAACTCTATTTAATACTCTGCAACAGCCTATATGGGAACAGAATCTTTAAAATAGAGTGGATGTATGTATGTATATATAACTGATTCACTGTATATGCTGTACACCTGAAACTAATACAAAATTGTAAATCACCTATACCCCAATAAACATTAAAAAAAAAAAAAGATAAAGCACACATGCTCACAGACAGTTCAGAGCTATGGCAGCTTGATACTGAAGTGCTAAGTGTAGTTCTTGGGGAATGAGCTTGGCAGCACCAGTCTTACTGTACAGGGTTCATGCTACCTTGAGCAATGAGAGCACTGCTATTAACAGATTGTTGCCCCCCAAAAACGCTGAAGGCTGTTTTCACTTTTCACTTTTCCTTGTAAAAGCGAAAATTCTCTGGAGTTTGTTCAGTTAGCAAAAACAGGTGATAATATAGGTTTTTCCTAAAAGAAAATGGCATAAAACAAACTTCCAAAAATCAGAAAATACATATATATATATATAAATCACCTGCATTATAGTAATAATGAGCAATCAGAAAGAGAAATTAAGATAACAATTCCAAGTATAACTGCATTTAAAAGAATTAAATACCTAGGAATAAATTTAACCGAGGAGGTGAAAGACCTACACACAGAAAAGTCATAAGATACCAAAATAAATTTGAAGAATTAAAAGTAAATGGAAAATATTCCATACTCATGAATTGGAAGAATTAACATTAAATGTCCATACTACCCAAAGTGGTCTACAGGTTCACTCAATACTGAATCAGTTTTCGATCAATATCCCAATGGCCTTTCCAAAGAAATGGAAGAAACAATCTTAAAATTTCTATGGAACCGTAAAAGACCCCAAACAGCCAAAGCAGTCTTGAGAAAGAACAAATTTATGGCATATGAGCCTAAAACATACAATAGGGGAAAACAGTCTCTTTAATAAATGGCGCATGGAAAACTGGACAGCTACATGCTTTAAAAGAAAAAAAAAAAGGAACTGGGTCACTATCTTATACTTGTTGTTATTTAGTCGCTAAGTTGTGTCTGTCTCTTTTGTGATCCCATGGGCCGTAGCCTGCCGGACTCCTCTGTGCAGGCAAAAACAGTGGAGTGGATTGCTATTTCCTTCTCCAGGGAATCTTCCCAACCCTCGGATCGAACCTGAGTCTCCTCCGTTGGCAGATGGATTCTTTACCTGAGCCACCAGGGGAACCTGTCTTATACCATACACAAATCTTAAGTCAAAATGGAGTAAGGACTTGAATGTAAGACTTGAAACCATAAAACACCTGGGGGTGGGGGGAAAAAAAACACTGGAAAAAGGCTCCCTGACATTGATCTTACTGATGATTATTGGATTTGACACCAAAAATAAAGGCAACCAAAGGAAAAATAAACAAGTGGGACTATATCAATCTACAAAGCTTCCACACAGCAAAGAAAACCATCATCAACAAAATGAGAAGGCAGCTTACTGAATGGGAGTGAGATATCTGATTAACAAATCATACATCTAGTAAAAGATTAATATCTAAAATATACAGAGACCTCATATAATTCAGCAAGAAAACCAAACAAGCAAATTAAAAACTGGACAGATGATCTGAAAAGACATTTTCACAAAGAAAACATACAGATGGCCGATAGGTATTGCACATCGCTAATCATCAGGAAAATACTAATCAAAACCATGGTGAGATATCACTTCACAAATAGAATGGCTATTATAAAAATAAAAAAAGACAAAAAAATAACAGGTGTTGGCAAAGATGTGGAGAAAAGGGGACCCTCATGCACTGTTGGTGGAAATGTAAATTGTTATTGCCATTATGAAAAAAATATGAAGTTTCCTGAAGAAATTGAAAATAGAACTACCTTACTTCTGAATATTTATTCAAAGAAAATGAAAATGCTAATTCAAAATTATATGTGTACCTCCATGTTTATTGCAGCATTATTGGCTGTAGACAAGATGTGGAGGCAACCTAAGCGTCCATCAATGGATGAATGAATAAAGGAAGTGTATAGTCATACAATGAATATTATTCATCCATAAAAAGAAAATCTTGTCTTTGGTGACATCATGGAGGGACTTTAAGGGCACCGTGCTTAGCAAAACAAGTCAGGCAGAGAAAGAAAATACCACCAGATTTCATTTGTATGTGGAATCTAGACAAAAATGAAACCAAGCTTATAGATACAGATAATAAGACTGGTGACTGCCAGAGGTCAGGGAAGGGGTGAAACGGATAAAGGGATTTAAAAAGTATAATCTATCAGTTATAAAATACATAAATCATTGAGGATACAGTGTCCAGCATGCTGACTATAGTTGATAATACTGTCTTGTATATTTGAAAGCTGGGGAGAGTAGATTTTTAAAGTTTTTGCCATCATAAGAAAAAAAATTTAACTCTGTGTGGTCATGGGTGTAAACTAGGCATCATAATCAAATCATTATGTTGTACCTCTAAAATTAATATAATGCTATATTGATATTGTTTTATTAATGGTCTATTAATTATAAGCTTCATTTTTAAAGGACCAGTATAAATTTAAGGACTTAAATATAAAATATCTAAAATTAAAAATCTTGCACTCAAGAGAAGAATGGAGATGATGGGAGAGTCAGGAAACTGGAATATAGATCAAGGGAAATTATCCAATTTAAAGAACATGGAGAAAAAAGATTAGAAAAAGAATAGAATTTTAAAGGTCTGTGGGAAAATACTCAAAGATCTAACAATAGGTCACATTTGTTTCTGGATTCCAAAGACAGAAGTAAGTTTGAGGCAGAAAAATATTGGAAGAAATAATTGCCAAAAACTTACAAAGTTTAGTGAAAGGCATACACTTATAAATTTAAGTACCTTATTGAGTACCAAAAGGAAAAGCTCAAACAAAAGCATGCATTTACATATTGTTCTCAAACTGCTAAAAACCAAAGACAGTGGAAAAAAATTGTGAAAGAACTAGAGAAAAACAACACTTGACATATAGAAGAACAATGAAACAATGTAGGCAAGAAATAACCAAAGCTTGAAGACAGGGAACATGTTAAAGAATTGGAAAATAAAAAGGAATGTCAATTTAGAATTCTGCAGACGGCATACACCCTTCAGCAACAAAAGAAAAATGCCTATTCCAATGAAGGAAAGCAAAAAGAATCTCATACCCTGGATTTGCAGAATGAGTTTTCCAGGCCCAAAAGAAGAATTTGACATTCAGTCTATTGTTTTTAACTTTGTTAGATATAGTTCATCATTCCGGCCCCTCATAACTCAGTCCCGATGATCCAATCTTGCATGTTGGCCATAACTGTGTAGCTGGACATGATCAAGGCAAATATTTGAGGTATATTGGAAAAAAAAAAAAAAACCTGTTACATTTTACCTCTAAATTACTAGTCTCTGCTTTTTATAATTCATCTTCTTTTCCCATCCTATCAAATATAACACCATAAAGCTAACCTTCCAGCATTTATCTGTTCATCACAATTCCTCAGCAATCACTAACAAAACTTAGTCTGTCTCTTGTATTTAGATTTCTCAGCACTGTGGATAGAGGCTAAGGCTTTGGAAATTGGAAATCATCTACAGTGGTTCAATGCAACTGTAAAAAAAAAAAAAAATTAATTGCCAGTTAACTCAAACAGTTCTTCAGTATTTTCTATTGAGTAGATTGCAAAAAGTAAATGGGGTTTAATGCCTTACTCGTTACATGTTATTAAGATTGAGAAATGGAAAAACTTTTCAAGCTTCACAAGATACTTCAGTGAAAGTCTGGAGCCCTAGTTAGAATTCTGAACTTTTAGAAGCAATTCAATCCATATGTACTGAATCAGAAAAGAATTTCTATCTACTAGACTGTGACTTCTGTCTGGTTGGTAACTATATTAAGTAGAGGATTAAAATTTATATATATATATATATATATATATATATATATATAACAAGATGATCATGCCAATGAGTTGGTTATTGCTTTGAAGGCAGAAACTATTTTGATCACTTTTTTGTGTCCTCTCTCAGAACATCCAAAGTGCTAGACATATGGTAGTTTGCTTTTTTTTTTTAATTATTGGAAATCACCTATTGATGATAAGTTCTATTCAAGGCTTAAACTGATGTGAAATGAAGCAGAAGACCATCCTAATTGAATTCACGAAGACCTGAAATCATCCCATTCTATACAAATTAACACAAAGACTGGAAAAGCCATTCCACCGTTTCTTTGAGACATACAGCAAACCATACATCACAAGCATTTTTATTGTACTTCTGTACTTTTATTGTACATTGTCATTTTATAAAAACACCCTCTTCACGATGGCCAGCCTGAGTTTCAAAATTGCCATTTGGCAGGCACATAAACGAGGGAAATGTATTTTTTTTTATTACATTGCTTTGTTTCTGGCAGAGACCTCAGGTTTTGATAGTCCTATCTTGTTTGAATCATCGTCAGTTGATTTCTACCAATGCCTATATTACCCTATGATTGGAAACATTTAAGTTAAAAAAAAAAAACTTGATGGAAAATTCTCATAAATTATTCATCAAAAAGATAATAACCTATTAAATACAATTAAACTTTGAATTAATCTACAGACATTTCCAAAGTGTCTGATATTTTTAAACCATGTGCCTTCATCACATAACTAAGAAAATTTGATCTAGAAGTGCTCTTAATTTGAATCTATCAGTTTCCTTTGCATTCTTTGTAGAGAGACCTTATAGGATAGTGGATAAAAGCATAGCCAGTATATTGAAACTTCTTGAATAAAATAAAGACAATACCAGCTCAACAATTATTTTAAGAGGGTGCTTTAAATAAACTAAGCATTCACTATGTGGTAGCTCTTATTATTATTACTGTGTATGAAAGATAAAAGTCTTTTTTCATATACTCATAGGAAGAGTTGCTGGCATACCTTCCAATGTGAAGATGGTTTTATTTACTTTACAAACAGTTTATATTTTGTTTTCTTTTTATACCAACATACTACCGCTTACTATTTTTTTTTCAATTTTGATGTTATATTTTCAAGATACTTTCATCCACTGATCACAAAAAATACAAAAGTAACATTGTAAACCATTTGAAAGGCTGTGTGCAACCTAAGGCAAGAAATGAAGACAGAAATTTGGCATATTTAACTATTACCCAGGTGGTACTGGGCTTCCCTGGTGGCACATATGGTAAAGAATCCACCTGCAATGTGGGAGACCTGGGTTCAGTCCCTGGGTTGGGAAGTTCCCCTAGAGGAGGGCATGGCAAACCACTCCAGTATTCTTGCCTGGAGAATCCCCATGGAGAGAGGAGCCTGACAGGCTTCTGTCCATGGGATTGCAAAGAGTCAGACATGACTGAGCAACTAAGCACACATGGTGAATAAAGATTTACTAATATATATGTTTATATATGTATGTATGTATATATATATATATATTTCTAACTTAAAATAATAACCAAGCTAAGAATCCCCTATATTTCACTCTTCAGTTGAGAAGTCTCTTCCACCGGTGAATGCTAAGAATATCCTAAGACTTTTGTTTCTAATCTTTTCAACTAGAGGAGCCTCTTTTTAAACAAGCAAAAAAGTTTCTGATTTCTCAGATGCCACTGAAGTCCTTTTGCTATCTGATATATCTAAGAAATACAAAAATGTTTAAAACTACTATAAATGCAGCAGTGCTTTTAAACTATAAAATTGTATTAACAAAAGCACCTACGTGTATTCGAAACAATAATAAATACATGTGAGACATATTTATTTCCTCTGCAGGGAGTGCTTGCTGCTACTGTGGGGCCATCTCCCTGCCCCTACACAAAGTCCCCCATAAGGCACTCCTCCAACTAAACTGAACGTACCTCTTTCTGTTTCTTCCATTTACTCCACACAGCAGGACATGGAGAGGAAAACTTATTGGTGGTTGCGAGAGGGCATAGGAATGTAGTGCAAAAATATGACTTTAGTTCACACTCCGCCATCTCTTAGGCCCCCAAGAAATTGTTGGATAATCATTAGCTCCTAGAAGCAGACTTAAATAACCTGCTGTGCTTATTGTCAAGGAGATTTTTAATGAGTTAGTAAAGTCCAGAGGATTGAGAGGACTATCACAGAAGAGCAAACAAGGTCTCAGGAAAAGGACAGCAATTAGAGATCAAGCCTCTGAGTGGGAAGAATGGTGATCAAGGATTCATTCTGAGACAGAGTGCAAGTAGTTATGTTACAAACACAGTCTAGCTCCAGCTGGAGCAAAAAAGGAGTAAGAAAGGGTCGTAAGGATCTAATTGTCTAACAGGATCTGAGAGATGAGATGAGATGAAGTCAAAGTTTTTGAAGTGAACCATTAAGAGACTCTTCAGACGGTAAAGAATCTGCCTGCAACGCAGGAGACCTGGGTTCCATCCCTGGGTCAGGATGTAGCCTACTGAGTGGCTACATTAAGATACTGAACATAACAAACAGACCTTAACACATACATTCCTGATGCAGTGGTGTGCATGAGAAGGTCAGCTCTAGCAGAGAGATGCCTTCAGACAGCTTTGCATTCAGGGCAAACACCTAGGACAGACCTTGGAAGCAGACCCAAAGATACATCTATTTTACCCTGCAGTTGGCTTTTTTTTTTCCTCTTTTTTTAATTGGGATAGTTTCTTTGCAGTGTTGTGTTAGTTTCTGCTGAACAACCAAGTGAATCAGCTATGTTTTTCAGTCGCTCAGTCATATCCAACTCTTTGCGACCCCATGGACAGCAGCAGGCCAGAATTCCTGGAGTTTGGTCAAACTCCTGTCCATTGACTCAGTGATGCCATCCAACCATCTCCTCCTCTGTAGTCCCCTTCTCCTCCCGCCTTCAGTTTCTCTCAGCATCAGGGTCTTTTCTAATGAGTCAGCTCTTCACATCAGGTGGCCAAATTATTGGAGCTTCAGCCTCAGCATCAGTCCCTCCAGTGAATATTCAGGATTGATTTCCTTTAAGATTGACTAGTTTGATCTCCTTGCAGTTCAAGGGACTCTCAAGGAAGAGCTATAAATATTCACATATTCCCTCTCTATTGGACCTCCCTTCCAACCCCCTACCCCACCCCTCTACATCATCACAGAGCATGGAGCAGAGGTCCCTATGCTATATAGCTGCTTCCCAATAGCTAAGTCTGTGTCTCTATCTCTGCCTTCCAAATAGGTTCATCCATACCATTTTTTCTAGATTCCACACATACGCACACATGTTAATATACAATATTGTTTTCCTTTTTCTGGCTTACTTCACTGTTTATGACAGACTCTTAAGTCTATCCAGTGGGCTTTTTATTGCTTGGTTACAGTAAGAAATGTTGCAATAGGTAACAGAAACTACTTATAGCTTAGGAACTCAGGAAGACTTCTGGTTTTTATGTTGTTGTTCAGTTGTTAAGTCGTGTCTGACTCTTTACAACCTCATGGACTGCAGCACGCCAGGCCTCTCTGTCCCTTACCATCTCACAGAGTTCACCCAAGTTCATGTCCATTGAATCAGTGATACTATCCAATGATCTCATCCTCTGGAAAAGGTCAGTTTTCATCCCAGTTCCAAAAAAAGGGCAGTCCTAAAGAATGTTCAAACTACCAGTCAGTTGTGCTCACTTCCCATCCTAGTAAAGTTATGCTCAAAATCCTTCAAGCTAGACTTCAGCAATACTTGAGTCAAGAGCTTCCAGATATACAAGCTAGACTTAGAAAAGGCAGAGGAATTGGAGATCAAATTGCCAACATTCGCTGGATCATAGAGAAAACTAGGGAATTTCAGAAAAAATCTACTTCTGTTTCTTTGATGACGCAAAAGCCTTTGTGTGGATCACAACAAACTGTGGAACAAACTGGTTTTTATATTGCATTAGAAATGGTTCAGCAAATTCTTATGAATAACTTTCAAAGAGCTACGCACTATAAATATATAGCTCATTTACTCAGTCATTTGATAGCTGCTTCTTGAGTATTTGGACGCTCAGCTGGTAAAGAATCTGCCCGCAATGCAGGAGACCTGGGTTTGATCCCTGGGTTCAGAAAATCCCCTGGAGAAAGGAACAGCTACCCACTCCAGTATTCTGGCCTGGAGAATACCATGGACCATATAGTCCATGGGGTCGCAAAGAGTCAGACACAACTGAGCGACATTCACTTCACTTTGCTTCATTTCTTGAGTATTCACTAAGTGCCAAGTACTGTGTTAGGGTTAGAGTTTCTATGAAGGAAAAGAATGCTATTGAGGAAGACAGCTGTGAAAAGAAAGAAATGAATAAGGCAAAGAAAGCCCAATCTCAAGTGAGGATTTAAAATGTTTAACTGGTGATTCAGAAACATACTGTAAGCTTAGAAGAAGGAAATGAGGGTGGGGTTAGGTTAGCAGGATAAAACAACCAATGGAGCAAAATCTGAAGCAAATGTTGGTGTGGGGGAAGAGAGGAACAAGAAGACATGGGTTTTCCTTTTAAATAATTTATCTCATAAGGAAACTAACACACATATAGAACTATTTATTGAACTTTGAAAAATAATAAGCAGTTTAACAGGAAATCTATATTAAAAATTCAGAATTGGTCTAGGCAACAAAATGAAATTTGGATGACTTTACATCATCATCTGAGCACAGTAAGAACATCAGGCAGAATTCTACAAGACTGTGTTAGTGCTCTTTGACCTCAGCCCACCATGAATAAGAATGTCCTCTGCGTGATACAAGGAAACTTCTCATTGTTTAGACTGAACCTCAGACTAAGAACTCTGTAACCCCAAGCCTTATCACTCTTCAAAGTGTTAAGTCTTTGTGAAGGTCTAAAACACAACCAGAGTAACAATCCTGGGATAAGACAGTTAGACAAGTAGGAGTTATTTAGTCATTTTAAAATAAAAATTTAGTTCACATAAACATAAGGGTGAAATGAGAAGTGTTGTTGAAGACATCTAGTGATTTCTTTAATATATCAGATGAGATCTTTAAGGGGCAGGTTACAGTCCCAGTAAGAGGAGCAGGGGAAAAGTGTTGATAAGACAGCTGCTAAGGGAAAAAAGTTAAAGTGAAAGTTGCTCAGTCATGTCCATCTCTTTGCAACCCCATGGACTATACAGTCCATGGAATTCTCCAGGCCAGAATACTGGAGTGGGTAGCCTTTTCCTGCTCCAGGAGATCTTCCCAATCCAGGGATGGAACCCAGGTCTCCCACATTGCAGGTGGATTCTTTACCAGCTGAGCCACAAGGAAGCCCAAAAATACTGGAGTGGGTGGCCTATCCCTTCTCCAGCAGATCTTCCCTATCCAGGAATCAAACCGGGGTCTCCTGCATTCTAGGCGTATTCTTTAGGGGGAAAAAGGATTCCCTTGCAGGCCACAAAGCAACAGTTAGAACTGGACATGGAACAACAGACTGGTTCCAAATAGGAAAAGGAGTATGTCAAGGCTGTATATAGTCACCCTGCATATTTAACTTATATGCAGAGTACATCATGAGAAACGCTGGGCTGGAAGAAACACAAGCTGGAATCAAGATTGCCGGGAGAAATATCAATAACCTGAGATATGCAGATGACACCATCCTTATGGCAGAAAGTGAAGAGGAACTAAAGAGCCTCTTGATGAAAGTAAAAGAGGAGAGTGAAAAAGTTAGCTTAAAGCTCAACATTCAGAAAACGAAGATCATGACATCCGGTCCCATCACTTCATGGCAAATAGATGGGGAAACAGTAGAAATAGTGTCAGACTTGATTTTTTGGGGCTCCAAAATCACTGCAGATGGTGACTGCAGCCATGAAATTAAAAGACGCTTCCTCCTTGGAAGAAAAGTTATGACGAACCTAGACAGTATATTCAAAAGCAGAGACATTACTTTGCCGGCTAAGGTCCATCTAGTCAAGGCTATGGTTTTTCCAGTAGTCATGTATGGATGTGAGAGTTGGACTGTGAAGAAGGCTGAGTGCTGAAGAACTGATGCTTTTGACCTGTGGTGTTGGAGAAGACTCTTGAGAGTCCCTTGAACTGCAAGGAGATCCAACCAGTCCATTCTGAAGATCAACCCTGGGATTTCTTTGGAAGGAATGATGCTAAAGCTGAAAGCCACCTTCTGCGAAGAGTTGACTCATTGGAAAAGACTTTGATGCTGGGAGGGATTGGGGGCAGGAGGAGAAGGGGACGACCGAGGATGAGATGGCTGGATGGCATCACTGACTCGATGGACAAGAGTCTGAGTGAACTCCGGGAGATGGTGATGAACAGGGAGGCCTGGTGTGCTGCGATTCATGGGGTCACAAAGAGTCGGACATGACTGAGCGACTGAACTGAACTGAAAGACTTGAGAAATCCTTGTCTGCATTTACAGCAGCTAAGGACAGACTAACTGTGCTGCTCAGATCAAATGCATCCCTGACTTAAATTGTTCTATTATTCTGAAAACAATAGGATATTCAAGGATCTTGTCAAAGACACTGATTGGAAACAGAAGCCCAAACCTTTAATTAGTAAATGCCTGGTGAAAGCTGGTATACAAAATACTTTTTCTGTTCTGTGATTGGAAGCTTATCCCTCTGTGGGAAATCCTTGAAATGTTCTGAGAAGGAAAGTGACACAGTCAAAACAGTTTCCAGGAAGGTTAAATACAACAGTGATAAACAGAATAAATGAGGGAATGAAGTGTGAAGACTGGGACACAAAAAAGTAACTGAAATCTAATTATAGGTTAGGGAATAAAGATCTATGGTGGCAAATGAGCTAAAGCAAAAAGGGAGGATGTTGATCTTGGTACATACTTGGATTTGAAAATCAGTGACAAGGGAGATATTGGAGAAATGAAACTGTATCATTTAATGCAATTTCGATAGGCTGAAAAAAATTGATTTTGGAGTAGTGAGGAAAGTGAAGATGGATTTTGGTTAGAGTGTAACCTACTTGTAGAGCTCTTCATAGGTCACTAGACTGGAATCTGAAGGCTGAATTACAGATTCCAATTTGGGAGTCATCAATATCAGTGGTTCTCAATTGGGGTCAGCTTTGCCCCCAAGGGGTCATTTAACAATGTCTGGGGACATCTTTGCTGTCACAACTAGGAGGATGGTATTGCTGCAGACTGGTAGGTAGAGGTCAGTGATGCTGTTAAAGTATCCTGTGTGCACACAACAGCTCCCTACAACAAAGACTCACTTGGCCCTAAATGCCAATAGTGTCAATGTTGAGAAATCCTGCTCGCAAATGTCAGAGTACATTAGGGCTATCTAGTCCAATCAGTGCATATAGTGTATTCTTACTCAACTGATAGAAAATAAAAATAGTAGGAAGCATATATTGGAACTTACTCTTTCAGGCACTATACTCACATTACATGGTTTATTTTATTTAATCTTTTGAATGCTTTGGGATAGACACCACCTTTGTCTCCATTTAAGAGGTTAGGAAACCGATCCACAGAGAAGTTATCTACCAAAAGCCACACGGTTGAGAAATTTGGGGGCCCAGACTGCAACCAGAAAGCCTCTCCCAGAACCACAATTCTAAGATGTCACCACTAAGGTGACACATACAGTGATTATAGGTATGGAATGCTCAAGCCCAGTGGTAGAAAAGAGAGACAATTACACAGAGCAGAAACACTTTACTGCCTTCATTTCTCTCTCTCTCTCTCTCTCTCTCACACACACACACACACACACAAAATCAGCTCTCTCAAATATTAATAGCAATGTTTTTCTGTGTCACAGAAAATTCCATTGTGTCATTGACAAATTTCAGAGCTCCTCCTAGAGGAGGGTTTTGGGTGGACTAAGGTACCTTGAGCATCATCCAAAGCAGCAGTTTTGATGATCTTAGCATTTTGACATGTGCATGTATCCAGATGCATTTTATCTAATTTGCGAATAATAATAAAGACCCAGATTCTCCTAATGACATGATTTTTACTATGTAAATTAGAACAGAATAGAAGTTAGTCCTATAATAATGTATATCACATTTCCTTACTCTCCTTCCTTTCCAATATGCTTTTCTAACTGCCAAAGAACGATGTAAAATTCAAGCTAATGACCTTGGGGATGGCACTGGATGCTCATGTGTGATTGTCACTGTCATTCACAGAATTTGTTGAAAACTACTGATTTAGTAGTTAGGATGTATTCACCAAGATAAGCATTTAAACTCCTCAATTGTGACTTCCAAATCATCCACTTTAAATGTAAATTACACAAACATTTCTCATTTTATCAAGCAAGATAGGCACAGCTTTTAGTACAATTTTTTCTCCATTTGGTTACAAAGATAGAACCCATTTCTCTGAAGTACAGTTGTTTCCAAACTTTTAAAAGTATACTGTCTTCAAATTTATTAAGAAATAAAAATATTCCTAAGAGAAAAGGTTGAAAAAGGGAGACATTCTGAAGCCAGTTGGGGAAGTTCAGGGGGAGGAAGGCTGTTAGGCTAAGCTGGAGAGCATTGATCCACCCATCAGGCAGGAACTCATTTAGGATAATTTAGATCAGTGCTCCCCAACATTTTTGGCACCAAGGACTGGTTTTATGGAGGACAATTTTTCCACAGATCTGAGTAGGGGATGGTTTTAGGATGATTCATGCACATTACATTTATTGTGGACTTTATTTCTGTTATTATTACATCAGCTCTACCTCAGATCATCAGGCATTAGATCTCAGAGGTTGGGGACCCCTGACTCAGATAATAAAATTATTATAACTACCTTAAAATCTTGTAAGTAGGTCTAATTGATATTTTAATTAAATTCTATCTGAAAATATGATATTATGCAATATACATTTACATGTCATTAAATGCTACATCTTATTTTAGGTGTTAAATTTGAATTTTTTTTCTATTTTATTTTTCAGTGGTGTACAGTCCCCTGAGGCACTCAGGTCCTATCTCAGCCAGTGGCTTATATTCATCTCTTGACCATTTCTGTCAAAAATGCAAATTTCATTTTTACTACAAAAAACTAAAGTAACTCATACTTACTGGAGTTTTAAATGTAGCTCTCTGACACAGTGCTTAATTTAAGATGGACTCTTTTACTCCTTTAAACTGTACTTTGGGCTTCCTTTGAAGCCGTGATGTATTTCTTTTGATTGTTCTCTTCTTTTCTGGTAAACAGTGACTATAATAAATCTTGATCCTGTCTTTGGTCTAGATATTTAGTAGCCATGCATTTGTTTTCTTTGATAGCCACGTACATTAATATTTACAACCATTTTCCTCTGCAGCATCTCCCAGATGGCTCCGCGCCCAGTGCACATGTTGAATTTTATCTTTTACCGTATCCCAGTGAAGCCCGGAGGAGGAAAACAAAATCTGTTCCAAAATGTACTGACCCCACTTACAATGAGATTGTAAGTATGATTCATCTCTTGTCCAGTCACTTTGTAGTTTTTCTTACCATTTTTCAGCTTCACAATGAAATATGGAAAATCTGTAGTAATTGGCAGCATTATTTCATAAAGGGAAGATGTTTCCCAAAATTGCCGCTGTGTGCCACTCACTGTTCTTGACGCTATAGGAATAGGAAAATACAGCTTTCAACGTGCTTATGAACCAATTTTCAAATTGTGGCTAGCTTACAGCAAGAGCCCAAGACTTTATGGCATTTGTTTCGCCTCCTAACATTATCCCTCACTCCATCTTATTTTCTCTAACAAGCTTTTCTTTCCCTCTTTTCCTTACCTGATAGCTTTATCATAGTCTAATCTATTGTAAACCTTTTAAAATCTCCTTTGAAAAACTGAAAAAAGTAAGCAAGTACAAAGCACAAATTATGAAAAAATAAGTATAAAGCAGAAATTAATTTACATTATATATAGCTCTCTAATTCATTTGTAGTATACAATCTGAACATACGATCCTCTCTTTTTTTCTAAGGCAAACCCTACATTTTCCTCTTGATTCCATCCTTTCCCATCTCCTCTGTACCTTGCTCACTTGATTCTTTGCTTACCTTCCCAGTGGGTTGTCTTACCCACTGAATCCTCAACTCCAAAATCTTAAAAACAACAACAAAAATCAACTCAGCTTTTATAAAGCATTGATTTTTCTTTTCTCTTGCTATCACCTCCACAGTTTAGCAAACTTGGCGTATTTCCTGCTCTCTGTTCATCACTTCCTTCTCACTATTTAATCCTTTGCAATATGGATACTACCTTGACCAATGCTGCTTTGTTCAAAAGGCACCAGGAGACTCCTAATTGTTCAGTGCAGTGATCCAATGGGCTGTCCTCTCCTGAGCAGTTAGACAGCAACTCTATTAACTGCTTCCTCTTTCTTGACACCTCCCTTTTGCTTCTTGAGCTCTGCCCTTTAACTCCCTTCTGTTTTCATTAATCATTCTCTCATTTTCCTTCATTGCCATTCTTCCCCTGAAAATATTTATTTACTGGAGTTCCATGATGTGACTTCATCTCTTCTTGATACATACACTCAAAATGATCTTATGGATCTACAGATTTTCATTTATTACCTACTTGAAGCTTGCATCTCAATTATTTCCTCAAACTCTGGCTTCTTTCCTAAGCTTTAACCTGTGTGTTCATGCTCAGTTGTGTCCGACTCTTTGTGACCCTGTGGACTGTAGCCCACCAGGCTGCTCTGTCCGTGGGGATTCTCCAGGAAAGACTACTGGATTGGTTTGCCATGCGCTCCTCCAGGGGATCTTCCCAACCTAGGGATTGAACCCAGGTCTCCAGATGGCAGGCAGATTCTTTATCACTAAGCCACCAGGGGAGCCCTTTAAACCTGTACTTTTACCTGATTATTGAAGAGCCCCTGAGTCAGGGAGGGTGGGAGGGAAGCTGAAGATGAAGGGGATATATGTATATTTAGATCCAACCAGTCCATTCTGAAGGAGATCAGCCCTGGGATTTCTTTGGAAGGAATGATGCTAAAGCTGAAAGTCCAGTACTTAGGCCACCTTATGCGAAGAGTTGACTCATTGGAAAAGACTTTGATGCTGGGAGGGATTGGGGGCAGGAGGAGAAGGGGACGACCGAGGATGAGATGGCTGGATGGCATCACTGACTCGATGGACGTGAATCTGAGTGAACTCTGGGAGTTGGTGATGGACTGGGAGGCCTGGCGTGCCGCAGTTCATGGGGTCGCAAAGAGTCGGACATGACTGAGTGACTGAACTGAACTGAACTGATAGCTGAATTCACATTTACGGCAGAAATCAACACAACATTGTAAAGCAATTACAAAAGTAAGTTACGTGTTAGTGACTCAGTTGTGACTGACTCTCTGCAACCCCATGGACTGTAGCCTGCCAGGCTCCTCTGTCCATGGAATTCTCCAGGCAAGAGTAGTGGAGTGGATAGCCATTCCTTTTTCCAGGGGATCTTCCTGATCCAGGGATTGACTAGGGCTGCCAGAGTCCTTTCTGAGTTGACTCAGATGCTTCTGGCCTCACTTCTTCTCTGGCTCTTGGAGGAGGTCTCAGGTGCTAGCCACATGTGTGCTTGGTGTTCTTTACCACATGCTGCTGGCTTCCCTAACAGCAAGTGAGCCAAGACAGAGATAAAGACGCCGCAGTACTTTCTGAGCCACCAGGGAAGCCCAAAGCAATTATACTCCAATTAAAAGAGAAAGAGACCCTTTAGGATGCCTCCTAGACCCTTTTAAACCAGGTTTCCCTCCACTGTCATCTCAGAAGATACTAATGACATCACTCTCTTCCTCACTCACAAGTCCAGTTAATCCCCAGGTTTTGTCAGTTTCACTTGAGCAGTCATCTGCCTCTTCAATCCATCTTCTCTTCTGTGTCCCAGCACTGTTTCTCTGGTGAAAGGCCTCATAACTTTGGCTAATATAATAGCTTCCTATCTGCCCATCTTGTGCTTTTCAATTAAATCATTCAAATTTCTATCTAAAGTGTCAAAAACTACTCATTTTTATTACTCTCCTACATAACTTTTTCCAAATGTTCCTTACTATCTACTGGATAATATCCAAAATCCTAAGTGGGGCATTCACAGCCCTTCAAATTTGACTCAGTAATTTTCCAAAGTTGTCTCTGGAGCAGTATCATCCTTATATACCTTAAAAAAATTTTTGTTTTGAGATAATCGTAGATTCACAAGCAGTTGGAAGAAACAATATAGAGAGAATTCAAATACCCTTCCACCACTTTTCCTAAAGTGGTAACAGTTCAGTCAGGTAACACTTTGCCTGACTATTGACTAATCCGGAAATTAACATTGGTACAATTCACTGACCTTATTAGGATTTCTCATTTTATGCGTGTTCTTATGTATGTGTGTATTTAGTTCTGTGCATTTATATCACATGTACAGGTTTGTGTGATCACCACAATCAAGCAAGGTATAGGCCATTCCATCAAAATGATTCCTGGTGCTGTATTAAAGCCACAGTCACTCTTCCCACTCTAACACTCCATGCCCAACTCTGGCAACTCTTAATATATTCACTATCTCTATAATTTTGTCACTTCAAATGTTATATAAAAGGGATCATACAGTTTGTACCATTTTGAGGTTGGCTTTTTCTTTTACTATACATCTCACAAGAGATCCATCCAAGTAGCTGCATGTATCAACAGCTGCATGTTTTCACTGCTGAGTAGTAGTCATGGCAGGGAGGTATAAAAGTTTAACTGTTTGCCAATTAAAGGACATTTGGGTTGTTTCTGACTGGGGACTACTGCAATACAAAGCTGTTCTGAACACTGATGTATAGATTTTTGTGTAAATATAAGTTGTAATTTCTCTAAGAGAGATGCTCAAGATGTAATTACTGGGGTATATGGTAATGCCGTATATAGTTTTTCAAAGAAATTGTCATACTCTTTTTCTATACCATTTTACACTCCCAATACAATATTTGCGCTAGTTTTGCTGCATCTCTGCCAGCATTTGGTATCATTTTTATTTTATCAAATAAAAATATCACTATTTTTAATTTTAGTTCATTTGAAAAGTAATGAGTGATAGCTCACTGTGGTTTTAATTTGCATGTATCTAGTAGCTAATGATCGAAGAAGGCAATGGCACCCCACTCCAGCACTCTTGCCTGGAAAATCCCATGGACAGAGGAGCCTGGTGAGCTACAGTCCATGGGGTCGTTAAGAGTCGGACACAACTGAGCAACTTCACTTTCACTTTCCACTCTCATGCATTGGAGAAGGAAATGATAACCCACTCCAGTGTTCTTACCTGGAGAATCCCAGGAACGGTGGAGCCTGGTGGGCTGCTGTCTATGGGGTTGCATAGAGTTGGACATGACTGAAGCAACTTAGCAGTAGCAGCAGTAACTAATGATGCAAATTTCTTTTCATGTGCTTATTTACTATCTGCATATCTTCTTTGGTGAAATATGTCAGTGTTTTTGTTCATTTTCTAATTAGAGAGTCTGCATTTTTACTTATGTTTACTATTGACTTTTGAGATTCTTTATATATTATCAATAACCTTTGTCAGATACGTGGTTTACAAATACTTTCTCCCAGTCTGTAGCTTGACTTTCCATTCTTTTCTCAGGGTCTTTCACAAGTAAAAGTTTTTAATCTTGATGAGGTCCAATTCATCAATTGTTTTTCTTTTATAGACTGCATATTTGGTAGAAAGTCTAAGAACTCTTCACCTAGTGCTTTCTAAAGATTTTCTCCCGTAGAAAGTGAAGTCACTCAGTCGTGTCCGACTCTTTGTGACCCCATAGACTGTAGCCTACCAGGCTCCTCTGTCCATGGGATTTTCCAGGCAAGAGTACTGGAGTAGGTTGCCATTTCCTTCTCCAGGGGATCTTCCTGACCCAGGGATCAAACCCAGGTCTCCTGCATTGAAAGGAGACACTTTACCCTCTGAGCCACCAGGGAAGCCCAAATATTTTATAGTTCTATATTTTACATCTAAGTCCATTATTCATTTTGAGTTGACTTTTGAATAAAGTGTGAAGTTTAGGTTAAGGTTCCCTCCTTTTTTTTTTTTTTTTTTTTTTTTTTTTTTTTTGCCTATGAATGCCAATTATCCCAGCACCATCTATTGAAAAAGCAATTCTTCCTACCTTTAATGTCTTTTGCACCTTTCAGCACCTTTAACAAAAATAAGTCAGGAACATTTGCTTGCTCATGCCCTTCCACTGCCCCACACTTAGTCATATTCTCCAGGCACATTACACAGCTTGTCATTCCCTGAATAATCCCTGTGACCTCTGTGACTGAGCTCATGAGGCTGTTCACCCTCCTGCCCTTCTCTGCCAACTTTGATGTTCCCCTCAAATATGGACTCTGTGAACCACTCTTTCCTCCCTGACTCTTACAGCACATTTACCATCTCTTGTTCAGTCCTACACAATTTTTTTTTTCTTTTAGTACACTGAAAACTTGAGGACAAGGAATAAGTCTTATCTTTTTTAGTATCTCTGAAACTTAGCTACTTCTAAAAAGATTTGTGGAATTAAATATTTGGGGTAATTCCATAAGTGACACTTTTTGTGTATGTGGAAAAATGTAAAACTAGCAAACATTTATATATATTCAACTATATGTATAAATTAGTAAGGAAAGATACTTTGACATTTTATTATTTGCCATGATGTCAACCACTAGAGATATATGTACATGCTCAGTTGCATTCAACTGTTTGCAACCCTACGGGCAGTAGCCTGCCAGGCTCTTCTGTCCATGGGATTCTCCAGGCAAAGATACTGGAGTGGGTTGCCATGCCTTCCTCCAGGGCATCTTCCTGACCCAGGGATCAAACCCACCTCTCTTAAGTCTCCTGCATTGGCAGGTGGATTCTTTACCACTAGCACCACCTGGGAAGCCCATAAGTCTATGCATAGCAAACTCCAACTCATACATAATCCAAACAAGCAGGAAGATGAATTCATATATGGGTAAGTGACTGCCTTAATAGTAATGATCATCATATAAACAAATTTGGCAAGGAAGTGGTTGAATTTAGAAAGCCATGAGAAAAAAAAGACATCTTTTTTAGGAGTCCTTGTTAATATTTTAATAAGTATTCTTTCTGAATTATGTCTCTTTCTCTCAACAGACATATTCTCTAACAAAAATGGGATCATACTGTACCTATTAATTTGTTACTTGCTTTATTCAGTAAGCATGTAAGACTACAGTATTTTAATTTTTCTCCCATTATGCTATGTCTGTATCAATACAAGAATATTTCTAATAAATACTCCCACAAAGGGCACCAGTTTTAACTGTGGTTTTACTTTCTCTCCCCTTCAACTATAATATAGGCCCCCATCTCTTTGCCAAGTCCCCTCTATTATTTCTGAGCATTCTTACCAACACCTTATACAGACGTCCTCATCCCTTCGTATCTGCAGGGGAGGTTAGCTCCGGGACGCCCGAGCATACCAAAATTCTCAGGTGCCCAAGTTCTTTCTATAAAATGGCATATTTGCATATAACCTATACACATCCTCCGATTTACATTAAATTGTCTCTAGGTGACTCGTAACAGTTGATACAATGTATATGCTGTGTAAATAGTGGCTGGTAGGCAACCGATTCAAATTTGCTTTCTAGAACTTCGGAAATATTTTTCCCTGAATATTTTTGATATGTGGTTGATTGAGTCAATGACTGCAGAGCTCATGGCTACAGAGGGCCAACCGTATGTGTTTTCTGAGGAGCCTGGTAATCAGCACATGGCATCTACCTTGTATTTAACTTCTCCCGTTTGCTTCCTGAGGGCTGCTACATCCAGGACTTTGGGATTTCTCAAACTGCCAAAGCCAGGCAGAGGTCTGGGGAGTGAGAGAGAACTTATATAAACCTCTTAGAGGAATTCAAAGGGAATATCATATTGCATCACTTCAGAAAGCTTTTCAGGAAAATAGTTCTTTGAGGTGTTATTCACAAGCCTCTTTCTCCCTAATACTCAGACCCGAGAGAGGCTGGGTCAGGACCGCTGTCAAGTGTCCCTTCAGCATCCACCCTTCAGATACTAAAGCTCTGATACAAGGCCAAGTTTGTCACCTTGATGCTCTCCAGAGTGGTTCCCAACAGGACTGCCTGCAGCCTTCCTGAAAACCCTTCTCACATACAGAGCCCTGTGGTGGACACGACTGGGCTCACGACGGGGTGGGGCAGGTGGTCGGAGTGCCCCCAGAACTGCCCTCCAAGTCTTTTAGAAGCAGAGTGGGCTGCTAACTCCACTGCCACTGCTCTTTCTACTCTACTATCTGTTATCTGGTTAAGAACCATCATTTTTTTAATGACTCATTAGAAATACGGATTCAGTTTTAAAAATGAATTATATTGTTATAGTCCATATATTTTGCACATTGTATTCCTTTCTTTTTTAATTGAAGTATAATTGATTTACAGTGTTGTGCCAATCTCTGAAGTGACTCACTTATACATATAGAGACATTCTATTTTATATTCTTTCCCATTCTGGTTATGACAGGATATTGAATATAGTTCTCTATGCTATACAGCCTTTGACTGTGTGGATCACAATAAACTGTGGAAAATTCTGAGAGAGATGAGAATACCAGACCACCTGATCTGCCTCGTGAGAAATCTGTATGCAGCTCACGAAGCAACAGTTAGAAATGAACATGGAACAAAAGACTGGTTCCAAATAGGAAAAGGAGTACGTCAAGGCTGTATATTGTCACCCTGCTTATTTAAACTTACATGCAGAGAACATCATGAGAAACGTTGGACTGGAAGAAACACAAGCTGGAATCAAGATTGCTGGGAGAAATATCAATAACCTCAGATATGCAGATGACACCACCCTTATGGCAGAAAGTGAAGAGGAACTAAAAGCCTCTTGATGAAAGTAAAAGAGGAGAGTGAAAAAGTTGGCTTAAACCTCAGCATTCAGAAAATGAAGATCATGGCATCCGGTCGCATCACTTCATGGGAAATAGATGGGGAGACAGTGGAAACAGTGTCAGAGTTTATTTTTGGGCTCCAAAATCACTGTAGATGGTGACTGGAGCCATGAAATTAAAAGATGCTTACTCCTTGGAAGGAAAGCTATGATCAACCTAGATAGCATATTCAAAAGCAGAGACATTACTTTGCCAACTAAGGTCCGTCTAGTCAAGGCTGTGGTTTTTCCTGTGGTCATGTATGGATGTGAGAGTTGAACTGTGAAGATGGCTGAGCACCGAAGAATTGATGCTTTTGAACTGTGGTGTTGGAGAAGACTCTTGAGAGTCCCTTGGACTGCAAGGAGATCCAACCAGTCCATTCTGAAGGAGATCAGCCCTGGGATTTCTTTGGAAGGAATGCTAAAGCTGAAAGTCCAGTGCTTTGGCCACCTCATGCGAAGAGTTGACTCATTGGAAAAGACTCTGATGCTGGGAGGGATTGGGGGCAGGAGGAAAAGGGGACGACAGAGGATAAGATGGATAGATGGCATCACAGACTCGATGGACGTCTGAGTGAACTCCGGGAGTTGGTGATGGACTGGGAGGCCTGGTGTGTTGCAATTCGTGGGGTCGCAAAGAGTTGGACACAACTGAGTGACTGTACTGAACTGATGCTATACAGTAAGCCCTTGTGGTTTATCCATCCTGTATATAGTAACTGGGAGAAGGAAATGGCAACCCACTCCAGTGTTCTTGCCTAGAGAATCCTGTGGACAGAAGAGCCCAACATTATCCTACTATAAAGTATAGAGGAGATATTAGAAAGGACAGAATAAGAATGTTCTATGTAGTTTACGTGCCTTAAAACATTCAGCATGTGCACGAATAATATCTAGCATAGAACAAGGTGTATGGTACACTCAGTAAGCAACGGTCATTGCTGTCCGTAACATCCTCTCATTCCATACTCATAAAGTAATGATAATTCTGTTTGTAGAGGAAGACCCTGGTACCCTGAAGTAGATATTTTGATCAGGGTTAGGTAACTAAATTTCAAGTCCAGAAGTGCCTGATTCCAAAGCTCTGACTGACCCCATTAAACTTTCTGTGCTCTTCCTCTCCCTCGCTCTACCCACAGAGTTCTGGCTTTCAACTCTCCCTTTCACAGTCTGGCCTCTTCACTCCTCTCACCAGCCCTAAGCACAATTCAGTTTCCATACTGTTTTCCTCCCCTTGCAGTCATTCAAACACTCTTTAGAATTATTTACTAGAACTTGGTGTCAAATGACACAGTGAATGCTTGCACATAAGTTAGTAGATATTAAATTACCCCAAACAATGTTCTTCTACTTGATGTAATAGTTTCAAACTTACACATTCAGTGTTTGTCAGAAGGCAGTGAAGACTTGACACATGCCTATGGGTAAAAAGTATTACAAAGTGAAACTAAAAGAGCTGTGCATTTTCCATTCTGTGTATATTAAGGCAGAATACATATTAAATCATTTGGTGAAAAGTCTCAAAGAATATAGTCATCTGCGTACCTCTCTAGCATTACACACTAATTATTCATTGCACTGAAGAAAAAAGTGCTTATTTTTTAAGTAATGTTACGGATGAAGTAAAGCAATTAGAATATATGTATATATCATCTATGATGTGCAATGATTACATGTTATAAAACAGTCACTTTCAAGAAAAATAGCTTTTACATAATAAAGCATAGGAAAAAAATCCATAGTAATAAAAACTTTGGAGTTTAAATATTTGTATTTTAACCAGAAAGGCAATTAATTCCTAGCATCATGTATTAGAGAAATTCTGCTTGCTAAATAGCTGGAGACTCAACTTTGTCTATCACTGTTATTTCCCGTCAGCTAAGGTAAAATAGGCTTCCCTGGTGCCTCAGCTGGTATAGAATCTGCCTGCAATGAGGGAGACCCAGGTTCGAGCCCTGGTTGGGAAGATCCCCTGGAGAAGGGAATGACCCCCACTCCAATATTCTTGCCTGGAGAATTCCATGGACAGAGGAGCCTGGTGGGCTACAGTCCATGGGGTCACAAAGAGTCGGCCATGACTGAGCAACGAACAGCTTCATTTTCAAGGCAAAAATACCAGGAAATGACTGTTCTTCTTGTGTGTGTATTTGATGGATCTTTTTTGGTTATAATTCATTAGTGTTTACTATGTACCAGGTTTTGTACCAAGGCTTATTATATTCATTCTCTCATTTTATTCTTCCTCACAATACTAAAAGGTAAATATTATCACCATATTCAAATAAGAAAGTGCATTCAGATGGCCCCCAACTTGGGATGGTTCAACCTGAAATTTTTTGAACTTACGGTGGTGCCAAAGCGGTATGCATTCAGTAGAACCTGTACTTCAAATTCTGATCTTCTCCCAGCTTATCAGTGCACGGTAGAATATTCTCTCCCGATGCTGGGCAATGTCAGCGAGCCACAACTCTCAATCAGTCACGCAATAATGAGAGTAAACAACCGATACTCTCACAACCATTTTGTACCCAGCCAGCCATTCCGCTTTTAACCTTCAGCACTATACTCAATAAATTACATGAGACATACACACTTTGTTATAGAAGAGGCTTTGTGTTAGATGATTTTGTCTAACTGTAGGCTGACGTAAGTGTCCTGAATGCATTTAAAGCAGATGAGGCTGAGCTATGATGTTCAATGGGTTAAGTGTGTGTGTGCTCAGTTGCTCAGTTGCCTCTGACTCTGCACCCTCATGGACAGTAGCCCGCTAGGCTCCTCTGTCCATGGAATTTCCCCAGGCAAGAATACTGGAGTGGGTTGCCATGCCCTCCTCCAGGGGATCTTCCCAATCCAGGGATCGAACCTGGGTCTCTTATGTCTCCTGTATCGGCAGGCAGGTTCGACCACTAGTGCCACCTGTTCAGTTTACCATGGGTTTATAAGCCCATCAGGATGTAACCCCATTGTAAATGGAGGAAGAACTATAGTTGACAACAGATTTAAATAAATACATATCATAGATATGTTTCTTAGAAAGTTACATCTTTAGCACTAATTTATAAGATTCCCAGTGTTCTGAAACCAGATTTTCCAAAGGCCTAATGGTCAGAGCTATTCCATTTTTCTTTATACACTTTGAGGGCCCCTTTGTCTATTTCCTCTGTAAACTAGGAATTGAGTGTATCTGCCAAATGTGTTGTGGGGAGGAAAATGGAGGATAATTTAGACAGTTCAAAATAACCACCATTGAGAAGACGAAAGGAGCTTACTCTGAAGTCCTGGAAAGATAGGTGTTCAGGAGATAAGAGTGATTCAGAGTCCATGTTAGACTTCTCTTTGCTATTAAAGATGAATTACATTGGTAAGACTTTGAAATTTTTAAGGCAGCCCTTAAAATCCTTTACTAGCTGGGGGAACTCAAGAAATTAAGTGGAATAACTTGAATAAGTAGTTCTGCCCTGAGAATCCCAGGGACAGAGGAGTCTGGCAGGCTACAGCCCACGGGGAAGCAAAGAGTCAGACACAGCTGAAGTGACTTAGTACGCACACACAAGAATTGAAAAGGTAATCTCCTGCCTGGAATGGGAGCAAGATACTAGAAGAGTAGGTAGCCAGGAGCTGTCACAAGAAATAATATAGACTGCATCAACATTCTGTATTGTATCTCATGTCCCTTAATTGAATTATTATGTTTTTGGTAAGTAAATCACTGTTCAGAGCAGCTAGCAGATTCATCTTTAGTGGAATTTCATTAATAACTTAAGATGGCCAGAAATCACATCCATACACACTGAGCAGGTTTCCTAGAAGAATGCAAGGCTTTCCTCTCAATTTGTTTCCTCTGATTCTTCTTTGCATATACAGAAAGCACTTCTTTCTATCTTGTAGCTTCACTATAAAAAGCAAGCACATTTGTAGCATCATATGAAACTCCTCTAAGTGTGTTATAAGGAGTTTCCTTGGCAACCACTTTGGGTTTATACACAGCAATCTCCTCCTTTTATGATGTATAACTAACTTCTTGATCCTGCACTTTTTAAAGTTTCTTTACCACTGCAGAACCCAGTGATAATGCCTGTGACTTAATTCTAGGATATTATAAATCACAGTTGAATAGCTCTCTCTCCTTAAAAATAGTTCCATGAGTAGTAAATAACAAGAAGAAAGACACAAAACTATACACACAGCATAATTATAGCTCAGAATCTAAAAAGTGATTATATATAGAAAACAAAAAGCACATCAAAATGTTAACTATAATTATCTCTTAATGGTAGAAATATAAAAATGTTCTTTCTTTTATATTCATTTTTGTTTCATCCCCATATTTTACTTAATGAGCATATATTTTCATAACTAAAAATTAAACAATTTTAAATAAATTAAAGTAACCATAGTGTGACTGCTTCACATGGAGAAGGAAATATTGCTGGACTACATTAAATTAACACAACAAAATCATGGAGAGTGGTCTGATTTCCTCATTAGCCTTCAACAAAGAAAAATAGTGTTCAAGGCTCCATGCTTCACATAAATTCAAGGACAGTTAAAAGGTGGTAAGTATTTAAATTTCTTCCTAGAGAATGATTTGCAGTCTTATTAAATTTGGGACAGACAATTATTAATGGAATCAGAGTAAATTTTAAGCTTCTTAAGAAATACTTTGTCATTAAACTCCTTCAGGTTAGCAGAACCTTTAGCCCTTCAGAATTAAGAGTTAGAAATGAAAGATTCTAACATTAACCTGTCCAATCCAAGGTACAAAATATGAGATGCAATTATTTTGTTAAAAGAAATATTTTTAAAAGATGCATTTAAGCATATCTAATTTATATTTTCAAAATTCTCTCCCTTTTCAGGTAGTATATGATGAAGTCACAGAGCTCCAAGGACATGTCTTAATGCTTATTGTAAAGAGCAAAACCACATTTGTAGGAGCAATTAACATCCAACTCTGCAGTGTCATGCTCAATGAAGAAAAATGGTATCCACTAGGTAACAGTATAATTTGAGCATTTCTTTGAACATACAGATTCATTAACTACTCATATTTTTTTCACTTTGGGGCCTCTCTATCACAAGATCAGGACTGTTTTTTTTTTTTTAATCAAAGGTAGTGTGGTAAATTAAGGACACAGAGAAAAGAAATCAGAATCAATGTTTTTAGCTATTTATTCTCTATGTGTATTTCACTGTTTTCTTAGAACCATTTTTCCAATTGATTGTGTAAATTGAATATGTAAAATAATAAAAGGATATTTTAGTGTATCTTCTAAATCAAATGTGTTCACTTTATAATTATGTGCCTATAATTAAAAGCAATACTTTTAATAGTTTTTTAAAAAGACAAGCAAATCAATTTCATCACTTCAAGACCTAAGTATATCTGAAACCAGTTTTTAAAATTTGAATTAAGTATCTATACCTACACATCCACTTATAATCTTATATTTATTGAAGGCATTAGTAAGCTCTGGCAGAATACTATAGTTATTTTCTAACAGAAAAACCAAGCATAAATGCCTAAAATTCTTAAATCCAATTTTTGGAAAAATTTTTGTAGTTTTTTCACCCTCTTCAATACTCATCATCACTGGATATCACCCAATCAGAGGCATTATCACATTATAAACTTTGTTATACCTTAATTCAAAGATCTCAAACTCTGAAACCCTCCCCTCTGATCAAAACCTCGTCTCTGTACAACAACAAGTTTTCTTACTTCTGAACCTACTTTCATACCCATCATGACCTGAGTAAACAATCCTGGAGGGACTTCCTTGGTGATTCAGTGGTTAAGAATCTACATTGCAGTGCAGGGGACTCAGGTTCCATCCCTGGTCAGGGAACAAATATCCCACATGTCACAGGGCAACTAAGCCCTAGTGCCTTACTATGGAGCCTGGGAGCCCTAGAGCTGTGCTCCACTACAAAAGAAGCCTTCACAGTAAGAAGCCCATGCACCACCACCAGAAAGTAGCTCCAGCTTACCACAAATAGAGAAAGACCTTACACAGCAACAAAGACCCAGTGCAGCCATAAATTAAGTTTTTCAAAATCCTGCAGATTTCTACCTGCAAAGTAGGTACAAATCAAGGCACTTTATCATATTTTTTAAGAGAATTAAATTGCTTTTAAAAAATTCCTGCCAATTAAATTATTAAAACCCTTGCTTTACTCAACGTTCTCCTGTGTATATTAAAAAAAGCAACTTAAGCTCTTTTTATACAGTCATTGGCATAAGCCTGTAAAAGACTGTACATTTATTCATTGAAAATATATGTGTGCCTAGTGTGGGCTGATATGGTCTTGCTCTGAACACATGATCATGTGAGTCGAGTCATCCATAATCCTCTGGGCAGTGACTGTGTGTTTCAGGTCCATTCCCTCTCCTTTTCTAATAGAGTAATTCCATATCCTTCTCTCTGATGAAACCCCAGAACCCTCTACCGTAATCCTCACTCTCAGTTGATGACTGTGTTTCCTCCTTCACTTAGAAATTGGAATCAGTCCACTAGCACATCTATGCACTCAGCACAGTCTACATTCCACCTTTCTACTTATTATCACAGAAAAACAACCCCAGCTCCTACCAGAAACCAATCTCTCAGCTTGTACATTTGACTCCAGGCCCTCTTAGCTCATGCATTGGCAAGTGGTTCTTTACCAATTGTGCCACCTGGGAAGCTTTTGGATCATAGGAAAAAGAAGAGAATTTCAGAAAAACATCTACTTCTGTTTCATTGACTGTGCTAAAGCCCTGGACTGTGTGGATCACAACAAACTGTAGAAAATTCTTAAAGGATGTGAAAAACAAACTACCTTATCTGCCTCCTGAGAAACCTGTATGCAGGTCAAGAAGCAACAGTTAGGACCAAACCTGAAACAACACATTGGTTCCAAACTGGGGAGGAATATGTCAAGGCTGTATATTGTCACTCTGCTTATTTAACTTGTATGCAGAGTACATCATGTGAAATGCTGGGTTGGATGAATCACAAGCTGGAATCAAGTCTGCAAAGAGAAATATCAATAACCCCAGATATGCAGATGACACCATCTTAATGGCAGAAAGTGAAAAGGAACCAAAAAGCCTCTTGACAAAGGTGGAAGAGGAGAGTGAAAAAGGTGGCCTAAAACTCAACATTCAAAATACAAGATCATGGCATCTCGTCCCATCACTTCACGGCATAGAGATGGGGAAACAATGAAAACAGTGAAAGACTTTGTTTACTTGGGCTCCAAAAACACTGCAGACAGTGACTGCAGCTATGAAATTAAAAGACGCTGGCTCCTTGGAAGAAAAACTATGAAAAACCTAGACAATGTATTTAAAAGCAAAGACATTACTTTGCCAACAAAAGTCCATCTAGTCAAAGCTATGGTTTTTCTGGTAGTCATGTATGGATGTGAGAGTTAGACTATAAAGAAGGCTGAGCACCAAAGAACTGATGCTTGTGAACTGTGGATTTGGAAAAAAAGACTCTTGAGAGTCCCTTGGACTGCAAGGAGATCAAACCAGTCAGTCCTAAAGGAATCAACCCTGAATATTCATTGGAAGACTGATGCTGAAGCTCCAATACTTTGGCCACCTGATGCAAAGAGTCAACTCACTGAAAAAGACTCTGATGCTGGGAAAGATAGAAGGCAGGAGGAGAAGGGGACGACAGAGCACAAGATGGTTGGATGGCATCACCAACTCAACGGACATGAGTCAACATGCTGGGAGATGATGAAGGACAGGGAAGCCTGGCATGATGCAGTCTGTGGGGTCACAAAGAGTCTGACATGACTGAGGGACTGAACAACAACAACCTCTTACCCACTCAAAAACAGTACTGGAATTCTCCGCTATGCAAAAGCATCATTTCTTCATTCTCTTCTAGATAATTCTCTTCAACATACATGGTTACATGATGGAACAACCATTCTAAAATATATATATATATGTGTATATATATATATATATATGTATATCTCAGCACTTCTGTCTTCCTTCCAAATATTCATCTAATTGACTGGCTCTTTTCTGCAGCAGAACTTTTCAAAATGGTTGTCTCTAATCTCTGCCTCCAGTTTTTCTCTTCTCGTTTTCTCTCAGACCATTCCAAGGAGATGTTTGTCCCAAACACTTCAATGAAACTGCTTTTGTCATGATGCCTACTGACCTCCACCTAGCTAAATCCAAAGCCCTGATCCAAACTTACCTATCAGCAGCATTGAAATACACAGTCAATAACCCTCTTTCTCAAAGCTCTTCCTTTGACTTCCAGAACACAACACCCCTTTGTGCTTTCCTCTATATCACTGGTCCCTCCTTCTCAGTCTTCCATGCAGAAGCATCTCCACAGTCTCCAATGCTGATGTGTCCAGGGCCCAGTCCTTGGTCCTCTTCTCCATCAACTTCCACTCCCTACTGGTCTCATCCCATTTTGATGGCTTTAAATATCATATGCTACATGCATGCTAAGTTGCTTCAGTCATGTCTGACTCTGTGACCCATAAACTGTAGCCCACCAGCCTCCTCTGTCCATAGGATTCTCCAGGCAAGAATACTGGAGCGGGTTGCCACATCCTCCTCCAGGGGATCTTTCCAACCCAGGAATTGAACCCTCCTCTCTTATGTATTCCCAGTTTTACAACTCCAGCCCAAAATATGGCCAGGATGATGGAGTAGGAAGACTCTGAATTCACCTCCTTCCATAGGCACACCAAAATAACAACCAATTACAAAGCAACTCAGCTATTTGTAGACAGCCACTAAATGGACGAGAATTTGCACAAACTCAGGGCAATAGTGGAGGACAGAGGAGTCTCAGAGTGCTGCAGTCCATGTTGGATACAACTTAGCTACTGAACAACAACAGAGCAACTGTAAATGAGAATAATCTGAAGACTAGTAGAAAATTTCTACAATTAGGGATAAGAAGAAGGAATCACAACAAGATGAACAGGAGGAATGGACACACAAAGTATAGTCAACTCTTCCCAGATCCCACCACTTACCCTCTCCACCTGTTTCCTCTCCTGGTCAAGGCAATCCTATCAACTATGGCCCAAATTACTACAATTGCCTTCTTCTAAATAGTCTCCTTAGTTTCTGTGTTTACCCTGCCCGCCCTTATAGTAATAGTAATAGTTTTAGTCGCTCAGTCATGTCAGACTCTTTGAGACCTCACGGACTGTAGCCTGCCAGGATCCTCTGTCCTTGGGATTCTCCAGGCAAGAATACTGTTGTGGGTTGCCATTACTTTCTCCAGAAGATCTTCCCAACCCAGGAATCAAACTCAGGTCTCCTGCGTTGCAATCAGATTCTCTACTGTCTGAGCTACAAGGAAGTCCTTACAGTATATTCTCAACACAGCAATTGGAGCCATCCTGTTGTTCTTCTGCTCAAAACCTTGCAGAGCCTTCTAATCTCAGAGTAAAAACACAAACCTTCAAAACAACCTAAAAAGCCCAATGTGATCTGGCCTCCTTTTGGTCATCTCTCTGATTTTAACTCCCATTACATCCTCCTGTGCTCAACACACTCAAGAAACACTGGCCTCCTTTCCATTCCCTGAGTGCTCTAGGCATATGCTTCTTCCCTGGAATCTTTATCATGCAGCTCCTTTCCTCCAAAATGTGTTTTTGTCCTATACATCCACCTACCTGTTCTCTCACTTCTTTCAAGTCTTGGTCATATGTTTCCATCTCGACCTGTCTGTGTCATCCTGAAACCTGCTCTGTCCTCAAATACACACCAGATCCTTCCCACTCAGCTCTACTTTTTTTCTTATATCCTTATCAACTTTGAACATTCTATACAATTTATTTATTTTGTTATTTATGTTTTGTATCCTTTCACTAAAACACAAGACTCTCAAGTGTTGTCACTGACAGTACAGCTATAGACCCAGGCAAGAAGAATCCTTGCTCAAGTGCCCTCATCATAGACCTATGGTGAGGTACATGACTCATCTATACCCACAAGCCTCATTCTAGACCAAATTCTAGGTACACATGACTCCAGAACTCCCTGCCCAAACAGCCTTTGCAGGCCTTCTAAGGATCCATTCACCTGAAGTCAGACCCCACATCAGGGTGAGGAATGCCTAGGCTCCAGTGGTGGCCAAGGGCAGGCTGCTTACAGTGTATATGGATGCAGCTTAAATGTACCAGCTGGAGTGTCCACAAATGTGCATGAGGCCACTGACAGTGCAGGAGGGAGCCAGGAGGCAAAAGCAGGACATAAAGAAGGACAGCCAGCTCTAGGAGAGGAGCCAGTCCTTTTCAGGTCATCATAATCCAACACAGATCTCTAAGACATTCAAGAATTCTCAATTAAAAGCTGTCTTTTCAAGAGGAGAATAAGACATGCTGTAGTTAATGACTTCTTGGCTTTATTTATAATTTTTATATTTAGACAGATGTTATGTAAATTTTATGGATTGAATTATGTCCCCTCCAAATTGTTAAGTCCTAACCACCAGAAGGGCTTCCAAGGTAGCTCAGTGATATAGAACCTGCCTGCCAATGCAGGAAACGTGGATTTGATCCCTGGTTTGGAAAGATCTCTTGGAGAAGGAAATGGCAACCACTCCAGTATTCTTGCCTGGAAAGTCCCATGGACAGAGGAGCCTGGACAGTGACAGTCCATGGGGTCACAGAAGAGTTGGACACAACTGAGCACAACAAAGCACAGTAACCACCAGCAACCTCGAAATGCAACTGTATTTGGAAATGGGGTCACTGCAGATGCAACTAGCTAAGAAGTCATCCTAGAGTAGAGTGGGCCTACAATCCAACAAGACTGGCATCCTGATAAAAGGAGGAAATCTGGATGTGGACCCGCAACCAGAGAGAATGCCATATGAAAACATGAAGTAGAGGTGGAGTGATACACGTAAAAGCCGAGGGATACCAACAGACTCCCTGAGCTAGGAGAGATGCGCGGGACAGATCAGAAGGAACCAACCCTGCCAAGCACTTAATTTCAGGCTTCTATCTCCCAGAAGTGTGAGACAAACGCATTTCTGTTGTTTAAGTCACCAAGTTGGTGTGATTTTTTATGGCAGCTCTAACAAGTGAATCTAATATTGACTCTTCATTTGTTTTGCTGTTCTAGCCCCTACAAAAACCCGGCATGTACTAGATGCTTAGTAAGTCTTTACAAATTAAATGCCTGAATAATGACTGAATGACACACCAGTGAAAGAAAAAAACAAGGTTCCTAGTCTTAACTCTCATTCATATCATGTTTTACAGCTCTTTTAGCCTTTTTATATCTGTATTTTATTTGCCTTTTACAAGAAGTCTAATGAGATGGGGAAGTGAAAGCCGCTCAGTAGTATCCAACTCTTTGTGACCTCATGGGCTATACAGTCCATGGAATTCTCTAGGCCAGAATATTGCAGTGGGTGGCCTTTCCATTCTCTAGGGCGTCTTTCCAACCCAGGGATCAAACCCAGGTCTCATGCATTGCAGGAGTATTCTTTACCAGCTGATCCAAAAGGGAAACCCAAGAATACTGCCGTGGGTAGCCTATCCCTTCTTCAGTGAATTTTCCTAACCCAGGAATCGAACTAGGGTCTCCTGCATTGCAGGTGGATTCTTTACCAACTGAGCTATCAGGGAAACCCAATGAGATGGGGAAGGGAGAGATTATTATAGTTTTAGAAACTAATAATATTCAAATGTCTCATAGCGTAAACTTTCCACTCAAATGAATTCTTGAATGTAATGTATACATACACACTAGGGGAGGGGCGGATTTTTAAGTTACCAGATGTGAGGGACTGGAAGCACTGGACAACTGCCCATCCCATGAACCCCAACCCCTCCATTCTCATCTTCAAAATCCCTGAGAAACTTCCACAGAAAACTAAGACATCTCAAAACGAGCAGGCTAAAAGAAACTGAGGATCACAGATATGACATGGCTACTGATATCAAACAATTAACCGGTTTTGGTAACAGACTCATTTCTAGCAAATACAGCTCAAGGTCAGGACTTGATTCCCAAAAAGAAATGGATTATTGAAGAGCTACCATGATTGACATATTATCTAGGCCCAAAGTGAAGATTTAATACATGAGAGAAATTCTGGCGACTAAACTACCCAGCAACCTTAACCCTCATATTATTAACACAAGTGTCACAAATTCAGATATACTTTATTTCTTAGCACAGGATCCAGAATGTTCTCAATACAATTTAGATACACATATTAAACCTAACACTTTTTCTTCAAAAAAATATTGGAGGGCTTCCTGTTGGCTCAGAGATGGAGAATCCACCTGCCAATGCAAGAGACATGGGTTTGATCCTTGGTCTGGAAAGATCCCACATGCTGCAGATCAACTAAGCCCAAGTACCACAACTGCTGAGCCTGTGCTTTAGAGCCCAGGAGCCGCAACTACTAAAACTCACGCGCTCAAACTACTGAAGCCCATGAGCCCTAGAGCCTGTGCCTGGCAACAAGAGAAGCCACTGCAATGAGAAGCCCATGCACTCTAATGAACTGTAGCCCCTGCTTGCTGAAACTAGAGAAAAGCCAACGCAAGAATGAAGACCCAACACAACCAAAATTAAATTTAAAAAATGTTTTTAATGTTGGAATGAACACAGCATTAACACAAGTTTCAGTAGACCAAGAGACACTGCTTGGACTTTAGGCTTTGGTAAGCATGGGCCATGTGGATTTATTAACCTTGGTAGTTTGTAATGGCTTAGATTGCACCAAATGACTGGTTTTTAGCATTAAAGGGATGTAGCATTAAACCTTTAGGCATTAATGAGTACAGACCATGTAAGATTTAGTCTTTAGAACAAAATAGACTATAAGAGAAAGATAACCCTTTTAAAATTTTCTTCAGCTTTTTAAGCATTAGGTGATAAAAGAACATCACTTGCTTTCTTTAATGGATTTCTCAGCCATATCTCAAAATAACTAGGCCAGAAATTTGAACATTAGCTGAATTTAAAGTGTGCTACCAGCTCTAGTAAAGTTAGAGCTTAAAATTCTTAGCTCCAGAGACAGATATGTTTGCCTACTGTATCAACTTCCCCAATCTGTGTTCGTGTGTGTGTGTGTGTGTGTGTGTGTGTGTGTGTGTGTGTATTATTTTGAAGTGACTTTAGGATAACAGCTGTGGAAGAGATGAGACCAAACCTGAATGTGTGTGTCATGTCCACAGTCTTCAGTCACAAAAACAACACTAGTCTCAAGGAGGTATCGCATTTGAAAATTAAAGAAACTCTAATTATTAGAGTTCAGATATTCCAACCATGCCTCCGATCGCAGAAGGGAAGTGAATTTTATTAATATTTAAATCAAAAAGAATGGGTATTCTTTTCATAAAGAGAATATGCCCTCTTCCTAGGCTGAGGTCAAAAAATAACTGACTGAGATTATTAAATGCCCCAAAACTGAAAAAGCAATTTAAAAGTCTGTGCCCATTAGCCTCTGGCTCTGAAATTCTGATTTACCCCAGGAATCAAGAAGGAACTGGAATTTTTTACCATCAGAACAAAGGTAGTATAAAAATGAAAATGAAATAGAAGGCATCAAACAGAGTAGTAATGAGAATGATATTTCCTTGAAAGAAATACTGGGGTCTTAAAAACATAAACTGGGCAGATATGAAGGGAAAATGAGATGCTAACAGCCAGGAGAGAGAACTACAAAGTAAAAAAGGTGACAGATTCAAATCCAGTTTCTCTTGAAAAAGTAATCGAAAAGGGCAGTGTATTTCAGTTGTTACTGGTTCAGTAGGGAGGAACGGTACCTAGAAAAAGTCAATCAGATAAAAAGAAGAAAGGCCTTGGAGAGCAGCTATCACAGCATCCTAGAGAGAGTTAAAATTAGAAAAACTTTAAAAAGATTTCTCATAAAGCAGCAGCATTTTGTAAGAACAACTGGGAAACCATCCCTCACAAACTGAGACACAGTTACGAAGTGATAAGCAAATCTGGTCATATTTGAGAGAGAAACCCAGGAAGACAGGTATAAAGGATTCCAAGAATTATTGTGTGACTTTAAAGGAAAAGAATGATTGGCAAGAGGGCCTAGGGGAACATATTTGGAAAATCTCTAGAACTGGTACTCTAAGGGAAAATGAAGCAAACAGAGGACTTACTGAAGGGAAATCAGACAGGATGGTTACAGGTCAAGACTTGCTCTGGAGCAGATATTGGTCTGAAAGGAACAGTTTAGGTGAGACTAACCACTTCCTGGGTGGCTCAGTGGTAAAGAATCACCTGCCAGGAGACGAGGGTTTGATCCCTGGGTCAAGAAGATCCCCTGGAGACAGAAATGGCAACCCACTCCAGTATCCTTGCCTGTAGAATTCCATGGACAGAGGAGCCTGGTGGGCTCTAATCTATGGGGTCACAAAAGAGTCAGACATGACTTGCAACTAAATAATGACAACACAACCTACTCCAGAGGATCAAGATGGTCAAGACTCATGTGAACAAGGGATGTGAAACAAACATGGAACTCACTGACTTCATCTCCCTCAAGACAGAACTTTGAGAGTAGAAAGAAAAACAAATGCCTAGGCCACAGAGCAAAGGGATAGGAACAGTTAACATGGCACTCAGGCCCAGGAAACACTGTTATCCTTATGTGAACTACAGAAATAGAGAGACCAAAGGATGAAGTAAAAAAAAAAAATCCAGCTCAAACTATCTGAAAAGAATATTGAAACAATAAGAGGGGCGAAATACCAAAAGTTTTCCTCTTGTCATCAGAAAAAGAACTTCAGGGACAGTGGTTAAGACTTCACCATCCAATGCAGAGGTTATGGATTTGATCCCTGGTTGGGGAGGTAAGATCCCACATGCCTCTAGGTCAAAAAACCAGAAATACAAAATAGCTAGTCCCCCCATGCTGCAACTAAGACCTGGCACAGTCAAGTAAATAAATAATTTTTAAAAGGTTAAATTGTATACAAATGGAATGGAAAGTAGACAGAGAGCATGGGTCCCTGCAAATGTGTAGGTTTTTAAGGAATTTAACACCAGCTCCCACCACCATCCACCACTACCATGTGCTAAGGTGATGCGTAAGAATGCAAGACACAAAGCCCAACCTCTCATAAGCTCAAATTCCACTTTAATCTACCCCTTTGATTTTTAAATGGAAATTCCTAGTGGCTGGTAAAAATAACTTACCTCCAAAATACTACAGGGGACTCAAACTTTATGGCCTAAGAATCCAGAATGCATCACAAGAAAGCTTTGTTGGTACAAATATTTCCAGAGGGTTGTTACCTTGAAAGAAATGTAATTCAGCAAATGTTTAGACACTACCAAAAAACAAGGAATTTCAATAACTCCTGAAAATAGAATCTAATTCATATAGTCTCTCAATAAAATGTTCATTGGTCAAGCCCAAAAGGGCTTCACTAAAAATAAGCGATTCCATTTTCCCAATCCTAATCCACAACATGAAGTTCCTGCCTTTGTGGCTCACAAATAACCCCTGAAATTTGTATAAAGTTTTCAAGTGGAATCTGGGATTTACGTGTCTGCATCTCTCAAGAAACCATATACTACCTAAAATTTAAATAAAAACCTCCTTTTTACAGCTCTAGGCAGTTCTTCCACCCTTCTTTCAAAAATAGGGCAACTTAAGAGCAGCCAGCATCAGTGGCCTCCAGTGGCCACCATCTCCCGAACAAAAGTCAAGGTAAGTCTAGACAGTGATCCGCATATTTTCTTTTGAAGTTCTAAACAACCAGAAGCAAGGGGGGGAAAATAAAGGTCAAAATTAATGACAAAGCAAAACTTTCCTGTCGTTGATCACTACCAGGTAATGAGAGTAACAAAAGGAAGAGTCCAGGTTTTGTTAATGCCGTCCAGCCAAAGACCACCAGAAACACACACAGTGGGCTAACTCCTCATCTCAATGAGGCAGATACACAAATGAAGAGCCATGGAGTGTCTCAGCAAAGGACGTACTATCGGATTCAGGCTTGTGCTGGATGATTTGAGAGAAGGTCCAAGGGAAGCAGGTGAAGAATCCAACAGTCACTTACGTTTCCCCAGGAGTGCTTGGTACTTTTGTGTTTGGACAATATTCATGCTTCTGACAGGTGCCCCACCATGGTTACAGACTTACAGACTGGCCCCGTTTTCCTCCTTATCCATCGTGGTCACGCGGTGGCCCCATTGGGTGTTGTGAAATTGTTCACGCCCGGCAAACGAACACCGTAGCCTGACTGTGAGTGTCAGGCTAGCTCCTAGCAACACCAAGGCCTCCCTGACAGTGCAAAGTCACTTCCTAGCTGTCACTTTCCTCAGTTGCATGGAGACATAAAGCAAGGAATGTAACCTAATCTAGGAGGTTATGGATGGCCACCCCAAGGAAGTGACATTTAAACTAGAGTTTAAAAGCTAAAAGATCTTCCGTTAGCACAGCCTGGAGGTTCATTTCAGCTGTCTCTTCTGTTTCCTTTCCCTCACCAACACCATTATTTTTCTACAAGTGAATTAGCCTTAGAAGTAAGTCAAAGCTGGCTTTTCACACCATTACCAATCTTCTCTAATGTGAGAACATCCCTGGCAGTGGAGTTTCTATGAGTAGTGTCTGTTCAAAGCTCTTGTGAGAAAATAATAATAGTAGTAATAATGGTACCAGTTTAATTTAAAGGGTGATGTAAATGATAAATAATGCACATAAAATAGAAACAAACATGCCTAAATTCCAAGATTACTGGAAGGGAAATAAAATAATCTAATGTTTCCTTTCAAAATTGCATTTCTAATGTAATGTGGGATATTAAAGAAAGATTTTGTCTTCAAAGAGTGAGGGAGGTGGGAGGGGTTTCAGGATGGGGAATACGTGTATACCTGTGGTGGATTCATGTTGATGTATGGCAAAACCAATACAATGGTGTAAAGTAATTAACCTCCAATTAAAGTAAATAAATTTATATTAAAAAAAAGAGTGAGCTGAGTTTGAGTGGTACCTGAAGTAAAGTGAGAAAAGGAAAGATCCTTTTTTCTTATTTTAAATCTTTTTGGTATAAATGAGAAATAAGTTCTTTCTGCTTCAAGAATTAAGGAACTATTACAATATTCACCTGATGAAAGCCTTTAAACTTTCATGGAATTCCAAATCTTCAAAAGGCTTTAGGAGTTTAGAGAAGGTGAAAGCCTTGCACTAATGGGGGGAACAGGCCACTTGCTATTAGATTGAACAGTAAATGATTTTAATAAGATCCTTCTGGAATGGATCATGCTTGAAAAAAACAACTTATAGGGATCCTACTGGTCACATAAGAACTTGTGAAACAGCAGAGCAAAGAGGATAGTCGGGTGATGGGGGTGGCAGTTACCCCAGAGCCTCAAAGAACACTTTGCTAGGAACGCATCATTCTAGTGAAGCAGTTCCAACCACCAATGGGAGGCTGCTGCCATGAATTCCCCCCAGTCCGATGGATGACAGCAAAAGCCCAGAAGCAGCTGCTCTTTGGGACCTCGAGGAAGAAAACCGGCTATAAGGGTAACGCTGCATGCTCTTCAGCCGTACGTATGGATCCGGGTTTGTCAAATTAGTTGTACCACGTGCATCTCTACCATAACTCTCAGTGGAGATGATAATGAAAATGTAAGGCCTAAGCCACAGTCAGGAGATGGAGAATTTATGGAAGTAATTTCCTTACTAAAGAATGACCCGCTGAAGAGATGAGATGCTCTGGTAGCTGAAGGGTATCTGAGAGTAGATGCCAGAGTCTATTTCTGTGCTCAGGTCACTAAAACATGCACACGTGAGGCCTTCTGAAAGGCTCTTCCTGAAGTTGGAACGCCAAAGGACAGCAGCCACGTTTTTGTGCACAGAACCACCAGGCCTCCTCCACTAAGACTTTGTATCCGGCTTAGTTTTCAGGGAGATTTGAAATTAGCCTTTTCATAAAATAAAAGCATTATAAATAAATACAAAATCCTTTTGTAATCTGGCAAAAGAGAAGCATTCCTATGAGAATTGGCTGTTCATTTCCCCCCTGGGAAGACTGCGCTCATGTGCTTATTGTGCCCAACTCTTGTGTGAGTTCATAGGCTATAGCCTGCCAGGCTCCTCAGTCCATGAGTTTTTTCCAGTGCTTTCCTACTCTAAAGGATCTTCCCAACCCAAGGATTGAACCCGCATCTCTGGAGTCCCCTGCACTGCAGGCACCACGCCACTGGGGAAGCCCACTGGGAAGACTGTCTCTTGGTCTTAACTGCTGACAGCCCATGAAGGAGGATCTGGATGATTATACACTGAGCAATCTGGGATACCCAACTTCTTATGGGCTGGGTATTTCAATTCCCAGTGGCATGTTTATTTTAAATATTTAGTTCTGAGGCTAAACCATGATAGTAGGAAAACATGGTAGATGACTTTTTTGTGTATTTTTCTGGCTATCAAGTGATAATGCATTAACAATCATAAACAAAGAGTCATTTTTGTTGTTTTAATTATAAAGTCAGATTTAATTTCAACAAATACTTATAATGGCCCTCTTTGCTGTCAGAAATTTTACTGGGTGATTTCACCTCACTGCCATGCAACAGTGTGGTAGAATCCGTATTAGTATGCTTGGTTTTGTGAAAAACAGTTAATACTGAACCATATTCTTCTACATATGACATTTAGTAAAGCAAAACCCTGCTGATGGTGAGAAGCCCAGTATACGAAATAGCACAGGAATTTCAAATCTGACCAAGAGACTAACTTCAATGTACATTTAGTGCAGATTCAGAAGGGAAGTGGAAGTCACTCAGTTGCATCTGACTCTTTGAGACCCCATGGACTATATGGTCCATGGAATTCTCCAGGCCAGAATACTGGAGTGGGCAGCCTTTCCCTTCTCCAGGAGATCTTCCCAACCCAGGGATCAAACCCAGGTCTCCCACATTGCAGGCGGATTCTTTACCAGCTGAGCCACCAGGGAAGCAGATTCAGACACAATGCAAATTCATTCCAAGATCTGGGCATGTAAGCCGCTGTAGTACATCACTTTTAGAGGTACAGAGTCTGGAAGGCAGTTTGAATGCAAATCAAAATCATATGCACTCATAAAAATGTCTGTGTAATTACAGGGTACCCAATCCAGTGCACAGCATCTAAGAACTAGTCTGAGAGTGTAAGGGCTAATTACTCTCCAGGATGTAAAGGGCACTAAGCACCTGGAATCCAGTTCCTTCCCATTACAATATGCACTCGTGAGTGTCTAGAAGTTAAAACTCTCTTAGATTTCACATTTCTTTTATACCTCCAAATATTTGCCAACATATGTTATTCACTCAGACATATTTTAGAAACTTGTGAATTCTACTAATTAAACATGATACAAGCAAGTTGAAAGAGCAGCCTCAGATGCAGAGGGGCCAGAGAAATTGGCTGACAAGGATGTCACACTGAGTCAGGACCCGCTGAAGCTTTTGTTTTGTTTCTACTGCTCTAGTTTGCATATTTAAAAGTGAATTTGCTCAGTACTTCAAAATAATTATTTTTCTTTACATTAAAGGAAAAAATATCTAGACATTCATTCTAGACTGTTTTATTGCAATGTGTAAGCTAATGATATGTCAAGTACCATGAGTGGCTATCTGATGTACCAAACATAAATAAAAAGGGAAGCGGGCTCAAGACTCTCACCCATTTTGGAAAACAGAGGAACACGACGGTAACCTGCAAAAGGAAGCACATCTGATTAACACAATACAAATACATTCATCAGCAGGGGCCCCAATAGGGCTCCTGAGAAATAACATGCTTTACTGTTTGTTGTCCAATTGCTAACTCATGTCTGACTCTTTGCAACCCCATGGACTATACAGCATGCCAGGCTCCTCTGTCCACCACAATCTCCTGGAGTTTGCTCAAAATCATGTCCATGAGTTGGGCTATAGGGATGCCCAAAATATTTTCCACTGAGAAGGCAATGGCACCCCACTCCAGTACTCTTGCCTGGAAAATCCCATGGATGGAGGAGCCTGGTAGGCTGCAGTCCATGGGGTCGCTGAGGGTCGGACACGACTGAACGACTTCACTTTCACTTTTCACTTTTATTTATTGGAGAAGGAAATGGCAACCCACTCCAGTGTTCTTGCCTGGAGAATCCCTGGGACTGGGGAGTCTGGTGGGCTGCCGTCTATGGGGTCGCACAGAGTCGGACACGACTGAAGTGACTTAGCAGCAGTAGCTACAGTGTTAACTGTAAGAATGCACTGTATTCTCCTGAATCTCATACTTGGGGTAGATATAAATTGACTGTCTCATGTCAAGTCTTGGACTACCTATTGTTGTGCCAGAAATCCATGTCCATTGAGTCAGTGATGCTATCTAACCATCTCATCCTCTGCTTCCCCCTTCTCTTTTTGCCTTCAATCTTTCCCAGCAAGAAATAATAAAGTACATATAAAAACTAGGACTATGCAGCTATATTCCATCATGTATCTTCATTTTCCTCCAAAACAAAATGTTTGACGTTTCTACTCCAGCATCATACTAAATACCACACAGCTCATACTTCCCCACCTCTCCCGCCACCCCGAAAATGCTGCATCTCCAAAATTAGCCATCACTCTTCTGCTTCAGAAAAGCTGTTTCCTAGGTACATCTCAGATGGTACTAGAAAAGCAAATATAAGGATAAAATTGGGAGCACACTGTAAATCACCCCAGAGAGGTGACTGCAAGGCAGCTCTGAAAAGAGTCAAGATAAGAGTGTTGGGCTCCCTGTCTCCTCTCAGGTGGAAAAAAAGAGTCACTGCTTCTCCTTTCTGAATGGTTCCCATCCTTCATTCCTTCATGGCAGTCATGCCTACTCTTAACTGAAACAAAAGAGCTATAATCCATGCAGAGAAATTTTCATATAAGTCAAGTTTGTTTAATTAGTTTACCTAGCATTCCCAGTCCCTAGTCCCTTCTGTATCAGAACATACTTCTATACTTCCACTAGGAAGAACTATATCAATATATATAGATAGATAGAGATAAGTATATCAATATATATATATTTTTTCCTTTACATATCTGACTGTCATGAAGAGAGCTATTTGGTATATCAAAGAGTCTCTTTGTTAACTCAAGTTATACATAAATATTAGCACAGTCTTCTTACTTTTCAGAATATTACCTCTGTTCATGCACAGAACTGGTAAAGTATATTGTCCAAGAAATTCATTTCCAGCTATTAAACCTTGATTTTCAGCAACAAAACGAATCAATGCTAATTCTGGCACCTGAATAACAAATGTGAATGTTTCATTCCATCTTGGATTAAAAGCTGAAATATAAAGGAAGAGATAGAATGAAAAAAAAAATCAAACTTTGTTCCTAGGGGAAAATGCTTAATATCTGTTCTTTAAAATTCTTATTTTTAACACTTTAGTAGTAATAATGAAAGCTGATGGTTTAGAGGACTTAAATCTTTAATGCATGCAATTAGAAAGAAATAACAATGGCAATAATAATACTTATTAGGTATTTACAAGTGCTGGGCAATATTCTCACTTAATCTCACTTAATCCTCACACCAGGGTTATCTCTATCCACATTTACAGATGGGAAACTGAGTCACAAAGATGTTTCATAACCTTCAAAAATAGCCATTTTTGTGTGTGTATGAAATAGCCTTCAAGAAATAGCCATTAAGTAGTGGGGCAGGAAATCAAACAAATGGTGTCTGATTTCACAGCAGAAACATGTAACTGTTATACAATATGACTGCTGTGTTCAAGTATTTTATCAACACAGAAAACTTGAGACAACAGGAAGTTATATAACATCATTTTTCTAGATCAGGACGTATTATGGGAAGAACTACAGACAGCAGTTGGACTGAGAGCTCACTAATGTTTGCTCTAAAGTCAGCTCTTGATCCTTCTTTTGATTAAATGCTTATTTTCAAATCCAAAATTGATGAGTAATCTATGTCCCTAGCGAAACAGATCATCCCAAATACTCTCCTGCCAAACAAGAAATCCAAATTGCTTTACAGTGTGACCCAAATCAGATAAAAATTAAGCATAATTGAATGGAACCAAGAAATTCTCATCCAGATCAAATAAATGCTCTTACTTTAATAAAAAAAGTTCAGGGAAAAATAATGCATTGTTTTTCATGTACAAAGGCAATGGTACACATGCTACCTCCATAGAGTTGTCCTTTGTGTCATGTTTCAGCACATATTGAAGTATCTGTGACTAATTATACCATATCTATGCTTTCTATGGTGTATCTGTGGTCACAGTGCACATTTACTAGGTAGGAATTCAGAATGCAGTCAATGCTAGTGAAAATACTAAATGAATTGACTCACATTGAAATAATGACCATCTTACCTTGCCCTAATAGAGAAATAATTCAGTGAAGTACAGGAAACAAGTTTAAGAGTGAAATCTCTATAGACACTGCAAAATGTCTGCACAAAATTCTTATGCTAACTTATTCTCTGTCTTCTAATCCTGCTTGACCATACTCTTTCTTTCATACACACATAAAATCATATATAGATATATATGAAAGTCCTTTAGTTGTCAAATTAAAAAAAAATTGATAGTTACAAATATAGGTAAAAATCACAGGACTTCCCTGGTGGTCCAGTGGTTAAAGAATCCACCTTGCAGTACAGGAGACCCAGGTTCAATCCCTGTTCAGGGAACTAAGACCGCACATGCTTTGGAGCAACGAGGCCTACCCACCACAGCTAGAAAGACCAAGTGCTGCAGCTGCTGAAGCCTGCACATCCCACAGCCTGCGCCACAACTAGAGAGTCCAGCACCACAAGGAAAGATCCCACATGACACAACGAAGATACTCCATGCTGCAACTAACACCTGATGCAACCAAATGAATAAATATTTCTAAAAAATCACTTCCTTATTGCACGTAGACGTGATTGTTTTCCTCCCAGATGCTCATGTCTTTCAATGCACTCCCATCACCATAGTAGCTAGGCCATCTCAGCACCCTTCTCGTCCGGCTATCGACACTTTCAGTCCTGCCAGTCTTCCTCACGTGCATCCTCCATTCCTTTTCTGATGGTGCAGCCCATCTTTAAGACTTGACTTCTGCATCGTGTCACTGTGAAACCACATCCTGACTCTCTCCTGTATTTCTCATCTCTCTCTCTCATACTACTTCCTCTCTACTCTGTAGAAACGATCTCTGTTAACACTCAGTTCTTAGTGCTGTATAGCCCTATTTAGAAGTTTTAATTTTCTTCATTTTATACAGAAAAGAAAGTTTCAAATGCTGTGTCATGGCTTTCACGATTTTCCACAGCCATCCCCAAAGTCAATCTCTCGTTTTATCTCACAACTAATCTTCCTTAAGTATACTGTATTTGAACTTTTGTACTTTCTGCTGACGTGTTTGAATTTTGTTTTCTCCATGTTTTAGCACACATATTAGTACTTTTGCCTTAAATTACCCTATCCTAGGGAATTCCCTAGAGGAACAGTGGTTAGGATTCAGCACTTTCTCTGCCATCACCTGAGTTCAATCCCTGGTCAGAGAAATAAGATCCCACAAGTCTCAAAGTGTGGCCAAAAATGGAGAAAAAAGAAAGAAAGAAAATTCCCTTATCCTCAATCTCTATTAAAAAAAAAAAATTCTACTCATTTGCCAAGAACCATCTTCAAATTTGCCCCTTCCATACAATTCTTTGTACTTTCTTTAAAGCACTAATGACTCTTTCATAACAATTTCATTTACATCTCATATTCCATACTGAACTATAAACTATCTATAATAAAATTAGTTGGGGCATACATAAGAATGCAATTAATAGAGATTTTAAGTTTTTTGATACTTAGAATCAGGCTTTTAACATGATAGGCTCAATAATGTCTGAGAACCAAAATGAATTTTTACAGGTATATTCCCATAAAGCCAGGGATGCAATCAAATTTCTAATGGGAGCTAAAATCACAATATTACATAAGGGATGCATGGAATAAATTAATGTTCTGTGCATTTAGTCATGAAGGCTCAAGTAAAGGGGATGGAGAGAACAAAGGATAGGTTACTAGAAGCTTCCTGATATTAGCAGTTACCGTTTCTTGACACTGCCATTTCAACTCTAACGGGAGCCAAATAAGGCAGGGAGTTACTACTAATATCCCTTCCTGATGATAACACAGGATGAGGTAATAAAACTTGCCAAATCTTTTTTCTCTCCTTTGTTCCTAGAAGCTGAGGTGGAGGAATATTTGGGGTTTGGGAGGAGGCAAACATTGGATTTGAGGGAATTATCACCAAAGAAGAAAAAGATAGCTCAAACTGCACCTGCTTCTCTGTCCATGCCACTCAACCTGGAGCATATTTCTAGACTCTGAAATGAAGTCCACTATACTTTGAGAATATTCACTCAAAGAAGATTCTACTCTCAAAGAATCAGCTGCAAGTTCTCTTCCTGAGTGATTCTGACTATCTGACTAACAGTCAGCCCCAAGCATCTATACTTTTCTAATGTTCTTAATGATTTTAACTTCAGAGAATAAATAACAGTGTTAGTACTGTATCATGTAAACTGTCATGAGATGCTGGCACACTGAAAATCTCACCAAAGTCACTTCTTTCATTCCTACATTTCCCTTCTGGCAAAAATGGCGGAATTATGAATCCAAATACTATTATGAGTAGGTTTCTATGGCATACTGAGTCAGAAGCCACAGACCTTTGATCTAAAATATACAAGCTGTTAAGTAAAACTATGCAACACACTATATCAGAGAAATCTTAAGCTTTTTATTTTGCACAGAAGCTAGCAGCTAGATAGATTTGAGGCTGTCAAAATCTCCCTCTTAATCGGTCAAACAGGAAAACATAAAAAGGAAGTAAAAATGGAAAAAACACTACTTCTTCAGGTCAGATACATTTTTGTATCTGTAATTGAAACTATATCTAACCAACCATTATTATCAAATTGTTTTTGCTGCATATAATACTTTGGTCATCTTGAACATAATGCAAAAGCTTTTCCTTATGAAAAGTAAATATGTATCAAAACTCTATCAATACATAATTTTTAAGCTTTCCAACATGAAGTCTAACAGACTGATCAATAAAATATATTAGAAGCTCACCATTTTTTTTAATTACACGACTCTGCTGTTTCATTTGATCGTTTGGAACCCCAAAAATTTCTACAATCACTAAGGTATCAGCTTTGTTTTGATAACTGGGAGGCAACTGGATACCACTGATGAGCTGCACAAAAATAAGTAAGTTCAAGAATTCAGCAGAACAAACTGTATCACTGCTAACTTTCAAAATAAAATGTTTTCCAAAAATTATGATGAACTAAGTCAAGTCCCACCAAAAAACAACATAGAAAACAAGGCAAATCTTAAATTTTAGTCCTTTTTGAGTTAAATTTCAACTTAAGTATCAAAAGATGATTACCAAATTATTCCATTTGACCCAGATGTGATTATAGTAGAATCCACATTCTCCAATATTTATGGTCGAACATATATTTTTATTCTAACAGCATTTGTTATGACTGTTGTAAAGCAATGTTTAAAAATATTATGACCCCATTCTGCTATAAGACAGACTGAGCACTCCAATAACTTGAACTATTTTTAAATCTGTATAGTCTATAAATAACAGAAAAAATGGAAACTATAAACATTACTTGAAATGTATGAAAAAGCACCACATAATTTTCTATGATAGCATTTTCTGACAATATAATTTACATGTTTGTATAAATTATCATGAATTTTCACCTTATCCATTGTAGTCTATATTATTATAAGTCATCTGGGTTTGAAAAATCAATTATTTCATATATACATATTTTAGGGATTGAATAGCAGAAAAATGTTTAACAAAGTAATTAATAATAATTTTATTTCACCTTCTATTATTCAAGCTAATTGTTGAAGCACAGATTTATTTAACTTTAAGGAACAAAGGAAATGATGTTGTTAAAGTGCTGTACTCAATATGCCAGAAAATCTGGAAAATTCAGCAGTGGCCACGGACTGGAAACGGTCAGTTTTCATTCCAGTCCCAAAGAAAGGCAATGCCAAAGAATGCTCAAACTACCACAAAACTGCACTCATTTCACACACTAGCAAAGTAATGCTCAAAACTCTCCAAACCAGGCTTCAACAGTACATGAACTGTGAACTTCTGGATGTTCAAGCTGGTTTTAGAAAAGGCAGAGGAACCAGAGATCAAATTGCCAACATCCGCTGGACCATGGAAAAACCAAGAGAGTTCCAGAAAAACATCTACTTTTGCTTTATTGACTATGCCAAAGCCTTTGACTGTGTGGATCAAAATAAACTGTGGAAAATTCTGAAAAGGATGGGAATATCAGACCACCTGACCTGCCTTTTGAGAAACCTATATGCAGGTCAGGAAGCAACAGTTAGAACTGGACATGGAACAACAAACTGGTTCCAAATACAGAAAGGAGTACGTCAAGGCTATATATTGTCACCTTGCTTATTTAACTTATATGCAGAGTACATCATGAGAAATGTTGGACTGGATGAAGCACAAGCTGGAATCAAGATTGCTGGGAGAAATATAAATAACCTCAGATATGCAGATGACACCACCCTTATGGCAGAAAGCGAAGAAGAACTAAACAGCCTCTTGATGAAAGTGAAAGAGGAGAGTGAAAAAGTTGGCTTAAAGCTCAACACTCAGAAAACGAAGGTCATGGCACCTCGTCCCATCACTTCATGGCAAATAGATGGGGAAACAGTGAAAACAGTGAGGAACTTTATTTTCTTGGGCTCCAAAATCACTGCAGATGGTGACTGCAGCCGTGAAATTAAAAGACACTTGCTCCTTGGAAGAAAAGTTATGACCAACCTAGACAGCATATTAAAAAGCAGAGACATTACTTTGCCAAAAAAGGTCCATCTAGACAAAGCTATGGTTTTTCCAGAAGTCATGTATGGATATGAGAGTTGGGCTATAAAGAAAGCTGAGCTTCAAATAATTGATGCTTTTGAACTGTGGTGTTGGAGAAGACTCTTGAGAGTTCCTTGGACTGCAAGGAGATCCAACCAGTCTATCCTAAAGCAAATCAATCCTGAATATTCATTGGAAGGACTGATGTTGAAGCTGAAACTCCAATACTTTGGCCACATGTTGCAAAGAACTGACTGATTGGAAAAGACCTTGATGCTGGGAAAGATTGAAGGTGGGAGGAAAAGGGGATGACAGAGGATGATATGGTTGAACGGCATTATCGACTCAATGGACATGAGTTTGAGTAAACTCTGGGCATTGGTGACGGACAGGGAGGCCTGGAATGCTGCAATCCATGGGGTTGCAAAGAGCCGGACACGACAGCCACTGAACTGAACAAAAGGAACAAAGTCTAAATAAAAAAGAACAGCATTTGATGTGTACTAATTTATAAAGTGTGAAAGGGAAAGTCACTCAGTCCTGTCCAACTCTTTGGGACCCCATAGACTATATGGTCCATGGAATTCTCTAGGCCAGTATACTGGAGTGGATAGCCTTTCCCTTCTCCAGGCAATCTTCCCAACCCAGGGATCGAACCCAGGTCTCCCACATTGCAGGTGGATTCTTTACCAGCTGAGTCACAAGGCAAGCCCAAGAATACTGGAGTGGATAGCCTATCCCTTCTCCAGCTGACCTTCCCAAACCCAGAAATCAAAGCAGGGTCACCTGCATTGTCAGCAGATTCTTTACCAACTGCGCTACCACGAATGTAGAAATTGAGACATGATTTCAATTTCTGAAGATTATAATAAATAGGAACAAATAAATAACTTTGAATAAAGGGAAAAATGAAAAAAGAAAAAGAATTAGGGCATATCCAATAAAAGTTTATTAAAAAGAAAAAAGGAGGGAAGAGAAAAGAAAAACATGCCAACGTGTAATTTTTCCTTTCCTACCTCCACACAGTATAGCACCCACTAGAAACCAGAGTGACTGCACAAATATTTAACGATCAGCATGGAATTGGCCCAGCAACCCACTGGAGTATTCTTGCTTGGAGAATTCCATGGACAGAGGAGCCTAGTGGGTTACAGTCCATGGGGTCCCAAAAAGTCACACATGACAACGACTGAACACCCATGCATCAGCTGACTATCAGCCCTCTGGGCAATATATCCTTTTTATTAGGGAGGTGTAACTCATGACAAAAAAAAAAATTGCTAACTAAGTAATAATGATAATTGAATATGAGCACTGAAATAGAATTTAAGAGATTTATTGTTCGAATAATTTGTACACTTCAATTCACAAAGTCCCTTCAAGGGCCACTGCAGAGGATGGATGTCAAGCAGACGACCCTTATTGGTCAACCAGATAGCTCTTGCTTTCATCTGGTGGTCTTACTCAGGAGACTTTAAACTTAGGAAATGATTGCATAGTTTTTATAAGCTTGAAAATAACCGATTTAATCCAAAGTTCTCTGTTTACAGATAACAAAGAGTAAACCAGAAATGCTGAATGACTTTATCAAGGACCTAAGAAAAATAATGGCAAAACTGGGCCTTCTGATTCTCAAATCATGCTCTCCACAATTTGTGCAAATATCACAAAGCTCCCTAGAACAATTAGAAGAGGGGAAGACCCACGTGGCTATGAGAGCAGCTTCCTAGGAAAATCATTAACCCTACCTCTTTCACATCATGTCACTTAAGCCCCTTTTGGAGTATAAATAGGTGGCATTTATAAACATCTGTGCATACCAGCTATCTTCCAACTTCGCTTTTCCAAATTAACCTACATGTACTAAGCAAATACGTTGTGTCAGTGACTGTGGATAAGGACTGAACAAAACATAGTCCTCATTTTTAAAGGACCCTCAGGCAAGCCGGGGGAGAAAGACAAGCATAACAAGTAAATAATTATAACTTGCGGTGTGGTAAGTGCCATAATGCATGCATGTATAGGATTTTATGGGCTTCCCTGGTGGCTCAGTGGTCAAGAATCTGCCTGCCAGTGCAGAAGATGTGGGTTCAATTCCTTGGCCAGGAAGACCTCCCAGGAAAGGAAATGGCAAACCACTGCAATATTCTTACCTGGGAAGACCCATGGAGAGAGGAGCCTGGTAGCTACAGTCCATGGAATTGCCAAAGAGTCGGACATGACTGAGCAACTAAACAACAACAACATAGGGTGTCGTGGAAAAACAGAAGAAAACTTCAAAAGAAATGCAACTTAGCACCGGAAAAGGTTTCCAAAAAGAAGTGACTCTGAAAGTCTTGAAAATAATGAGTCAGAATGCAACAGGCAGATGAAGAATGGAAGAGTAGTCCAGTCAAAGGAAACAGCATATGCAGTACCTAGAGGTGCCATTGAGGACCAAAAAGAAAAAAAGGCTTCCATATGGTTTCAAAATGGGTTAAAAGGCTGGGAGTGGTGAGAGATGAGGCTAGAGGAGTGGGACAAAGCCAGACTAAGAAAACAATCAGGAGACACAAATAAATATTAAGTAGACATGATCAGGTTACCCTCAGCAAAATCTCTCTTGTTGACTTGTAGAAGATGGGTCAGGATGACTGGGACAGGCTATCTAAAAACCCCTTAGGAAACAAAAGGAACAGAGGTGATGACAGATTAACAAATTCCTTAAAAAAAAAAAAAAAGACAGCAGCAAATGACATCAGATCAAGGGAATGAGTAAAAAAGACAATTAAAGTAAGATGTACAGAAGTTAGAGACTGATAAGACATGGGACATGAAGGAGATGTGGCAGAGAAGAATAGCTCCCAATTTTATGGCCTGAGTCAACGGAATAAATGAATTTGACTCAATTCACTGAGATTTCAATAAAATAGAAGAAAGTTAAATAAGAAGGGATGTTCGGCTTTAATATTTTAAGTCTGACAGAACACTGGTAGGGATGCTAGATGGGCCATTTAAAAATAAGCCTTTAGAGTCAAAAAATGAAGTCAGATTAGCAATATGAGCATGTTTGTGGTTGAAACCAGGAAAGTGTATAAAAGAATACAAACAGAATGTTTCGTTTGAGATGAGGATTGAGAAAAAGCCTTTGGCAACATGAATATTTTAGGGGCACATAGGGGCTACCCTGGAGAAGAGAATGGCCACGCACTTGAGTATTCTTGCCTGGAGAATCCCATAGACAGAGGAGCCTGGCAGGCTCCAGTGCATGGGGTCACAAAGAGTTAGATACGACTGAGCAACTAAGCATGCAAGGGCTTCCCAGGTGGCTCAATAGTAAAGAAAACACCTGTCAAATCAGGAGATGTGGATGCAATCTCTGGGTTGGGAAGATCCCCTGGAGAAGGTAATGGAAACCCACCCCAGTATTCTTGTCTGGGAAATCCCCATGGACAGAGAAGCCTGGTGGGCTACAGTCCATGGGGCTGCAAAACAGTTAGACATGATTTAGTAACTGAATAACAACAAAAGAGGAACCCACAAGTGAAAGTGAGAAAGAATTGCTTGGAGGTAGATTGAAAAAGAAAAGAGGAAACACACAGAAGCACATCAGTGAGATCTGTGTGGATTAGGAAGGGGTCAGAAAAGATGGCTGCTTCGTCCCAGCTATTCCCTAGAACAACTAGACATGTTCCTCTAATTAGAACAATGCGACTTTTTGAATTTTTTCATTCATGCAAAAAGGCAACAAAAAGATATGGCAAGATGCTGCAATACCATCCACCTACAATACCTGAAAAGATTAACAGAAATTTAAAAGGTAATAAGGCAATGTATGGCAAAACCAATTCAGTATTGTAAAGTAAAATCAAGTAAAAATAAAATTAAAAAATAAATAAATAAATAAAAGGTAATAAGGAAAATCAATGGAACTAAAAATATCAATGGGTAGTACCTAGCTTATATCATAACTGAAAAAAAGGCAAAAGTAATCTTACCCTTATTGTAAGTGTGAGTGGATTATTGTCTATTAGTACTTTATGTGGATTAAACTTTGTTTTTTTATCTCTTAGGAAGCGTGGTTTTAAAACATATCCAGAACAACCATTATCCAAAAATTTCCCATTTTGAAGATCCATAGGGAGACCAGGGGTCTGGAAATTTAAGGCCACTATAAGGGAAAAGAGTATTTTGACCTTGTCAGGAAATGAGGGAATATCTAAAGAAACATAGTTAAACAATTGAGTGAAACCTAATGATGGATTATATATCTTTGAACATTTTAAGAGCAAGTGTTTACCAAAAGACTCATGATGTTTAAACATTTGTTGTTGCCATGTCTACATTAACAGATGAAGGTGAGTTTCAGAACTTAGTCTGTAAATTATTCTACAGCTTTTGAGTTAAAAAATCAAAATGGCACACAGCACAGATTATAAAATAGCAATGTACATGTCAGATAACATTCAGGAAATATGAGAATAAAGAAAATCACTACATTAAATGCTGGAAGGGTTGACACCAATGTATCATAAACTTTCAAGTCTAAAGGGGTACTGTTATCTCTTGAGAAAGAGAGGAACAGGCAGAGCGATAATTGTTGTTAAAACATACAGACAACATCATATAGCCTGATAAACAGACACCGGTGGTATTCAGTACCACCATCTGCCCCCCACTGCCCACCCAAACCTATTGGCCTTGCCACAGTTCAGTAACAGAAGAGTTAACACTTGGCACTTTCTAACTGGTTAGTCCCAGTGGCATACCAGTTGATCAGTTTGGAATAAGGAGGGTCTGACAAGGATAAATAACAGAGCATATTACTCATTTTTCAATATTATGAGTTCAGAAGTGATTAAAGTACAAAAAGCACAGGTCACTTGATTTGAAGAGGCCCTTATCAAATCTTTCATGCAAAGCACCTGATCCTCACTGTCCTCTTACGTTCATTTTCAGTTTCTTTCTCCCCTTCCTACACTTCCCATGCAAACTCTTCATGAATTTAACTTCCATGTTAAATTCCCTTACCTAGATTTATCCTCGGAGAAGGCAATGGCACCCCACTCCAGTACTCTGCCTGGAAAATCCCATGGATGGAGGAGCCTGGTGGGCTGCAGTCCATGGGGTCGCTAAGAGTCGGACATGACTGAGCAACTTCACTTTCACTTTTCACTTTCATGCACTGGAGAAGGAAATGGCAACCCACTCCAGTGTTCTTGCCTGGAGAATCCCAGGGATGGGGGAGCCTGGTGGCTGCCGTCTATGGGGTCGCACAGGGTCGGACACAACTGAACTAACTTAGCAGTAGCAGGTTTATCCCATGCAACCCATTTAAGAATAAACTCAACCTTTGAAGTCAATGATTCATCAGTGCTTGACTCCAAAACTTCCCGGGTCAAAAATTTTTCAAAGGAAGCTCTTTTCCTTTGAAAATAAAACTGAATATTTTATTAGTTCACAAAATGAACTTATTTTGTCTTATTTTTGCAAAAACAAACAAACAAACAAAAAAAAAAAAATAAACCCAAATCTCAGTATTCTATATAACATACCCATTTGACAACCTACATTCCAAAATTCTTGAGGATTAAAATTAGAAGAGTCAGCTCTTGTTGCTTTGGGATATACTCTGGTAATGAACTTCCTGGTGTGAAGAATAAATTCCCTGGCTGAAAAACAAATATATTAAAATATTACAAAATATTTCAAATAAACTACTATGTCTATATATTTATTTAATTCTACAATTTTGATGTCTACTGTCTTGGCAAAAGTATTTGCAATTCATGAAAATCAAAATAAATTCATGCTTTTGTTTCATGGTATAATTCAACTGTTATTGAAAAGTTAATAATAATTTTTTTACAATTTTATGTAATCATTCACTTGAAGAAAGAAACAACTGAATAACATGTTTCTTTTTCTCACATCCAAGTTAATTTCACATTGACACAGAGCATATAAAATTCCAAAATAAAATACCATCCATAATGGTAAATGGTGTAAATTAGTTTTGAATCTTAAGTGACTTAAATGGAATAAATAGAAATGTGTAAAAAATATATGTAGACACTTAAAGAATATGTATAGGAATTATAAAGAAGTTGAAACAGACTGTGTGTATATATGCGTTTGTCCCAGGTACAGAGTGGTACAGAGTCTGCCTGCCAATGTAAGAGACTCTGGTTCAATCCTTACATCGGGAAGATCTCCTGGAGGAGGAAATGGCAACCCACTCTAGTGTTCTTGCCTGGGAAATCCCATGGACAGAGGAGGTCATGGCGTCCCATGATGTCACAAGAGCCAGACACGACTTAGTGACTAAACAAAAATCACCATTGGATACCCCTCAAATTTTTTACCACAGATTCCATATTTCTCCAGTGTTTTTACTCTTTCCCTATATAGATCCTCTTCCCACATCTATTTCAGCTAATATGGTGAGAGTCGTGGAAGAAATGGTTATTGCCTACACCCACTCTATTTGCTAGTCAAGTTTGAGCAGAATCATTGCCACTCTCATCCTAGATGCTACTCTTTTCCTAAATGCATGGTCAGATAAAAAATTAGTTACTGGAGTTAATAGTGATCACAGTAAATTTAATTAACTCACTTCTAGAGGCTATACCCTCCTTGAGGAAAAATTCATTTTGAAGCTACTCATGTATAAATGTGTTTTTTGTGTCCAACTGTTACAATTCCTTATCTAGTCCTATATTAGATGTCTACCTTTCGATAAAACATGGACTCTTCTGGGTCTTAAATTTTTTCATCTACAAACTGATAAACATGAATGATCACTAAATATCCTTAATCTGATTTTGTTACTTCTGAGACTTAGAAATTAAACATGCTATGTTTTCACCAATGCGATGTTTATTTTAGATAAATAAGAAAACAAAATAGAAAATATAAGAAAACAACATATAATCTCATCACTCTATTAATAACCCTGATAACCTCTTGGTATATATATTTCCATTATTCTGACATAGGTATATACTTATGCTTCAATTGAATCATATTGTTAACTCTCTTTTACAAACTTCCATTTTTGACTTACTAACATGAAAGCCATTCCATTTCAATAACATTCACCTATGACATTATTTTTAGATTAATGAAAAGCATTCATGTTTATGAAAACTTGTTTCTGATTTTTCCTTATAATAAAATTAAAGATGTTTATTATATCTTAAGAATGATGGACCTCCTTGTAGTACATCTTTCGGAGAAGGCAATGGCACCCCACTCCAGTACTCTTGCCTGGAAAATCTCATGGATGGAGGAGCCTGGTAGGCTGCCGTCTATGGGGTCGCACAGAGTCAGACACGACTGAGTGACTTCACTTTCACTTTTCACTTTCATGCATTGGAGAAGGAAATGGCAACCCACTCCAGTGTTCTTGCCTGGAGAATCCCAGGGACGGGGGAGCCTGGTGGGCTGCCGTCTATGGGGTCACACAGTCGGACACGACTGAAGTGACTTAGCAGCAGCAGCAGTAGTACATCTTTGACCAATCATTACTTATGTACTAGAGCCAAGCATCTTGGAATGCAAACTCGAGTGGGCCTTAGGAAGCATCAAACAAAGCTAGTGGAGGTGATGGAATTCCAGTTGAGCTATTTCAAATCCTAACTGATGATGCTGTGAAAGTGCTGCACTCAATATGCCAGCAAGTTTGGAAAACTCAGCAGTGGCCACAGGACTGGAAAAGGTCAGTTTTCATTCCAATCCCAAAGAAAGGCAATGCCAAAGATTGCTCAAACTACCGCACAATTGCACTCATCTCACACACTAGTCAAGTAATGCTCAAAACTCTCCAAGCCAGGCTTCAACAGTGAACTGTGAAATTCTGGATGTTCAAGCTGGATTTAGAAAAGGCACAGGAACTAAACATCAAATTGCCAACATCCACTGGATCTTTGAAAAATCAAGAAAGTTCCAGAAAAACATCTACTTCTGCTCTATTGACTACACTGGAGCCTCTGACTGTCTGGATCACAACACTGTGGAAAATTTTGAAAGAGATGGAAATACCAGACCAACTTACCTGTCTCCTGAGAAATCTGTATGCAGGTTAAGAAGCAACAGTTAGAGCCTGACATAGAACAACAGACTGATTACAAACTGGGAAAGGAGTAGGTCAAGGCTGTCATCCTGCTTTTTTTTTTTTTAATTTAAATTTCTTCATTTTAATTGGAGGCTAATTACTTTACAATATTGTATTGGTTTTGCCATACATCAACATGAATCCGCCACGGGTGTACACGTGTTCCCCATCCTGAACCCTCTTTCCACATCCCTCCCCTTACCATCCCTCTGGGTCAGGTTACTGATATTTCTCCCAGCAATCTTGATTCCAGCTTGTGCTTCATCCAGCCCAGCATTTCTCATGATATACTCTGCATATAAGTTAAATAAGCATCCTGCTTATTGCCAGGAGAAATATCAATAACCTCAAATATGCAGATGACACCACCCTTATGGCAGAAAGTGAAGAAGAACTAAACAGCCTCTTGATGAAAGTGAAAGAGGAGAGTGAAAAAGCTGGCTTAAAACTCAACATTCAGAAAATGAAGGTCATGGCATCTCGTCCCATCACTTCATGGCAAATAGATGGAAAAACAGTGGAAACAGTGTCAGACTTTATTTTGGGGGGGCTCCAAAATCACTGCAGATGGTGACTGCAGCCATGAAATTAAAAGACGCTTGCTCCTTGGAAGAAAAGCTATGACCAACCTAGACAGCATATTAAAAAGCAGAGACATTACTTTGCCAACAAAGGTCCATCTAGACAAAGCTATGGTTTTTCCAGTAGTCATGTATGGATGTGAGAGTTGGACTGTGAAGAAGGCTGAGCGCTGAAGAATTGATGCTTTTGAACTGTGGTGTTGGAAAGACTCTTGAGAGTCCCTTGGACTGCAAGGAGATCCAACCAGTCAATCCTTAAGTAAATCAACTCTGAATATTCATTGGAAGGACTGATACTGAAGCTAAAACTTTAATATTTTGGCCACCTGATGTGAAGAACTGACTCATTGGTAAATATCCTGATACAGGAAAAGACTGAAGGCAGGAGAAGAAGGGGACAACAGAGGATGAGATGGTTGGATGGCATCACCAACTTGATGAATATGAGTTTGAGCAAGCTCCGGGAGTTGGTGATGGACAGGGAGGCCTTGTATGCTACAGTCCAGGGCGTCACAAAGAGTCGGACAGGACTGAACGACTATACTGAACTGAACTGACTTTTGGTTCAAGAAAAGTGCTCTATACTCTTTCCAAAGAAATGGTGATGCTACCTTTTATAACTCTACTCAGTCCCTTTTCAAATACTGATCTAGTGTTTAATATGATGAGAATGAGAGAATTATAACCACTTTTGGCCCAGAAGTCCCAACTGCATGAACAACAACAAAAACCATCCTATAGTTTGAAATCATGGACTCTAGCAAAGTAGGTCAAATTCAAACTCCATTCACAATATTTCACAGTAAAAATATACTTTATATCACAATCCAACATACACACACACACACACACATTTTATAAAATAATACTTATGTTTCCTGTATACAATATACTCTTCTATATTCTATTATTTAGTTCTATTCCATTCCATTTCATTCTATTCTATTCTTTTAACTGCCATGTAGAGCTACTGAATAGATTTCTGGTCACAAACCTCAGTTTACAACAAAAACCAACAAGCCCTAAAATATCCAGCATGTTTCTAACAGGCATTTTGAGGAGAGGAGTTAAAACATGCCTCAAAACCCTAAAGCACCGATGGCGAGCCCAATGAGGTAAACCACCATATATATTAGAATCTGCATTTTCGAACAGTCGGGAGCTTTTCTCAAGTTTTCTTTTGCAGGTTTGGAGGTGCTGATTTTTCTGCTTCTACATAAGATAGTAGATTGCAGTTTTTAAAAAGGATATGGCAAGTCACCTTATTCTCATTGACTGTGGCTGCCTCAAAATGTGCCTCAGTGACAACCTGATTATTTTAGATTAAAGTTAAGCAATGGCCAGTGCAAGAGGGACACTTTCCCTCTTTTTCTCTTTCAAAACAGTAAATAAATCTCTCATGTGAAAGGTACACTCCCTGTATTCGAAGGTAGGACATCCTTTCCACCAATGATAGGGAATTCGGAGCTGAGAAGCCTATAAAAATAAACCTGGTGCCATATTTAATTACTACCCCAAGCTCAAACTGTTTATATTTTTCACTAATTTCCTGTCAGTTCCTCACACGTTTGTTTCTTTGTCTGGAAAGCATAAAAGCTGCCGACTCTGGTCACTTCTTAGGTTCTCATTTCTATGAATTAAATTTTGTTTCTTTTTCTCTTGTCAATATGTCTGGCATCAATTTTATAATTAGTCCAGTCACAAGAACTCAAGAGGAGTAAGAGAGAAAAGACTTCCCCTACCAACAGACCATTCCTTTTTAAGTTGATAACAGTTATTTAGTCACTAAGTCATGCCCAACTCTTTTGTGACCCCATGGACTGTAGCCACCAGGCTCCTCTGTCCATGGGATTTTCCAGGAAAGAACTGGAGTGGGTTGCTATTTTCTTCTATAGGGAATTTTCCTGACCCAGGGATTGAACCTGAGTCTCCTGCTTTGGCAGCTGTATTCTTTACCATTGAGCCACCAAGGAAGCTCCAAGTTGATGATGTTTCCCACCGTGTAAGTCTGAGAACAAGGCAGAGTCTGCTTCCCATTCTTTTTCCCAGGCCTAACAGTTGTATCTCGGGCTGTACCACGTAGAATAACGCACCTCAGATTTAGAGTCTGGAGACAATGAAAACAAGATTCAGAGACAAATGGCTCCTCTGTAGGTACACAGCTGGCAGCCTGGTCTGGGTACAATTTTTACCTCCTTCTTCACTTTAGAGATGCAGCTTCCAGTCTATTTATCTCTACCTCATAGAAGCCCACTTCTGCTAGTGGTAAAGAATCCTACCAACACAGGAGACACAAGAGACACGGGTTTGATCCCTGGGTTGGCAAGATCCCATGGAGTAGGATCCCACTCCAGTATTCTTGGCTATAAAATTCCATGGAAAGAGGAGCCTGGTAGGCTACAGTCGCAAAGAGTCAGACACAACTGAATGACTAGGTATTCATTCATTCATAGATGTCCACAAAGTTCACCTGGCTTCAATTTCACTGCCATAAGCCAATCAATCCTAAGGGAAATCAACCCTGAATACTCGCTGGAAAGACTGATGCTGACGCTGAAGCTTCAGTATTTTGGTCATCTGACGTGAACAGCTGACTCATTGGAAAAGCCCCTGATGCTGGGAAAGATTGAGGGCAGGAGGAGAAGAGGGCATCAGAGGATGAGATGGCTGGATGGCATCACCGATGCAGAGGGCGTGAATTTGGGCAAACTTCGGGAGATGGTAAGGGATAGGGAGGCCTGGCATGCTGCAGTCCATGGGGTCTCAAAAGAGCCTGACACAAATGGGTGACTGAACAACAAGCCTTTATCATCTTCAGCCAGCATCACTCTTACGCTGCTAACAGAGGCATCATTCAGAAACATACAAGGGATCATGTAACTCCTGAGACTTCAATCTTCTGCTCACTTACAAAGTTCAAGTTCCTTGTAATTTAGCTTTGCCCACCTCTGCAACCTTGTCACTCTCTACTCTCTCATATAAGCTGCTCACCCCCCAACAAAGTGTCCACACTGGACATTCTCAAGCAAGCTTCCATGACTTAGAGAAGTAAATTAACGGTTCAGTTCTGTGAAATAAAATGTAAAGTGACCTGAGGCACATAACCTTTTTTAAAATCTGTTAAATATGTTGAAATTGTATTAAAACATAGTTTTATGAACATTGTTGATCAATTTTGACATCTTAAAAGTGAATATAACTTGTTTAAACACTTCCTCTGTTTGAATTATAAGAATTTACCTGCCAACTTTGTAAGTTTTCGGGCTTGGGACTCCCCAATAGAGTTGCTTTCATTAAATTGTTGATATAGATTTGAATGATGAAAACTTTTGAACTTCTCAACTTTAGTATAAATAACAAGATCAGATAGGGCCATAGATATTTTTATCTTTGTGATGCAAACAAAAAAAAATAACAATTTCACAATTTTGCACTAATCATTTGAAAAATTCTTTTTCTAATAAAGAAAATATGCTTTCAAATCAATGATTTTAGTTTTTTCATAAGATTATATCCTCAAAAACTATTTGGATTTGGTCAATGTAAATATGTTCAATGATAATAGCATTTGATGTTACTTACCAGGCAATCTAAACCTAAAATCTAAATTCATGCAGTAAGTACTGAAGATGGCAATTACCTCTATTTCCTTTTCCCAAAGGTCTTAGTTTAGTCTCACGAATTTTACAAGTTCAGGAATTTTAGACTATTTCCAATGTGATCTAACATTTTGGAATAACTTCTGCTGTATAGCACACTATTGTACACTTTTCCAGCCCAGGATCTATATTCTCTGCCCTTCTGTTCAGTTCAGTTCAGTTGCTCAGTCATGTCCGATTCTTTGCGACCCCATGAATCGCAGTACTGCCAGGCCTCCCTGTCCATCACCAACTCCCGGAGTTCAGACTTGCGTCTATCCAGTCAGTGATGCCATCCAGCCATCTCATCCTCGGTCGTCCCCTTCTCCTCCTGCCCCCAATCCCTCCCAGCATCAGAGTCTTTTCCAATGAGTCAACTCTTCGCATGAGGTGGCCAAAGTACTGGAGTTTCAGCTTTAGCATCATTCCTTCCAAAGAAATTCCAGGGCTGATCTCTTTCACAATGGATTTATTGGATCTCCTTGCAGTCCAAGGGACTCTCAAGAGTCTTCTCCAACACCACAGTTCAAAAGCATCAATTCTTCGGCGCTCAGCCTTCTTCACAGTCCAACTCTCAAATCCATACATGACCACTGGAAAAACCATAGCCTTGACTAGATGAACCTTAGTCGGCAAAGTAATGTCTCTGCTTTTGAATGTGCTATCTAGGTTGGTCATAACTGTCCTTCCAAGGAGTAAGCATCTTCTAATTTCATGTCTGCACTTCTGTTAGCCTCTTCCAAAATATATGTGTGTGTGTCTGTGTGTGTGTGCGTTTTCAGGAAAACATTGCCAGCAATGCTCAATCCATGTGCTTAAGTGTTGATCATGTGGAGTGGGCGTGGCTAAGCAGAGTAAATTCCCCTGGCAACAGTAACCAACCTAGGCATGTGTGCATGCTTGGATCACAGCAGCTTGCTGTGATCCAAAAGGAGTCAGCTTGGGCAGCTGAATGATAGATAGGACTTTCAGATTTGAATCTGAAAGCATGTAAAACTGAAGCTTTGCAAAGGCTTGCACCCATATTAGGAAAGTGGGGCCAAACTTGGCATAAAGAAAATTCTGTGGACTTTGCTTAATACACTTTAACCAATCATTCCTGAAATTAGATTCCCTTTCCTGAATGTTTCATTTCTATGGACCAGCTGAATTAATTCATATTTTACTTAAACCAGCTGAATTAGTTTTGTATTGCTTGCAACCTTGTATACCTTCCTTTGTCATGCTAACTTGTATACTTAAAATACTGTATAATATAAACAGTGATTTTCTTGTCTCTGACAGCTCTCTTTCAGGGCAGAGACATTATCTTTTGTACACTGCACAACATCTAATATATAAGAAGGCCTAATATTTATTGGCTGTAGAGAAAAAGAATTTACGAACAGCTAACACGGGAAAGAGATAACAACTTCTAAAATTTCTTTTCCACTGCTAATTTTTCCCAAATAAATTTTAAATGATAAACTACAGTGATTACAAGTAGGAAAAAGATGTTTTCCTCCAAAAAAAAAATTCTCAACTAACAAAATAATAAAACAACTTTTCAATCACTTGTAAGATTTTCACAAAATGTTGCCTCACCTTCTTTTTCCTGAAGAGTGGGATTCTAACCACCCGTTTCGACTGTTCTTCCTTTGCCAAATCATCTTGAAAATCACCCACTGGTTCTGGTTCTTGGGCACCACTTCCATCCTCCTCTTGTTCTATCTCCTCCTCTTCTTCAAATTCCTCTACCTGCCCATGCTTATCAGAATCTTTCCTTTCAAGGGTTTCATGTAAGGTTCCTATTTTCTTGTTTCTAACTAATATTTTGAATTTTAATGCCTACAGAAACAATTTGAAAGAGATACAATTATACATATACAGGTAAATTTGCACTTGTCATGGTCATTGAAAAGTCTTTCATCATATTTTCAATTTGCCCACAGTAGTAATATATGTAGCTCTTTTTCCCATAGTCCTAAAAACCAAATAGAAACCCAGGTAGCTGGTTTCTCAGCTACCTGGTGGCTCAGAGGTAAAGAATCTTCCTGAAATGCAGGAGACCTGAGTTTGAACCCTGGTTCAGGCAGATTCCCTGCAGAAGGGAATGGCTATCCACTCCAGTAATCTTGCCTGGAGAATCCCATGGACAGAGGAGCCTGGCAGGCTACAGTCCATAGGGTTGCAAAGAGTCAGACATGACTGAGCAACTAACACTACGCTAGACTATCCTTTTTATCAAAATATATTCACCTAAATACTCACGGGCTATTTCCTAGGAACATTGCAAAGATACACCACTATAATTAAAACTAAGCATTTTTCATTGATCTCTAGCTTAGTTTCATTGGCCAATATAACAGCAGCAGGCTTTTTCTTAGCCTGAGCTTCTCAGACAAAATATTACCTCTGGTGAAGGTAGTCTGTCTGAAAAATTATCAAGCGTATATGACAGCAAGGCATCCCCAAAAGTAGCGAGCAAAGTGTCGGCCATCACTTCTTGTTGGGAAGGGGAGCAGTGATTTTCTAAAGAAAGCACCACTGGGTACTCAGATGCCTAAAAAAATTAACCATTACCACAGTTAATAATCAAAACTCCACAATAACTTTAATGCAATTAATAGAAGTACTTAATTGATTTTAAAACTAACTTCTCATGTTCGGTACCTTAGCAAAATAATTACCTATTCTTTAAACTGAAAATACTTTGAGTCTGACAAAACAGGGAACATTAAATCTGTATATAAAGGTGAATTAGTCCTAGTTGTACTTAAAATATAGTGAAAAAAAACTGAAACTCCCAACAGTTTAAATAAATTTGTTAAAACTCCCAATTTTTTAAAATAAATTATAGCATATTCATATAAAGGAATGATAAAGATCTGTCACAAAGGAAGTAGAGTTATATATACTGCTATAGAAATCAGTGTCTATGATCTAGTCTTCTGCAGAAAAACAAGTTGCCAAAAAGTAAGATTCTACATTTTTACTTTACAAAGTATATATATATATATACTATATATATATGTTTTGATATTTTTAGGAAAAACTTTAACACTGATATGTTAGAGAAAATGTTAATTTTCTACTTTTTTCTATTTTAAATTCTATATCAAAATACACTGTATTATAATTAGAAACAAAGATAAACATATTTCCAGGTTTTACATTAGAAAGAATATCTAGTAAGTAAAAGTGACTTTGTATGTGTGTGTGTGTGTGTCTGTGTGCATGCTAAGTCACTTCAGTCATGTCTATTTTTTGTGATCCTGTGGACTGTAGCCCACCAGGCTCCTCTGTCCATGGGAATCTCTAGGCAAGATTACTGAAGTGGGTTAAAAGTGACTCTACAAAGGTATTTTCCACCACTGTAACTTTTAAATTTGTCACAAAATAGTGAATATCACTCATTTGGAGATCTTATTCAAAATTATTTTCTTTCTTTCCACATATAATTTTCAGGGCACATTTGCCAATTTACAGTAACAAGAAAAGGAATTGCAAGGTCTGCTGAATTATTACAGACCTTTGATATATATGTCATATGTCATATTGCATATAACACCACATTAAGTATGAGTCTATTAATTTCTTATGGCTGCTGTAACAAATTACCATAAATTAGGTGGCATGAAACAACAGATATTTATCTTTTCATAATTGTGGAGGCCGAGATTCTGAAATCAGTTTCACAGGCTAAAATTTAGATGTCGGCAGGTTCTAGGGGAGATCTGGTCCCTGCCTCTTCCAGCTTCTGATGGTGGCCAACATTTCTTGGCTTGTGGTCATATCACGCCGGTGCCTGCCCCTCATCTTCGCATTGCCTTTGTGTGTCAAATCTCCCTCTGCCTCCCACGAATAAGGATATGATACTGGCATTTAGGACCCATCCAGATAATTCAGGGCGGTGTCTCAATGGTGTTAAGATTCTTAACTCATCACATCTGCAAAGATCCTTTTAACAAATAAAATAACATTTACAGGTTCCAGGAATTAGAATCTAGTATCTTTGGGGCTCTTATTCAGCCTACAAAATGATCTTCTTGTAAATACCCACTTATATTTATAGGGCTTCCCTGGTGGCTCAGACAGTAAAGAATCTGCCTGTGGAGACCCAAGTTCAATCCTTGGGTCAGGAAGATTCCCTGGAGAAAGGAATGGCAACTCATTCCAGTATTTTTGCCTGGAGAATTCCTTGGACAGAGGAGCCTGCTGGGCTACAGTCCATGGGGTCACAAAGAGTTGGATACAACTGAAAAACTAATACTTTCATTTTCATTTATACATATATAAACTTAAGTCAAGAGAAGAGTGTAAATTTTTTTCCCCAAATATAATAAGTGATTTTGAGTTTAGGCAAAGTAAAGGCCTAGCAAATGGATTTCTCAATTAGGCCCTGACTTCACTCACTGGCGGAGAAGGCAATGGCACCCCACTCCAGTACTCTTGCCTGGAAAATCCTATGGACGGAGGAGTCTGGTAGGCTGCAGTCCATGGGATCGCTAAGAGTAGGATACGACTGAGTGACTTCACTTTCACTTTTCACTTTCATGCACTGGAGAAGGAAATGGCAACCCACTCCAGTGTTTTTGCCTGGGAAGAGGTCATTGTCTTCTGTGGTCTTTGTTCCATCCTCTGGGAAGATCATCTTGTCTTTATCCTCCTTGGCCATATCTGAAGTATGAACTGAGGAGCTGGCTTTTCTTAAAGCCAAACAACTTTTACAGCTCGCTTTCTGACTAAGGGTGGTTTTAAGGTTCCCCTAACAAGTCAAACTTATCTTTTGTTTTTAAGCAATCTAATGTCTTCAAAAACTACAATTTCATATATGCTTGTTTCTAGTAAGTCACATGTGCTGGTACCTATACTCAAAGTTCTTTCTGGGCCATAGATATCAAGTGTATTTTATTTCATCGCTCTCTTATCCCCAAATTAATGGCAACTATGTTGAGTAGAAAGTCTAAACTTCAGTCTAATCTTTGCTGCAAAATTGTGTCACTGTGTCCAACTGAGAAGTTTCATTGAGTCTGTTCAAAGCCTTTTTTTTTTCATTCCATCACGTACTCTTTGGAGTCTTAGAAGTTGTAGATGTCTGTCCATCCTTGCAAGGCCTTTGAATTTTCAGATTCCCTCAGTTATATACCCTGAATGAAGTGGGAGAGTTTGGTACAAAAATATTTGGGAAAAGTATTTCAGATGAAGGGAATAGCAAGTGCAAAGGCTTTGAGATGGGTCTGAAAAGAGGTAAGGAGGCAAAAATGGCCACATGAACAAGGGAGAGAGGAGGAGAAGACGTCAGGGAGGTAATGGTAAACAGGTCATGTAGGGCCTTGGGAGGCATGGTACAGACTGTAACTTTTATTTTGAGTGGAATTAAAGAGTTTGAAAAGGGGAATGCCATGAATGGACTTATCAAAAAGTCACTCTGCTATATTAAGATGAAACTGCAGAAGAGGAGGGAGAGAAGCAGAGATGCTGGATAAGAAGCCAGGGTCTATTGCAATAATGCAGTGATGCAAGTCAGAGGTGGTGGTGGCTGAGCAGGAGAGTGGCAGTGGGAATGCGGGAAAGGGATTAAATTCAGTGCATATTCGGAAAGCAGAGCCAGGAGGATTTGCTGAAGAATATATAGAGGATTTAGAGAAAAAGAAGGGAACATTAAAGTGGACAATAATAATTTAGGCCAATCACAGTTGTCATTAACTGAGATGGAAAAGACCATAGGAAAAGTGGGACTAGGAAAAAGAGGGATATGATCTGGACTCAAGCTGAAACATGTTAACTGTAGCTATTAAACATGCAAGTGGAAATGTCAAACAGGAAGTTGTCTACACTGGTGTAAAATTCAAAGGAGAAGTTTGGATAAATTTAAACATCAGAAGTTAGATGTTTAAGAGAATCAATGCCATATATTAAGGTTTTATATTATGATAAATTTTAAAATATTTTATGAATATTTAGTATTTTATATTCTAATAAATAATGGAACAATTAATCTAAGCATGTGATTTTAAGTTAGGCTTCTGTTTACAGATAATAAATTGACCAAGCTAGGAGAACTTTAGGTTTCTCATCTTTGTAAGTTTAATTTATTAAATAAACATTAAGTACTTAGATTTTGTTAAATCTCTTCAATTACACTGCAATTGAAGTACTTAAGAAAGAAATCAAATATACTAAGTTTAAAAACACAATTTAAAATATCTGAAGGTGCTCAATTAACCATGCTTGTCAATGGGATCAAAGTATTTTTCAAAATTCAGTGACTATTAAAACCTGCTCAATTTACAGACGAGTATTTTTAAACTGAATTAGAAGCTTTAGAAAGAAAGAATTAGATCTTTGAATCTTTAACTTAATAAATTTAATAATTTTTAAATCCAAAATAAACTTTTAAACATTCTTTTCTGTATAAATAACTGCCATCATAGTATAAAATATGCCAAAGGTTGAGGTAATACATTTTTGACATTTGTGTCTCGAAAGTAAAATATCTGAATATTGGTAAAATATTTACTATTAAACAGAACAGTATTTCTCAAACTTTTTGGCCATAACTCATGGTAAGAAATATGATTTACATTAAGACATAATACACATGCATGCATACATATACACACATATAATATAATTACATAATTAAACAAAAAGTTCCTTGAAACGACATGTACCTTCCTACCTGAGATCTGTTTTAATAAATCTACCTTTAATGATATACTCCCTGGAGAAGGAAATGGTAGCCCGCTCCAGTATTCTTGCCTGGAAAATCCCATCGACAGAGGAGGCTGATGGGCATACAGCCCATGGGGTCACGAAGAGTCGGATATGACTGAGCATACACGCATAATGATACATACTACATGGATTTTGCTGCCAACTAGTGGATCATAAGTGACAGTTGAAATGTCACTGATCTAAACTAAGGCCAAGCATTGTAGGATTTTGAAACAAACTATCTTATGTTTAAATAACTGTGACTTAACAAAGGCATGTACATACTACGAATGCATATTTGTGTATCGCTTGGATAACAGTTTTAAACAGAAGCTTGCTGGTGAATGTATAGCCATGGTATACAACAGGTTCATTTTGTGATCCATCCCAGCAGTCAATTTCCAGACAGCGGCATCCTTTCACAAGGGCACTAGTAAAATTTAAACAAAATAAAATTATCACTCCTGGATTATAGGTTAAACCTTTAACCATATTCCATGGACTATACAGTCCATGGGGTTGCAAAGAGTCGGACACAACTGAGTGACTTTCACTTTCACTTTTAACCATATACTACCTAGGTTTTATAAACCGTCTGTGGTTTTATAGAAAAAAATTTTTTTTCATGGAGGACAACCTTAAAAATATTGCTTCTTGCTAAAATTTCTAGATAGGTTTAATTCTATCCATGATCAAGCCAACCTTTTGCTTATTTTAACTACATGGTTTGGTCCCCAGCAAAAAATGAGGGGATTGTACTGTGTCATGCCAAACCCTTTACTCAGAAGCTTGTAAGAGGAATCTCTCTTTCAGTGGATATGGAGGCCACTTTTCACTATCTCACACTGAGTGAAATGATTGACTAATGAAACATGGGAATGAATCGTGAAAATTTTCTCACTCAATAAAGAAATTCTCCACTTAAATAAATCTAAGGGGGGTTTCGTGAATTAAAATCTTTAGTGCAGTTAATATTGGTTTTTCTCTTTTAAAGAGAAGGAAACTGAGACATAAAAAATGTTATACTCATCAGGTAAGTAACAAATGAGGTACTGGGAGGAAAGATCAACACCAGAAACTTAAATATTAATAGATAAACATCACTCTATACCACCTCTCACAAGTAGAGAAATTTTGAAAGACTTTTATCAAACTGTATCCCTCATAAGTGGGTAAGGAAATAGAGTAAGAAATATAATTAAACTTAACTTTAAATGTTCACAGGGGCAGAACCTTTTCTCGGAATTCAAAATTAAATTTCTGTATTTCTAAACCAACCTGTTGAAAAGGTGTATTTTCTCTCAAAAAAATATAATGAGGTATGAACAGAAATTTCCGTAGAGCTATGAATGGGCTTATCTTTATAGGATTTTAAGTGGGTATATTTCTGAATTTGTGGATTTATGTATTTACTTAGATTTTAAATTATAGAAGCAATATTAATTTGTAAGTTTGATGTTATCATGGGATTCTAAGATATCTTTTCTATGATTTTTCCTAAGTAATATCACCCAATCACATAGCTTTGAATGGCATCTATATGCCCAGGGCTTCCAAGCTTATTTTTCCAACCTGGATGATGCTTCTAAACCCCAGACACATATACCCAACTGACTATCTAGCTTAGCCCTTTGATAACTAATTGATATCTCAAACTGAACATGGACATCACGGAACTTTTGCTTTTGAATCACACCCTACAATGGCTTTACCATCTCTGCCCATAATGTCATCACATTCTAGGTTATCAGGCCCCAAATCCTGATACTCCCTGTCCCTCATACTTCTCTTCAAATTGCCTGGTAAATCACCTTGTTGGCTCCGTGTCCCTAGAATATTTCAAATTCAATCATGTATCTCAACTGCTGCCTCATGAATTAACCATCTAGATCACCATCATCCCTGGACTCCTACAATATCTTCCCAAAGCATCTTCTACCTCCACTCTTTCACCATCAGTCCTTCCTCCACAGTAAAGAATAAATTAAATTACGACATTTCCCTAAGGAAAACCCCTCCAATGACTTCCCCTTGCAACCAGATTAAATCTATTCTCCCTTCCATGGTCTCCAAGACTCTCATAAACTTGCCTGCTTCCTCTAATTCACCTCTCTCCCTTCTCCATTCACTCATTTATACCCACATTTGCTGTCTTTCTCTCTTGTAAACATGCCAAGCATTACTACTTCTTCCCTTCTTACTAGATCTTCTTCTTCTTTATTATCACTCAGACCACAGCTATACTCTCTTGAGAAACCTTTCTGGAACCTTCAATTAAAGGAGCATCCCTTACCCCACAATTACCTTCTGTCACATTACCTTAGTTCATATGACTCAGTCCCTGGAAATACTGGTTTCCCGCTTTATTATCTGTCTATTCTCATGAACAAATGAGTGTTCAGTTCAGTTCAGTCGCTCAGTCGTGTCCGACTCTTTGCGAGTCGCAGCACGCCAGGCCTCCCTCTTCATCACCATCCCCCAGGATTCACTCAGACTCACGTCCATCGAGTCAGTGATGCCATCCAGCCATCTCATCCTCGGTCGTCCCCTTCTCCTCCTGCCCCCAATCCCTCCCAGCATCAGAGTCTTTTCCAATGAGTCAACTCTTCGCATGAAGTGGCCAAAGTACTGGAGTTTCAGCTTTAGCATCATTCCTTCCAAAGAAATCCCAGGGCTGATCTCCTTCAGAATGGACTGGTTGGATCTCCTTGCAGTCCAAGGGACTCTCAAGAGTCTTCTCCAGCACCACAGTTCAAAAGCATCAATTCTTCGGCGCTCAGCCTTCTTCAAAGTCCAACTCTTACATCCATACATGACCACTAGAAAAACCATAGCCTTGACTAGACAGACCTTAGTTGGCAAAGTAATGTCTCTGCTTCTGAACATGTTATCTAGGTTGGTCATAACTTTTCTTCCAAGGAGTAAGCGTCTTTTAATTTCATGGTTGCAGTCACCATCTGCAGTGATTTTGGAGCCCAAAAACATAAAGTCTGACACCGTTTCCACTGTTTCCCCATCTATTTCCCATGAAGTGATGGGACTGGATGCCATGATCTTCGTTTTCTGAATGTTGAGCTTTAGGCCAACTTTTTCACTCTCCTCTTTCACTTTCATCAAGAGGCTTTTTAGCTCCTCTTCACTTTCTGCCATAAGGGTGGTGTTATCTGCATATCTGAGGTTATTGAGATTTCTCCCGGCAATCTTGATTCCAGCTTGTGTTTCTTCCAGTCCAGCGTTTCTCATGATGTACTCTGCATAGAAGTTAAATAACCAGGGTGACAATATACAGCCTTGACGTACTCCTTTTCCTATTTGGAACCAGTCTGTTGTTCCATGCCCAGTTCTAACTGTTGCTTCCTGACCTGCATACAGATTTCTCAAGAGGCAGGTCAGGTGGTCTGGTATTCCCATCTCTTTCAGAATTTTCCACAGCTTATTGTGATCCACACAGTCAAAGGCTTTGGCATAGTCAATAAAGCAGAAATAGATGCTTTTCTGGAACTCTCTTGCTTTTTCCATGATCCAGCGGATGTTGGCAATTTGATCTCTGGTTCCTCTGCCTTTTCTAAAACCAGCTTGAACATCAGGGAGTTCATGGTTCACGTATTGCTGAAGCCTGGCTTGGAGAATTTTGAGCATTACTTTACTAGCATGTGAGATGAGTGCAAGTGTGCAGTAGTTTGAGCATTCTTTGGCATTGCCTTTCTTTGGGATTGGAATGAAAACTGACCTTTTCCAGTCCTGTGGCCACTGCTGAGTTTTCCAAATTTGCTGGCATATTGAGTGCAGCACTTTCACAGCATCATCTTTCAGGATTTGAAACAGCTCAATTGGAATTCCATCACCTCCACTAGCTTTGTTCATAGTGATGCTTTCTAAGGCCCACTTGACTTCACATTCCAAGATGTCTGGTTCTAGATTAGTGATCACATCATCATGACTATCTGGGTCGTGAAGATCTTTTTTGTACAGTTCTTCCATGTAACCACTTTGAAAATCTTGCTCACCACTGTATCTTCAGCTGACTGACTAAACTAAAGCTGAAGGCTAAATTGGTATGAACAGTATGATACATTGCAGAAAACAAAATTAAAGGTGCAGCATAGACTGCCTTTGATCTATGTAAGTCGGCTGACATATAAACATATGTATTATCATCTATAAATGCTACTCTTTTTCTTTTGGCATGGAGATATCTGAGAATTAATTTTGACCATATTTTTCTTTAAACTATAGGATGCTCTGAATAGCTAAATAAGATTTTTAAAGTCTTCTTCATATTTTTCCCACACAAAATATCCAAATTGTTCAGGAAACTTCAGAGGGCCAATAATCAAGGAAAGGAGGTTGGCAGACAGGACTAGAAGGGCAGTGCATGCTAAGGGCTTCCCAGGTGGCACTGATGGTGAAGAACCCACCTGCCAATGCAGGAGATGTAAGAGACACAGGTTCAATCCCTGGATCAGGAAGATCCCCTAGAGGAGGGCATGGCAATGCACTCCAGTATTCTTGCCTGGAGAATCCCGTTGACAGAGGAGCCTGGCGGGCTGCAGTCCATAGTGTCACACGTAGGACATGACTGAAGTGACTTAGCATGCACGCACACATGCATGATAACAATACAATGAATAAAGTATACAACCAGCCAAAGGTTGGATATTCAAGATACGCACCAATCAAAATTTCTCTACCCTGTGGTTTCTGTAACATGCATTGCCTTCCTTTACTGTGAATTACAGCCTGCTGGAGTAGAAACCATTAGGAACTTTCAAACATGTTTTAAATGCAATGGATTCAAAAATCGAAAGAAATACCTTATATATCCCCAAAGGTCACTTGGTCCCCATAATTGGTCAGATATCAAGTATGTATTATGTGAACTTGAAATAAAATAATCAGTCAATGGATGAGTCATATCTTGGTAAACATGATCATACTTATTATCAAATAGCAGACATTCAGATGAATCCATGTATCTTCTAAAACCTTCAAATGACATCTGGTGTGCTTGTTTAACTATAAAAAATTAAAAGAATGCAGAAATATCATAAATAGTATAAAAATTACATTTCAGTTTAAACTTAGTAGCAGAGCATGTTTCTAAAGTATTCATTTAGAATTAATACTAATCTATTCTAAGTTTCTTTGGAAACAAATTTTTCTAAGCTTTTTGTTTTTAATTCTTTCATATCAACATTTAAGTAGACTAAATATTACGTAATCATCTCTGTTCTTTTAATGTTTAAAAAATATATACAAGACTACTGTATTTAAAATAGATAACAAAAAGGAACTACTATTTTAAAAAAAAACTTTTTATATAATTAAAATACATACAAGAAAAGGACATGTATCATAGATTCATGAATTTCCACAAGCTAACCATCCATGTAACCAACACCAGGGTCAAAGAACAGAACACGACAGCACCCCAGAAGACTGTGCCTGCTAACTTTCTAGTTTTCCTCCATACCCCAACCCCCAACTGCCAAGTATATTCAGTGGGATGGCTTCTAGAAGCACAAATTCGTTTTCTTTGGTTTTTGTGTTTTACATAAATGAACTCATACAATATGTATTTTTTATGACTGGTTTGTTTTGCTCAACATTATTTATAAGATTTATTCTTATAGTGGCACACAGATTTTTTTTTATTCCCATTTTTATATAGTTCTCCATTGTGTGATTATACCACAATTTATTAATTCTATTCTTGATGAGCATTTAGATAATTTCCAGTTTGGGGCTATTTACCAAACTATACTGCTATAAATAACCAGTATATATCTTTTGGTGCAAATATGTACATGTTTCTATTGGGTGCATTCCTATGAATCGAATTACTAAGTCATTTGCATATAATTATCTTTAGCAAATGATCTGTGAACTTTTTTGCTCGGTATCATATATACCAAAATTATCTATTTAAGCAGAACACTGGCTCTGGAATGAGACAACTTGGGTTAAATTCATTTATTTGTTATATATGATGAGCCTGTTAACCGCTCCCTGTCTTAGGAAGGACGACAATCATAACACCCATTTGTGCATACTAGCGCTGTATATTAGATCTATAAAGGTTAGTTACTGTTGCTTTTGTTGCTGATAACTCAGTTTGCCTCATATTAAAAGTCGGTGTGAGTATTCACTTTAGAGAGTGGTCCTTGGCAAAGAATTTTATTTCTGGGAATTTAAACTACAGAAATAGAGACTCAGACAAAGCTTGATGTGCAAGAATGCTCACACTAGCATTACTTATAAAAGCAAAATAAATGGGAGGAGGGGAGGAAAGAGATTAAATCTCAAAATATAATACAATGCTAAGCAGCCATTACAAATAATGTATCTGAAAAAAATACATAGTGACATTAAGTAAATGTTTATGACCTCAGAAAAATGAAAAAGCCAGCATTCAAAATGCTATTACAATCTTACTTTAAAAAATGAAAGCTAGAAGAAAATACATAAAATGTTTATAGTGATGCAAACTAAACTCTCTATTTCAAAGCTATGCAGATTAGAAACATGCAAGTGTATGGGGCAAATGCTTCATTTATCGTAATTGTAATGATTTCCATAAATTTATTCTTTTTCCCAGTGCAATTACCAGTGATTGGCTTATAGCTCTTTGAACTATTAACTAAGTAAATATCTTTGGTAATGGAATAGAAAACAAACTCATGTTATGCCGTTAAAAACTACCAGACTGAGATGACAGTTAATCTGATGGATTTTTATATTTAAAATAAAATGAGGTTCTCCTCATTTGGTACATGTCACGTATCACTGTGGGACAAGCTTGAGAAACTTAGCAGCATTTGGGACTATAAGTTCATAATTCAAATTGGTCCCAATAAGTCTCTAAAGTGATCAATAGCCTTGTAAATGAAATGAGTGGTCTGGCCTGTGTGCAAAACTATCTGAATGGAAGCAGAGGAAGGCTCAGAAGATGGAATGGATGAACAGTATAATATTATAGTTAAAATGTAAACACAATTCCAAAATGTCAGTGGCACCATTCCACTATGCCTTTGTACCTTTTGAGTTGGGCTTCCCTGGTGCCTTAAACTGTAAAGAGTCCTCCTGCAGTGCCGGAGACCTGGGTTCAATCCCTGGTTGAGCAGATTCCCTGGAGAAGAAAATGGCAACCCACTCCAGTATTCTTGCCTGGGAAATTCCATGAACAAAGGTGCCTGGCAGGCTACAGTCCATGGGGTTGCAAAAGAGTCAGACACAATTTAGCGACTAAACAACAATCATTTAATTTACCACCTGCAGGTAACAATTCGAAAGTAAGTGTTCTAAAAATTTTCACTGGAACAGGGCCATAAAGTGCATGTCTGTGAACTGGTTGTTTCCAGGTGGCAATGATATAAAGAGTTTGAACCAAAACACAAATCAATTTACTTTCTTAGGGAGTCTTTGCAATTGAAAGTAAAGACTCAGCATCTGGACTCATCAGATGTGCTTAGAGACGTACTTGTTTTACATTCTGATTCAAGCTCTTTCTCCTGCTGCAAACTTGCAAGTTTTAATGGAGATCAAACTCTTACTAGCACTATCTTCAGTCTTACCACAACGATGCTTAGAAGCACCCAAAGTCTTTATGTGGTACTGAGTCATGAGCCAAATCTAGCTTATGACCAGTGAGACCAACATGATTTGATCCCTGCCTATCTCTCCAGGTTCGAACCACACTGTCCTCTTCCTGTTCATTGCTTCTCCACCTCAGGGCCAACACCTCCCTTGCCTAGACCTCAGACCCTTCTCCCATTTTGCCACATGACCAGTTCTTTCTCATCATTTTTGTCTCAGCTCAAATGTTACATTCTCCATGAAGGACTCTCCTAAACACTCACCTGAGCTAGACCTTGTGGGTTGTCTACTCTCTCTCTTTTTTTTTTTTTTCATAGTACATAGTACTCTCTGAAACTATCTATTTGTATGTTTAATTATTGTCAGTCTCCTTCCAACCCTTATCAGGAATATAAGACCGAGTTTACCTCATTCTCCACTGTATCCTCAGGCCCTAAAATCATGCTTGGTTGCCACAAATAAATACTTCAGTAAATCAGGAATGTATGAGTCCATGAAGGAATGTTTTGTTTTGTTAGAACCCATATCGTCATGTGTTAAGCACTGGTAGCCATAAACCAGTTTGCAAAGGCAGAACTCAGCCTTTCACATGCGTGCGTGCCTGCTAACTCACTTCATCTTGTTTGACTCTTTGCAACCCTATGGACTGTAAACTGCCTGACTCCTCTGCCCATGGGATTCTCCAGGCAAGAATACTGGGGTGGGTTGTCATGCTCTCCTCCAGGGGATCTCCCGACCCTGGGACTGAACTCACATCTCTTGTATCCTGCATTGGCAGGTGAGCTCTTTACCACCAGTGCCTCCTGAAAGCCTTGCACTTTCATATATCCCTTGTTAAATAAATATTCTGAGCTATTCTATTAATCTCTGTAGGGTTAAACAGCATGCTTTAATAGTGCTTTTTCTGCAACTATATGAATATTGTATTATATTATATCTTTATTATTTTATTTAAAAATAAATATAAATGGAAAAAATTGAAGTGCTTTATCCATTAAAGATGAAACAAAGATCAAAAACTATACAGAGATCACTAGCCAAAATAGTTATTGGACTTAAACCAGATGATGGCATACGAAAATGAAAGAAAAGCAAAAATCTTTTAATGTTTATGAAATGTTGTAGACAATTAAGTGTAAACAACAGAGAAATGAGTGATTTTACAATGTTTTAGCTCTTTCCTAGAACTGTTTTCATTTAGCTAATTTAATATTCTATATTTTGTCAATAATATATAAAAATGGAAAACTGCCTACACCTGGGTTTTTATCTTATTAATGAATATCAGGACCCTTTATTCCATTATGGTATTTATTATAATAGGATCCTCCTCATCTTGTTTTCCCTAAGTTCATCTCTGAACACTTGAAAGATACAGAAACAGTTAAAAGGGAGGAACTGGACAATGAAAGTAAGTTGTGGTTACACAACATAGCTTTCTAAAAGGTAGGTACACTGTCTATAAGTTACAAAATTATAACTGTCAATATATAATATTACCCAGAAGAAAGCAGACCCAATCAAGTTTGAATTTGAAAATTTCTATTAATAAAAACAGTTTGCATATAAATATTTGATAAAACTTTCAAGTATAAGCATACCTTCTTCAATAGGCTCATATTTCTGAATGATCTCAGAAGCAATACTTTCACTGAAGTCAAGTGTGTACTGCTCTTGCATCAAAAATTTGACCAGGTTCTTTTCTAAAAGAATTTTCCGGTTTTCAGAATACGTGTTGAAAATCTCAATAATTTCTTCTCTGTATGTAATGATTCGATAAATTGTTCTAAATTCTTCTATGGTGATTCTTCCTTGTTTCAGCCTGTCATTATCCTACTAAAAAAATTTACTGGTAGGCTCACATTTCAAATGTAAAAAACACACAAAACAAAAATGTTAGAGTAGTTGTGTAACATATATACCAACTTATCCTGAAAAGAAGTTACATTGGATTCTTATTTTAGATAAATATATAAAACTGCATGAAATGATGCCAGTTTGGGAATGACTAGTGGATAATTACCACTTAAAACCTGGTGGCCTTATTCTCTATTACTACTTCTGCTTTGCAAATAGGTTGGATTTCACATATATGTGTTAATATATGATATTTATCTTTCTCTTTCTGACATACTTTATATGACAGTCTCTAGGTCCAACTACATCTCTACAAATGACCCAATTCCATCCCTTTTTAATGTATAAAATAGATAACTAACAGAACATGTACCCATTTGAATGCAGAGTTCAGAAAAATAGAAAGGAGAGATAAGAAAGCCTTCCTCAGAGATCAATGCAAAGAAATAGAAGAAAACAATAGAATGGGAAAGACTAGAGGTCTCTTCAAGAAAATTAGAGATACCAAGGGAACATTTCGTGCAAAGATAGGTACAATAAAGGACAGAAAGGGTATGGACCTAACAGAAGCAGAAGATATTAAGAGGAGGTGGCAAGAATACACAGAAGAACTGTACAAAAAAGATCTTCACGACCCAGATAATCATGATGATATGATCACTAACCTAGAGCCAGACATCCTGGAATGTGAAGTCGAGTGGGTCTTAGGAAGCATCACTAAAACAAAGCTAGTGGAGGTGATGGAATTCCAGTTGAGCTATTTCAAATCCTGAAAGATGATGCTGTGAAAGTGCTGCACTCAATATGCCAGCAAATTTGGAAAACTCAGCAGTGGCCATAGGACTGGAAAAGGTCAGTTTTCATTCCAATCCCAAAGAAAGGCAATGCCAAAGAATGCTCAAACTACCCCACAATTGCACTCATCTCACACACTAGTCAAGTAATGCTCAAAACTCTCCAAGCCAGGCTTCAACAGTATGTGAACCATGAACTTTCAAATGTTCAAGCTGAATTTAGAAAAGGTAGAGGAACCAGAGATCAAATTGCCAATATCCACTGGATCATCAAAAAAGCAAGAGAGTTCCAGAAAAACATCTACTTCTGCTTTATCGACTATGCCAAAGCCTTTGACTGTGTGGATCACAATAAACTGTGGAAAATTCTTAAAGAGATGGGAATACCAAACCACCTGACCTGCCTTAAGAAATCTGTGTGCAGGTCAGGAAGCAACAGTTAAAACTGGGCATGGAACAACAGACTGGCTCCAAATAGGGAAAGGAGTATGTCAAGGCTGTATATTATCACCCTGCTTATTTAACTTATATGCAGAGTACATCATGAGGAACTCTAGGCTGGAGAAGCACAAGCTGGAAGCAAGATTGCCAAGAGAAATATCAATAACCTCAGATATGCAGATGACACCACCCTTATGGCAGAAAGTGAAGAAGAACTAAACAGCCTCTTGGTGAAAGTGAAAGAGAAGAGTGAAAAAGTTAGCTTAAAATGCAAAATTCAGAAAACGAAGATCATGGCATCTGGTCCCATCACTTCATGGCAAATAGATGGAGAAACAGTGGAAACAGTGACAGACTATTTGGGGGGCTCCCAAATCACTGCAGATGGTGACTGCAGCCATGAAATTAAAAGATGCTTGCTCCTTGGAAGAAAAATTATGACCAACCTAAACAGCATATTAAAAAGCAGAGACAATACTTTGCCAATAAAGGTCCATCTAGTCAAAGCTATGATTTTCCCTGTAGTTATGTATGGATGTGAGTTGGACTATAAAGAAAGCTGACCACCAAAGATTTGATGCTTTTGAACTGTGGTATTGGAGAAGACTCTTGAGAGTTCCTTGTACTGCAAGAAGATCCAACCAGTCCATCCTAAAGGAAATCAGTCCTGAATATTCATTGGAAGGACTGGTGTTAAAGCTGAATCTCCAATACTTTGGCCACCTGATACGAAGAGCTGACTCATTTGAAAAGACCCTGATACTGGGAAAGATTGAAGGTGGGAGGAGAAGAGGACGACAGAAGATGAGATGGTTGGATGGCATCACCAACTCAATGGACATGAGTTTGAGTAAACTCCAGGAGTTGGTGATGGACAGGGAGGCCTGCCGTGCTGCAGTCCATGGGGTCTTAGACACAACAGAGTCAGACACAACTGAGCGACTGTACTGAGTGAGAACAGATTGTATAGCACAGGGAACTCTATTCAATGCTCTGTGGTGATCCTAAAGGGAAAAGGAAATCTGAAAGAGGGGACATACGTATACTTATCTGTCGTTACCTTTGCTGTACAGTAGAAACTAATACACTATTTCAAAGCAACCATACCTCAATACAAATTTAAAAAAAAAAACAAAAAAAAACCTGGTGGCCTGGGCTGCCCAGTTTAAGTAAAGAAGCAAACCCTGTTCCTCAGGAGAATTGCAGCCCATAAGTAGCTCTCTGCCCAGAAAGACTTGCCCAACTTCAGGCTGAGGTATTAATACTAGTGATTCTTCAAGACTGAGGACGTCCCTGAACCATCTGGATTTGCCTCAAACCTCGTCCTCACTGCAGTGATGACATACACCTTCCCAAGAGGTACTTAGGTGTGCTCAGTCATGTCTGACTTTTTTGCAACCTCATAGACTGTCGCCCACCAGGTTCCTCTATCCATGGGATTTTTAAGGTAAGAATATTGGAGTGGGTTGCCATTTCCTTCTGCAGGGGATCTTCCTGACCCAGGAATCTAACTGGGGTCTCCTACTCTGTAGGCATATATTTTACCAGCTGAGCTACCAGGGAAACCTACCACTGAAGATGGGAAGTTATAATTTTGGTAGAGAAGGGAAAGGAAAGCACAAAGGGTAAGTAATAAGGAGAAGAAAGATGAGGCCTGGGGAACACAGTGTCAGCAGAAGAAAAGGGAGAAGAGGAAAAGCGGTAAGCAAGGAAGGTTCAAATCTGAGTACTGAGCCTCTTAACAGCAGCCTCAATACTAATATAGGGTATCAATGTATTAATATCTCCCCTGTAGGGTAAAACTGAAGATCAACAGCTTTATATGTCAATTGTCACCAGTCCCAGAGCCGTGGTAGACCAGGACTTGAACTAACTCCAAGGAAGGAAAGAAAAAACAACACACTATTGCCTGTACTCAAAGTGAGAAATGGAATATTTCCTGCCATATCAATAAACAAAGGATATCATCAGTGATTGCAGCCCTCCAATGTGAGCTGGCAGGGGGCTTCCCTGATAGCTCAGTTGGTAAAGAATCACCTGTAATGCAGGAGACCCCGGTTCAATTCCTGGGTCAGGAAGATCTGCTGGAGAAGGGACAGGCTACCTACTCCAGTATTCGTGGGCATCCCTTGTGGCTCAGCTGGTAAAGAATCCGCCTGCAATGCAGGAAATCTGGATTTGATCCCTGGGTTGAGAAGATCCCCTGGAGAAGGGAAAGGCTACCCACTCCAGTATTCTGTCCTGGAGAATCCCATGGACTATAGAGTCCATGGGGTCGCAAAGAGTCAACAGGACTGAATGACTTTCACTTTCACTTTCAATGTGAGCTGGTGAGCCCTGAGGGAGCTCAGGAAGGAAAGAACACCTGCTATCAGACTGCAGCCACTCCCCATGTTGAGCCCTGAGGAGGATATGAAAACACAGAATAATGACCCCAGATAGCTGAGGTGCATATCAAAGGAATGATTTCAGTAAGCCCAGACACTTACATCTTCCTATACTTAGAAAAGCACTAAACTACTTAAGATATCTGGTTTTCTTTAATTTACAATGATCTTTTGACATTCAGACTACCTACCCTTTGTAAAATTTCTATGTAACCTGGGTCCCCCTTGCCTCCTCAGAGCAATTCTCCCAGGATTACTTTAGATGCTACCTCCCAGGGTCAAAATCCTAAAAATCCCCATCAAACAGAACATAACTCTCAACTTTTAGGTTGCATGTATTGATTCAGTTGACAAGAGTGTATATGCAGAAATAAATTAATGTCAAATACAAGTCTGATCTCTCTAACTCTCTTAAATTTCTCAGTGTTTCTCCTCTGTTTTCAAGACAAAATCCAAACTATTGGCATCCAAGACCCTCAAAGACATGGTTTCTGTGCCCCACCCCGCCACCACCACTTCTTCCATGCACTTCACACTATTCTGTGCTCTGAATCAATTACAATATAAATACCAAGCTACCCCTTGCTATTGTAAAGGCTGTTTCTTCTGTCTGGAATATTGTTTTCTTTTTTATTTAAGTTGGTTGGGAAGAGCCCCTGGAGTAGGAAATGGCAACCCACTTCAGTATTCTTGCCTGGAAAATTCCATGGACAGAGGAGCCTAACGGACTGAAGTCCATGGGGTCACAAAGAGTCAGACATGACCGAGTGACTGAGCATGAGCATGAATTTCTACTAATCTTCAAAAAAATGTCCTTCTCCTGAAGTCTTCCCTATGTCCCTCTGTGTCTCCTCCCCAGGTCATGTTAGACAGCCCTACCTAGGATTCCTAAAGATTCTATACCTGCTTCTCTACTGGGGTTTATTATACCAGAATGAAACCTTTACGCATCCCTTCTAGAATTGTCTCAGATACAAAGCCTATCATTTGTTCCCATATCCTTAGTACGTACAGGGCTTCCCTGTTGGCTCAGGTGGTAAGTAATTTCCCTGTAATGTAGGAGACCTGGGTTCAGTCCCAGGGTCGGGAAGATCCCCTGAAGGAATAAATGGCAACCCACTCCGGTAGTCTTGCCTGGAGAGTTCCACGGACAGAGGAGCTTGGCGGGCTACAGTCCATGGGATCACAAAGAGTCAAACATGACTGATTAACACTTAGTACGTATAAGAGTGTCTGACTGAGGCCTTCAGAACTTGATGATTCTGATGAAATATGTTCATTTAATTGGAAAAGGGGACTAAATATCTCCCTAAAACTAGGGAGAGCAGGAAAAGATGCCTTTAAAAAAAAAAAAAAAAACATTTTTCAAAATGTTACATATTAATCACTTATGAAGTGACTTAGCAGCAGTAGCAGCAATCACTTATAGTTTACAACATAAAAAAAAAGAGTAATGAAATCATCTTTCTCCAGTTTACAAAAAAATAAAAGTTCATTAAGTGGTTATTTTTTGCAAGGCATTACAAAAAGAACTTTCCCAAACAATTTGTGTACAATTTTAAAATTTATCTTTTGGGGACTTCCATGGAAGTCCAGTGGCTAAGACACCATGCTTCCAATGCAGGGAGCCAGGGTTTGATCCCTAGCAAGAGAACTAAACCCACATGTCATGCAGTGCAGCCAATAATAATGAAATAAATAAATAAAATAAACATTTAAAGTTTGAATAATTTTTTTAATTTAAGAAATAAAATGTATCTTTTACCTTAAGCCTATGACCCCCATGAAGGTAGATACTTTATTCTTTTTTTATTCCCAAAGCTTATTACTGGAAGATGGAAATGGGAACCCTCTCCAGTATTCTCGTCTGGGAAACTCCATGGACAGGGAGCCTGGCAGGCTATGGTCCAAGGGGCCACATGGGGCTGCAAAGAGTCAGAGATAACTGAGCAACTGAGCACACTCTAAATTAGGAGCCTAGAGATCATACGTTTAAATGAATGATTGCATCCAGGAGGATAAAAGAACATATTAAAATAATTCTATTGTAACTCATTCTGATAGTATACTTTAGAAAACAGAATAAAGGTCTTTCACGTTGTTACCATTTCCATTGCTCAGTTTGCTAGTAAAAAGACGAAATGTTACTTAATAAACAACATTATAAGAAAGCTGATCTATCTGATGAGAAAGCTGAGCTATCAAAGCCAGAACTTTTAACAGAAAATGTAGCATTTTAAAATTCTTTTTGAAATTACCCTAAAAACAATGTATTCAAAATATAGTCTAGGAAATCTTATGACTTGCAACTTTTCCCTCAAACTCTGACATCCTTTTCTTATGATCTTTGGGAGAAAAGTTATGACCAACCTAGACAGCTTATTAAAAAGCAGAGACATTACTTTGCCAACAAAGGTCCATCTAGTCAAGGCTATGGTTTTTCCAGTGGTGATGTATGGATGTGAGAGTTGGACTATAAAGAAAGCTGACCACCGAAGAATTGATGCTTTTGAACTGCGGTGTTGAAGAAGACTTTTGAGAGTCTCTTGAACTGCAAGGAGATCCAACCAGTCTGTCCTAAAGGAAATCAACCCTGAATATTCATTGGAAGGACTGATGCTGAAGCTGGAACTCCAATATTTTGGCCACCTGATGTGAAGAACCGACTCATCTGAAAAGACCCTGATGCTGGGAAAGATTGAAGGTGGGAGGAGAAGGGGACGACAGAGGATGAGATGGTTGGATTGCAGGTAAACTTCTGGAGTTGGTGATGGACAGGGAGGCCTGGCATGCCATGTCCATGGAGTCGCAAAGAGTTGGACACAGCTGAGCGACTGAACTGAACTGACATACTGGTTTAAACTAGCAGGCAACTTGTTCTTTCCCCTTTTCTTATTCCCTGTTTCCTTCTGTCCCTAATGCATGCATGCATGCTGTGCATGCTAAGTCACTTCAGTCGTGTCCGACTCTTTGCGAGCCCATGCACTGTCGCCTGCCAGGCTCCTCTGTCCATGGGATTCTCCAGGCAAGAACACTGGAGTGGGATGCCATGCCCTCCTCCAGGGTCTCTTAGGTCTCCAGCACTGGCAGGCAGGTTCTTTACCACTAGCACCACCTGGGAAGCCCTAATGCAGATACAGTAATCAGAGGCACCTAAGACTCAGTCTTCCCTGAAGAAGGCCTTTGTGCACATCTTGGAGTCTAGCCTGAAGAAGGAACCTTGGGCACACAAGCTGCTGTGCAGAGGACACACCCCTTGTCCAGAGGACACACTGGCTCCAACAGCCAGTGGGGCTTGTGTTTCTGGGTTTGGCTGAACCGTGGCAAATATAGAGAAATATAAGCTCTTGAAATTGAAAAGGATACTATTCCATATTCAGCCAGCAATCAAGACCATAATCTAAGACTAGCTATGTGAATTGAAATGACAGGAGATATTTCCTAAAATTAGCTTGTGCTGTGTTTTGCTGTGCTTAGTCTATCAGCTGTGTCAGACTCTTTGTGACCCCATGGACTGTGGCCCTCCAGGCTAATCTGTCCATGTGGATTCTCCAGGCAAGAATACTGGGGTGGGTTGCCATACCCTCCTCCAGGGGATCTTTCCTGCTACAAATTAAAAATAATGATTAAAAACAATTTTTTTAATTTAATAAAGGTATTTAAAAAAAACTTTGAGAACTACTGCTCAAGTCAAGACTCAGCAATTAATTTTGGAAAAAGAAGTTTAGAATATTTTGCCAGGGTCATGAAGTTATACATGGTTTACTCAAGTTTTATAATAAAATTTCACCTTGTCAGAAAGTAAATTCATGTCAGAATTTATGTCAACTATTAAACACTTAGGAAATCAATAAATATAATGCAATTTTCTCTATTTTTTGGAACAGTCATGATGTAGCTTCAACTAAAATTTACTCGGTGCCTACTTGATGCCGAGCCTGATACTAGGTACATTCACAAATGATAACATTTAATATTTAGAACCATCCTGCAAAATAAATATATTAGTCTCCCCATTCTGCAGATTAAGACATTTGCTCAGAGATTTCTGACTTGTCAATCAAGTACTGCACAACTAGGTTCTAACAGATTAAAGAATTTCTACACCCAATAAGCTTGCTAATGATAACAGCTCTGAGACACTAAGCGACTTTGTGTTTGTGTGGACACCAAAAAAATAAAGATTCACTGTGATTCATTTTATTTGCTTTGGCTAATAGGTGTATCGTTGCTGAGTGGAGAGATCAGCAACATAAGTTAAAGCAAAAGAGTTGGATGTTTAAGCTTAATCTTGAGCTATCTAGAAAATTCAGTTAACCAATATACTTTCCCTAGGCATACTACTTAATCAATATTTTAATCCATATACAGCAATTTCACCTAAGGCAACAAAGTATTTTCCATTAGGAGAATTATTTAAATAGACGATAATGGTTTACCATAATCATCACCCTTGTTTATACATAATTCATGCTTCTAAAGTATCTGAGGTCATTTTAAAGGGGTTTTTTAAGTATTCTAAGGAATCTCTGCTCCTCTAATTTTTATAATTAACACTGTTTTCATAGCCACTTTAAAAAGTTTTGCTAAACAAAATAGACCTTCAGCCTAGCTATGTCCAAATAATCATAAATTCCAATCAATCAGCTATTTATTGAATTGTTATACCTGTTAACATTCTACATAATGCTTTTTGATACAGCTTGCATTTTACTCAAGTGCATTTCAAAGACCTATCTCTATCTTGCAGCTAATTCAAGGCAACTTGAAAATCACTAAGATTTACAGTATTTCACATTAAATACAGATTTAACATATTACTCCCTCTGTATTGTGCTGAGTGTGAATTTTATTAAACCAGAAAGCACACAGCTGTTTCTCCCTTTGGGCAATATCACTGGGGGAAAATTCTATGTGTAAAGACCTTTCACAGAAATTTGTGTTCTTCAGGTTCTATGGTTCTACTTGGAGCCATAGAAGCAACTCTGTATTCTTTGTCTTTTATAGCGGTCTCCTGAGAAGCTCAGTTTTTCTTTTCTGAACCTTCTCTTTTGGTTAGTAAACCTGAGGACTAAATCTGACTGAGAGAAATGCTTGCTCCTGTCTTTCTGCTTATTTTCTGAGCAGAGTCACCAATCGCCTTTCTTCAGGACTAGCTCTTCAAGGATATTTACATGATGAAGAGATAGTACTTCATTCCAGAGGAAAAAGCAGGTTTGTTTACTGTCCGGGATAACATTAATAACGACACCCTCTGGGGCAAAGATCAGACAGGCTTACTGACCGTAATAAAAGCTCTGGGTTTCTTAAGCTTTCTTCTGAGGTCCCTCTCAGGTAACACACCCACGGTATGTGCACGTGTCACCAGGCCCTCGTCATATCACTTTGGGAGCAGGGCTAGGAGAAACGGCAGCAAAATGGTGGTACCCTGGCAGCTGGCATATTTGGGAGTACCAAGCCTTCTTTCTGAACTGGAACGTGCCTCTGCAAGCATTCCTGGAACTCTACCAGGCTCACTGGTTAGCCCAAATGTGAAGCAACAACAGGGGCTTCCCTGGTGGCTCAGACCGTAAACAAATCTGCCTGCAATGCAGAAGACTTGGGTTTGATCCCTCAGTCAGGAAGATCCCCTGGAGAAGGACATGGCTACCCACTCCAGAATTCTTGCCTGGAGAATCCCACAGACAGAGGAGACTGGAGGATTACAGTCCACGGGGTTGCAAAGAGTTGGACAAGACTGAGCAACTAACACTTTCACTTTCAAAGTAACACAGGCTTCCCAGTTTAGGTTATTTGGTAACAATTTCACCCTAGATTGTGTTATCTGGCTTCCCAGATCCAAGAAACTGGAAAGTTCCAAAAATCATACTCAGGACGTCTACCTTCCTAACTATCTGGGTTGGCTAGTCTAGTATCCTTGCCTGATTCACCAAGAAATTTGCCATCTTCCTAGTAAAAAAAAAAAAAAACTCAGCTCTAACACACAGCTTTTTCTTTTTTTCATGATCTTTCCATTCATCCTCTAGTGACAGAATTGAGCCAGGTTCCCTTCCTACTAATTCTTCTTTAAACAAAGGGAAGTGAAAAGTCACTCAGTTATGTCTGACTCTTTGCGACCCCAGGGACTATATAGTGGAGTCTCCAGGCCAAAATACTAGAGTTGGTAGCCTTTCCCTTCTTCAGGGGAACTTACGGTATAATTCCTTAAAGATGAGTAAAATATGATTTTTCTCAAGATTGCCCATGCCTTCTATAAATCACTAACATCCAATTCAGTTACCATTTAATCATTTATATGATTTGATCTAATCAGATGACAAATCTTAATCTGTTGTGAACATCTATGCATTCTCAGCAGATTGTTCTAAGCAGATAACTTGGTATTATTTCAAATTTTATCAACAACTCTTGATAAAATTTCCTCTTACCTAAATGCTTTCCATTTTGATTATGAATATATCTAACATAATTAATTGCTTTAATTTCTAAGAGACTAATCTTTCACATGTATTTTCTCCAGAAAACATACAAGTAGCTATCCACATTTCCTTATATTGGATGAAGTCCTTCCTAGGGTGGGATATTCAGGGGACGGATATTATCTCACCTTAAAAATATATTTCACATGAATAGCATTGCACTGAATATCTAATTTTTCAAGTAATTTCAGAGCTTTTTCTAGGGTAATTTTTCCACCTTTGAAGTCATCTCGAACCATCAACAAAAACCATGTAGGAGACACACCAAAAAAAGAAGTTAAGGAAATTCTCACAGAAATTCATTAAGTACTTAAAATGACTAAGAATATTTTGTCTCTCTTCAATGTTTTTCTTTTCAGAGGATAGTCTATCTCATGCCTAAGTGAGAAAATAATTTTATGATAAATAATATTTAAAACAAAATTAAGTAGGTACTATTTAGTGCTAAAGGTATGAAAGGACTTAATAAAATAAGAATTAAAGGAAAAGAATAAAAATTAACATTTGAGAAATACAGCTATTATTTGGGAAATACAATCTATTTTCTGAAGACATGAACACCAAGATCTTCTATCACTTGATCTCTCTCAGGATTAGTTTCCTCATCTGAAAAGTGGTCAAATACTTAAGGAAGGTAGGGGCATTAAATGAGCTCATAATATATCATTCAACATAGTTTCTGTTACTGAGATTTCAATAAATAATAACCATGTCTGATATGATTATTACCATTATACTAGCCAAATGTCCAGCTACTCACATGCCTCCAAAAGCAACATTTTAAGGACCATAAGAAAGAGGTTTTTTGTTTTTGTTTTTTTTTCCTAATGCCATGGTGAGTGTCTAATTAGTATGAAGGAGAAATCAAAAATAATCAAGCTTGCTTCACCTACAGAGAAACAACAGAATTTAGGACACTTCAAATTGAAAAACATAAGATTGAGAAGGATTAATATGACAGTCTATAAAATCATGAAAAGTATCGGTAAAAATTGTTCAACAATACACTCAATTTCAGATTGTTAGAACTAATGGGAAGCCCTTCAATTTAATGGCTGTGACTTAATATGGCAAAGCTCATGTTACAAGAAAAAGATACAGGAAGCTAGGGAAATAAAAAAAAAAAAACACAAACTCAGGATGCAAAAAGGAGGAAGCAGTTTACACTCAAATGAGAGAAACAAGCTCAGGAGTCTTCAAAGGGGATAAATCAAGAGAAAGAAAAGAGGAACAGAAAGGACTTCTGAGTGGATATTTGTTCTCCATATTTTCATGACCTGAAGTTTCGTTTCTCCTCACTTAGAAGCTTCTCCCCATTATGAGTTGTCACAGGTTCCAAATATAATTAACTCCGCCCATTGGCAAAAAAGGGATTCCTTGAAACTCATCCGCTGTTACCACTGCCCCTTTTCTAGAAAGAAAGCAGAAAACACAGTGGTTTGTTGCCTTTGTTCTTTGCAGTTAGCACAACACTTAAATCCCCCAGAGACTGTATGGAGGTTTGTGGTCTCTGCACTTCACTGCCCTTAAAATTTTTCTGGCTTCTTGCTTATGTTCTGACCATTTCCAAACCCACAATGTTTATAAGAGAGGCAACCCTTGCCGTCTGGCATTTTCCCATGAACAGCCATCGTCTCTCATTTTATTTTTACAATTTTGTTTAAACCCCTCAAACCTTTCAGGATAACATGCTTCCACTGGGTTGGGACAGTTATTCTGATGGCCTGATTACAAATCACTGCCATTGTGGTCCCCAAAGGTTCAAAGAGCTTCCAAATACTCCCTAGAAACTCTGGGTTGCTTATCTTAGATCTACGACCACCTATGCAATAAACACACCACTTTATGAAGAAGGCTGTTCTGGAGGCTAAGTTCTTAAAAAATCTTCAAAATTCGTATCGCTGGTTGGCTGGGCACCACGCTGTCAGGTGACTGTCATGTTTTCTTTTGGGTCCAAACGCCCATTGTGATCTCATCAAAAGTTCCATACTTCACAGAGCAAGCTCCTCTATGACTTCATCAGGAGACTCAGAGCTGGCCAGACAACCTGTTTTGGGCATGGTCAGACATGGTAATCTTAAGCTTGAATGTTTAACACCTGGATGGGAAAGGTGCCCCATGGAATGTTCTCTCATCCTCTGAACACTGTTTATTCCAGAAGCTCTGCTTCTGCCACAACCAAACATGTCACGTAGCACTCTGAGTAGGAAAGAGAAAGAAAAAGTAATTCGCAGACTACTGATACAGGCTCCTCCAGGAGAATTTGTAAATGCCTTTGATGATCTCTGTCTGCTTATCCGTGATGAAAAACTCATGCACCATCAAGGGGAGTGTGCGGGCCACCAACACTGCCAAAAATATTCTGTCCCACTCAGCATCGATGGGAATGCTGTCCTCCTGTCTCACCACAATGTCGTGGGCGACTACAGGTTTTTCGACTACCAGAGCAAACTTTCTTTCAAATTTGATCTGCTTCAAAACCAGTTAAAGGACATCCAGAGTCATGGAATCATTCGGAATGAGACGGAGTACCTGAGGGCTGTAGTTCTGTGCGCCTTGAAGTTGTATGTGAACGACCACTACCCAAAGGGAAACTGCAACGTGCTGAGAAAAACAGTGAAAAATAAGGAGTTCTTGATCGCCTGCATCGAAGACCACAGCTATGAAACAACAGACTACTGGAATGGGCTTTGGAAATCAAAATGGATTTTCCAAGTCAATCCATTTCTAACCCAGGTAACAGGGAGAATTTTTGTGCAAGCTCACTACTTCAGGTGTGTCAACCTACATGTCGAAATCTCGAAGGACCTGAAAGAAAGCTTGGAGGTAGTGAACCAAGCTCAGTTGGCCCTAAGTTTCGCAAGGCTTGTGGAAGAGCAAGAGAATAAATTTCAAGCTGCAGTGTTGGAAGAACTACAGGAGTTATCGAATGAAGCTCTGAGAAGAATTCTACGAAGAGATCTTCCAGTGACCCGTACTCATATTGACTGGCAGAGGATACTCTCTGACTTGAATCTGGTGATGTATCCTAAATTAGGGTATGTCATTTATTCAAGGAGTGTGCTATGCAACTGGATAATATAAAGGATTGCTCCTGGTAACTGTCTTGATCTGATTCAGTTGTGTTTCCGGGGACGGGGGGTGGGGGAGGCACTGAGGTTATTCTCCTAAAGTTGAGAAGCCACCAGATATGTCCATCACTTGGCAGATGTAAATTTGGGGGCGATTTTTGGTTTTACTTTTTTTAGGGGGGGGCACATCACACAGTCTGTAGGAACTTGTTTCTCCAGCCTAGGACTGAACCCGAGCCTTCAGCAGTTGAAAGCAGAGTCCTGACCACTGGACTGCCAAGGAATTTCAGATGAAAGTTTAAATTAGGGACAAGTCTTCCAAATCATTTTATTCAAGGAATATTTACCAGTAACTCAAGGAAAGGGCGATGGTAATGTGTTTCATGGTAGTGACAATCATAAAGCCAGAAACATTTATTAGAAACTAAAATGACTTTGTAGAATGTGGCATCCCAGAAGTATTAATATATGTGGCCAGGGTTAAGGTTGTGTGAGTGTGTGTAGGCATGACTTTTGACTTTCTTTGTAACTGGAGAAGGCATGCAAACAAGTCATTCTGCAAATGATAATTCACCTAACTCAACTTACCAATAAGGGGGTAGATTTCAGTCAGTGACATTAGGGTTGGATGGTCCATGAAACCAACAAATATCCAAAATCTAGCTGATATGAAGGACTACTGGACCCATGGCCACTCCCCCTCATACCCCAACCCCTCAAAAGAATCTGAAATTACTCTAATCTCCAGGCTTTTCTTCAAAGAATCAAGTACAAAAGCTTGACTCCCAAGCTTATATAGTCTAGCTCTTGTGAAGTCATTTATAAAAGAATTTCATGCTGAACCCTGTGCTAGATGATTTACAACAAATTTTTTGTCATTAGGCTGCTACTAGTGGTAATCTCATTTTATATGAGAAGAATCTAAAAATTGAGTCACTTAATTCATCCAGGCATATGGTAAGTGATGCGTGTTACTGACCCCTAGTACTCTTAATAACCTCTAGGGCAGGGTCCCCAATCTCCAGGATCTAATGTCTGATGATCTGAGGTGCAGCTGATGTAATAATAATAGAAATAAAGTGCATAATAAATGTAATGTGCTCAAATCATCCTGAAACCTCCTCCCACCCCTGGTCTGTGGAAAAACTCTTCCATGAAACTGGTCCCTGGTGCCAAAAAGGTTGGACTTCACTGCTCTAAAGCATTGCAGCTCTCAGGGGAAGCCTGTTTCATTAAAAGTTGTGAACTCTACTCTGCAATGACTCAGGTAAGCATTCTACCCAAAGGATACCACTCCCAAGGGAACTAGAACTGATGGGTCGCTGTTTTCTAGCCAACCAGTCCCCTATCGCTTGTCCCAGCAATGTTACTGACCACTTTGTCTGTTCTTTAAGAATTCCAAATCTAAACCTCTCTACTAAGATTGCAGCTGAGCAGTAGCTGGGTCCCAGCCCCACACCCAACTTATGTGGTAAGCTTTATAGTTTGGACCCATGCAACTGAAAAAAAAGGCCAAATTCTATTTAATGAACATTGGAGCCAATGTTTAAGGTTCCTCTACAAAAATGTCTAAATTTCATACCTCTCTTAATTGGTGGTAGATCTTAGAGAATCTCAGGAGGGTGACCCAGGGTATATCTTTCAAACAACTTCTCCGTACCCATCCTCAGATTCTGACTTATTAGGTCAGCAAATCTACATCTTGAGCAATTATAGTGATGATTCTGATACAAGGGGCTATAGGATCACATTTTAAGATATTATTGCTCTTCTCTTAAAGTAACACATCTCTACTTTCCATTTACTTAATTGAAATCATTTCCTATACAACTACTGTCCATTGAAGGCTACTTCTGCTCCTTCACTGGATTCACACACAGGCCAAAGACATATGTCTGCCTTCATTTGCCATGTTAAAAATTTAAGGAAAAACACTAAAGAAAAGCAACAAAGAAAAGTGCTCTCATTGCACTAAAATATACCCATCTGACAAACTCTTTCACAAAAATCTGAATCGACATTATGGTTATATATGGAAACATTGATACTACAGATCAGTCCAGCGTAAGACTTACTGTTTCATGGGACAATCACAGAAGCCTTTAATGCCTACTCTAACACAGGGGTTTTTATTTTTATTTTATGTATACAAATATCCCCTCCCTCTTGAACCTCTCCCCATCCCCCATCCCCCATCCTCCACCCAGGTCATCACAGAGCACCAAGCTGAGCTCGCTGTGCTATAGAGCAGTTCCCCACTAGCTACCTATTAACACAGGGTATTTAAAATAAAATTTATTGCTATTTCTGAATATAAAAGTCACATGTACAAATCATAAAAATGCTTAAAGTGTAAAGCATATTGGCCTATTTCCTTGTATCCAATTTTATGGAATTGCTCTAAATATTAAGGATATACAGGATATAAAAATTTGTATCCTGTACTTTCTATATAATTTCCTGTATCATGTTGTCCCATGTCATTAAAACTCCTTGAGCAAATACTTTTAATTATTTACATGCTACTCATATTTTCATGTGCAATAACAAGACAACCACTTCTCTACTGATACATAATTTAAATTTTTAGCATTTTATTTCTGTTATTAATTAGGCTACAGTATCTCTGTGTATAAAGCTTTGCCCACATTCTACATTATTTCCCTTAAGATAAATTCCCTAAAATCACATATTGAAAAGATATGAACATATAAATGTTCTTAGTACATATTGCCAAATTGCTTTCCAGACAGATTTAACAATTTATATTCCCATCGGTAGCATAAGAGTGCCTCGCTAAAATCTTGGCAATGCTAAATATCAAATTTTTCTTTGAAAGGCAACATACTTTAAAGTAAAACAAGTATAAAAGGTATTTCACTAACTTATGCTCAGTTTAGTTCAGTTTAGTCGCTCAGTCGTGTCTGACTCTTTTTCAGACCGGATGAACTGCAGCACGCCGGGCCTCCCTGTCCATCACCAAATCCTAGAGTTTACACAAACTCATGTCCATTTAGTTGGTGATGCCATCCAACCATCTCATCTTCTGTCGTCCCCTTCTCCTCCCGCCTTCAATCTTTTCCAGCATTAGGGTCTTTTCCAATGAGTCAGCTCTTTGCATCAGGTGGCCAAGGTATTGAGTTTCAGCTTCAGCATGAGTCCTTCCAATGAATATTCAGGACTGATTTCCTTTAAGATGGACTGGATGGATCTCCTTGCAGTCCAAGGGACTCTCAAGAGTCTTCTCCAACACCACAGTTCAAAACCATCAATTCTTCGGCGCTCAACATTCTTTATAGTCCAACTCTCATATCCATACATGACTACTGGAAAAACCATAGGTTTGTCTAGACGGAATTTTGTTGGCAAAGTAATGTCTCTGCTTTTCAATATGCTATCTAGGTTGTCATAGCTTTTCTTCCAAGGAGCAAGCGTCTTTTAATTTCATGGCTGCAGTCACCATCTGCAGTGATTTTGGAGCCCAAGAAATAAAGTCTCTCACTGTTTCCACTGTTTCCCCATCTATTTGCCATGAAGTGATGGGACTAGCTGCCATGATCTTCGTTTTCTGAATGTTGAGCTTTAAGCCAACTTTTTCACTCCTCTTTGACTTTCATCAGGAGGCCCTTTAGTTCTTCTTTGCTTTCTGCCATAAGGGTGGTGTCATCTGCATATCTGAAGTCACTGATATTTCTCCCAGAAATCTTGATTCCAGCTTGTGCTTCATCCAGCCCAGCGTTTCTCATGATGTACTCTGCATATAAGATAATAAAGCAGGCTGACAATATACAGCCTTGATGTACTCCTTTCCCTTTTTGGAAACAGTCTGTTCCATGTCCAGTTCTAACTGTTGCCTCCTGAACTGCACACAGATTTCTCAAGTGGCAGGTCAGGTGGTCTGGTATTCCCATCCCTTTAAGAATTTTCCACAGTTTGTTGTGATCCACATAATCAAAGCCTTTGGCATAGTCAAGAAAGCAGATGTTTTTCTGGAACTCTCTTGCTTTTGTGATGATCCAACGGATATTGAATCTCTGGTCCCTCTGCCTTTTCTAAAACCAGCTTGAACATCTGGAAGTTCAAAGTTCACTTACTGTTGAAGACTGACTTGGAGAATTTTGAGCATTACTTTACTCGCCTGTGAGATGAGTGCAATTGTGCGGTAGTGTGAGCATTCTTTAGCATTGCCTTTCTTAGGGATTGTAATGAAAACTGACCTTTTCCAGTCCTGTGGCCACTGCTGAGTTTTCCAAATTTACTGGCATATTGAGTGCAGCACTTTCACAGCATCATCTTTTAGGATTTGAAATAGCTCAACTGGAATTCCATCACCACCACTAGCTTTGTTCATAATGATGCTTCCTAAGGCCCACTTAACTTCACGTTCCAGAATGTCTGGCTCTAGGTTGGTAATCACACCATCATGATTATCTGGGTCATGATTATCTTTTTTGTACGGTTCTTCTGTGTATTTTTGCCACCTCTTCTTAATATCATCTGCTTCTGTTAGGTCCATACCATTTCTATCCTTTATTGTGCCCATCTTTGCATGAAATATTCCCTTGATATCTCTAATTTTCTTGAAGAGATCTCTAGTCTTTCCCATTCTACTGTTTTCCTCTATTTCTTTGCACTGATCGCTGAGGAAGGCTTTCTTATCTTTCCTTGCTATTCTTTGGAACTCTGCATTCAGATGGGTATATCTTTCCTTTTCTCCTTTGCTTTTGGCTTCTCTTCTTTTCTCAGCTATTTGTAAGGCCTCCTCAGACAGCCATTTTGCCTTTTTGCATTTCTTTTTCTTGGGGATGGTCTTGATCCCCACCTCCTGTACAATGTCACGAACCTCCATCCAAAGTTCTTCAGGTACTCTGTCTATCAGATCTAATCACTTGAATCTGTTTGTCACTTCCACTGTATAACTGTACGGGATTTGATTTGGGTCATACCTGAATGGTCTAGTGGTTTCCCCTACTTTCTTCATTTTAAGTCTGAATTTGGCAATAAGGAGTTCATGATCTGAGACACAGTCAGCTCCCAGTCTTGTTTTTGCTGACTGGAGAAGACTCTTGAGAGTCCCTTGGACTGCAAGGAGATCCAACCCGTCCATTCTGAAGGAGATCAGCCCTGGGATTTCTTTGGAGAGAATGATGCTAAAGCTGAAACTCCAGTACTTTGGCCACCTCATATGAAGAGTTGACTCACTGGAAAAGACTGATGCTGGGAGGGATTGAGGGCAGGAGGAGAAGGGGACGACCGAGGATGAGATGGCTGGATGGCATCACGGACTCAGTGGACGTGAGTCTGAGTGAACTCCGGGAGTTGGTGATGGACAGGGAGGCCTGGCATGCTGCGATTCATGGGGTCACAAAGAGTCGGACACAACTGAGGGACTGAACTGAATTGAACTGAACTGAACTGTATAGGGCTTCTCCATCTTTGGTTGCAAAGAATATAATCAATCTGATTTCGGTACTGACCATCTGGTGATGTCCATGTGTAGAGTCTTCTCTTGTGTTGTTGGAAGAGGGTGTTTGCTATGACCAGTGTGTTCTCTTGGCAAAACTCTATCAGCCTTTGCCCTCCTTCATTCTATACTCCTTCTAACTTATGCTGCCCTCTACCTAAAAGCATGCCCACAGTGATATTATTTAGTAGTTATTTTCTTTATATGAAGGCTGGAATAGTCAGGAAAATCTACAGTTACTACCTCTTCTCTGAATAATTATCACACACATACACAAATACATTTATATTTAAAGCTGGATATGAATACAAACACATGTATGTATGCCTACGCATATACATGGGTTTCCCAGGGGGCACCAGTAGTAAAGAAACTGCCTGTCAATGCAGATGTAAGAGATGCGGGTTCAATCCCCAAGTTGGGAAGATCCCCGGGAGGAGGACATTGGAAACCACTCCAGTATCCTTGCCTGGAGAATCCCATGGACAGAGGAGCCTGGTGGGCTAAAGTCCAAAGGGTCGCAAAGAGTAGGACATGACTGAAGCGATTTAGCATGCATGCATACAGGCATATGCACACAGACACACAATGCTTCAGATTCTGAAGACTCAGTGTGATATTTTTCTTACTACTCTAGTTTTTTCTCCTTCTCAATGCTATTTCCACCTGGACTGTTATCTCCTTAAGAACATGGACCTTGTTTATGCCAGGTATCTAGTTTATAATTGTCTGTGTTAAGATACGTACTCAACGAATGAATGAATGAATGAACAAAGCAGGATAACAGACACATGAAGCACAGTAGACTTCATCGGGCTTGAGGTTTATTTTGTAAACTGTGAATCACTGCTGTCCCTTTAAGAGCCATGCATTCCTCTGCCTATTACCAAGACTGACACTGTGACTCTTCATACTAAGGCAGTTGATTGCTTTCTGAAGCTGCCTCAAGCTCTGATGAAAACCTTTGCTCTTTTCCCACTCCCCATGGAGAGAGATTGTTTCCTCCAACATGTTTAAGAAAATCAAGTTCTCCAAAAAATGATGTACAGTATTTTTTTCTAATGTTACATCATTCCTACACTAAATAAACAACTTTGTTCCTTTACTAGCAAGACACATGCTTTCAAAAAGAGCTGCGACAGCTTCTCTTCTCTGCAGTTAAAAAGATACTTATTTCCTTCTGCTTCCTAACAGTCACCAAAGTCATGTATGTTCCCTTTGAGGCATGTTCTTCTTGCACACCTGATCCTAAATCTTTGATCTTTTGTCATCCAGGCTCTTGATTCATCGTTTTGTTTGTTTTTTTTTCTTGACTCTTCACATTTTCTACCCTCTCTTAGCTTCTCTCCTCTATAAGCTAATGTGTGTGTGTGTTAGTCATTCATTCATGTCCAATTCTTTGTGACCCCATGGACTATAGCTCACCAGGCTCCTCTGTCCATGGGATTCTCCAAACAAGATATTGGAGTGGGTAGCCATCCCTTCTCCAGGGGATCTTCCTGACCCTGGGATTGAACCCGGGTCTCCTGCATTGCAGGCAGATTCTTTACCACCTGAGCCACCAGGAAGCCCACAAGCAAACATACTCAGTTCCAATTATCCTAAAAAATAAAATCTTCCCTAAAAAATAAAATCTTCTCAGGTCCTTTCACTGTGAAACTTTTCAAAAGATTACCCTACTCTTAGCTTCTTTTCTGTTTCCTTACCACTTATTATTTTCTTAAAGGAATAGGTTTAATTAAGACTGTGCTATGTTCTAGGCATTCTACCAAGCAATTTCACCTGCCTCATTGAGTTCTTATAAGAATCATACAACAGGGAATTATTTTTTACACTTTAGAAAACTAGGAATATTCTTAAGAAATTTGGCCAAATTGACACAGCTGGTAAGTGACAGAACTGGGATTCCAATTTAGGTATGTCACACTTCAAAATTCCTGCCCTTAACTCTGTGGCTTCTGGCCCAGGAGTATACTGAAAATCCATTCTTGCAAGTTTTCAGTATCATCATTCTTCATTCCAATGACCTCCCCTCAGTCATCCTCATGGGAACTTGACTACTTCTTTATCCTGAAAAGCTTTTCTTTCCACAGTTCTAACTGCATCCTAGTCTCCTCCTCCTCTAAGCCTTTTCATTTTTCCTCTTCCACTGTACCCCACACTCAATCAGACACAGGCATCCTCCAAACTTTAGCTCTCCATTCTCTTCCTCTTACACGATCACCCTCATGCACCAAGGTTTTCAGCAACCACCCTTTTCTTCATAATATTCAGCTACAACAGTACTGGATACTCACAGTCCACACCTATGATTAAGAAGCTCTTCAAAACAGTATTTTTTATAGCATATGTGTCTTCTCTTTGCTCTTGGCTTTCAAACTTGCTTATTTTTTCCATTTTATTATCAAACTCGTTGCTAAGCATTAAGATACAACCTTGACCACATCTCCCAGGGTTGCTTCACATGAACACATCTCCCAGTTACACCTGACCTTCAAGAACATCACGTCCTGACACAGCTACCCCTTGATCCATGCTCCATCCCACCATCCCTCCAACCCCGGCCACTTATGTTCTACAAACAAAAACAAGACATCTACTAAATAACCTTAGAGATGACCCAATCAACTTGACTGTGCCTCCCTTCTATATTTCAATATTACCTAGAAGTCCTACTTAGTGAGTGAGTGAAGTCGCTCAGTCGTGTCTGACTCTTTGTGACCCCATGGACTGTAGCCTACCAAGCTCCTCTGTCCATGGGATTTTCCAGGCAATAGTACTGAAGTGGGTTGCCATTTCCTTCTTATAGTGTGTCAAAGGCAGAAATTTCAGAATTAAGTTTTTATTCTTTCCTGCCTCTCTCCTCTTCAATAATATGATTTTTTGCTGCTTTTGAATCTCTGTCTTACCATTAATTCAAGGTCAAAACTTCAGGCATCTTTAACTTTCTTCCTATTTCCCCAAATCCAATTAGTCATTGTATCTTTTTATTACCATTCTTTGAAGTATTTTTCTTATTTTTTCCCTTTCTCATTTATCAGTAAATTTTATTACTTCTCATATATCATGTTTTCTAACTAGCCTTCTTTTATTTCCTTTTTAATACCTCTTCTCTGAGATGCTGCCAAATTAATTTTCATAAACCTTAACTGATTATTCACTGGTGTTACAATCTTAATCAAATACTTTTAGAAAATATCTACTGACTAGGGGTTACATTTTAAATTTCCTGGCTTAGCATTCCAAGGTCCTCCATGACCCAAATGCCCCTGTATATTCCATGGATTTAATATGGCTAAACTGGACTTTAGGATTGGACTTAAACACCTTTTCCAAAAAGCCCATGAGAAGCTTCATCACAAATACTCTCTTCATTTCCTACATGTAAATACCTACTTTCTCTAATTTTACCATGAAACTTTCCCATCCTAATTTGAATATGAGACATCTGTGTTTGTCCTATTCCTCTTAATACACTAACGAAGGGATTTTGCTTCATTCATACACAATGTAGTGGAAATCTATGAAATTTTGAGTCAGAATATCTAAATTTGAGTTCTGATTCTACCAATCATCTCTTTTGTAACAAAATACAGGGTTAAAATAAATGATTTCTTTGATACCCAATTGTTCCATTTGTTAAATGCATGATGTTTTATATATAATGTGTGAGCAATAAATGGTTAGTGTAAATATCCCGGAGAGGAGAGCTTCCTATAAGTCTCTCAGGTTGGCCAGAGCTTCACAAGCAGTATTTCCTAAAGATAAGAGAAAGGATCTGAGAGCATCATTCCTCAATTCAACCAAAGCTCTCTGTCTTCTGGGAACTGTTTACCAGTATCTCTGACTTGGAGATACAGATTAATATTTTAAAGATCTTTCATAGTGTCTGGCACAAGATAAAAATATAATTCCCATGCTATATTTTCCTGGAAATAAATTCTTTGTCTCTTATTATATGCCAAATGAAAGTAGATCCCTTGAGGATGCGCTGCATCTGAGGTAAGGAGCAGCAGATGTGCTTTACTGGAGCAGCCGTGAAGAGAGACCCCACGTCCAAGGTAAGAGAAACCCAAGTAAGACAGTAGACACTGAGAGAGGGGGTCAGAGGGCAGACAGACTGAAACTACAATCACAGACAACTAGATCTTCATGACCCAGATAATCACGATGGTGTGATCACTCACCTAGAGCAGGACATCCTGGAATGTGAAGTCAGGTGGGCCTTAGAAAGCATCACTATGAACAAAGCTAGTGGAGGTGATGGAATTCCAGTTGAGCTATTTCAAATCCTGAAAGATGACGCTGTGAAAGTGCTACACTTAATATGCCAACAAATTTGGAAAACTCAGCAGTGGCCACAGGACTGGAAAAGGTCAGTTTTCATTCCAATCCCAAAGAAAGGCAATGCTAAAGAATGCTCAAACTACTACACAATTGCAGTCATCTCACACGCTAGTAAAGTAATGCTTAAAATTCTCCAAGCCAGACTTCAGCAATATGTGAACTGTGAACTTCCAGATGTTCAAGCTGGTTTTAGAAAAGGCAGAGGAACCAGAGATCAAATTGCCAACATCCTCTGGAACATGGAAAAAGCAAGACAGTTCCAGAAAAACATCTATTTCTGCTTTATTGACTATGCCAAAGCCTTTGACTGTGTGGATCACAACAAACTGTGGAAAATCCTGAAAGAGATGGGAAATACAGACTACCTGACCTGTCTCTTGAGAAACCTGTATTCAGGTCAGGAAGCAACAGTTAGAACTGGACGTGGAACAACAGACTGGTTCCAAATAGGAAAAGGAGCATGTCAAGGCTGTATACTGTCACCCTGCTTATTTAACTTATATGCAGATTACATCATGAGAAACACTAGGCTGGAAGAAGCACAAGCTGGAATCAAGATTGCCAGGAGAATTATCAATAACCTCAGATATGCAGATAACACCACCCTTATGGCAGAAAGTGAACAAGAACTCAAGAGCCTCTTGATGAAAATGAAAGAGGAGAGTGAAAAAATTGGCTTAAAGCTCAACATTCAGAAAACAAAGATCATGGCATCTGGTCCCATCACTTCATGGCAAATAGATGGGGAAACAATGGCTGACTTTATTTTGGAGGGCTCCAAAATCACTGCAGATGGTGACTGCAGCCATGAAATTAAAAGGAAAGACTAGAGATCTCTTACTCCTTGGAAGGAAAGTTATGACCAACCTTGACAGCATATTCAAAAGCAGACATTACTTTGCCAACAAATGTCCATCTAGTCAAGGCTATGGTTTTTCCAGTGGTCAGTATGGATGTGAGAGTTGGACTGTGAAGAAAGCTGAGTGCCGAAGAATTGATGCTTTTGAACTGTGGTGTTGGAGAAGACTCTTGAAAGTTCCTTGGACTACAAAGAGATCCAACCAGTCCATCCTAAAGGAGATCAGTCCTGGGTGTCATTCGAAGGACTGACATTGAAGCTGAAACTCCAATATTTTGGCCACCTGATGCGAAGATCTGACTCATTTGAAAATACCCTGATGCTGGGAAAGATTGAGGGCAGGAGGAGAAGGGGACGACAGAGGATGAGATGGTTGGATGGCATCACCAATTCGGTGGACATGGGTTTGGGTGGACTACGGGAGTTGGTGATGAACAGGGAGGCCTGACATGCTATGGTTCATGGGATCGCAGAGTCAGACACGACCTAGCAAGTGAACTGAAGGAAGCCCCAGGGATAAGATTTGCTTTCAAATTTAATCAATCAGGCTTCCCTGGCAGCTCAGTGGTAAAGAACCCACCTGCTTGTGCAGGAGACATGGGTTCAGTCTTCCCTGGTCCAGGAAGATACAACATCCCAAGAACAATGAAGGCTTGTGCCACAACTATGGATTTTGTGCTGTAGAGCCTGGGAGTCACAGCTATTGAAACCCATGAGCCCTAGAGCCCATGCTTCAGAACAAGAGAAGCCACTGCAGTGAAAAGCCCATGCATTGCAACTAGAGTAGCCCTCACTCGCTGCAACTAGAGAAGAGCCCGCACAGCAGCAATGACGACTCAGCACAGCCAAAAATAAATAAATGGATAATTTAGAAATTCATCTATGAATGATGAATGTCCCATTAGGAAACAGATACAAATACAGATAGGATACTTCAAAGAAAGTATAAGGAAGGAATTATCCACAAAGATGTGGGAACACAAGGGACAGTGGAATAACGTGAGAGCGGTTTACCTCTTTAGATCAGGGTCAGGGAGTGACCACTAGAATGTGTAGGAGTCAATATAATGGGTCAATGGAAGAAATGCTGTAACCTTCTGCGGAGGAACACTCCAGCTCAAGGAGACCCCTCAGGAAGAGAGCCAAGGGCATCAGCATACTTCTTTCTCTGGCTTCTGTCAGAGCTCCCCTTTGGCAAATCCAATCAAAAATGAGAGGGCAAGGGAGTGCATGAATAGTCCATGCACATCTGTCTTCCAAGGCCAATAGTTGGGGGGCAGGGGAGGTAAAAGGAAGAAGATGGATCTGGAGGGGCAAATGGAAGATACCAGAGACACATTCATTCATCTGAATATGATTTCTCATACCAGGCAGGTCTTTTGTTTTAGCATGATGAACATCTGGCATTTTCTTAGTACATTTCATCCTTTTGTTCATTTAAAAATGTCATTATTTTGAACAAATAAATATATTTTGTAAAGCTACATAAAAGCTGTGTTTGGAAGGATTTCAAATAATTTTTCTATATACTTCAGTCCATTTTAACTCCCCTGAAAAGGACAACCTCTTCTAGGTTATAAATGCAACAGCTTTCCTGAATTAATTTTATTACATAAATATAATACTTATCATACTGTTCTTATTTCCCTAGTCACGTTTTATTCTTATTTTGGAATATGTAAAGAACCTGCACTTTGCAAGCACCATGTCTGTGCACCAAACTCATATGAATAAAAAATAATTTATGGTGTGAATAGGATTAACTAATTGGACAAATTCTTTTTTTTATTCCCAAAGAATGTGATCTGTGACCCTAACAGCATGCAAATGCAGCCCCTCAGTTCAGAGATAGTCAAGGCAAGGGACAATGAAGTAATGCAAAAATTCCATAAACATCATATTTTTTTAGTAGAGATACCTGAACAGTATCCCAATGTTTCCAAAAGATATTTACTAGGTTCACTTCAGTAATTCATTTTATACCTCATTCTTGAATTAAACAATCTTCAATAGCTCAAATGCTTTCAAATTTATTAGAAAATAACAAAAAGAGAAAAATCAAGACTCTTTTGCCAAACTATTATTATAGCATAACAAATGCCCAAAGTTCAAGAAGGGTCTGAGGTGTTTATCTGGCATTAAATTCACCAAGTCTAGCACTGAAATTCATTGGTCAAACTGATCTCTTCAGAATTTCTAGAAATTCTTGCACTGTGTCATGATTTCTAATGACAAGACCTCATGATACAGAAGAAAATATGATCACAGTGGCTATTTATAGTCACATGGAACCACTCGATACACTTTGTTGGCCACTGACTCTCAGTATACATCTATTCACAGGGAATTTGACTAGAAAATTTGAGCTAAGCTGCATTGACTTAGCTTAGCCTAGGATGTACTTTTATTTTTTAATTAGAAGAAAACTGCTTCACAATATTGTGTTGATTTGGGGATGTACTTCTAATCAGCTACCAACACCCATAGACACACTGTATTCATTCACCCAAGAAGACCTCATATCAAACCCTTTTGGACTTTGCAGAACAATCTGACCTGGCCCAACTCATCCATATGTGTCTCCTCTTCTTCCTTTTTAAAAGACTAAAATACCAAGATCCTCTGTTATGTTACTGCAAATTTATTTAACTCCAAAATTCTTCTGCAAAATATTTTCATGGACTTATTACTAACCCTGCTTCCTTTTTACATTCCCATCACTCAATTCCTTCTTTTAAATTAACCTTCAAAAAATAGGTCTTTATTTAAAAAAAAAAATAGGTCTTTATAGATGTATGCCTCAAGAAAAAGGACTTACTTTGGTGAGTCCATTACGGAGTGTGGAATATAATGAGTGTTTGGTAGATTTTTTTTCTTTTTTCTTTCTTCTTCTTTTTTTTTTTTTTTTTTTTTTTTGAGGACAATTGCTTTACAATGTTGTGTTGGTTTCTGCCATACAAAAATGTGAACCAGTCAGAATTTTATGTATATATTCTCTTCCTCTTGAGCCTCCTTCTCCCATCCCATCCCATCCCTCTAGGTTGTCACAGAGTACCAGGCTGGAATTCCCGGATTATATAGCTGCTCCCTGATAATTATCTCTTTTACACATGACAGGGTAAACTATGTCAATGCTACCTTTTCATTCATCCTATTTGTGGAATGTGTAGATGGACAGTCAAATGAATGAATACATTGAAGGGAGAAAATAAACTCTGTTTCCTTTAAATAGATAACTTCTCTACTAAATATTTTAATCTTCAAAGCATCAAGAGATGATGCTGAAAATGCAGGGACAAAGGATGTGCCTGACATCCCATATAAAGTTTGAATATGCTGCATATGCCCCTGCTTGGAGAGACTCGATCTACATAAAAGGCTCAGAGGTAGTCTGCTGTTAAAGAATTTTTTTTAGTTGAGTATCTTCTGGAATCATTTCTGATTCCTCCTTTTTCCCCTCACCATCCACATCTAACCCATCTGCAAGGTCTATGAGTTTAACCTTTCGAGAAGATCTGTCTACTTCTCTCCACCACAACTGCTATTACTGTGGACTGTGGCCCCATTGTGTCTCTCAGGAGTACTGCAACTGCCTCCCAATTGACATCTCTGCATCCACTCTTAGACCCATAACCATTCCAACAATGAAGCCAAAATAAGCTTTCAAAAATATAAATTGATTCCCTGCATACCAATGAGTTAAATGTCCTTAAAGTACAGTCCTCATAAATAGGCCTGCAGAGCCTTTTGACCTTTAGCTGGAACCTCACTCTCAAACTTTATCGACCACTACTTGTCCACCACTCTTGTCCACTAGGCTCCATCCTCTGCCTTTTCCCTGCCAAACCCTTTCCAACATGAGGGACTTTGTACTTGGAATTTCCTCTGCCTGAAAACATACCCTTCAGCTCTTACGATTAACTCTCTTCACTCTTTAAACCTCAGTTCATGTATCTTCTATCTGAACCTCCTCTAAAGCACTGGCCCTTCCCAGTTCTCCCCAACATCACTAACTTTATTTATTTCATAGTGGGTGCTTGTATGCCCAGTTGCTTCAGTTGTGTCCAACTGTTTGTGATCCCATGGACTGTAGCCTGCCAGGCTCCTCTGTCCATGGGATTCTCCAGGCAAGAATACTGGAGTGGGTTGCCAGTCCTTCTCCTTCCTGACCCAGAGATCCAACCAGCATCTCTTTATGTCTCCTGCATTGGCAGATGAGTTCTTTACCACTGGCACCACCTGGGAAGCACTCATCACCACCAAACTTTTTTAAATTCTGATTTCCTACATTAGAATACAACCCTGTGAGGGCAGCAACCTTGTTTATTTACCAGAATATCCTTAGTACCTAAATAATACCTGACACATGGCACGGAATAAATATTCACTGAACAAATATGTTTATTTAGGGGATCCTCTTTGAAGTAAAACTTAATAACATTCCAAAGACCACAGAAAGTCAAGCATAAGCTGAGAAGTTATCACTTTACATAAGAGGTTGAGGCATATCTTCAAGGAGTTAAGAATTTCTATTCATGTATGGGCTTTATAATTCTGACATAAAATATTATATATGTGCTCAAAAATCCATTACAACTAATGTCAAAGCTATTAGGGGTATGGAAGTGTGTGCTCAGTCATGGTCAACTCTTTTCGACCCCACGGACTCTAGCCACCAGGTTCCTCTGTCCATGGAATTTCCCAGGCAAGAATACTGAAGTGGGTTGCCATTTCCTCCTCCAGGGGATCTTTCGGAGCAAAGGATCAAACCCACATCTCTTTTGTTTCCTTCTTTGGCAGGTTGATTCTTCCCTGGTTACTCAGCAGTAAACAATCAACTTGCCAATGCAAGAGATGTGGGTTCAATACCTGGGTCAGGAAAATCCCCTGGAGGGCATGGCAACCCACTCCAGTACTCTTGTCTGGAGAATCCCATGGACAAAGGAGCCTGGTGGGCTACAGTCCATGGAGTTGCAAAGAGTCGGACATGACTGAGCAGGCACGCACACACACACACACACACACACACACACACACACCTGGGAAATCCTTTATTTATCTACTGTGTTAATACATTTTAATTAGCGATTATATGTCCTAATTTCTATAAATAATTCTCTCTTGCTTTGGATGTTTCCTTATAACTGATTTCATCCTTGTCTTAAAAAATTGATGTTAAAGTCTTCTGCTGATAAACCCTTCTAAGTTTGAAATAGTAAGTGTTTCGTAGCATTTTTGGTTCTTTTTTGGACTAAACAACCAACCTTCATACAGCTTTATTTCTTCTTTTAGAGACTGGGAAATTGAAATGAGGCCCTGGGAACTTGAGTGCCTTTTTTAAAATCATGCAGCTTTAACACTATAGTCCTGGGTCCAGGTTACTTTTACATTTTGTTCTATTTTCCCTATTATTTCTAAGTTCACAAGACAAAAATGAGGAGTATATATGGGGTGTGTTTCATGTCCAGCTCTCTGCGGCCCCATGGACTGTAGCCTGCCAGGTTCCTCTGTCCATGAGGTTTGCCAGGCAAGAATACTGGAGTGGGTTGCCGTTTCCTCCTCTGGGGAATCTTTCTGACCCACGCAGGGATCGAATGGATGTCTCTTGCATCTCCTGGATTGGCAGGCTGATTCTTTACCACTGAGCCATCAGAAAGCCCATGTATGGAGGACTGGATCCAAACGACGATGTTGAGCAACACCTAATTTCAGAGAGGATGCCTGAAAAGACCCACTACCATTTCTATTACAGTGCAGCGGTTGATTAGCTGTTAGTTATGACCTAAGTAGAATCAGATACCCATTTATTTCCCCTTTTGATAATTATCTTTTGATAACTGGAGGAACTTGTCCTAACAAAGAAAATCCTAACAGCTCCATTCCCATTTATGCTACCAACTTGCCTACACATGGATACTATCCTCCTCCCCTTAAAAAAAAGAAAAAAAAGACTCTATAATTTCTTAGTAAATTGAGGTAACACTAATGCTCATAATTTTAACAGATTTTTTTAGATGCTCTTCATGTGGTTGATGAATGGTGGAATAACACAGCTCTTGAGTGAGAAGCTATAAAGAAGGGAAGTAAACCTTATCCTTCTTCTGTTAATATATTCAATTTGACACAAGAAGCTGCTTAAATTAGACAGAAGAAGACAGCAAGCCTAATTTTAAAATGGGCGAAGTATAGCAACAGGCAATCTGGTGTTGGTTTAGATGCTAAGTTGTGTCTGACTCTTGAGACTCCATGGACTGTAGCCTGCCAGGCTCCTCTGTCCATGGGATTTCCCAGGTAAGGATACTGGACTGGATTGCCATCTCCTCCTCCAGGGGCTCTTCCCCACCTAAGAATCGAACCTGCATCTCCTGCCTTCCTACAGTAAAGTAGATTCTTTACTGACTGAGCCAAGATAATCCAAAACAAATAAGAAAAACATGTACAATAATCAAAGAAATGCAAATTAAAACTACCATTAGTGGTTTTAATTTTAAAAGGCAAAATAGTAGAAGCTGATTTAAGTAAATTATGGTAACAATGTGTATTCGCGTGTACATACAAGTCCCTGTACATGTTTCCGTATGCAGGCATGTGCGTGTATGTGCCTGTGTATGTGTGTGTATGTGTGTGCATGTAGGAACTCTCATATATTATTGCTAGTGGGAAATTAAACAAAAGTTCCTGTTCTCAGGAGCAATCTGGCACTATTTAGTCAAATTAATTGTATGCAGATCCTATGTCCTAGCAATTTCATTCCTGGGTATATTTCCTTCCAAATTTCTCACACGTCTCAGGAAGGAAACATGTACAAGGGCGTCCACTGCAGTATTGTTTGTTGCAGCAGGAAGCTAATCTCGGTTTAGAAGTTCACCAATGATGGATTAAAAGTCAAATGTGGTGGGATTTCCTGGCAGTCTATCAGTTGGGACTCCACGCTTCCAATGCAGGGGGACACGGGTTTGATTCCTGGTCGGGGAACTAAGATCCCGCATGCTGCATGGTGCAGCCAAAAAGTAAAGAAATGAGTAAATTTTTGAAAAGTTAAACATGGTAAATGCACACCAAGGAATATCATGAATGGCTGGAAGAATAGAGCAAATGTATACGGAACAGTATATGTAAGCTAAATCACTTCAGTCATGTCTGACTCTTTGTGACCCCATGGATTGGAGCCCGCCAGGCTCCTCTTTTCACAGGATTTTCCAGGCAAGAATACTGGCAATGGGTTGCCATATCCTTCTTGGTGGATGGTACAAGCACACTGCTGGATAAAAGCAAGTAAGATACAATATGATTTGTATCATGAAAACAAATGCAGAGATTAAACACAGATACTCCAAATAATGCACACTTTTTAAGAACGTATTTTTTAAAACATACATTAAATGCATTAGAATAGTTTCCTATATAGGAAACAAATTGAAAAGTACTACTAATAAACGCACCTGTAAAATAGCTAGTGGGAAGTTGCTATATAACACAGGGAGCTCAACCCAGTGCTCTGTATCGGCCTAGAGGAGTGAGATGGTGGGTGAGGGTGGGAGGGAGGTTTAAGAGGGAAGGGATATACTTATACTTATGGCTGATTTGTGCTGTTGTATGGCAGAAAGCGACACGACATTGTAAAAGCAATTATTATCCAATTAAAATTAAATTCTAGGCTTCCCTGGTGATTCAGTAGTAAATAATTTGCTTCCCAATTTAGAAGATATGGATTCGATCCCTGATCCGGGAAGATCCCACATGCTGAGGAGCAACTGAGCTCGTGTGCCACAAATAATGAGCTCTAGAGCACAAGTGTCGTAACTACCAAAGCATACGGACCCTAGAACCTGTGCTCCTCAACAAGAGTGGCCACTGCAATGAGGAGCCTGCACACTGCAACTTAAGAGTAGCCCCCACTCCCCACAACTAGAGGAAAGCCCACACAGCAGCAAAGACCCATCACAGTCAAAAAGAGGTAAATAAATAAATAAAATTACCAAAAAAAAAAGAAATTAAAAAAAATAAAGAAACAGTTGCAGACACAAGAAAAAAGGAAAGAGAAACAGAAGTAAAAAGAGCTTTACTTGGTTAGAAGCAGTGTGAACTTAAAGTCCCCAAAGACGAGCGGAAATACCGCCCCCCCCACCCCCCGCCAACATTTTCTTCACCATCCCTCACTTTCCGTGGTTTAGAAGGCACCACACTTCATCTCCAGCTCACGTAGCTGTGAAGAGTCCGCAGTAGTGAGACTGAGGCCAAGGGCAAGAAAAGGCTGTGTCCTGAATGAAGTTGGGAATGTCACTCACGGGTCTGAGGTTGACTTCCTCAAGATAAGCATGAACTGGGGCTGGAAAAGAAAGTCCATCCTTGTTTTTCTCAAGGGGGTGACTGGCAAGGGTGAGTTTGGCTCCACAGACTGTAATGGGTACCACTGTCTAGGAGAGATCGAAAGAGACCCGGACTTGTGGAAAACTGGAAAGGCGGCATGTTTCCTGCCAGGTCAAAAAATTTTAAAAGTCTGATCATAAAGATAGAGCATAGCTTTACTGTGACTGGCACAAAATTGTAACAATTTTCTGTGTAACGAAAGTGCTTTGTCGACATAAATTACCTGCTTCTCCAGTTTCCCTCCTCTGATCCTCAATTTCGTTCTCTATCTTGTTGCCTCACCTAGCTTCCTGATGGAGAAGAAAACTAGCAGAGAGAAGTTTCTGGAACTCTTCATTTTAAAATTTTTACTTATTAGAATTCAGTGAATGTGTCAGAAAAAGCAAAACCACAAAGATAAAATCCATTTATCTTTAAGCAGAGTACTGCATTTGAAGGAATTTAGCTGTAAAATTATCCATGATATTTTTCTGAGAAAAATGAGTTGACACTTTTCAGATAAGTACTGGAGGGGCTTTGATGCCCTCCCCATACAATCACATGTATTCTCAAGATGCCCTGGAGTTTATGGCACAAAGTACAGATAGCACAAGACTTGACATTAGAACGTCAATTTATATCCACCCCACAAAATGAGATTCAGAGGAATACAGCGCATTTTTACAGTGAACACTGTAGCTATGGAAAATATTTTGGGCACCCCTATAGCCCAACTCGAAACATATGCCATAACTTTTTAATTACATTATTAAAATATGGTTCTTATGCACAGAGGCCAAAAGGTGTTTGGAATGGCTATAGTGAGACAGTACCTTATGGAATCAGCAAGAGATTCTCAGGCAACCCTCTCATCTCCATCCACTGAAGTCCAGAGTTAGAAATCTATGTATTCTATCCATCTAATAAAAAACTATGCCCCTCTGTCTGCATTCCCACCCTATTAGCTTTCCCCTGGGAAAGTGATCATGGAGAAGCTTTTAAGGACGCCACAGTAAACTCTTTCCAAAGGTCTACAGAACATGAGGTCTACAGAACAAAAGTCTGTATGGTCAAAGCTATGGTTTTTCCAGTAGTCACGTACGGATGTGAGAGGAGGACGATAAAGAAGGCTGAGTGCCAAAGAACTGATGCTTTCAAACTGTGGAGAAGACTGGAGAAGACTCTTGAGAGTCCCTCGGACAGCAAAGAAATCAAACTAGTCAATCCTAAAGGAAATCAACCCTGAATATTCATTGGAAGGACTGATGCTGAAGCTCCAATACTTTGGCCACCTGATAACGAAAAGCTGATTCACTGGAAAAGACCCTGATGTTAGGAAAGATTGAAGGCAGGTGAAGAAAGGGGCCACAGAGGATGAGATGGTTGAATGGAATCATCAGTTCAATGGACATGAGTTTGAGCAAACTCTGGGAGATAGCGAAGGACAGGGAAGTCTGGCATGCTGAAGTCCATGGGGTTGCAAAGAATAGGAGATGACTTAGCAACTGAACAAGTGCACACTCTTCCAGCTTCTGAGTAAGATGGGCCAGGTAGGGCCTTTGTTGTGACAGCATCAGCAGTTCACTTCCGTTCCTAACCCAGGAGTAGGCAAACTTTTTCTGAAAACGTTGGATCACATATTTTTTAGGCTCTGCAGGTAACAAAAGGTCAACCTCTATCTATCTATATATATTTTTTAACCTTTTAATGTATGGCAAAACCAATACAGTATTGTAAAGTAAAATAAAGTAAAAATAAAAATTAATTTTAAAAAAGAAAAAAAATGTAAGAATAATTCTTACTTAACTTGGGGCCACAAACAGACAGGCTGTGGGCCCAATTTGGTTTGCAGAGCCTGCTTTAACCATAACTGCTTTCCTTGCCTGCTCCTGTAAATTTCAAGAGGACACCCCAATAAAAATACTGCAAGCAAATCCTTGTCTCAGAGCTGGTTTCCTGGGAACCTGATTATGACAGCTTAACAAAGGGAGGACTGAGACTGAGAGGTTTAACAAGAATTTGTTGGGAAACATGGTGACAACATTGATTTTACCCAAGCTCTGTGGTCCTAGAAAATAGAAACAATTAATCCTCCAAACCAGGGGTCTGCAACCTCTGAGATCTAATGCCTGATGATCTAAGGTGGACTTGATGTAATAATAATATAAATAAAGTGCACTGTAAACTCGCTTGAATCATCCTAAAACCATCCCCTGCCCTGGTCCGTGGGAATATTGTTTTCCATTAAACCCATACCTAGGGCCAAAAAGGTTGCGGACTGCTGCCCCAAACCAGTTTTCCAAAAACTCCCACCCTACTGTGTTCCAGGAAAGGGCTTCTTGTGAAGAACCATCCCCCCATACAACTCAGATCACCATCTACTTTCTCCTAACTCCCATGAGACTCTCAGATGACTCCCTTGTTTACCTATAAGGCCAGATACCACCCCTCAAAATTCCTATTCTTTGTCTCATAAATGATTGGCTGAACCATCTGTCCCCCTAAAACCAGCTAGACAAGGAAATAAACTGTTCCTATTCTTCTAACAGACTGAGGCTTCCTCTGATGACAGAAACCAATCCCAAGTGTAAAATTGCTTCACCTGCAGCTTCAAGATTCTTCCCTATACAACCTACAAAACCACCCTGCTGAGACACTCCCATCCTCGGATCCCCCTGTTGCAATATTCTGAATAAATTCAATTTCATTATCTGTTCTGGGTGTTTTGCTTTTGAAACTGAGATAACCACGGGCAAAAGAAACATAATATACACAGGCATTAATGCATCAAAGGACTTGGTATTGTCAAAGAGACAAGAGAAAGTCTGATGTGGCAGGAATCGAGAGTTGTGGTTAGACTCTGAGTGAATGCCAGTGAGGGTAGACTGAATCACCTCATACGTTAAACCAAGCACTGGATCCTTATTGCAGGAAAATTCCTGAGGCCTTTGTACAGTTCCCTCATGGAGGTAAAGAGGCTTGGTGACTAGCCAAGGGAGACTAAGACCGGCAATGGACAAAAAGAAGCATCCTGAAAGTCCACCTACAGAGGAATGGATAAAGATATGGCACATATATACAATGGAATATAACTCAGCCATAAAAAAGGACGAAATAATGCCATTTGCAGTGACCTGGATGGACCTAGAGAGTGTCATACTGTCAGACAAATTTCATATGATATTGTTTATATGTGAAATGTAAAAAAAAAAAAGGTACAAACAAACCTATTTACAAAACAGAAATAGAGTCACAGATGTAGAAAACAAACTTAGAATTGTGAAGGGGGAAAAGGGAGAAGGATAAATGGGGAGATTGGGATTGCCATATACACAATGCTGCTGCTGCTAGGTCGCTTCAGTCGTGTCCGACTCTGTGCGACCCCAGAGACGGCAGCCCACCAGGCTCCACTGTCCGTGGGATTCTCCAGGCAAGAGTACTGGAGTGGGTTGCCATTTCCTTCTCCAATGCATGAAAGTGAAAAGTGAAGTCGCTCAGTCGTGTCTGACTCATAGCGACTTCATGGACTGCAGCCTACCAGGCTCCCCTGCCCATGGGACTCTCCAGGCAAGAGTACTGGAGTGGGTTGCCACTGTCTTCTCCTACTATATATAAATATGCAGGTCAGGAAGCAACAGTTAGAACTGGACATGGAACAACAAACTGGTTCCAAATAGGAAAAGGAGTACGTCAAGGCTGTATATTGTCACCCTGCTTATTTAACTTACATGCAGAGTACATCACAAGAAACACTGGACTGGAAGAAACACAAGCTGGAATCAAGAATGCCGGGAGAAATATCAATAACCTCAGATATGCAGATGACACCATCCTTATGGCAGAAAGTGAAGAGGAACTAAAAAGCCTCTTGATGAAAGTGAAAGAGGAGAGTGAAAAAGTTGGCTTAAAGCTCAACATTCAGAAAACGAAGATCATGGCATCTGGTCCCATCACTTCATGGGAAATAGATGGGGAAACAGTAGAAACAGTGTCAGACTTTATTTTGGGGGGGCTCCAAAGTCACTGCAGATGGTGACTGCAGCCATGAAATTAAAAGACACTTACTCTTTGGAAGAAAAGTTATGACGAACCTAGATAGTATATTCAAGAGCAGAGACATTACTTTGCCGACTAAGGTCCGCCTAGTCAAGGCTATGGTTTTTCCTATGGTCATGTATGGATGTGAGAGTTCTGTGAAGAAGGCTGAGCGCCAAAGAATTGATGTGTTTGAACTATGGTGTTGGAGAAGACTCTTGAGGGTCCCTTGGACTGCAAGGAGACCCAACCAGTCCATTCTGAAGGAGATCAACCCTGGAATTTTTTTGGAAGGACTGATGCCAGAGCTGAAGCACCAGTACTTTGGCCACCTCATGCAAAGAGTTGACTCATTGGAAAAGACTCTGATGCTGGAAGAGATTGGGGGCAGGAGGAGAAGGGGACGACCCAGGATGAGATGGCTGGATGGCATCACGGACTCAATGGACGTAAGTCTGAGTGAACTCCGGGAGATGGTGGTGGACAGGGAGGCCTAGCGTGCTGCAATTCATGGGGTCACAAAGAGTCGGACACGACTGAGCGACTGAACTGAACTATATATAAAATAGATCACTTATAAGAACCTACTGTGTAGCACAGGGAACTCAAGACTCTGCAAAGATCTATATGAGAATAGAATCTAAAAAAGAATGGACATATGATATGCATAACTGATTCATTTTGCCATATAGCAGAAAATGACACAACACTGTAAATCAATTGTACACCAATAAAAAGTAATTTAAAGAAAAGAGAAAGAGAGACAGAGACTGGTCCCTTGATGAGCAGAGATCTTCAACTGACACATCCTTAAAGTCCTCAAAATAATTTTGGGAACTGTATATCCATTTGTACATTTATAAGTTACCCTTAAGATTTTTCATAAAAAGCTTAAATTATTTCAGGTAATTCAGGCATATTATAAATATTTACATCTTGAAATAAAATACGCATATGAAGTTTTTCTTTTTTCCTTTTTATATCAGGTTTTAAAAAGCAGTCAACAGAATCTAAATATCCTAGATTTATCTATCTCAAAAATAAGTGAACACTTTATTTTATACAGTTCCTTTATCTCTTTGAAATTTTCTATTTCATTTCACCAACATATTTTATGCTAATGTCATATATCTTTATGCTGGAAAGGTTTTTACTGGAAGTAAAAGTCTTTTATGCTAGAAAATATAATATATCTTTGCTCAAAACTCTGTATGTAATTTTCTCCATTGTCTATAGAGCCTTAGTTTAAAAATAGTTTTTTCTCTGATAAACATTTTTCAGCACAACATAAATATATTAAAATTTGGTGATTGGTTATTAAATATAAAATAAAACTTATGGAAGATATACCTTATAATGTATGGCTCAAACTAACATTTTCATTGAATTTATATATATATGAGTAAATATTATTAATTGCTGAAGAGAGAAAGGATTCAGCATCAAATATATTTTTCTTCTTATTTCATAGATATAAGAAATGAGCAAACTATCAGACAAATAAGTGGACAGGAGTAAAAAGTTTTCTGATAGCAATGTCACTCTGTTCTTTAAATTCTCCTGAATTATATACTAAAAATCACACCATAATCTATTGTCAAAAATTATTGCTGATGATGTATCAATTAACAAACTTGTTAGGTAGCCCTTTTATTGCATTGAAAGCAAAAAATTAGAAACCAACTTATTTGCAAAGGGCTTTATTATAATGGGCTTCCCTGGTGGTGCAGATGGTAAAGAGTTGGCTTACAATGGGGGAGATCCGGGTTCAATCCCTGGGTTGAGAAGATCCCCTGGAGGAGGGCATGGCAACTCACTCCAGTATTCTTGCCTAGAGAATCCCATGGACACAGGAGCCTTGTGGGCTATAATCCATGGGGTCACAAAAAGTCTGACACAACTGAGTGATTAACACTTTCAGTTTACTATACTAGGCCCTGACATTCTCGGTTTCTTGAAAGAGCACGAAGGCTTTACCAAGACTCAGCCAATGATCTGCCTTGTGCCTGCACCTCTGTCACTTAGAGGCATTTTATTTATCCAATATTCATAGACAGGGAGGAGGAAAACAAAGTATTAAATTCAGTACACCTTTGATAAGGTAAAAATCCTTTTAACTGTCAGTTTTTATCTTATGAAGGTCTAGGAGATTCAGAGTTAATTCCTGTAATTAGTGGAAAACCTTCACCATACAACCTAATAAGCAAAACTAACCCACATCAGAAAAACACTGAACTTCAAGTTTTCACTTTCAATAAAAGTGTTAATACATAGTTTCAGATATATAAAAATCACTGTGAAACAAATTAGAAATCAGGCCTTGTAGTACAAATTACTAAAAGCAGTCATTAAGATTAAAATTTTTCATATCTAATTTATACATATTCTAATAAAGTCAAAAGCATAATAAAATGCCATCTTTATTTCTTCATTTGCAAGACTTATATGTAAAATTACAAATTATTTATGAAGTGTGGAGTGTATCAGCACAGTACTCCTTTGGCAAATATGTAACTTGTATGTTTTAAACTCTGATGTTCAGCTTTAGTATATAATTAAATAATAACTGTGTTTAAATTATAATAAAAGAATTAAAATGCCCTATGTATTTTATGAAAGAAATGATACGCAATGCTAAAAATTACTTAGTCCAAAGAACACAGTTGTATTTCTTGCTAATAGAAAGCAGAAAATATTAAATATTTTATAAATGAGAAAGATTAGGATGACTGAAATCAGAATAAATATTTCATGAAATGACCTGAGAAAGTAAGTTTAACTACATTAGCAAATAATGAACTCCAATCTGAAAGAAATCACATAAAATGTCCATTTACAGTTATCATCCTATGTCTTAAGAAATTTGATAATGTTAAAATGATTTCCAGTTAGAGGTGAAAGAATTTTAATCCTTTGGTTCTTCATTTTGAGCTAATGGCCTGACTTGAGGATGTCTATCAGAAATGGCTGAAAAGAATCAGTTACCTTTGAATGGAAAACCTGTTCTCAGGACATTCTCTCCAGATCAATGCACGTGCCTACAACACTGGAAGCAACAGAAGAGGCAAAGTCACTCCCATCATTCAGCTCCACAACGTACCTGAATTCAGAATATAACAACCCTCAACCAACATTCAAATGTTTTTCTGCTTATTGACCTAGAAATTTTTTTAATATAAATCTATTAATTTTAATTGGATGCTAATTACTTTACAATATTGTATTGGTTTTGCTGTACATTGACATAAATCTACCATGGGTGTACATGTGTTCCCCATCCTGAACCCCCCTCTCACCTCCCTCCCCATACCATCCCTCTGGGTCATCCCAGTGCACCAGTCCCAAGCATCCTGTATCATGCATCAAACCTGGACTGGTGATTCATTTCACATATGATAATACACATGTTTCAATGCCATTCTCCCAAATCATCCCACCCTCACCTTCTCCCATAGAGTCCAAAAGACTGTTCTATACATCTGTGTCTCTTTTGCTGTCTTGCATACAGGGTTATCATTACCATCTTTCTAAAGTCCATATATATGTGTTATTATATTGTATTGGTGTTTTTCTTTCTAGCTTACTTCACTCTGTATAACAGGCTTCAGTTTCATCCACCTCAACAGAACTGATTCAAATGAATTCTTTTTAACGGCTGAGTAACACTCCATTGTGTAAATGTACCACAGCTTTCTTATCCATTCATCTGCTGATGGACATCTAGGTTGCTTCCATGTCCTGGGTATTATAAACAGTGCCGCGATGAACATTGGGTACATGTGTCTCTTTCAATTCTGGTTTCCTCGGTGTGCATGCCCAGCAGTGGGATTGCTGGGTCATATGGCAGGTCTATTTCCAGTTTTTTAAGGAATCTCCACACTGTTCTCCATAGTGGCTGTACTAGTTTGCATTCCCACCAACAGTGTAAGAGGGTTCCCTTTTCTCCACACCCTCTCCAGTATTTATTGCTTGTAGACTTTTGGATAGCAGCCATTCTGACTGACGTGAAATGGTACCTCATTGTGGTTTTGATTCGCATTTCTCTGATAATGAGTGATGTTGAGCATCTTTTCATGTGTTTCTTAGTCATCTGTATGTCTTCTTTGGGGAAATGTCTGTTTAGTTCTTTGGCTCATTTTTTGATTGGTTCATTTATTTTTCTGGAATTGAGCTGCAGGAGTTGCTTGTATATTTTTGAGATTAATTCTTTGTCAGTTGCTTTATTTGTTATTATTTTCTCCCATTCTAAAGGCTGTCTTTTCACTTTGCTTATAGTTTCCTTTGTTGTGCAGAAGCTTCTAATTTTAATTAGGTCCCATTTGTTTATTTTTGCTTTTATTTCCAATATTCTAGCAGGTGGGTCATAGAGGATCTTGCTGTGATTTATGTCGGAGAGTGTTTTGCCTATGTTCTCCTCTAGGAGTTTTATAGTTTCTGGTCTTACGTTTAGATCTTTAATCCATTTTGAGTTTATTTTTGTGTATGGTGTTAGAAAGTGTTCTAGTTTCATTCTTTGACAAGTGGTTGACCAGATTTCCCAGCACCACTTGTTAAAGAGATTGTCTTTTCTCCTTTGTATATTCTTGCCTCCTTTGTCAAAGATAAGGTGTCCATAGGTGAGTGGATTTATCTCTGGGCTTTTTATTTTGTTCCATTGATCTATATTTCTGTCTTTGTGCCAGTACCATACTGTCTTGATGACTATGACTTTGTAGTAGAGCCTGAAGTCAGGCAGGTTGATTCCTCCAGTTCCATTCTTCTTTCTCAAGATTGCTTTGGCTATTAGAGGTTTTCTTGTATTTCCATACAAACTGTGAAATTATTGTTCTAGCTCTGTGAAAAACACCATTGGTAGCTTGATAGGGATTGCACTGAATTTATATAGTGCTTCGGGTAGTATACTCATTTTCACTATATTGATTCTTCCAATCCATGAACATGGTCCTCTTTGATTTCTTTCACCAGTGTTTTATAGTTTTCTATATATAGGCCTTTTGTTTCTTTAGGTAGGTAGATATATTCCTAAGTATTTTACTCTTTACACTGCAATGGTGAATGGAACTGTTTCCTTAATTTCTCTTTCTATTTTCTAATTATTAGTGTATAGGAATGCAAGGAATTTCTGTGTGTTTATTATATATTCTGCAACTTTACTATATTCCTTGATTAGCTCTAGTAATTTTCTGGTGGAGTCTTTAGGGTTTTCTACGTAGAGGATCATGTCATCTGCAAACAGTGAGAGTTTTACGTCTTCTTTTCCAATTTGGATTCCTTTTATTTCTTTTCCTGCTCTGACTGCTGCGGCCAAAACTTCCAAAACTATGTTGAATAATAATGGTGAGAGTGGGCACTCTTGTCTTGTTCCTGACTTTAGGGGAAATGCTTTCAATTTTTCACCACTGAGGATAATGTTTGCTGAGGGTTTGTCATATATAGCTTTTATTATGTTGAGGTATGTTCCTTCTATTCCTGCTTTCTGGAGGGTTTTTATCATAAATGAATGTTGAATTTTGTCAAAGGCTTTCTCTGCATCTATTGAGATAATCATATGACTTTTATTTTTCAATTTGTTAATGTGGTATATTACACTGATTTGCAGATATTGAAGAATCCTTGCATTCCTGGGATAAAGCCCACTTGGTCATGATGTATGATCCTTTTAATGTGTTGTTGGATTCTGTTTGCTAGAATTTTGTTAAGGATTTTTGCATCTATGTTCATCAGTGATATTGTCCTGTAGTTTTCTTTTTTTGCAGCATCTTTGTCCAGTTTTGGTATTAGGGTGATGGTGGCCTCATAGAATGAGTTTGGAAGTTTACCTTCCTCTGCAATTTTCTGGAAGAGTAGGATAGGTATTAGCTCTTCTGTAAATTTTTGGTAGAATTCAGCTGTGAAGCCGTCTGGACCTGGGCTTTTGTTTGCTGGAATATTTCTGATTACAGTTTCAATTTCCATGCTTGTAGTGGGTCTGTTAAGATTCTCTAGTTCTTCCTGGTTCAGTTTTGGAAAGTCATACTTTTCTAATAATTCGTCCATTTCTTCCAAGTTGTCCATTTTATTGGCATATAGTTGCTGATAGTAGTCTCTTATGATCCTTTGTATTTCTGTGTTGTCTGTTGTGATCTCTCCATTTTCATTTCTAATTTTATCGAGTTGATTTTTCTCCCTTTGTTTCTTGATGAGTCTGGCTAATGGTCCCAAACAGGATAAACCCAAGGTGAAACACCCCAAGACACATATTAATCCAATTACCAAAGATCAAACACAAAGAACAAATATTAAAAGCAGCAAGGGAAAAACAACAAATAACACTCAAGGGGATTCCCATAAGGATAACAGCTAATCTTTCAATAGAAACGCTTCAGGCCAGGAGGAAACGCCAAGACTTACTTTAAGTGATGAAAGAAAATAAACTTTAGCCCAGATTACTGTACCCAGCAAGGATCTCATTCAAATATGAATGAGAAATTAAAAGCTTTACCTACAAGCAAAAGCTGAGAGAATTCAGCAGCACCAAACCAGCTCTCCAACAAATGCTTAAGGATCTTCTCTAGACAGGAAACATAGAAAGGGTGTATAAACTCAAACCCAAAACAATAAAGTAAGTGGCAATGGGATCATACTTATCAATAATTATCTTAAATGTAAATGGGTTGAATGCCCCAACCAAAAGACAAAAACTGGCTGAATGGATACACAAACAATATTCCTATATATGTTGTCTACAAGAGATTCACCTCGAAACAAGGGACACATACAGACTGAAAGTGAAGGGCTAGGAAAAGATATTCCATGCAAATAGAGACCAAAAGAAAGCAGGAGTAGCAATACTCATATCCGATAAAATAGACTTTAAAACAAAGGCTGTAAAAAAAAAAAAAAAAGGCTGTGAAAAGAGACAAAGAAAGACACTACATAATGACCAAACGATCAATCCAAGAAGAAGCTACAACAATTATAAATATATATGCACCCAAAATAAGAGCACTGCAATATGTAAGACAAATGCTAACAAGTATGAAAGGGGAAATTAACAATAACACAATAATAGTGGGAGACTTTAATACCCCACTCACACCTATGGATAGATCAACCAAACAGAAAATTAACAAGGAAACACAAACTTTAAATGATACAATAGACCAGTTAGACCTAATTGATATCTATAGGACATTTCACCTCAAAACAATGAATTTCATTTTTTTCTCAAGCGCACACAGAACCTTCTCCAGGATAGATCACATCCTGGGCCATAAATCAAGCCTTGGTAAATTCAAAAATATTGAAATCATTCCAAGCATCTTTTCTGACCACAATGCAGTAAGATTAGATCTCAATTACAAGAGAAAAACTATTAAAAATTCCAACATATGGAGGCTGAACAACACGCTACTAAATAACCAACAAATCACAGAAGAAATCAAAATATGCACAGAAACAAATGAAAATGAAAACACAACAACCCAAAACCTGCGGGACACTGTAAAAGCAGTGCTAAGGGGAAGGTTCACAGCAATACAGGCATACCTTAAGAAACAAGTCAAATAAATAACCTAACTCTACACCTAAAGCAACTAGAAAAGGAAGAAATGAAGAACCCCAGGGTTAGTAGAAGGAAAGAAATCTTAAAAATTAGGGCAGAAATAAATGCAAAAGAAACAAAAGAGACCATAGCAAAAATCAACAAAGCCAAAAGTTAGTTCTTTGAGAAGATAAATAAAATTGACAAACCATCAGCCTAAAACTTTTTATACCCAGGGGAAATGTCCCATAGCAAGATTTGAGCCAGAACAGAGTGGAGATAAAACTATTAAGAAAAGACAGGTGGCAACAGAGAATCTGCTTGATCATGCAGGAGAGTTCTCAGTAGATACATTTTAGGAAAAGCATATATGGAAATTGAGAATCCAGAAAATAATTCCCTTAACTTAAACTCCCAAAGGTATGAACAGCCCAGTTGGAAGACTGTCATCCTGAGGCTTGTGCAATCTAGTTTCAGACTACGAGAAATAGAAAACTAATAATAAGGAAATGAACAAAAAGCATGAGATAACTTGCAAAAGGTTCATGCCCTACTCTATATCACAAGTGATTCTGCACATTTGCTTCTTCATAGTATTTCTATGAAAGAATAGAAAGAGTTCACTTCTTTATGTCACAAACAAAAAAGAAAAAATTATAATTGAGGGCCATCATTATTGTCAATCATCTCAGGGGTAAATAAAAAGGGTCCCCTCACTTCCAGGTAAGAAATGACCAATCCATTTTACAGAGGTTGCTTCCTAATATAGGGATGCGATGTAGTGGGGGATAGGGTAAAGGTAAGGCCACTGGAGCGGAGCAGAGGGAATATCTTCACTGTTCAATCATTTGGGAGAACTCCAGGAAAGTAAACTGTCCCACTGTAGAACCGAAAAACCAGTACAAGCAGTATCTGTTTACAACTTAATATTTATGATAGGAGAATAAAAGGCACTTTATCGAAAAATTCTTTAAGTTGCTGTCTGCTTCAAGGAGATCAAACCAGTCAATCCTAAAGGAAATCCACCCTGAATATTCTTTGGAAGGACTGATGCTGAAGCTGAAGCTCCAATACTATGACCACCTGATCCAAAGAGCCAACTCAATGGAAATGACCCTGATGCTGGGAAGGACTGAAGGCAAGAGAAGAAGGGGATGACAGGATGAGATGGTTGGATGGCACCACCAATTCAATGGACATAGTTTGAGCAAATTCTGGGAGATGGTGAAGGACAGGGAAGCCTGGCATGCTGCAGTTCAAGGAGTCGCAAAGAGTCAGACATGACTGAGAGACTGAACAACAACTGTTTCCTAAACTTCTGAGTATGTCACTGACTGCCATATAAACAAAGCCATTAATTCAGTTAGGGCCTACAAAGCAGAAGAAAGTCCCTCTTTGGCTAAAAATTTATCTAAATTATCTAAATTATGTGATACATAATTTTATACTTTTTAAATTTTTTTCAGATTTTGTTGATGTGTAGTATTTTATTGCAAGATGCAAATATTTATGAATGAAATTACATGGAACAATTTAAACTTTTTATGAAAATCTTAAGGGCAACTTGTAAATGTAAAATTGTAGATACAGTTTCCCAAAATTATCTTGAGGATTTTAAAGATTTATCAGTTCAAGACCTCTGCTCATAAATGGGCCATGTTCTCTCTCACTCTCTCTTTTTTTAAATTAATTTTTATTGGAGTACACTTGATTTACAATGTGTTATTTTCTGCTGTACAGCAAAGTCAATCAGTTATACATATGCATACATCCATTCTTTTTTAGAGTCTATTCCCATACAGGTCATTACGGAGTACTAAGTAGAGTTCCCTGTGCTATACCGTAGGTTCTTATAAGTTATTTATTTTTTATATAGTAGTGTGCAAATGTCAATCCCAATTTCCCAAGTTATCCCTCTCCCCTTTCTTCCTTGGTAATGATGTTTGTTTTCTACATCTGTGACTCTATCTCTGTTTTGTAAAAGGTTCATTTATACCATTTTTTTTCAGATTTCACATATAAGTGATATCACAAGACATTTGTCTGACTTATTTCACTCACTGTGATAATCTCTAGGCCCATCAAAGTCTCAACTACTGAATTAACAAGAAAGTCCCCCCAAATTATTTCATATATATATTGAGACTATATATTTATATATCATACGAATAAAAAAAAGGCTTGTTTTTCAAACCTAAATACTTACATATTCATATTTATTATGATAAAACGGAAGGAACATCTTTCTAAAGGAGGCCTAGTAGGAAAACTGCTTGAGTGCTTCAATTTCCATTTTAAAAATTAATCTTGCAACATTTTATACAAAATCTTATAATTGGTTCTATAGTTAATTAAAATTTCATTAGAGAGCAGATACGAAAAGTGCAGCTTATTTGAAGTATTTATTATTCCTTCTTGGATTACTAATGAATTAAACCCTCAAGTGCATCTATATTAAAGTTACCTTCCTGCTCATCTATCTACATATTTGGAAAGTAATACATTAAAACCAAGAGGGCTTGATTTATTTGGTGCTATTATTTTGTCTGCCTAACTTGTGAATGTAAATTTATTCCATGGTACTTTCTGAAAAATTAACTACTGTTTCAGCTAACAGTCTTTTTCAGTCCAGTTATTTTAATAATTAGGATTCTATTTGAAGTTCATTTTCATTTAAGCATATTACAATTTCTGTCAACATTTTTCTCTTCATCAAAAGGCTGGTTTGAAGCCATATCAACGACATTAACTGTTCTAACCTGTAGAATTTTCATGAAACAAGATGCGACTTTGTCCTCTGGAATTTAGTTAGCATTCCTTAATCTCTTTAAAACAGATTTCAACTCAAGATGTATAAAAATATTGAATCACTATGTTGTGTACCTGAAACTAACATAATATTTCAAGTCAATTATACCTAAATTTAAAAAAAGTAAAATAGAAAAACCAAAAATCTTCCTAAAGAGACAGATTTGAAAGAACCCAACCATTGATATTAATACAAACATTGGTATTTTTGAAGATGCTTTGGATATTTCTTAATTGCAAATGTCCTGCTATGAAATTGATTAAATTATATACAAAGTAAAATGCATATATACAGATATTTTTGTTAGTATTGAATATTACTAGCATCTGTTTCTGTATTCAGAAACTCATGGAAAACATTCCTTATGGGTTTAAAATATTTCCTACTGTGAAAAGTTCTCAATTTATTACAAGCCAATTAAAGAAAGTTTATTATACTCATGGACATTACAGCAGACTCACTACTATAAATATACATTTTCCCCACTGCTATCACAAGGTGAATTTTTCCCATCTTAAGTGGGAATAAGATTTTTTCAAAGAAGAATACGAGGTTTTCGCAGTTCTCCTTTTCCGACAACAAGCAACTAGGCAGGCCCCAATGTTTAAGGGATAGACAAAAAGATCAGAGAAAGGACACTTCTAACCTCACAGTCTCTCTGTCAGGAGGAACGACATGAAGTTGATATTTGACCATTGTGGAGGTGCAAAATTGGCAATTTTCAGTAATTCGGCCTATAAAGTTGATGTTCTTCTTTAATCCAATTTTCCTATGGATTTACTCTGTGTTCTCCATAAAGGAGGTCTATGGAAGTGTCTACACTGCTACTCAAGAGGAAACTTTGCCATGTGGAGAGGAAGGAGACCTTGTGGATAGAGCTCCAGGACTTTCTTGCTTATTAAACCCCAGAAGTTCTGTTTTTATCCTTTTTACTTAGGATTCTATGCTTTTTAAACACTTCATTATCCTCATTTCTTCCACTGACACTGCAACTTTTCAACTTTCCTACAAACCAAAGGTTCAGTTCAGTTCAGTTCAGTTCAGTGGCTCAGTTGTGTCCAACTCTTTGCGACCCCATGAACTGCAGCACACCAGGCCTCCCTGCCCAACTCCCAGAGTTCAGTCAGATTCACGTTCATTGAGTCAGGGGTGCCACCCAGCCATCGCATCCTCTGTCATCCCCTTCTTCTCCTGCCCTCAATTCCTCCCAGCATCAAAGTCTTTTCCAATGAGTCAACTCTTTGCATGAGGTGGCCAAAGTCCTGGAGTTTCAGCTTTGGCATCATTCCTTCCAAAAAATCCCAGGGTTGATCTCCTTCAGAATGGACTGGTTGGATCTCTTTGCAGTCCAAGGGACTCTCAAGAGTCTTCTCCAACACCACAGTTCAAAAGCATCAATTCTTCGGTGCTCAGCCTTCTTCACAGTCCAACTCTCACATCCATACATGACTACTGGAAAAACCATAGCCTTGACTAGATGGACCTTGGTCGGCAAAATGTCTCTGCTTTTGAATATGTTATCTAGGTTGGTCATAACTTTTCTTCCAAGGAGTAAGTGTCTTTTAATTTCATGGCTGCAGTCACCATCTGCAGTGATTCTGGAGCCCAAAAGAATAAAGTCTGACATTGTTTCCACTGTTTCCCCATCTATTTGCCATGAAGTGATGGGATGGATGCCATGATCTTCGTTTTCTGAATGTTGAGCTTTAAGCCAACTTTTTCACTCTCCTCTTTCATTTTCATCAAGAGGCTTTTTAGTTCCTCTTCACTTTCTGCCATAAGGATGGTGTCATCTGCATATCTGAGGTTATTGATATTTCTCCCAGCAATCTTGATTCCAGCTTATGTTTCTTCCAGTCCAGCGTTTCTCATGATGTACTCTGCATGTAAGTTAAATAAGCAGGGTGACAATATACAGCCTTGGTGTACTCCTTTTCCTATTTGGAACCAGTCTGTCATTCCATGTCCAGTTCTAACTGTTGCTTCCTGGCCTGCATACAGATTTCTCAAGAGGCAGGTCAGAAGGTCTGGGATTCCCATCTCTCTCAGAATTTTCCACAGTTTATTGTGATCCACACAGTCAAAGGCTTTGGCATAGTCAATAAAGCAGAAGTAGATGTTTTTCTGGAACTCTCTTGCTTTTTCAATAATCCAGCAGATGTTGGCAATTTGATCTCTGGTTCCTCTGCCTTTCCTAAAACCAGCTTGAACATCAGGAAGTTCATGGTTCACATATTGCTGAAGCTTGGCTTGGAGAATTTTGAACATTACTTTACTAGCATGTGAGATGAGTGCAATTGTGCGGTAGTTTGAGCATTCTTTGGCATTGCCTTTTTTGGGGATTGGAATGAAAACTGACCTTTTCCAGTCCTGTGGCCACTGCTGAGTTTTCCAAAGTTGCTGGCATATTGAGTACAGCACTTTCACAGTATCATCTTTCAAGATTTGAAATAGCTCAACTGGAATTCCATCACCTCCACTAGCTTTGTTCATAGTGATTCACATTCCAGGATATCTGGCTCTAGATGAGTGATCACACCTTCATGATTATCCAGGTCGTGAAGATCTTTTTTGTACAGTTCTTCCGTGTATTCTTGCCACCTCTTCTTAATATCTTCTGCTTCTGTTAGGTCCAGACCATTTCTGTCCTTTATTGAGCCCATCTTTGCATGAAATGTTCCCTTGGTGTCTTTAATTTTCTTGAAGAGATCTCTAGTCTTTCCCATTCTGTTCTTTTCCTCTATTTCTTTGCATTGATCACTGAAGAAGGCTTTCTTATCTCTTCTTGCTATTCTTTGGAACTCTGCATTCAGATGCTTATATCTTTCCTTTTCTCCTTTGCTTTTCGCTTCTCTTCTTTTCACAGCTATTTGTAAGGCTTTCCCAGACAGCCATTTTGCTTTTTTGCATCTCTTTTCCACGGGGATGGTCTTGATCCCTGTCTCCTGTACAATGTCACGAACCTCATTCCACAGTTCATTAGGCACTCTATCTATCAGATCTAGGCCCTTAAATCTACTTCTCACTTCCACTGTATAATCACAAGGGATTTGTTTTAGGTCATACCTTAATGGTCTAGCGGTTTTCCCTACTTTCTTCAATTTAAGTCTGAATTTGGTAATAAGGAGTTCATGATCTGAGCCATAGTCAGCTCCTGGTCTTGTTTTTGTTGACTGTATAGAGCTTCTCCATCTTTGGCTGCAAAGAATATTAGCAATCTGATTTCAGTGTTGACCATCTGGTGATGTCCATGTGTAAAGTCTTCTCTTGTGTTGTTGGAAAGGGTGTTTGCTATGACCAGTGCATTTTCTTGGCAAAACTCTATTAGCCTTTGCCCTGCTTCATTCCGTATTCCAAGGCCAAATTTGCCTGTTACTCCAGGTGTTTCTTGACTTCCTACTTTTGCATTCCAGTCCCCTATGATGAAAAGGACATATTTTTTTGGTGTTAGTTCTAAAAGGTCTTGTAGGTCTTCATAGAACCGTTCAACTTCAGTTTCTTCAGTGTTACCGGTAGGGGCATAGACTTGGATTACCGTGATACTGAGTGGTTTGCCTTGGAGCAGAGATCATTCTGTCGTTTTTAAGACTGCATTCAAGTACTGCATTTTGGACTCTTGTAACCAAAGTCAAACATCACATTAATGATTGATGTATTTTGACCAGTACTGGCTTCAATAGGACCATGCCCCATATAGTGCCCCATGCATTACAGTTATATTTTTGGTCAAGCAGTTCATTAATCACTTTATGGTGGAAATGAAAGTGTCAGATGCTACTCTTTGGCCTATCCCCAAGCTTCTGCCCTTTTAATGGCAGAACTATGTATTTTGACTTGATGCCCATATTCTAAATGTGAGGTCAAAAAAAAAAAAAAGAAAGAAAGAATTAAAAGGGCAAAGGCTATGAAATTTCACCTCAGAACCAGGAAAATGAAAGCCACTGGGAGAGGGCAATGGAGCATTCTGGATAGAGAAATGGACTGTTGCATCCTAGCAAACCTTTGTAGGAACACCTAGTTGTTCTATTGAAAACGCACCCAATCTACAAAGTGTAAAAGAAACAGCAGACCATTTCCTTAAGGGAGGAGAAATCCCCTTGTTTAATGCTTATGAGAGAGTCTCTTTATGGGGAAGCAAAGAGATCATTGTTAACTAATCAGACTAAGAATGGGAGAAGCTGCTGCTACAGCTGCTGCTAAGTCGCTTCAGTCGTGTCTGACTCTGTGCGACCCCATAGACGGCAGCCCACCAGGCTCTCCTGTCCCTGGGGTTCTCCAGGCAAGAACATTGGAGTGGGTTGCCATTTCCTTCTCCAATGCATGAAAGTGAAAAGTGAAAGTGAAGTCATTCAGTCGTGTCCGACTCTTAGCAACCTCATGGACTGCAGAATACCATGCTCCTCCGTCTATGGGATTTTCCAAGCAAGAGTACTGGAGTGGGGTGCCATTGCCTAAAAATGGGAGAAAAACAGTTATAAAGTCCAATTTTAAAGTCTGTGAGATAAAGAGATGGGAAAGTATCCTCTAATTAACCAAACTTGTGTTTTACATGAGTACATACTTTGTAAGTCCTAATGAAAAGATTTTATATGTGAATCATAGCCAGATCTTATTATCTGCCTGGAAAAATGGGGGTTACTGGTCTAAAACACAAAGTACTAATGTGACTTTACATGTGAACATGCAGTTATTGTAGAAAATCTGGAGTGGAATGTATCCAAATTTAAAACTAAACTTTAAAAATGGAACAAGGAATCATAGGAAGTGCCCAAGTAAACAAATTTGCTTTCTAAAGATAAAGAAGGGTTTTTTCTTAAGACCTGGAGAACCTAAATCATCCATCAATAAAGTTCACCTATTATTCAACATGCAGCAGTGCACACTTCAATAGGAATTTAAATTCAAATTACACATATTTTCCCCTATGATTTGATGGCGTAACAATACATCTTTAAACTTTTTTAAAAACCACCTGGATTTTATTTTGCCAGTTTGTGTGAGATTGTTACTAAACTGATTTTTTTCCTCTGCCAAGAGCTGATGCCACTTGGTTGAATATTCCTGTCTAGTCCATTAAGTGGTGGACAGCCTTTATGAGATAGTAAATGCTCACATGTATTTGTGCATGTTTCCATTTTTCTGTTTTTCTTCCAGCAAGTCCTTATTCCATATTTTTAAACATGTTACTTTAGGACATAACTCTTCTTTGTCAAAAAGGGTTTTGACCATTCTTACCTCATTATTTTTTCCTCTAGATTAACATCAGAATTTTTGTCAAGTTGCTCCAAAAATTACTCTCTAATTTAACTGTAAGTCTGTTAAACCTGGGCTTCCCCAGTGGCTCAGCAGTTAAGAAACTACCTGCAATGCAAGAACAGCAGGAGATGCAGGTTCAATCCTTGGGTAGGGAAGATCCCTTAGAGGAGGGCATGGCAAGCCACTCCAGTATTCTTGCCCAGAGAATCTCATGGACAGAGGAGCCTGGGGGCTACAGTCCATAGGGTCGCAAAACGTCAGACACAATTGAGGCAACTGAGCATGAATGCACATACTGATAAGAACTCTAGGAAGTATCATCGCTATTCCTGAATTACAGAGTGTAACTGAATCTTGGAAATTCTAGGCAGCTACTAAGTGGAGGAACCAGAATCCAAGCCTGGGCCAGTTTGAATCCAAACCCATGATGTTAATTATATCAAGATACATTCTTCTCAATAATTGTATCACAATATATGCAGAGTACACCATGCAAAATGCCAGGCTGGATGAACCACAAGCTGGAATCAAGATTGCCAGGAAAAATATCAATAACCTCCAATATGCAGATGACACCACCCTTATGGCAGAAAGTGAAGAGGAACTGAAGAGCCTGTTGATGAAAATGAAACAGGAGAGTGAAAAAGTTGGCTTCAAACTCAACATTCAAAAAACGAAGATCTTGGCATCTGGTCCCATCACTTCATGATGGGGAAACAATGGAAACAGTGAAAAACTTTATTTTCTTGGGCTCCAAAAATACTGCAGATGGGGACTGCAGCCATGAAATTAAAAGACAGTTGCTCCTTGGAAGGAAAGTTATGACCAACCTAGATAACATATTAAAAAGCAGAGACATTACTTTGTCAACAAAGGTCCATCTAGACAAAGCTATGGTTTTTCCAGTAGTCATGTATGCATGTGAGAGTTGGATCATAAAGAAAGCTGAGCACCAAAGAATTGATGCTTTTGAATGTGGTGTTGGAGAAGACTCTTGAGAGTCCCTTGGACTGCAAGGAGATCAAACCAGTGCATCCTAAAGGAAATCAGTCCTGAATGTTCAGTGGAAGGACTGATGTTGAAGCTGAAGCTCCAATACCTTGGCGACCTGATACAAAGAACTGACTCATTAGAAAAGACCCTGATGCTGGGAAAGATTGAAGGCAAGAGGAGAAGGGAATGACAGAGGATGAGATGATTGGATGGCATCACCAACTTGATGGACATGAGTTTGAACAAGCTCGGGGAGCTGGTGATGGACAGGGAAACCTGGCTTGCTGCAGTCCATGGGGCTGCAAAGAGTTGGACATGACAGTGACTGAACTGAAATGATACTCTTCTCATTGAGTATTATATGTCTGCCCATCTACTCAAGAATTCTTACATATACAGCAGTAAAATATTATGGTTTTCTTTATATTTCTTTACATGTCTTAAGTTAATTCCTACTAGTATCATTTGTTCCACAGCAATTGTGAATGAAATTCCTTGCTGTTTCATTTAAATGATCGTTATATCATTAATAATTATTGTTTTGTACACTGTTCTTGAATCCAGCCACTTCAGTGAGATTTCTTAATTCTGGAATGGTAACTTCTAAAAAACTATGTCATCAGCAAACAATGATAATTGGTCTCAGTCTTTCAAACTATTCTGGTCTTTACTGTTTCTTGTAAAACTACATTGACCTGTAATACTGTCAAATAATATGGTGCAAAAACTAATGATAAGAACAAGGTCTTTTTTTATACATAACTCTTAGTTTGAGATATTTTTATTAATTAATTTTAAAGTATTTATTATTTTTATTGTGAATACATTAGATTTTATTAAATACCTTTTGAATATTTTTCAATATTATTTTTCCTTATTTAATCCATTGATATGAAATCAAGGGATTAATATCAAACCATCCTTGTATTTTTAAAGTATCATGTTGATGTGTGGCAAAACCAATACAATATTGTAAAGTAAAAAAATAATAATAATAAAATAAAATACAAACTACTTTCTCATGGTGAAGTGTTTTACACCATGATAGAGCATTTCAATTTATTAATATCTCATTAGAATTTCCTTCTTAATGAAGGGTAAAAGTTTGTAATTCTGTTGCACAGTATCTTTTTCAGGTTTTAATAAAATATGTGACAATTAAATCATTTACTCATTGTTTCAATCAGAGTACCAAGAAGAAACAAATACTATATGCCAAAATTAAGATCATTCCAAAGCTTAATAAAGTTACAATGTACAGAGAGGTGAGCAGGGAGTAGAGAAACCACAGACTACACTGCAGCACATTAGGGCTGCTAACACTTAGATCTGATGGAAAAGGTCTAACACACCTAGTTCACAGGCAGGAGTAGATACCAGACCTGAAATGAGAGAATAACTTGAAAATGGTCACCTTGAGAAAGTTTGCGATCTTCAACTGGGCTCTCAAATAGGTAACTACTTGGGAAGGGAGCCAAGAGAATATATACCACAGCCTCCCTTTCGTCCCTCCTTCCTGTCTCCTGCTGGGTTTCCCGTTTGGCTAAGCCCAGTGTAAAAGCAGAGGACATGGAGTTTTCTGATGAAGCGGTCTGTTACAGGGGGTAGGGTAGAGATGAGGAGTTAACCCAGCGAGGCACATGAAGGACACACAGCACAGGTCTTCAATGCTCTGCAGTTAAAAATAGACTTCTGAAAGGAACTCTTCCTTGAGATTTTAAATAGATGATTTATAAAGACTCTGTGACTCTGGAGTATATAATTTTAGATAATTGGAGTGCTTCTACATTTTTTTCTAATGATTATGTTAGAAAAGTTTTCTACATCTTGGGTTAATTTAAATAGTTTTTTTAAAAGCTCTAATAAGCATAAAATTCTCTTATGATTTTATCTACTCTTCATTAATAATTAAATCCTCTCACTTTAAACTGAATTTGTATATGTATATTTTTTTAGGTTTTCCACCAACTTGACTTATTTGAAAATACTAGTTGTTGTCATTCCTTTTTAATTTCTGTCCTATTTTTAATTATCTATTTTATAGAAAAAAAACCTAGACAGCATATTAAAAAGCAAAGACATCTTGCCGAGAAAGGTTCATAGAGTCAAAGCTGCCGTTTTTCCATTAGTCATGCATGGATGTAAGAGTTGGGACCATAAAGAAGGCTGAGCGCTGAAGAATTGATGCTTTCAAACTGTGGTTCTCAAGAAGACTCTTGAGCATCCCTTGGACAGCAAGGAGATCAAACCGGTCAATCCTAAAGGAAATCAACCCTAAATATTCATTGGAAGGACTGATGCTGAAGCTGAAGCTCCAATATTTTCGCCACCTAATGTGAAGAGCCAACTCACTGGAAAAGACCCTGATGCTGGTAAAAATTTAAGGCAGGAGGAGAACGGGACAATAGAAGGTGAGATGGTTGGATGGCATCACCAACTCAATGGACATGAGTTTGAGCAAACTCTGGGTGAGAGTGAAGGACAGGGAAGCCTGGTGTGCTGCAGTCCATGGGGTTGCAGAGTCTGGCATGACTGAGCGCCTGAACAATAAATATATAAATCTCTTTCCACTTGGATTTCTTAATTTTTTATTTCCCTCTTCTTGAATTGAATGCTTGATTCATTACTTTCCTTTTTTAAATTTTCAAAACATGTCAAAGTGTTTAGTTCTGAATATATTTTTGGCCAAATCATGTAAGTTTTTATGACTTTTTTTTTTTTTTTTGCTAAACTGCTGAATTTTTATTTTTCTTTGCATGAGTGCTCAGTTGCACACTTCATACATCTTTTCTTCTACAGATGGACAGTTAAATTCACTCCAGTTTTCTGGGAGGATGAAAATTGGTATCAGAAACATTTTTGTATGGATCTTTTTGCGCACATGAGGAACAATTTTTGTAGGGTACTTAGGACTGTAACTGTCTAATGACAAGTTATGCACACCTTCAACCTGGAAAGAGATCCCAAATTATGTTCCAAATTGATTGCAACAATCTATGTATACTTTCTACTTTTAAAATTTATTGAGTTTTTTTCCAGGGGTGGGCGGGGAATAGAGTTAGTTAAGATTTAGTGTAAATAAATGCTCCCTTGACATTTGAAAACTTTAAAATATTTTCTGTTTGTCACTTATAAAATTGGATACTAAACTATTAATTCAAAATTAGTAACCATATTATTCAAGTATTATAATCTGTTTTTTGTGGTCTTGCTCTAGTATAAATATATGAAGAAGTATTAAAATTTTCCACTGTATTTTTGTAGATTTCATTTTATACTTCTAATAGATCTTGGTCTATAAATTGCAAAATCTTATTATTTCAATATTTTTTATCCCAGTTTGGTATTGTAACTTTTAACATTATTAAGTAGCTGTCTTTTTTAAAAATGATTGTCTTGTTTAAACTATTTTCTCTTTATTTCTGTTTGATATGAATAATGACACCTTCTTTTTAAAATAAATATAAATTAAAAAATTAAATTAAATTAAAAATAAAAAATTTTAAACATTTTTGCCTAATGAAGATCTCTTTGATCCTGTTTCATTTTATAATAGCATGCTCTAATGTAAAGCCTTCACTTTGCAAAAAAAAAACAGCCGTCAGATGGAATTTAATGGAATTTATTGATTAATAAAAAGCTTCTTGATGAGAGTGAAAGAGGAGAGTAAAAAAGTTGGCTTAAAGCTCAACATTCAAAAAATGAAGATCACGGCATCTGGTCCCATCACTTCATGGGAAATAGATGAGGAAACAGTGGAAACAGTATCAGATTTTATTTTGGGGGGTTCCAAAATCACTGCAGAGGGTGACTGCAGCCATGAATTTAAAAGACACTTACTCCTTGGAAGGAAAGTTACGACCAACCTAGGTAGCATATTAAAAAATAGAGACATTATTTTGCCAACAAAGGTGTGTCTAGTCAAGGCTATGGTTTTTCCTGTGGTCATGTATGGATATGAGAGTTGGACTGTGAAGAAAGCTGAGCGCTGAAGAATTGATGCTTTTGAACTTTGGTGTTGGAGAAGACTCTTGAGAGTCCTTTGGACTGCAAGGAGATCCACCCAGTCCATTCTAAAGGACATCAGTCCTGGGTGTTCTTTGGAAGGATTGATGCTAAAGCTGAAACTCCAGTACTTTGGCCACCTTATGTGGAGAGTTGACTTATTAGAAAAGACTCTGATGCTGGGAGGGATTGAGGGCAGGAGGAGAAGGGGACGACAGAGGATGAGACGGCTGGATGGCATCACCGACTCAATGGACATGAGTTTGAGTGAACTCCAGGAGTTGGTGATGGACAGGGAGGCCTGGTGTGCTGCGATTCATGGGGTCACAAAGAGTTGGACACGACTGAGTGACTGATCTGATCTGATTGATTAATATGATATCTCACCTATTTACCTTAAATGTCATAATTGTTAACTTTGCTTTGGTTTTAGTACACTTATTCCATCCATTCTATTCATAATTTTCTTCTTTGTCCTGCTAATATTTGTTATTACTCTCTCGAAAAATTCTAAAGAGAAAGAATCATTTGTTCTACTTGTGAATCTCAGAAAGTTTTGCAATGATCTATATTAAATTAGACCTTCCCTGGTAGCTTAGATGGTAAAGAATCTTCTCACAATGTGGGAGACCCAGATTTGATCCCTGGGTTGGGAAGATCTCCTGGAGAAGGGAAAGCCTATCCATTCCAGTATTCTTGCCTGGAGAATTCCATGGATAGAGGAGTTTGAGGCTACAGTCCACGGGATTGCAGAGTCGGACACAACTGAGCAACTAACACTTTTACTTTCATATTAAATAAACTACCAAATTCAATAATAAAGTAATATTATTTTACTTCCTTTTATGAACAGTAAGGGTTCCTGCTCTTTTTTAACTTGGGGAATAGTTGATATACAGTATTACATAAATTTCAGGGGTACAACATATTGACTGACAATTTTTAAAGGCTATAATCCATTTATAGCTATTATAGCAAGAGTTCCTAATCTTGATCTACATCTCTTTCCAACCCATGTAGTTTTGTTGTGATAAATGGTACGGGGAGGGAGGAGGGAGGGAGGTTCAGGATGGGGAACACATGTATACCTGTGGCAGATTCATGTTGATGTATGGCAAAACCAATACAATATTGTAAAGTAATTAACCTCCAATTAAAATAAATAAATTTATATTCAAAAAATGATCACAATAATAATAGCTAATATTTACTGAGTACTTACCATGTGTCAGTCACTGTTTTAAGCACTTTTTATACTAATTCATTTCATCCTTACCCCAACCCTATGAATATTGCTCTTGTCCAAAATTACAGGTAGGAAAACTGTGCGGCTGAGAAGGTCACAGGTCACAGAATTTGTGTGTGGTGAATCTGGACTTTGAACTCAGAAACTCTGGAGTTAAAGCCCAAACATCTAGCTACTACACTAAATTTCTCTGACATTTAATATTTTGTCTAATTATATAAATTATAACCTGAAAAGAGAAACAATGGATTTGATTTTTTTAAGATTATTTTTTTTGATGTGGACCATTTTTAAAGTCTTTATTGAATTTGTTACAATATTGGTTATGTTGTTTATGTTCTGATTTTTGGCCTTAAGGCATGTGGGATCTTAATTCCCCAATCAAGGACTGAACCCACACACCCTGAAATGGAGGGTGAAGTCCTAACCACTGGACTACCAGGGAATTTCCTGATTTTTATTGTATTTAAGTAATTATTAAAACTTATCTTGGTCTACACCTTCTTCATGCTTTTATTCAAACGTCATCTTCTCAGCCCTAACTGTCATATTTAGAATGATAATACTGACACAAGGGTTTGTAAAAAATGAAATAGAATGATAATACTCCCTTCACTCCTGTCCTACCTCCAGGGCATGTTTGGCTGACAACTGTCTCTCTAGCATCTAGAACAGTAATCAAGACATAATCATCATTCAGTAAATATCTGTCGAGTGAATGAGTAGATGAAGAAATAATTTGGGTTCAGTGGTCACTAGTTCTTTTCAATTGCTATTTCATCATAGAAAGGTCTTGTCTTTGGCCTTTTTTTCATTTTCCCTTGCATTAGCAGGAAGGATTTTCTGTGTCTTCACCATGAATAAAAATTTGCTTGGTCATAATACTATCTATTTCAAACAGTTTTCACCCAGAAGTTTGTAAGTTTCCTCCATTATCTTATAATAGTCATAGGAAAAAACTTCCTAATAGTCCATAGGAAAAAAATTCTGAGGACAATTTGATTTTTATCTCCTCATATGAAATCTGAAATTCTTTAAAATGATCATTGCAGTGGGAATTTTGAAGATAAGGATGTATATTTTAATATCAATGTTTTACCCTGAAATCTCCCCAAAATGATATAAAACAAAATGCACTGTTTGAGAAGTTTAATGTGTGCTGGAGGTATCATGTAATAAAAAGAGGAAGTCAACATATGCATATTAAATATTTACGAACTGATGATGAATAACACAATTGAATGAAGCAAAAAATTATAAGTATGGAAGCTGTTATAGCAAAATTGACCTTAATTAAATTTTTAAATGACAACAATCCATTGCTTATCTAAGTTACACCTAGATTCAAAAATATTAGCAACCTGAAAGTTTGGTTATAGTCTCTGAATCACTTCTTTGTGACTACAGAGCAATTTCCTAACATTTTATCTACATACGCATGACAACAGAATGGTAATTGATAAAAAGGTATCAGAAGACAGTTAACCTTATATCAGGTGGCTACAAGGGCAAGGATATTAGAACTTGATTGCACAGAGATGGCTACCAGGATGGGACATAAAACAGCACTCTCTAATTGGGAGTAAAATACTCCAAGTGTATTAGTTTCTTATTGCTGCTATCATGAATTACCACAACCTTGTTTCCACAAAACAACATACACTTATTATCTTACAGTTCTGGAGGTCAGACGTCTAAAATAGGCTCACAAGGTTTCTTCTACAGGCTCTATGAAAGAACCTATTTCCTAGCCTTTTCCAGAGGCCACCTGCTTTCCTTGGCTCATGAATCCACATCATTGCTCCATCATCATATCTCCTCTGGCTTTGATCCCTCCTAATTCCCTCTTATAAGGACCCTTGTGATTACACTGAGCCCACCAGATAACCCAGGATAATCTCTCCACTTTGAGATACTTAATCACATCTGCAGGGGGCTTCCCCAGTGGCTCAGTGGTAAGGAATCTGCCTGTGATGCAGGAGACCTGAGTTTGATCCCTGGGTAGGAAAGATTTCCTGGAGGAGGGCCGGGCCACCCACTCCAGCATTCTTGCCTGGAGAATCTCATAGACAAAGGAACTTCATGGGTTACAGTCCATGGGTTCACAAACAGTTGGATACAACTGGAGTGACTGAGCACGCATGAATATCTACAAAGTCCCTTTGGTCAAGTAAGGTAACAGATACACAGGTTTTAGGAATTAAGACACACACACACAGCAAGTCCCTCAAATTCCCTCTCATTTTAAGATGAGAGATACTGTAAATCTAGTAGAAAGGAAATGTAAATGTAGCAGAAAGGAAAGATGATGATGCCAGAGAAATGATACGATAGCAAAATCCTTAAGAAATAAAAGAAAATAGCATTCAAGGATACTGCTCCCATTTTAGCAGTACTTGGCACATTTGAAGAGCTTGTAAATGTTTGCAGACACGCTAAATACATGCTATTCTGAAGCTCAAGTATTTACATGAAAGACACCAAAAGGCAGAAACTTGTGTTACATTTGCAATATTCAGAGCAAAATTAGACACACAAGTTGCTGCTGCTGCTGCTGCTAAGTCACTTCAGTCGTGTCTGACTCTGTGTGACCCCATAGACGGCAGCCCACCAGGTTCCCCCATAAGTTACCCAATAATAAATATATTAAAAATACTACTGGGTTGGACAAAAAGTTAATTTGGGTTTCTCAGAAAACCCAAATGAACTTTCTGGTCAACCCAATATTTCAAAATCTTATTTAAGGGAAAGATAAGATATCAAAAGACTTGAATGATAAAAACGGTTAAAAACATCCAAATTCATAAGACACTACCAAATTAATACTTTAAAGAAAATACACTTTTCTGAATATAAATGTTATTGGACACCAACCACCTAAGACTTGGGATAGAAACAGATGATTAAGCCAAATAAAGGTGGGAAAGAGAAATGATGCAACTAATAGCAGAAACAAGCATGCTTGGGAAAAGAAAGAAAAAAATCAGTAAAAATCGATCATTGGAAACAATAATTAACTGGGAAGGAGTAGATAAGGCAACTGGTTTCTTTCATGGGGTGAAAAAATCCCCAAGGGAAAAAGCAGGTGATCCCTTGTCAACCTGGATCTCCCAGTAAATAGACTAGAGATATTTGCTAGAAAGGAGACAACTTATTTCTGAAATGACTTGAAGAGGAAATCTCTGGCTAAAGATTACCTAGAGTAAATAGAATCAAAGAGGACCGGGCATGGCTCCTTAGAGAATGTCAATGCAGGCTATTCACCCAGGGTATAAAAATAGAGATGTTTCATAATTGAAATGCTTCCACCATGTGCTGTGCTCCTGTCAACATCACAGAGAGACCTATCCGCTCCTGGTCAGAGGGGCACACTGGACACAGGAAGGACCTCTCTCTGTTGCATCTGAGTCTTTTAACTGGCTATGGCCTTGATCTAATTTGTGAAGCTTGGTACTAGGTAAGATTTCTGATCAATGTAGGTATGGCTTTTCAATTCTACCCTGTTTGTTGGTAGTTCATTAAGCAACAGAATAAAACCTAACAACACTGATCAACCACTGGGCTTCATTTTTAAAATTTTAATAAATTCTATATTAAAAGATTATTTAACCTGTGACAAATATTCTCAACTAAAACCTTCAACTAGAGGGAAAATAGCACTGATAACTATTTACAAAAACAAAACATGTTTAGAGAAACATAATAAAGACCCACATCAATATAATCAATGAGACAAAAATATGAGTATCCCACAGTGACAGATTCACTGTATTAATAAAACATGTAAATTTTTCAAAACTATAAATGTATTTAACAATGACTGTCCAGAAATATTCAAAATTAAAACTAGGTCAAATAATTCTATCAGACAAAAACTGTTGGATTCCAAAAATCTAAAAAGGAAATACCAAAGAAAGGTTTATTAAGCCAATTTCAACTCTTAAATGATACATAAATATCCAAGTATTATAAAAACTCTTAGTGACTTCTCCTGGAATTTTAAACTGACGGACCACAAATAAAATAATCAACACGGCTCTTCACATTAACAAGGCAGGAAAAAACTAAAATCTTCTAAGCTTCTCAGTAAATGCCAAGAATACATTTGACAAAATCCAATATTTGTTCTAAATTTCAAGTCTAAAGCAAAAGTCATTGGGAATTTCTTAACCACCAAAGAGTACGTCCGTTTCAAGTAATGTGTTTATATATTTAATACAAATTCATCGGAGTTATTTCTTTAAATAAAAAAAGACAATGAATGTCTTTCTTTTAGCACTTCTACTGAGTATATTAATAAGACTCACAATTCATGTATTAATAATATTGGCAATTACTATCCAAGCAGGAAAAGAAATCGTCATTAAAATGACAATATAAATGAACTACATTTGCAGATGGCATGAATACATATCCAGAAAGCCAAAAGGAAAAAAAAAAAAGAATGAAACTCTTACCGGAGACAATAACCCAGCAAGGCTCCAGACTATGTGATAAATCCACTAAACTTAATTGCATCTCTTTGTAAAAATGATACCTGATTAGAATAATTCAGAAACAGAATCAGTTTCACTGATAATAGAGGTCAACATATTTAAACTAGACGATTCATTTAATTTAAGTCATAAGGGTTGTTTTTTCTTTTAATAACATAACAGAAACAGACAAGAAGAGTTGTAGCAATATATTAGGATTCTGTTTGGGAGTGTTAATGCAGAAAAGACGTCAATACTCCATAGCTATTATATTTAATAAATTAATAACAGTAATAAACAGCATTTATTGCTTACTAGATGGTGGTTATTATGGAAAGGGCTTTTGTGTCATGTTTCTGCTTAATTGCTAATCCTATGAGATAAATTCTACTCTAATCTCTTTACAGAGAAGGAAATCAAGGATAAAAGAAGTATTTGTCTATAGTCAACATATGTGTGTGTGTGTGCACTTAGTCACTCAGTCATGTCCAACTCTTTGCGACACGTATGTGTGTGTTCTCAGTCGCTCAGTCACATCCAAGACTTTGCAACCCAATGGGCTGTAGCCCTCCATGCTTTTCTGTCCATGGGATTCTCTAGGCAAGAATACTGGAGTGTGTGGCCATTTCCTCCTCCAGGGGAACTTCCCAGCTCAGGGATCGAAACCCCCATCTCCTGTGTCTCCTGCATTGCAGGCGGATTCTTTACCCTCTGAGCCACCAGAGAAGCCCACACTGAGGTAGAGTGGGCCCCTATTTCAATATGATCATGTCATTATAAAATGAGAGAATCTGGACACACACACACATACACAGACATACATAGGGAGAATATCATGTGAAGATAAAAGCAGTGGGTGATGCTACCACGGACCAAGAATACCAAAGCTTGCCAGCAAACCACCAGAAGTCAGGGAAGAGACAGGGAACAGATTCTTTCTCACAGCCTTCAGAATGAGCAAAGCATGAAGAGAACCCGTCTTCAGATTTCTAGCTTTCAGAACCATGCAGCCACAAATTCTTACTGTCTCAGCCATTCAACTTATGTTATGTGCTATGTTGCTTCAGTCGTGTCTGACTCTTTGAGACTCCACGGATTGTAGCCCACCAGGCTCCTATGTCTATGGGATTCTCTAGGCAAGAATATTGGAGTGGGTTCCCATGCTCACCTCCAGGGGATCTTTCCAACCAAGGGATCAAACCTACGTCACCTGCAGCTCCTGCACTGCAACTGGATTCTTTACCACTGAGCTACCAGGGAAGCTGTCAGCCTGTGGTACATTTTTAAAAGTTATTTTAATTAGTTTTTTTATTATTATTGGTCATGCTACATGGCACGTGGGATCTTAGTTCCCCATTCGGGGATCAAACCTGTGCCCCTGCATTGGAAGCGTTGGATCACCAGGAAAGCTCTCAGTTTGTGGTACTTAGTTATGGTAGCCCTGGCAAACTAATATAATGCCCCTAATTTAACTTATATGCAGAGTACATCATGAGAAACACTGGGCTGGAAGAAGCACAAGCTGGAATCAAGATTGCCAGGAGAAATATCAATAACCTCAGATATGCAGATGACACCACCCTTTTGGCAGAAAGTGAAGAGGTACTAAATAGCCTCTTGATGAAAGTCAAAGAGGAGAGTGAAAAAGTTTGCTTAAAGCTCAACATTCAGAAAACGAAGATCATGGCATCTGGTCCCATCACTTCATGGCAAATAGATGAGGAAACAGTGGAAACAGTGTCAGACTTTATTTTGGTGGGGGGGGGGGGGCTCCTAAGTCACTGCAGATGGTGATTGCAGCCATAAAATTAAAAGATACTTACTCCTTGGAAGGAAAGTTACGACCAACCTAGGTAGCATATTGAAAACCAGAGACATTAATTTGTCAACAAAGGTCCATCTAGTCAAGGCTATGGTTTTTCCTGTGGTCATGTATGGATGTGAGAGTTGGATTGTGAAGAAAGCTGAGCACCAAAGAATTGATGCTTTTGAACTGTGGTGCTGGATAAGACTACTGAGAGTCCCTTGGACTGCAAGGAGATCCAACCAGTCCATTCTGAAGGAGATCAGTCCTGGGTGTTCATTGGAAAGACTGATGCTACAGCTAAAACTCCAATACTTTGGCCACCTCATGCAAAAAGTTGACTCATTGGAAAAGACTCTGATGCTGGGAGGGATTGAGGGTGGGAGGAGAAGGGGATGACACAGGATGAGATGGCTGGATGGCATCACTGACTCGATGGACATGAGTTTGAGTGAACTCCGGGAGTTGGTGATGGACAGAGAGGCCTGGCGTGCTGCGATTCATGGGGTCGCAAAGAGTCCAACATGACTGAGCAACTAAACTGAACTGAACTTTACAATAAACCCCTTTGCCACTAGCTAATTTGAATGAGTTTCTGTGCCTTGCAAGGAAAAAAAAAAGATATGAATCAAAAACCTGACTTATATTATCTTTGCTCTGAGCAGAGGGAATACCCTTGGGCAGAGCCAGAATTCTTCTCAGAAAATTACTCTGAATGTCCTCCAGGACAAAAATAAATGAAGAAGTTTTAAAGTTCTCTTCTAAAGAGTATGATCAAGATACTTTCAGCCAGAAAAATCATAAAGGCAGTTCAAACCAGAATCCTGCCTTGACAAAACAAACTCACAACCATGCAATCTCAGAATGCTTAGATTTGAATGACACTATTTCCTCAGATTCCTTCCAGGATAAACTACTAGCCAAAATAGAACAGAGCAAGCAGTTGGTTCTATGCTGTGTGTGCTTAATCGCTCAGTCGTATCTGACCCTTTACAACTCTATCTGCAGCCCACAAAACTCCTCTGTCCTTGGGAATTCTCCAGGCAAGAATACTGGAGTGGGTTGCCATGCCCTCCTCCAGGAGATCTGCCCAACCCAGGGACTGAACCCAGGTCTCCCACATTGAAGGCCGATTCTTTACTGACTGAGCCATGGGATTGCTATTTGTTGCTCAGTTAAAAGTTAGGCAATAGATACCAAACAAACAAATAAGTAATCTTAGTTTTAGAAAATAAAATAAATTTTATTTTGGCAGTAATTAACTAACAAACTCATGCAGTCTGCACATTAAACAAAAATTATCTTTTGGGGGAATTTCTCTAGTGGCCCAGAGGTTACAAATCCACCTGCCAATGCAGGGGACACAGGTTCAATTCCCGGTCCAGGAACTAAGATCCCACATGCCGTGGGTAACTAAGCCCGTGCACCGCAACTACTGAGCCTGTGCACTCTAGAGCTGGTGCTTTATCACAAGAGAAGCCACCATAATGAGAAGCCTGCCACCCAAACAAGAGGGTAGCCCTTGCTCTCTGCAACTAGAGAAAGCCCTCACGCAGCAACGAAGAGCCCCATGTGCTGCAGCAAAGACCCAGGATAGCAAAATATAAATTAATAACTATTTTCAAAAGATTATCTTTTTGTCTCCCCTAGCAAGCATAGGCATCAGGTTCATCCAAAAGTAGAACTAGAAGATGAAACTATAAAATGAAACAGGGAGAATGCAGAGAAGTAACGAGAAGCAGGTTAAAAGTACCACATGTTAACAGTTTCTAGCTTCTCTATCTGGGAGTGGTCACTGATCCCTCTAAATCCCACAGATGTATAATGATTCTAAATGAGAACCAATAAAAGCCACAAATTGTCTATTATCTCCCTGATTTACTAGGTGTGCAGTAGCCACACATAAAATCTGACTGCTACATTAAGTATTGACCTAAGAATCCCAGACTTTTAAGCAAGCAGCAGACTAAGAAGGAATATGCCACAAATTAACAGAACTATAATTTGAAGAAGCTAGCAAATTGCCTTTTTAACATGGGGTACTCTAGAGTTCAGCTTCAATAAAAGTAAAAAGAATTATTTTTGGTTTTACTTCAAATATATTGATTGAGTTTCAAAAGGAAAACCTTGCTAGGTACTGGTCTTTGTAATGGAGTTTAATATTGTAGGTTGGCTAAAGACCAGAGTTTTGTAAAAAATTTATCACTTCCTATAAACAATTGTAAACCTTTTGTTTTTCTTTCTGGAAAGAAAAATTCTAACTAAGGACTATCACCCAGGGATCTGTAAATCCCAGGGAAATTTCCCAAGTGCCATATCTTACTAAACGCGGATTTGTTTTTTCTGAGTTTAAGTAAGTCCTAATTTCACCAAATTGGCTGTTGCTTCATGGAGACCTCCCTTGTTAATATTGTCTTATAATCCTTGAATGTGATACATCTCTCCAATTTATTTGTCTTCTTTAATGTCACTCAAACAACATTTTTGTTGTTTTCCGCATTATAGTTTTAGGCATAGAGGTTTTAAAACTTATTAAATTTATCACTAAGTATTTTATATTTTAATACATTTTTATAAATTATACTTTATTTCACTTTCCAATTCTCTGTTGCTAGTATATAAAAACATAATATATTTATATATATTGACCTAGTAAACTAGGTCAGTTTAGCTCTGCTAAATTTACTTATTCATTCTAGCAGTTGTTAGACTCCTTAGGATTTCTTCCATTTAAAAAAAAAGTCATCAGAAAATAAATAATTTTGATCTTCTGTTTCTAGTCTTGAGCCTTCTATTTCTTTTCCTTGACTTACTGTCTTAGTGTGGCCTTCCAGTAAATATTAAATAGAAATAACTACAGCAGACATCTTTGCCTTGTTCTTAAGCTTAGGGGAACAGCATTTAGTCTCACAATTAAATATGATATTAGCTGTAGGCTTTTCATGCATATACAATTGATCATTCTGAAACACAAATTAGATGAGGTCACTCATTTTCCCAAAGTCCTCCAGTGGTTTCCCAAATCACTCAGAATGTCTTCCTAAATCCTTACAATGATCCACATAACCTGGCTTTCTGTTATCTCTCTGAACTCATACCCTCTATTCTTCCCCAGTTTTCAATCTGTCACACTGGTCTTTGTTTTCAGACATTAAAAATATGCCCCTATCCTGGGACTTTTACACTTGTCCCTGCTAACTAACTGCCCTTCCCCCAGATAGCCACAGGGGTTACTCCATGAAAGAGATCCTTCTTGGCCACTTCATATAAAATGTACCACCACCATGCCTATGTATATTCCCTGTCCTCCATATTGCTTTATATTCCTTCACAGAACTTACTTTATATTCCTTCATAGAATTACTTTATATTCCTTATGAACTTCCTTCACAGAATTTCATATACTATATATGTACTTCTTTTTTTAATTTATCTGACCTTTCCCCCATGGCTCATGTAAGATCCATGAGGGTTGGAACTGTTTCTAGAATAGAACTGAACACATAGTTTGTGTTTAAAAAGTGTGTATTGGTTGAAAAAATAAAAGTGTTTGAGTATATATGAGGCTCACCCTGTTAGTTGGATAGGAACATAGGAAAGCAACTTGTCCAGTGGTTAAGACTGCACACTTCCACTGCAGAGGGCACAGGTTTGATCCCTGGGCAGGAAACTGAGATCCTGCATGCCATGTGGGGCAGTCAAAAAAAAAAAGAAAAAAAAAAACAGAAAGTACTTTAAATTCTATGTAATTTAAATCACGCTACAACCTTCTTAGCATCCTATTATAAGGATCTGGCTTTGACAATTATAACTGGGAATGAGACTAGATCCTGGAATGTATTTACCCATGGCATGATTGTCACAACTGAGCCCATTTATTTTTTCAATTTAATGACCCAAGGAATACTTCCCTGAATCTAGCCAACCCCAGATCTCTTTCTTCTTGAACACAGACAATTCTTTTACTTAAGCTCAGCTGACAGAGAAGCTTACATTGAATAAATATTTTTTTGATTCTTTGGTTCTCCTGATAGAACTGTGGATGATCCACTCTGGCAAACACCAGTTTGCTTACCCCCATGGACTGTAGTATTCTGTTCTCACCTGGATGGATCTAGAGTGTACTTTATCCTATTTTTTAGCAGGTGATCTCCCACCTTCCAGTGAGCCAGCACCAGCCCAGGACGTGCAGCCAACCATGTGAGAAGCCTACGCTGCCTTCCAGTAGGCCTCCACTCACCACATGAGGCACAGCATCACAGCCAACCTGGCCAGCGGCCAGCCCCATCCATTAGCATGTCCACAATAGTCAGTTCCACCATAAAAGAGGGGTGAACACAGCCCATATATGGGCATCCTTAGAACACGGAGCTCTGGTGACCAGAGGGGAGCATACTGTTCAGCCCCACAGGCTACCTTCTATACAAGGAGATGGCAAACTGAGGACATGTAACCAATCTACCTAATACAGAGACATAATCACAGAGAATTAGACAAAATTTGGAGAGAGAAGAATGTATTCCAAATGGTGGAACAAAACAAAATTTGAGGAGAAAAGTTAAATGAAGTAAAGATATGCAACCTACCTAATAAAGGTTTCAAGGCAATAGTCCTAAAGATGATTAGGGAACTCAGGAGAAGAATGGGTCTACACAGTGAGAACTGCAACAGAGATAGGAAATAAAAAGAAGAATTAAACTGAGCTGAAAAATAAAATAACTGAAATAAATGATACACTAGAAGGAATCAACAGTAGATTACTAATGATACAGAGGAACTGATCAGTGATCTGGAAGACAGAGTAAGTGGAAATCTCTGTCTGAACAGAGCTGAACAGAAAAAAGAAAACATAATTTTTAAAATGAGGATAGTTTATGAGATTTCTGGGGCAACATCAAGCATAATAACATTTGCATTATATGGATGTCAGAAGAAGAAGAGAGAGAAAAATGTCAAAGAACTTGTTTGAAGAAATAAATAGCTGCAAATTTCCCTAACCTGGGGAAGGAAACAGACATCCAAGTCCAAGAAGCACAGAGAGTCCTTAACAAGATGAATCCAAAGAGGTCCACACCAAGACACATTGAAATTAAAGTAGCAAACATTAAAGATAGGATCTCAAAAGCAGCAAGAGATAAGCAACCAGTTACATACAAGGGAACTCCCACAGGACTATCAGATGACTTTTCAGCTGAAACTCTGCAGGTCAGAAGAGAGTGGCACAGTATATGCAAGTTGATGGAAAGGAAAAATGCAGAAGCAAAAACACTCTACCCAGCAAGCTTGTCATTCAGATTTGAAGGAGAGATCATGAGTTTTACAGAGGAACAAAAGCTAAAAAATACACTCAACACCACTAAACCAGCTTTACAAAGAAATGTTAAAGGGACTCCTTGAAGTGGAAAACAAAAAGCCACAACTAGAAATATGAAAATTATAAAAGGAAAAATGTCATATGTAAGGCAAATATATAATAAATATAGTGATCAACCACTGTGAAAGCTAGAAAGAAAGTTAAAAAGCAAATGTAGTAAAACCATCTATATTCACACAAAACAAAAAGATAACGTCAAAAAACATTGGAGGGAGGGGTAAAAATGCAAGGTAGTTAGAATGCATTAGTACTTGAAGGTATTATAATAAGTCAGACAGAAAAAGACAAATACCATATGATTTTACTTATACGTGGAATCTAAAGAACAAAACAAAATGAAAACAGACATAGGCACAGAGAATAAACAGGAAGCTACCGCAGGATAGGGGGATTTGGGAGTATGTGAAGTAGGTGAAGAAGATTAAGCCATGGAGATGTAATATCCAACGTAAGGAATATGGGCAATAATACCGTAATAATTTTGTCCAGGGACAGATGGGTACTATACTTATCATGGTGTTCCTTTCATAATGTATGCAAATAACAAATCACTCTGTTCAGTTCAGTTGCTCAGTCGTGTCCAACTCTTTGCGACCCCATGAATCGCAGCACTCCAGGCCTCCCTGTCCATCACCAACTCCCAGAGTTCACTCAAACTCAAGTCCGTCGAGTCGGTGATGCCATCCAGTAATCTCATCCTCTGTCATCCCCTTCTCCTCCTGCCCCCAATCCCTCCCAGCATCAGAGTCTTTTCCAATGAGGCAATTCTTCACATGAGGTGGCCAAAGTATTGGAGTTTCAGCTTTAGCATCAGTCCTTCCAATGAACACCCAGGACTGATCTCCTTCAGAACGGACTGGCTGGATCTCCTTGCAGTCCAAGGGACCCTCGAGAGTCTTCTCCAGCACCACACTCTGTAGTACACCTGTAACTAGCATAAGATGGTATATCAACTACATTTTAATAAAAATAAATGAAACAGCCATGTATCAGTTACTCTTGATAGCTCAGCCTCTGCTGCTACATTAATTCTCCCATTCTGTATAGTGTATCATCTCAAAGAAAGGATTATAATTGTGTTTCATCCGTTCATGATAAATAAAATACCCTTACCACAACTACTCCCTTCCAGGAAAGAACAATGTGTTCACCAGAAATGCTATCAAGTACTACATTCTTTCTTATTTTTTAATAGTCAAATTAGGAAATATCAATATTCAACTTACTCCACGGAATTTAATGCGTGTCATAAAAATCACAATGTGTAGTCCCAAATTTAAAGCAACACTGGAACACATACTGCTCTCTTTCCACAATGATTAAGAAAAAACAATTTCTATTTAGACTTGCATAAACACTAGCTAACAGCACCATACTGAAGCCTTCCTCAGGGAATACTCTTCCTCCAGGATTAAATGTATTTGAGAAAACTGAAACATCACCTAATTAAAAAACAATTCTTAGCTAGCTCTAGGCTCTAATTTAAAAGCAAAATACAATATTTAGTTGTTTATTTATTTATTATTGAAGATTTATTTCATGATGACTTTACTTTAGCAGAAATAACCCCCATAAAGAATGAAGATGCAGCCAGAAAGAACTTTAAGAAGATTTTAAAGGTAGATACCTTGGTAACAGGAGCAAAATATATGTGTAAACATCCTCTGAATGTGTCTGCATAATCAAACTTCTCTTCAGTAGTAAAAGTTGTGCCCCAGTAATAACTGAACTGCTGAATATTATTCCAAATGAAAAAGAAATATGGATGCATTATTAGTTCTCAGTCACAGAAACAGACTTAGCTTTTTGGTTTTTACTCATTTATTTATACTCATCTCTCTTTGCCAGGACTTCCCTGGTGACTCAGACAGTAAAGAATCTGCCTTCAAGGCAGGAGACCCGGGTTCAATGCCTAGGTCAGGAAGATCCCCTGGAGAAGGGAATGGCTACCCACTCCAGTGAGAATTCTGTGGACAGAAGAGCCTGACAGGCTACAGTCCAGGAGGTGGCAAAGAGTCGGACACGACTGAGTAACGAACACTACCTCATCCTACAATTTTCAGGCAGATGAAAAAACTGCTGGATATAATTTATAGAACATTTGGGCTTCTCTCATAGCTCAGTTGGTATTCTTGGACTTCCCTGGTGGCTCAGCTGGTAAAAGAATCTGCCTGCAATGTTGGAGACCTGGGTTTGATCCCTGGGTTGGGAAGATCCCCTGGAGAAGGTAAAGGCTACTTACTCCAGTATTCTGGCCTAGAGAATTCCATGGACTGTATAGTCCACAGGGTTGCAAAGAGTCAGACATGACTGAGCAACTTTCACTTTGAGGTAGTTTAGATTCTATATTTGGGACTATCCAGGTTTATTAAACAAAATTAATTTACTAATCTTGAGTACATCTAAGTTTAAATTAAATCAAAGTATGTTCTAAATCTTAGAACATAATAGGTAAAGACCAGTGTCTTGGATTCTAGTTTTTAAGTTAGAGACCTTTTTTCAGCCAGAAGATAGTACTAACAGTACCTACATTAATACTTGTTAGTCAATTTATGGGAAAAGCTTAATTTGATTTTAAAACATTATAATCAGGTTAGATATGTCTTTGACGATTCTTATCTATAGAAATTTACTCTCACCTATCATTCTATGGATGTACTGTTTTATCCTTGGTGCTTTGTTGGAATCCAGTGCAGTTTTTATCATCTCAGCTGGTCAATATGAATTTGATTATAGAGATAAGGGAAGGACATTACATCTACAGGACACTGTCTGTCTTTATTGTAGCAGTTACTCAGTTAATGGCAGGGGAAAAACCTCCAAGCCTAATAAATTTAAAATATCTGACAATTTGAAAAGTTGAGAGACCACCAGAATCCTAATTTAACTTCATTTTGTGTTCATACAAAGACTAGCCTGATAAAAATTAATCTCAAATTTTGGTATCCATTATTCATATCCAGTTAGTGTTCTGCTACTGTGCCCAGAAGAAAGTGATGAATGCATGTGGAGCACCAAGGTCAAATTTATTTTGGATACAACATAATGTACCTCCGCAATGCTGACTACTGGCATGGCATGAATTCTTAATGTTCTCATAACAGTAACTTCATATTCAATCACAATTTTGAAATTATTAATGATTATCTCATGTTAAGATGTGGAACCAAGAGGGGCTACATAACAACAACAAAGCCAGTTCTATTTTAAATACTATGTGGAAAAAAATGATTATATATAAGTTTTTGAAAGATTTCAGGTACATGTTAGCTTTTCTCTATCTCAGTAGCCTGACCTGTGGAGAAAAAAAGCACTGTCACTTCCAGTTCTCATCTGCCTTTATTTTCAAATAACCTTACCATAACACAGCTTTAGCTCATTAATGATGGATATCCATCACTTTTCAAATAATCTATGCTTCATTGAATTTGACTGCAATGTGAATCTATACAGAACAAGTCCTCTATTTTTCAATGACTTCCCAAATATAGAATATGTGATATCACTGAAAAATTTCACTCTAGAAACTTCTGGCATGAAAAAGTTTCATGCATGCGTGCTCAGTCATGTCTGACTCTTTGAGACCCCATGGCTATAGCCCACTAGGCTCCTCTGTCCACGGAATTCCCCAAGCAAGAATACTGGAGGGAGTTGCCATTTCTTTCTCCAGGGGATCTTCCAGGGATCCCCAAAGGGATCAAACTTGGGGTCAAACCAAAGTCTCCTGTGTTGGGAGGCGAATTCTGTACCACTGAGCCACATGGAAAAAGGCTCAAGAGGCAACAAAAATATGGCCAACAGAGGTTCCCCCTGGTACTGCACACTGCCTGGCTCTAACTACCCTTGGATTTGGCTGCCTGGGTCTGCCACCCCCTACAGAGACAGTCACAGCACCTGACTCTGATCACTGACCACCAGTTCTGACGGGACTGCTCAGAAGCCTGACATAGAGACTATTTCCTCAACCAGAAAACCCAGGGCCCACTCAGGACTCCCTCAATAGACTCAGGCAGGCTGGTAATCAAGTCCACAGTCCTTAAGTCCCCAGCTGTGATATTCAGAAAGTTCTAAAGCCCAGTTTTTTTGGCCACAAAACTGAACTGACCTGAATTATTTGGCTGCAAAATCTGACCTGAACTGGTATGAGGCTATTTATAGACTTCATTTATCCCACCGTAGGTGAATATTCATGCTTTTCTGCCAGCATATGAAATCTGTTTTGATTACAGGGAGCCTTAGACCTTGCTGGGACTGTTTATATAACACATGATATTTGCACTGTATTACCTTCTAAATTCTTATATTCAAAATAAATCTGGCATCAAGGGATGTGGATAAAGAATCAGAAAATAACATCTTGTGAAATTACGTGGACATGAATTTAAAACCTGGATCTGCTGCTAATCACTAATTATGTGACTTGGGATAAATTACTTAACTTCCTTGAACCTGGTTCTTCATTTATAAGAATGGAGAAATCAACTAGCACTGCAAATGTTTGGATGGTATTTGCCTACTCAGGCAATCACTTTTTCAACATTATTTTCCCCTAAATCAACTGTACTTTAATAAAATAAATTTATTAATGTTAAAAGAAAACCCATATTATTTTTCCCTAAAATTTCACTCCTTTTTGTCTGCTCCCTGCCCTCACCAAATATCAGAACTTGATGGCTTTCCCTCCTTTATGGGATTGAATGTTGTCAATGTCCTTCTCCTTTTGATGAAAAGAGTTAAACCGCAATATCATACTTCTCTACAAACTATAATAATTTAGGCTTGGGGTTCTCAAAGACAAAAATCATGCCTTAACTTTTCTGAAAGCACTTACACATGTTGGCTGGGGGCGAGGAGGAAGAACACAGACTCAGAATTGCAATCAAAACTCACATATTAAAAATAAATGTCAGAGAATGAGAAGCGAAGTATGCACACACTAGAGCCTGGGGACCAACTCAATCCAGTTCCTTAATGCATTTGAGTTACAGACTTTCCCCCTCCCACTGTCCTGATGTCAACTGGGCAATAGGGTGTTAGTGACATTCAGGTCACAGGAGAAATCCTAATTTCTGAACAGGAACAGGAACTGAACAGGAGAGAAAAGACTGGTCACATGTCGGCAAATAGGTAGAAGAGGTTATCCTAACTGTCCCCAAAGACACTGAACATCTATAAACGTCCAGGGTTTTTGCCCAAAGGAATCACTATGGATCGTTTTGGCATTAGAGATTTTACCCACTCTGTGAGTTATGAAGACTGACTTCTTCATCACACACTGCTGCTAAGTCGCTTCAGTCATATCCGACTCTGTGCAACCCGATAGATGGCAGCCCACCAGGCTCCCCCGTCCCTGGGATTCTCCAGGCAAGAACACTGGAGTGGGCTGCCATTTCCTTCTCCAATGCATGAAAGGGAAAAGTGAAAATGAAGACGCTCAGTTGTGTCCAACTCCTAGCGACCCCATGGACTGCAGCCCACCAGGCTCCTCCATCCATGGGATTTTCCAGGCAAGAGTACTGGAGTGGGCTGCCATTGCCTTCTCCGTATAACATACTAAGTAAGTAAGTAACTAAAGTCACTCAGTCGTGTCCAACTCTTTGTGACCCCGTGGACTGCAGCCCACCAGGCTCCTCAGTCCATGGGATTCTCCAGGCAAGAATACTGGAGTGGGTTGCCATTTCCTTCTCCAGGGGATCTTCCTGTCTGATAAATCTGATAAATCCATGTTGTTCAGTCACTTCTTCATAACCCTATGGACTGCAGCATATTTGTTGTGAAACATTTGGTAGTCGAAAGCACAGCATAAAATCAGCATCTGGTCTCAATGTTCATTGCAGTTTCCCTTGTGGCTCAGCTGGTAAAGAATATGCCTGCAATGCAGGAGACCTGTGTTTGATCCCTGGGCTGGGAAGATCCCCCTGGAGAAGGGAAAGGCAACCCACTCCAGAATTCTGGCCTAGAGAATTCCAGCCTAGAGAATCCCTTGGACTGTATAGTCCATGGGTTCGCAAAAGGTTGGACACAACTGAGTGACTTTTACTTACTTGCATATATATATATGGAATATTCCATATATATATATGGAATCTAGAAAAATAATAGTGATGAACCTATCTGCAGGAAAGGAATTGAAATACAGACATAGAGAATAGACTTATGGACATAGAGGAGGAAGGAGAAGATAGCACAAATTGAGAAAGCAGCATTGATTTACATACATTATCATGTGTAAAATAGGTAGCTAGTAGGAAGCTGCTATATAACACAAAGATCCCAGCCTGGCACTCTGACAACCTAGAGGGGTGGGAAGGGAGCGGGGAGGAGACTCAAGAAGGATATATAATTACGGCAGATTCACATTGTTGTATGGCAGAAATCAACACGACATTGCAAAGCAATTATCCTCAATTTTTAAAAAATCAGTAGCTGGATATTTGAAGAGACCTTAAAAATTAATCGAATTTCTTGATCATTTTAGTGAGAAAAACTAAGGCCAACTGAAGCTTAAAAACTTGATTAAGTTTCACAGCTGGTAAAAGGCAGAGCTAAAAAGACTTCAATCCTTGCATCCATTAAGAAAATAATAAAATAAATGATAGTCTATATCTCCATTGGAGGAGATCTGTGTTAAAATTAAGTATCCCTGGACATGGAGCAGCATTACTGCAGAAAGATCATGGGAGATGGATGTGGTAGACTCAGCTCTAGCAGGAGCTCTGCCACTAACTTAGGCAAACAAAGCAAAACAGAGTTGGAAGTCCTCCCAGATGTGAGATATTATGATGCTGTGATTCTTTTAAAGTAACATGGAAGACACAGCACCTCCAGAGATGACCAGAAAGGACATTTGATCCTGTAAGCATATGAGTTAATAGGTTTCAACTTTTTTTTAATTATGTAAATATGATAACACATTTACAGGAGACTTGGAAAATACAGAACAAAGTTACATATAGTCCCATTATATATTATAATTATTTTTTAAGTAGATCAATTGAGATCTTTAGTTAGAGTTTCAACATCAAACTCTCAAAAATTAATAGAATGAACATACAGAAAAGTAGAATATAGTAGGCCTGAAAAGCACTATGAACCAAGTCAACATACTTAAGATTTACACAATTTTCATACAACAGTAGGATACAAATTCTACTCAAGTTCCAATGGGTTTAAATATTAAATGCAGTATTAATTGAAAGAGATTATAGTCTGATCACTCAGAATCTGAATACATGTTATATTTGAATACATGACCAAATATATTTTTAAGTTACAGAAGAGGATGTTTTTTCTGCTTGGCAACTATTAGGAGTTATAATGTGATGCATACAACTCTTCAACTACTTCAACTAGTCTGTCCAAAAGAAACCCCGTTGAGCTTCTCTGTCAATGATTTCTAATCAGAGAAGCCTTCTATATGCTCAGCAGAAATCTGTGACGAGAGTAATGAAAGAGCATCACCGTTTGTTGCAACACTTGACATTTAATATGAGTGTATAAGGTGCAGCCCCCTTGGGAGAGGAGAGGCAAAGTTATTAAGAAAAGAGACTCAAGAATACCTTAGGAAATCCTACCTTCTTGCTTTTACTTGATTTTTAAAAAATATTCAACTCACCCTGTTGGAGAACCCTGCACTCTTTCTTCTTGTTTAAGTCAATTTGATTCTTTTCTCTTCCCCTGAAGACTTGTTCTCCCTCTTGTTAAACTGACATGCTATAAATTGACATCTCATTAAAAACCCTTCAGCATTATTAAAGTCTCTGGGTTCACTTCTTCAGATTTTATTATTTTTCCCTCTACATACTATTTACTTCAAACCATGCAGTATACTTTAAAACATGTGTTCACATTATCTTTTGAAGAAATTTTCTTACCACATGCAGCAGAGTACAGCTAGGGCAAGAGCAAGCTTCCCTGTGAAAAACCCTTACACATTAGGGGGTGATTATTTGAATTTCAAAAGGACTTCCTTTAAAAAGCTACTCCCTTAGTCCATTTAAGTGTTTATCTACTCATTCCTCAGACTCTGGTGGCTCAGAGGAAAACCCAGGCTAGATTCCTGGCTTGGGAGGATCCCCTGGAGAAAGGAATGGCAACCCACTCCAGTATTCTCGCCAGGAGAACTCCATGGACAGAGGAGCTAGGCAGGCTACAGTCAGTGGGGTGGCAAAGAGTCAGACACGACTGAGCAACTAACACACACACACACACACATACATACACACACAGACTTCTTGTAAGGGAAGTGGTTTAAGCAGCCAATGCCAAATTAAGGTCAGTCATAAGAGACAAAGAAGTTAGAACAATATGGGATAATCTGTAAAAATTTACAGTTACATTGCACTTAGTACAAACCCCACCACTTAGGCAAAACAAAATATCCCTTTCTAAGATATCATAGTTCAGCTCACCTTAAACAATGAAAGGCACACTGAAAAGCAAAAGTGACAGTCACTCAGTCATGTCAAACTCTTTGCAACCCCATGAACTCTACAGTCCATGGACTTCTCCAGGCCAGAATACTGGAGTGGGTAACCTTTCCCTTCTCCAGAGGATCTTCCCAACCCAGGGATCGAACCCAGGTCTCCCCCATTGCAGGTAGATTCTTTACCAGCTGAGCCATAGGGAAGCCCAATATATAGATAAATATATAAATAAATATATATATAATAGATAGATAGATATTTTTTAATCCTTCTATTTCTGGGTCATTAAACACCATCCATAAAGTATACTTCATTAGCAAGAATCAGAACAAGATTCTTTAAAATGTCTGTAGGACACTGCAGTATCAGTGCCCTACACTTTAACCTTATAGTTCCTTTCCATACTGTTTATGATGGAACCAATCTTATATTTTGTTAAGAGAACTGTAATAGAGTATTTCTTTGTAAAGTAAATAATAATCACGCCTATCTTAATAACATGTTGCTTGTATCTTAAAGAACTAAGGATGTAGGTTCAATCTCTTGGTGAGGAAGATCCCCTGGAGGTGGAAATGGCAACCCACTCCAGCACTCTTGCTTGGGAAATTCCATGGACAGAGGAGCCTGGTAGGAGCTGGCCATGACTTAGTGAATAGATAACAATACTATGTGTTTAGTAACTGTCTATCCCTTTAAATATATGCTTGATGAGGGCAGGATTCATGTAGTGGCCCCCATACATGGTATGTGCACAATAAACACCTATTGAAGAAATGAATTAAGTGAGATTCTGTCATGTCATTTGGGTTAAATATGGCTTTCGGTCATGTTCATCATCTCCTAAACTACGAACTACGGCTAAAACAACAGACACTTTCTCACAGCTCCTTTTAATAACTACAGTGAACATGTATAGAGGTATCACATGCTAGTCATGGTGCTAAAGTGCTTTACAGAGATGATCTGATTTAACTCTCATAACAACATCATAATTGTACATTACTGTTATCAGAGTATTCCTAATGTACTACTAATCCCATTTCAGAGATGAAGAAACTGAGACTTAGGAAAGTTCCCTAGGTTGCTGAAGTCAGGTCAAAATCTTACTTTTTTGAGCTCATTTCCAATATGCCTAATAGTCTGCTGAAAAAGTATATGAAAGGTCTCACCCTCAAGCAGACCTGACTCATTGTGATTCTTGGAATAACAGTGGTAAACCAGAAAGTGCATTGAAAAGATCTTGCTGAGATTGAAACAACAGTTGAAGTTGAAAATGTGGTTCAAGAATGAATGTTCTGAGTGGAGACCAGAATCAAATAGCATTATATGAATTTACTAAAATGAGAAATTTTATTGACAAAATTATACACTGGATATTAGTGTTTAACCTCATTTCAATGTATATCCATTATATTTTAGAAATAAGAATTAATTTTTAGAAGAGCTGATCAGCCATGCTTGGTATAGTTCAAATTTGTGTGTCTTTTTTAATAACTAGATCACCTGGAGACTTTGGAGGCAGCTGTGGGTCTTCCAATTGGTCTAAGGGGTCTCTATACTAATACAGGCAGCACCAATACCATGAGTACAGAAATTTCCAGACAGCACCATCTCTACAGGAGTCCTCTGTGTCATGATTAGCACACGGCACTGAATGATATGGCTAAAGGATTAAGTGAGAGTGTACGTGAGTGCAGCTGTGCTCAGTCATGTCCCTATTGCAACCCCATGGACTGTAGCCTGTCAGGCTCCTCTGTCCATGCGATTTCCTGGGCAAGAATACTAGAGTGCATTTCCATTTCCTTCTCCAGTGGATCTTCTTGACCCAGGGATCAAACCTGCATCTCTTGCACTGGCAGGTGGATTCTTTACCACCATGCCACCTGGGAAGCCTGAGCGTGCACAGGACTCAGTATCTGAGTATATTCCAGGAGTCCAAAGCACTGGGTTTTCCACATCCTTGGTAGATCGTTTCTCTGCCCTGGAAAGCTTCTATAGCAGATTGAAAAGTAGTGAGGATTTGCATGTGGAATTCATAACCAAACATCAAATTGGGGAGAAATGTTCCATTTTTGTTGTTCCTATTAGAGGGACAGCTGCAGTGCACCAGCTATCCAGGAAAAGTAAAGCTAAGCCTTGAGCATCAGAATTGATTGGGTCAGTCTTGACGAATGTGATTTTGATCTATCAATTATTCAAAAATCCTGAGTATTATCATAAAAGTAGAGGCTGCTTTATATTGTCAGACTTATGAGGCTCATCAGGTCTGAGGTGATACTAGAGATCTTTTGGGAATAGGACCAAAAAATAGAGTCCAGACCTGAGTCAACAAGATGGGCTTGAGGAAAGAGGATAGAATACACACTGAGAAAATTAGGGCACTGAGAGAATCACATGGAAAGATCTGGATAGATGAGACAATGTTTTAGCAGCTGCTGTGAATGCACAACATTTAGGCAAGGGGGATGCATTAGTTATCTATTCACAATAACGCTGCACAACAAATTACCCTAAGACTAGCAGCTTAAAACAATAGGCATTCCTTTGGTCACAAGCCTGTGAGTCATCGATAAAGGCTGACAATTTGGGCTTAGCAATTCTGGCCTTAGCTGGACTCACTCACACATCTGACAGTTGCCACCCAGTCACTGATCTTAAACAGCCTCAGTGAAAACTGAGCAGTTCTGAAATGAGTCTCTTCTCTAGCAAGCCAGGCTTTCTCAAGGCAAAGGCAGAGAAGCAAGTGAGAAAACAAAAGGAAAGTGCTTTTACAAGCTTCTACCTGCATCATTTCTGCTTAGTATCCCATTGCCCAAAGCAAGTCCTATGACCAAACTCAGAATCAAGAGATGGTAAAATGAACTCTGTCTTTTAGCAAAAGAAAATACAAAGAAAATACAAAGTCATACACAAAGGGTGTTATGTCAGTTGTCTATCACTCCATTAAAAATGACCCCAAAGCTCAGTAACATAAAACAATTACCACTTAATTTACCATTTGGTGTGATTCTTCTGCAGGTCTTTCCTGGACTTAAATTAACAATTTAGCTGAGACCAGATAATCTAAGATGTCTTTACACATATATCTGACAGTTGGTATTGGCTGTTGATTGGACCCTGTGTCATCAATAGGGTAACTTGGGATTCTTCATACTGATTGGTTTGCAGAAGAAACCAAGCCCCACTGGACAGTGCTTTGTGTCATGACTGCTAATGTCCCGTTAACCAAGCAAGTTTCATAGTCAAAGAAAAATCAGAGTCAAGTCCAGGATCAGGGCAGGCAGAGATTACACAAGGACGTGAATATTGGGGCCTGTAATTATTGAGGACTGCCAGGTGGCGCAGTGGTAAAGAATCTGCCTGCCAATGCAGGAGACACAAGAGATGTGGGCTCGATCCTTGGGTCGAGAAGATCCCTGGAAGAGGAAATGGCAACCTACTCCAGTATTGCTGCCTGAGAAATCCCATGGACAGAGAAGCCTGGTGGGCTACAGTCCATGGGGTCACAAAGAGTCAGACAACTGAACACACACACAAACACGCACACACATTATAACAAGGGAGCAGATGAGAGAGAGGGGGCTGCTCACAAGAACCCTATAAGCGACACCCTATTGTTGTCTATATTGTTTAGATGAGGACATAGAAGCTTGGATAATATGAAAGATTTCCCTAAGGTCATCATGGCCAAGCCTGCCTGAATTAAGAACCTGGCATTTTATTACTACATTATTCATAATTAGCTCATACCCCTTGTGTGGCTCTTAACGAGGCTGGAAATGAAAAAAAATAAACACTGCCTCTCTCCTCTCCATACGCTGAGCCTTCACTTAAGCCAGGTAAGATACTCTCTCATAACAGCAGCCACTTCAACACAGCCTTTAATGCTGATGTTACATGTTACAGATAAGATTCTATGAAAAGGCTCTCTCTATATGAGAGGGCTCATAAGCAGGATCCCAAACATGGGGAAATATTTTTGTATGTGTACAACCACTACCTACCTGAGAAACTAATGGACCAAAATAGCCTGGTAGAGATTCCACTTCCAAATGATGAATTCTCTAAATTAGGGGTCCCCAACATCCAGGACCTAATACCTGAAGATCTGAGGGGGAGCTGATGTGATAATAATAATAGAAACAAAGTGCACAATAAATGCAATGTGCTTGAATTGTCTTGAAACCATCCCCCATGTGAGCAGGGAAAAATTGTCTTCCACGAAACTGGCCCTTGGTAACAAAAAGGTTAGGGGGTTCTGCCTTAAAGCATTATGAGGAAGACTGTCCTCTTTATAATTTGATTTAATCTGGCAGGGAAAGTAGGAAGGAGGGGAAAACAATAGGAAGAGGAGTGGAGGGTAGAAAAAAAAAAAGAAACTGAGATGTTAATATTAGTTATGTCTGGACACAGAATCATGGGATTCTTATTTTCATCTTTTCAAAATTTTCTACAATTAACAAAGTGAGACAGTAAGAATTATGAAAGTGTAAGATCTGATGTATGAGACTCATGAAAGGGATGGAGGAAATACTGTTGAGAATGCACAGCTAGAGAAACAAGGATAATGTTTGGAGGACCCAGGGTCCCCTAAAATGGACTATTTGGATATCATCATGATACATGCTGTGGCCAACTTGACAAAGAATACATTATGAAACAGGGGTCCTCATCATTTCCCATCCAATTCAGTCTTCTTTGCTTTTGTGAACTGTAGGTTAAATTGTGTATGTATGAAGTGTCAGTTTTTTATATTCATGAACATGGACTTAAAGTCAGCAGGATCATGAAACCTCTCTCTTATCAGAAACAGTAAATGTGTCCAAAATCTTCAACAAAGATAAAAATGAATAATAACCACATTAATGCTGGTAGAAGACAAGATTGGAAAGTCAATTTGTATAAAGGTCTTTATAAAGACTTTACAAAGGAAAAAAAATTGGTTGCAGTGCCTTACTATTTTCACTGTAATGCCTCTATCAGGTTTATTTTATGGAACTACATGCTCAAATGGTACATCTATTTGCATTATGTTACTGTCCCAGGCTGTCACTGGAGTAAGAGTATTCAGTTCACTTCAGTTCAGTTGCTCAGTCATGTCCGGCTCTTTGCGACCACATAAACAACAGCACACCAGGCTTCCCTGTCCATCACCAACTCCCAGAGTCCGCCCAAACCCATGTCCATTGAATCAGTGATGCCATCCAACCATCTCATCCCCTGTCATCCCCTTCTCCTCCTGCCCTCAATCTTTCCCAGCATCAGGGTCTTTTCAAATGAGTCAGGTCTCCGCATCACGTGGCCAAAGTATTGGAGTTTCAGCTTCAACATCAGGCCTTCCAATGAACATTCAGGACTGATCTCCTTTACGATGGACTGGTTGGATCTCCTTGCAGTCCAACAAGGAGGGACTCTCAAGACTCTTCTCCAACACCACAGTTCAAAAGCATCAATTCTTAGGCATACTCAGCTTTCTTTATAGTTCAACTCTCACATCCATACATGACTACTGGAAACAACATAGCTTTGACTAGACAGACCTTTGTTAGCAAAGTAATGTCTCTGCTTTTTAATGTGCTGTCTAGGTTGGTCCTAACTTTCCTTCCAAGGAGTAAGTGTCTTTTAATTTCATGGCTGCAGTCACCATCTGCCGTGATTTTGGAGCCCCCAAAAATAATGTCAGCCATTGTTTCCACTGTTTCTCCACCTATTTGCCATGAAGTTATGGGACCAGATGCCATGATCTTAGTGTTTTGAATGCTGAGCTTTAAGTTAATGTTTTCACTCTCCTCTTTCACTTTCATCAGGAGGCTCTTTAGTTCTTCTTTGCTTTCTGCCAGAAGGGTGGTGTCATCTGCATATCTGAGGTTATTGATATTTCTCCCGGCAATCTTGATTCCAGCTTGTGTTTCCTTGAGCCCAGTGTTTCTCATTATGTACTCTGCATATAAGTTAAATGAGCAGGGTGACAATATACAGCCTTGACAAACTCCTTTCCCTATTTGGAACCAGTCTATTGTTCCATGTCCAGTTCTAACTGTTGCTTCCTGACCTGTATACAGATCTCTGAGGAAGCAGATCAGGTGGTCTGGTATTCCCATCTCTTTCAGAATTTTCCACAGTATATGGCATAGTCAATAATGCAGAAATAGATGTTTTTCTGGAACTCTCTTGCTTTTTCCATGATCCAGCAGATGCTGCAATTTGATCTCTGGTTCCTCTGCCTTTTCTAAAACCAGCTTGAACATCTGGAAGTTCATGGTTCACATATTGCTGAAGCCTGGCTTGGAGAATTTTGAGCATTACTATACTAGCATGTAAGATGATTGCAATTGTGCAGTAGTTTGAGCATTCTTTGGCATTACCTTTCTTTGGGATTGGAATGAAAACTGACCTTTTCCAGTCCTGTGGCCACTGCTGAGTTTTCCAAATTTGCTGGCATATTGAGTGCAGCACTTTCACAGCATCATCTTCCAGGATTTGAAACAGCTCAACTGGAATTCCATCACCTCCACTAGCTTTGTTCGTAGTGATGCTTCCTAAGGTACACTTGACTTCACATTTCAGGATGTCCGGCTCTAGATAGATGAATGTAAGTGATCACACCTTCATGATTATCTGGGTCATGAAGATCTTTTTTGTACAGTTCTTCTGTGTATTCTTGCCACCTCTTAATATCTTCTTCTTCTGTTAGGTCCATACCATTGCTGTCCTTCATTGAGCCCATTTTTGCATATGTTCCTTTGGTATCTCTAATTTTCTTGAAGAGATCTCTGGTCTTTCCCATTCTGTTGTTTTCCTCTATTTCTTTGCATTGATCACTGAGGAAGGCTTTCTTATCTCTCCTTGCTATTCTTTGGAACTCTGCATTCAAATGGGTATATCTTTCTTTTTCTCCTTTGCTTTTCACTTCTCTTCTTTTCACAGCTATTTGTAAGGCCTCCTCAGACAGCCATTTTGCTTTTTTGCATTTCTTTTTCTTGGGGATGGTCTTGCTCCCTGTCTCCTGTACAATGTCACAAACCTCCGTCCATAGTTCATCAGGCACTCTGCCTATCAGATCTAGTACCTTAAATCTATTTCTCACTTCCACTGTATAGTCATAAAACATTTGATTTAGGTCAAACCTAAATGATCTAGTGGTTTTCCCCACTTTCTTCAATTTAAGTCTGTTACATGAACTATTTAATTGCCTTATCATGGGATCTGGTAGTCACAGCCACAGGAAGATACTATCAGTAAAGAAATGGAGGAAAAAGATCACTTTGCTTTATTTTGATGTCATCTACCATTTATCCTTTCACAATGCACCATGGAATACAATTTTTCATGTAATTCGGAAAAAAAGAATATTGGAAACAAGTTCCAGCCTGTCAAATAAAATTCTATATAACAAGCTTGTCTGGCACTATTCTATTAAAATGCTCTACACTTTGAGATGTCCTCATTTCTGAAGGGCAAATGAACCCAGCAGGTGACTGAGTGATTATGACTTCTGATTCAGTACTCATTAAAAAAAAAATGCACTATTTAATGTGTGCTGATTGCCATCACTAACATTCCCTTGTTTTCAATACACCCTTCCTCTTATCCACTAACTGAATCCTGCTCTGCATCCAGAAAGCCCACTTAAAGAAAATCTGCCGCTAAGTTTCAATTCCCTAGACAGTGAGAAGACTTACTACAGAATTAACTTTCAAAGACATCTTTAGAGTCCTCTATTTTTCTATTCCAGATGTAAATTTTTGAGAAATGACTCTTAATAATAGAGTGAAATGAAAGGGAGCTACTGCCAACCAGAGACTCTGTTTCATCTAAAATATGCCCCGTATGGGTGTTCCAAGAAAATGCGACAGCAGTAGATGCAATCACTCTCTTATTCTGAAAAGTTATAAAAACAAAGCCAAACAAAACAACAGCAAAACAGATCACAAATAAATCAACCCTCCCAGCACAGTCTCTCTAATGGTATTTCTGGGATAGTCCTGGAAATTCTGAACATCCTGTCTTTTGATTATAAAAGGAAATCCTCAATTTTATCAGTTTATAATCTAAATGCAAAGGATAAAAACAGTAGTGTGTTACACTATTGTTGTTGCTATTGTTGTGCTCAGTCATGTCTGACTTTTTGCAACTCCATGGACTGTAGCCCACCAGGCTCCTCTGTCCATGGGTTTTTCCAGGCAAAAATACTGGAGTGGGTTGCCATTTCCTTCTCCAGGGGAATCTTCTCCACCCAAGGAATAAACCCAAGTCCCCAGCATCTCCTACACTGACAGGTAGATTCTTCACCACTGCACAACCTGAGAAGCCCGTGTTACACTATAAAATCTTCTAAAGTGATCAAATACCAGGCACACACTCTGCCTTTTATCTGGCTAAAGTGTAGTAGTACTTGGCAACAAAGAGACAGAGGTGTGTATCCAAAATTTTAATTTATTAGAGGATGTGTGTGTTATCCCATCTCTAAAGAGATATTTTTACAGTCACTAGAAATTCAGGACTCTCCAATAATGCTGCAAGGTTGTCTCTTCACTCCTAGAATCCTCAAGTGCTTTATCATTTGTCATTTTGAAGATGATCATTAATCAGAACACTTTGCACTTGAGCCGACTTGTAACCTATGGACTCTTTACAAACTTAACAAGTCACATCAATAAAATGCAGCTGTTACAGAGTGGAACGAGGCTGTTCATCATATGAGCAGCAATCTAAAACAGGAAGATAAAGATGACTACTGACAGTGCTGGCATCATTTTCCTCTTCCCAAACTCAATTTGATATCTCACATCAAAGTATCAGGTATAGAGGGAAAAACATTCAAGGGCCATTATTGAGAAGCACAAGGTGTCAAAAATTGAATAGGTATACAGAAGTTAGCATGAGGATTATACAGAAAGGCTAAGTTTGTATCTATACTGAAAGGTGCAGTGCAGTGCACGTGTGCTCTCATATCCGACCCTTTGCAACCCTACGGACTGTAGCCCGCCAGGCTCCCCAGTCCATGGGACTCTCCAGGCAAGAACACTGGAGTGGGCTGCCATTTCCCACTCCAGGGAATTTTCCTGACTCCGGGATCAAACCCGTGTCTCTGGCATCAGCTACAGTGGCCAGCAGATTCTTTTACCACTGGCACCACCTGGGAAGCCCTCTGAAGTGAAGTCGCTCAGTCGTGTCTGACTCTTTGAGACCCCATGGACTGTAACCTACCAGGCTCTTCTGTCCATGGGATTTTCCAGGCAAGAATACTGGAGTGGGGTGCCATTTCCTTCTCCAGGAGACCTTCCTGACCCAGGGATTGAACCCGGGTCTCCTTCACTGTAGGCAGACACTTTACCGTGTGAGCGACCAGGGAAGTCACCTATAGAACATAGTCCTAACGGGTGAGTTTTGTTTTGTTTTGTTTTGTTTTGGTTGCTATTTACAAAAACCAACTATATTAAGTGATACTAGTTAGATCCCATGGAAAGAATGCTCATCTCATTTCATATCAACGTGGAAGCTGAATTTAGTACTTGGAAAAACCCTGGACATCAAGATATATCCAGCTCAGACTTCCCCAGTGGTCCTGTGGTTAAGAATCTACTGGCCAGTGCAGGGGACACAGGCTTGATCCCTGGTCCAGGAAGATCCCACATGCTGCAGGGCAACGAATCCCATGTACCACAGCTACAGAGCCTGTGCTCTAGGGCCTGTGAGCCACGACTGAGTCCACACGATATAACTACTGAAGCCCATATGCCCAGACCCCATGCTCTTCAACAAGAGAAGCCACTGCAATGAGAAACCCATACACCATAACTAGAAAGTAGTCCCCACTTGCTGCTACTAGAGGAAGCTCACACACAGCAGTGAAGACCTAGTACAGTCAAAAAAAAAATCAGAAATAAATAATTTTTTAAAAAAAGATATATCCAGCTTATCAACATACTAGCTACACACACAAAAAGATGTGTCATTAAAAGTTCTGTGGGGAGATGGAAAAGAGGGATTCTACTCCATACTGCACGGTCAAACTTCCATCATCTCCCCAAAGGTTCTCTCCCAGACCCGCAGTCTCTCTCTTCTGAACTAAAAGTTCTGCTGTCCCAGCATTTCCAACACAGCTCTAGGACTGAAACTTAAGTCCCTTTTCTTATGCAGAACAATTGAGATCTCTAACTCCCCAGCCTGTTGTATTTCACCAATGCAGTGAAGTACCCACTTCCTTGAAAGGCAGGGAAAACTCTAAATAATAAATATTTTCTCTTTTCACAGCATTATGAATATGCACTTCTCTCAAGGGGGCTTCCCAGATGGCACTGCTGCTGCTGCTGCTGCTGCTAAGTCGCTTCAGTCGCGTCCGGCAGCCCACCAGGCTCCCCCGTCCCTGGGATTCTCCAGGCAAGAACACTGGAGTGGGATGCCATTTCCTTCTTCAATGCATGAAAGTGAAAAGTGAAAGTGAAGTCGCTCAGTTGTGTCCATATCTCAGTAACCCCATGGACTGCAGCCCACCAGGCTCCTCTGTCCATGGGATTCTCCAGGCAAGAGTACTGGAGTGGGGTGCCATTGTCCTCTCACCAGATGGCACTAGTGGTAAAGAATCCACCTGCCCAATGCACAAGATACAAGAAATGCAGGTTCGATCCCTGGGTCGGGAAGATCACCTGGAGGAGGACATGTCAACCCACTCCAGTATTCTTCCCTGGAGAATCTCATGGACAGAGGAGCCTGGTAGACTACAGTCCATGGGGCCATAAGGAGTCAGACACAACTGAGCAAATGAACACACACACACACACAACCACACCAAGAGCAGGAATGCTAAATCAGTCTTGAAAAGGGATTGGATCCAAAAGTATGAAAACCATGATCAACATTAGGAAACTCCAGTTTTGTCTTAGCTTCTCTCTGTTCATGCTTCATCCTTCTCTCCCCCTCCCTCTCTTCCTAATCTTTCTTTTCACAAAAAGTGAAGACTTTCAGAGAAAGGGTCTTTTGTTACGCAGAACAGTGGCTCTCAAGTCTAGCTATCAGTACAGTTTACTAATGTAAACAGTATAGCTCACTCACAAAGATTGTGGTTTTAAAGTCTCATAGAGTTTGACTGTTTACATTTTCAAAGCCCCCTAAGTAGCTTAAAGACTAAACTTCTGAAGCGAAGAGCATCTCCCACCCCAAAATACAGCAACATAATTTAAGAGAGACATGTATTTCTTTCTTAACAGTCCTGACAATGAGTAGCCCAGACAGGCAGAGTACCTGGGCTCCATCTAATCACTAAAGACCCCAGTTTTCTTCCTTCTTGCTCATCCACATAACCAGCTTACAAACAAGAAGTGATTTTTTTTTAATCAAAGTAGATTTGATGTACAATATTATGTAAGTTCCAGTTGTACAACAGAGTGATTCACAATTTTTAAAGGATACATTCCATTTATAGTTATAAAATATTAACTGTATTAAACAAGACACTTTTTGCACACTTAATGGTGGAAATCTTGCCTTGACTGCTAGGTCAAAGTGAGGTCACTGTCATATTCACTTTTCAGCTTTGAGAAGGTAAAGAGTAGACATTCAAGCCAAATGATTTCTTTATCAGCAGCAGGGTAGAAGTTGCGCATAACACTAAGTCTCTCAACTGCTCAGTGAGAACTGAGTCATTTGATTGGGAAACACGGTCTGTAGCTGGACAGTCATGGGTCTAGGATGATGTGGAAATCCAAGCACTTAATCATACTCCTCAACTGCCTCTTTTAAATACACAGGCAGGTTTGGGAACAGCTATGTAGAGGTTCATATATTGCCACTTCATGGCAAATAGGTGGGGAAACAGTGGAAACAATGGCTGACTTTATTTTGGGGGGCTCCAAAATCACTGCAGATGGTGATTGCAGTCATGAAATTAAAAGACACTTACTCCTTGGAAGGAAAGTTATGACCAACCTAGATAGCATATTCAAAAGCAGAGACATTACTTTGCTAACAAAGGTCTGTCTAGTCAAGGCTATGTTTTCCCAGTAGTCATGTATGGATGTGAGAGTTGGACTGTGAAGAAAGCTGAGTGCCGAAGAATTGATGCTTTTTTTTTTTTTTAACAATGTTATTCCTACACATTTTTATTCATATGCTATTAATGAGATCATTGCCAAATATACATTATTTTCCTTAACTTTTAAAAAATTAAGCCAATAGATGTCATGCAGCAATCAAAAACCTTACTGTAAATTACACAGGTTTGCAGTCCAATTTAGACTCTACCTTCTTAGAATCAGCCACTTTTCTGACTGCTTTCACGAAGTCTTCCTGTACTACAAAATCATGATCGGCACGAATTGCAAACATACCTGCTTCATACAAACATTTCTTAGGTCTGCTCCATTAAAGCCATGTGAAAGCTTCGCAGTTGCTTCATAATCTATTTCACCATGCTTTGTAATGGGACCTGCATGGATTTTCAATATATCTAAACTTGCTTGTTCGTTTGGTAAATCAATACGTATTTTTCTATCTATCTAATCTGCCTGGACGAAGCAAAGCAGGATCCAGTGTATCTGGTCTGTTGGTAGCCATGATCATTTTAAATCTATGGAGAGTATCAAATCCATCCATTTGATTCAGTAGCTCCATTAAAGATCTCTGAATCTCTCTTATCAGCTGAAGTACCCTCAGAAAACCGACGACCACCAATAGCATCTATTTCATCCATAAAAATGATGCATGGCTGATGGTCCCTGGCATAATTAAACATTTCTTTGATCAAACGAGCACTTTTCCCAATGTACTTTTCTACTATAGAACTAGATACAACCTTTAAGAAATTGCAATCCAGCTCGTGCCAAGAGTGTTTTTCCTTTACCTGGGGGTCCATATAACAAACAGCCTTTTGGAGGTATTATTCCTACATGCTGGAATGATTCTGGGTTTGTAAGAGGTAATTCTATTACCTCTCTTAATTCCCAAATCTGTTCTGATAGCCCTCCAATCTCAGAATAAGAAACATTCCCAGGGTCCTCATGAGACATGTTGTAAACCAATGGATCCACTTCTCTTGGTAAATATCTCGTGATAGTTAGTGTAGTCATATCCAAAGCAACTCTTGTTCCTGGCTTCAGCTTACATTTGTCAAGCTGTCAACAACAACCTACAACATATCTCGGTCTATTTGTAGCTTTAACAATGAATTTTCTTCAGTTAACTGCTCAAGTACTTCACCCACAATCTGCCCAACACTTTGTACGGCCTTCAGATCACTTTCAGATTTTTCATACTGCTTGGTAAGTTCTTTTAATTGTTCGCTTAACTCCTTGAGGCGGCCGTCAATCTCTATGTGCTCCAGCAGTTTCTTGCGGTAGTCCTGAAGCGCCTTATCTCTAGGGTCCGCCATGATGAGAAACCCGAATTGAAGTTTTTGAACTGTGGTGTTGGAGAAGACTCTTGAGAGTCCCTTGGACTGCAAGGAGATCCCACCAGTCCATCATAAAGGAGATCAGCCCTGGGTGTTCATTGGAAGGACTGATGTTGAAGCTGAAACTCCAATACTTTGGCCACCTCATGCGAAGATCTGACTCATTTGAAAAGATGCTGAGAAAGATTGAGGGCGGGAGGAGAAGGGGATGACAGAGGATGGAAATGGCAACCCATTCCAGTACACTTGCCTGGAAAAATCCCATGGACGGAGGAGCCTGATAGGCTACAGTCCATGGGGTCGGATGGTGCGTAGACCTTAAATATCAACAACAGTCATTATTTCCTTTTGTATACAGAAGATGACACTAATTTGCCACAGTGAGCCTCTGGTTTGAGTTCCTTTCTGGCAATGGTGATGGATTTGAGCTTACTCATTCATAATCTCTGGTTCTGTCTTCAGTGATCAATAGAACCCACTTATGAGCTGACAGTTCAGAGATAACGTGTGGCCAAGGAACTGAACAAAGCCAAACTGGTCCATATGGGAACTGAGTTAATGATCTGGAACTGATAAGCACTATACTCAGATAAGCTGAAATAATTTAACATTGATTGTCATGAAGACACAAACCAAAAGTTATAAGACTCAGGGAAAAGCAATGTCTCTTTGCCCCTCTTGTAAGTTCACTCATTCAGTTCTGTTTAGTTCAGTTCAGTCACTCAGTGGTGTCCAACTGTTTTCGACCCCATGAGTCACAGCACACCAGGCCTCCCTGTCCATCACCAACTCCCAGAGTTCACTCAGACTCACGTCCATCAAGTCCGTGATGCCATCCAGCCATCTCATCCTCTGTCATCCCCTTCTCCTCCTGCCCCCAATCCCTGCCAGCATCAGAGTCTTTTCCAATGAGTCAACCCTTTGCATGAGGTGGCCAAAGTACTGGGGTTTCAGCTTCAGCATCATTCCTTCCAAAGAAATCCCAGGGTGGATCTCCTTGCAGTCCAAGGGACTCGCAAGAGTCTTCTCCAACACCACAGGTCAAATGCATCAATTCTTCAGCACTCAGCTTTCTTCACAGTCCAACTCTCACATCGATATATGACCACTGGAAAATCCATAGCCTTGACTAGATGGACCTTTGTTGGCAAAGTAATGTCTCTGCTTTTCAATATGCTATCTAGGCTGGTCATAACTTGTCTTCCAAAAAGTAAGCATCTTTTCATTTCATGCCTGCAATCACCATCTGCAGTGATTTTGGAGCCCCAAAAAATAAAGCCTGACACTGTTTCCACTGTTTCCCCATCTATTTCCCATGAAGTGATGGGACCAGATGCCATGATCTTTGTTTTCTGAATGTTGAGGTTTAAGCTAACTTTTTCACTCTCCTCTTTCACTTTCATCAAGAGGCTTTTTAGTTCCTCTTCACTTTCTGCCATAAGGGTGGTGTCATCTGCATATCTGAGGTTATTGATATTTCTCCCGGCAATCTTGATTCCAGCTTGTGCTTCTTCCAGCCCAGCGTTTCTCATGATGTACCCTGCATATAAGTTAAATAAGCAGGGTGACAATATACAGCCTTGACGTACTCCTTTTCCTATTTGGAAAACAGTCTGTTGTTCCATGTCCAGTTCTAACTGTTGCTTCCTGACCTGCATATAGGTTTCTTAAGGCAGGTCAGGTGGTCTGGTATTCCCATCACTTTCAGAATTTTCCACAGGATACTGAGATCCACATAGTCAAAGGCTTTGGCATAGTCAATAAAGCAGAAATAGATGTTTTTCTGGAACTCTCTTGCTTTTTCCATGATCTAGAAGATGTTGGCCATTTGATCTCTGGCTCTTCTGCCTTTTCTAAAACCAGCTTGAACATCAGGAAGTTCATGGTTCACATATTGCTGAAGCCTGGCTTGGAGAATTTTGAGCATTACTTTACTAGCATGTGAGATGAGTGCAATTGTGCAGTAGTTTGAGCATTCCTTGGCATTGCCTTTCTTTGGGATTGGAATGAAAACTGACCTTTTCCAGTCCTGTGGCCACTGCTGAGTTATCCAAATTTGCTGGCATATTGAGTGCAACATTTTCACAGCATCATCTTTCAGGATTTGAAATAGCTCCACTGGAATTCCATCATCTCCACTAGCTTTGTTCATAGTGATACTTTCTAATGCCCACTTGACTTCACATTCCACGATGTCTGCCTCTAGGTGAGTGATCACACCATCGTGATTATCTTGGTTGCTCATGAAGATCTTTTTTGTACAGTTCTTCTGTGTATTTTTGCCACCTCTTCTTAGTATCTACTGCTTCTGTTATGTCCATAGCATTTCTGTCCTATATCAAGCCCATCTTTGCATGAAATGTTCCCTTGGTATCTCTAATTTTCTTGAAGAGATCTCTAGTCTTTCCTATTCTGTTTTTTCCCTCTATTTCTTTCCATTGATTGCTGAGGAGGCTTTCTTATCTCTTCCTGCTATTCTTTGGAACTCTGCATTCAGATGCTTATATCTTTCCTTTTCTCCTTTGCTTTTCACTTCTCTTCTTTTCACAGCTCTTTGTAAGGCCTCCTCAGACAGCCATTTTGCTTTTTTGCATTTCTTTTCCATGGCGATGGTCTTGACCCCTGTCTCCTGTACAATGTCACGAACTTCCGTCCATAATTCATCAGGCACTCTATCTATCAGATCTAGGCCCTTAAATCTATTTCTCACTTCCACTGTATAATCATAAGGGATTTGATTTAGGTCATACCTGAATGGTCTAGTGGTTTTCCCTACTTTCTTCAATTTCTGTCTGTATTTGGCAAAAAGGAGTTCATGATCTGAGCCACAATCAGCTCCTGGTCTTGTTTTTGTTGACTATATAGAGCTTCTCCATCTTTGGCTGCAAAGAATATAATCAATCTGATTTCAGAGTTGACCATCTGGTGATGTCCATGTGTAGTCTTCTCTTGTGTTGTTGGAAAGGGTGTTTGCTATGACCAGTGCATTTTCTTGGCAAAACTGTATTAGTCTTTGCCCTGCTTCATTCTGCATTCCAAGGCCAAATTTGCCTGTTACTCCAGGTGTTTCTTGACTTCCTATTTTTGCATTCCAGTCTCCAATAATGAAAAGGACATCTTTTTTGGGTGTTACTTCTAAAAGGTCTTATAGGTCTTCATAGAACCATTCAGCTTCAGCTTCTTCAGCATTACTGTTTGGGGCACAGACTTGGATTACTGTGATATTGAATGGTTTGCCTTGGAAACGAACAGAGATCATTCTGTCATTTTTGAGACTGCATCCAAGTACTGCATTTTGGACTCTTTTGTTGACCATGATGGCTACTCCATTTCTTCTGAGGGATTCCTGCCCACAGTAGTAGATATAATGGTCATCTGAGTTAAATTCACCCATTCCAGTCCATTTTAGTTCGCTGATTCCTAGAATGTCGACGTTCACTCTTGCCATCTCCTGTTTGACGACTTCCAATTTGCCTTGATTCATGGACCTGACATTCCATGTTCCTATGCAATGTTGCTCTTTACAGCATTGGACCTTGCTTCTATCACCAGTCACTTCCACGATTGGGTATTGTTTTTGCTTTGGCTCCATCCCTTCATTCCTTCTGGAGTTATTTCTCCACTGATCTCCAGTAGCATATTGGGCACCTACTCACCTGGGGAAGTTCCCTCATTAAAGGCTTGCAAATAAAACCAACTATCTTGCCAGTGAATGCACTGTTACCATAAAGCAAATTAAGGTGGCTTCTAGTACACTGATTTATTTCATATTCCAGTCATATTACTACCAAGCCTACCACTTTTACGGAGGCTCAAAACTCCAGCTTGCAGATCACAGCTTGTAAAAAAGCAAAGAATAAAACAAGACACCAAACAAGGTTAAACACATATTCCCCTTCAATCTCACTCCTACCTGACCTTTCCCACAAATAAGCAGAAATATGTGGGGAAACAGTTTTTTTTTTAAAAAAAAAAAAAAAGGAATAAACACTATTACCATTCAATTGGTTTTTTAGCACTTTTAAGTACACGACTATATTTATGGGAGTTGGTATTAAATTTTTTATAAAATAAAATTATTACACTTTAAAATTAAGACAAGAAGTCCTCCCCAATCAAAAGAGTCCCCAAGTCTCTGACGATTTCAAAAATAATTAGTACCAGAGATTTTCCATATCTGCTCCACCATGAGCATTCGGGGATTGGCCTAAGGATTTTCTTGGTTTTCCATTCTGTATGAATTAATTTACCAGTTCATTAAAAATGTTTTTACCTCCCCTTCTAAAGGAAGACATCCTAACTTGTTCAGAAGGGAGTGTTTTCATAACCAAATTGAAAATCTCACTCTCCATCCCCTACCTCCACACTGAACAGCATGTTTTGCCAACAAGCTACTCTGATATATACCATAGGAAAGGAATTGGAAAGAAAACTATTCTTTTGTCTGACTCTTTGTAACCCCATGGAATAGTCCATGGAATTCTCCAGGCCAGAATACTGGAGTGGGTGGCTATCCCCTTCTCCAGAGGATCTTCCCAACCCAGGGACTGAACCCAGGTCTCCCACATTGCAGACAGATTCTTTACCAGTTGAGCCACCAGGGAAGCATATACCTCATATAGGAAAGGAAATGGAAAAAAAAAACTAGCTTCCCTGCCATTTAAAGCATCTCTATGGTCTTAAAAAAAAAAAAAAAAAAAAAAAAACCTCTCCTCTCCAAATAAGCCCATCACATTGATACATCAAGCATTATGACTTCCCCTGAAAGTTCTGAAGATGACCAGTAAAACCAAGAAAAATTTAAGAAATGATTAAAAAGCAAGCTTTGGTACTGATAGAAACTAAAATTTCAAGTTCATTTTGGCTAAGTGAGAATTCTCTAGAGCAGACTAAGCATGGAAAACAAAAAGCTTTCCCTTTCTTATTGGGTTATAAATAGAGGAGATCCAGAACTTGTATTATACTTCAGTTTTCATGGATCTTAACAGAGTGATTTAAGCAACAGAAATATTTTGCTGAACCACACATGGTTAGGAACATGTTCTATGTAGTGTCTATTGTACCCTTTTGTATCTGGCTTAGCGTGCTCAATATCATGGTTGTGAGATACACATGTATTATTTCATGCAGCAGTAGTTCAGTCATTTTCACTGCTGTATAGTATTCCACTGTATAAACAAAGCATACATTTCTATCAATTCTACCACATCTTGGTTAGTTTTTGGTTTGGGCTACTACAAATAGTGATACCATGAACATTCCTACACATATAACATGGTAATCAAATGTATACATTCACTCTGGTCTGAACTTTTGTGCTCCTACCCCCAGTTTGTATGTTGAAATCCTCAGTGTGATAATATTAGAAGAGGGGCCTTTGTGTGCTGCCTGGAGAAGGCAATGGCAACCCACTCCAGTACTCTTACCTGGAAAATCCCATGGGCGGAGGAGCTCGGGAGGCTACAGTCCCTGAGGTCACTGAGAGTGGGACACGACTGAGTGACTTCACTTTCACTTTTCACTTTCATGCATTGGAGAAGGAAATGGCAACCCACTCCAGTGTTCTTGCCTGGAGAATCCCAGGGATGGGGCAGCCTGGTAGGCTGCTGTCTATGGGGTCGCACAGAGTCGGACACGACTGAAGTGACTTAGCAGCAGCAGTTATGTCATGAAAGTGAAACTCTCATGAATGGGATTAGTGCTTTTATAAAAGACCCCAGAGTGGTCCCTTGCCCCTTTCACCACGTGGGGATCCAATGACAAGTCTGAGACCCAAAAAGGGCCCTCATGCTGGCGTGCTGTCACCCTTGTCTCATACTTTCAAAGCCCAGAACTATAAGAAACAAATTTCTCTGTTTTGCAAACTACCTAGTCTGTAATATTGTGTTAGAGCAGCCGAAAAGGACTTCAGCTGATTATATAGCTATACTTACAGGGCCATGGAATATGATTACAACTTTATTAGGTACTCCCAGCTTTGCAAAGTGTTTTTTTACCAATGAACATTCCCACCAGCAATGTATGAGAATTTTGCTGCTCCATATCCTCACCACTAAATGGTATTATCTCTTTTTTTTTTTTGCCATCTTCTAGATGTAATATGGCATCATAATGTGGTTTCAAATTGCATATGCAATTAAGGATTAATATAATTCCTAATGATTAGTAGAGTTGAGCATCTTTTCATACATTCACAAGCCTTTTGAATGTTTACTTTCTGAAAGCTGGTTCAAATATTTTTGTCCTTTTCAATTGTTTTCTGCCTTTTCTTTACTTCTGTGCTTATATATACATTGTTGTTTGGTCGCTCAGTCATGTCAGCCTCTTTGCGAACCCACCAGGCTCTTTGCCCATGGGATTTCCCAGGCAAAAAACACTGAAGTAGGTTACCGTTTCCTTCTCCAGCTTACACACACACATAGGACAACAGTCTTTTCATTGGAAAAACATATTGCAAATATGTTCTTCACTCTGCACCTTGCCTTTTCATTCACCAAATGACATCTTCTGAGGAAGGGAACTTAATATTAGCATAGTTTTATTTATCAATCCCTGACTTCAGGTTATTTCTCCATTCCAGCCACAATGAACCCTTGCTGTTCCCCAGTTATGCTGGATACCTCCTCTCTTCTTCACTTGCGATTTGCATACAAGTGCCACACACTACAATGTCAGCTCCATGAGGGTATAAAGTATGCCTGCTGTGGTCAATTCACTGGGCCCCAAACAGTATCTTGTACATAACAGGTATTCAAAAAAATATTTTTTTTTGCTAAATGAATGAAAAACCAATACAATATTGTAAAGTAAAAATAATAATAATAAATTTTAAAAAAGAATAAACTAACTATAAATTTATTTTCTTTTTCTCACAACTCTGTGCTTTTTCTATCTGACTTCTCAAATCTTTCTTAAATTTTAAGAATTTTTGGCTATTATGTCTTTTAATTCACTTCTTTATTTTCTCTTATGCATTGCATATTTTTTAATTATATTTTAAAAATACATTGACATGAATCAGCCATGGGTGTACATGTGTTCCCCATCCTGAATCCCCCTCCCACCGCCCTCCCCATCAAACACATGTTGGAGCTTTTAGATCTTTCACATCTTTAAACTTCTCTAAAATATTTCCTATTTTTATCTCACTATACCATATTCTGGATGCTTTCCTCAGAGCTGTTGTCCAATTAAATAATTCTCTCTTTAATCTTGTTGAGTCTACTGTTAATCCATCTATAAATATTTTATTTCAATACCTTCATTTTCTATTTCTATAATGTTTGGAGGGTTATTTTCAATCTGCCTGTTGTTATTCAATGCAGTATTCTTATTTTGTCAATTACCTTATTTCTCAAAAGATAACTGAACATTTTAGACATACTTCTTCCAGAGCTTTTCTTAGATAGGTCTTATTCTCCCCATGTATAAATATTCACATTCGTTTTATCTGCTGACTTTATCTCACTGCATTATTTATCATGATTTTCACAGACAGTCACATGTGTCCTAGGTTACAGAGTTTTACCCATGTGGACCAACTTTATAATTTCTGCTGCTGAAGTCTTTAAATTTCACTGGTTTCAGAATAGTTTCTATGATACTCACTTAGCTCCATATTTCTATACAATCTGGGAAATGACTTTTGGCTACCTACCAATCCACACCTTGGGCCAGGATGAAGGGATTTGGCCAGCTCCGCTATTTTAAAAGTAAAAGGCATCCTCCACTTCCAGCAGGGAACTATGTATACTGGGGTTTCATACAGATCCCCAGTTACTGATAGGAGTATGACATTTTCTTTGTGTGCATATTTCTCTTGGAGACTTTACAAGATGCTGCAATGACCAGATAGGATTTTTATACACTGTGATCCTGTGTCCATCATCTTTCTCAAACACTCTTCTCACTGATGATTAGGACATCTAGTTGGAAATAGCCAGAAGGTAGTTGACAATAAAGCACAAGTGCTCAGAAGACAAGTCAAAAGTCAAAGAAAAATGTTTACGTGTCACCTACAATTAATAAAATATCTGGAACTATGTATTCTGTTGCAATTCAATAATAGAATTACTATCTGCTTTTTAAATTTTATTTATTTTTTATTGAAAGATAATTGCTTTACAGAATTTTGCTGTCTTCTGTCAAACCTCAACATGAATCAGCCATAGGTATACATATATCCCCTCCCTTTTGGAACCTCCCTCCCATCTCCCTCCCCATCTCACCCCTCTAGGTTGATACAGAGCTCCTGTTTGAGTTTCCTGACTCATACAGCAAATTCCCATTGGCTATCTATTTTACATATGGTAATGCAAGTTTCCATGTTACTCTTTGTGCACATCTCACCCTCTCCTCCCCTCTCCCCATGTCCATAAGTCTATTCTCTATGTCTGTTTCTCCATGGCTGCCCTGTAAATAAATTCTTCAGTGACATTTTACCCCCTAAGATCAGGAACAAGACAAGGGTGTCCACTTTCACCACTATTATTCAACATAGTTCTGGGAGTCTTAGCTCGGCAATCAGAGAAGAAAAAGAAATAAAAGGAATCCATATTGTAAAAGAAGAAGTAAATCTCTCACTGTTTGCAGATGAAATGATACTGTACATAGAAAACCCTAAAGATAGTAACAGAAAATTACTAGAGCTAATCAGTGAATTTAGCAAAGTTCAAGGAGACAAAATCAATACACAGAAATCACTTGCATTTCTATATACTAACAATGAAAAATCAGAAAGAGAAATTAAGGAATCAACCCCATTCACCATTGCAACAAAAAGAATTAAATATATAGGAATAAATTTACCTAAGGAGACAAAAGAACTGTACACAGAAAATTATAAGACACTGATGAAAAAATCAAAGACAACATAAACAAATGGAGAAATATTCCATGATCCAGGGTAGGAAGAATCAATATTATGAAAATGACTATACTATCAACACAGTCTATAGCTTCAATGCGATCCTGATCAAATTACTAATTGCATTTTTCACAGAACTTGGAACAAAAATTTCACAGTTCATATGGAACACAGAAGAACCAGAATAGCCAAAGTAGTCTTGAGAAAGAAGAATGGAGCTAGAGGAATCAACCTTCCTGACTTCAGATTATACTACAAAGCTACAATCATCAAGACAGAATGGTACTTGCACAAAAACAGAAATATAGACAAATGAACAAGATAGAAAGCCCAGAAATAAACCCATGCACCTATGGGTACCTTATTTTTGACAGAGGAGGCAAGAATATAAAATGGGGCAAAGACAGCCTCTTCAATAAATGGTGCTGGGAAAACTGGACAGCTACATGTAAAAGAATGAAATTAGAATACCTCCTAACACCATACACAAAGATCTACTCAAAATGGATTAAAGACCTAAATGCAAGACCAAAAACTATTTGCTTTTAAAATCAGAAGACAATGCAGGTTTAAAAACAAGCAAATTTCTTTTGGTTCTTTCTGGCACTCAAAACTTGAAGAAACATACCATGTAAGAAATGAATCGCCAGTCTATGTTCGATGCAGGATACAGGATGCTTGGGGCTGGTGCACGGGGATGATCCAGAGAGATTATATGGGGTGGGAGGTGGGAAGGGGGTTCATGTTTGGGAACTCATGTACACCCATGGCAGATTCATGTCAATGTATGGCAAAACCAATACAGTATTGTAAAGTATAATAAAGTAAAAATAAAATTTTTTTTTTAAAAAAACTTCAGGACATGCATCCTATGAAAGAAAAAAAAAGAGAGAGAATCAGAGAGTGGGAGAAGTCAATAAACAAATGATCCATGAGAAAAATTATAAGTTTTCGGAAAAATAATTTACCATAGTAATGATATGTTGAACTATACAAAATCATTATTAGTTAACTTTTGTTTGGTTGTTTTCTGGGGGTTTTGTGTGTGTGTGTGTGTGTGTGGTTTTTTTTGGGCTGTTCATTTGCCAGTAATGGTAAATTATTCCTGATCCATTTCCTCTCTTGCCAGGTTCCTGTTATGAATGACAGCACAAATTTATAAAACAACTGTATAAGGTTTAGGAACAGTGGATGACTACAGAATGATACAAAGCTGATTAACTTTGCCAAGGTTCTGTTCCTCGATCCTGGCCTCATTAGTAACCTAGACAACTGAGCTAACTAGGTCTGAGCAGAACCTTTTTTAAGGACAAAGCTTATTATGTTGCAGCAGATAAAGGAGACTGTCAACAGCACCTTAGCAGATTTTGATGGTTCTCTAGAGAGAGATATTCTGTCTGCATTATCCATAGTTGTAAAAACACCAGGGAGTTGGTTTCTGAGCCTGCTTCATGAAGAAAGAGAAAAAAAAGTGTGTAAAGATGGAAACACAGGGGGCAGTGAAACAAACAGCACAAACCACCAGCAGGATTTGTTTGGGGGCTACTTTTGTGCTTCATAGCATAGATTTTTACATCAGAATTACTGGTGTCATTTATCTATACAAATGGTTTTCCTAATAACTTCCAGGGAGGGAAATAGGATTGGAATTGCCTGTACACAAAACATACATGAAAGTAAACAGCAAGGGTGAATCAGGAACATGTCTTGCTTGTTACAGGGATTAGCCTTATGTCAAGCTTGACCATTTCAAAGACCTCTAATAAAATAGCCAAAACAAACACCGTTTATATGTAGTAGAATTAAGACATCAAATTCAAACTTTCTTATTTCTAGTCTCTTGCCATATTAGCTGGAGTATTTCAAATAATTCTTTGAGGAGTTACCTCGTGGCCCAGAGGTTAAGAATCACCTCAATATAGGGGACACAGGTTCAATCCCTGGTCTAGGAACTAAGATCCCACAGGCTGTGGGGCAGCTAAACACTCGAGCCACAACAAGAGAAACCCTTGCACCAGCATGGAAGATCCTGCATGCCACAACGAAAATTCCATATGCTGCAACTAGGACCCGATTTAGCCAAATAAATAAACAAACAAAATTTTAAAAAATAAAGTAAGTAATTCTCTGGGTAAGTCATTAGAACGATAGACCATTGCTTCCTAAGTTATCTAAGAATGTGATGTGGAAGTGTATAATAACTAGCTTCTTCTATAGTTTCTTTTCTTCGTGTCCTGTATGTTCTTTGGCTAAGAAACAACAGATTAAAGAAATTAAGAGTAGACAAAACTTAGTAATGATTGTCATTCCAATAGCTTTCTTTTATAATATAATTCTTTTTTTCTTTTATAATTGGGTTCCATAAAACCATGACAAAGAACGTTATGCTGTAATTAGGCCTGCAAAGTCTATTAAAAAAAAAAAAAAAAAACCTTGGCTAGAATGTGGTTACACTCATTACAGTTATCATTCAGGTTACTTCAAATTAAGCAATGTAGTGAACTGCATTGGGACATAAAGATTTATTTGCACTAACCCTCAACTTGAGGATAATATGTTACCACTCATCCCATCATTCCCTACTATTAAGTGAACATTATTTCACTTATTTTCTCTTCTTCTTTTATGTTATGTCCTATAAGTTTATCGAGTACAATTTATCATACTCATTCATTCATTCAACTGCTATATATTTAATGCCCCAAAGTGAATTGGCCTCTATACTCAGGGACAGAAAAAAAAAATCATCAGCAAAAACAAAAGCACTCCTTAATCTCAAAGATTACAGTTGGAATGGGGGCAGGAAAGACAATCAAATAACCACAAAGAAGTTATAGAAGTTATCACTTGTGATAACTGCTATAAGATGAGGATATGGTAGTGTAAGAGCTTATAATAAGGAAATGTGACATACTCAGAAACAGCTTTCCCAAAAAACGCATTCTTGTATTGAAAAGAGAAAGATGACTAGCAGTTAACCAAGTACAAAAAGAAGGAAAGACAGAACATGTGCAAATGTCCTACATAAGTTCTTAATGACAGGGACTAGAGTTGCAAAAATGTAGATAAATTGGTCTTATTCCTAAGGCTAGAGCAAATATGATCCTAACTGGCCAGGGTCAAACGTTTTCAGGATTGGATACAGGAGAAATCATTTGTTTTGTCATTACATTCTTTGATCTCTAAATTGTTCTTGGCAGAAGAAAGGAAGAATTAAGCTCTGAATCTATTGTAGTTAAATTCAAAGTCTCTTTCATCTCCCAGGACACAGACACAGGGCTTTTGCACACATTAGCTACAGAGCTTGGTGCACATGAGTTTTACTTTTATTTTTATTCTCTGCATTATACTTAGCACCTAGTTATAAATAAAACATGATGTGCTATTTTAGTTTGATGTGTGATTATACTTCAGTTTGCATTTTACTTCTATAATTTGTGAGAATTTATAGTAGAAAAGCCTTTTAAAATAAAATGTAGGGGAAAGTGACTGTTACAGTTTAGTATAAAAATAAATTAAATTTCTTCCTAGAATACAAATGATAGCACTATTGTGAAAAATTACCAATTTGAGCCATCTCAGACTGCTTTAGAAATTACTGCCTCTCATTTTACAGTGGTATGACAGCCAAAAAACCATTTTGGTTCTGTTATTATTAGTTACTACCTTAAATATGTGTAATATTATAACTGAAGACCACCTACATATATAATCTATCTTCTCAAATACTCACAGCTAAATTCTTAAAAAATACATCAACACAGTCTTCCTTTAAAGGCTAAATACTGGAGAAGTGCAAATGCAGAAAAAGTTTGGTTCAGTAGGTAATAATCTGAACACTATAAAGAAACAAAATTTTCTAGCATTCTTATATATGGTAGTTTAGTCACGAAGTTGTGTCTGACTCTTTGCAACCCATGGACTGTATCCCACCAGGCTCTTCTGTCCATGGGATTTCCCAGGCAAGAATACTGGAGTGGGTTGCCGTTTCCTTCACCATGTACATATATATATATGTATATGTATATGCACATGCACACACACATTGTGTGTGTATGTATGTATATACATGTACATACATATATACATATATATATAGAGAGAGAGAAGAGAGAGGTTTACAGTGCCACAGATGGTAATTATAATTTGGGGTAAGTTGACTCATTATGTTTATTCAATTAGTAAATGGTTACCTTCTCATATGTCTATGTTAACTGACCACTAACCCAAGTAGATCAAACCAGAAGATAAAATGTACTAAAAATTAAGGTTCTAAATGGCTACTAAAACTCTAAATAGACAAGATATGTATTTGGAAGGAGGGCAGGGAAGAAAAGAAAGGGGAAAAAGCTATTAGTAAGGAACAAATAGATAATGCTCAAAAATCATCTTCATCTACTAAACAGTTACATTTCATTCATTTATTAACAAAGTCATTAACTTCTATGGCACTAAGCACTGGGAGATCCCTGACAAAGAACACAAAGCTCTTAAGACAATGACAGTGAACAATTTTTAGAACTGTACAATAACTGATACTTTTTATCTTTTGAGCTCAGACTGAACCAAGAACACATAAAAGCTTTGCTGGTTCTGATTCTTTTCTCCTTTCAAAACACCATCAATACATCCTAACACATGTCAACACCATCATTGGCCTTGTATAGTGATAAAACAAAAAATTTCATAAACACAGCTTACCACCACCCTGTGGGATTTTATCATTCAATAGACATAGGCTAACAATAATCATTTACATGTTATTTCATGATTCAATAAGTGATTCACATACCATATTTCATTTGGTTTATGTATTTTGCTATAGTTATGCATAGAGAGATAGGATGATAAAGTGACAAAGATCCATGAATAGCAACAGAATCAAAAGTTCTAAGTAAGACACACATGAAAAGCAAGGCATACACCCAGTGAATTTCAAAACTGAAGAAAGATGGAGCAAAGCATTATGATCCAAACAGAAAGAGATGAGATTTCAGCATGCATTTAACTGAAAGAAAGGGTCCACTTAACAGGTTAAGAAAAAGAAAGTACAAAAAGATATTTCAAGGACAAAGTGCTACTTTGGAAAAGGCACCAACTTTTTATAATATAAATTTATGCTAAGGTTTACAACCATGTGGCTTGTCTCACTCTACGTTGCCTACAAAACCATGATTGGGATCAATATCAGGTTCTATAAATGAATGCAACATAATTCATCCAATATTTCCATCTCACTTGTTTTATGTCAGGTTTTTAAATATTTTAAGTGTAGTCAAATGAAGCTGACAGGGAGAGCCACCAAACATTCCTATAACTAATCTTATTTCCCAACATGTGATGTAAGACCAATGAATCACAGTCACTAACTCAAATAAGTGATCCAGCATCATTCTAATTATGAGAACAGGCCATCTGTTCATTGTCTTCAAAAGCGAAACACTGCTGTGGCTTCACTTTTTTTAAAGAGTGATTATTCACTTTGGCGAGCACCTCATTTATTGTTTGTTTCATCACTATAAAGATTCTATTTTGGCATTCGAATGCTGTATATTTTCTTCTCTGGCATCATATGAGCATTCATCCCTCTTCATAATACGGGAGATTTATTCAGTGTCAATTAGAGGAATAAGCTGCAAGCCGGTAAAGGTTCTGTTACCTCAGAAACCCATCCACAAACTAGTTGCTTCCTGCTATTAACCAGTTGCAAAGAAATTGCTTCAATAAATTTTCTCTCTCAAATTTCAATTCTTAGTGAAAACTATATGAGGTTGCCAATATTCAACTATTTGACTTTAAAAATGGCAGATTCATAAGATTCTACCTAATGTAATGAGCCAGAGATTCCTCATACATTACTCCCTAAGTAAAAGTTGGCCAGATATCTGAACCCCATATTCACAACAGTATTACTTATAACAGCCAAGAAATGGAAATAATCTAAATGTCCATCCATAGATAAATGAATAAAATGAATATGATGTATACATATACACATATGTGCATGTATACATTGTTGTTTTTAACTTGCTAAATCAGGTCCATAATTTTTTATGGCTCCATGGATTGTAGTCCACCAAGCTCTTCTGTCAATGAGATTTCCCAGGCAAGAATACTGGAGTGCCATTTCCTTCTCCAAGGGATCTTCCTGACCCAGGGACCAAGCCCACATCTCCGGCACTAGCAGGCAGATTCTTTACCACTAAGCCACCGGGAAGTCCCAATAGGTTACCGCAAATTTCAGAATTTTATAAGTGTGTATTCCATATCTTCCTGGGTGCTAATATTGCTTTTAAATGCTATAAAAAAATATTTTATGAAACAGATAAAGTCAAGCAAGGTATTGCACATAAAAGTTCTTTTAAAAGAATTCTTTAAAAAGCCATGCTTATCTTCCTGGATTAACCAGCAGAAGCATCTCTCTCATCTCCTTTGCCTCCTAAAACAACTTGAGTTTGGTGGTATCCCTCTAAGCATTGAAAGTGAAAGTGTTGTCACTCAGTCGTGTCTGACTCTTTGTGATCCCATGGACTGCCGCCTGCCAGGCTCCTCTGTCCATGTAATTCTCTAGGCAAGAATACTGGAATGGACTGCCCTTTCCTTTTCTAAGAGATCTTCCCAAAATAGGAATTGAACCTGGATCTCCCATACTGCAGGCAGACACCTACCACCTGAGCCACAAGGGAAGCCCCCATTACTCTAAAAGCATTATTCACCCACAAAAAAGAAAGAAGTCCTGCTATTTGTGACAACATAGACGGACCTTGAGGACATCATGGTATGTGAAATAAACCAGCAAAGAAAGGCAAACGTCGTATAATCTCACTTATTTGTGGAATCCAGAAAATCTGAATTTATAGAAACAGAAAGTAGTGATTACCAGGGGCGAGACAGAGGCTGGGGAAATGTTGAGATACAGGTCAAATGATACAACCTTTCATCTCTAGGATAAAGTCTGGAGATCTAATGTACACTATAGCGACTACAGTTAATAATACTGCATTGTACATTTAAATGTTGCTAAGATGCGATTCATGGGGTCGCAAAGAGTCGGACACGACTGAGTGACTGAACTGAAGAGGACTTCCCTGGATGGGGAGGGAGCTGGGAGGGGGTTTCAGGATGGGGAATACAGGTACACCCATGGCTGATTCATGTCAGTGTATGGCAAAAACCACTATAATATTATAAAGTAATTAGCCTCCAATTAAAATTTAAAAAAAAAAAAGAATGTTGAGACAGGGAGGAGTGGGTGTGACTACAAAGGGGTACATGGAGGGGAGGGGCTTCTGGAATAGTTATGAATCTTGATTGCAGTGACAGTTATAAGAATCCACTAATGTCCTAGAAGGGTACTCAGGACCTCGCTGTACTATCTGTGACCTTCCTTTGAATCTACTACTTAAAAGTTAAGAGCTAAAAATATTAATAATAATAAAGATTGTAGGAGTCAAAAACAAACAAAAAAAGACTTTGTCTTCCAATGCAGGGGCATGCAAGATCAATCCCTGTTCAGGGAGCTAAGATTCCAGATGCCTTGCAGCCAAAAAAACAAAACTTAAAACAAAAGCAATATTGTAATAAATTCAATTAAGACTTCTTAAAAAATGGTCCACATTAAAAAAAAAAAAAACTTACAAAGTTGCTAAGAGAATGCAGCTTAAATGTTCTCCCCATGACAACAACCAAAAAAAGGCAATCATTTGAGCTGAAGTGTTAACTAACATAATTGTGGTAATTTTCTGCAATATATATGTTTATCAAATCATCACATTGTAGAAATGGCACAATGTCATATGTCAGTTATATCTCATGGTGGGGGTGGCCGTCAGTTGCAGGAGTCTAGGCTGACACCTTGTGCTAGCACCTGTGAACCTGCGGGACAAAGCCCAGTAAAATCTGCAAAGGGTCTGCAGTGGCTGTGCTGGTTGCTGGTTTCTTTAATGGCTAAAGCTGCTGGGGTTCCCTCTGCAGAGAAGGTCACTGGGAACCCCAGGAACTCCTGCTGCATGGCTGACAGCCTTTCTTCCTTGCTCCTAGTTGTCTCTACATCTCAGCTCCGCTGGTCTCTGCTGAGATGAAACTGAAGCAGGTCCTTCATGTGGTCCCTGAAAGGCTGGGGAAGCCAGTGGCTCACCCTACTCTCTTTCCTGGCCAAGGAAACTCTCTCTAACTGGAAGTTCCCTCTTTGCATGGAGCACTGGCATCTGGGGAATGGGATGGTGCAAGGCAAAACTAAAGCTGCTCTTCCTTCCCTTTGTTTGATCTTATTCCCAAGGGTTTTGTTCTACTGTGCTCCTGAGGTTTTGTAAGTGAACTCCTGTTATCACCCAGAGCTGTTTTTATTGGCTGATCACTGTCTAATGATTGGTCTTTGCAGGGGGATGTTGATCTTTGTGGGACAGCCTCCTACTCCATGATCACAGCATTACTTCTTAATATTCCTGTTATGATGAAGATACAATCACACAGACTTTAGATTTTAAACATTTTTTATTTTGCCTTGCAACATTCTTTGTGTCAGTTACTTTTAATATAGAATTCTGTGATTTTTGTCAGCTTCCTGAGAATGACCTTCAAATTCTTTATCTAAGGAAACTAAGAAGCTTTAAGCACACCCTATTGAGAATGTGTAAATTATAAAAATTAATAGAAGGTGTATATATTTATATTTAACTTCATGCCAAAGAGAATGATCTATGAGCCTATGGTATCTAGAAAAGGCATAAGTGAGAACCTTTGTACAAAGACGGTTACAATCAGGAGCTGCAGATTTAAGTTCTATTTTAACTAGGTAGCTGTAAAAAAAAATATTACATAGAATTTGATCCTCTTTTGAAAGGAGATATTTTAGCAAACAATATGTAATGCATACTATGTTGAAAACTGAAGAGTTCCCCTTTTGACAGGGTTACTTCACTTATACTTCAGAAAAATGCAGAAGACATCATGTATCTAGACTATCAAGGCCAAAAGGCTTGAGAAAGCTTTTTTTAATACTCTTGTGAAAGAGACAATGTGATTGAAAGCTAACAGAACTGGAAGGACTTGAAATGAATTGAAAGTCATTTCTTGAGGATACTGATTAATGAAATGATGTCACAGTCTGTGGCCTCTACCTTCAGCCCTGTCTTGTTCAGTGATTTTATCAATGACTTGAATGAAGACAGAAAATATATGTGTATTATATTTGCAGAGGATACAAAACTTGGAAGGATAAGGAACAGGCTGGATGACAGTATGCCAGTATTTTGAGCCAAAGAGATCTTGACAGGCTAGAGAGATGGGCCAAACCTGACAAGATGGAATTTAATAAGGATAAATGTAAGGTCAATACAACAACAAAAAAAAAAAAAAAGAAAAGAAAAGAGCCTTGCTATTCAAGCACAGGCTGGGGGAGTTGTGGCTTAAGGCAGCAGGTGAAATGAGAACTGAGGAATTTAGTCAAGTTCATGGCGAGCTTACCATCAGTCAATAGTGTGAACTGTGATTAGGGACTTGCTCTTTGGAGTCAAAAAGATGGAAGGATAAAGTCCAGATCTGACTTGTATTGCGGACTAAGCTTGGCAAATTACTTAATCTCTCCAAAGCTTAGTTCCCTTCTATGTAAGATGAGAGCGATAATCTTCAGCGTGACATCTACCATGTCTTCATTCTTTTATATAAGTCTTAACTCTCAATCCTTGACTCTTTAATGATTACCCAGACTTTCCTTAAATATACCGTAACTTCTCATTCCCATTTTATAATAGTAGGAGAAGAGGAAAGGAAAACAGGCGGAGATAAACAGGGGAAGGATAGAAAAGGAAACAAGAGAAGGGAGAAATTAACCAATAGTAATTGAGCAACTACTTTGGTCCAGACACTATGCAAGGTACTGCAGGTACCTGAACTCATGTAATTCACATAACTAACATCAAAGACGTCATCATTTGCATTTTAGACATGAGAAAACTGAAGTTTTAAAGGAGAAGTTTTCCTGAAGTCAAAACACAGAAATTAGCACAACTGGACTTTGCATGCAGGTCTACATTCCATGACCCTGATTCTCTCCCCACCCTCAATCACCTCAGAAAGAACTTTCTGTTCACCAAATGACAAGTATCCTCAATACTCTTTTTTTTCTATCTGATGGTTCAGCCGCTAGTCATGTCTGACTCTTGTGACCCCGTGGACTGCAGCCCACCAGGCTCCTTTGTCCATAAGACTTCCCAGGCAAGAATACTGGAGTGGCTTGCCATTTCCTTCTCCAGGGGATTTTCCTGGTCCAGGGATCGAACCTACATCTCTGGCATTGCAGACAGTCTCCTGCATTGCGGGTAGATTCTTTACCACTGAGTCACCAGGGAGGTCTTTCCTTCTATCTTGCATGGTCTGAAATTTGACTTAAAATATTATTCTATTACCACATTAATATTAATGCTATCTATTTGGTTCAGTCTGTGAGAATTTATTTCAACACATTAAATTATGTCTATGATTCAACTTGCCTATATAAAGCAATTCAGTAGGCAAAATGACATTCTAGATAGTCACCCCATTTCTTTAATAGTCACCCTTCCCATAACTGGCTCATAAAAAGCTTTCTTCTCTGGCTTCTCCAGGCTTTTTTTAAAATCTAATTTTGCCTCCTCTGTGTTTTAAGTCATTTTCCTTTTTATTTTCCATCTATTGCATGTGAGCATGCCAGCAGCAGCAGAACCATTTCTTATATAAACTTAAAGGGGAAAAAAAGGACAAAATTATTTCAAAAAATGCAATGCTATGCACATGTAGTTTATCACCTGAACCAAAATAGTCTGGAGAGAGGCCAGTGAGGGAAAGATACAAGAAGAACACTATTTGCCATCCACTGTCAAGGCCCTATGCCACCCACATGCTGCCATCCTTCAAAACCCAAGTCAAACGTCACATTTCCTGTGAAGTCCTGCCTGATCATATCCCCACGCCAGGGGAGATTTGATCACTCTTTCCTTTGCCCCATGGCTTTTCATACCTCTTATATAATACACATTACACTGTATTGCAAATATTTGCTGATATAACAGGATGTTAAATTGTAAGTTTCAGTGGAGACACCAACACAATAGATGTTACATTCCAAAGGAGGTGCTAGACCATTTATTTGTTGTTATTGTTGTTTAGTTGTTAAATTGTGTCCAACTCTTTTGCAACCCCATGGACGGTAGTCTGCCAGGCTCCCCTGTCCATGGGACTTCTCAGGCAAGCATACTGCAGTAGGTTGCCATTTCTTCCTCCAGGGGATCTTCCTGACCCAGGGATTGATGTCCTATAGGTGGTGAATTCAACCTGTCCTATAGGCAGGTGAATTTTTTACCACAGAGCCCCCAGGGAAGCCCAGACCACTTAAATTTAAAAATAGAGAATTTTAAAAATAGTTCACTGGAGATCGCCATGTACACACTGGTTTATTTTAAATGGATAATCAACAACGTCCTACTATATATACAGCACAGGGAACTCTGCTCAGCGTGATGTAGCAGCCTGAATGCAAGAGGAGATTGAGGGAGACTGGATACATACATGTGCAGGGCTGAGTCACTGTGCTGTCCACCTGAAACTATTACAGCACGGTTAATTGGATGTCTTTAAATGAGACCTCTCTTTAGTTACTATCACAGCACGGTTAACTATCATAGCACACTCCAATATAAAATAAAACGTTTTAAAACCAATACAATATTGTAAAGTTATTGACCTCCAATTAAAATAAATAAATTTATATTTTTAAAATTAATGAATAAATAAAAATAAATAAAGTACATCATTTATAATACAAAAAAGGGAATTAATTAACTTTTAAAAACTTAAAAATAGTTCATGAGAAACAATGCCTGAATCCCTCCACCACATCAGAAGTATTTTAAAAAATGAAAAATGAAGATAGGAGATGGACTTTCTGAGTGTTTCCAAGACTGTGCCTGGAGTCACAACTTCCATGGGGGTGGGGAAGCTCTCAGGCCTCATGAGGGAGCATAAGTGAGTCTGCTCCTGAAACTCAGCATGTGAGCCCTGAAGCTGGGAGGAGCACAGTTGGCTGGAATCTAACTCCCACCAAGATGAGGAGATAGAAATAGGCTGGTAAGCTGCAGTTATCTTAAGAGCACTGACGTGCTGCTGCTGTGTGTAGGGATCAGTGTGAAATCCCACTGTTCACTGGGGCAAGGCATTTTCCAGCCTATTACCTTCAGGTTTCTAGGTCTCCTCTATAGAGTAATGCTCTTTTAAAAGCTGCCGATGACTATTTTCCATGCTGAAAAATTCAATGCACTTTTCTAAGTCCTTGTGATGACTCAACATTTCTACATGACTTAATGTTTGCTTTTATATTCAAACTTTCACCTTCCTTGGTTTCTGTCATCATTCAACAAGGTACTGTGCAAAGACCATGGGCCTTGAAGTCAAATGAACCTAAATTTGATTTAATGCAATCAATAAGTGTTTACAGAATGCACAGTCTGTGCCAGGGACTAAACTAGGTTCTGGGGGATCAATGATAAAAATAGACATGAAACACCAGGCCCTCACTGTGCTTAATATTTAACCCAGCTATAGCATTTCCCAGCCATATCAGCATGAGAAAACCTACTAAATTGTCTGGGTGTAATCTTGCTCACCTATAAAAGGAGAATAGTCCTATTTCATGAGAAATATTATTATGGTTAAATGAGGCAAGTTATGTAAATTGCCAATTAATCCTTATCGGACATTTAATAGTCATTCAATAAATGTTCAAGCCTTTCACAGGCCCTCCCTTCTCCACCACCTTGCCCATCTCCTGCGTATACTTGTCTACTCCACTGCTTCTGTTTCACTCATTCTTTAATTATCTCTGCCCCCCTCCAGAAAACAGGCATGAAATGCCTGCATTCCCTAAAGCTTTCCCAGCTCTGTCTTTCCTCTTCCTTCACTTTTTCCCTCAGGGACCTTACTCCCTTGGCATCAACTACCACATCTTTGTAACTGCTGCATCAAGTGATGTCTTTAAATGAGAGCTCTCTTTAGTTACTATCCCGCATTTTCATGATGCCTCTATCTCAGTGTGTCTAAAAATAAACTCACGCTACTCACCTGAAATTTACTTCAAAGCTCATAGTGTTAACATAAATAATATTTAATTCAACAAGCAGTTACTAAACATCCATTGTATACAAGAGACTGGTCGTGGGCTAGAGATTCTCCTGCCACTATCTGAACTCAAAAATACTCAAATAGATGGACCTAGAGATTGTCAAACTGAGTGAAGTTAGACAAAGAAGGAAATGACATTCTTTTAATGCAGAATCTAAAAAGAAATGATAAAAATGAACTTACTTACAAAACAGAAAGAAACTCACAGACTTAGAGAACAAACATACGGTTGCCGGCAGCAAGGGGGGAAGAATGGGGGAAAGGGACAGTTAGGAAGTTTGGGATTGACATGTACACATTGTTATATTTTAACTGGATAACCAACAAGTCCTACTGTATAACATATGACTGTATAAAATATGACTGAAGTCATATAACATATGACTTTGCACTCATCCATAACACATGTAGGCTTTTTGCTGCCATCATGGAGACAGGAATTACTGACCAAATCCACATATGCTAATCCTCTACATTCCAATCTGGGTCTCTTATAACCAACAAGTCCTACTGTAAAACATATGAAACTCTGCTAAACGTAACGTGGCAGCCTAGATGGGAGGGGAATTTAGTAAAGACTGGATACATGTATATGTATGGCTGAATCCCTTTGCTGTTCACCTGAAACTATCACAATATTGTTAATCTGCTATACCCCAATACAAAATAAAAAGCTTTCCTTTAAATACACAAATAAACATTTAATATGGAGCCAGTATCATTCAATAGCTGAATTCTCACCATTTGCTCTCAGAAACTCAAGAACCAATAAGACATGACCAGCAAGGAATACTAGTATCTATAAAACATTTCAACTTATACATAGTAGGTAACCAATGAATGTTTACTTAGCTAAATTCTATTTAAATTAATGATGGAAGCAGAGAAAGTATTAAATTATAGCTCATGCTGGGAATGATAAATAATCCAGAAGCACAGATGAGCATAAAGTAAGTAATATACCTGAAAATGTAGATTGAGATCAGCTATGGAAGTCTTTAATGCTAAAGCAGGTGGTTTGATGTTTATCTAATAATGTTATATAATGAATGTTTTGTCTAATCTAATGTAATAGAAAACCACTAAAAGTTTTGGTGTAAGTGTAAAGCACTGTCATAGCTATTACTCTTTTTCTGTTGGTACGCTATAGTCCATAGTAAACAAAAGAGTCTGAAATGCAGTACTTGGATGCAGTCTCAAAAACAACAGAATGATCTATGTTCATTTCCAAGGCAAACCATTCAATATCATAGTAATCCAAGTCTATGCCCTGACAAGTAATGCTGAAGAAGTTGAACGGCTCTATGAAGACCTATAAGACCTTCTAGAACTACACACACACACACACACAAATGTCTTTTCATTATAGGGGACTGGAATGCAAAAGTAGGAAGTCAAAACATACCTGGAATAACAGGCAAATTTGGCCTTGGAGTACAGAATGAAGCCGGGCAAAGGCTAATAGAGTTTTGCCAAGAGAACGTACTGGTCATAGCAAACACCCTCTTCCAACAACACAAAAGAAGACTTTACACATGGACATCACTGGATGGTCAATACCAAAATCAGATTGATTATACTCTTTGCAGCCAAAGATGGAGAAGCTCTATACAGTCAGCAAAAACAAGACTGGGACCTGACTGTTGCTCAGATCATGAAATCCGTACTGCCAAATTCAGACTTAAATTGAAGAAAGTAGGGAAACCCACTAGACTATTCATGTATGACCCAAATCAAATCCCTTATGATTATACAGTGGAAGTGACAAATAGATTCAAGGTATTAGATCCGATAGAGTGCCTAAAGAACTATGGATGGAGGTTCGTGACAATGTATAGGAGACAGGGATCAAGACCACCCCCAAGAAAAAGAAATGCAAAAAGGCAAAATGGCTGTCTGAGGAGGCCTTACCAACAGCTGTGAAAAGAAGAGAAATGAAAGGCAAAGGAGAAAAAGAAAGATATACCCATTTGAATGCAGAATTCCAAAGAATAGCAAGGAGAGATAAGAAAGTCTTCCTCAGCAATCAATACAAAGAAATTAAGGAAAATAATAGAATGAGAAAGACTAGATAACACTTCAAGAAAATTAGAGATACCAAGGGAAAACTTCATGCAAAGATGGGTTCAATAAAGGATTTAATGGGCTCAATAAAGAAACAGTATGGACCTAACAGAAGCAGAAGATATTAAGAGGCGGCAAGAATATATAGAAGAACTATACAAAAAAGATCATTACGTCCCATATAATCACGATGGTGCAATCACTCACCCAGAGCCAGATATCATGGAATGTGAAGTCAAGTGGGCCTTAGGAAGCATCACTATGAACAAAGCTAGTGGAGGTGATGGAATTCCAGTGGAGCTATTTCAAATCCTAAAAGATGATGCTGTGAAAGTGCTGCACTCAATATGCAAGCAAATTTGGAAAACTCAGCAGTGGCTACAGGACTGGAAAAGGTCAGTTTCCATTCCAATCCCGAAGAAAGGTAATGCCAAGGAATGCTCAAATTATGACACAGTTGCACTCATCTCACACGCTAGCAAAGTAATGCTCAAAATTCTACAAGCAGGCTTCAGCAATACATGAATTGTGAACTTCCAGATGTTCAAGGTGGATTTAGAAAAGGCAGAGGAACCAGAGATCAAATTGCCAACATCCACTGGATCATCAAAAAAGCAAGAGAGTTCCAGAAAAATATATATTTCTGCTTTATTGACTATGCCAAAGTCTTTGACTGTGTGGATCACAACAAACTGTGGAAAATTCTGAAAGAGATGGGAATACCAGACCACCTGACCTGCCTCCTGACAAATCTGTATGCAAGTCAGGAGGCAACAATTAGAACGGGACATGGAACAACAGACTGGCTCCAAATAGGAAAAGGAGTACGTCAAGGCTGTATATTGTCACCGTGCTTATTTAAACTTATATGCAGAGTACATCATGAGAAACACTGGGCTGGAAGAAGCACAAGGTGGAATCAAGATTGCCGGGAGAAATATCAGTAACCTCAGATATACGGATGACACCACCCTTATGGCAGAAAGTGAAGAAGAACTAAAGAGCCTCTTGATGAAAGTGAAAGAGGAGAGTGAAAAAGTTAGCTTAAAGCTCAACATTCAGAAAACTAAGATCATGGCATCCAGTCCCATTACTTCATGGAAAATAGATGGGGACACAGTGGAAACAGTGGCTGACTTTATTTTGGGGAGCTCAAAAACCACTGTAGATGGTGACTGCAGCCATGAAATTAAAAGATGCTTGCTCCTTGAATGAAAAGTTATGACCAACCTAGACAGCTTATTAAAAAGCAGAGACGTTACTTTGCCAACAAAGGTCCGTCTAGCCAGAGCTATAGTTTTTCCAGTAGTCATGTATGGATGTGAAAGTTGAACTATAAAGAACTGATGAAAGTGAAAGCCAAAGAATTGATGCTTTTGAACTGTGGTGTTGGAGAAGACTCTTGAGAGTCCCTTGGACTGCAAGGAGATCCAACCAGTCCCACCTAAAGGAAATCAGTCCTGAATATTCATTGGAAGGACTGATGCTGAAGCTGAAACTCCAATACTTTGGCCACATGCTGCAAAGAGCTGACTCATTGGAAAAGACCCTGATGCTGGGAAAGATTGAAGGCAGGAGAAGGGACGACAGAGGATGAGATGGTAGATGGCATCACTGACTCAATGGACATGAGTTTGAGTAGACTCCAGGAGTTGGTGATGGACTGGGGAGCCTGACAGGCTGTAGTCCATCGGGTTGCAGAGTGTCAGACACGACTGAGCAACTGAACTGAACTGAGTCCAAATGGTCACAAAGAGTTGGACATGACTGAAGCAACTTAGCACACATACATGCATGCACCATGAACTTAAGAAACTATAAGCTGGAAATGACTGAAGTATCATCACAATGACAACATATATCCAAACAAAGATTTGCATGCAAATATTCGCAAGAGGTGTTTTCATTATAGCTAAAAAACTGAAATAAGTATCCATCAACTAGTCAATAAACAAATTGCAGGGCAACCATATGTGGAATATTATTCAGCAATAAAAAAGGAAAGAATTATACTAATACATGCAACATGAATTAATCTCCAAAGCATTCTAAGTGTAACCTCACTAAAAATTTTACATACTGAATGAACTAATTCATGTGACTTTATAAAAAAGGCAAAATCAGAAGGACAGAAAAACAGATCAGCAGTTGCCAAGGGCTAGAGATCAGGAGGGTGGCAAAGGAACTGACTGTACATGCTGATTGCCACATTTTTGGATGAGGCAAATGTTCTATGTCTTGACTGTAGCCGTGATTACACAACTATATACATTTGCCAAAATTTATTAAAATATACACTCAAAAACAGTGAATTTTATAATATGTAATTACACCCCGATAAACCTACATGGACAGGGAGGCCTGGCATGCTGCAGTTTATGGGGTCACAAAGAGTCAGACACTACTGAGCAACTGAACTGAACTGAACTGAAACCTATAAAAAAAATCCAAATTAAATCTGATGGTAGTGTGACTAGACAGTGAGACTGATTCTAAATACATCAAAAAGGAATAAATGATAGATGTCAGCAACTAACTGCATATAAAATCAAAGGAGTAACTTTCTTCTGAAAGCATGGTGGAATCATTAAAAATAAATAAATAAATAAAGACTCCAATAAAAGGAAGTGGTTTGGGAGGTGGATTTTTTTCTTCAGAATTAATAAGATGTAATTTACATAAAGTTGAAGGTGCAGGGTAAAGATCTGAATATGTATATATTATAAAATAAATGTCACATAGGGTTAGTGACCATTTTTATTATCTCATATAATTATCATTTTGCTTTTATTGTGAAAACATTTAAGATATACTCTCTAAGTAACTTTCAAATATATAATATGGTATTACTGACTATAGCTACAGTGCTGTTCATTAGACTCCCAAAATTTATTCAACTTATACCTGAAAGTTTATTTTCTTTGACAAGTATCTCATTTCTCCCACACCCTTGGCCTCTGGCAACCACCATTCTACTCTCTGTATCTGTGAGTCTCATTTATTTACATTCCACATATAAGTGAGACTTTACAGTAATTTTCTGTATCTTCAAGGTCCACCCATGTTGTTACAAATAACAGAATTTCCTTTTTTTGTGTGGTTGAATAATATTCCATTAGATATACTGACACTTTCTTTATCCATTCATCCAACAGTGAATGAACTTAAGATTGTCCTAATGCCTTATTATTATAAATAATGCTGCAATGAATATGAGAGTGCAGATGTCTCTTTGGGATAGGGATTTTGTTTACTTCGAATAAATATGCAGGAGTGGAACTGCTAGATCACATGGTAGTTTTTTAGGCTTCCCTGTTAGCTCAGCTGGTAAAGAATCGGCCTGCAATGCAGGAGACCCTGGTTTGATCCCTGGGTTGGGAAAATCCCCTGGAGGAGGGCAGGGCAACCCACTCTAGTATTCTTCCCTAGAGAATCCCATGGACATAGGAGACTGGTGGGCTGCAGTCCATGGGGTTACAAAGAGTTGGACATGACTGAGCGAAAAAGAACAGCACATAGTAGTTCTATTTTTAATTTTTTAAGAAACTTCCATACTAGTTTCCATAGTGGATACACCAGTTTTACATTCCCACTTCTCAGGTCTTACATTTTAGTTTTTAATTCATTTGAGCTAATTTCTGTGAATGATGTAATAAATTATTTTCACTTTCATTCTTTTATATATGATAATCCAGTTTTTCCAACACCATTTATTGAAGAGTCTATCCTTTATTCCCACTGAATATTCATGAAAGTGCCATAATATTTTGATTACCATAGCTTTGTAATATAGTTTGAAATCAAGAAGTGTGATGCCTCCAGCTTTTTCAAACTTGCCTTGGCTATTCAGGGTCTCTGTTTTTTTATTATTATGAAAACTGTCATTGGAAATTCAATGAAGATTGCATTGAATCTATAGATGGCTTTGGATAGTATGAGCATTCTAGCAATATCAATTCTTCTGATTCATGAACATGGGTATCTTTCCATTTATTTGTGTCTTCTTCAATTTCTTTCATCAAAATATTATCCCTTTTAGTGTACAAACCTTTCATCTCCTTGATTATATTTATTTCCAAATATTGTATCATTTTTAATGATATTGTAAATTAGATTATTTTCCTTACTTCTTTTTCAGGAACTAGGATAAGAAAAACACACTGAGCCTGGGGTTAACAGAAGGAAGGAGATAAGAAAGATGAGAACAAAATTAATGAACTAAAGACCAGAAAAAATAGACATGATTAACAAAATTCAGAGCTTATTTTCTAAAAAGATAAACAAAATTGCCAAAACTTTAGCTAGACTAAAAAAAGAGACAAGATTGAAATAAAATCAGCAATGAAAGTCACGTTACAAAAAATACCACAGAAATACAAAAGATCACAAGAGACTACTACAAATAGTTGTTACTCCAACAAATTGGACAACCCAGAAGAAATGGATGAACTCCTAGAAACATGCAATTTACTTAAACTGAATTATGAAGAAACAGAAAATCTGAACAAACCAATAACAAGTGAGGAGATCAAATCAGTAACCGAAAACCTCCTAACAAAGAAGAGCCCAGAACTGGATAGTTTCACTGGTAAATTCTACCAAACAAGTAAAGAACTTATACCAATCCTTCTCAAACTCCTTCAAAAAACTGAAGAGCAGGAACTTCACTTAAGGCCAGCATTACCCTGATGACAAAACCAGATAAAGGTACTACAAGAAAAGAAAACTAAAAGCCAACATACTTGACGAGAATAGATACAAAATCTCTCAACAAAGTATAGCAAACAAAATTTAGCAACACGTTCAGTCATATACCATGATCAAGTAGGATTTATCTCTAGAATGCAAGGACAGTTTAACATAAATCAATAAATGTGATATACCACATTAATAGAATGAAAGAGTAAAATCATAGAATCATCTCAATATATGCAGAAAAAGCATTTGACAGAGTTTAACATTCTTTCCTGATAAAAACTCTCCACAAAGTAGATATAAAAAGAATGTACTTCAACATAATAAAGGTCATATATGACAAGCCTGGGCTTCCCAAGTGGTGCAGTGGTAAAGCATCGTCTGCCAATGCAGGAGACAAGGGTTCAATCCCTGGGACAGGAAGATCCCCTGGAGAAGGAAATGGCAGCCCACTCCAGCATTCTTGCCTGGGAAGTCCCATGGACAGAGGAGCCTGGCGGGCTACAGCCCATGGGGACGCAGAGTCGGACACAGCAGCACACAGACACACATGGCAAGCCTGCAGTTAACATCATACTCAGCGGTGAAAGACTGAAAGCTTTTCCTCTAAGATCAGGAGCAGGACACGGTGCCCACTCTCACGACTCATATTCAACATAGTAGTCCTAGTCAGAGCAATTAGGCAAGCAAAATGCATTCAACATGGAAGCGAAGAAGTAAAATTGTCTCTGTTTGCAGATGATGTGATCTTACATACAAAAAAAATCCTAATAACTCCACCCAAAAAATAGTCAGAATTTAAAAAAATTTAGTAAAGTTGCAAGACACAAAATGAACATATAGAAATCAGTTGCACTGACAGCAAAACATCTGGAAAAGAATTAAAAGGATGTGAATGTTTATTTCAGCATTGACCACTACATTTAAGACATATGACCGTGGTCAGGCCAATCAAGTTAAAAAACCTGAAAAGCAGTGAGAAAGACAGCAACTAAAAAAGAAAGGCAGGACTGAAAATTAGAATTTTGTAAATAAACGGCACATAATTTACATTTGTATTTTTAGGAGTAGATGAGACTATTACATAAAAGTTGGAAATCAGATATTTTGTGGCCATCCACAGTTAGGCTGCAATATGGAGAATAAGAAACATCCAAAGAATAGGTTAATTTTGAAACATGTATACTATCATGTAAGAAACGAATAGCCGGTCTATGTCCAATGCAGGATACAGGATGCTTGGGGCTGGTGCACGGGGATGACCCAGAGAGATGTTATGGGGAGGGAGGTGGGAGGGGGGTTCATGTTTGGGAACGCATGTACACCCGTGGTGGATTCATGTCAATGTATGGCAAAACCAATACAGTACTGTAAAGTAAAATAAAGTAAAAATAAAAATTAAAAAAAAAAGAAAAAAATAAAAATGTGACATTAACAATCTCTAATGCTTTAGGATAGTCAAAAATTAAAAACAAAAAAAATTAATGTAGATTTTGACATCACTGAGTAACCTTAAATGGTAAAATTTAAGCAGAATAGGAAGGGTAGAGTTCAGATGGCAAGGGTTTGAAAACAGCAAGCTCTCAAGAACTCTGAAAATAATAAAAGGTTTTTTGGAAAGATTGAAAACAGTAAAAGGCTTTTCTTGCAAAGATTGCCTGGAAGGTTATCACTAGTAATCTTTGTTCTTGGCAAACAAGAATAGAGGCTGAAAAAATGATGGTCGGGAAAGAATTCAGAATTTTTTTAATCCTCAAGTACTTGGTTTCTAGGGACTGCAGAGCTAAAAATCAAACAATAAATGTTTTCTGAAGGCTTAAAAACCCAACATTCAGTTTATCCAAGGGCCATCAGGCCCTAGGATATATTAGGTCATGGTGCCCAAATTGATTCAAACCAAAAATCAATTAAATAATTTACCATGAAAAGCATAACTGTTAAGCTGCCTGTTCTTTATCTTGGCTGGACAACACATAATTTCCCTGGATGAAAGTTTTTGGGGTGGGGGAAGCAAGCTTAAAATTATAAGGTATTCGTCACCCTCACTAGCATTTAGACTTCTTCCCCATATAATCCTTCTGTTTCATTGCCAGTTTCTAAAACTACAGTCCAGTCTTTATTAAAACTGGGAAGTTTTTTAAATGGCAAATTTCTTAGCCCTTGCTAAGACTAAATTAAACTTCTGAGAGTGAGAGCCTGACATCTCCTTTTTTTAGCAGTTTCAGCACACCATCCAAATGATCTCGATGCACATTAGAGCATCAGTGGTATGGTCTATTCTCACCTCCACTTCCTCACTTCATCCTTGATTCGTGTCAATCTGGCTTCTACTGTCCTATCTATTCTTCTCTTGGTGAAATAGCCAATAACAGCTTAATTTTCAGCTCCAATGCCATTATTCTAATTTACTTCCCTAAAACAACGACCATTTTTACCACTCTGTCTTTCTTAGAACTTTCTATTTCTTGGCTTCTAAGGTAGCATTCCCTCCAGGTTCTTTCTTTTCACTTGACTTGGTTTGTTTTCTTCACTAAATCCTCTCCTACTGCCTTGGGTCATACATTTTGAGTAATTCCAGAGTTCAGTCTTTGTTTTCTCCTTTTGCATTTCTAGGCTCTCTTCTGGGATAACTTCATTCATTCCCATTACATTTTCCATTGGCTATATATTGATAATTTTCAAGTCTTTGTTTCCATTCCCAGTCTTTCTAAAACTGTGGTCACTAATATCCAGTGCTCACCAAAGAGCTGCTTTTAAGGATTAAGCAAATTTGAGAAAGTTGCAGAAAAGGCTGTGAGTGGAACTGCTCACAAAAAGTCTGGGAAAGTGTTGACCAAACTGCCTAAGATTGTGGATATAAGAGCCATGCTGAGAACTAGCTGACCATCAACCCAGGTAACATAAAGCTAGTAACTAAGTAGACTGATCCAGCCCAGAAACCCTAAAAGTTGGAGACAATGTTAATGTCAAGCAATCTGGAGTCATGAGCAAGCAGTTGTAAAGCTGACTGTGGGCCTGGACCAATGCAGGAACTGAAGCAGGGGCTTGGACAAGAATAAGGTTGGGAGCTATAGGTATATGGATCCAGGTACTGGCAAAATGCAGGAGCATGGTCCTAAGACAATAAGCATATAGCCTACCCACTGACAAGCAAGCTTAAAGAGGGTACAAAGTTCCATCAGTTTATCTATAAACCACCCCCCTCAAAAAAAATTTGTTTAATCACCTAGAGATCTTGGATTTAATATGTGCTTAATTTGAGGTAGACAGAACATCCCAGGATTATCCTATCTAAGTGCAATTTCTCCTCCTCTACTCCCTCCCTTTTGAATGTCTAATTATAAAACTTTTCAAACAGAAAATAATTCAATACATGTGTAGCCCCTTTAGAGATTAAGCAGATGTTAATATTTTGCTGTAATTGCTTCTGGTGACTGATCTTTTTTGAAGAGATAAATTGGTACATACGGGCAAAAGACACCCCCCAAACATTTTCTCTTAACTCTACTTCCCCAGGATTGTCGCTCTGCTGAGGTCAGGGTATCTCAGTCTCACACCTGTCTTTCCTGTACTATGGTAGAATGATGAAGGACAGGGAAGCCTGGTGTGCTGGTTGCAAAGAGTCAGACATGACTGAGAAACTGAACAACAATGGTGGAAAGACTAACAGTAAATCTAAAAATGTTAACTCAGCATTGGGTAAAATTAAGAGAAAAATCTATGTCACAGTGGTATTTGAGAGAAACCTTGGATTGAACAAACATTGTTGAAAGAGGTACTTTGCAAAGTCAAACCATTGTACTGGTCATTACTTGCTTCAGGAAAAGAAGGACATGATTAGAAAATATTAATATTCCAACAACCCCTGAAAGCAAATGAAGAAATTGCTATGACACTGGCTAAGCGAGATAATAATATTACTTAAATCTAAACCTGTGCAAATTTTGCTTATTATGTTCATTAAAGTAAATGGCTTTCTTCAGTGTTCAGTGAGGAGAAAGTAGATTCCCACATTAGCCAACATTTAACTACTAAATTCAAAGAATGTAAAGGCATATGAAAACTCCAAATTTTGTTTTAGGAAACTGTTTAACCAAACAATATATTTGTAATGAGAATTAAAATTTGGCCATCTAAGCCATAAATGTCCTCACATATTTTGTATTTATTAAGCCAGCACCATATATAAAAGAGCAGTCTCTCTTGCTCCTCAGGAAGATTCAGACACCTTGGGTTTAGATTTACCTGATGACAGAAAAAATGTTTTAATTTTTTATATGATAGGTGCTTCTAACAGATTCCAGTCCAAATGCAACATAAAAAGGTAATTAGGCAGAGGAGATAGACAAGTAAATAGGTAGGTAGATAAGTAGATAATAAAGTGTGTATACTTAAAATTTTACATAAATATACCATATCTTTAACATTATGTTTTAAGGTTTATCCTTACGGGGGGGGGCGGTGTGTGTGTATGTGTATATATGTATACAGTTAACTCCTTTTCAACGGCTATATAGTATTACATTGAATAAATTAATACTAGTTTATCTCTCCCTTCTACTAATAAGGAAAATTTAGTTTGTTTTTAATGTTCCACTATTATTTCTCTGTAGTGAATACTCTTGAATTAACTCTCTGTAAATTACATAAGAGTTTTTCTAAAACAGTCAAAAGTGAAATGCTACATGACAAAGCATAAGCATCTTAAACTTTATCAGGTGTTGGAAACTGCTTTCCAAAGACCTGAACAAATTTTACTCTCCCACAGCAATTTATTTCTGTGTACATTCTCACAAATACATACTAACATTAGTCTTACAAACATTTGTCAAGCAGATGGATATGAAGTGGTATCTGACTCTTATTCAGTCTGAACTTCTTAGATTACTAGTGAAGTGGAGCATAGGACTTCCCAGGTGGCTCAGTGGGTAAAGAACCCACCTGAAATGTAGGAAACACAGGAGGTGCAGGGTGGCATATTTTAGTTTTTTTATTAGTAGTTTTCTCCTCTTTGAATTGCCTGTTCATATAATTTGCACATTTTCCTGTTAGGATGATTATTATTTTGATGATTTGTTTGAGATCTTTATATATTCTAGACACTAACCCTTTGTTCTTTACATGCACTGTAATTATTTTTTACTTGCTTGTGGTATATATTTTTGCTTCATTCATGGTGGGTTTTGTCACATAAAAGTCACACTCTGGTAAGTAAAGCAAAGCTTTTTGGTTAACTATCAAATAACCTGGAAATCGTCTCCTTTTGTGTCATCAAATGCTGAAGGAGGCACTTTCTTTAATGAAAATGTACGCAAAGATGCATAGATTCAAATTTAAGTAATGTCCTTGCCCCACTGGACTACTTTTCAGCAGTCATGGCACTTTGCTCCTTTTCATTTTCAGCTTTCTATCTATCACTTATAAAGTTCTCTCTATGTTGTGAACTCAGTTATGTACTTAAGACAGTTTTTTGTCAAGTTTTATGAAGAATTTTTAATACCTGGAAGTGGAAGATGGTTCAGGTCCTCTTACTCCACCACTTTATGCGAATCTCATCCCTTTCCACCCACTCTTAAAGAACACCTTGGCCTATGCTGACATTCACTCAGGCCAGCCCACCAGCTATTAGTCTAAGATAGCTACTGTCCTTTTTCCCTGGAAGACTGAAGAGGGAGCAAAAAAGAAATGACTCAGAGCCTGAAAGAAGAGCAGCATCCCTTCAAAAAAGATGGAAAGACACAGCTTGTCCCAGTCATTGGAGGACATTTTGCTCCCTCAGATGCAAAACAATAAGGACAATCTTCTGTAAAAACATAACAGAAAGTGCTTATCCTTGAACAGAATCATCTTAGATACAAAAACATAAATAGAAATTTGACATATAAAGTAAGAACAATTTTATTATTTTTCAAAATAATATGAAAAATCCAAGTAGATCTGAATAACAAGAAGTCCATGTGGGATTACAAATCAAGCTTGATTCAAGGAACTAATCCATGTTTCAAATTTAACATGCAGGCAAATTTAAGCTAGAGAGTTGCAAACTTTACTATATTCAGTCATTCAAAGAGCAGGCTGTTGCCCACTCCAGGTCCCCATGCCCAGAGAGTCTGATTCAGGGGGCTTGAGGATGTGCCCCCAAATCTGCATTTCCACAATTATTTCAGTGTATTCTGTTTTATATCTTATTAGGATGTTTTGAGAAACCCTAGTGTATAAACACTAGTGTGTAAGTGACGAGGAAACAATAGAGGTTTAGAGGAATAATCTAATCAGAATTTTGCTTTAGAAAGATTATTCTAGAATTTAGAGGAGACATATTAGATGAGGAAAAGACTAGAGAATTACTGCAATGATGCAGTTGAAAGGTAATAAGAGTTAAAACAAGATAATGGGTGGGAGGTCAGAAAAGGAAGAGAGATGCTGAATCGATCCCTGGGTGCAGTAGATCCCCTGGAGAAGGAAATGGCAACCCACTCCAGTAGTCTTGCCCGGAGAATCCTATGGACAGAGGAGCCTGACGGGCTACAGTCCATGGGGTCGAAAAGAGTCGGACATGACTTAGCAACTAACACACACAACATCCAGCAAAACAGTAGAGACTGAATATAAGCTAAATGGAAGAATTAAAGATGCATCTGAAGTTACCATTTTAAGAGAATAATGATGCTGTTTGTAATACTGTAGCACAAACCCATGAAAATAGAGGAAATAACTAACTTGATTATCAACATGTGAGTTTGAAATACTAGAGTTATCCTATGAGCAACTGGGGGAATACAGTTAAATCCCCTACATACAAACCTCCAAGTTGCTAATTTTCAAAGATGCAAACGTGCATTCCCTCAGCGTCAGGTGTGAGTGACATTACAGCCCACCCTCCCTCTCCTATTGCTATCGATCCTTCAGCTCTACCGTCTTCCTCCTGCCCTCCCTCCTCCAGTCAGTAACTGTTCTTGCCTGCTCACCTGATGCCAGTCCCTGTATGCCAGCTGTTGTACTGTACTACTGCAATTTTTAAGGTACTGTACTCTATGATTAAAAATGTTTTATTTCTTGTGTTTGTTTTTTTCCATGTATTATTTGCATGAAAAGTATTATAAACCTATTATAGCATAGTACTACATAGCCAATCGTGTTAGTTGGGTAGCTAGGCTAACTTTGTTGGACTGACAAACAAACTGGGCTAGGAAAATGCTCTTGCTCTTGGTACAGAACTCGTTCATTTATAGGTGACTTACTGAACACATCTGGAATCAGACAAGGTAGTTTTAAAAGTTCTAGGCACAGAGATTATAGTTGAAACCACAGAGGCCTGTGAGATTGCTCAAGAGGAAAGGAGGGGAAGGAGAAGAGAAGAGAAAAGCTAAAAGGTGAGCTTTGGGGAGTATTTAAATGTAAGCGATTAAAAAAGGAAAAGAAAACCAGAAAGAAGGTGGGGAAAGAAATGGCTGAGTGCTGTATCTCAAGAATCTATAACAGAGAGTTTCATAAAAGAACTAAAGTGGTCAATTGCGTTATATGATCTTAAAGTGAAAGTGAAGTCGCTCAGTCGTGGACGACTCTTTGGGACCCCGTGGACTGTAGCCTACCAGGCTTCTCCGTCCATGGGATTCTCCAGGCAAGAATACTGGAGTGGGTTGCCATTTCCTTCTCCAGGTATAAGGGGCTACCTATTATAAGGCTGGAGAGCATCAATGGTGGTCTTTAAGAGCGCAGTTTCAGTTGGCAGGATTTACATAGCTCCAAGTGAAAAAATAAGTAAGAACTGAGAAAGCGGACATGATAAAAGTAAAATTATGCAGAGAGTTCTGATGGTAACTTCAGGGCATGGGTAATTTGGAAAAACATGAAGTTCTGTTCCTAGAAGAAATATAAGTTAATCTATATGCTGAAGGGAAGGAGCAAATGGAGCAAAATAGAATGAGGACAGAAAATAAAAATAATACTTGAACTTCCCTCCCATTTAGGTCTCCAGAGAGCATTGAGTAGAGTTCTCAGTGCTATATAGTAGGTTTTCATTAAAACTAATGAAAACCAATGTATAAAATGTATCTATTTATACATAATATCAATAGTGTATAAAAAGGGACTATATGTAAACATACAGCTGATTCACTTTGCTATACAACAGAAACTAACAAAACATTGTAAAGCAACTATATTCCAATAAAAATTAATTTAAAATATATCAAAAAATAAACATAAAAAAATCAACCCCTGCCAAAAAAACAAAGTAAAAAGAATACTTGATGGAGCAAAGTCAGGGAGAGGGTAAAGGGATAGATCAAGAGAACAATTTGGTAGGGTTAGCCATGAAAAGGATGTATTTCTTCTGCCAAACTTGACAGAAGGCAAAAAAAAAAAAAAAAAAAGTAGTCAAAAGGCAAATTAAGGTATTGTCAGGAAAGAAATTAAAAGAGCTCATGCAAATTAATTTAATTTTTTCAGTAGAAGTCACCTGCTTGGAATGCGAGCAGGGTTTTAACTCGAGGCTCACAGACAAGTGGTCTTAAGTTGGAAATGTATCAATATAGAAAAATATAAAATTTTCTAAGCTGCCTCTAAGTCAATTATCCACTTTCAATGACATGAGTAGACTGAGAAAAGGGTAGAAAAGGGTACAGCATCAGTTGTTTATTGCCACAAGATTTCAGTGGCTTTTGTGAGTTTTTCTCGCTGGCCTGTCTGGGAGTCACCTGGTAGTTGGCTCACCCAGACAGTGATGACTCCTGGGGTGGGGTGGGGTTCAACATGCAGAGCAGGACAACTTGAGGAAGTTCCCATGGTGATGGCAGAGGCTAAGAAGAGCAAACCCCAACAAACAAGCCCACTTCAAGCCTCTTCTTTTGCTATATCTGTGAACATCCATTGACCAAAGCAAGCCACGTGGCTGAACCCATTGCCATAGAGTCGGACAGATCCCTCCAACCACGGTGGAAGGGCACTGCAAAGATGTAGACTTACGGAGGGGTGAATAACTGATCACTGTCAATGAACTTTTGCCTAGTAAATAAAGTTACAGATAGATGCTGCTTCATCACAGTAAACAGACATCTTGGGATGAAATATTTCAACATATGTTCTCATATTGGGAGTAAGCTTCCAGCCAAGGTGCTTGGTGTAGTTAAAGCAACAATTTTTTAATTAATGTATTATTCTATGTTGGAAAATTTTGAGTATTACACATTGTCCCCAAATTACCATAGTTATTGCTGTGAAGAAAAATGCAAATAAGAAAATAACTCAACAATACAGTACAATCACAAACAATATCATTCTGACATGGTCTGGGTATTGTGTATTCCTGGTTGCATCACAAACAAAATAAAGTGGTAAGAGGAAAAAAGGGCATGATTTGGACAAATGAATATAAAGTTCATGTTTTAAAGTCTAATGACTTTAAATGACAAGCTTGTAATTTTGTAATAGAGCTTTGAAAAATGGTTTGCAAAATATAAGAGCTGTTAACAATCTGCTCCCACAAGTCTTTTGCTCTCATGACTCTGCAATGTCACCAGTGATGTCACCAATGACCTCCCCATTGCTAAGCTCCATCAGCACGTAACATACCTGATCCCCCATCCCTCTTTAGTACGCTTTCTTCCCCTGTCTTTTGCCAATACTATATTTCCTTGATCTTCCTCCTATTTACCAAGGTTTCCTCCTGTCTCTACTGTGAGTTTCTCCTCTTCTCTCCACCTTTTAGCACTGGAGAACCCTGGGCCTTAGTCCTTGGGCTTCTTTCCTTTATCCACCCCCATTTATTTTCCAGGAAATCTTACCTCATCCTATCACTTTGGATCATGAGATGATTTCTATGTCTCCAACCCAGACTTCTCTTCTGAAATCCAGCTTCTTCTATTCTGGCACTAACTATACAACCTCTTTTTGCCTTTTCATACTGTTTATGGGGTTCTCAAGGCAGGAATACTGAAGTGGTTTGCCATTCCCTTATCCAGTGGACCACATTTTGTCAGAACTCTCCACCATGACCCATCCGTTTTGGGTGGCCCGACATGGCATGGCTCATAGTTTCATTGAGTTAGACAAGGCTGTGGTCCATGTTATTAGATTGCAGTCCAACATCTGCTGGATCATCGAAAAAGTAAGACAGTTCCAGAAAAACATCTACTTCTGCTTTATTGACTATGCCAAAGCCTTTGAGTGTGTGGATAACAATAAGCTGTGGAAAATTCTGAAAGAGATGGCAATACCAGACCACTTGACCCACCTCTTGAGACATTTGTATGCCGGTCAAGAAGCAACAGTTAGAACTGGTCATGGAACAACAGACTGGTTCCAAATCAGGAAAGGAGTATGTCAAGGGTGTATATTGTCACCCTGCTTATTTAATTTATATGCAGAGTACATCATGAGAAACAATGGGCTGGAGGAAGTACAAGCTGGAATCAAGATTGCAGGGAGAAATATCAATAACCTCAGATATGCAGATGATACCACCCTTATGGCAGAAAGTGAAGAAGAACTAAAGAGCCTCTTGATGAACGTGAAAGAGGAAAGTGAAAAAGTTGGCTTAAAGTTCAACATTCAGAAAACTAAGATCATGGCATCCAGTTCCATCACTTCATGGCAAATACATGGAAAAACAGTGGAAACAGTGTCAGACTTTATTTGGTGGGCAGGGCGGGGGGGGGGGGGGTGTCGAAAATCACTGCAGAAGGTGACTGCAGCCATGAAATTAAAAGACGCTTACTGCTTGGAAGAAAAGTTATGACCAACCTAGAGAGCACTTTGCAAACAAAGGTCCATCTAGTCAAGGCTATGCTTTTCCAGTAGTCATGTATGATGAGAGAGTTGGATAATAAAGAAAGCTGAGCACTGAAGAATTAATGCTTTTGAACTGTGCTGTTGGAGAAGACTCTTGAGAGTCCCTTGGACTGCAAGGAAATCCAACCAGTCCATCGTAAAGGAAATAAGTCCTGAATGTTCATTGGAAAGATTGATGTTGAAGCTGAAACTCCAATACTTTGGTCACCTGATGCAAAGAGCTGACTCATTTGAAAAGACCCTGATGCTGGGAAAGATTGAAGGCAGGAGAAGGGGATGACAGGGGATGAGATAGTTGGATGGCATCACCGACTCGATGGACATGAGTTTGAGTGGACTCCAGGAGTTGGTGATGGACAGGGAGGCCTGGCGTGCTGCAGTCCATGGGGTTGCAAAAAGTCAGACATGACTGAACCACTGAACTGAACTGATACAACCTCTATTTGTATATCTAATGTTGTTACTGTTTAGTTGCTCGGTCATGTCTGATTCTTTCGTGACCCCATGGACTGTAGCCCGCCAGGCTTCTCCATTCATGGGATTTCCCAAACAAGAATACTGGAATGGGTCACCATTTCCTCCTCCAAGGGATCTTCCCCACCCAGGGATCAAACTTGTGTCCCCTGCATTGGCAGGCAGATTCTTTACCCTTGAGCCACCAGGGAAGTCCCATATATTTAATAGCTATCTCAAATTTAAACAAGACTAAAATCAAACTCCTAATCTTTCACTCTAAACCTGTAGATTCCTAACTCATCTGACCATAATTCCACCCTAGCAGGTGCTTTTGTCAAAAACTTCAAGAGTCATTCTGGATTTCTGTCTTTCTCTTTCACTCCACATTCTTTCTATCCATTCTATCAGATAAACGTGTTGGCTCCAAGATCCACTGCTGTCCCTGCTCCAACCATCATCTTCGACCTGGATTACTGTGTTGGAATGCTTATCAATCTATGTACTTTCATACTCACCATTCCACAGTCTATTCTCAACAGTGATCCTTCTAAAATCAAAGTTTGATCATGTCACTCTGCTCAAAATACCTCAAAGGCCCCCTGAAGACAAAAGCCTTACAATAGCCTCTAGGTGGGGCTTCCCGGGTGGCGCTAGTGGTAAAGAACCTACCTGCTAATGCAAGAGACGTAGAAGACTCCTCGGGTTCAGTCCCTGGGTCGGGAAGATCCACTGGAGGAGGGCATTTCAACCCACTCCAGTATTCTTGCCTGGAGAATCCCATGGACAGAGGAGCCTTAGGGGCTACAGACCACAGGGTTAGAGTCAGACACGACTGAAGCAATGTAGCATGCACAGCCTCTAGGTTCCCTGTGCTCTAGCCCCTGTTACCTTGATGATATCATCCTCTACCTGCCATCTTGCTCACTCTGTACCAGTCACCACTGGCCTCCATGCTGGTCTCTGAACGCACCAGGCACACTCCAACCTGAGGGCTTTGTACTAGCTGTTCTCTCTGTGTGAAACAGCCTTTCCCCCTCCTTATATGTCTTTGTTCAAGTATCAGCTCCTCATGAGGCCTAACCTAGTATAAAACTGTACCGCACAGACCTTCTCCCAAACACACATGCTCCCTGGCCTCCTATAGGCTGATTTTTATATTACTTACTGCTTTCTAATATATTATATAATTTGCTTATTTATTATGTTTAGTAGAATGTAGGACATACATAGGCAGGGATTTTGTGCCTTTGATTTACTTATACATCCCAAACACCTAAAACAATGCCGAGCACAGAACAGACCCTCAATAGATGAGTTTAATACATAAATTTTAACAAATTTAAAAAAATAGTTCAATTATTAAATTCATCTCTCTCATATAGCAAGATAGGTGTTTTGGTAAACAATACCACAGAGATTCTTTCATTCATATTTATTTTATTTCTCCTTACTTTTCTTAGAATCTGCATTTCTCAACAGTACAGTATTTAAAAATCTATCTATATTTAAAATTTCATCCATACACACAAGTTTATAAAACATACCCCCACTAAGCTTGTTTCTGCCTTTTGCTATACAAATTTCAGCTTAGAACCTAGCTAAAATGTCTTCACTTCTGATATTTTTAAGTGAAATTTACATAGAAAGTTTGCTGATCTTACATGTTAATTATATTCCTTCCAATGTTGGATTTGATACTCTCTTTAATTGGAGGAATAGTGTCAAGAAAGAGTTGTCTGATCTATTAGTGACAACTGAGCTGTCATTGCCATCTTTCTGTTTGTGAGCTGGAAGCGGTAGACACTGGCCACTTAATGAACTCTGCCTGGCAAAGAGAAGACCTACATGTCACACACTTCAGTGACTCTTCGCTTGAAGCTCCCATGTGTCCAAGTTTTTCTCCTTTCCTCACCCTTTAAATCTTGTCTGCTTCCACTTTCAACAATGCCAATTGCCAGCATCACACACAAGTCAGTGCATGGACCGCAGCAGATTGGGTTGCAAGCCTCGTTACTAAATGTCAGGTTCCCACCTGGAAAACCCTGCATGACCAGAAAGGATGGATGACAGCAGATGTGAAGGAGCCTGAGGGCCACTGAGGAGCCCATAAGGCCGTTGTCAGGAGGACTTCATCATCATAGATCCTGTTCCTCTTCTCTCTTTTCTCCCCTTCCATCATCTTGCTCTCCTCCTCTCCCTGGTTCATTTCGCTCTTACCTCTCTCACTTCTTCCTGTAGATACCGTTACCTTAAGGATATCTTATTCCCTCAGAATTTATAATGCTTGCCCCCCAAATTTCCTTTGAAATGTCTCTAGTCTGCCTTTTCATGCTAGGACTTAAAATCATTAACAGTCCCATACACTGAAGGCAAATTAGAATATTTAATAAAAAGGAGATCGCTGAGACCATGGCCAAAGAGTTTTATTTCTAGGTCACCTTTGCCCGGTATGGACCCCACTGTGCACAATAGGAAAACACAAAATGATGACAGTTGAAGGCAGAAAAGAATGATTTGATTTAAGGGATGAAATCCCAACTACAAGGAACAGCCTTGCTGCTTTTCAATAGAAGACTGGAGGCAATCTGTCCCAGTCCCATGATCTTCATGTAAGATTCTGGTGAGGACTTCCCTGGCAGTCCAATGGTTAACCTTCCAACACTTCACCTTCCAATACAGGGGCTGCGAGTTTGATCCCTGGCCAGGGAGATAAGATCCCACATGCCTCAAGGCCAAAAAACCAAAATGTAAACCAGAAGCAATACTGTAACAAATTCAATACAGACTTTGAAAATGGTCCACATCAAAAAAAAAAAAAAAAAACTTTAAAATAAAAAGAGGGCATCTACTTCCTGAGGAATGCGTGACAATCAAGCGAACATCTTCAAATTGAGCTTGTAGACCTTACTTTCTTTTTAATGTAAGCAACAGAAATTTATTTCTTACATTTCCGGAGGCTAAAAGGCTGAGATCAGAGTGCTAGAATGGTCAGGTTCTCTTCCTGGCTTGCAGGTGGCCATGGTCTTGAGCCCCTGTATGACAGAGACAACTCTTGTATCTCTTTCTGTTCTTATAAGCACACTAACACATCACAAGGTTCTCACTCTTAAAACTCCTCTAAACTGAATTCTCTCTCAAAGGCCAAATCTCCAACCGACCACTACATGGGGATAACAGGCTCTGACATATAAACTCAGGGGGTGGGGTTTAAGAATATACATAATTATTGCTAAAGATCCCAGAAATAATTTAGCCACCTGTTTTAAAACATGGATTTTAAAAAAACACACATCTGAGGAAAAACTGCCTTATTTATGATAAACAAAGGACCAACCATAAAGTATTAGTCACTCAGTTGTGTCCAACTTTTTGTGACCTCATGGACTATAGCCCGCCAGGCTCCTCTGTCCATGGGATTTTCTAGGCAAAAATACTGGAGTGGGTTGCCATTTCCTCCTGCTTTGCTTAGCTGTAAGATTTAAGAACAATTGTTTTACAGTACAAATATACCATCCAAGGATATTTCAAGTTTAAATTTTAATCATGAAATACTGCAAACATGAAAAGTGTAGAAATACGGTAACAGTGACCTATTAACATACCTCTAACATTGACTACAGATATGCAGATGACACCACCCTTATGGCAGAAAGTGAAGAGGAGCTAAAAAGCCTCCTGATGAAAGTGAAAAAGGAGAGCGAAAAAGCTGGCTTAAAGCTCAACATTTAGAAAACGAAGATCATGGCATCTGGTCCCATTACTTCATGGAAAATAGATGGGGAAACAGTGGAAACAGTGTCAGACTTTATTTGGGGGGGCTCCAAAATCACTGCAGATGGTGACTGCAGCTATGAAATTAAAAGACGCTTACTCCTTGGAAGGAAAGTTATGACCAACCTAGATAGGATATTGAAAAGCAGAGACATTACTTTGCCAACAAAGGTCCATCTAGTCAAGGCTATGGTTTTTCCAGTGGTCATGTATGGATGTGAGAACTGGACTGTGAAGAAAGCTGAGCACCGAAGAATTGATGTTTTTGAACTGTGGTGTTGGAGAAGACTCTTAAGAGTCCCTTGGACTGCAAGGAAATCCAACCAGTCCATCCTAAAGGAGATCAGTCCTGGGTGTTCTTTGGAGGGAATGATGCTAAAGCTGAAGCTCTAGTACTTTGGCCACCTCATGCAAAGAGCTGACTCATTAGAAAAGACTCTGATGCTGGGAGGGATTGGGGGCAGGAGGAGAAGGGGACGACAGTGGATGAAATGGCTGGATGGCATCACCAACTCAATGGACGTGAGTTTGAGTGAACTCTGGGAGTTGGTGATGGACAGGGAGGCCTGGCGTGCCACGATTCATGTGATCGGAAAGAGTCGGACAGACTGAGGGACTGAACTGAACAGACTGAGGGACTGAACTAAACTGAATATGAACAGATGTTAATGTTTCCCATTTTATGTTTCAATTTTTTCCTTTTGAAAAAATACAATGTTGCAGCTAAAATTAAAGACCTACCTCCCTTGTTTTCCTCTCTTCCTCTCAATCACTTTGCTGAAATTGTTGTGTATGTTTTCCATACAAGTTTTGAGACATGTACCTACATTAAAAAAATTACTAATATTAGTGTACTTTAAAACTTGACATATATACTAAACATACCCTTTTAACCATTTCCCTCTAAAAAACATATTTCTTTTTTTTAAGTACATTTATTTTTTAAATATCTATTTATTTATTGGAGTATGCCAGGTCTTAGTGGAGGCACATTGGATCTTTTTTTAGTTGCTCCTTGTGGGATCTAGTTCCATGACCAGGGATGGAACCCAGGCCCCCTTCACTGGGAGTGAGGAGTCTCAGCCACTGGACTACCAAGGAAGTCCCTAAAAATTATATTTCTGACATTGATCTATGCTGGCACCTACAGTTCAAATTTGTTTATTTGTATGGCTCTATAACACAGTGTTGAAAAATATTTATATAACGTATCTGCTTATATACATGAATTTCTCCCTAAATGTATAATTGCTGGGTCACAGCACACAAGTACCCTCATATTTATTCGTTGTTCAGTTGCTAAGTTGTGTTTTACTCTTTGGGACCCCATGGACTGTAGCAGGCCAGGCTCCTCTGTCCTTCGCTACCTCTCGGAGTTCGCTCAAATTCATGTCCTTTGAGTTGGTGATGCTATCCAAATACCTCATCCTCTGCTGTCCCCATCTCTTTTCACATTTATAACACCATTGTTAATACATAATATCTCCAGCAGATGTCACCAGAATTATTACATTGTATTCATTATATAAGTTTGATATAGCATGTCCTGACTTTTAATTGAATACTAACAATATTAAAACCTTTTCAAAATTTCATTTGCATTCACTGTCTTCTGTGAATTGCCCATCATGGCCTTTGCCTATCTTTCTGTTGGGTTGGTTTGTTTTCTATCATTAATTTGCAGAAGCTCTTTACATATTCTGGATACTAATACTTTAATGGTTATATACATTACAAATTTCTGGCAGTTTTTATCTTCTTTTTTTACATTGTCCATGGTATATTACAGAAGTGATTGTGTAGTTAGATTTATTAATATTTTCCTTATTAGTCTGTGCTTCTACATCACATGTAAGAAATCTAGACCTGATATAACTAAAATACCATTTTCCCATATTTCTTCTCTATATTTTATTATTTTACTTTTTAAATTTAGGCTTTTAGTTCAGCTGGAATTCACTTTGTATGTATGAAGAGATATAAACTTTCTCTGTATCACTTTTTGTCATAATATCATTTATTTAATAGTCCTTCTTGTTTCTGCCAAATTTTATTACCACATTCCTCAAATAAATAATTTGGCTTTAAATTTCCTTTTCTATTCCATTGGCTTATCTATTCCTGTGTCAGCCCTCACAGATTTCATTCTTATGGACTCAGAGAAGCTTTAACTCTAAAATCTCAGTGACTGAAAGCAAGAAAGTTTATTTCTTGTTTATGCTGCATGTCTAACATGTATTAGGTGGGCCACTGCTCTATTTTCTCTCACCCCAGGGCCCAACTGACAAAACAGCTATCACCCAGCAGATTGCCATGTTCTGAGAAACAATGAAAAAGTGTTTCCAGTCATGTATCAATACTAGTTCCCAATGCTTTCACCTGGCAGTGACAGGCATCACTTCTGATTACATTTCATTGGTCACAGACAGTCATCTGATCAAAGCTAACTTTAAAGGGATAAAAAAGTAGAACCCTGCCATGTACTAAGACAGAACCAAAATTATTTACTGAACAGTATTAAAGGCTCTTGTAGTTACTACTGTACAGTTTATACCAGCTGAACTTTTTTTTTTTGGCCACGCCACTCAGCACATGGGATTTTAGTTTCCCAGTCAGGGATCTAACCCATACCCACTGCATTGGAGCCGTAACCAGTGGACTGCCACGGAAGTCCCCAGAATTGAACTAAAAAAAAAAAAAAAAACTCCATCTTAAACCTTATCAACTTGCTAAACTACCTGATTGGTTTTAATAATCTGTCTGGAGTTTCTGTTAGATTTTCTTTGTAGATATTCCACTGTTTATAAATAATACCAGTTTTGTGTCTTCTTTCCCAATCCTTATGCAATCTATCTCACTTGTATGCGTTTGTGTGTCAAGGTATGTTACTATGCTGTTGAGGTATGTTACTATACTTCAGGTAAAATGCAGAAATATAGTAGAAACGATATTAATAACTAACAACAAAAAGGCATGTATTGTCAACCTTTTCAATTTTTGTGAATTTCATCAGTGTAAAGTATTTTTATATTAGTTGGCACTTCCTCAATTATTAGTGAAGTTATTCTTTTTTTATGTTCTTGGTCATGTAACATATCCTTTTGTGAATTGCCAATTTATACCCTTTGCTTATTCTTCTATCAGACTGTTTGCCTTTTTCTTACTAATACATAAGAATGCTTATGTGTTCAGATACTAATCCTTTGTGGGTAAAATACATTTGAATATCTTCTTATAGTCTATGGCTGGTATATATTTTAATAGTGTCTTTTGTCATATAAAAGTTTAATACAGTCAAAATTCTTTCCTCCACATTTGAGGTCTTGTCTTTTTAAAGAAATCCTCACTATCAAAAGATCATATAAATATTTTTCTATGTTTTTTTTTCTAAATGGTTTTATTTTTTTTAGTTTTTACATTTAGTTTCTTAATACAATGAGCCCTATGTGGTATGAGCCCTATGTGGTAGAATATTTGGGGGGAGGGGTGGTAAGAATAAAGGAAAAACAGTAATTTATTTAATGCAAACATAACCGACCCTTAAAAATGTTTTCATGATGAATATTAGTAACATCTCTCACAACTCCTAACCTTCTGCAAAGCATAGTTTGGGAAATTATGAAACAAATGAATCCTATCTAAAATTTCAAGAAAGAAAGCCAATGATTTAGTGCCCCATAAGTGAAAAGCACCATGCTAGGTATGTCCCCATAACTCACTCATCCTTAGAAAAAAACAACCTAATAGTAATCCTATTTTACAGATTCCAAAGATCACCTAGGGCTTCCCAAGTGGCGCAGTGGTTAAAAATCCACCTGCCAAAGCAAGAGACACAAGTTTGATCCCTGGATTAGGAAAATCCCCTGGAGAAGGAAATGGCAACCCACTCCAGTATTCTTGCCTGGAAATTTCCATGGACAAGGGAGCCTGGTGGGCTACAGCCCATGGGGCTGCAGAGTTGGACACAACTAAGTACACACCTACACATACACACAAGGACACCCAACTGTGAGAATAAAATCCAAGGCCAGATTTTTAACTCCGGAGTTCATTTCCTTCCATTTTCTTCTCAGCCCAGAATCCTTGAGTTTTTTCTAAGGCTGAAGGACAGATTGACACATTGGGATTTTAAGACAAAGTTAGACACCAGGAAAAAGAGGCAATGACTCTGGCAGAAAATTTGCTTGCTTTTATATATGTATATATATGTATATATATACATATATATATATATGCTATGTCTCTTTAAGTATAGTCTAGATTGTACAATTATTTTAAAGTTCAAAGCATTTATTCAAGCCCCGTAGACCTGAGTTCAAACCTGTTATATCAAGTAAGCTATTTTCCTAGCCTCAGTTGAAGAAGTATAATAACAGCTACTGCCCAGAACTGTTGAAGAGATTACACAAGTTACATAGAAAAAGCTCCCAGCACTCTGTCTGGTACCTAATAGGCAGTGAAGTATTAATTCCATAAAATCTCAATTGCACTATACATATGAACCCATAAACTCCCCCGCTGCAAGGCCCCTACAACCCAAAGAATGTTGGAAGCTACTGCTGTCCTCTCTCCCTTCCCTCATTTCCCTTTTCTTTTTCTGCTGCCATTGTTTCTTCTTGCCAGCCTCTGCCTGAGGCAGCACTTTGTTGATAATACTGGACCTACTCTATAAACAGGTATCCTGTTATTAATTATGACGAGGTTCAGCCCAGTGGAGTTAAATTACTTTCAGAAGGCCAAGTCAGTGCCAGAATGAGTCACCAATAAATTGAGACTTTTCCTCCTCCCCCGCACTTTGTTCCCACAGTGGTCACAGCTGCCTACAGGTTCCTAGAGGCTGGAGTTACCGAAGAGTGACCGAGACAGTGACCTCTGAGGTCTCATTGCTTATCCTCCCCCATTATCCCAGAAATGAACAAGCTGGCATCCACAGGAATTAGTAGGATCATACCAGGACAAATAGAGATGTCAAACTGATTCTGTCTCTGGTTCTCCCCCTCAAATCTCTTTCCCATCAGTTTCAATCTCATTCTTGGTTTTTCTCTTTTCCTTTCTATTCTGCTTTGATCAGTGCTTCCTCCCTTGAGCTGTTATTTTCCTCCTCTTTGTTCTCCTGTGTGACATCTACCATTGTCATCCTATCCCCATTCTCCTCCTCATCTCCTCCTCCTTCCTGACTCCATTCAAAAATAATGATAATGATAAAGATAACAACAGTAATAAACAGTTGTCTGATGACTGTACTGCAGGAACACAAAGTACTTTCCATTAGTGATCACTGGTGGCTCCTCAAGTCCCACCAGCCTGGTGGTGTAACTGATGGCCATAGTGAGGTAGATGGGGGAGTGTGGGTGGTTCCCAGTAAGCACCCACTTGAATCATTCCACTGCCAATCCTTCTGACAATGTCTAATGCAGGCAAATGCACAGCAGCTAATTAACTCCGTGTTGCTACTGCGCTCCCAATCACAATGCAGTTTCCAATGGAAAATTCTCAGTCTACAAAAGTAAAATAAAACAAATGAGGCTGAATGGATGTTTTAACTAAGATTGTGACATCATCTCTTGATTTTATGTCTGTCCAGCTTTTGCTCTGTGAATGAGTAGGCTTGTGCTTTTCAGAGCAATGCTGTAACACACACATGTACTAAAAATTATACTGGAATGCCCAATGAAGCCTGCATCTACCCAGACAAATTAGCTGGTAGAGATACCCAATGTAGTTAATTCAGGAGTATAAATTCTTACCTTTTCATATATAGCAATTTAAAAACTGACTCAGATGCTTCATTATCTCAAACTCTTAATCCTGCCTATAATTTTGCCTTGATCTTCTAATGTCTATTTACTTGATATTTTTATTTAAAAATTCTTGTTTTTAACATGCTTGTCTATGCATTTTGTATAAGCCACTTCAAATCCTTTGTGGGACAATTTGAGTTTGGAAATAAATAAATGAAGTAATAAACTCTGTCTTTACCCAATTATCAAAACCAATATGTCTTGATCTCTGTTCTGGCTTTTAGCTCTTGGTTTTTTGTTTTGTTTTGTTTTGTTTTCATCTTCACTGCCTTATTTATAATTTGACTTCACATTGTAAACTGAATGTTTGTGTCCCCTCAAAATTCATATATTGAAAAAAAATACACAATGCAATAGTGTTTGGAAGCAAGGCCTTTGGGAGGTCACGAGGTCATGAGGATGGAGCCTTTATGATGGAATTAGTGCCCTGATAAAGAGAGTCCAGAGATCCCTTCACCTCTTCTGCCAAGTAAAGACACATGAACCCGGAAGCAGGCTCAGACACCAGATCTGTCAGCACCTTGATCTGGGACTTCTCAGCCTCCAGACCCATAAGAAATAAATTTCCCTTGTTTATAAGCAGCTTGTCTATGGTACTTTTTTACAGCAGCCCAAACACACTAAGATACCTCACAAGAGTATCTGATTAAAAGATATCATTTGAAGACATACAAGCTTTGTTTTATCAGGGTTATGCAAACCATCTATACTCACATAAGTGAAGAATGGATTTGGAAAAATAGCAGCACAAAGTAAATATTTATTAGCCACTACTTTAAGCTAAATATCTGGGAAATTCCGGCTTGAAAGTACTTGTTTTGACATGAATTATGCAGGTGTAGTATTTCAAGTCATGTTAAGCTTAAAGGTAGGAATTCAGCAGGCACTAGTGTCAGCCTCACCTTTAGTAGCTCAAGACTCTTCATGTATGTGAAGTCATTTCAGTCATGTCTGACTCTTTTTGACCCTATAGACTATAGCTTGCCAGACTCCTCTGTCCATGGGATTCTCCAGGCAAGAATAATAAAATGGGTTACTGTTCCCTGGGGATCTTCCCAACCCAGGGATCAAACCTGGGTCTCCTGCACTGCAAGCAGATTCTTTACTCACTGACCCACCTGGGACGGCCCAAGACCTTAACAATAAGCAAATTATCACAAGAAATGAAGTTTCCCCATAATCTATTGGAAGTATTGCACAGTGAAGCTCTGATCTGGAAAATTAATTCCAAATCAGAGTATTTGGTATTTATTGACTGAAGCAGAGAACTGTCATTTACATCTTTCTCTTCTACATTTCTAAGGATTAGAGAGTTCTTCTTTCTCACCACTGGTTCCCCTGTAATAGGTCATGTGCTCTGTGGTATACTGGTCTGATTACAACCCCAGCTCTGCCAGTTATAATCTTTACACTTTAGGGTAACTTGCTTAAACGGCCTGTACATCAGAATTTTCATCAGTGAAACAAAACAACAGTTCTTAGAAACGGAAGCACCTGCATACGGAAAATAACAAATCATAAATATACAGATGGAAGAGTTAAGTTTCTTCATACCTCCATAACATAATTGCTGAATTATATGTCTGTATCTCTAAAACTCTCAAAGAGAGATGCCTGAGGAAAGGTCCTAATTAGTGATAACTGGTTATCCCAGTTGGCATCATCAAGTGGTTGATGCCATCTTCCAAGGCAGAGACATGGTGCCCATAAGAAATTACTCAGTAACCAAAGCTGTGTCTTTTAGATTTAAACCTGTTCCAGCAATGGCAAGTGTCCCAGTGGTAACAAAAGTTTACTGTATTTCATGATCAGTTGAGCTGGGCACATGGACAATACCTATATGTGTGCACACATGCGCACACACAGGACAGCAGTGTGGCCAAAAGACTAGACTGTGCCATCAGATCCAGACTGAGGTTTCTGTTCTTCTACGTATTAGCTAAGTGGCCTTGGGCAAGTTAAACTCACTGAGCTTCAATTTTCACTTGTAAAATGGAGATAATACCTACTTTGAGGGCTTGTAAGTAGAAAAGCAAATGAGACAACGCATGTAAATCATTTAACCTTGTGCTTGACACACATGAAGCACTCATCAAACAGGAGCTGCTATTGTTGTTGTTGTTATCATTACTATGTTATCATCCCAAATTCTGAGCAATGTTTCATTAATGACAGAAATATAACATTAGTTACAAAATAATTTTATTTTAGTTATTGAAAAAAAGGTTTGGCAGTTTTAATCTTCTACAAAATTTGTGATGCTGCAGTTGCCATCTTGCATGCACTAAAACCAAAAAGCCGATAAATTCAGATTAATGTGTATTGTGGTTAAAAGTTCAAAGTGACAATTAGATAAGAAGCTGCCATGATTTTTCCAGATGACTGGGTTAGAGTGACTGGTTGTTCAGGTGGCATTATTATTAATAATGGTGATAATTACTGAACCCTTTAATGTCCCATAATTACCAATGAAGCTGCCGCTGAAGTGCCACATCAAAAAAAATTTTTTTTTTTGTTTATGAATTCCATTTCTTTGTTCACCAAGCATGGGAGTTAGATGTCAGTACTCATAATGATCCTTCCTTTCATGCACATTTTGCTTTGAACAATTTCTTCCAGTACATTTGGCTGGAAGGTAATAGGCCTGTATCATATTTCTATGTGCCTTAGAAGGAAGGGAAAGAACTTAGAGGGAGACAGTGAAAAACCTCAGTACATTCAACACAAAAGAAAGAGGGGTAGAGGAGACTTTATCAGCAGCCTAATATCTTGAAAAAGGTTCATTTGCCTGAAAGTGTTAAAGAAAGAGACCTTGGTCCTTGAAGGGACTCTAACAGGCAAATGTGAGGACAAGTCAAAAAAGCACAACTGAATCCCATCCAGAGGGAAATATCTGAATAGAAAGGAAGCCAAGCTGGGTTTGGAGAATTATATAAAGGAAATGTAATGTAATCAAGTCTACCTGGATATTCTCCAGGCTCAGTTCTGTTATTGTGGCAGTGATTTCATTAGTCATTTGTGGAGCTATAAACTTGATATTCACTTAGTGTATATTTATGTTTTAAGCCAACCTACACTGGCTCCTTGTCTCAGTTTGCAAAATTTTTTTCATTCATTTACAACTTCTGGTTTAAAGATTTAATCTCTGAATAAAATTCTGGAAGACAATTCAGGTACTTTAACAGCAAAAAAAACACTTGCTTTACTTTATACCTGGCATCAAGATAGCCAGTTACATCCTCATCCTGTTTTCCACATGTAATAACTTCATTCAATATGTTTTTCAGGCTGATTCATGTTGATATACAGAAGAAACAAATACAATACTATAAAGCAATCATCCTCCAATTAAAAATAAATAAATTTTAAAAAATAAGTCTTTCATTCAATAAGCATTTCCTGAATTTTTACTAGTATCTTAAGCATGTCATTACTCATGAAACCAAACATAATATGATTTCCAACTCTACTATTTCAAGGCTGAAACTTCTCCCAAGAGTCTTGATATTTTCAGAAATGCATAATGTCTTCTTGCAGACTACTTCAAACACTGTTCGCCTGGTGTGAGTTGAAGAAACTTTTGATCTGTCCTCATCACCTGTATACTCTAGGTGTCAGGAAGGATAAAGCACAAGGGAAGAAACAACAGAAAGGGTGTTAGAAGCTGAGACTCCAAAATGAGGATGAGCGAGCACTGAAGCACTGACACAGATAATTCAGTCACTGACTCCCTTCCTGTTAAGTACCCAAAGGATCTAGAAGTTCTCCAAAGGCTTGAAAATTCTTGTTTCAAAAGTGATTCCATAAAATCATTCTCACTGAATGAAATGCAGAGAACACACAGTTGTTAGTGAAAAAGTAGAATTTCCAATGGCCTTACATTTTTCAGGGAAGAAAAAGGTAGAAACACTTAAGTCATTTGTGATCTTCGTAGGGTCTTCAAAATGTTTTACAAAGCTATTTATGTTCCAAGTAAACACTGCTTCTGATAACAGGTTACAAGTTCATGAGTGATACTTTGAAGGTAAATATGCAATTCATTGGGCTTCCCTGGTGGCTCAGTGGTAAAGAATTCACCTGCCAATGCAGGAGACACAGGTTTGACCCTGTGTCTGGCTCAGGAAGGTAACCTGGAAGAGAAAATAGCAACCCACTCCAGTATTCTTGCCTGGGAAGTCCCATGGGCAGAGGAGCTGGTGAGCTACAGTCCATGGAGTCACATGAGTTGGATACGATTCAGAGACTAAACTGCCACCACTACCATACAACTCATTAATAAAATACACAGCACTTAGTTCTTAAAGTCGTTTCTCTAAATCTATTTCCCTAGTGAGCTAACGATTTTTCTTAAGGGATTCATTCCAGGGTTCTTATTATCGTTACCTTTTATGACCTTAATGAATGTTAGTGCCTACTTTATAGTGTGGAGGTTACTGTCAAGTGCCCTATGTATGCAAGCAATTAAATTGAGAAAAATTCTTAATTTCTGAGACTCAACTTATCACTTTGCTGACAAAGGCCCGTCTAGTCAAAGCTATGGTTTTTCGAGTAGTCATGTATGGATATGAGAGTTGGACCATAAAGGAAGCTGAGCGCTGAAAAATTGATGCTTTTGACTGTGTTGCAGAAGACTGAGTCCCTTGGACTGGAAGGAGATCAAACCAGTCCATCCTAAAGAAGATCAGTCCTGAATATTCGTTGGAAGGACTGATGCTGAAGCTGAAGCTCCAATACTTTGGTGACCTGATACAAATAATTGACTCATTAGAAAAGGCCCTGATGCTGGGAAAGATGAGGCAGGAGGAGAAGGGGACGACAGAGGATGAGATGGTTGGATGGCATCACCAACTCGATGGATATGAATTTGAGCAAGCTCCCAGAGTTGGTGATGGACAGGGAAGCCTCGTGTGCTGTAATCCATGGGGTCGCAAAGTGCTGGACACAACTGAGTAACTGAACTGAACTCACTACTCTGCATAGGTGTTTTATAAATGCCTAAAGAAGATGTAGCATACAAAGTTCAGACTTCAGAATGAGAAATAGTTTATAATTTTCAATTCCAAGTTAAGCGTGAGCCTGATAAGACTGCTTCAAATCACTTGTTTTAGAGATTAAATACAAAAATTCCTGGGTAAGTATCAGTTTTATAAATGCACTATTGATTTGCTCCTATTTTCTCTGTGCTCCTGAAGCAGTCCACTTAATCACAAACATTTTTTCAAGACTGTAGGATTCAATCTTTATATTTTAAATCATTCCAAGCTTAATAATGCAAAGTTTGTTCCTCACCTCATTTACACTGAGGATCTTAGCAACTTACTGTGACTTAGAAAAGTCTCTCCAGAAAACACATGAAATTATTTTCAGGATTAAGTAAGGAATTCTCAGCTGTATTTACCCTTTCAGCCATGAGGGCAAACGTCTTTAGCTTGCAATTTCAAGCACTTATTGATCCAAAATCAATAGTAACTTGTGTTTAAAAGCACACATCTTAGAGGCATAAATTGGGAAAATATAAGGAAATATGACCTGAAAATACTTGACACATTTTTTCCCATCTTAGAAGCTGAGTGCACTATATGTATATGACCAAACAAGTGAATTTAGAACAGCATTATTGAATTACAATCAATGGTTGCTATTGTTGTTTAGTCACTAAGTTGTGTCCAACTCTTTTGCGACCCCATGGAGTGGAGCCTGCCAGCCCTCTCTGTCCGTGGGATTTCCTAAGCATGAACAATGAATACTGGAGTAGGTTGCCATTTCCTTCTCCAGGGGATCTTCCCATCTCAGGGATCAAACGTGCATCTCCTGCATTGGCATTCAGCTTCTTTACCACTGAGTCACCTGGGAAGCAGAATCAATGGTAGCTCATGACAAAGTATGAGCATGTGTATGTATGTTGGGTAGGGGGAGACACAGCACAAAGATGGAGTAATTTCTATTTATCAGGTCTTGTTCAGGATACTGAAAATACAGTGTGAATAAGATAGGGTTCCTGATCTTGGGGAGCTAATATTCCTGTCAAGTAATACAGGCTATAAGACACGTAAATTTTTAAAAAATCAGAAATATATACCTGATTTAGGATCTAATTTAAGCTCAAAATAATGAGACCTCAGAAACAGAGATGACCAAAATAGAGGCCATACAACCCACTGTGAGTATGAGCAGAAAAGACAGACAAGAGTTTTAGGACCTCAAAGACTTGGCTTTTATAATTATTAGATACAAAGCATAAACAATCCTTTGGCCACCAGATGAGAAGAGCTGACTCATTGGAAAAGGCCCTGATGTTGGGAGGATTGAGGGCAGTAGGAGAAGGGGGCGACAGAGGATGAGATGGCTGGATGGCATCACAGACTCAATGGACATGAGTTTGAGCAAGCTCCAGAAGATGGTGACAGATAGGGAAGCCTGGGGTGCTGCAGTCCATGGGGTCACAAAGAGTCGGACAAGACTCAGTGACTGAAAAACAACAGCATTAACGAACATGTATAAAACGTTACAATCTTTTAAAGTATTTGGGCCAAAATACGATTAAGGAAGTAATGATCAGAAAACACCACGAGGAATTAAGGCAGAACCAACATTTAGAAATAAAACACAAATAGGGTAAAGATGGAGTCTCAGTGAATGGGTGAGGCATTAGAACAAAGCAAGTTGGTAAACTGGAAAAGAGATATGAAAACATTACCTAGAGTGCTGCACGGAAAGAAAACAAGGACGGTATGAAAGAGCAGGGAAATGAAAGATTCTATCATGCATCCAACTGAGCCCCAGAAGAAGAGAACATTTTACAAGGTAAAAGGGACTGATGAACCTATTTGCAGGGCAGGAATGGGGACACAGACACATAGAAGAGACTTGTGGACACAGGAGGGGAAGGAGAGGGACGGACAGATTGAGAATAGCATGGAAACATACACATCATCACACATAAAACAGACACCCTGTGAGACTGCTGTATGGTGCAGGGAGCTCAAAACTGGTACTCCGTAACAATCTAGAGGCATGGGATGGGGTGGGAGGTGAGAAGGAGGTTCAAGAGGGAAAGGACATATGTATACCTATGGCTGATTCATGTTAATGTATGGCAGAAACTAACACAATATTGTAAAGCAATTATCCTCCAATTAAAAGTACCCCAATGTTCATCACAGCACTGTTTATAATAGCCAGGACATGGAAACAACCTAGATGTCCATCAGCAGATGAATCTATAAGAAAGCTGTGGTACATATACACAATGGAGTATTACTCAGCCATGAAAAAAGAATACATTTGAATCAGTTCTAATGAGATGGATGAAACTGGAGCCGATTATACGGAGTGAAGTAAGTCAGAAAGAAAAACACCAATACAGTATACTAACACATATATATGGAATTTAGAAAGATGGTAATGATGACCCTGTATGCAAGACAGCAAAAGAGACGCAGATGTGTAGAGCAGACTTTTGGACTCTGAGGGAGAAGGAGAGGGTGGGATGATTTGGGAGAATGGCATTGAAACATGTATACTATCACGTAAGAAACGAATCGCCAGTCTATGTTCGATGCAGGATACAGGATGCTTGGGGCTGGTGCACGGGGATGACCCAGAGAGATGATATCGGGTGGGAGATGGGAAGGGGGTTTTGTTTGGGAATTCATGTACACTCGTGGCAGATTAATGTCAATGTATGGCAAAACCAATACAGTATTGTAAAGTAAAATAAAGATAATTTTTTTAAAAAAATTTTAAATGAATAAATGAATAAAATGGATAACCAAGTGATAATTTGCCAAGATGTCTGATTTGTGAACTTTTCTGCAAGTTTTTTTTTGATAAGAACATGATTAAACAATGCTTCTGAATGATTTTTAAAAACAAAATGGAAAAAAACACAGAAGGGATAGGTTTGAAGATACAATCAGTGGAAAAATTTTCAGAACTGATAAAGTATACACACACACACACACACACACACACACACACACGAATAGGAAGCTGCACAGAAACCAAACAGGACAGACCATGAGATACACATTGGGGCACTTTTTAAAAAGCTACAGAATACTGAAAACAAGAAAAGAAACATCGAAGCAGATGGAGAGAAAAGACAGGTCATTTACCAGGAATGATAATTATACCCATAACCCACTCCTCATTGGCAGCAGTGGAAGCCAAAGATTGAGCATTACTAACTTCACAGCCAGACAGAATATAACTGCCAATCCAGAACTGTAAATCTAGTAAAATTATCACTTCAAAATGGGAGTAAAATGAAGATATTTTCAAAGGAACAAAAACTGAGGGAGCTTACCACCAACAGACTTTCACCAAAGGAACTTTCAAGTTATGTATTTTGTGAACAAAAACAATGATCCTAGAAGTGTTATACACAGTTAACATAGATTTTTGTAGTCATGATTGCACAGTCCTGTGAATATATTAAAAATCATTCAATTGTACCCTTTAAGTGGGTAGAAAGTATGGTGCAGGAATTATATCTAAACAAAGCTGTTTTTCAAAACCATAAGGGACAAAGACAGTATGACTTGAAAACTTGGCAAAAATAAGTATCTGGACTTCATTATTAAACCTTTAATCTTGCTGGGGTTTAATGTACAAAGACAGTTACATTGACGTGCATCTCAAGAGGATAACAGAAACATACTTAGAGCTGCCTATAAATCAAGAATATTTTTTAGTGAAAGCTTATAAGCTTTTCGGCTTATATTTTATTAATTAAATTAATATATAATAATAGCTCAGTTGGTAAAGAATCCACCTGTATTTCAGGAGACCCCGGTTTGATTCCTAGGTGGAGAAGATCCCCTGGAGAAGGGGAAGGCTACGCACTCCAGTATTCTGGCCTGGGGAATTCCACAGACTGTATAGTCTGTGGGGTCGCAAAGAGTTGGATGTAACTGAGCGACTTTCATTTTTCAACCATTTTTTTTAAAGGATAGACTAAAATAACTTCTTGAGGATGGTAAATATATATATTTTTTTCAAAAACAAAATCATAAATTCAGATAAGTCACATTTTCATCCCTGTTTTCTGAACTGTTCCCTCCCTCCCACATTGGTAATTAATGCTTGATTTCTATTTCCCTCATTTCTCAAAAAACTAATTATTTCAGAGTTGAAAAACTAACATAACCATATTTCATTGTATTACATAAGAAAAGCACCATGACATTTTGATATCTGTATCCAGAACAAGCTTGAAAACCATCATAAATTTAACCGCAAACACTGGGCATAAACAAGAGTTTTCGACAGCCTTCAGCTCAGTTTAGGTCAGTTCAGTTGCTTAGTCATGTCCAATCCTTTGCAACCCCATGGACTGCAGCATTCCAGGTCACCCAGTTTATCACCAACTCCTGGAGTTTACTCAAACTCATGTCCATTGAGTCTGATGCCATCCAACCATCTCATCCTCTGTCATCCCCTTCTCCTCCTGCCTTCAATCTTTCCCAGCATCCCCGTCTTTTCAAATGAGTCAGCTCTTTGCATCAAGTATTGGAGTTTCAGCTTCAACATCAGTCCTTCCAATGAATATTCAGAACTGATTTCCTTTAGCATGGACTGGTAGGATCTCCTTGCAGTCCAAGGGACTCTCAAGAGTCTTCTCCAACACCTCAGTTCAAAAGCATCAATTCTTTGGCACTCGGCTTTCTTTATACTCCAACTCCCACATCCATACATGACTACTGGAAAAACCACAGCTTTGACTAGACAGACCTTTGTTGGCAAAGTAATTTATCTGCTTTTTAATAAGCTGTCTAGGTTGGTCATAACTTTTCTTCCAAGGAGTAAGTGTCTTTTAATTTCATGGCTGCAGTCACCATCTGCAGTGATTTTGGAGCCCCTAAAAATAAAGTCTGTCACTGTTTCACTGTTTCCCCATCTATTTGCCATGAAGTGATAGGACCAGATGCCATGATCTTAGTTTTCTGAATGTTGAGTTTTAAGCCAAATTTTTCACTCTCCTCTTTCACTTTCATCAAGAGGCTCTTTAGTTCTTCTTCACTTTCTGCCATAAGGGTGGTGTCATCTGCATATTTGAGGTTATTGCTATTTCTCCTGGCAATCTTGATTCCAGCTTGTGCTTCATCTAGTCCAGCATTTCTCATGATGCACTCTGCATTTAAGTTAAATAAGCAAGGTGACAATATACAGCCTTGATATACTCCTTTCCCAATTTGGAACCAGTCTGTTGTTCCATCTCCAGTTCTAACTGTTGCTTCCTGACCTGCATACAGATTTGTCAGGAGGCAAGTCAGGTGGTCTGGTATTCCCATCTCTTTCAGAATTTTCCAGTTTGTTGTGATCCACACAAAGGTTTTGGCATAATCAATAAAGAAAGACGAAGACTTTAAAAAAAAATTAGACTTTACTTTGAATTACCATAGGATCCTGCAATCCCGCTCCTGCACATACACCCTGAAAAATCTATAATTTATAAAGATACATGCAGCCCAGTGCTCTCTGCAATACTATTTACAATAGCCAAACTATAGAAGCAATCTAAATGCCCAGAAACAGATGAATGGATTAAAAAAATGTGTTTTATAAATATATTCAAAGGACTATTACTCAGTTCTAAAAAGGAATGAAGTAATGCCATTTGCAGCCACATGGATGGCACCTAGAGATGATCATACTAAGTGAAGCATGTCAGACAGAGGAAGACAAACATCATATGGTATCACTTACACATGGAATCTAAGAAAAAAAAAGATATAAATAAACTTAGCTACAAAACAGAAACAGACTCACAGACATAGAAAGCAAACTTATGGTTACCAAAGGGGAAAGGGAGGAGGAATATATTAGGAGTTTAGGATTAACATATATTCACTACTTTACATAAAATAGACAACCAGCAAGGACCTACTGTACAGCACAGGGAACTATATTCAATATTTTGTAATAACCTATAAAGGAAAAGAATCTGAAAAAGAATATATATATATATATATAGGCTTCCCTAGTGGCTTAGATGGTAAGTAATCTGCCTGCAATGCAGGAGATGCAGGTTTGATCCCTGGGTTGGGAAGATACCCTAGAGAAGGGAATGGCAACCCAACCCACTCCAGTATTCTTGCCTGGATAATCCCATGGACAGAGGAAACTGGTGGGCTACAGACCATGCAGTCGCAAAAAGTTGGACATGACTAAATGACTAACACACAATGTGTGTGTGTGTGTGTGTGTGTGTGTGTGTGTGTATAACCGAATCACTTTACTGTACACCTGAAACTAACACCACATTGTCAGTCAACTATATTTCAATCAAAAATACTTTATCTTTTGAAAAAGATTTAGATTTACATGAAAAACATGAGCAGACAGCACAGAGAGTTTCCATATACCTCTCCCCTCCCCACAATTTCTTTTATTTTTTTACTGAAATATAGTTGGGTACAATACTATGTTCATTGCAACTGTACTACACAACAATTTGACATCTGCATACATTATGAAAAGATCATCATGGTAAGTAACCATGGTAAGTAACAATAGTACCCACCTGTCCGCATACAAAAAGTTATTATAATATTATTGTATGCTGTATTACATATTCTTTATTCTATATATTACATCCTGGTGACTTATTTCACAACTGGAAATTTGTACTTCTTAATCCTTTCACCTATTTGGCCCCCACATCCCTCCGTTCTGGCAACCACTCATTTGTTCTCTGCATCTATGAATGTATTTTGGTGGGGAGCAAAGCTTCTTTTGATTAAAGGAGAGTTTCTGGTCAGTTTGCACAGGAAGAGACATCTGGGAGCCAGGGGTACTTTGAACACCATGTTTGAAATTACCATCTACTTCCATCAATGCTTGCAACAGTGTGCAAGGAAAACAGATTTCAGAGCCAAGTATTTCCAAGCTGTGATACGCTGAGCAAGTTGCTTCACCTATCTACACTTTGCTTTCCTTGTTAAAAAAGAAACAAGGATGAGGACTTCACTGGTGGTCCAGTGGTTAAGAATCCACCTGCCAGTGCAGGGGATACAGGTTCCTTCCCTGGTCTGAGAAGCTTCCATGTGCCATACAGCAACTGAGCCACGTGCTGCAACTACTGAAGTTGCGCACCCCCCACCTCCCAGAGCCCATGCTCCACAGCAAGAGAGGCTACCACAATGAGCACCACAACTAGAGAACAGCTCTTGTTTGTCACTGGGTTTCCCTGGTTGCTCAGACGGTAAAGAGTCTGCCTGCAGTGCAGGAGACCCGGGTTTGTGCTCTGGCTCAGGAAGATCCCCTAGAAAAAGAAATGGCAAATGACTCCAGTATTCTTGCCTGGAAAATCCCATGGACAAAGGAGCCTGGCAGGCTACAGCCCACGGGGTCGCAAAGAGTCAGACACGACTGAGCAACTTCACTCACTCGCTCGTCACAACTGGAGAAAGCCCACACACAGCAACAAAGACCCAGCACAGCCAAAGACAGTAAACAAATAAATAGAATGAATTTTTAACAAATGCTTTATTGATAAAAATGCTAACCATAATCTGAAAAAAAAAAAAGAATGATACTGCTCACTGTTTCAGATTGTTCTAGGGACTGTGTTACATGACGCACTGATTCAGAACCCACAGAAGAAGCACTAGGCTGCTGCAGAGGCACTCCAAGATGGAGGCTAAAATTCCAACCCAGGACCACAGAGGATGCCAACTTCATTTCAACTGTGATCAGCAGGTCAAGGCATGGAGGGAGACCATCATCCCCTTCTGAGTTAGGCCCCTGCTGTATACAGAATTAAAAGCTCCATCTCTCTACTCTGAAAGCATGTAATATCCCAGAGCATCAGCCGATGAAGTCAGTTTAAGAAAATGATGCAGAGCGGTATGGCCAATTCACAGTGGAGAACAGAAAAGACTTAATGCAAATGGAAGGCAAATGCTTTTTAGCTGAATTGAATCTGTTCAGGTTGACTGTTGAAAAAATAAACATGCAGGGTTATTCTTCCTCTTCTGCCATTAAAATGTGCTTCCTCTAAAAGGAAAGCCTCCCATTGTTTGGCTCACAGAAAATGTTACAGTTCTTAATCTTACTGTACAAAATCTTGGGCTTTCTTAAACAGCCAGCTCTCAATGTGCATCGTATTTAGCTGGCAAGGCGGTCATAGAATATCTCTAAGAAATCGCCTGGGAAATGTATCCGTGGGTTTTGCTGTACAACAGTAAAACTTGTCGCCACACATGGGGAAGGAACATTGGCCAATTATGGTCCTAAAATGAACTGCCCGTTGCTTCTTCTCAATTTCTTAAGCCAACTTCCTTTCCAGTTTATTTTCCATATGTGACAATTCTAGGCCACCCCAAGCTGTTGCACGTTCAGACCACATTTGTGAGGAAAGGTGCAATTGAACTTTGCAAATGGAAAAAAGAGAGAGAGAGAGAGAGAAAGAGAGAGAGAGAGAGATCAGCGATTAATCTGGGTCCTCACAGAAAAGAAATGGGCTATTTTTGCTTTTGAAAGCTTTTTGAAAAGGACTTCACTCCTAGAAACTGCTCTATCTCTTTGTAAGCAAGTTGGCTGGCACAGGTAAAGAAACCAAAGGTGAGGGTCCTGCCAGAGGGGGCCTGAGGGATGGAAAGAAGTACAGGGATTGACTCAGGCAGACTTCAAGCCTCCCCTTCTTACCCTGAGTCTCCAGCCAAAGCTGAGAAAAGGTTTTGCAATCACCATAGTGATTTGAGCAAAAACAAGCCTGTCTATTTATGCATGAGTTCTGCTAGGCAGGCCTGAAATAATATAGTCAAAAGTAGGCCAAAATTTCATAAAAATATAGAAAATGTAAACCTGGCAATCTGGCAGCCCTGGTACCTAGAAATGCCAACCTGTGTGTTCTTTCAGATAACATGACACATTTGTGGGTTTTCACTTAAGAGTCAGAAAAATCAAGGATGTGCTCCTTGGACAAGTTCCACTGTGGCAGAACCCCCCAAATAACTCGGGGTGGGGGGCAGGTGGCCATGAGAATCAGGAGCACAAGAGTCATCATTAAATGAGACTGGACCTCCAACCCCAGAAAGGGCTTCTATTGGTGGGAAGCCAAAGAGACTTACCCCAAGACGCCCAATTCCATCCTGATAGCATCACACTGGTACCTGTATTTCCTTCCTACATGCACTCTCATCAGCATCCACCACACAGGAACTAAGGTAGCTTAGGAAAATACATTTCTTAAATTTATAACCAAAAAAATTTTAAATAAATACATTATGATAATGTTACTCAAACTGGTACATGAGATTTTAAGTGATATATAAATTCTTTTTTTTTTTGAAATTTTACTTATATTTTATGTACATTTTTTTAAAATACAGCACAGGACTTCCCTAGAGATGCAACAGACAGGAGTCTGCCTGTCAATGCTGGGGATGTGGGTTCAATCCCTGGTCCAGGAGGATCCCATCTGCCCTGGGGCAACTGGGCTTGTGCGCCACAACTACAGAGCCTGTGCTCTAGAGCCTGGGAGCTGTAACTACTGAAGCCCACATGCCTGAAGCCCACACACCACCACCAAGAGAAGCCACTGCAATGAGAAGCCTGCACACTGCAAGCAAGAGTAGCCCTGGCTTGCTGCAACTGGAGAAAAGCCTGTGCATAATAATATTAAGCATTATATTAATAGCAAGATATTAATAGCAGTAATATAATAATAGTAAATAATAATAAAACAGTAATTGAAAAAAACAGCACATAGAATCCATGGTTTCACAGGTACTAGTTACTTAGAACAAAGTTAATTTTTTTTAGAATTTCAAAATGAGCTTTATTAACAGAAACAGTAAGTAAAAAATGAATACTTGTGCTGCTCTACAAAAAAACCCAGCAGTGCAAGCATTCAATGTAAAATGGGCAAAAATATGAAATTGGTACATGAGAGATGGATTTGGAAGACACATAACGAGAAGCTAGTATCATGAAGAGATTTCTGTTTCCAGTCAAGCCCTAAGGTCCTGGCCTAGGAAAGAAGCACCTTTGGTTTTCCTGTCCCACAAAGTTTGCTGAGAACTACTTTTATGGGTGGACAGACCTCATTTGAGGACAGACCACAGTTGAAGACAGACCTCCACTGTGCACGGACTCTGGGTAGATGCTCCTCTCAGCCTGGGCATCTCCAAGAGGAAGCTGCCACTCATCACTGAACTGGGAGGATATCCCTTCTCCACCAGAATGAAAGCCACAGGCCTTGTCTCTCCCAAAGGAAATACTCTAGCTCTTTATAGCAGGGGTCCCTGCAAAAGTCACAAATCTCTTTCTGTCTGTTTAGGCCCTCAGTAGTGCCTGGCTCTTTGCAACCCCGTCCATGAGATTTTTTCAGTGAAGAATACTGGAATGGGTTGTCATTTCCTCCTCCAAGGGATCTTCCCAACCCAGGGATCAAGCCCATGTCTCCTGCATTACAGGTAGATTCTTTCGCTGCTGAGCCATCAATGAAGTACCCCCGCCAAAGCTTTAGAGACTGTATCTGGGTGAGAGGCAAGGGACGAGCCCTTGAGTCAGAAATTAAGCCCTTGGCCCAACCTTCCAGTTCTCTCATCCTACATGAGAAACCAGATTTTCCAAGGTCCTAACTCCTTAACTCTCCCTCCCATCAACCTCTCCTCCACCCAGTGTCCCTCACTTATTTCTCCCATCCTACCCCACACATCTCGTCCTCTCACACAGTTCTGACAATGAAGAAAGCCTAGTCCAAGTTCTTTCTTCCTAGTGCCTGTATGTGTGTGTTTGGAGGATAATGAAAGGGGGAGGGGGTTTCTCAGCTACAAATCCACACTATAAATTTACTAAAGTTGCATCATAAATTTTGTTCTGGATTTCCTTTCCATCAAAGTGAAAGAGGGAGTGGAATTCATCACGGTTCCTCAGAGGAAGGTCTTCTTAGCTCTTCATCTAGTCGTTCAGTCACTCAGTCACGTCCGACTCTGCAACTCCATGGACTATAGCACTCCAGGCTTTCCTGTCCTTCACCATCTCCTGAAGCTTGCTCAAACTCATGTCCATTGAGTCAGTGATGCCATCCAACCATCTCACCCTCTGTCGCCCCATTCTCCTCCTGCCTTCAATCTTCCCTGGCATCAGGGTCTTTGCCAATGAGTTGGCTCTTTGGATAAAGTGGCCAAAGTAATGGAGCTTCATCTTCAGCATCAATCCTTCCAATGAACATTCAGAGATGATTTCCTTCATCTAGAGTGATCTTTATATTGAGGATATCAACAATATTCTCTATAAAGAATGTCCGCAGTCTTTCTTTGGCAGCTGCTAATGCAGAATCCGGAGAAGGCAATGGCAATCCACTCCAGTACTCTAGCCTGGAAAATCCCATGGACAGAGGAGCCTGGTAGGCTGCAGTCCATGGGGTCTTGAAGAGTCGGACATGACTGAGCAACTTCACTTTCACTTTTCACTTTCATGCATTGGAGAAGGAAATGGCAACCCACTCCAGCACTCTTGCCTGGAGAATCCCAGAGATGGGGGAGCCTGGCGGGCTGCTGTCTATGGGGTCGCACAGAGTCAGATACGACTGAAGTGACTTAGCAGCAGCAGCAATGCAGAATCATCTGTGTACGCTGAAATGACCTCACACACATCACTGCAGTTATCTGTTTTTATGTTTGTCTCCTCTGTCCAGACTGTAATTTCTTGAGGGCAGGTCATAGGTCCCATACACTTTTCTAATCTTCAATGTCAAGAATTACGTAAGGTTTTCAAAGTGTTTGCTAAGGGAATAAATTAATAATCTTAATGACAGGAATGTCTGAAGATGAAGGAACCAAAATGGTAGGTTGAAATAGGAGATGCAGTTTTCTTTTTGAAATCAACAATTATATTATTTTTGACTAAAAGTTTACCAGATGCTATAAACAGCACACGGGAGTGCCCAAGGTGCCCAGATAACTGTTCAAGTCGATCAAAGTTATTATCTGTTTGCTCAGCTTTCCCCTGCATCCCCCTGTACATGCTTAGCTTCCACAGATTCCATGTGACTATATTTATCCCTCTGCTTCATTTTGGATACAATATGGGCAGACGAACCTATAGGTAAAAAAGGAAATAAAATCATGAGGCAGGATGACCTAGATTACTTTTTACCTAGATTATCTTTGGGGTCCCTCAGGCTTGCACTGTATCTGGGCCATTCGACTTGAGTGACAGGCAGACCAACGAATGTACTAGACTGTCTTTAACTAGCAGTTATATATCATAATAAATAATCTTTTTAAAACAAAAACAAAATAAGAGGCTCTGGAGAGTGGGACTTGGAATACGGTCTGCTTAGTGACATGTGCTAAAAAAAGAAGACAGGATGTTTGGCACAAATGGAGACACTATTACATAAGGCTTTTGGGGGATAAAAGCAAAAAAAAAAAAAAAAAAAAACTAGAATCTTCCTCTTCTCCTTCCACTAGGATACATGCAGAATGGCAGGTTCCTACATAAAATGATTTGTATTAGTTTGCTAGGACTGCTATAACAAAATATCAGAAACTGGGTGGCTTAAACAACAGAAAATTATTTTTTCACATTCTTGGTGCTAAAAGTTCAAGGTCAAAGTGCCAGCCCTGTTGGTTTCTTCTGAGGCCTCTCCCCTTGGCTTGCAGATGATGGCCCTCTTACCATGTACAACTCTTTGCAACTCCATAAACTGTATAGCCCACTAGGCTCCTCTGTTCATGGGATTTTCCAGGCAAGAATACTGGAGGGGGTTGCCATTCTCTCTCCAGGGGATCTTTTCAACCTAGGAATCAAACCTGTGTCTCCTGCATTGGTAGGTGGATGCTTACCACTGAGCCACCTGGGAACCCCCCCCACACACACACCATTCACATGTCCAAATTTTCTCTTCTTACAAGGTCACATAAGATTGGATTAGGGCCCAGTCTAACAGCTACATTTTAACTTAGTACCTGTTTAAAGTCTCCAAATATACTCACATTCTGAGTTACTGAGGGTTAGGACTTTAGCAGACAGATCAAGAGGATAGGGACTTGGGCAGAGGGGCGGGGCGGGGGGGTGGTGAGGGGGGGTGCAGGGAACACACGCAGTTCAGCCCATAACATGAAAGCATACTATGTCCTATGAATTTAAAAAACCATGGTTTCAGGGACTTCCCTGGTGGTCCAGTGGTTAAGAATCTGCCTTCCAATGCAGGCAACACAGGTTTGATCCCTGGTCCAGGAAGTAAGATCCCACATGCTACAGGGCAACAAAGTCCATGCACCACAGCTAGCTACAGAGCCTACACACCGCAACTAAGACCTGATACAGCCAAAAAGAAATAAATATTTTTCAAAGAAATAAAGAAAGAAGATTTTAAAAATAAAATAAAAACTGCAGTGTCATCCAAATTGGTAACTGACTGACTCCTCAGTGCCAAGGCATTTTAGGATCATACTGAGGTTTAAGGAGGAACTAAGCAATGAGAAATTAAAGATCTTTCCCCAAGGAAGCCAAAGATGGCTGCAGATGGAGGATCAAGAGTTTGGATTATTTTAAAAATCTCAAGTTCACAATAGACCTGGGGCAACAAACTCAAATGGTTTTTGGTCAGAACAGATAACATCAACATGGACTGCAGCCTAGTTTAAAAAGAAATGGCAAAAGGAGGAGAGTGACAGGACCAAACTAGAGAGTCTAAGTCATAAAAGGCATCAAATTCGATTCTTCTCCCAATGCATCAGCCAGCTCATGAGTCTGGAACAAGACACTCTTTGCTACATATTCAAACATTCCCTAAACAGATATCCTTCTCATATGCCCTGTGATATCTCATTCTTTCCTCTTTGGTTTCCTCCAACCCCGTCCAGATAAATCCTTTGGTTTGGTGGCAGCTCAGGGCTTCAAGCTGCTGACCTGAAGTTGAAGCATTTTAGCCGCCAACTGTTCTGTTTCCAATCAGCGCCAGCCGTGAAGGCAGAGACTCTCTCCCATAGCGTGTCCATGCCTCGTTTCCATCCTCCTCAGGCTTGGTTGTCATAGGGACAGCAGTGTGCTTGAGGCCAGGGTGAAATTCCAGGACCAGAAAAGTAGAACATATGCAAACCTGCAGGGTCCACGAAGTGCTGAGTCAGAATCAGATGAGCAACAGAAACAGAAGATTCATGAAAGCCCTAGGAGAATATAAACTGGCATATTTGCAATCTAAGTCAGTAGTTTCTAACAGAAAGTAGATGAGGGGATATTTTAGATTCAGACACCTTTTCCAACACACACATGCCTACTACACCCAAGCTCCACTGAATTTTTATAACAGGTTAGTAGCCAATAGAGTCTCAGGGACTAAAGGAATCAGACAGAAGAATAGACTGAAGCAATCCGATGAGGAATGGTTACCTTTGGACGAGGATGAGATGGTTGGATGGCATCACTGACTCAATGGACATGAGTTTGAGCAAACTCTGGGAGATAGTGAAGGACAGGGAAGCCTGGCATGTTGCAGTCCATGGAATCGCAAAGTGTCAGTCACAGTAGAGTGACTGAACAACAAAGATATCCTTGGAGAACAAGGAGATCAAATCAGTCAATCCTAAAGGAAATCAACCCTGAATATTCACTGGAAGGACTGATGTTGAAGCTGAAGCTCCAAAACTTAGGCCACCTGATGCAAAGAGCCAACTCATTGGAAAAGATCCTGATGCTGGGAAAGATTGAGGGCAGGAGAAGGCAGTGACCAAGAATGAGATGGTTGGATGGCATCATCGACCCAGTGGACATGAGTTTGAGCAAACTCTGGGACATAGTTATGGACAGGGAAGCCTGGCATGCTGCTGTCCATGGGGCTGCAAAGAGTAGGACACTACCTAGCAACGGATCAACCAGCAGCTACTGATAGCTTACAGTGAATGATGTCCGATTCGTGATTTCTGAAGAAGATTTAGCTTCAGGATCAGGAACCCGGCTTGATCACTCAGAGCTTTTGTATGGCAGAAGTTTTATTATAGTTAAAAAGGAGAGAGAAAGCTTCTGACATAGATGTCAGAAGGGGAATGGAGAGTGCCCCACTCACTAGTCTTATCAAGGCCTTATATACCTTTTCACTCAGTTACCAAAAATAGAAAGGTCTTCTCTTTAGTTCTTCTTCACTTTCTGCCATAAGAGTGGTATCATCTGCATATCTGAGGTTACTGATATTTCTCCCAGCAATCTTGATTCCAGCTTGTGCTTCCTTCAGTCCAGCGTTTCTCATGGTGTGCTTTGCATATAAGTTAAAAAAGCAGGGTGACAATATACAGCCTTGACGTACTCCTTTCACTATTTGGAACCAGTCTGTTTTTCCATGTCCACTTCTAACTGTTGCTTCCTGACCTGCATATAGATTTCTCAAGAGGCGGGTCAGGTGGTCTGGTATTCCCATCTCTTTCAGAATTTTCCACAGTTTATTTTGATACACACAGTCAAAGGCTTTGGCATAGTCAATAAAGCAGAAATAGATGTTTTTCTGGAACTCTCTTGTTTTTTTGATGATCCAGGGGATGCTGGCAATTTGATCTCTGGTTCCTCTGCCTTTTCTAAAACCAGCTTGAACATCTGGAAGTTCACAGTTCACGTATTATTGAAGCCTGGCTTGGAGGATTTTAAGCATTATTTTAGTAGCGTGTGAGATAAGTGCAATTGTGTGGTAGTTTGAGCATTCCTTGGCATTGCGTTTCTTAGGGATTAGAATGAAAACTGACCTTTCCCAGTCCTGTGGCCCCTGCTGAGTTTTCCAAATTTGCTAGCATGTTGAGTGCAGCACTTTCACAGCATCGTCTTTTAGGATTTGAAATAGCTCAACTGGAATTTCATCACCTCCACTAGCTTTGTTCATAGTGATGCTTCCTAAGGCCCACTTGACTTCACATTCCAGGATGTCTGACGCTAGGTGAGTGATCACCCCATTGTGATTATCTGGGTCGTGAAGATCTTTTTTGTAGAGTTCTTCTGTGTATTCTTGCCATGTCTTCTTAATATCTTCTGCTTCTGTTAGTGAAGTTGCTCAGTCATGTCTGACTCTTTGGAACCCCATGGACTGTAGCCTACCAGGCTCCTCCATCCACGGGATTCTCCAGGCAAGAGTACTGGAGTGGGTTGCCATTGCCTTCTCCAGGGGATCTTCCTGACCCAGGGATCGAACCTGGGTCTCCCGCATTGTAGGCAGACACTTTACTGCCTGAGCTACCAGGGAAGCTTCTGTTAAGTCCATACCATTTCTGCCCTTTATTGAGCTGATCTTTGCATGAAATGTTCCCTTGGTATCTCTAATTTTACAGAGCTTAAGGACAAACATACCCTTGAGCAAGATGAGTTGTTTTATTGTGTAATCACTAGCTCTGGGCTTAAAGAAAGTTAGTCTTAAAGACTGTTGCCGTAACAACTCAGAGTTTAAGAAAAATGTCTTACATGACTAAGACAAAGCAATGTCGAAAAAAAAGTCTGTCCCTTTCTTCTCCTCGAGGTCCCTGGAACCCTTCCTCTTTAAGGGCTCCAGACCCCTTATCAACCTACCTAAGAATTAAGTCTCTCACTATCTTTATAATCCTCTCAATCTGACAGTATTAGGAGATAAAATTTATTCCCTGGTCTTTAGGTTTCTTTGCTAAGAAGATAACTCAGGGTTCCTGCTAGCTTCACTCATAATCACTCCACCTTAAGGGAGCTGGAAAGCCTCAACTTCTTGGTGAATTTGGGAATAATAATCTGGGTATGTTAAACTCAGTTCTCTGTTTCTTCCTTTTTAGGAAGCAGCTTGTCCTGAAACAGTCTAGAGTCCTCTACCCTATGGTGGGGGTGGAGGCAGGTGGGGGTGGAGGCAATGTGTCTGGCTTGGTCCAACACTGCATGAGTCTGTTGGCATCTGCCTGTCTAATTCTGGGGTTCAGAACTAGTAAGGTCACTTTGCTAACCAGAACTGAAGCCACATCCTCTGAGCCACTGTCAATATTGAAGATAATACTGTGTCCTCCATCTGTCATTTTCTTCTTTTATTTATCACTTTGTTCAGAGCCTGAGGATACAAAACTCCCCAATGGTGACATCAAATCTGGAGAGTCTTTTGTGGTAATACTGACAGAATACAAGATTGCTCTGTGCTGAACCAGACTGTAAGGAGTGGATTTAATGCTGTTGCATGACAGGTAATTTCCCTTATGAGTAAACACAAAGGTAAAAACACGCGCACACACGCACACACACACACACCACATGATTACATACATAGTATCTCCTAAGAGTCTGGATTTCTCTGGTTGTCCAGGAGTTTAGAATCCGCCTGCCAATGCAGAGGACATGGGTTTGATCCCTGGTCCAGGAAGATCTCACATAAACAGAGCAACTATACCCCTGCACCATGACTACTGAAGTTTGCACACCCTAGAGCCCATGCTCAGTAGTAAGAGAAGCCACTGCAATGAGAAGCCCACTCACCACAGTGAAGCAAGTCCTGCCTGCTGCAACTAGAGAAAAGCCCACACGCAGCAAGGAAGAACTAGCACAGCCAAAATTAAATAAATACTTTTTTAAAAAAGAAGAGTTCATCACAGCTTAAAAAAAAAAGTCTGTACGATTTCAAATCACAAACTAGAAGACTTCACAACCCAATCACTTAATATCATAATATCTGCCTACATATCAAATATCTTTGAAATCCATTTCACATTACAAAATATAGGCTAGTTTGAAAATTCATCCTCAAAGATCAAACCACTGCTTGTTGCTTATTGCTTAGTCTCTAAGTCATGTCCAATTCTTTTGTGACCCCATGGGCTATAGTCCATCAGGCTTCCCTGTTCATGGGATTTCCCAAGCGAAAATACTGGTCAGTTGCCATTTCCTTCTCCAGGGGATCTTCCTGACACAGGAACTGAACTCATGTCTCCTGCATTAGCAGGTAGATTCTTTATCACTGAGCCATCGGGGAACACCCATCAAACCATACATCAAACTTAAATGTTTTTCCTATAACCTTTAAAAGTGTTCCAAACTTTATCAAAGTCCATCAAATTTTTCTGAGGTTAGTATGCAAAATAACAAATACAGAAGCTCTAAGAAATCTAGCTGAAACGATAACCTTCTCAGTTTAGTCAACAGATATGATATTTATTACTATTTACTAAAAAGAGTGATTGGGAAATTCACTTATGTTTTATTTTTTTAAAAAAATAACAGATGAGAAAGATAACCTTCCAATTTGGGGGAATCAGGAGAGTTGCTGACAGAAGGAGGGGATGACTATAAACAGTTAAATATATTCTTTGGTTTTGGAAACTCAAGTCTCTCGAAAGAATGAGGTTGAATTACTCCGAAGAGGAGACATTTTGGATGCTATAGAGTTCTATGGTTAAAGAAGGAAGCTTCTTGACATAAACAAGTTTGGGGAAGAGAAGTATAGACTCGCTGTAACAGAGAGCACAGAACTCCTCCTAAGTATGGCCCCAGTTACTCACATAGGGAAATAGTGTTCAGTTCAGTTCAATTGCTCAGTCGTGTCCAACTCTTTGCGACCCCATGAGCCGCAGCATGCCAAGCCTCCCTGTTCATCACCAACTCCCAGAGTTCACCCAAACCCATGTCCATTGAGTTCATGATGCCATCCAACCATCTCATCCTCTGTCATCCCCTTCTCCTCCTGCCCTCAATCTTTCCCAGCATCACGGTCTTTTCAATGAGTCAGCTCTTTGCATCAGGTGGCCAAAGTATTGAAGTTTCAGCTTCAACATCTGTCCTTCCAATGAACATCCAGGACTGATCTCCTTTAGGATGTACTGGTTGGATTTCCTTGAAGTTCAAGGGATTCTCAAGAGTCTTCTCCAACAACACAGTTCAAAAGCATCAATTCTTCAGCGCCCAGCTTTCTTTATACTCCAACTCTCACATCCATACATGACCACTGGAAAAACCATAGACTTGACTAGACGGACCTTTGTTGACAAAGTAATGTCTCTGTTTTTTAATATGCTGTCTAGGTTGGCCATAACTTTCCTTCCAGGGAGTAAGCGTCTTTTAATTTCATGGCTGCAGTCACCATCTGCAGTGATTTTGGAGTCCAAAAAAATAAAGTCTGACACTGTTTCCACTGTTTCCCCATCTATTTCCCATGAAGTGATAGGACCAGATGCCACGATCTTAGTTTTCTGAATGTTGAGCTTTAAGCCAACTTTTTCACTCTCCTCTTTAACTTTCATCAAAAAAAGTGTAGGGTTCCTAAATATGGCCACCAGGAAGATGAATGTCGCCACTGTAAAACTTCGCACTGAGAGGTGCCTGTCTCTGAAAAACCTAGACCCTGCCCTGAGAGCAGCCACACGACTGACCACAGTGGGCATCTTTTTTTCAAGAACAGGGTAAAGTGTCTTAGAACTGAGTAAAATCTCTAGGATACTGTAAAAGGAGTCCAAATGGCAATTAGTATCGCCCTACTTGACAACCCTGATGAATGGGAACAAAACAAATATTATACTGTGTCTAGTATATTAAATTGCTTGTTAATTTATAGAAGGATCACACAGAGTACCCACATTCCACTGTCTGCCTGGATGCTGGCTTGTGTTTTGTCAACTGGCTTGTGGTGTTATCACTTCCCCTGAGGCTGGGAATGACATCTCCCAGGATACCCTTCCCATAAATTCCAGGGTTAAAGCCAGCCAGCCACAGTGACAGAGGTGGTAAAAGTGCCTGAAGGGCTCTAGCTTCAAGCTCTTTTCCCAGCTTCTGGCTATGTCAGTCAAGAGTAACCCAAGTCCACCACCAAATCCTAGACTGCATTTCCCACAGAGGCAGCTTCTGCAAACGTCTCCACCAGCTCCCCCTTCACATTCCCCTTCAGTATAATTTATCTTTGCAATGCTGCTTTAAACAGACACTTTGGGGGATTTTCTGCTTGGGGGATTTTTCCCATGAGTTTTGACCCAAACATTAACACTAAAGCTTCTGGCTTTTGTGTTAGTGGTTTTTCTGATTCTGATTCCACACATCCAGATCGTCACTTTCCTGGTTCCTCCTGCAAGTATGTAAGCGCTAATTTCTATGGTAAATCCCATGGTATTTTAGTGGCTGGTTTACTGAGTGACACTGCTGGTTCCAGCTTAGTACTGAATGTGGTTTCAGAAGAACAAGATCATAGGGAGGGGACTCTGACTTTTTTAAAATTAGCTATTTATTGAATTATGGTTGCTTTACAGTGGTGTGTTAGTTTCTGCTGGGTAGCAAACTGAATCGGTTACACATATAAATGCATTTATTCCCTATTCTTTGGATTTCCTTTCTATTTAGGTCACCACAGAGCATGAAGCAGAGTTCCTGTGCCTACAGTCTATTATCATGAGTTATCTATTTTATACATAGTAGTGTATATATATTAATGCCAATCTCTCAATTCATCCTATCCCACCTTCCTCTCTGGGTAACCATAAGTTTATTTTCTATGTCTGTGATTGTATTTTTGCTTTGCAAATAAGTTCATCTGTACCATTTTTCTAGATTCCACATACAAGTGATATTATACTAATCTGACATTTTCCTCCTCTGCTTTAATTAGATATAAAGAAATGCATGAGTGACCCTGTTGCTGTTAGTAAACAAGACAATAGTACTTCATAATATCCAGTGGCAAAAGTCACTTAATATCATATATGCAATGAGTCGCCAGTCCAGGTTCAATGCATGATACTGGATGCTTGGGGCTGGTGCACTAGTATGACCCAGAGGGAGGGTACAGGGAGGGAGGAAGGGGGGGATTCAGGATGGGGAACATGTGTATACCTGTGGTGGATACATGTTGATGTATGGAAAAACCAATACAATATTGTAAAGTAATTAACCTCCAATTAAAATAAATAAATTTATATTTTTTAAAAGTCACTTAAATTATCACTTAAGTCACCCACAATGGCATGCCTATCAAAGTCAAGGCTTGGGTGACCAAATTGCTGCCATCCATCAAACATCATCATGAAGAATAAAGACTATGGAGTTCTTTGTCTACCAGTGGAGCTCAAAGGAAAAAAAAAAAAAAAAGATCATCTCTGAGTTTAAAGTTCTCTCATCTTGACTCAGGTAAGAAGGCAAAAAACATTTAATGTTTCTGCAGGAAATACTCTTCTCCTCGTCATGCAGGGTTTTTATTTCTGAAAATGAAACCCCAAATCTGAATCTGTAGGTGATTGAATTACAATGCAAATTAAATTTGTAGCTTTAGGAGATCTCTTATGTTAAAGATATTGACTAGGAAAATAATGGGGTCCCGAAAACTTGGGCAGATAGAAAGGAACTGTGGGCCTTGGACACCTGAATTCCACTGAACTCCCTCTTCTAACAGAAATAGCTCTTCATCTCCTCTCCAAAGAGAGCAAAGAGAGCAGCTTTCCCTTATCTGAAGATACTGCAGTGATCTTTGCTGATGTAAGTGACCTTGCAGGGGAATGACGATCCTCTTTCAAGACTCATCTCCATGACCTCTCACTGTTTCTACACTTATAACTAGCCTCAGATCCTAGTAGGACCTATGGGACTAAGGACAAAGCATGGCCCAGTAAGAGGTCCCACACATGACGAAATATCAGGTTTTCCCAGTTTACAGTGATGGAAACCTGGAGAATAAAAATATGTATGGAAATGAATCTTATTGTAATGGCAGCAAAGCTAAGCCATCAGAAAGTACCCCCCACCCCCAGTTCTTTCATGTTGGATCATGCTGTCACTAGGACTGGAACCAATGGGAAGATGCTGCTGCTGCTGCTGCTGCTGCTGCTAAGTCGCTTCAGTTGTGTCTGACTCTGTGCGACGCCACAGATGGCAGCTCACCAGGCTCCCCCGTACTTGCGATTCTCCAGGCAAGAACACTGGAGTGGGTTGCCATTTCCTTCTCCAATGCGTGGAAGCGAAAAGTGAAAGTGAAGTCACTCAGTCATGTCTGACTGCTAGCAACCCCATGGACTGCAGCCTACCAGGCTCCTCCGTCCATGGGATTTTCCAGGCAAGAGTACTGGAGTGGGGTGCCATTGCTTTCTCCAATGGGAAGATGACAATAGTTAAATTTGATTTGTCTTGTTCTGATGAGCAAAACTGTGATTTCAATAACCTCCACAGAGTTGTGTGTCCTCAACTGATTTCCAGACTTTAGAGTATTCCCAGACCCAGAGTCCACTGATGAAGAAAAGGCCAGGTCCCCATTAAGAAGATCCTTGCTACCCTTTTAAAATGTGTACTATAAATCTTCCTTTCACACTTTATTAAAGAGACCAACAGGTTTCCCTAGTGGCTCAGTAGTAAAGAATCTGCCTGCCAGTGCCGGAGACATATAAGACACATGGGTTCAATCCCTGGGTTGGAAACATTCCATGGAGAAGGAAATGTCAACTACCTCCAGTATTCCTGCCTGGGAAATCCCATGAACAGAGGAGCCTTGCAGGCTACACTCCATGGGGTCACAAAGAGTCAGACACACCTTAGAGACTAAAACAACAACAATGTGACCAACAGCCATTTACCCAATTAACCATTTTCCAGAGAATTGTGCATTGGGTAAAGTAATTACCCACATTTTTCAGAGATTTCTGTTCAGTAGCTCACATCCAACATGAATTCCTAGGGACCCAAACTCAAACGTGGTCTACTACTCAGAGCACAGAATTAGAAAATCAGGTGGGAATTATGGCTTGGATTTCTCTCAAAAGAATCTCAATGATTCTCCATGGCTACTTCCTCAATCACAGAAGGTAATTAACAGAATAAGTCTTATGAACTGAACTGTGTCTTCCCAAAATTCCCATATTGAAGCCCTAAGCCCCTGCACCTCAAAATGTGACTGTATTTGGAGACAGGCCTCTAAAGAGGTGACTAGATTAAAATGAAGCCATTATAGAGGGCCCTCCTCCAATCTGACTGATATCTTTATAAGAAGAGGGGATTAGGACATGAAGAGAAATAGCAGAGATGATGTGCACACAGAAAGGCCACGTGAGGACAGAGCAAGAAAGGAGCCATCTTCAGGTCAAGAGGAGAGAGTCCTCAGGAGAAACCAACTAAAGCCAACACTTTGATATTGGACATCCAGCCTCCAGAACTGTGAGAAAATAAATTCCTACTGTTTAAGTCACCTAGTCTGTGGTGTTAGGTTATGGTATGCCTAATAGACTAATACCAAACTGATCCCCTAAGGAATATTAAGGGAAAGAGCAAGTGAAATTTTCTATAACATGTTTTCCATGATGGCCCAATGGATAAGAATCCGCCTGCTAATGCAGGAGACACGGGTTAAATCACTGATCTGGGAAGACTCCCACACGCCTCAGAGCAACTATGCCCATGTGTCCCAACTATCAAGCCTGTGCTCCAGAGCATGGGAACAACTACTGAAGCCTGAGTGCCCTAAAGCCCATGCTCCACAACAAGAGAAGCCACCACAATGAGAAGCCTGCACACCACAGCAAAGAATAGCCCCACTCACCACAACTAGAGAAAGACTGAACAGCAATGAAAACCCAGTACTGCTAACAATAAAAAATAAATAAACAAAATTATTTTTTAAAAAGTGATGCCCCAATGGCTCAGTGGATAAAGAATCTGTCTGCAATGCAGGAAACACAAGAGATGCATTTGATCCCTGGGTCAGGAAGATCCCATGGAGGAGGGCGTGGCAACCCACTCTAGTATTCTTGCCCGGGAAATCCCATGGACAGAGGAGGCTGGTGGGCTACACTGCATTGAGTCACAAAGAGTTGGACATGACTGAGCAACTAAGCACACAAGGAATTTTTTTTTAATCTTCTATAACTTTTACCTACAAAAAGAGTAAAGTACATTTCTGTAAGGACTGCAAAAATTAGTGTTACCATCAAGGACTTGAAGGATGACTTATGATTATTCCTATCAAGTGAAAAAGAAAAGTGAAAGTGTTAGTTGCCTCAGTCAAGTCCAACTCTCTGCAACTCCATGGACTGTAGTCTGCCCAGCTCCTCTGTTCATGAAATTCTCCCAGTGAGAATACTAGAGTGGGTAGCCACTGCCTTCTTCAGGGGATCTTTCCAATCCAGGGATCAAACCCAGGTCTCCTGCATCACAGGTAGATTCTTTAATATCTGAGCCATCACGGAAGCCCAATTCCTACCACATCCCCATTTAACCCACCTTTCTGGACTTTGAGAAAATAAATAGCTCTGAGAAATCTGTATGCAGGTCAGGAAGCAACAGTTAGAACTGGACATGGAACAACAGACTGGTTCCAAATAGGAAAAGTACATCAAGGCTGTATATTGTCACCCTGCTTATTTAACTTATATGCAGAGTACATCATGAGAAACGCTGGGCTGGAAGAAACACAAGCTGGAATCAAGATTGCAGGGAGAAATATCAATAACCTCAGATATGCAGATGACACCACCCTTATGGCACAAAGTGAAGAGGAACTCAAAAGCCTCTTGAGGAAAGTGAAAGAGGAGAGTGAAAAAGTTGGCTTAAAGCTCAACATTCAGAAAACGAAGATCGTGGCATCTGGTCCCATCACTCCATGGGAAATAGATGGAGAAACAGTGGAAACAGTGTCAGACTTTATTTTGGGGGGCTCCAAAATCACTGCAGATGGTGACTGCAGCCGTGAAATTAAAAGATGCTTACTCCTTGGAAGAAAAGTTATGACCAACCTAGATAGCATATTGAAAAGCAGAGATATTACTTTGCCGACTAAGGTCTGTCTAGTCAAGGCTATGGTTTTTCCAGTAGTCATGTATGGATGTGAGAGTTGCACTGTGAAGAAAGCTGAGTGCCGAAGAATTGATGCTTTTGAACTGTGGTGCTGGAGAAGACTCTTGAGAGTCCGTTGGACTGCAAGGAGATCCAACCAGTCCATTCTGAAGGAGATCAACCATGGGATTTCTTTGGAAGGAATGATGCTAAAGCTGAAACTCCAGTACTTTGGCCACCTTATGCGAAGAGTTGACTCATTGGAAAAGACTCTGATGCTGGGAGGGGTTGGGGGCAGGAGAAGAAGGGAACGACCAAGGATGAGATGGCTGGATGGCATCACTGACTCGATGGACACGAGTCTGAGTGAACTCTGAGAGAAGGTGATGGACAGGGAGGCCTGGCATGCTGCGATTCATGGGGTCGCAAAGAGTCGGATACGACTGAGCAACTGAACTGAACTGAAGGAATAACAATAATTCAGGTTTCAGCTTCAATTGCAACTTCTGGTCCAGATGTATTTTTTTTTTTCCTAACTGGAGCAAATAAACACAGACTTGAATTCTTGCTATTATTTCCAGGGGTTCAAAGGCTAGGGCACATTGAGATAGCCCCCCCTGAGATGGATGTGCTGCTGACCTTGTACCAGCTGTTACTAAAAGACAGATACAACAATACACACATCACTTGTACAGGCCGCTCTGACCCATCTGCCAAGTAATCTATAAAATTATCTGTTTTGAGTGAGAGTCACAGGAAGAGAAGGCTCTGCGCCAGATACAGCTTATCCTGCAAGCTACCCTACTGTTTGGTCCATATGACCCAGTAGATCCAATGGTGCCTAAAGAGATGCAGTAGGAAGCCTGTGGTCATTAAAGGTGAATCACAATATAGGCCTTTGGTATTTTGAAGCCATGAATCTTTACTTCAACTTCTACATACAACTATTCTCCATTTAACTATCCTCCCTAGCTTGCTCATAGGACCTAATACAAACTAAATGCTTGAACATGAACTAGCAATTTATCTGAGCCACCAATCATGAACCACCAAGGTTGTGAAAATAGGGGCCAGTTAGCTGATAAATGAAAAATGTGAGCCTGTTCTGCACATGGTTTTGTATAAATATTGATACAACCTATAAGTGGCTGGTCGGAGCACTGTAGTCCATTCAGGGATGGACAGTAGTAAAAGGAAACCATCCCAGCAGGCACATCCTTGGGCAGAGCACTGGATACACTCATTTTGACTGGAAGGAATGATTTCCAGAGGTACAGATCTACACTTATTCAAGAGCAGTGGCTAACCATTTCTCTAGGTGATTGGAGACTTGGGAAGAGCACAACTGTAACACTGATGACAACAAGGTCAGGGGAAGAGTTATCTGGACAGACCTCTCAGAATTGGCAAACCATGTGAGAATATCTGTGCCTCATGTAAATGATCACTGCAATTTGAGCAGAGAAGGCTCTTATGAATCAAACAGAAAACACGACCCACTTGGGAAGGTCAGTCACTTCTGTCACTGCCATACGGGCTCCTGAGTAGAATGACAAGAGCAACAGGAACAGAGATATATATATGAGTTCAGAAACACAGGCTTTTGCTGAGAAAGGTCAAACTGCAACCATGACCGGTCATCAGCAGGAACCAACACTGAGCTCTCAGTGTGGCAACTAAGAAGAAATGAAGGTACACTGATTAACTGAATGAGATCCATCACAGAAGAGGCATCAATCTGTTTCATTTCTTCATGTGGATCTGCCTTGCCTTACATACTTCTGACAAAACTAGTTTCCAGGTTATTATAGATCCTTTATTCACCCTCACGGTATTCCAACCAGAATTGCTTCTGACCAAAGGGCTCACTTTCCAGTGAACGAAATGTGGCATTATGCTCCTGATCAAAGGATTCCCTGCTTTCATCATGTTCTACATCACTCTGAAGAGGTTGGCTTGACAGAATAGAGGAGTGGCCTGAAGACTCAGTTATCATGCCAGCTTTTACAGCTCGGATATTGCTCTTAAGAGTCAATATATGCCCTGATTCAGCAAACAAAAGACAATACTCATAGCCAAGATTCATGGCCTGGGAATCAAGAAATACAGATGTGAGTGATACCTCACAACTTAATCTTCTAGTAGCAAAAATTTTACTTTCTCATGTCACATGGAGATCAGTGTAGAAATAACTTCACAAAGAATGAAGGACTGAGCCAAATCAAAAACAACATCCAGTTGTGGATGTGACTGGTGATGGAAGCAATGTCCAATGCTGTAAAGATCAATACTGCATAGGAACCTGGAATGTTAGGTCCAATAATCAAGGTAAGTTGGAAGTGGTCAAACAGGAGATGACAAGAGTGAACGTCAATATTTTAGGAATCAGCAAACTAAAGTGGACTGGAATGGGTGACTTTAACTGAGATGACCATTATATCTACTACTGTGGGCAAGAACCCCTTAGAAGAAGTGGAGTAGCCATCATAGTCAACAAGAGAGTCCAAAATGCAATACTTGGATGCAATCTCAAAAACGACAGAATGATCTCTGTTTCCAAGGCAAACCATTCAATATCACACTAATCCAAGTCTATCCCCTGACCACTAATGCTGAAGAAGCTGAAGTTGAATGGTTCTATGAAGACCTACAAGACCTTCTAGAACTAACACCCCAAAAATATGTCCTTTTCATTATAGGGGACTGAAATGCAAAAGTAGGAAGTCAAGAAACACCTGCAGTAACAGGAAACTTTGACCTTGGAGTACAGAATGAAGCAGGGCAAAGGCTAATAGAGTTTGCCAAGAGAACATACTGGTCATAGCAAACACCCTCGTCCACCAACACAAGAGAAGATTCTTCATATGGACATCACCAGATGGTCAATACCGAAATCAGATTGATAATATCGTCTGAGGCCAAAGATGGAGAAGTTCTATACAGTCAGTAAAAACAAGACCTGGGACTGACTGTGGCTCAGATCATGAACTCCTTATTGCCAAATTCAGACTTAAATTGAAGAAAGTAGAAAATTGAAAGTAGAAAATTGAAAACCACTAGACCATTTAGGTATGACCTAAATAAAATCCCTTATATTATATAGTGGAAGTTAGAAATAGATTTAAGGAACTAGACCTGATAGAGTGCCTGATGAATTATGGACAGAGGTTTGTGACACTGTACAGAAGACAGGGATTAAGACCATCCCCAAGAAAAAGAAATGTGAAAAAGCAAAATGCCTGTCTGGGGAGGCCTTCCAAATAGCTGTGAAAAGAAGAGAACCGAAGAGCAAAGGAGAAAAGGAAAGATATATCCATTGAATTAGAGTTCCAAAGAATAGCAAGGAGAGGTAACAAAGGCTTACTCTGTGATCAATGCAAAGAAATAGAGGAAAACAATAGAATAGGGAAGACTAGAGATCTCTTCAAGAAAATGAGAGATACCAAGGAAACATTTCATGCAAAGATGGGCTCAATAAAGGACAGAAATGGTATGGACCGAACAGAAGCAGAAGATATTAAGAAGACGTGGCAAGAATACACATAAGAACTCTACAAAAAAGATCTTCATGACGCAGATAATCACAATGGGGTGATCACTCACCTAAAGCCAGACATCCTGGAATGTGAAGTCAAGTGGGCCTTAGAAAGCATCACTACGAACAAAGCTAGTGGAGGTAATGGAATTACAGTTGAGCTATTTCAAATCCTGAAAGATGATGCTGTGAAAGTGCTGTACTCAATATGCCGGCAAATTTGAAAAACTCAGCAGTGGGCACAGGACTGGAAAAAGTCAGTTTTCATTCTAATCCCTAAGAAACGCAATGCCAAGGAATGCTCAAACTACCACACAATCGCACTCATCTCACACGCTACTAAAATAATGCTTAAAATCCTCCAAGCCAGGCTTCAATAATACGTGAACTGTGAACTTCCAGATGTTCAAGCTGGTTTTAGAAAAGGCAGAGGAACCAGAGATCAAGTTGCCAACATCTTCTGGATCATGGAAAAAGCAAGAGAGTTCCAGAAAAACATCTATTTCTGCTTTATTGACTATGCCAAAGCCTTTGACTATGTGGATCAAAATAAACTGTGGAAAATTCTGAAAGAGATGGGAATACCAGACCACCTGACCTGCCTCTTGAGAAATCTGTATGCAGGTCAGGAAGCAACAGTTAGAACTGGACATGGAACAACAGACTGGTTCCAAATAGGAAAAGGAGGACGTCAAGACTGTATATTGTCACCCTGCTTATTTAACCTATATGCAGAGTACATCATGAGAAATGCTGAGCTGGATGAAGCACAAGCTGGAATCAAGATTGCCGGGAGAAATTCAGTAACCTCAGATACGCAGAAGACACCACCCTTATGGCAGACAGTGAAGAAGAACTGAAGAGCCTCTTGACGAAAGTGAAAGAAGACAGTGGAAAAAGTTGGCTTAAAACTCAACATTTAGAAAACTAAGATCTTGGCATCTGGTCCCATCACTTCAAGGCAAACAGATAGAAAACAGTGGAAACAGTGTCAGACTTTATTTTGGGGGGCTCCAAAATCACTGCAGATGGTGACCGCAGCCATGAAATTAAAAGACGCTTACTCCTTGGAAGAAAAGTTATGACCAACCTAGACAGTATATTAAAAAGCAAAAAAATTACTTTGCCACCAAAGGTCCATCTAGTCAAGGTTATGGTTTCCAGTAGTCATGTACGGATGTGGGAGTTGGACTAGAAAGAAAGCTGAGTGCTGAAGAATTGATGCTTTTAACTGTGTTGTTGGAGAAGACTCTTGAGAGTCCGTTGAACTGCAAGGAGATCCAACCAGTCCATCCTAAAGAGGATCAGTCCAGGGTGTTCATTGGAAGGACTGTTGTTGAAGCTGAAACTCCAATACTTTGGCCACCTGATGCAAAGAACTGACTCATTTGAAAAGACCCTGATGCTGGGAAAGATTGAAGGCAGGAAGAGAAGAGGACAACAGATGAGATAGTTGGATGGCATCACCGACTCGATGGACATGAGTTTGGGTGGACTTCAGGAGTTGGTGATGGACAGAGAGGCCTGGCGTCTTGCAGTCCATGGGGTCGCAAAGAGTCAGACACGACTGAGTGACTGAACTGAACTACAACGTTGGGCTATGCCGATTTAGAAATCTTAGTTCCCAAAGAAGGACTGCTTCCATCAGAGGACACAGCCAAAGCTCCCCTGAACAGGAAGTTGTGACAACTGCCTGGATACCATAGGCTCTTTATTCCACTGAAACAAAAGGCAAAGAAGGATGTTACCACACTGGTTGGGGTGGTCAATTCTGACTATTAAGGAGGAACTGGATTTCTCCTACTACTATGTAGACTAGGAGGAGTATGTTTGGTACCTGGAAAATTCTCTGTAGTGCCATTTAGCATCACACACGCTGTGGTAAAAGTTCCAGGTCCACAACAACCCAATATAAGCAAGACTGTTGACATCAGAGACCGTTAGGGATTAATGCATTTGATCATAGAGAACCATGAGCAGCTCAGGTTCTTTCTAAGGAAAAGGTAACATGAAATGAGGAGCAGAAGAGGGAACTTTTAAATATCAGCTTCAGGACTTCCTTGTTGGTACAGTGCTTAAGAATCTCCCTTGCAATGTCAGGACTGCCAGTTGGATACCTGGTTAGGGAGCTAGGATCCCACATGCTTTGGAGCGACTATTCCCACATGCCAAAACTAAAGAGTTGGTGTTCTGCAACAAAAGATCCCATATACCCCAACTAAAACTCAATGCAGCCAAATAAATAAACAAGTTTTTTGTTTGTTTGTTTGTTTGTTTGTTTTAGGTAAAGACCAGCTTCACCATGTTACTACTGGCAGAAACTAGTAATGGTTGTTAAATATTTTTTCCTTAGTTTCATATGAATATATTCAAATAAATATGAACCAAGACTTTCCTCCCTCATTAACGTACTAGCTAATTCAAAGAGAATCAGGATTTAATGAGTCTCTCAAATGGGAACTGTGACGTAGTTAGAAGAGGAATTAACATTCCCAAAAGGTGGATAAAATGGTATATGAGACTTTTCTCTTTTGAGGGTAGGATTAGCATGTTTCTGTTTGTACAAGGGATAGTTTCATATCTTTTGATATGAAATATATGATAGAACACATATTACAGAAGCATGATTCTTCTATGCTTCTAAAATAAAATTATTTTCAGTTCAGTCGTTCAGTCGTGTCTGACTCTTTGAAACCCCATGAATCACAGCACGCCAGGCCTCCCTGTCCATCACCAACTCCCGGAGTTCACTCAAACTCACGTCCATCAAGTCGGTGATGCCATCCAGCCATCTCATCCTCTGTCTCCCCTTTTCCTCCTTCCCCCAATCCCTCCCAGCATCAGAGTCTTTTCCAATCAGTCAACTCTTCGCATAAGGTGGCCAAAGTACTGGAGTTTCAGCTCCAGCATCATTCCTTCTGAAGAAATCACAGGGCTGATCTCCTTCAGAATGGACTGGTTGGATCTCCTTGCAGTCCAAGGGACTCTTAAGAGTCTTCTCCAACACCACAGTTCAAATGCATCAATTCTTCGGTGCTCAGCTTTCTTCACAGTCCAACTCTCACATCCATACATGACCACAGTAAAAACCATAGCCTTGACTAGACGGATCTTTGTTGGCAAAGTAATGTCTCTACTTTTCAATATGCTATCTAGGTTGGTCATAACTTTTCTTCCAAGGAGTAAGCGTCTTTTAAGTTCATGGCTGCAGTCACCATCTGTAGTGATTTTGGAGCCCCCCAAAAAATAAAGTCTGACACTGTTTCCACTGTTTCCCCATCTATTTCCCACGAAGTGATGGGACCAGATGCCATGATCTTCATTTTCTGAATGTTGAGCTTTAAGCCAACTTTTTCACTCTCCTCTTTCACTTTCATCAAGAGGCTTTTGAGTTCCTCTTCACTTTCTGCCATAAGGGTGGTGTCATCTGCATATCTGAGGTTACTGCTATTTCTCCTGGCAATCTTGATTCCAGCTTGTGCTTCTTCCAGCCCAGCCTTTCTCAAGATGTTCTCTGCATATAAGTTAAATGAGCAGGGTGACAATATACAGCCTTGACATACTCCTTTTCCTATTTGGAACCAGTCTGTTGTTTCATGTCCGGTTCTAACTGTTGCTTCCAGACCTGCATATAGGTTTCTCAAGAGGCAGGTCAGGTGGTCTGGTATTCCTATCTCTTTCAGAATTTTCCACAGTTTGTTGTGATCCACACAGTCAAAGGCTTTGGCATAGTCAATAAAGCAGAAATAGATGTCTTTCTGGAACTCTCTGGCTTTATTTTATTTGAAGCTAAATATGTATGCAGAATGCTACATTGTAAAAGGAATTTGCTCTTGTTCAGTTGATCAGTCATGTTCAACTCTCTACAACCCCATGGACCTCAGCATGCCAGGCTTCCTTGTCCTTCACATCTCCTGGAACTTGCTCAAACTCATGTCTATTGAGTCGGTGATGCCATCCAACCACCTCGCCCTCTGTCGTCCTCTTCTCCTTCTGCCTTCAATCTTTCCCAGCATCAGGGTCTTTTCTAATGAGTCAGCTCTTCGCATCAGGTCACCAAAGTATTTAAACTTCAGTTTTAGCATCAGTCTTTCCAATGAATATTCAGCGTTGATTTTCTTTAGAAATGACTTGTTTGATATCCTGGCAGTCCAAGGAACTCTCAAGAGTCTTCTCTAATACCACAATTCAAACGCATCAATTCTTTGGCACTCAAACTTCTTTATGGTCCAACTCTCACATCCATACATGACTAATGGAAAAACCATAGCTTTGACTATATGAACCTTTGTTGTCAAAGACTGTGCTAAAGCATCTTTTGTCTATTAGTTCATTCATCTCCTGTCTATGCCTTGAAACTAAGTATGGTCTGGATTAGAGTTGACCAAGAGGGAAATTTGTAAGAAGTTCAGTAGTCAGAAGTGAAACAGGGGCCATTACTTTCAACAAGCAATGGCAGTGAGACACAGTGACAGATGGGCGTGGAGACGTACAGAGAGGTCTAGATCCCTCTGGTCTTCCTGACTCCCGACCTGCCCACTGATGGAGGGTCCCAAGCCAACCACCAGATGCTTGACTGCAGCTTCCACACCCTTCTCTGTGAACACCCCTTCCGGTAATGCAGTTCCATTCCAGTAACCTGAGGTGGCTCAGATGGTAAAAAATCTGCCTCCAGTGTGGGAGACCAGAGTTCTATCCCTGGGTTAGGAAGAGTCCCCGGAGGAGGGCGTGGCACCCACTCTAGTATTCTTGCCTGGAGAATCCCATGGACAGAGGAGCCTGGTGGGCTACAGTCTATGGGGTCACAGAGAGTCAGACATGACTGAGTGACTGAGCACAACCTGACACACAGCTTGAGGGACTCTCCTACAAACCCCAACCTGCACATTTTCACCAAACTCCATGTCTGAGGCTCCAAACTGTTTGGTCTCAGAACTTTGTTCTTTTATACTCTTAAAAACAAATGCAGACCCCCCAAAGAGTTTTACTATACACGGATCATATATGTAGAAATATTAAAAAATAAGAGGCATTTTTATTAATAAAACACAAAGTATACACACACACATTCCATGTCAATAAGATCTCAAGTCATGTAACCTCGGAAATTCCCCACCATACCCTCACGAGAGACTTGAAAGAGAAAAAGGAAAATATATCTCAGCAGCATTATTAATATATTTTGATCTTATAGGCTTCCTGAGTCTTCCCAGGTGGTACTAGTGGTAAGGAAGCCACCTGTCAACACAGGAGACAGATGCAGGTTTGATTCCTGGGTCAAGAAGATCCCCTAGAGAAGGGCATGGCAAGCCACTCCAGTATTGCGGCCTAGAGAATCCCGTGGAGAGAGAAGCCTGGCGGGCTACAGTCCATAGGGTCAGAAAGAGTCAGACATGACTGAAGCCACTGAGCATGCATGCACAGGCTTCTTGAAAGGTGTCTTTGGGACCCCTGAGCAGTTTTGGGAATGCCAGTGTGTCAGCAGACAGCACTCTGAGAACCCGTGTTCTGTGCCACTGTGGTTAGTGACTTGATTCTCTTCAGGTGTTCACTCTTCTCCCTGATCACATTTGTGTAAGCTCCAACTTATACAGCAAACTTTTTCTTCCCTTAATACTTTAACTAATTTGCTAGGGCTGCCTTAACAAAATATCACAAACAGGGTGGCTTAAATAGAATTTATTTTCTCCCAGTTTCGGAGGCTGGAAATCCAAGATCAAGATGCTCATAGTAGGATTTCCCTGGTGGTTCAGTGGTTAAGAATCCATCTGCCAATGCAGGGGACACAGGCTCAACCCCTGGTCCTGGAAGATCCCACACACAGTGGAGCAACTAAGCCTGTGCCCCACAACTACTGAGCCCACACTCTAGGGCCTGTGCTCTGCAACAAGAGAAGCCACCACAATGAGAAGCCCCTGCACCGCAGCTAGAGTAGCACCCACTTGCCACAACTAGAGAAAGCCCGTGCACAGCACCAAAGTCCCAGCACAATCAAAAAAAAGATGCCAGCAGGACACGTTTCTTCTGAGCCTTCTCTCCTTGGCCTGTAAGTGGCCCAAGAGGGTCTTGCTGCCTCTCTGTGCATGCACATCTCTGGGGTCTCCCCTGTATGTCCGAATTTTCTGTTTTTAAGAACACCAGCCATATTGGATTCATCCAATGGGATTCATAACCCACCGTAACACCTTCAGATGTGAGAGTTGGACTAAGGAAGGCTGAGTACCAAAGAATTGATGTTTTCAAACTGTGGTGCTGGAGAAGATTCTTGAAAGTCCCTGCAACAGCAAGGAGATCAAACCAGTTAAACCTAAAGGAAATCAAGCCTGAATGTTTGTTGGAAGGACTAATGCTGAAGTTGAAATTCCAACACTTTGGTCATCTGATGCAGAGCTGACTCATTGGAGAAGACCCTGAAGCTGGGAAAGGTTGAGGGTAAGACAAAATGGGGGCAGCAGAGGATAAGATGGTTAAATAGCATTACTGACTCAATGGATGTGAGTTTGAGCAAACTCTGAGAGATAGTAAAGGACAGGGAAGCCTGGCATGCTGCAGTCTATGGGATCAAAAAGAGCTGGACATGACTTACTGACTGAATAACAAGCTCTTTAAAATCCCATCTCTAAATACAGTCACATTCTGAAGTACTGGGGGTTCAAGCTTCAACATAAGAATTTGGAGGGGAACATAATCAGGCCACAACACCACTTTTGGTCACTCTGTTTTCCCAGCAACATTCTGATTGATACACTCTTAAAATCTTTGGCCACAGAACCTATTTTATGTGAACAGCTTCATAGTTTAGCCAGACAGGATGAATATTACAAGTCAGGACTGGTGGCCCATTGTAAACATGCTTTATCATAAAGAGGTCTTTTATATATAAATAATCTCCAGACATAATAAAAAAGGAAGAGTAACCAGGAACTAACAGAACTCATTCTCTTCTCTCCATAGACTAATTTCTCCTCAGCCCTTTTAAAATTCAAAAGGTGAAATGATAAGGAAAACTATGATCAAATATCAGTCCTGCAGCTTATAAAAAGTACTTTGTTCATGTTATCAAATTGTATATTATTGTTTCTCTGCATATTAGTTTACACCAGTGAACCAAAGGTTAATTCTGTCTGTAAATTAAATGGATTTGTAATTAGAGCCTTTGTTTAATTTGCTTTAAAGATCATTCCTGTTTATGTGTGGACCGCAACTCCATTTTTAAATGTAATTGCTTCTAAATCCCAGGGGAGGCTAATGTAGATTCAGACCAATACAGTTTAATAGCAGAATTATGATTAAGGATTAACAAGGTAAAATTTTATGAAGAAGAAAGAAAAGAGAAAGTGTTAGTAGCTCAGTCATGTCCATCTTTGTGACCCCATGGACTGTAGCCCACCAGGCTCCTCTGTCCATGGAATTCTCCAGGCAAGAATATTAGAGTGGGTAGCCATTCCCTTCTTCAAGGGATATTCCCAACTCAGGAGCAAACCCAGGTCTCCTGCATTGCAGGCGGATTCTTTACTATCCGAGCCATCAGGGAGTGCAACTTTGTGGCTTTTTGGCGGGTAGTTTCTGATTACCTGTTGCTGAGAAGTTAACCTCCAAAAGTCCTAGGACACAGCTTCTTCAGCCACGTTCACTGTGGAGAGTGTCTAGAATACAAACTCTTTATAAGTCTGTCTTTTCTCAGGCAGAACTCAGAAAGAAAGAAGAAAATAATTACAATCCAAGGAGTTTCGATTTTTTCATCTCTGAATTGGATGCGTTCAAAAAGTCATCTGCAAAGGTTAGAAGGGACTGAGATGGATTCCAGGATATTTCAATTACACTGTAGTGTGCGGCTCAGCCATGTCCTGAAGCCAAACTCTTGATCCAAACTTTTCACATCACAAATTCTGCCCTAAGCCAGTTCCCAGGCCAGGCAACTGTACATAGTACCCACTTATGAAGTCACTACATGTCACTGGACAAGAATGAGTTGAGGAAATGTGTTTTTATCTTGACTCTTCTCAGAGCCAACTGGTTATAGACAGAAAGAATAAACTCAGAAGGTGGGAGGTCAGAGGAAGTTAGACATCGTAACAGTCTGCTAACCCTGCCTTCCTTCCAAGGAGACTAACGTTTGATTGACCTCAAGGTTTTTTAGGTTTGGGGTTTTTTTCTTTTGCTAAGAGGGGAATGTGAGTTTCAAGCCAAAACTGATTTTCTGGGGATTATTTTAGAAAAGCTGAGAACTGCCACAACTGGCTCTCTTTCTGTATCCTCCTCTCACATCTTATTCAGCTACTTCTCAAAATAAAAGTTAAAGGAATATTCACAGAAGAGTAACAATCACTACATTATTACAACCATCCAATCTCTTCTGCTGCCCTCTCCACAGCATGAAGAGATTAAGCTAAGCTAAGTAGTTCTCTGAAAACCACATGCTACAGATTCAATGTTTGGGCACTCCCCCAAAATTCACATGTCAAAAGCCTAATCCCTAAAATGATGACATTAGGAGGTGGGGCCTTTGGGCAGTACTGAAGTCATGAGGGTGCGGCCCTTGTAAAGGGATCAGTGCCCTTATAAGAGAGACTCCTGAGAACTTCCTTGCTCTTTCCACCATGTGAGAACACAGTGAGAAGTAGGCAGTCTACAACCAGGAAGAGGATTCTCGCCAGAACCCTACCATGTTGACACCCTGATCTTGGACTTTCAGCCTCCAGAACTATGAGAAATGAATTTCTGCTGTTTGTAAGCCACCCAGGCTGTGATATTTGGTGGTGGTGTTGGTTGTTCACTGAGTTGTGTCTGACTCTTTGCTACTCCATGAACTGTAGCACACCAGGCTCCTCTGTTTATGGGGTTCTCCAGATTAAGCATACTGGAGTGGGTTGCCATTTCCTTCTTTAGAGGATCTTCCCAGCCCAGGGATCAAACCCATGTCTCCTGAAATGGCAGACAGATTCATTGAGCCACCAGGGAAGCCCTGAGATTTGATTATAGCAGCTGAAATGGACTAAGACAGCACATGCTCATCCCTACCTGAGCTTAAAACATGTGAAAGACTCTGCTTAAAGACTTACACCCCAGTAATAAGCACTAAACTGGGATTTCAGGTTTCCCAGGTATCTCCGTGGGTAAAGAATCTGCCTACAACATAGGAGACCTGGGTTTGATCCTTGGGTCGGGAAGATTCCATGGAAGAGAGCATGGCAACCCACTCTAGCCTGGAGAATTCCATGAACAGAGAAGCCTGGTGGGCTATAGTCCATAGGATCACAAAGAGTCAGACACGAATGAAGTGACTCAGCATGCACTCAAACTGAGATTTCAACTTAAAAATACTTTATTAAAATACAGCTATGTGACTAGACATGTGTTAAGTGTTAGTGGAGGTTACAATGAGAAATATACAACATGGTCCTTCCTGTCAAACAGCAGAAAACAAGATTACATTAAGTTTCTGCTAAACCTTGGGCTATTTTATATAAGCTTGTGCTCTTCATCTGGCACCTTTACACCATGGAGTATATCAAAGTAGAATTATGGTGGGACTGGACCTCATTTCATGAGTGTGTGTGTGTGCATGTGTTTGAGTGGAACTTCTCAGATCTACATATACACAATGACCTCATGGCCAAACTGTGAAGGTACAGAATTCAAAGGATTTAGCAGTTGGCAAATGTCAGCTGCAGAGATGGGGGAAAGAGCCTGCATATACAGAGGCAAACATGAAGAGGAGAGAGAGATGCCCTCAGAAATTTAATCATGCTGGACCCCCTATCTGGATAATTCAGGGGGAAATGAGAAAACTATTTCTGCAATTTTGTCCATTTTAGAGAGATTAGCAACATAATTGTCTTGACTCCCCTCTTCCCCCAGTGGGTGGAGACACAGCTGGGTTTTATGTAGAGGCCAAGCAAATTTTGATCTAAATGAAGGGTGAATTGCATCAGGGTTGCAACAATGAGACTCTACATTCCGCCTCTGCTCTTCTTGTAATCTGTGTTGTGAAAGACCTTTTTCTCTGTGCTGGGATATAATTAAAGCTTATCAAATTATCCCACTCGTTTCCCTCTACACAACTGCTCTCTGTATTGTGTTTCTGACTAATCTGCCCAGGTGTCTTTAAAATTTTCTCAAGAATAACTTTTGGACAATTCTTGAGGAGATCCATATATTTTGCAACCAAAGCTTCACTTTCGGTTGTACACAGCTTTCCTCTCCACATGTGTGATTTTGCCATAATCTAAAAGGTTTACTTTCCTTGTTCATTCATTCATTCAGTCATACTTGTTGAATAAATTGTTTCAGAAATATGGGGTGAGTGAGAGGGTAAATTTCTCTCCGTAGTTCTGGAACCAACATGCATCTATCAACTGGGTCTACCACAGAGAACTAGGATCAAGGAAACAAGAAAACTTTAGAAATGTACTTCTGCAAAATGTCTCCTTATAATATATTAGTCGCACATAGTTGAAGGAGGTGTTCTACAAAGATGATTCTGGGGCCTCACTTTATAATAGCAGCATGCTTTGAATTTTTTGTTTCGTTTTTTTAAATATTTTTAATTCATTAATTATTTTTGGTAGCACTGGGTCTCTGTTCCTACATGTGGGCTTTCTCTAGTTGCAGCAAATGGCAGCTGCTCTCTAGTTGCAATGAATGGGCTTCTCATTGTGGTGGCTTCTCTTGCACAGGGTTAGTTGCTTCACTGCACATGGGATCTTCCCAGACGTAGGATTGAACCCATGTTCCCTGCATTGGCAGGAGGATTCTTAATCCACTGTGCCACCAAGAAAGTCTATGGCTTGGATTTTGAGTCACCTTTACTCATGCAGTTCCCTTACATGGCAAAATGCTGTAGACATGTACACATCAATCTAAATGAATTTGTAGTTTGATCCTGACATCTAATTTTCCTGGTGATGTGAATATTTGTTTCTAAACCACCTCCAACATATGCATGGATTTCCAGAAATAAGCGTTCCTCAAAACTGTACGCATGATCATTCCAAGAATAAAAGCAAGAATTACCAATAGTCTGCTTTACCATAATTTTTATATAACTGACTAACCTTAATTCTTTGTTGTTTGTGAATATCTTTTCCTCATACACTTCTCCCATATGTGTCTTGCGCTTTATAAAAGTTCTTGCTGTGATTTCTGGGTGTGTTCAACGCAGAGAGGTTTTCTCTGTACTTATCAGTGTTTATGATATCTTTGAGTTAACATAATCTGTCAATCTGGCATGTTTTTCAAACACTTAAAATTCACTGAAAATTTGAAGGAGAAAATTCACTATGTCTCTAATTCTAACTGCAGCATAGGGTTCTATCCAATTTACCCAGAAGGCTTCAAGATATTTTTTAAAAATTAATCGCCCTCAAGGTCAGAATCAGCAGCTTTCCATCTAGACATAATAGTAAAAGTTAAAACTCTGCAACTCAAGAAGCTATGCTTTGTATTATAACTCATCAGAGCAAAAACTAAAAAAGCTAATAAAATATGCTCATATTTTCACAAGCTTAAAAAATTTTATAAATATTTGCAGTTATCTTTATTTCCATGTATACTAAGGACAAAAATATCAACTATACTTTATGGTAAAATGTTAGTTTAAAAAAACTAGGGACACTAAAATGTTAATAATCACGATCTCAGAGATCAAGCTAATTGATAATTTTGGGGGGGATATTTTTAAATTTTCTACATGAACACACATTACTTTGAAAATAAGTTTTAGAGCATTGCAAGTAACCAAACATCTGTCTTCCTATTTAAAGAACCAAATTAATTTCACATTTTTCATATCCTTAAATTCATTTCATCAGGAATTTTAGAGAAATATAATTTTTCTCTCAATAGTCAACAGAGCAATATTTTGCCTAGCAAATCAATAATTCATGGAAATTACCAATATAAGCTGGAAAGGATAATAGTAAATTGAAACAGATTAATAGAAATTATTAATTTAGTAATCACTGTGGATAAACATTAAAATCTAACTATGTTACAGAATTAAGGATTTATCTTCTTTAACTTCTTTTTATTAAAGATAAATTTTTTGTAAATCTAAGATATTCCTCCACTTCGAATAGATTACATAAGTGACCCTAAGCTGCACTGTTAAAATAGACATGAAAATCACCTGTACCCTGAAATATATATAATTATTAGTTACTATTTTAGAAAATGTGTGATTTAACATAAATGCAATGAATACTCAGGAAACTGGTGATGGAGAAAACTCAGAATTCACTTGTCATTATTACTAAAATTCATTTGCACAGTGTTTTATTTTAATGCATTTGTCAAGACCCATGCTATAATAGTAAAATTTTCCCAAAAGCAGCTGAACTAAAAACCTCAAATCATACAATACAATCCTGACAAGAAGAAAAGGGAAAACAATACAATTAGTCAATAGGTTTTTAGTACCCGTTTCATGCCCATCTGAAGCCTGCTCAACAAGAGAAAAATGTCTAGGACAAGGACTCTGTCTTAAGAAAGCTTATAGCTCATTTAAGAGATACAACATACCTCATTTAAAAAAATTCAAAACAGTTAGGCAGGAAATTTTATGCTTTGATTATAAGAACAATAGATATTCAGAGAAAAGGGAAAGCAGGGGCAGGCTGAATGGCAGTCATAAAAGGTTTTTTGAAGGAGAGAGAATTCAGGAAGGTCTAAGAAGGATTGATATGGTCTGATTAGAAGACGAGAGACATTATTTCAGAAGACAGAAGTTGACGGAATAAAGACAAGAAAGCCATTGATTTACATTTGATGGGTGAATGGAAGGCACAAGGAAGAGAGGAATGAGAACACGCGATGGGTAGAAGCAACAAGAGTGACGCACAGTAAGGTGAAGAGGAGAGGACAGGAACTATAAACCTGTCAGCACTCTGCCAGGCACACACAACCAAATGCCCCGAGTCTGGCCCATCTTCAGGCAAGGCTCCCCAGAGTCCCTTAGAGGAATTCAGCATCAATACGTGGTATCAAATACCAGGCTTGGTATGAAGTGAACATGAGTGGATGGCTTGGATCCTGTGCTTAACACAAGGCTTCATCTCCAGACACTCCTCCAAAGGATTATTTTGTTTTAAATTTGGCTCCACTGAGATACTGTTCTGTTCCTCGACTCTCCTTGTTCTTCCTTGGGCTCTAATTCATGGGTCTCAGGCTCATTAAGTAAAATAACCCTTCTGGCTCTATCTCTGTTGTGGGAATTGAGGCTGACCTTCCTCATAGTTATATTCTACAAAAGTCAGATAATTCATAATTTGAAAATCTATGAATAGATAATGCGATACATAAATGCTATGTCTTTTTCAACCAGTAGTAGGAACTTTGGTATTCAAGGCTTATGCAAATTTACTGAGTTAAAACTGTGTAATTTATGAGAGGAAACTTGAGTCTAAACTTTTCTGCTCAGGAATTTGCAATGAATGAAGGGGAAATCATTGGAATGAATATGGATTTGTTTGGAACAACGGAAACTCATATGCAGAAATGATCTATAGAGCATTCAATTCAGCTTCCTGCCAATGCTGAATTGCTTCCTACCATAAAAGCTCAGAGGTTAAGTTTAGACTATTTTAAACTATGATTCAGCTGCTACCAAAACGTCAAGGAGAGCTTGAATGAGTCCTGGGTGATACAGTTTAATGTGAAGTAGTGGCCTGATTCAGTCATCAATACGGTATTGTATATTTGAAAGTTGCTAAAAGACTAGATCTTTAAAGTTCTTATCATAAGCAAAAACAAAAATTCTAACTATATGTGGTGATATGTTAACTATATGAGGTGATAAATGTTATTGTGGTGACCCTTTCATAATATATACATGTATCAAATTTTTATATCATACACCTTGGAAGTTATATCATATTATGTATCGAATATAGCTCAATAAAACTGGAAAAAAAAAATTTATGGCCTTCTTCTGGAAACTGTACTACCGATCCACATCTGAACATATTTTTTGCCTGCAACTATGTAAAGTCCCTGATTAATCTGGTTAGTGGATCAATATTTTAGGATTATAGCCTGTCCCTGGGGAATATATTAAAAAGACAAGGTTTACTATTATATGTCTTAGCCTACAACATAAAACCTATCCCAGGACCAACACTTTAGCTGCCACATCAAAGCAAACCACAAACAACTAAGCACGTTGGAGACAATTTCCCTGCCCTTTCTCTGGCTTCTATAAAGATAACCCCAGCTGATTCAGCAGCTTTAGGGCTTCCTGGGTGGATCAGACAGTAAAGAATCTGCCTGCAGTGTGGGAGACCTGAGTTCTATTCCTGGGTTGGGAAGATCTCCTGGAGAAGGGAAAGGATACCCACTCCAATATTCTTGCCTGGAGAATCCCATGGACACAAGAGCCTGGCAGGCTTCAGTCCATGGGGTCGCAAAGAGCTGGACACAACTGAGCGACTTTCACACACACACACACACACACACACACACACACACACACACACACACACACACACAGCTGATGCAACACTTTACTATGTAATTCCCATGGTAAAGCTGAATGGATAAATAACTAAATGAACAAACTTAAATGCAGTCATAAGCCCAAATCTTTTGTTGTCAATGGACTTCTTAGGTGGTACTAGAGGTAAAGAACCTGCCTGCCAATACAGGAGACATAAGAGACTCAGGTTTGATCCCTGGGTCGGGAAGATCCCCAGGAGGAGGGTATGGAAACCCACTCCAATATTCTTGCCTGTAGAATCCCATGGACAAAGGAGCCTGGTAGGCTACAGTTCATGGCGTCACAAACAGTCAGACAGGGCGGAGCTAGCAAGCACGCATGCTCCAGCCTCAGATTCCTCACAAGATAGCGCTACTTACTCAGCAGAAAGCCTTGGATCCCAACTCCTTCCCATCATTTTCCTGGCCAAATGCAACTCATCTTTCAGCTCTCAACGCCAATGTTGCTTCCTCAAGACACCTTCTGATGCCCTTAAACAGATCAGTTCTCCCCAGTATGTGCCTTTATATTCCTGTGTAATTTTTATTCAGAGCACTTATCATGGATTATGATTAGCAATGGTACTAGCACATCAGTTCAGTTCAGTTCAGTTGCTCAGTCATGTCTGACTCTTTGCAACCTCATGGACTGCAGCACGTCAGGCCTCCCTGTCCATCACCAACTCCCAGAGCTTACTCAAACTCATGCCCATTGAGTCAGTGATGCCATCCAACTGTCTCATCCTGTCGTCCCCTTCTCCTCCTGCCTTCAATCTTTCCCAACATCAAGGTCTTTTCCAATGAGTCAGTTCTTCACATCAGGTGGCCAAAGTATTGGAGTTTCACCTTCAACATGAGTCCTTCCAATGAATATTCAGGACTGATTTCCTTTAGGATGGACTGGTTGAATATCCTTGCTGTCCAAAGGACTCTCGAGAGCCTTCTCCAACACCACAGTTCAAAAGCATCAATTCTTCGCAGCTCAGCTTTCTTTATCGTCCAACTCTCACATCCATACATTACACTAGTACATATTAGGCCATTCATAAGTCTGTAAGATTGAATGTATATTGGCTGTATATTGTCACCCTGCTTATTTAACTTATATGCAGAGAACATCATGAGAAATGCTGGACTGGATGAAGCACAAGCTGGAATCAAGATTGCTGGGAGAAATATCAATAACTTCAGATATGCAGATGACACCACCCTTATGGCAGAAAGTGAAGAAGAACTCAAGAGCCTCTTGATGAAAGTGAAAGAGGAGAGTGAACAAGTTGGCTTAAAACTCAACATTCAGAAAACAAAGATCATGGCATCTGGTCCCATCACTTCAAGGCAGACAGATAGGAAAACAGTGGAAACAGTGACAGACTTTATTTGGGGGGGGTGGGGCTCCAAAATCACTGCAGATGGTGACTGCAGCCATGAAATTAAAAGATGCTTGCTCCTTGGAGGGAAAGTTATGACCAACCTAGACAGCTTATTATAAAGCAGAGACATTACTTTGCCAACAAAGGTCCATCTAGTCAAAGCTGTGGTTTTTTCCAGCAGTCAGGTATGGATGTGAGAGTTGGACTATACAGAAAGCTGGGTGCCGAAGAACTGATGTTTTTGAACTGTGGTGTTGGACAAGACTCTTAAGAGTCCCTTGGACGCAAGGAGATCCAACCAGTCCATCCTAAAGGAAGTCAGTCCTGAATATTCATTGGAAGGATTGATGTTGAAGGTGAAACTCCAATACTTTGGCCACCTGATGTGAAGAACTGACTCATTGGAAAAGACCCTGATGTTGGGAAAGATTGAAGGCAGGAGGAGAAGGGGATGACAGAGGATGAGACAGTTGGATGGCATCACTGACTCAATGGACATGAGTTTGAGTAAGCTCCGGGAGTTGGTGATGGACAGGGAGGCCTGACGTGCTGCAGTCCATGAGGTTGCAAAGAGTCAGACTCGACTGAGTGACTGAACTGACTGAACTGAAGACTGAATGAGGAGCATGCAGTGTGTGCCATTCTATACCTGAAGTTTCTGTTTAACACAGATAGAGCACCCACATTCAAAATGCTCTTGGTTTTGATCTCAGATCACTGGCATTCCTGAGATTAAAATCTTGGAACCACCAAAAGACTTATCAAAAGAGAGAAATAAAGTACATGTGTTTAAAGTCTACTGATCATTTCAGACATATGAAGCTTTAGGGAAAACAGAGACTACAGGCACCAAGACCCATCATGGCACAAAGGGACTGTCCACCCCACTCAATCTTTTTTCATCCCATCTACACTCATTCAGATGGAAAGGGAATCTTTGAAAGACCAAGGAAAGAGGCAAAGACACTGTAAGTTTTTCTTTTGTTTTCTTTCAAACTGAAGAGTGTGTGGATATTAGTAAGACGAGATCTTTATTTTATCTCTCTAGATGTTCCACTCTAAACCATCTAGGACAGATAATCCACTGTTAAAGAAGATTGTGTCAGTCAGTATGAGCCAGGTTATGCTTCAGTAAAAATCAGCCACAAAATCTCAGTGTCTACTGATTCAAATGTTAAAGAAACTGCCTGCCAGTGCAGGAAGAGATGTGGGTTCGATTCGTCAGTGGGGAAGATCCCCTGGAAGGGAATGGCAACCCACCCCAGTATTCTTACCTGGAAAATCCCATGGACAAAGGAGCCTGGCGGGCTACAGTCCATGGGGTCACAAAGAGTCAGACATGATGAGCAACTCATACACTAAAATCACAGTGACTAACCACAGCACAAATATGTTTCTCACTCCCTCTTTCGTGCCCAGTGTGAATTGATGTTGGAATTCTGCTCATTCTAATCACTCAAGGATGAGATGAAAAGGAGGTCCATCTTGATACAGGTTTCCTTGATGATCCACAGAATTATGTGGGGCAACAAAAATTATCATGCACCAGCTGGTAAAGTTACCCCTGGAAGTGACACACATCACTTTAGTACACATTTCATTGGTCAAAACAAGTCATGGCCATGCCTAACTACAAAATCAAGATAGTACAACCCTACCACCTGCCAGTATTGAGATGAAACAACTCTAATGACTACCAAGCAACCATAAGAATTGATAGCAGACATTCCAGTCCAAAACAAAAGTGATTATGACCTTGGTTTTTCTGTGTACCAGCAGAACTGGGACTTGTGTAGAACAGAAGAGAACAGGGAGAGAGAACTTGCAAAACCCCAATAACTTTAACTCAGAAGTGGCAAGTCAACAGGAAAAGGAAAGAAGTAAAATGGTCGCTCACCTTCACTTGCCTTCTCTGGAAAACATGTTTATGGCCAACTACTCTAAAATTGTTTCCTCTCTAGAAATACACTGCATGAGCATACATGTAACAGAAGAGTTAAACTAATATAGTGCAATTAGTGATTATCATTATTCAAAAAGAAGGCATTTAGGGGAAGAAATGGCAAACGTTTTTTAGTAGAGATCTGAAGTAGCTTTAAGATGTAGAAAACACTGAGGATCTATAAAAATACTGAAAGTAAGGCAATGTAGTAAAGAAAAAATTCAGAAGAGAAAGTGGGTCTCACTAAGAATTCTACTGCCTTCAGTGACAATGAGGCAAGATATTTTAGCTCTATTTAATCATATCACACCTCCCTTCCATTTTCTTTCCATGTTACCAAGCAGGTAGCTAGATGCTTTAGATCAGCAGGCCTTAACCTTTTGGGCACCAGGGACCAGTTTCATGGAAGACAGTTTTTCCATGGATGGGGGAAATGCAAGCGATGAAGAGCAGTTGTAAATACAGATGAAACTTCACTCGCTTGCCCACTGCTCACCTCCTGCTGTACAGCCCAGTTCCTAACCAGTCATGGATCGATACCAGTTCATGGCCCAAGGACTGGGGACACCTACTTTAGATTTCTCAATTCAAGTGTTTTGTTGTACAGACTGCAGAGGAGTGACTTCACTGAAGATATCACACCAGGATCTTAAGAAGACAAGGGATAGCCCGGCTCTATAACAGTGACTGGAAAAGGCAGCTAAACTCAGACCACTGCTATGCAGTCGCTCAAGGACACTGAGCCCTAAGTCAAAAGTAATGATTTTCACATCTTCAAGTTTGAAACAAAAGTAGCACAGTTGTTTGTCTTGGAAGGATCGTGGACAACAGGCATCACAGGGGTTATCAGCGAGACTGGAGAAGCTTCCCTGACATTCTGCTGAAGCCATAAGTGCCCTGAAGCTGTGTACAATCTGGTGGAGTAGAGGGCAGACAACACTAAAGATCAAATGTGCCACCAGTCCCGACAGGATGGGAGCTCAGAGGCAGATCTGAGTTGACATAAGGGTAAAAGAGAATGTTACTGGTGGTACTGTGGATAAGAATCTACCTGCCAATGCAGGGGATATGGGCTTGATCCCTAGACCAGGAAGATTCCACATGCCAAGGGGCAACTAAGCCCATGAGGCACAACTACTGAACCTGAGTGCTGCAACTACTGAAGCCCAAGGGCCCAGAGCCTGTGGCACACAAGAGAAGCCACCTCATTAGAAACCCATGCACTGCAATGAAGAGCAGCCCCTGCTCGCTGCAACTAGAGAAAGCCCACATGCTGCAACGAAGACACAGCACAGCCAAAAATAAATAAAAAATATTTTTAGAAAAGGGGGAAAGAAATGTGTCAGTTCCTATACAGTGGAGCATATAGCTGAAAATCTGTACTCTAAAAGATTAGGACTTGTACCAGACTTATGAAGCCATTAGCAAAGGAGAGCTCTTTCTACTTCTCTTCATATAGTTTTGCCTACCTTGAGATTTCTTTTTTTTTTTTTTTTTTTTAATGGTGGACAGGGACTTCTCACAGATATTATGATGTTAGTTCTTAGGATAAGTGTCTAAAAAAATACCTAAAGCCTGAGGGCTACCTACCCCCAAAGCGGCCAGGGGTTCTATCCAAATTGTTAAGAGAGCACAGAAAACAGGGATCACCATCTCAGGGAGAACGAAGATAGGAAAGTAAATAGTTGAATAATAAAGGGTGCCCTGGGTTGGACCTTGGAATCAGTATGTGACCTACCACATTTTCTCTAGGAGTTTAGCATTTATGTTACCTTTTTAATGAAGATTTTATTTTGCCTATGGACTGGTCATCTCAGAAATTCTTAGTAATTTGTTGTTGTTGTTGTTTAGTCACTAAGTTGTGTCCAACTCTTTTGCAACCCCATGGACTGTAGCTCACCAGGCTCCTCTGTCCATGGGGCTTCCCAGAATACTGGAGTGGGTTGCCATTTCCTTCTCCAGGGTATCTTCCCCATCAGGGACCAAACCCACGTTTCCTGCATTGGCAGGCACTTTCTTTACAACTGAGCCACCAGGGAAGCCCTCTTAGTAAGTATCAAAGGCTAAATATTATTCCTAAAAATCAGAGCTCCATGTTATCCTTACAAACTGTCTGTGGTCAAAATCATTTCTTTCAAATCCTATGCAATGGAAATACAATGACGTAACCCATCTACTTTGAGTTGGTTAAAGATTTACAGATGTGAAGCAAATGTTACAAGGCGAAAAAGCAGTTTAAATTTAAAGACAGAGAGAGGCCTGAGTTTTGAATTTCAATCTGTGAAGCTTTTCATTAGAAGTTTTAGAATGCTTTCATCACTAATTAATAAATAATGATATGTCAGACAAGTAAATTTAATACTGAGATAACTAACAGACGCACACACCAAAATCTATTTAACACTAACTTCATCTCATTTGAGCACCACTATTTCAGTGTTTTGTTCAATGAAAACTGACACTTGGTGTATCAGATCAATTACCAAATAGAAAATAGCATGCAAAATAATTATAGCCAAGCCCTCAGTCAGGTCCCTGGCCTTCCTTCTGCAACTTCATTCTTCCCAAAACAAATCATTTCCTCCTGCTCTATTCTCTGAACATCTTGCAAATCCTCATTGCCTCCCTTATGCTTTTGCTCATGCGATTTCTCCTAGAATTGTCCCTCTTCATTCGTAATTGCTTTGAGGACAGAAACCAACTCTTGGTCAGCCTTGCACCCTCTGGAGGCTCTAATGTGGCATCTGCATATAAAAAGGCATATGATAAATGCTCACTCAATCGAACTGAATTTTGACTGCTGACTTCAGCCATTATTACAGTGATCTTCATAACGTAGGGCAAATATGAGTTTACCAACCTATACTGCTACTCTTTCTTAATCTGACAAGAAAACCCACATTTTTCTGAAAAAAAAAAAAAAAGGAAAGAAAAATCAAGTAGGCAGGTTAAGACAATAAAAAACTGGACTATAAAAGTCAGTTCCATGGAAGAACAATTTTCTTACTGTCCTTAATAAGTGCGCTGGTCCAAAGTACAGATGTTAAAGAAACATTCCTATTTAGTTAATAGTGCATGATGGATCTCATCAGAGCCAGTCTTCATTCTTTTGAGGACTCTGTAGACAGCATTTTTTTAGTTTCTGTCTTAGAAGTTTTGGGCTGCTTTGAGATTGCCCACCCCACCCCATGCCTTTTTTTTTTTTGGATTTCGTAGATCTCCAAGGCATACTAGAAGAGTGAATCAGTTCTGCTCAAAATGAAAGGACTTTGGTAATTAGGTGAACCATTCCACTTATTTGAAGCCATTCCTTAAATGTGTGAAATAGTTTGAATAAGCTCATGTTTATGCAAAGATTAATAGGGGCATTAAGCTCTTATGTTAGTAATGGTAAAGGAAAATTTAAGTATTTCATATATAGTTCCCTCAGTCTTAGTGTTTTTAAAAGATGTAAACGCTTTATGCTTAGATAATAATGATGTTGATAATGATGATCAAATGTCTCCTGTGTGCCAACCCCTGCAATAAGCACTTACCCACCCCACCTAATTCAATTTAAAACTCATTAACACTAACAGATATTCATAGCCTCTTGTCACAGATGGGAACACAGAAGCACTGAGAGGCTATATAACTTAGCTAGGACCACACAGTTCACTAGCAGAACTGAAATTGGACCCGAAATAAATTCTGTAATTCCCACTCTTCATTAGATTATGTTATATCCCAAGTTAACTAAATACCCTACCAATTAGTTGGCACCTGAGATGGTAACTGGGAGAAGGCAATGGCGACCCACTCCAGTACTCTTGCCTGGAAAATCCTATGGATGGAGGAGCCTGGTAGGCTATCAAGAGTCGGACACGACTGAGCGACTTCACTTTCACTTTTCACTTTCATGCATTGGAGAAGGAAATGGCAACCCACTCCAGTGTTCTTGCCTCAAGAATCCCAGGGACAGGGGAGCCTGGTGGGCTGCCGTCTATGGGCTCGCACAGAGTCGGACACGACTGAAGCGACTTAGCAGCAGCAGAGATGGTAACAGAGTTTGGAAAGAGTTGGCCAATTTACTACTTAAGATGCCATCAACAGGAGTTTTGACTGAAAGTAAGAAAGCAAATGGGAAGTTCAGGCAAAATTTTCTACAACTGGAAAATTTTAGAATGGAGAGCCATCTTTCTGCCAGGTTGTACTGGCACAGCTGGGTATGGAGGGAGCTCTTGCCAAACTGCTGGAACCAGACAATCCCAGCTGAGAAAAAAATCTGTAGGTCACAAAATCTCACTATACATTATTCAAGTGTGTGCACGTAGTTGTCTGCCTCACATCATATCAAAAAGGCTTTGCTCTGCTTTCCAGTTCTGTGCTGATTTGAGCCCAGACTACACAGAAAGAAAAAAAAAAAAAGCTGAGAGTTGATGATTAACCAGCTATTTTTAAACATCCAACCATCCATCCAACATGTTTAGCAGTGATCTGAAAACATATTAATAAATAAGATCCCTACTGTATTTTCAGATGGCTCAAACTGAATGAGAGCTAATATAATTAAGATACTATATTGTGATACATAATTTTATGTATAAAATTATGTTAACCAATCAGAACACTCAGAAAAAACAGCAAACTTTAACAGAGTTAACTATAAAGTTGTGTATTTGATTTCAAAACTTGCAGAAGTTGAAAAGAGAGTGAAGAAGGCATAGATAAACCTCCTGTGTGAAAAAGCACTGCACAGAAGGTAGGTTGTAGCCCATAATAAGCCGAATGTGCAAACAGACTTAAGTAAATGAGGACTAGCCCAGAGTCTGTATCAAAGGAGGTAATGGTGATGGAAGATTGTGTTCCGTTTACATGCCACTATTTAAAATCAAGTCTATTCAGGGCTTCCCTTGTGGCTCAGTGGTAAAGAATCTATCTGCCTGCCAATGTGGGGACACAGGTTTGATCCCCGGTCCGAATGTTGTGCAGCAGCTAAGCCAGAGCGCAGTAACTCCTGAACCAGTGCTCTGTGCTCTGCAATAAGGAAAGGCACCTCAGCGAGAAGCCTGCACACCATAGGTAGCGAGTAGCCCTGCTCACCACAACCCAAGAAAAGCCCACACGGCAATGAAGACCCAGCAGGGCCAAAAATAACAAATGCCTGAGTGCTAAGTCACTTCAGTTCAGTTCAGTCACTCAGCTGTGTCTGACTCCTTGCGACCCCATGAATTGCAGCACGCCAGGCCTCCCTGTCCATCATCGTCTCCCGGAGTTCGCTCAGACTCATGTCCATCGAGTCCGTGATGCCATCGAGTCCGTGATGCCATCCAGCCATCTCATCCTCAGTTGGGTCCAATTCTGTGCAGCCCTATGGACCGCTAGCCCACCAGGTTCCTTGTCCATGGGATTTTCCAGGCAAGAATACCAGAGTGGGTTGCCACGTCCTTCTCCCTTCCCGACCCAGGGATTGAACCCGCACCTTTTATGTCTAAAATTATTTCTTTTAAAGTTTATCTGGAATACAGTAACCAGTACAATGAAGGCTTTGAAGACCTTCATAAGGCAAAGCTAGAAAAACAGAGGAAATTTAGTCTGAAGAGGAAAACACTAGAGTAAATTGGCTAGCACTCTTCATGGTATAATGGAAAGTACACGGTCTACAGACCAAGTCAGAGTTCTATCCTAGCCCTAACACTCTGAGAACCAGGGCAACCGTTTCATCTCAACCTCCCAGGATCCTCAGCCCATACGATCTGCTTATTCTTAAATTATCTAGGCTCAATACGTCAGGTACTAAAAACAGAATAAAAGCAAGCTTTTGATCTTAGAGAACTAACAGTCTGGTGCCCAAAATAGACAATTTTCAGTCCATTAACATATAAAGTAATGATCCTCTGAGAGTTCAAAGGACAGACAGTTCACCCTGAAACAGGACATTTTGACCAGGTCTTCTCGATACGGTTGTTTTTCATGATATATTAAGTTTCCTGGGGCTGTTTTAATGAAGGACCGCAAACTGGGCAGTGAAAACAACAGGAATTTTTTTTGTCTCACAGTTCTGGAAGCTAGATGTCCAAGATCAACGTGTCCATAGGGTTGGTTCTCTCTGAAGGCTGAGAGGGACAATCTGTTCCATGAATCTCTTATCTGCTGGTGATTTGCTGGCAATTCTGTGTTGCTTGGCTTCTAAATACATCACCCTGATCTGTTTTCATCTTCACATGGTGTTCTCCCTGTGTCTCTTCACGTAGTCTCTCTTTTATGTGTGTCTCCTTAGCCAAATTCCCCTTTCTTATAAGGACACAGTCATTTTGGATTTGGGCCCACCCTAATGTCCTCATCTTGACTTGTGTGTATGTGTGTCAGTTGCTCAGTCATGTCTGACTCTTTGCAACCCCGTGGACTGTAGCCCGCCAGGCTCCTCTGCCCATGGGATTGTACAGGCACGAATACTGGAGTGAGTAGCCATTCCCTTCTCCAGAGGATTTTCTCAACCCAGGGATCGAACCCATGTCTCCTGAATTGCAGGCAGATTCTCTACGTTCTGAGTCACCAGGGAAGCCCCATCTTGACTTGCTCATCTGCAAAGACTATTTCCAAATATGGTGACATTCACAGGTACTAGGGCTAGGACTTCCATACCTTTTGGGGGGATGGGGACAGAGTTCAACTCGTAACACATGGCTAATTTGAAAGATGTCAAAATATCTTTTCTTTCTATTTTGTAAGTATCTAAATGGGGGCAGGAGGAGAAGGGGACAACAGAGGATAAGAAGGCTGGAAGGCATCACTGACTCGATGGACGTGAGTCTGAGTGAACTCCAGGAGTTGGTGATGGACAGGGAGGCCTGGCGTGCTGCGATTCATGGGGTCGCAAAGAGTTGGACATGACTGAGCGACTGAACTGAACTGAAACAGAAGCTGTAACAAAAGTGATACTCCCACATTAGCAGGGGCCTCTGACCCCAATCCTCCCTTCCTCATGGACCATTCCTCCACCTCAGACTCCTCTCCAGTCCTCACTCTAATCTTCACACCATCCCTAAATCAAATCCCATCACTCTCTCCACCCCTAGAGCAGAGGGTCAGCAATGCTGTAAAGGTCAGTAATACGATACGAATAACTGTTTTTCCTCAGGATTTTTTGAAGTCAAGAATTTAGTGGTTCATGTTTTTAGGCTCCATCAAAGTGAACTCAAGTAAATGATGGTGTATAAAAATGTTCCTGGAATCAAAATGTCCTCAGGGTAAAATTTACCAAAATAGCCGAGTCCAAATCTCTCACAACAAATGATGTCATGCAGGAAGAGTCTTGGATTAACCTATTTATGAAGGTCATGCCAAAGCTGAATGTAGAAGGACAAATAGGAAGTTAATTAGGCAAGGAAAGGAGCATTCTTGGCTGAAGCAAGAAGGCAAAGGCATGACCCTGACAAAGGAAGAAGCATCAGAGAATCTTAAGTGATGTGGCATAGCCAGGGCACCAGGGGTGAACGGAGAGAGACGGAGGCCTAACAAGTCACTGACTGTCTGTTTACTTTTTTTTCATTTTAATTTTTTTATTGAAGGACATTGCTTTGTTGTTTTCTGTCAAACCTCAACCTGATCAGCCATAGGTATACATATATCCCCTCCCTTTTGAACCTCCCTTCCATCTCCCTCCCCATCCCACCCCTCTAGGTTGATACAGAGCCCTTGTTTGAGTTTCTTAGCCATACAGCAAATTCCCACTGGTTATCTATTTTACATATGGTAACGTAAGTTTCCGTGTTACTCTTCCTATACATCTCACCTTCTCCTCCCCCTTCCCCATGTCCATAAGTCTGTTTCCTATGTCTGTTTCTCCATTGTTTCCCTGTAAATAAATTCCTCAGTACCATTTTTCTAGATTCCATATATATTCCTTCAGTTCAGTTCAGTCGCTCAGTCGTGTCCGACTCTTTGAGACCCCATGAAATGCAGCATGCCAGGCCTCCCTGTCCATCACCAACTCCCGGAGGTCACTCAGACTCACGTCCACTGAGTCCATGATGCCATCCAGCCATCTCATCCTCTGTCGTCCCCTTCTCCTCCTGCCCCCAATCCCTCCCAGCATCAGAGTCTTTTCCAATGAGTCAACTCTTCGCATGAGGTGGCCAAAGTACAGGGGTTTCAGCTTTAGCAAATGCAATATTTATATTTCTCTTTCTGACTCACTTCACTCTGTATAATAGGTTCTTGGTTCATCCACCTCATTTTATTTCCCTTATCATTGCCATGGTCAGTGAGCACAGGATTGGAAGTGCCATGCTCATATATGCAGTTGTAAGAGATCCCTTTGGCAACTGTGAGAAGGATGGATTAAAATTAGGATGAAAAGCTGGAGATGGGAAGACCAGTGAGAAGTTGTGTAGTAACAGAGGTAGGCAGTGATGAGAGCTGGCACTAAGATGGCACAGGCGGTAAGGAGGGCAAGCCTTGCCAGCTGTTTATGGAAATATTCAGCAGGTAGAATTAACAAGATTTTTTTTTTATTTTTATATAATTTTTAGAGGTTACTTCCCATTTGCAGTTATTACAAAATATTGGGTATCTTACCAGTGTTGCACAATACATCCTGAGCCTCTATTTTACACCCAATTGTTTGTACCTCCTCTCCCCTACTCCAAAATTGCCCCTCCCTGCCCAACTGGTTAGCTCTCTACAAGTGTTAGACTGCTTCCTTTTCACAATGTTTACTACTTGGTTGGATTTTAATGAGGGAAAATACATGAGTGTTTTCCGACTCTAGTTGCACATGGCAGACATTTTGGGAGTTTTTCAAAAGCACAGACTCTCTCTGGCCCTGCCTCTGACTTAGTGAATCCAAATTTCTACTGCTTAAGCCTTGAGAATTTGAAGATTCTTCCAGCCAGTCTCTGTGACTAACAGTTTAAGAGCTGGCCCCCAGGAGAAAAAGAAAATACTCTCTATTGATTCAGGAGCAGATATCAGTGCCACGTAACAAAACTGTATCACAAACTGTTTAAAGATAGAACCATTAACTCAGAAGCTTGTTGCTGAATATATTTGAGCAAGAATCAGTAAACCAGTTACAGAGAAGTGACAGAGGCTTTTTGCTTATCAGAAACACTGTATGTTAGTCACTCTGCCATCTCTGACTCTGTGACCCCGTGGACTGTAGCCCATCAGGCTCCTCTGTCCATGGAATTCTCCAGGCAGTACTGGACTGGGTTGCCACTGCCTTCTCCAGGGGATCTTCCCAATACAGGGATTGAACCTAAGCCTCCTTCATTGAAGGCAGATTCTCTACTGCACTACCAGAAGTATGAGCATGCCTTTAAGGCACCTCAGGGCCAGAGGACTCTCCAGAACAGTAAGCAGGGACCAGCGACATCAGAGCTTCAGGCAGGTACATGGAGGACATTTGTGGGCCCCAGCCTGTGTGTCTGCTCTCTTTCTGCTCCAGCTGTGGCTTCAGTTACTATCTCACTGGTTGGATTCCAGGCTCTGGCCTTTGGATCTCTCTCTGTTTCTATGACAACCCAGTCCTGGTGGAGCCATGCTTGCTAGCTGGCTGCTACATCTGGATTTACCCAGGAAACCCCACCTCATGGTGTCACCATCTCTGAGGCAGTATTCCATTCTGCCCAGCCCAAGTCTGCTTCCCAGTTCCCTTTAACCCCTCTTAGCTTCCACCAGACTCAGGCCCACATTCAGGACCCTACTTCAAGCTCAAGGTGTAGACCGCTCCCTCCCACCCAATTCCAATGTTGGTTGGCAAGATATATTTCTGTATGAGACAATGGATTTCAGGAGAGGGAACATACAGTAACTAAAATCTCAAGCCCTGAATTCAGATCTGAATTCACAACTAGACTCTGTGACAGTAAACCTCATCACTCCAAGTCGCCAAAACAATCTAAACATGATAAATACTTCTCCCCTAGCCCGGAAGATATAAAGGTATAAACAGCATAGTTAGCTTCACCAACTCAGGATAAACACACAGCCAAGTCTCTTCATTCAGTTAATAACTCAAGCATCCAGATACCTGCAAAGACTCTATTTCAAAGATCACATCCTTGGGTTCCAGTGGACATGAATTTGGGGGGACACTATTCAATCCACTACAAGATTCTCCTTTTTTAAAAATAATTTATGTAATTACTTATTTTTAGTTGCACTGTCTTTGTGGCTGCACACGGGCTTTCTTTAGTTTTGGTGATCGGGGGCTACTCTTCGTTGAGGTGCATAGGCTTCTCATTGAGGTGACTTCTCTTGTCACGGAGCGTGGGCTCCAGAGCATGGGCTTCGGTAGTTGTGGTGCCCAGGCTCAGCTGCTCCACAGCATGCGGAATCTTCCTGGACCAAGGATTGAACCTGTCCCTCCTTTATTGGCAGGCAGACTCACACTCACTGTATCACCAAGGAAGTCCCTATAGAGTCTTCTTGAGAGCAAAGTTTGAAGACCCAGTTCCTAAATTTCAAATCTCTGAAAGGAGAGTTCTCACACCCCTTCTTCCAAGAAAGTCCACTGGGATCCCTAGGTAAATTTTTCTTTTATCTTCCCTCCCATAGCTAGAGACAGCAAACAGGTCTTTTATTTCCAATGTTTCACTTAATAAGAAGAATCTGCCCCAGAAGTCTTTCCAGACCCCTCTTAGAATCTAGAAGAAACTGGCGTAATTTGTATATCACTTCATGTGTGAAGTATACTTACCATGTCTGGTGCATAGACAGCCCTCAATTACTGGCAACTATTTATTTTCTCTGAAAGTAACCAAAAATGCCCTGAAGATACAGAGCATCAGAATAAAACTTACTTTGCCAGAGGCAAAATATCTGCCCTCTTTAGTTTTTAAGACAATTTCTGAGTGGAACACAGGTCGAATCTGTATCCTTTATATAATATCTAGATAGATTTTATGTATCGTTGGTTCTTGGATCAGACTAATGATTACATGTTTCAGAGCTCTTTGATACTGCCAACACTTCAGGGCTTTTGTGCTCAGTCCCGTCTGACCCTTTGGACTGAAGCCTGCCAGGCTCCTCTGTCCATGGGATTTCCCAGGTAAGAATATGGGAGTGGATTGCCATTTCCTTCTCCAGGGGATCTTCCCAACCCAGTCTCTTGCATCAGCAGGTGAATTCTTTACCCCTGAGCCAGCAGGGAAGTCCCAGTATGAGCACTGCTGCTGCTGCTAAGTCGTTTCAGTCGTGTCCGACTCTGTGCGACCCCATAGACGGCAGCCCACCAGGCTCCCCTGTCCCTGGGATTCTCCAGGCAAGAACGCTGGAGAGGATTGCCATTTTCTTCTCCAATGCATGAAAGTGAAAAGTGAAAGTGAAGTTGTGTCTGACCCTCAGTGATCCCATGGACTGCAGCCCACCAGGCTCCTCCGTCCATGGGATTTTCCAGGCAAGACTACTGGAGTGGGGTGCCATCACCTTCTCCAGCATGAGCACTGCTGCTGCTGCTGCTGCTGCTGCTGCTAAGTCACTTCAGTTGTGTCCAACTCTGTGCGACCCCATAGACGCATTCCTGACTTTTACAAGGTCACTACTTTAGATTGCAATGAAGTACATAGGTAGATTTTCAGTTATTTTCATCTTAAATATTTCATCGAGAATTATAGGACCAGAAGAGTTCATCTAAATGAACTCTTTACTTACTAAACAGTACATCAGAGACTCAATGGGGTTCAGGGATTTGACCAAGGCCATGCTACTTAGTGAAGGAGTAGATTATAAAACACAAGGCTCCTAAACCCCAATCCAGTGGTCTTTCAACCCATCCACCTGTGAGCCTGGAAAAAGGATAAGTATTTTCTTAGACAGTCCCAGGTTTCTATAGTTACTAAATACTCAAAATTAATGCCACCTCCAGCTACTTTATGAACTTCATCTTCCAATCCTTTCTTCCCTTTTCTCTCTAGCATTTCCTTCATCCTTTTTCTTTCCAGTACTTTCCCCCTGCCCTGGAAGAGAAAAAAACATCTACTGAGTACTCACTATGCACTAGACACCATGAAATAAACAAGTAGCCCATGCTAAATCACTTGCTAGCTCAACACTCTAGACAACTATGATGTATTATACCAATTTTACTTATTAGGGAACTGAGACTTAAAGAATCTAAGTGTTCAAGGAGGCACAACTAATGCTCAAGCTTCAAGTTCAGTGTGCTGGCTCCAGAATCTGTACTCTCCCCACGGTGCCATGATGCAACCCGCAGGTGAGTGAACCTTCGTGCTCCCCACGCCTCCTGGCCCTCCTCCCTCCCCAGTTCTGCCCTCCTTCCTCTCCCTCATCCTTACCCTCCTCCCTCCTCCATCCTGCACTCGCCTATTCTCAGTGTAGCAGCATTCCTCCGGTTTTCAGATCAACATAGCCATCTTAGGTCTGATTCCATTAGCCAATAAAAGAAAACTAGCAATTTTGAGAAATCCCATCTCTTTTTCAGGATTTTTATTTTTTCAAGGGATGCGTGTGTGATAAGTCGCTTTAGTCGTGTATGACTCTTTGTGACCCAATGGTCTGTAGCCCACCAGTCTCCTCTGTCCATAGGATTCTCCAGGTAAGGATACTTGAGTGGGTAGCCATGCCCTCCTCCAGGGGATGTTCCCAACTCAGGGATTGAACCCTCGTCTCTTACATCTCCTGTACTGGCAGGCAGTTTCTTTATCACTAGTGCCACCTGGAAAGCCATTTTTAAAGGATGCCTAGAACCAAAACCTAATGTGGCCTCTACAAGTGCAGAAAATAGTCAAATTGCAACTCATGCCATGTACTGGCATCAGTCCTTCATGGAAAAGAAGACAGCACTGCTAGCCTTTGTTGAAAAGCATACTTAAATGGAAAGAAAAGAAAAAGATCCTTTCTTACACAGTCATTTAGTTAGAAGTTGATGCATTAATTTTCAAAGCACTGCTGGAAACTGGGGGAAACAAACAAGTGCTACTTGGAATTCAGACTCTGCAAATGGAGGACTCCAAAACAAAGAACGGGACTTCCCTGGTGGCTCAGTGATAAAGAATCCACCTGCCAATGCAGGAGACGTGGATTCAATCCCTGGGTTGGGAAAATCCCCTGGAGGAGGAAATGGCTACCCACTCCAGTATTCTTGCCTGGAAAGATCCTATGGACAAAGCAGTCAGGGCTGCAGTCCTGAGGTCGCAAAGACTCAGACACAACCTAGCGACTAAATAACAACAAAATGAAGAACACTGCATTCACAGTATAAGAAGGGAAAGTGAGGAGATAACGTTTGCAACCAGCTTTCAAGTCCAAACAGAGGCTGAATTTGTAAGAAAGTACTATACCCATTGCATTTATTTGTACAACTTATTTTCAGCACAATGGGTAATTATCTTTACAGTTTTCTCTCCTTCGTCTTCTGCAAGCTTCACAAAGGCAGCAGCTGTGTCTTATTTATCTTTGCATTTTCCACATCCCAGAGTCAGGATCTTATACATAGAAGATGCTCAATAAGTGTTTTCATTGAATATGCACTCTGCCTTTTCAGGTAACAGATTCACTTAACGAGCCTACTCAAAATTTTATTTCTTATGTTGAACACACTTCAGAACCACATTTTCAAAGGTATGGGTAAAAATTAGATTTCACAGTAGAATCAGAGGTATAATGGGAGGCTATTGTCAAAAACAATGAAAATAAGTGCCAAAGGTCATCAGCTTCCAAGTCACTCCTCTTATGACTTTTTCCTCTTTTGCATGGGAGAGACTTGGCCCTTTGCTGTTATTACTTTTTTCTTTTTTGTCTTCAAATACCTTTAATATAAAATATACTTCTGAGGCACAATACTGTTCCTGATGCATTCAGAAGACTTATATGCTAGACACAAAAGAGCTCCGCAGGCTCCTATGACACTATTATACACACCTGTACATTTTAAGTAGATTTTCAACACAATAGATATTAACAGTGGTTCTCACAAGCACTCATTTTTTTAGGGGTACTTATTCTTGCTTCTTAACAGGATTTAGTTTTCTTCTTTTCACTTTGTATCTACAATAATACCTCCAGTGGTTGTTAAATTAGGGAATAAACTCAGCATTTAAATCATTGTCAGTTTGTTTTTAGGAAGAAGAAAACCAATAAAGAAAAGAAGCAAATTTCAAAGCACAGAGAGCTTATGATGCCACCTTTTTAAACATCATAAGTCCATCCTAAATTATTACCAAGCTCTTCAGAAATAACGGTCTATAAGTGACTCAGCTGTTTTTGTTTTTATCTTTTCTTTATATTGTTACTATCAGTTTGAATAAAAGTAAGTTGATCTTTTTTGAGCTCTATATTCTTACTAATTGAGCATTGAAAGTAGTCAGTATCATGGCTTACTCTGTTGAATCCATTGTGTTAAAAACAAGATGCCTTTGTGTGCTCCATAAAACCGAGTAAAATGGGGCACAGGGAGTAAAGCTGAACTAGGCATGATTCTGATATGCCTTTTAAAGTTGGCAATCTTTTTGGCCCTTTTGAAGTGAGCAATCAGAACCAGTTTTCTACAAACAGTAGGCTATCCTCAATGAGATAATATTCAAACATCTGCAACATGTAGGAGCTCCAATTCATAACAGTGGTGATGAATTTGGCCCTGGCAAATAGAAGGTCCGGCCATCCACTCCTCTGGGCTTGCAGGTCACCGTAACTGATTATGAGCACTCAGCTGGCTTTCCAGTCTCATTTCTCCCCTCTGGCTAGAATCATGGCACCCAACTTTTTTTTTTCTATAACTCTAAATTGGATTGCACGGGGGCTTTGCCACCCTTCTGTTCTAAAGTTAAACTAATTAGGAGCTTGCTATTGTTATTGCTGTTGTTACTGTTTGGTCGCTAGGTTGTGACTAACACTTTTGCGATCCCATAGACTATAGTCCTCCAGGCTCTGCTGCCCAGCCCCAAGTAGAAGCTAATATACTTCATAACCATTAAGTGAAATTTGCACATTCCTATATTTATATCATACAAGAGATATAAATATATATTTATATAACACATGGACATTACCAGATATTCAACACCAAAATCAGACTGATAATATTCCTTGCAGCCAAAGATGGAGAAGCTCTATACAGTCAGCAAAAACAAGACCTGGAGTTGACTATGGCTCAGAACATGAACACTTTGTTGCAAAATTCAGGCTTAAAATGAAGAAAGTAGGGAAAACCACTAGGCCATTCAGGTATGACCTAAATCATATCCCTTATGATTATATAGTACAGGTGACAAATCAATTGAAGGGACTAGGTCTGGTAGACGGAGTGCTTGAAGAACTATGAACAGAGGTTCCTAACACTGTGCTGGAGGCAGTGAGCAAAACCATTACCAAGAAAAACAAATGCAAGAAGGCAAAGCGGTTGTCTGAGCAGGCCTTACAAATAGCTAAGAAAAGAGGAGAAGCGAAAGGTAAAGGAGAAGGGAAAGATATACCCAACTGAATGCAGAGTTCCAGAGAATATCAAGGAGAGATAAGAAGCCTTCTTCAGTGAACAATGCAAAGAAATAGAGGAAAACAATAGAATGGGAAAGACTAGAGATCTCTTCAAGAAAACTGGAGATATCAGAGGAACATTCATGCAAATATGGGCACAATAAAGAACAGGAAAGCCAAAGACCTAACAGACACAGAAGAGATTAAGAAGTGGCAAGAATACACAGAAGAATTATATTCAAAAGGACTTAATGCACCAGCCCTAAGCATCCTGCTGTACACCTGTGGCAGATTCATGTTGATGTGTGGCAAAACCAATACAATATTATAAAGTAAAAAAAAAAATAAAAAAATAAAAAGGTCTTAATGACCTGAATAACCACAAAGGAGTAATCTCTCACCCAGAGGCAGACATCCTGGAGTGTGAAGTCAAATGAGCCTTAGGAAGTTTAACTACAAACAAAGCGAGTGGGGATAATGGAATTTCAGCTGAGCTATTTCAAATCCTAAAAGATAATGCTGTGAAAGTGCTATACTCAATATGCAACAAATTTGGAAAACACAGTTGTGGCCACAGGACTGGAAAAGATAAATTTTCATTTCAATCCCAAAGAAAGGCAATGCCAAAGAATGTTCAAACTACCATATAATTACACTCATTTCAAAAGCAAGCAAGGTAATACTCAAAATCCTTCAAGCTAGCTTGAACTGTAAACGAACCGAGAACTTCCAGATGTACAACCTGGATTTTGAAAAGGCAGAGGAACCAGAGATCAAATTGCCAACATTCATTGGATCCATAGAAAAAGCAAGGGAATTAAAAAAAAAAAATCTACTCTGCTTTATCGACTACGCTAAAGTCTTTGACTGTGCGGATCACAACAAACTGTGGAAAATTCTTAAAGAAATGGGAATACCAGACCACCTTACCTTTCTTCTCAGAAACCTGTATGCAGCCCAAGAAGCAAGAATTAGAACTGGACATGGAACAACAGACTGGTCCCAAATTGGGAAAGGAGTAGGTCAAGATTGTATATTGTCACCTTGCTTAATTAACTTACATGCAGAGTACATCATGTGAAGTGCCAGGCTGGAAGACTCACAAGCTGGAATCTAGATTGCCAGGAGAAATAGCAATAACCTCGGATATGCAGATGATACCACACTAATGGCAGAAAGTGAAGAAGAACTAAAGAACTTCTTGATGAGGACAAAAGAAGAGAGTGAAAAAGCTAGCTTAAAACTCAGCATCCGTAAAACTAAGATCATGATATCCAGTCCTAGCACTTCACAGCAAACAGATGAGGAAAAAGTGGAAACAGTGACAGATTTTATCTTCTTGGGCTCCAAAATCACTGCAGATGGTGACTGCAGCCACGACACTTGCTCCTTCGAAAGACACTTGCTCCTTCGAAAAAAAGCTATGACAAACCTAGACAGTGTATTAAAAAGCAGAGACATCACTTTGCCAACAAAGGTCCATCTAATCAAAGCTATGGTTTTTCCAGTAATCATGTACAAATTTCAGAGCGGGACCATAAAGAAGGCTGAGCGCCAAAGAATTGATGCCTTCGAACTGTGGTGCTGGTAAAGACTCTTGAGAGTCCCGTGGATAGCAAGGAGATCAAACCAGTCAATCCTAAAGGAAATCAATCCTAAATATTCATTGGAAGGACTCGTGCTAAAGCTGAAGCTCCAATATTCTGGCCACGTGATGTGAAAAGCCAACTCATTGGAGAAGACCGTGATGTTGGGAAAGACTGAAGGCAAGAGGAAAAGGGGGTGACAGAGGATGAGATGGCTGGATGGCACCTCTGACTCAATGTATATGATTCTAAGCAAACATTTGGAAGTAGTGAAGGACAGGGAAGCCTGGCATGCTGCAGTTCACGGGGTCACAAAGAGTTGGACAGGACTGAGCGACTAAATAACAACAAATATATCTATATGATGATATAGAGTAATATTTTAATATTTGGGCTTTCCTGGTGGCTCAGTGGTAAAGAATCTGCCTGCAGTGTAGAAGATGTGAGTTCAATCCCGGGTTTGGGAAGATTCCCTGGAGGAAGAAATAGCAACCGAATCCAGTATTCTTGACTGGGAAATCCCATGGACAGTTCACTGGCAGTCTTCAATCTATGAGGCAGCAAAGAGCTGGACATGACTTAGCAACTAAACAGCATCAGCAGCAAACGTGAGATACTTCAGGCTGGCCTCTCTCTGAACTCTCTGGCTATCAGAGAGGAAGAAAAGAAAGTGGGACAAGCCAAACACCAGTGATTAGCTAGAACTAGTCTCAGCATGTGGCGAACAGTGCCCCCAACTGCTGCGGTCCTCCTCCCAGCTTAGGATGGGGATGGAGAAAAGAGGGCAGGAAAGAATCTGCAAAGGACTCTCTCCCATCCTCCACACTCCATCTAAAATTCTTCCCAACACTGCTCCACCTTTGGAGACACATCTATAGACTCTAGACAGAGCTCATTTTCCATTCTTGAGCCAGAAAGCAGGGCAGACAATTCAAAAACATGAGTTATGGATAATATAATTAGATTTTCTGAATCAAAATGGAAACATACTGGTCAGATACATTGGCCAAGCAGTCTGCAGTCAAACAAGAGTGCAGAATAAACTACCACAACATGGTTAATCAGCTATACTCCAATACCAAATAAAAAGTTTAAAGTTAAAAAAAAAATAGATTTTGAAAAAAGAACACAATATTTTTATCAATGCTAATAGATGCATAGTTTTATTATTCTGACATCACTGAAATAAGGATAAGAATGTGTCTTGTAATCACTAACATGTGGGTTTAACTGATAGCACTTTTTTTCTTGACTTGTGGTATACAAAGTAACGGTATGCTTTACAATCAATAGCATCTTAGATTTGATCAATCTGACCCCAGGATTATCCCAGAAAATTCAGGAAAAGCAATCTGATTTTCTGTCATGTTCAATACACAGGTTCAAACCTTGCAATTCTCTAAACCCAAACTGGATTTAAGAGGGAGAGTGTAACAGTCAGTTTTATTGTGTCACCTTGCCTGGAATCTAGTCTCCATGTATTCAAACACTAATCCAGGTATTCCTGTAAAGGTGTGCTGTAGATATGAGGTTAACATCCTCCATCAATAGATTTTAAGGAGATTATCCTCCATAATCTGGGTTGACCTGATCCAATCAGTTGAAAGGTTTTGAGAGGAGAACTGCGGTTTCCCTGAGGAAGCGAACTTCCCCAGCATCAGACCCTACCAGAGACTTTCCAGCTGGTCCTTCCTGACAGCCTGAGGTATGGATTTGGAAGTTGCCTAACCAGCTCTCAGTCACATAAGCCAACTTCTTACAATAAAACCTTTTATAAATATTCTATAGTTCTATTTCTCTGTTGGAACTCTGACTGCTACAGAGGGTCAGCGCTATGTTTGTCTTCTAATATTTTCTCTCTTTTTGACATTTACTTAACTGAGAAGGTAATACGTTCTCCTGTTCCTTTGATTCATATAAAAGTACACAGTGATAAGATTTCTGCCAACTCCCTTTCCCATCTTCCAAGGTCTGAACCTACCATCTGTCATATGTAACCACTATGATTTTTCTTTGTGAATAATTCTATATTTTTATATATAAGTAAAGAAATACAGATTTACATCTCCTCCAATCCCCACCAATTTGCCAAAAAAAAAGAAGAATAAAAGGTAGCCTACTCTTTACAATGTCCTGTACTCTGTCTCTTTTTCTTAATATTTCTGAAAGTTTTTTCCATTTCAGTATGCAAAGAACACCTTTATACTTTTTTCACAGCTGTATTATATTCTATTGCATGTCCATACCATGATTTCTTTAACCAGTCACCTACTGGTGAACATTCAGCTTATTTCAACATGTTTGCTATTATTCACAAGGGAATATCCTTTAAAACATTTAAAAATATAAATAGATGGATAGAAAGAACTGTATATAATAACTTTTGTCTGTATAATCATTGCATACTTTGAGCAACAGAACAACATACAAGGGGAATTACTTAAAATGTCAGAGAGTATGTGCATTTTCAATTTTGAGAAACTTTCCTAAATTGTCCTAAATGTCCCACTATAGGTGAAGAAAGTATTTCTTTAGGAAATGTTTGTTTTTCCATAGCCTCAGCTATACAAGTGTGTCATTGATCTTTGGCATTTGTGCCAATTCAATAAATTACAAAAGTATGTTTCAGTGGATATATATTTGTATTTCTTAATCAGAGTGACAGAGAATATTTTTTTTAGTATTAACTTAATAGTCAATGGAGAGAATGTATAACAAAGGGTAGCAAAGACAAGAGCTATATCTTTAGGTTCTTTTTATTTCCTTTGCTGTATAAGCTCTGTGTATATCTTTGGACTAGTTTTCAATCAAGTTGGTCTTTTTGTATCATTGAAGAGTTCTTAGATATTAAGGAGGTTACTCTATATATAATATAAGAATGCTAATATTTTCACCTTTTTTTTTTTTTTTGTCTTTTGGCCTTCTTGATGGTCTCACCATGAAGAATTTATTTTTATGTATTTGGATTTACCAGTTGTTTCTTTTTATGTCCTCCATATTTTGTGTTATACTCAAAAAGGCCTTCTTCACACCAAGGTTCTAAAGGCATTCACTATTTTTTTTTTCTATAGAATGTTTAAGGTTTCTTTTTTTTTACATTTAACTATTATTTTTCAGATGACTGACAAGCTGTCACAAGATCATATATTAAATTAGGCTACTTTTTCCCTACTTACCAGAGATGCCTTTGTCATATACTGAATTTCTAAATATACTTGGATTTAGTGTGTTCCATTGGTTTATATGTCTATGAACCAGCACCACATCTTTTAACTGGGCTTCCCTGGTGGCTCAGATGGCAAAGAATCCACCTGCAATGTGGAAGACCTGGGTCGATCCCTGCGTTGGGAAGATCCTCTGGAGGAAAGCATGGCAATCCACTCCAGTATTTTTGCCTGGAGAATTCCAGGAACAGAGAAGCCTGGCAGGCTACAGTCCATAGAGCTGCAAAGAGTCGGACACTAATGAGCAACTAATATTTTAATTAATAAAGCTTTATAACATATTTTAAGCTCTTGGCAGGGTTAATTCTTCCCTGTCTTTCTCCACCCCCATCACTGCTCTTCTTTCAGAGCATTTTCTTGACAATTCTATTCGGTGCTGCATAAGAACTTTAGAAATAGTCTTCTGTCCACCTTGCCCACCTCCCAAATATTTCCACACTGGTTTGTCTAACAACAGTCCTAAAATTCTCCCATTAGATATAATGAATCAAATAGCCACAAGCCTCAGACCATGGTCTTCTTATCTTGTGCTGTGAACTGGGACAGCAACCACATCTCTTAGGGTTTTAGTTTTCTTCTTGACAGAATGGGGACAAAGATAAGGAGAAAAAGTTTTACATAGATGTTCTCTAAGATACCTTTCAGTTCTAAAATTTTCGGTTCAATATCAAACCTCTTTTTGAGTGTTTTAATTAGCAGTATGCTCATTTTTCATAAAAATGCTTGCTTTGTTCCTTCAACTTTTAAATAAATATAAAAGACACATTTTTCATTTTCACTAAGAATTTTATTAAGTAACATATTCAACTCTCTGTTTCACTACCTTTTGCCATTTTTCAGGCAACTTCATAATTCCACCATCCCAAAACTTATCTTTTTGAGCAAGGAACTGTTCCACGTGTCTTTTACAGTCTTCCAGGGAATTGAATTTTTTTTTTCCATTGAGAGAATTTTGTGAATGGAAATCTAAAGTTGCAATGTCTGATGAATACAGCAGATGAATCAGAACTTCCCAACCAGGCAGTAACAGTTTTTGCCTGATCATCAAAGAAACAAGCAGTCTTGTGTCATCCTGATGGAAAATTATGTGTTTTCTATTGACTAATTCTGGATGCTTTTCAGCAAGTGCTGCTTTCAGTTGGTCAAACTGGGGGCAGTACTTGTTGGAATTAACTGTTCAGTTTTCTGGAAGGAGCTCATAATAGAGGACTCCCAATCCCACCATATACACATCACCTTCTTTGGATGAAGACCGGTCTTTGGTGTGGTTGGTAGTGGTTCATTTCACCTGCACCATGATCTCTTCTGTTCCACATGATTGTACAGTATCCACTTTTCATAGCCCCACTTGATTATAGGGTATCCACTTTTCATAGCCTGTCACAATGTTTTTAAAGAGAACATTTTGTTACATTTAAGTAAAGAATCGCAGGAAGAAATATAGTCAAGATTTTTTTGGTTCAATTTATGTGGAACCCAAACATCAAAGCAATGAACATAGCTGAGGTGGTGCAAATGATTTTCAACACTTGATTTGGATATTTTGAGTAGGTCAGCTATCTCTCATGTGCTATAAACACTGATGGTTCTCAATTAATGTCTCAATTCAAGTGTGATCATCTTCAACTGGTCTACCAACCATGGAGTATCATCCAGCGAGAAATCTCCAGCTAGAAACTTCACAAGCCACTTTTGATGCATTTGATCAATAACAGCACATTCTCCATACACTGCACAAATCTTTATTTGCATTTCAGTTGCAATCTTTCTTTTCTTGTAATAATAAAGCATAATATGCCAAAAGTGCTGCTTCTTTTTCACCTTCAATTTCACCTTCAATACCTACACAAAAATTCACCCATTTTGGTAAGTTTTTTTTTTTTTTAATGCATGCTGATAGCACAGCTGTCAAAATACAATCTAACAAAATTATTTCAAATGAAGTTGAAAGACAACTAGATGCTATTAGTGCCATCTTATAAAAATTCAAACGAACTCTGGTCAATGGAATTTTTTGAATCATTTGTCATAATTTGCAGTAGGGGAGAAGATTGAAAAGAAGTCACTTATTGCCCCTACAGATCAAACTTTATACAACAGACTTTCCACAGAGTCCTGTTTTCTAAGCCATTTAACTTCTCTAAATGCAACATGTAGAAGTCCCGAGAGAGAAACAAGCTCAGAGTGTTCAGTGACTCAGTCGTGTCTGACTCTCTGTGACTCCATCGACTGTAGCCCACCAGGTTCCTTTGTCCATGGAATTTTCCAGGCAAGAATACTGGGGTGGGTTGCCACTTCCTCCTCTAGGGGATCAAACACAAATCTCCCGCTTCCAACACAGTATAAGTGAAAGTTCTGGCACCCAAAAAGTATTAACAAACAATAAAAGCTTCACAAGGTCTGTTTCTATTTTCATTTTTGCTTCTCTTTTTCTTTTTACCATATCTGTAAATTGCTAGCTGACCAGCCTGTGCAAGATCAAAGCCTCTAAATGCAGTTCTCTCACACATGCCTGCGTGGCCACTGAATGCATTGATTACACATCACCACTAAGTAACTGGGACAATACTCTACTCTAAATTGTGTGTCTTGGACAAGGGTGAAAAAAGGAAGCAATAAAAACTTTAGTTGGTTGCATTGCTCTGAAAGGTACAATATTTTTTTTTTCTATCTTGCCAACAAACTGGCACAGGATCAGTCTGTGACACTTACGCTGTACTGAAGTTAAGGGTTTGGTGGCTTCTGATGAACCACCTGATCTATGAACCTAGTGTGCGTGCGAAGTCACTTCAGTTGTGTTTGAATCTTTGCGATCCTATGGACTGTAGCCCACCAGACTCCTCTGTCCGTGGGATTCTCCAAGCAAGAATACTGCAATGGGTTGCCATGCCCTGCTTCAGGGGATCTTCGAGACCCAGGGATCAAACTGGCATGTCTTATGTCTCCTGCATTGGCAGGCAGGTTCTTTACCACTAGTGCCACCTGAGAAGCCCATGAACCATCTAGATCCATGAATTAAGAAGTTGAGAGAGCTTCTCTCTGGCAACCTCCATGCTTTTCAAGACTGTTTCATTAACAGGTTTTTCCCTCTCCTTTTTCTTCAATGGCTCTACGTTAGGTGCAATTCATTAGAATGTGGACTATAAAACCCAAACTAAAGAAAGAGTTTATTTTCAGGAATAGTATTTTTATCCTTTCTGCAGAATAGTGCCTTACATATGTAATATGCCTCCTGTCCCCAAATGAATAATTCTTAAAGTGATTGACCTACATGAAAAATCTCTTCTCAGCCCTAAAAAACTCCTGTGCAAAAATGTAAAGCTGGGATAGGAGGGTCTGCATTTATTTCAATAAGTCAGAAGTTACTTGGGCACTAATCCTCACAGGAGCTGTACACAAAGCCCTGGACATCAAAATATCCTTGACTAGGCTGACTTTTAATTTAGGAGTTTACTAGAGCCTGCAGCTATACTGCTGGAGTCTGTGATAGTGTCAGATTCCATAAATGAAGCGTGGAGGACTTGGTTAGCAGCCTGGGTAGAATGCCAAAGAACACCCTGGGGACATGCTAATTCAGTACTCAAGGTAGCCTGCCCTTCTGTGAGCCAGCACTAAATCAGTGCCCTGTAATGGTGTTCAAAGCACTGCAGTGCAAGCTCAAATTTTGCTATCAGCTCCTCGCACTTATTTACAACACTCTTTTCTCTGGCATTTGCAAGGTAGCTGCAAGGACAATAAGCTACAGCTGCCACATCAAATTTTCCAGCAAGCAGTGACTGCCTGGCATCCCGCCACCAGCCAGGATTTCCACAAATCCCCTTCCTGATTGGCAAAGGAGGCTGGTGAGAGAATGAATGTCCATGGAGGGGACTCCTCCAACACTGCCCATGGGTACATGATAGGAATAATGAGAGCAAAGAATGATGGACTGTGACCATCTCTTACTTCTTTTCATCTCTTTCCAAGACTCTACTGGAGTGCCACCCTGCCACTGCCCAGGCATTTCCACCACTCTAAGAGTAGAGGGCTGGGGGAATTATCACAGGCAGGACATCTCATCATTGGCTGCAGCTTTCTCTTTAGTAGATGGTGGTGGGAAGAGGGTCAAGAACCTAAGGAAACTCAGCCAATGCCATCATTACATTCATCATCTGAGGAGCCCCACATCCTCAGTTCATGACAGTACATTCCTCATCACAAACCTATTGCTGAGAAATATTATCTTCCCCTTCTTAAAGAAGTAAGAACTGAAGTTGAAAGAAATTAAGTGACTTGCCCAAGGTGGCTCAGTTACAAGTAGCAGAGCCCCCATTCAAACCTACGCACATCTGACACCAAAGCACAGAAGACAGGTGGTAAAATTACACACATCTCAGTTTCAGCTAGCTTCCCTGGTGGCTCAGCAGTAAAGAATCCATCTGCCAATGCAAGAGACTTGGGTTTCATCCGTGGGTCAGAAGATCCCCTGGAGAAGGAAATGGCTACCCACTTCAGCATTCTTGCCTGGGAAATCCCACGGACAGAGGAGACTGTGGGCTACTGTCCATGGGGTCACAAGAGTTGGACACAACTAAGCGACCAAACAACTGTTTCAGTGGAGTTTCCAAAGACCAAGGATAATACAAGTGGCAAGCACTGCCCCCGACCCTTAAGTGAGATTCCAGAGCACCAATAAGCGTGCGGCATGCTGGGAAAGTAGAAAACCAGTTCTGTCAACCTTAGCCTACCTCATACCTTGAGGGTTTAAAGAGTGAGGACACTAAAGAAAATGCTTCTTTTAGAGAGACTTGTTGGGTTACCATGGCCCCTCTCCTCTCTCTATCCTGGGACAGGAGGAGGAGGAGGAGGAGGAGTCCCTATTTTGTTGCTGTTTTTCGGTTGTTAAGTTGTATCTGACTCTTTGTGATCCCATGGACTGTAGCCTGCCAGGCTCCTCTGTCCATAGCATTTCCCAGGAAAGAATACTGTAGTGAGTAGTCATTCCCCGCTCCAGGGAACCTTCTCGAGCTAGGAATCGAACTCATGTCTCATGCACTACAGGAAAATTGTTTTTACCACTGAACCACCAGGGAAGCCCAAGTCTCCATTGCCTCAAGCCAAAGAGAGGAACATCACAGGACACTGGAAAAGCCTGACGCGTGTCCCTTCAACTTTGAAAAATAAACACTCATTCACACTGGGCAAAACTAAAGATGGTGGCTTGAAGAAAGGGGGATGTATCAGGAGTGAACTGTTCTGCTACTGATGTAGGAAAGGGGTGGGTTTTTCTGAAGAAGAGCTGTTGTGTTTCCACATAAAATGCCCCCTTTGCTCCCTATCTACTCTCTGACTGGGCCAGCTCTGGAAGGGGTCAAGCAGTTACTTTCCAGGGAGAAAGAAACACATCAAGAGCCTGAAGATGATTACAGCCACTCTCCCACGGTGGGCTGACAAGCCTGAAGTGGGCTGACAAGCCTGGAGCAGGCTGGAGCTGAGTAAGTGAATTTGAACTACACTGGACTTATTTTTCCTTTTTATACAACAGTGGACTAGACAGGAATTATCTGATTATTAGACTGATCTGGGCTTTTAACACTGAAACAAGGGGATCACTGATTCATCTCAAAGTAGTTTTAAAACTATGAAACATGCTTGAAATGTTATATGAGAACTAGGGAGAGGGAATAGATACCGAGCCTATGTAAGAGGCATTTCTGAAACAAGTCAAAATTGTCTTATGCTTTTCAGCTCCTCTGAATCCAGCTCATCCCCTCAGGTAACTGATATAAACTCAGCGTTGCCTCAAGAGGGCATTATGGAATGCCCTCTCCCTTGGCCTACTCTTTAGGGGAATTAAGTTTCTAAAGGTCTTCCTGTCACATCTGGTATATACTGTTTTCCCTACAGCCCTCCCTCCGCTTGCTCATAGCTATCAGGCCACCCTACCCCATCTCAGCTCCACTTAAGGAAACTAGCACCTCGTAGCCTTGTACACCTGAGGAGTGTGTGTGTGTGTATGTTAGTCGCTCAGTCATGTCTGACTCTTTGCAACCCTTTGGATTATAGCCTGCCAGGCTCCTCTGTCCATGGGATTCTCCAGGTAAGAAAAGTAGAATGGGTTGCCATTTCCTCTTCCAACACCTGAGGAGTATTCATACATAACTCGGTACTTTGGAATGGGCATCACAAAACGCCTTCTACCCTAGACATCATATCTTTGCTTCCTATGTTTCAAATCAATGTTTGGGGGCCTCAGTCACAAGTCCTGTGACTCCTCGAGAAGTTGCCAGAAGAACTCATCAGGTCAGAGTACTCTGAGATCCCTGAAGCAATTATTTCTTAAGCACTACTCCAGGCAAGCAATGGAGGCCCAGGATAGGAAGCAATTTGTCTCTCAGGAGCTCTCACCCAGATGGCGCTTCTGCAGCCATGAGAGAGCAGGCAGGGAGCCCGGGCAGAGAGGGAACGGAACCCTCCCATGATGAAGTACAATTCAAGCTACATCTGGACTTCAGTGTGCATGCTGCATTTTTAAAATATGGGACATACTTTAAGCCCACAGATTCAAAACTACCTGTCTATAGCCATAAATATATGTCTGTTGACATTCTGTCATGCTTTTTAAATTCCAAGAATTGTCAGTAAAGGAATATAACTTGCCTTCTCATTTGAAGATGAAACACCTCCTGATGGCACCTAAAAATGGTTTTTTAATAACGTTTCATGTAATATGAGCGTACTCATCGTGTGTGTGTGTGTGTGCGCGCGTGCACACGCGCGCGCATGCACGCACCCACCCGCACTAAGTCACTTCAGTTGTCTCCGACTCTTTGTGACCCCATGGACTGTAGCCCACCAGGCCCACGGCCAATGGGTTCTCCAGGCAAGAATACTGGAGTGGGTTGCCATGCTCTCCTCTAAGAGAGGACCCAGGGATCGAACCGACATCTCTTCTGTCTCCTGCACTGGCAGGCAGGTTCTTTAAAACTAATGCCACCAGGGAACGCCAACCATACTCATCATACAAGGTTAAGTTATAGAAAGGTATAAAATTGGACATGTAGCATGTATATGTATATGACAGCATCTAGCCATCCCCCAACTTGGGGATCTCAAGCCTGTTGAGTTCAGACACCTCAAAATACCTATGTGACCCACAAAGTGTCCAGGGTTCTCTGCTGAGTCTCTGGGTGCCAGAGTAGACACTGTCAGCCCCAGCACATTTTCTCAGTTCTTAGGGCAGGGTACCCTGTTTGGGTTCCAGCTGCCTTAGGGTTTTCTCTGGCATTCAGAATCTGCTCTGCCTGTACCTGGGACAGGCTGGAAATGACCAACAGTGAACATCTTCTGGCCTTCCTTGGTGGCTCAAATGGTAAAGAATATGCCTGCAATGCAAGGGACACAGGTTAGATCACTGGGTTGAGAAGATCCCCTGGAGTGGGATCTTCAATACCCACATCAATATTCTTGTCTGAAGAATCCCACAGACAGAGAAGCTTGGTGAGCTACTAGGGGGTCGCAGAGTTGGGCACAACTAAGCATATATACAAACTGGACTAAATGGCAATGTTAGTCACTAGAGCAGTGCCATAAGTAGTATCTTTACTAGAAGAAATTAGCACAGACTCTAGAATGAAGCTACAGATTAGGAGTTTGCTTCAATTCCCTCCAGGAAAGAAGTTCTCAAGTAGTGTACATTTGCTTGGATTAGACAGCAGCTTACATTCATTCCCACCATACGCTTTCATGCCAAAAGCTATTGGTCTTTTAGGATGTTTGAACAGAATCTTAAAGGCAGCACTGAAGTGCCAACTATAGGATGATACCCCATGAGGTTAGGATGCAGTACATATTTTGAACCAATGGCCATCATCTGCTGATCTGTGTCAACAGCTAGAATTTAAATGGATACCAAAGAATGAGAGTGAGGGTGGCCCTTCTCACCATCAATCCCAGTAAATTATTCAAGGAATTTGTGCCTACTACTCCTCCAACTTTAAGGTCAACTGGGCTGAAGATCCTGGTTCCCGGGTGAGTGAAAATACAGTAAAGGACAAAGTAAGGGTCCACTAAGCCTAAAGCTATGACTGCCTCACAGTCATTTCCATTGTTCATGCTAATAGCCACCTGGTGTGAAGAGCCAACTCATTAGAAAAGAACCTGATGCTGGGAAAGACTAAGGGCAGGAGGAGAAGGGGACAGGATGAGATGGTTGGATGGCATCATCAACTCAATGGACATGAGTTAGAGCAAACTCTAGGAGATCGTGAAGGACAAGGAAGACGGCATGCTGCAGTCTATGGGGTCGCAAAGAGTCGGACACAACTGAGTGACTGGACAACAAAAACAGACCAGCAGACAAAGTGAGTTATTATACCAGCAAGCGTGACCAACTCACGAGGAGCTAGAATTTATTCTACAAAACGGATAAAGGGCTTAAGTATGTTTCAGACTCGGGATTTAGACAGCACTTGTTGAAAAAGAGAAGTTATGACCAACCTAGATAGCATATCAAAAGCAAAGACATTACTTTGCCGACTAAGCTCTGTCTAGTCAAGGCTATGGTTTTTCCAGTAGTCATGTATGGACGTGAGAGTTGGACTGTGAAGAAGGCTGAGCGCCAAAGAATTGATGCTTTTGAACTGGGGTGTTGGAGAAGACTCTTGAGAGTCCCTTGGATCCAGCCAGTCCATTATAAAGGAGATCAGCCCTGGGATTTCTTTGGAAGGAATGATGCTAAAGCTGAAACTCCAGTACTTTGGCCACCTCATGCGAAGAGTTGACTCATTGGAAAAGACTCTGATGCTGGGAGGGATTGGGGGCAGGAGGAGAAGTGGACGACAGAGGATGAGATGGCTGGATGGCATCACTGACTCGATGGACGTGAGTCTGAGTGACCTCCGAGAGTTGGTGATGGACAAGGACGCCTGGAGTGCTGCGATTCATGGGGTCACAAAGAGTTGGGCATGACTGAGCAACTGAACTGAACTGTTGAAAAAGAATTTGTAACTAGCCATCTTGAAGAATAAATGACAGAACAGAACGGAGCAGAAGTGTACCTGAGCAGTGCAAGGGGCAGACTGTAGCAAAGATTGTCTGTGTACCATCATACACCCTGAAACCGTACCACTGTGGGGCATAAAGCTGACTTCCAACTGTGCAATGACTCTGTCCGGTGGTCAAAGCCTCACTGTCCATACGTCATGTGAAGGGAGGATAATTCAAGCACACGTTCTGCAGTTTCCCAGAGTTCCTCAGGAGCTCCAGTTATCTACAGGTAACTTACTTGACTACGATCTCTTTATTGGCTATTGTGTGTGTGTGCTTAGTCACTCAGTTGTGTTTGACTCTTTGTGACCACATGGACTGTAGCCTGCCAGGATTTCCGAGGTAAGAATACTGGAATGGGTTGCCATTTCCATCTCCAGGGGATCTTCTCAGCTCAGAAATTGAACCTATGTTTCCTGCATTGGTAGGCAGATTCTGTACCACTGAGCTATCAAGGAAGCCTTTTACCTTCCCACCCTGTTAACAAGGTTTCCTGGAATCACCCTCATATAAATTACTTGCAGTCCAGTCTTCATCTCAGGATTTACTTCTAGAAGAAACCAAATTAAGAAAGACTCCCTGGTCTATGTTGGAGGGATGTCCACATGGGATACTCAAACAGGGACCAAGTAAAGTCTTCTATCACAGGCAGGATGACTTCTGCTGGGCAGTCAATGAGTGATAATAGTAACTACAGACATAACACAAATGCCTCTCTCGTCCTGCTGGAAAGAGTGAAAGGGTAATAGCCCCTGCGATGGGCAGTGGGACACTACAGGATGTCAGCGGAGGCTAAGTTATTAGTGGGCAGGGCCTTAGGTCCAATGTACCTCCTGTTAGGTTCAATAACTTACAGCACCACTTTTGTCAGGTTCGCTCATCTGAGACTTCCCAGAAACCAGGGCCTCTCGCTCCTGGGACAAAACTTCCCACCTTAACAAGCACCACTCTATTATTCTTCACGTCTCCACTTCCAATCCATACCACATGTTCCTATAGCCCATCTCTTTCTTCAGGCTTCCCTGAGGGACACTTCATCCATCCTCAAAACTTACACGCCTCTTCTCTTTAATAATAGATGCAGAAGCCCCATTAAACCTTTAATCCATACCTTTAAGAAATTAAACAAACTTAAACAATTAAAAGTTATTTCAGTTCAGCTCAGTTCAGTCGCTCAGTTGTGTTCGACTCTGCAACCCCATGGACTGCAGCACGTACGGCCTCCCTATCACCAACTCCTGGAGTTTACTCAAACTCATGTCCATTGAGTTGGTGATGCCATCCAACCATATCATCATCTGTCTTCCCCTTTTCCTCCCACCTTCAATCTTTCCCAGCATCAGGGTCTTTTCAAATGAGTCAGCTCTTCACATCAGGTGGTCACAATATTGGAGTTTCAGCTTCAACATCAGTCTTACCAATGAACACTCAAGACTGATCTCCTTTAGGATGGACTGGCTGGATCTCCTTGCAGTCCAAGGGACTCTCAAGAGTCTTCTCCAACACCACAGTTCAAAAGCATCAGTTCTTCAGCACTCAGCTTTCTTTATAGTCCAAATCTCACATCCATACATGACTAATGGAAAAACTATAGCCTTGACTTTGTTGGCAAAGTACTGTTTCTGCTTTTTAATATGCTGTCTAGGTTGGTCATAACTTTCCTTGCAAGGAATAAGCATCTTTTCATTTCATGGCTGCAGTCACCATCTGCAGTGATTGAAAAAATAAAGTCTGACACTGTTTCCACTGTTTCCCCATCTATTTCCCATGAAGTGATGGGACCGGACACCATGATCTTCGTTTTCTGAATGTTGAGTGTTTAGCCAACTTTTTCACTCTCCTCTTTCACTTTCATCAAGAGACTCTTTAGTTCTTATTCACTTTCTGCCATAAGGGTGGTGTCATCTGCATATCTGAGGTTATTGATATTTTTTCCCAGCAATTTTGATTCCAGCTTGTGCTTCATCCAGCCCAGTGTTTCTCATGATGTACTCTGCATAGAAGTTAAATAAGCACGGTGACAATATACAGCCTTGACATACTCCTTTTCCTATTTGGAACAGTCTGTCGTTCTACGTCCAGTTCTAACTGTTGCTTCCTGACCTGCATACAGGTTTCTTAAGAGGCAGGTCAGGTGGTCTGGTATTCCCGTATCTTTCAGAATTTTCCACAGTTTGATGTAATCCACACAGTCAAAGGCTTTGGCATAGTCAATAGAGCAGAAATTGATGTTTTTCTGGAACTCTCTTGCTTTTTCCATGATCCAGCGGGTGGTGGCAATTTGATCTCTGGTTCCTCTGCCTTTTCTAAAACCAGCTTGAACATCAGGGAGTTCATGGTTCATGTATTGCTGAAGCCTGGCTTGGAGAATTTTGAGCATTACTTGACTAGCATGTGAGATGCGTGCAATTGTGCGGTAGTTTGAGCATGCTTTGGCATTGCCTTTCTTTGGGATTGGAATGAAAATTCACCTTTTCCAGTCCTGTGGCCACTGCTGAGTTTTCCAAATTTGCTGGCATATTGAGTCCAGCACTTTCACAGCATCATTTTTTAGGATTTGAAATAGCTCAACTGGAATTCTATCACCTCCACTAGCTTTGTTCGTAGTGATGCTTCCTAAGGCCCACTTGACTTCACATTCCAGGATATCTGGCTCTAGGTGAGTGATCATACCGTTATGATTATCTGGATCATGAAGATCTTTTTTGCATAGTTATTTTGTGTATTCTTGCCATGTCTTCTTAATATCTTCTGCTTCTGTTAGGTCCATACCATTTCTGTCCTTTATTGAGCCCATCTTTGCATGAAATGTTCCCTTGTTATCTCTAATTTTCTTGAAGAGATCTCTAGTCTTTCCCATTCTATTGTTTTCCTCTATTTCTTTGCACTGATCACTGAGGAAGGCTTTCCTATCTCTCCTTGCTATTCTTTGGAACTCTGATTCAATGGATATATCTTTCCTTTTCTCCTTTGCTTTTCATTTCTCTTCTTTTCACAGCTATCTGTAAGGCCTCCTCAGAGAGCCATTTTGCTCTTTTGCATTTCTTTTTCTTGGAGATGGTCCTGATCCCTGTCTCCTGTACAATATCATGAACCTCCATTCATAGTTCATCAGGCACTCTATCAGATCTAGTCCCTTAAATATATTTCTAACTTCCACTGTATAATTGTAAGGGATTTGATTTAGGTCATACCTGAATGGTCTAGTCATTTCCCCTATTTTCTTCAATTTAAGTCTGAATTTGGCAATAAGGAGTTCATGATCTGAGCCACAGTCAGCTTCAAGTCTTGTTTTTGCTGATTGTATAGAGTTTCTCCATCTTTGGCTGCAAAGAATATAATCAATCTGAATTTAGTTTCGCCATCTGGTGATATCCCTGTATAGAGTCTTCTCTTGTGTTGTTGGAAGAGGGTGATTTCTATGACCAGTATGTTCTCTTGGCAAAATTCCATTAGCTTTTGCCCTGCTTCATTCTGTACTCCAAGGCCAAATTTGCCTGTTACTCCAGGTGTTTCTTGACTTCCTATTTTTGCATTCTAGTCCCCTATAATGAAAAGGACATCTTGGGTGTTAGTTCTAGAAGGTCTTGTAGGTCTTCATAGAACTATTCAATTTCAGCTTCTTCAGCATTACTGGTCGCAGCATAGATTTGGATTACCGTGATATTGAATGGTTTGCCTTGGAAACAGAGATCATTCTGTCGTTTTTGAGATTGCATCCAAGTATTGCATTTTGGACTCTCTTGTTGACTATGATGGCTACTCCATTTCTTCTAAGTGATTCTTGCTCACAGTACTAGAAATAATGGTCATCTGAGTTAAATTCACCCATTCCAGTCCATTTTAGCTCGCTGATTCTTAAAACATCGACGTTCACTCTTGCCATCTCCTGTTTGACCACTGCCAATTCGCCTTGATTCATGGACCTAACATTCCAGGTTCCTATGCAATATTGATCTTGACAGCATCAGACCTTGCTTCCATCACCAGTCACATCAACAACTGGGTGTTGTTTTTTCTTTGGCTCAGTCTCTTCATTCTTTCTGGAGTTATTTCTACACTGATTGGGCACCTACCAACCTGGGGAGTTCATCTTTCAGTGTCCTATCTTTGTGCCTTTTCATACTATTCATGGGGTTCTCAAGACAAGAATACTGAAGTGGAGAATGACAAGATGTGGTTCACTGAAGAAGGGAATGGCAAACCATTTCAGTATTCTTGCCTTGAGAACCCCAAGAACAGCATGAAAAGGCAAAAGTTAGGACACTGAAAAGTTATTTAACAATATTTAATAGTAGCTTTCCTAATCTTGAGTGTAGAGAAAGTTTTATCTTTAACTCCTTCCAAAAGATACGAAGTATTTGTATGCTATCTTTCATTTGCAGTATAGAAAAATACATCAGGAGAGTCTAAGTGGTCACATTCTGCTACATAAGTATAAACAAAACACACCACAACATTTATAGGCTTTATTTCTTAGTAGTAAATCTCTCTGATTTCCTAATCTTCTGAAAGATACTACATGTACAAATCATAAGAAAATGCAACTGTGTGTATCAGAGTCCACAGGTTTATGCTTTTTCAAATGATCTGTCTATATTAGAAGCAAGGAACTCACAAGTCCTTGCTAACTTCAGTTTCAGTGTATTTCCCAGTGACAGTTATTCAAATTTAAAACATGTTCACACAAGTAAATAAAACTCAGACTCTGTGAATTAGAACACTACTTACCTATTACAACTATAACAAAACTTGACATTCCTTTTTTATGTGTATACATCCATGTATAAAATCAATATATAATCTTACCAAGTACTAAATCTACCCACAATTTTTTAAATTACTAATCTGGCAGCCAAAAAACAATTCCAGCTTCAGTTAAATTTATAGGTGGACTGTGATACATGACAAAAATAAACCCATCTACAAAGCATAAGAAACAAAAACAGACTCACAGAGATAGAACACAAACTTGTGTTTGCTGGGGGAGTAGGGAGGGACAGATTGGGAATTTGGGGTTAGCAGATGCAAACTATTACACATAGAATGAACAGACAACAAGGTCCTTCTGAATAGCACAGGGAACTATATTCAATATCCTGTAATAAACCATAATGGAAAACAATACGAAAAAGAATATATATATATATTTATATATGTATGCATAGGGCTTCCCAGGTGGTGCTAGCAGTAAGGAACCTGCCTGCCAATGCAGGAGACCTAAGAGACACAGGTTCCATCCCTGGATTGGGAAAATCCCGTGGAGGAGGGCATGGTAACCCACTCCAGTGTTCTTGCCTGGGAAATCCCATGGACAGAAGAGTCTGGCGTTCTACAGTACATAGCACTGCAGAGAGTTGGACATGACTGAAGTGACTTAGCACATATATGTATAAACGACTTGGTCTGCTGTGCAGCAGAAATTAACACAATATTGTAAATCAACTATACTTCAATAAAAGATTTAAAAACTGAAAAGTTAAAAAAAACTTAAAGATAAATTCAATTGTATGAGAGTTGATTCTGGCCAAGAATGAAATACTATTGTAGAACAAGATTATGCCCTGGAAATTTGCTCTGTTATGAAATTTCTCACAAAATAGCTAAAGATCATCTTGTCAGAGAAGAACAATAGAATAGCTACTATCCTTCAACACAGCCAAAGGAATCTTTCTGAGCTGTTGCCTTTACTCCTCAAGAACATTCTAGAATACAGCTCTGAGGCACAGGATGAGCTTCTATGAAATCTCATCCATTTACATCATAGATATAAGGAAAGGACTAGGAAAGAACGAGTAAACCTGAAAACTTTTCACTATAGTCTGGATGAAGTTCCTTCCTTAGCGCTGCCTGAAACCACTTAACAAAGAAAGTATGTAAGGAGATAAAAGTTCAAAATATTATATCCACTACTACAAAATAGAATTAAGTTTAGTACAAATTAATTTACCATAGCTCACCATAACTAAAAGAAACTATTTGAACAACAAAAACAAAGAGTCATTTCTGGAATAAACTGCTAGACACATGTCAAGTATTAAGTTGAACTACAAGAAACTGCCCATATTTGGCCATTTTTTTCATCAAATGCAATTTCATATAATTTCACCCAGTATTTTCTTGTGTATTTGCATAACTACAAAACACTCAGAAAGGTAATATTTCGTCTATTATTCTGATTTGGAAAACTACATGCAAAAAAAAACCATGACAATACTTTATAATCTTATCTGCATAAAGTATGAGGGGAAGAAGGACTCAAAAGAAGTTGATATTCAACTTTCAACTAATGTTCAGATGAAAGTGAAAAGAAAGTGAAAGTGTTAGTCACTCAGCCATGTCTGACACTTTGCAATTCCATGGACTACAGCCCACCAGGCTTCTCTGTCCATGGTATTCTCCAGGCAAGAGGGGATCTTTCCAACTCAGTGATCAAACCCAGGTCTCTTTCATTGCAGATGGATCCTTTACTGTCTGAGCCACCAAGGAAGGCCAGTGTTCAGATGAACACAGTCAAAGACTTACCTGATTCACATAGTGCAATCTTTCAGAAAACTTGAGTTAAACCTGAGTGTTCTTTTCCCCCAAACCACCTGTATTAACTACTTCAGTTGTTAATAGGAGCAGAAATTTCTCTGTTTGAGAAATTCTCCAATAGTATTGTCTTTACAACAATTTTTATGTTAGCATACTAGTTGTTGAGATTGCGATGCAAAGATGTTTGAGGTGGGAAGGCAGGTGGAGGAAAGGAAGACACAAGACAAGCTAGATCCCTGACACACATCTTTTTGCTTTGTCTCCCATTAACCACTGACACACACCACCAAGACCACCTGCCCAGCTCCACTCCCAGAATCTCTCCCTAACTTTAGAACATGGATTCATGTTGCTATATGGCAGAAACCAACACAAAATTGTAAAGTTATTATCCTCCAATTAAATAAATAAATTTAAACTTAAAAAGAAGAATGTAGTTTCATCTCAGACTGAAATTTTTATAGGAGAAAGACAATATGGATCCTTGAACACAGAAGGTCTGTTAGCAATATTTTAAAAGGTTTATCATGTATTTCTTCCTTCTTAAAATACTCTATTCTCTTGGAAACTTGGACATCAACTCATTTAGTTTTTCTCTCTGGCTCTTTTCAAATTCTCAGAGCAGCTTCTCCTCTCTATCCAACCTCTGAATGTTGAGGCTCCTTGGGGTTTAGCCATGTGGTTTCTCATTTTCATTTTCTCCCTAATATCTTCCACTCCTGCAGCATTAAATAATCATAGATATGATGATAATTCCCAAATTCATATCTCCAGCCAAGATTTCTTTTCTGAGATCAGATTCACACACCCAACTGCCTTCTTAGCATTTCTACTTAGATCTGTCTCCCTTCCAAGGGAAAATCAAAAACTAAATTCATTTTTGTCCCCCAAATTCATCTTTATTCTATACCCGTCACTGCAGTAAACTTCAACCTCACCAGTTGCCAAAATCAGAAACCTAGAAGTCATTCAACTCTCATTCCTAAAATTACCACAACCATCACTACGTTCTATCAATTCAACACGTGTGTATTTGTGTACGTGTGTGTGTCTCCAATTTGCTACCTCTTTCAATGTCCCTGGACATTTTTTAGCCATGCCACCATCATCTCTCATCTGTGCTATAATGACAGTACCATCTTACCAAACTGCTCTTCACAAAGCTAAAAGAGAATAAACCTTTAAAAGTACAGACCAGAACAAGCCAATGCCAAGGGTAGAATCCTTTGACAGATTTTAGAAAATAACCCAAGACTTTGCAGGATTTTGATTGGGTCTCTCCCCTTGTCTCCAGCCTTATCTTGGGCCTCTCCTCCCCATTTTGGCCCCTTCCCAGCCCACTGGGGATCTGATCTGCTGTCCCATCACCTTCAGTATTCCCCACACTATTCTGCTTAAATGCTAGTCTTGGGCTTCTCCTTAAATGTCACTTTCCAAAGAGGATTTTTCCTGAGCCTCCAAACTAAGTTAGGTTCCTCCTAACATGCTTCCTCATAGTAACCTACATTTATCCTTTAGAAGACTTTCCACAATTTTATTTCTACTTGTGTGTATTTAACATCTTCCTCTATCACTAGTCCGCAAATGCCTTGGGGCAGATGTCTATTTTATTCACCAATACACCCAGGGTCTAGCAAAGGGCTTAACATGTAACATTTTATTGATAAATGTTTGGAACATCTGAATCAGCTCTTGATAGTAATAATTTATTTTCCATCACGATAGCTATGTTAGAAAACAGAAATATCAAATTTCTTGTGCTTGCCTGAAATTGCATCAATTCAGTCTGATGTCACAGTTTACATTTGCTGATTGTAAGGTCTGTTTGGACCTTAGAAATAATGATTTTTAAGGGAAAAAATATGTTTTTATCATCACAATTAATTCATTATCATAAGCAAAATTTGAGAAATAAAGGTCTTTCAAATGTCCATAAGGAAAATAATTTTTAAAAAGTGAGAGTCTTGTCAATATATTTTTAAATTGAGAACTGACTGCCAGTTCAAGATGGCAGAGAACACATCATATATTTACCATACCTTCCTGCAAAGATCTAATTGAATGACAATTTATTCAAAAAGACAACAAATTCATAGCAGCTCTAAGAGGGAGAGTGACATTAATGGATTTGAATGATTTCTGAAAAACAGAAAGCAGGTGGAATTATGTAGATGGAAAAGAAGGAACTGGGGGGGACAGACTGCAGTCCAGAATATACAGAGGAAACAAAACAAAATGAAAAGAACAGAGGATATGTACACACATGGCTGATTCACTTTGTTGTACAGCAGAATCCAACAACATTGTAAAACAATTACACTCCAGTAATAAAATTAAAAATATATATATGGAGAAGATAAGGTCAGCTCCAGAGAAGCCCCAAAGCTTGAATTAGAGTGGGAAGGGGGCAGAAGTCAGGAGATCGAAGTACAGTATCTAGAACAGCCATCCCAGCAGCCCGTCCTCCACTACCCACCACCACTTCCGCATGTGCAAAGTGACTGGTAACAGCAATATTTTGCCATAGACTAAAATCAAAGAAACACTCTCTAAGCAAACTGCACAATATGCCTGGAAAGAGCAGGGTTCCCAGCGTGGATGAGATACCACATAATGAGGTGCTTCTTCTTTAACCGTCCAGGAGAGGGGTCAGCTTGGCTATATACTCCCTTCCTTGGCTATATACATACACTCCAGCTATGTACCCACGTACTGTATTCACACACAGCCACCCATCCAGTGTAAGAGAAGCGTCATATAGGAAGAACCACCCTACAGAACACACCAGCCAGCTAGATTCATTCATCGAATCCTGTGGTTAGTTCTTATCCAGTCCAAGCACAAATGATACAGCATTAAGCTGGGCGCTATACAAACACTGCTGGAATGGGGTAAACAAATTATTGAAAGATAAAATAGATCCCTCAAAGAGACTGTTGCCTAGCAATGGGCTTACAAGCATCGTTCTCCTAAAACTTCCCTTTGCAGTTGACATTACCTGATCATTCCCAAGGTTTCAGAAACATAACTTTCTCTGATTCCTGCTCACTTTATTCTCTAGTCATGCTTCCTCTTTATTTACATCAACTATGGACATTCCTCCAACACATATGGTTATTTTCTCTCTCCCCCCCCATTCACACTCTTTTATCAATTTGTTCTCATTCTTTCATTAACCTGAGCTCCTCTCTAATGCCCCATCTTCTTGTTATTTCACTCAGATGTCCCTTGTTCACTTGAAAACCATCACCTTCGATCTGTAAGATCGAGGTTACTGACGTCTCACAGCGATACCACCTCCTTAGAGTCATTTAGATGAGACTTTGACACACTTCTAATTAATTTCTCTCCTTCATTTTCTACAGCCAGCCATCTTTCAAGTCTGTCAATATATCACGGAAGTACTATATGATTTAAACTTGGCCTAATTCCACAAAAATATTTGAAGTGGCATATAGAAAGCACATAAAATAATTCATCATAAATTTAAAAAATCAGAACTATAGAAAGTATAAATCAGAATACAAATATAATATCAGAGAGCAATGAAGCATAGATATGTAGATTATAAAGGCATTTACAAGTGTTCGAATTTAGTAAAAAGCTGGTTTCCAACAATTTGATGAAGAAATATTATCCATTCATCGTTCTCGATTCATAAGCTATTGGGGTGTGGAAAAAGCTTGACAAATAGAAACCCTCTCTCTTACCCAGGTTTTCCATTAACTGAGAAATTAGAAGAAGGGAATACACTAGTGAAATAACAAGATTACCACTGATAAAGCTGTAATTTGAGAATACAACTTACATCTGCAGGTGAATGGGCTTACATACTTACACACTGAAGCCAGGATTAGGTCAACTCCCTCTGCCAGTTCCTGCCCATGGCCCCATGGAGGCAGGGCCCTCCTTTACCACGCAGCTTTCAGAAGAGCAGAGAAAAGTTGAGGGCACATTCTGTGTACAGACTCACTCCCAAAGAAGAACAACAGAGAGAAGGAATGAGCTACCCTTACCCAGTTCTTCCAAAATTGTCCATTAGTTCACACCTCCCCAAAGGAGGAGCGAATGAGGGGCAAAGACATACATAGTTTGCAGCTGCCTCCACTTGGAATCAAGAACATTGGAGGAAAGTTCCTTGTTCCCCAAAATCACAGTCCCTGAGGGATGTGGCAGACAAGATATTTGACAACTTCCCTGCAGTGAATACAGTACAAAAAACAAAAAAACAAAAAAAAGTTTAAAAAATACATACAGCATTTTCTTTTTTGTTATTTTTATTTTTTTAATATAAATTTATTTATTTTAATTGGAGGTTAATTACTTTACAATATTGTATTAGTTTTGCCATACATCAACATGAATCCGCCACAGGTATAAAATGTATAATATCATATATGAAATGAATCGCCAGTCCAGGTTCGATGCACGATACTGGATGCTTGGGGCTGGTGCACTGGGATGACCCAGAGGGATGGTACGGGGAGGGAGGAGGGAGGGGGGTTCAGGATGGGGAACACGTGTATACAGCATTTTCTACGACTGATTTGTATACAGTATGTCTTACTGGAACCTGTGATGGTGACACAGAAAACCTGAAAGCCATTCTGATAGAGGCCTCAACAACAAAAGAAGCAGACCATAAAGATTTTCAAAACGAAATCTTCATCAGGAGCACCTCTGATAAATACAACCTTATTCAAGAGTTTACTTTTTCTGGTGATAACAAGAATAAACTACTCACCTTAGAAAGCATATCTTCCAATCCAACTTCCCCACCATTACATACCCTCTCTGTACTAATTAATCCTTTCTATCACGCTGCATCATTGCTCCATCAACACAAAATACCTGTGTACAAAACTTGCATTGTTTCCAAATGGAATGTTCTTTTCTAAACCCTCTAATATTAGCCATCTTTCGAAGAGATTGTGAGATTGTCTTCTTCATTAAGCATTTCCTAATGATCCCAGATCACAGTGATTTTTATCATTTTAGTTTTCAGAGCACAGAGCATTGCATCAAAATCCTGCTTATACAATTGTGTTGGTGTCGGTCACTACTGTTTGGCATGTATTATCATGCCTACTTAACCAGACTCTGCATGTGTTCATGCAAAGCCACTTCAGTTGTGTCCAATTCTGTGTGACTCTGTGGACCATAGCCTACCAGGCTCCTCTGCCCATCGGATTCTCCAAGCAAGAATACTGGACTGGATTGCCACGCCCTCCTTCAGGAGATCTTCCCAAGCCAGGGATTGAACCCACGTCTCTTGCATCTCCTGCACTGGTGGGTGGGTTCTTTACCACTACCACCACCTGGGAAGCCCTAAGCAGACTCTAAACTCTTTAAAAGATAGATAATTTGAACTCCTGAAGTTTTCCATATTAGTTACCTCTACCACAGCGCTGAGTATATACTAGGTGATTAACAAATACTCACTGAATAACAAATCAGTCAAACTGAGCACATATTGGAAAGCATATTCAAAACAGGTTTACAAATCAGCTCTTCCAACGTCCAGATTGAATATAATCTTTTAAAATACTCAATTGAGACTCTAAGAGAATCAAGACTTTTCAGTCAGTTTATATATTATCATGTTGTTCCTGATTCCTGATACAAAATGATACATAAGCCCGAGAACAGAGAGATTACACACAATAAGATGGCGGTAGCTGAGTGCTTAAGTATATGAGTTTGGGTTGTATTTGATTCAGTTGTGTGATCTTCCTTTTAATTTTGAAATTTTTTATTCCCATAGTAAATTTGAAAGAAAAGTACAATGAGCAGCACAGTTAATAGCCTGCCATATTATTATTATATAGAAAGAGGGATATAGATACACGCACACAGACAGACACACACTGCCTGGTGGCCAAACCATCTGAAAAAAGGCTGCAGACCTCATGACACTTCGGCACATAAACTATGTAATCTTGAGCAGCTTACTTCAACCTCCATAAGCTTTGGTTCCTCCATAAGTGAAACCTGGGAAAGGAGTGATAATTAGACACTCTTAATAGAGTTACTTAGGTTAAATCTTAAATACTTGGTATATAGCTGTTATCATTGTCATTAACTCCATAAAATCTGTACCTTTCCTGTTACAGTCCAGTACTTCCCACATTTGGAACTGTCCATTTAACTGCCTTGTCCACAGGACTCTTAGACCCCCATGAAAGTAGAATCTAGCTTTGTATCCACAGCAAGAAGCATGTGGTCTGTTTTACGGCCACAATTTAAAGATTAAAGATAACCTACCTAAAAAGGCCATTGTTACTGCTTGTGGAATACTTTGTTTGTGTGTTGTTGTTGTTCGGTCGCTAAGTCCTGTCCAACTCTTTGTGACCCCATGAACTGAAGCACATCAGGCTTCCCTGTCCTTCAGTATCTACCAGAGTTTTCTCAAACTCTTGTCCATTGAGTCGGTGATGACATTCAACCATCTCATCCTCTTTCACCCCCTTTTCTTCTCGCCCTGAATCTTTCCCAGCATCAGGTCTTTTCCAATGAGTCAGCTAATAATAACAATCCATTCCAATGATTATTAACAGGTAATTTATGTTCATTACAGAAAATATGTTTTAAAGAGACAAAAGAAAGTAAAATTCATGCATGATAATTCCACCACCAAGAAATAATCACTCAGTTGACATTTTTTTAATTATTTCAAACTGTATTAAAATGTAGGCTTTATAATGCTACAACACATGTTTATTAACTGAGTCGTACCATCTCAAATTCACAAATGCAAATCACATTCTTTGCCCCTAATGTGTCATAAACTTTGCAGCTTACATGTTTCTTTGCAATTTGCCAGCAAATTTGGAAAACTCAGCAGTGGCCACAGGATTGGAAAAGGTCAGTTTTCATTCCAATTCCAAAGAAAGGCAATGCCAAAGAATGCTCAAACTACCGTTCAATTGCACTCATCTCACATGCTAGTCAAGTAATGCTCAAAATTTTCCAAGCCAGGCTTCAGCAATACGTGAACCGTGAACTTCCAGATGTTCAAGCTGGTTTTAGAAAAGGCAGAGGAACCAGAGATCAAATTGCCAACATCCGCTGAATCATGGAAAAAGCAAGAGAGTTTCAGAAAAACATCTATTTCTGTTTTATTGACTACGCCAAAGTCTTTGTGTGGATCACAATAAACTGTGGAAAATTCTAAAAGCGATGGGAATATCAGACCACCTGACCTGCCTCTTGAGAAACCTGTATGCAGGTCAGGAAGCAACAATTAGAACTGGGCATGGAACAACAGACTGGTTCCAAATAGGAAAAGGAGTATGTCAAGGATGTATATTGTCACCCTGCTTATTTAACTTATATACAGAGTACATCATGAGAAACACTGGGCTGGATGAAGCACAAGCTGGAATCAAGATTGCAGGGAGAAATATCAATAACCTCAGATATGCAGATGACACCACGCTTATGGCAGAAAGTGAAGAGGAACTAAAAAGCCTCCTGATGAGAGTGAAAGAGGAGAGTGAAAACGTTGGCTTAAAGCTCAACATTTAGAAAACTAAGATCATGGCATCTGGTCCCATCACTTCATGGGAAATAGATGTGGAAACAGTGGAAACAGTGGCAGACTTTATTTTTTTGGGCTCCCAAATCACTGCAGATGATGACTGCAGCCATGACATTAAAAGACACTTGCTCCTTAGAAGGGAAGTTATGACCAACCTAGATAGTATATTCAAAAGCAGAGACATTAGTTTGCCAACAAAGGTCCGTCTAGTCAAGGCTATGGTTTTTCCACTGGTCATGTATGGATGTGAAAGTTGGACTGTGAAGAAAGCTGAGTGCCAAAGAATTGATGCTTCTAAACTGTGGTGCTAGAGAAGACTCTTGAGAGTCCCTTGGACTACAAGGAGATCCAACCAGTCTATTCTAAAGGAGATTAACACGTGTATACCCATGGTGGATTCATGTTGATGTATGGCAAAACTAATACAATATTGTTAAGTAAAAAAAATAAAATAAAATCTGAAAAAATAAATAAATAAAGGAGATTAGTCCTGGGTGTTCTTTGAAAGGACTGATGCTAAAGCTGAAATTCCAATACTTTGGCCAACTCATGCAAAGAGTTGACTCAGTGGAAAAGACTGGTGCTGGGAGGGATTGGGGGCAGGAGGAAAAGGGGACAACAGAGGATGAGATGGCTGGATGGCATCACTGACTCGATGGACATGAGTTTGAGTGAACTCCAGGAATTGGTGATGGGCATGGAGGCCTGGCGTGCTGCGAATCATGGGGTCACAAAGAGTCGGACATGACTGAGCAACTAAAGTGAACTGAAGCAAACAAAATGCAGACAACCTGGGTCTTATTTGCCTCGGGATTCCTTTAGGACCTTATAAGAGGGTTGTTATACATAAATGTTATTGTCAAATAAAAATCAGGTCCATTAAAATTTAAAAACCAATTGCAGAATGATCATCAGCACTTTGGAAAGGCTACTTCTGGCAAACTGTGCCATAATCCTTCCCATGAACCTCAATATAGTTTGAGAATTTGTTTTTGGTGAAAGATAGACTCCTAGATCATGAGCCTTCTCTTTTCACACAAATGCATGATTTCATTGGGATTTTTACATAGTGAAAAATAAAAGTCAAGTTTCTCAGAGTGTGAGCTTATGCCACCCTTAAGCAAAGCACAGTAACTGTGGAGTAAAATAGGAATGTCAATTTCGGTAGAAAGAAAAATTTTATTTTAAAGCCTTATGGAGATAATTCTTTTACAAGAACTGATGATACTGTAAATATTCAAATATAAAATACTTTAGTAGTTTTACTGAAGTTTGCAGTCTGCCATTTGATATGAGCTGGCTTGATTCCCAGAAAGAAGTCTATTGTGTATTTATTCAGTCAAATGAGCCCTGGACCATCTCCGAAGACACTGCCCATTCACTCAAGTTGGCCTCAGAGCTAATCTATATTCTTGAACTTGTTGGGTGGCTCAAAACCTTGGAAACATACCTGGTTTTCTTTTTTTTTATTTGCTTCTTTTTATAGATGTAACCCAAGCCTTTGTGTAATTCTCAGTTTTATCAAATAATCTTATCATCCTATTTCCAAATATTCTCTTTGCCCTTGCTGTCATTTTATGTGCTCACCCAAACCACTATAAAATAATTGTGAACAATCAGGCTGAGCGTGTCAAAATTTTCTGTGAGGTGACTGATAATTCTTTCTACATCTACTTTCAATCCTATGTACCCAATTTTTTTTAGATAAATGAAATATCTGTTATATACCAAAGAATATAAATAAATTATAAAAACAAATATTGAATATTTTAAAACCTGACTATTTCAAATTTCACAGATAATATTACCGAAAAGGTCAGGGACTTCCTTGGTGGTTCAGTGGCTAAGACTGTGCTCCCAATGCAGGGGGCTCAGGTTGGATAACTGATCAGGGAACTAGATCCCTCATGTCACAAGAAACCAAAAAGAAAAGATTCTACATGATGCAACTAAGACCACATGAAGTCAAATATATAAATAAACTCAAATAGAAGATTTTTAAAAGCTTAATAAAACAGTGAGAGAGATGATAGATAGAGATGCCATCTATTTAACATATACTCATTCAAACACCTATAAATAGGAATGATAAGGCAAAACATGCTCAGGTTGCTTGTGAGGTGTGTGTATATATGACATATAATAGATTTCTACTTCCAACAATACACCTGACTAGAAGATTCAGGGAAATATCCCTCTACAGAACAACTGAATTTTGTGAACAACGTATATATATGAAAATTGTTGCTGACCTCAAAGAACAGGAACACTTTCCAAAGACATGGTGATGGTGGTTTAGTTGCTAAGTTGCGTCCAACTCTTTTCAACCCCATGGACTGTATGTAGCCTGCCAGGCTTCTCTATCCATGGGATTTCCCAAGCAAGAATACTGAAGTGGGTTACCATTTCCTTCTCCAAAGGATCTTTCAGATTCAGGGATCAAACCTGGATCTCCTCCACTGGCAGGCAGGTTCTTTACCACTGAGCCACCAGGGAAGTCTTTCCTAAGGACATACTCTTTTTCTTAAGACATCACTGGGGCCAGACTGGTAGTAGACCTCCAGGAGGAGCAGAGTTCCCAGAAGGCAGGTATTGTAGTAGCTACTGTCAGGATATTCAGCCTCAAGCCAGCCTTGGGCCAGGATGAGTCTCAGAACAAGGAGCTGGATCTCATATGCACAGCTTAGGTAGTTTCAGAACTGATGCTTCCAATCTGTGGTGCTGGAGAAGACTCTTGAGAGTCCCTTGGACAGTATGACCAAACCGGTCAATCTTAAAGGAAATCAACCCTGAATATTCATTGGAAGGACGGATGCTAAAGCTGAAGCCCCAATACTTTGTCCACCAGGTGCAAAGAGCCAACTCATTGGAAAATATCCCGATGCTGGGAAAGACTGAAGGCAGGAGGAGAAGGGGGCAGCAGAGGATGAGATTGTTGAATGGTACCACTGACTCAATGGATGTGAATTTGAGCAAACTCCAAGAGATGGTGAAGGACAGAGCAGCCTGGCATGGTGCAGTCCTTGGGGTCTCAAAGAGCCAGACATGACTGAGCAACTGAACAAAAATAGTCAGCAGGAAAAAAAAATAATTCGCTACAAAGCAATTACTCAAATTTTCAATTAAGGCATAAAGGATTAAGCAACAAACTCACAATATTTGATGTGAAACATACTTGAAAGAAAGCCACCATTCAGAGAAAGGGTAAACAACAGGTCCAGGGGCTGTTGCTACAGAACACAGAAGAATGACATACAAAATGATTAATGAAATAGAGGATAAAATCAGAGATCAAATGCCAAAACGAGATTATTAAGAACAACCCTGGATCTAGAACAACAAGGATCTAGTTGTTCTAGATCTAGAACAAGGATCTAGTTCCCTAACCAGATATATCTGCATTAAAATGTACAGCAACATACACTGTTGGAATAAAAAAATCTCAATCAAGGGGTTAAACTAAAAATAAAACACAGCTGAAGAGAGAATTAATGACTAATACACACACAGACACATGCACGCATACACACAAATAAATTACCCAGAATGAAGCAGAGAAGACAGAGGGTCGCAAAACATGCAGATATCAGGCATATGGAAAACCAAATAATTAGGAGTAACATAATCCTAATTGAAATTACAGAAGAAGAGACTAGGAAATGAAAAAAAAAAATGTGACTGATCTAGAAAACAATCTAGTGAAATGGGCTCTAAAAATAAAAGTCTTTGAAAAAAAAGTGTTAATATTGATAGACAGTCACATACTTTAAAGCTTTAAACATGCAATACTTCAGCTGAGAAACATTTTACATTTTTTCAGATATCATTTTCTATGATTCACAAGGTTGAATATAAAAATTATCTAATATAATTCTATTTTTTTAACTGGAGTATAGTTGCTTTATAATGTTTAGTTTCTGCTGTTCTACTAGAATTCTAGTATTTTGAGATTAAATAAAATTGGCATTCCTGAGGGCAGAACTTAGTTGTATAAATTTGTGACTGATTTCAGGTTCTCAGTCAAAATCTACAGGCAACCCCCATCAGTACAAGAAGAGGAGAGCAGATTGGTTGTTGTGGTAATAGGAAAGAGAAAGGAAACTAAATGAAATTGAAGCATAATTAGCACTTTTTTACACCTAGAAAGAAATCTGGTGAAACTCTGTCTCCTACTAAAATTTTAAATTACATAGACCTGAAAATTGGGAGCATTTAACAAATCTATACATTAAAATGTAACAGCAGAAAAATTCAGCAAGTGTTTGTTTATTTTAAAGGTCATATTTTGTTACTCTAACCCTGTAAATATTTAAATCATGTCATTATATTTATATTTAATATGCACAAGTACCACCAGAAGCATGTTTTATAACCCAGTTCATCTTCCCCACCATCATATGAAGTATGTGCTATTTTTGCTATATTTATAAGTGAGGAATGGTGAAGAATTCATCTGCCAATACAGGAGAACCGGGTTCTATCCCTGTGTTGAGAAGATCCCCTGGAGTAGGAAATGGCAACTCACTTCAGTATTCTTGCCTGTGAAATCCCATGGACAGAGACCCTGGCAGGCTACAATCCATGGGGGTTGCAAAAGAGTCAGACACAACTTAGCAACTAAACAACAAAACCGAGTGAATTAAGTATCTTGCCAGAATCACAAAGTTAGCAAAAAGAACATTGTCTATTAACATTTTTGGGTAATGTGATTTTTAAAATGTGTCATTGTGAAATATACTGTTCTTAAGTGAACATTCAAAGCTAATCCTGCAATGATAATGGTACACAAATCAAAAGTAAATTTCTAGTTTTCAGATCATTTCTAAAACCTCCTCTTCATCAACCTTTTCCAAACCTCCCCATATAATAAAAAATTAGCCTGCCTTCCTTTGGCCACCTATGAAAGTGAAAGTGTTAGTCACTCAGTCTTGTCCAACTCTTTGCGACCCCATGGACTATAGCCCACCAAGTTCCTTTGACCATGAGATTCTCAGGGAAAAAATACTGGAGTGGGTAGCCATTTCCTCCTCTGGTGGAATCTTGCCAACCCAGAGATCGAACCCAGGTCTTCTGCACTGAAGGCAGATTCATATTCCTCGGATCTCACTCTACTGAGGCCCTCCTACAAGGGCAGAGCTAGAAAAGTACGGCAGAAACAAAGAGGAAAGGCAGTCGCTACAGGATTCACTTGAACTCAAGTAGCCATCAATAACTGAGCCACCTCTTCTCAGCAGATAGGACATCCAACCCTATTGACTATACATTTTCAGAAAATTTTGAGGAGTGATTAAGGTTCTATTGATGTGGAAGCAAATACATTATGACTCTAAGACTCTCGGGTGAACATGACTGATATTTTGAATGTGGTCTGGCATGTATCAGGCAATAGATTGCTTTCTGAAATTGGGTAATAAATTGTCAAAGAGAGAGAGAGAGATAAGTTTACATTGAATTGTCAGGCATGTCACTGGCCAGAAAAACCAATTTCAATCAATGGGACTGGATGCAGCACCATCTCCATTCATTTTCTTTTCTTTTTTTTTTTTTTAATTTTAAAATCTTTAATTCTTACATGCGTTCCCAAACATGAACCCCCCTCCCACCTCCCTCCCCACAACATCTCTCTGGGTCATCTGGGTTTCAAAGGCTACAGTCCTACTAAATAATATTCCATTTCACTGCAAACACCAGTGTTAATATGATCCTTTCCTTCTGGATGACCTGATCCCAGGACCATACAAAAAACACACCACTGAGTACTAAAAATAAATCCAGCATGAGGGAGAGTTCTTCCCTTTCATCTTCCACACTGGAGTATTATTACAATTTTAATGATCTGCCTAGGATTTTTCATACACTGTTTCTTTTGAAGGAAGGACAGGAAACCTATTGAAACACACCAATCTCCTTGAAAGGTCTACAGCAATAGAGCAGTGGGAATAGATACTTTGCTATAAAGAAAAGAAAAAGAGTAAAGCGATCAGAAATGTATCACTTTGGTCTGTCATGATATACTGCTTTTCCTTTAGAGAGAACAGGTACTTGTGTTCTAATATTGTCTTTTCAGTTACTACATTATTCCTTTAAGGTATTCAGAGCATTAACAATCCACATAAAAAAGATAATAATCTGGTCTGTAAATATTATCGCTGCTTTAGAACCTTCTAGTCAACCCAGTGCAATCATTTGATTACATATTTGGTCAAGCTGCTTTCATTTCTTCCCAAAGGGAAATTTAACAATTTTTTTAAAATGATTGAAATTTCATCTATACAACTGGGAAGTGTTATATGCTAGTAATAAAGAATCCTCCTGCCAATGCAAGAGATGCAAGAGACAAGAGTTCAGTCCCTGGGTCAGGAAGATCCCCTGGAGTAGGAAATGACATCCCACTCCAGTATTCTTGCCTGGAAAATTCCATGGGCAGAGGAGCCTGGTGGGCTACGGTCCATGGGGCCACAAGGAGTCAGACACAAGTGAGCAACTGAGCACACAGTTAGAAGTACTAGGAGTTGGGGTAGGAATAATGAAGGAAGTAATATTTGAGAAATTACTATATAATAGATGTTGCATAGTGGGTATAATACTGTATGATCATTACATTCAGTGTTATCACATTTAAATTTCTCAACAAATCCCAAATCTCAGCTAAGCCTGTGTGGAAGGAAAATACTCCAAACATTTAGGGTCAAATAAAGTAATGATTTTTTTTTTACAATTTATCAATTACTCAAAGCCATGACACATTTTAGTTTGCTCAATATTTGGATTATGATTTGAAAAAAAAAATCTTCCTTTGCCCAGAGTTCCTAATTGTCCTGTCTTTCTTTCTTCTGGTTGGTAAAACAAATTAATATCTTATCAACAAAATGATATAATTTCTTGATTAAAAAAAGTTGTCATAAAATTTGCTTTCTTCTTGAAGACATTCTTTCTGCATACCTTGGACTTCATCTTAGAATTTGGATCACCCAAGGATTTTATCATACTACTTGGTTAGTTTTACTGTTTCTTGGGTTCTGTATCCTCTTTTCTCTTGGATTCATTTTTATTTCTCTTCACATATCTTCAAATATGCTCTTTATAATAAATGAATGAGAGACAGAATTTCTGGACTTCTTGCTAGAATTTCTGGAAGTGTCTTTTCGGCCAGGTCAACATTCAGAAAACTAAGATCATGGCATCTGCTCCCATCACTTCATGGCAAAAAATGGGGAAACAGTGACTGACTTTATTTTGGAGGGCTCCAAAATCACTGCAGATGGTGATTGCAGCCATGAAATTAAAAGATGCTTACTCCTTGGAAGGAAAGTTATGACCAATCTAGACAGCATATTAAAAAGCAGAGACATTACTTTGTCAACAAAGGTCCATCTAGTCAAGGCTATGGTTTGTCCAGTAGTTATGTATGGATATGAGAGTTGGACTATAAAGAAAGCTGAGTGCCAAAGAATTGACGCTTTTAAACTATAGTGGTGGAGAAGACTCTTGAGAATCCCTTTGACTGCGAGGAGATCCAACCAGTCCATCATAAAGGAGATAAGTCCTGGGTGTTCATTGGAAGGACTGATGTTGAAGCTGAAACTCCAATACTTTGGCCACCTGATGCAAAAAGCTGACTCATTTGAAAAGACTCTGATGCTGAGAAAGATCGAGGGTGGGAGGAGAAGGGGACAACAGAGGATGAGATGGTTGGATGGGATCACTGACTCAATGGACATGAATTTGAGTAAACTCCGGACATTGGTGATGGACAGGGAGGCCTGGCATGCTGTGGTTCATGCAGTCACAAAGAGTTGGACACGACTGAGCAACTGGACTGAACTGAACTGAGAATTCTAGAATAAAAATCTCTCCCTTCAGACTTAAAGTTATTGAACCATTATCTTCCTGCATCCAGTGCTATTGATAAAAAGTCTGAGGCCAATGTAATTCCCTTTCCTTTGTAGGTAAGTAGCTTTCCCTCTGAACAATTTTCAGTCTTCATTTTATTCATCAGAATAAATTTAGTCTTCTGAAGTTTATCAGGGATATACTTCACATACTGATACTGCTGCTGCTAAGTCGCTTCAGTCGTGTCTGACTCCGTGTGACCCCATAGACGGCAGCCCACCAGGCTCCCCCGTTCCTGGGATTCTCCAGGCAAGAACACTGGAGTGGGTTACCATTTCCTTCTCCAGTGCATGAAAGTGAAAAGTGAAAGTGAAGTCGCTCAGTCGTGTCCGACCCTCAGCGACCCCATGGACTGCAGCCTACCAGGCTCCTCTGTCCATGGGATTTTCCAGGCAAGAGTACTGGAGTGGGTTGCCATTGCCTTCTCCGTACTTCACATAAGATGTTAAAAAGTATTCTTCAGTATGGCATTTCAAAGGCCTTTCAATTTGATCACTCATATATTTCATTTATCCTGAGAATTACTTATTTTGTATTTCTTTCTTTTTTCCCTCAATTTTCTATTTTTAGGACTTTCCTTAGATGTTGTTGGAGGTCATGGGTAGATTCTTCATTTGTCTTAAATTGTTGCTAATCAAGAACCATATTTTTAATTACCAAAAACTCCTTTCTTTAACAGTTCCTTCCCTAAGGTAGCCTATTGTTAGTTTCAGAGTCTTGTTGTCTCTGGGAAAGTAACCAGATTAAAGAGGACTAAGAAGATTGGTAAGAAAGCTAAGGCTATTGTACAGATCCTTCACTGGAGACTTTTGCTGTGAATCTTGGTTGAAAAAAAAATGATACAAGGTGCTCGGGGCTGGTGCACTGGGATGACCCAGAGGGATGGGATGGGGAGGAAGGCGGGAGGGGGGTTCAGGATGGGGAACACATGTGCACTCATGGCAGATTCAAGTCAATGTATGGCAAAACCAATACAATATTGTAAAGTAAAATAAATAAATAATTTTTTTAAAAAAAGAAAAACAAAACCAAGAAAATGGTAGCTAGAGAGTGCAATAGAGTCAAGTGAATTTGTTTTCTTTTGAATTTTTGGCTTCATTTTTTTTTCTTTTTTTCTTTAAATTTATTTATTGTTTAAATTGAAGAATAATTGCTTTACAGAACTTTGCTGTTTTCTGTCAAACCTCAACATAAATCAGCCATAGGTATACCTATGTCCCCTCCCTCTTTTTTTTTCTATAATATCTTTTATTTTATTTTATTTTTTTTGCATATAATTTTTTTTTATTTTTTTAATTTTAAAATCTTTAACTGGAGAGATGTATTTTTTTGAAAGCCAGCAGGAAGCATTAAGGGTCCTTGGAGAACAGACTCTTTTCCCTACCACACACATACCCAGGGCTGGTATAGCCATTGCACTCCAATAAGGTTGAAGTGATTAAAAGACTGAGTTACCTTCTTAATCACTGGTAAAGACCACTGCCACAACTCCTTTGAGGGTTATGTACTATCAGCCTTTCTGAGGCTGCCCCAGGAATATCATAACTTCTCTCAATTCAGAAGCAAAAGAGTTATTTCTGGAACTCCAGAGGGACTCCAGAACTCTATTCTAGTGCTAAAAGAGAATTTCTTTTTGATTACTGAGTGCCTGTGAACATCGGCACCCCACATTTCCACTTTCTGCACACAGATTCTTTGCAAGGACCACAGAAGCCTGACTTTTCTGTACCATACCCTCTCCCCAGCCCCAAGGAGGTCAAGTTTGGCACCACAGGGAAGGCACTTTGACAGCGACCAGCATGCTGACCTGCCACCACTCACTATGGTTCTGATTTGCTCCAACTGGAGCAGGCCTGACCCGCCCCCCCAAAAATGGGGTGAGAAGGAGGCTTCCTTGGTAGCAACACTGGCATCCTTTAGTTAAATGACAAGTGCCCACCTGGGTCCCCAAGGTTATGACCAACTGTCACCAGCCAGTTGTTGCCCTTAGATGATTGCCATGGGGTCTACACCTCTGTAGGACTTTGGTTCTGAGACCATGGGGAGAGGAGGAGAGAGAAAAATGTAGGTAATGAGGCCATTTTGCACAAAATGGCTAGGTGCTTTGGTTCTGATGGCCTGGCCTAAATGGAAGGATCCCAAGGGCAGTTTGGAAACACTTGGAATGGATGAAGGTGCCCCTTTTCAGCACTTCAGTTAAATTTCACCTTCATTTAGTGGGATCAGTTCAGTTCAGTTCAGTTGCACAGTGTCTGACTCCTTGCAACCCCATGTACTGCAGCACGCCATGCCTCCCTGTCCATCACCAACTCCCGGAGTTTACCCAAATTCATGTCCATTGAGTCAGTGATCCCATCCAACCATCTCATCCTCTGTTGTCCTTTTCTCCTCCCACCTTCAATCTTTTTAAGCATCAGGGTCTTTTCAAATGGGTCAGTTCTTTGCTTCAGGTGGCCAAACTATTGGAGTTTCAGTTTCAACATCAGTCCTTCCAATGAATATTGAGGACTAATTTCCTTTAGAATGGACTATTTGGATCTCCATACAGTCCAAGGGACTCTCAAGAGTCTTCTCCAACACCACAGCTTAAAAGCATCATTTTTTTGGCTCTCAGCTTTCTTTATAGTCTAACTCTCACATCCATACATGACTACTGGAAAAACCATAGCCTTGACTAGATGGACCTTTGTTGGCAAAGTAATGTCTCTGCTTTTTAATATGCTGTCTAGGTTGGTCATAACTTTTCTTCAAGGAGCAAGCGTCTTAATTTCATGGCTGCAGTCACCATCTGCAGTGACTTTGGAGCCCCAAAAAAATAGTCTGTCACTGTTTCCACCGTTTCCCCATCTATTTATTTAGTGGGATAAGTCCATTAAAATGGACTAAATGCCCACTTGTCACAAGAGTTACAAGCATTAAAATTTTTTGAACAAAAATGACAGTATGTCTGAAGCACAGCCAAACATATACATCCTGCCTTTGACTGTGTGGATCACAATAAACTGTGGAAAACTGTGAAAGAGATAGGAATACCAGACCACCTGACCTGCCTCTTGAGAATCCTGTATGCAGGTCAGGAAGCAACAATAGAACTGGACATGGAACAACAGACTGGTTCCAAATAAGAAAAGGAGTATGTCAAGGCTGTATATTATCACCCGCTTATTTAAGTTATATACAGAGTACATCATGAGAAATGCTGGGCTGGAGGAAGCACAAGCTGGAATCAAGATTGTCAGGAGAAATATCAATAACTTCAGATATGCAGATGACACCACCCTTATGGCAGAAAGTGAAGAAGAACTAAAGAGGCTCTTGATGAAAGTGAAAGAGGGTGAAAGAGTTGGCTTAAAACTCAACATTCAGAAAACTAAGATCATGGCATCTGGTCCTATCACTTCATAGCAAATAGATGTGTAAACAGTGGAAACAGTGGCAGACTTTATTTTTCTGGGCTCCAAAATCACTGCAGATGGTGACTGCAGCCATGAAATTAAGAGATGCTTACTCCTTGGAAGGAAGTGATGACCAACCTAGAGAACATATTAAAAAGCAGAGACATTACTTTGTCAACAAAGGTCCATCTAGTCAAGGCTATGGTTTTTCCAGTAGTCATGTATGGATGTGAGAGTTGGACTATAAAGAAAGCTAAGTACCAAAGAATTGGTGCTTTTGAACTGTGGTGTTGGAGAAGACTCTTGAAAGTCCCTTGGACTGCAAAGAGATCCAACCAGTCCATCCTAAAGGAGATCAGCCCTGGGTGTTTATTGGAAGGACTGATGTTGAAGCTGAAACTCCAATACTTTGGCCACTTGATGCAAAGAGCTGACCCATTTGAAAAGACCCTGATGCTGAGAAAGATTGAGGGTGGGAGGAGAAGGGGATGACAGGATGAGATGGTTGGATGGTATCACTGACTCAATGGACATGGTTTTGGGTAGACTCTGGCAGTTGGTGATAGACAAGGAGGCTTGGCGTGCTGTGGTTCATGCAGCCGCAAAAAGTTGGACATGACTGAATGAGAGAACTGAAGTGATACATCCTGCATGATTTCAGTGACTGTTTGTGTCTAAGTCAGACACAAACCATGATGCAGAATTAAATGGTGAAACTCTATAGAAAGGTGAGGAAACAATTATCAAGTCAGGTGAGAGGTGAATTTGATCTGTGGAGAGGCAGGCATCTAAGGGTTTCTAAGGTGCTGACAGTATCCCATTTCTTGACCTGGGTAGTGGCTTCATGGGTATTTCCTGCAAATTCATTATTAAATGACACATTTATGTTTACATACTTGCTTGAATGTATATCACATTAAATATTTCCTTTGAGAAAAAAAGATTTCACTGGAATTGGCTGGAAGCCAATTGCTGGTATGGAGCAATGCATGAAAGAGTATAAAAGGTGCCCTTCTACCCACTGATGAAGAATAGCCACTAAGGAAAGCAACCACGGCTATGTGCTGCCGAGTGGCTGGGAGCTACCTATGGTAGACATGACGGACATAAATAGCCTCAACACATGGCAACGGTGGTGATGGTTTAGTCAGTAAGTCATGTCCCGCTCTTGTAACCCCACAGACTGTAGCCCCCCAGGCTCCTCTGTCCATGGGATTTTCCAGGCAAGAATACTGGAGTGGGTTGCTGTGCCCTCCTCCAGGGGATCTTCCTGACCCAGGGATCAAATCTGGGTCTCCTGCATTGGCAGCTGGATTCTTTACTGACTGAGTTACCAGGAAAACCCAGTCTCAACATATAGATGATATTAAATTGCAGAAATATCACTAGGAAGTGATGGGTCTTGAGTATTACCTCTGTTTTAAAAATAAATTATTTAATTTTAAGATAATTTTTAATTATGGCTTTGTTTAACCACCAGTTCACAAAACTGAAAATTTAACAAGTTACTGGTAACCCAGTGCAAGCCCGCTTCAGCACATCACTGACTACTGCTCCCAACAGGGGACTTAATGAGGGCAAAAAAGAATGGAAGCAAACCAACGTCTGGGCTGGGAAACCAAATCCATATAGGGCACGATTTATTTATTTATGCATTTAAGAACTACATGGCACTTACTACCCACCAGGTGCTGGTTGTAGCCCTGTACAAATATACACTGTGACAGCTCTGACTTTGCCCAAACCAGAGGCATACACTGGAATTAACTACTCAAGACCTTCAAAGATGAATAGAGTCTGAAGCTCATCAAGAATTGGGTCAAGACACACACACTGTCCAAGGACAGAGGAAGTTTAGCATCATGCAGGGAAACTGCTGTGATTAATCATGGTCGTTAATGAAGCATTTACAAAAGAGTTAATGAACGGCTCCAGTTGGACACAGGAAGAAAAGGGGGGTCAAGGGAACGAAAGAGGAAGTTAACTAAGGAGAGTAGGGGAGGGGTAGTTAATTGTCTTTATGGAGGACTAAGAACAAGGAGACAATGAAACGTGAGGATCAAAGGATGGTGATGGACAAGCATTCCTATCTGGTTGCTTTGGAGCCCAGTGGATCTCCCTAAAGTCACAAGAAACTTCAGAGCTTCCAACACAATCTGAAAAGCAAGCATGAAAGATAAGACTCCCTCTAAGTATAATTAAAAGTGTTATGTTCAGGACTTCCCTGATGGTCCCATGGCTAACAGGCTACACTCCCAATGCAGAGGAAGGCCAGGTTTCATCCCTGGTCAGGGAACTAGATCCCACATGCCACAACTAAGAGTCTGCATGCAGCAACTTAAAAAAAAATTTTAAAAAGTGGATGAATGATAAAGACAGTTGTCAGTTCTATTAACCACAATCAATATAATATTAAAACTTTTAAATTATTGTATAATTTTAAATGATGTTATGAAAGTCTGCAACTGCCAGATACTAGAATCTAGAACTAGGTAATTATGACTGGTTATTTTTTTCCTTGCAGTTTTATTGAAATATAATTGACATACAGCACTGTATAGGTTTACAGTGAACAGCATAATGGCTTAACTTCCATATATCATGAAATGATAACAAGAAGTTTAGTGAACATTTATCACCCCAAATAGATAATAAGCAGATGCCAGCAATACTATGTAGGAAGCTACAGGTGTTGAAATCTAATTGGACACGGGTGTCAAATGATAGGTGTTGGTCCAATTCTAGAAGCTACTGTCACATTTTATACTGAGCTAAGCAGTAGTCTACTGGAATGTCACACTAATTTAAAATGGGAGTTTCACAGGAGGTTTTAGTTTTCTGTTTCGATTTGACATTCACTTACAGAGTTAACCAGAATCCTTAAATTTTCCATTTTTTATATACAGTGGTTGAGGTGACACACTAAATCATATACTAGATTAAATCATATTGTATATTAAATCATATACTAAATCACCAATCAGTGTTTCTCAAGAGCCAATATTGAGTTTGAAATAATATAAAACAGAAGAGAAAACCTAGCCCATGCCCTGGAGGTTTGTAATCTCAGCATGACAGACATCAGTAATGGTCTGACTAATCCAATTCAGGGATGACTGAGTTACCACCACGGCTTTGGTTTGCTCCAGGAACTCTTCCAATTATACAAAGAATCATGGGACCAAGAGAAAACTGGCATTTTGAAAAGATGGATGCTTAATACCTTTAGTACCAGCCCACTCTCAGTCCTGCCTGGGGAAGGAGGGTTTTCTTACTGTATGGGAGGTGGCGGTCTGTGCTCTCCATGGTATGCGTGTCACTTGCATCTACAGTAGCACTAATGCAAATTGAAACTGAAGCTCGGATAGCTTCCTGTTACCCCGTTTTGAAATTAAAGCTCAAAATAGAAGAGAGATTATCTGGATAAGATCTAGCCTCAGAACAGTGCCCCGACTGGAGACACAATAAAAGAATGGAGTCTCTTATGAAGACCCTCAACACAGCCGCTCCCCTCCTCACCTGTCAGCACTCACACCTGTCTGCAACACAGACTACAAACAGAAGTGCTGGAACCTGTTATCATAACATCAAAACCTACCCATAGAAAAGTCAATCTTACTTTTTTGAAACCTTGGAAAAGTCACAGCCTCTGTGCATCCCAGTTCTGTCATCTGCCAAAAACAGATCATAAAGATGTTTCCCCCTTGTCTTTCCAACCCCATCATTCTATAATCCTTCGAGCTGCCCTCACCTGGCTTCCTCCATCCCTCAGCATCCCACGCAGGTCTCCCTCTAAGTCCTACCACCTTTCTCTCCTCTTTAAAATAATGTCTGCAGCTCTAAGAGATGACTCCATCACTGATGCTCAGAAACCTCTCTCCGTCTTGTCCACATTCCAGTATCATGGGATGACTTCAAGTGGCATTGCTGCCTCTCTTCTTTCTCCTCTATCATGCTGAGAAGGCAAAGGACCAGGGTCAAGACAGGGGCCTGTGTGTCTTGGAAATCACATTTGAATTTTTGAGGAATCAAGTAATAGCATAGTCACTCCTGCTTGCTCTTCTGTCCTGGCACATAGCCAGGAGAGGCACAGAATGGGACAGCAGGAGTGAGTTCTCAAGGCTGTCAGCTCTTGGGACAGCTCCTGCCTACCTGGGCACATCCCTGTGGCTGGGGTGGTGGGGCGAGGAGAGTATAGAGCCTCTGAGCTCTACTTTCATCACATGGATTTCACTGTGTTAGTCATCAGACCTCTAGCCCCAAGGGAAGGGAAGCGATAATAAAATCAAATTCCTTTACTTTTTTAGACAGAATCTGAAATTAGAGTTGAAATAATTTTGTGTGCACCTTCTTAATGAAGTACTGCTTCCTGCAGAGACTTTCTGAATTCAGAACTCTCTTACCAACCTGCCATCTTTATCATATCAGCTCCCTGGCAGTTAACTTCTTTTTTCCCCCTTTGAGAGGGATAAAAAACTAATGAATAAAACTACAGGTTACTATCTCAGGAGGTTACAAACGAATGATGATAAAAAGAAAATCCATAATTGTTTAAAGCTGAAAATAATATCAACTGTGCTGGCTACAATACATTTTACTATTGCATTTCTCAGACCTGAAGGACTATTATAATTTTTCAAACAGTTCTTCTCACTAGACCGACAGACTCCAACTCGTGAGCAGGGCAGGCCTAAGGGACCTCATGAGGAAAGGATTATTCTCGGAAACATTCATTTCTGCACCAAGGCTTAAGGAAACATGCAGTAACATATGGATCAGCACTGAAATTTTAAACCTTTAATTGACTTTTTACGGATCCATACACTGAATATTAAACACATGGATTTTCTTCTGTTACCGTTTCAAACTAATCTTGCATTCTGTTTTGTTCAGTACTTTGTCTTTTTGTTTCTAAATGTGTTTTTCGATGACTTTATCATGCTGCTTTAGACCAAGCTACTGTCATCACCCACATCTGCCATTTCACACTGTATCATCATGCAGTGTCCTGACGTGGTGACGCATACACGGCACTTTTCCAATTATCTGCGGTGGTGCATGACTGGAAGGGCATAGATAAGCAGAGCCCATGAATAATACTAAAATCTCTTTGTAGCTAGCACTACCTTTTCAGAACTTCACCGAACATTCCACAAAATTTGCCAATCAAATTAACTGGATTTCTGATTTCCCCTCCTGACCATGCTAACTCGTTGGTGAACATGATAAAACAGTAAGTAGATAAATGATAAAATGGCAGTAACTAGAGGATCAAAATCAACATGTTACAAATGAGACTGTTCTCCACTGCAGTAACGAGAACTGGCTAAATCTCACTAGCACCTAAGAAAATAAATAAACAATGCTCTGCAGTGGGGAAGGGCATCTTCCAAACTTGAGTCTACGCCGTGTTTTGTGATAGTTTTCAAACATTTGGCCTGCCTGGGGGTGGCAGAGCCACCTTGGGAGCCCGGAGCAGTATTAGTTCTCTGGATGTCAGGCACTAGTAGCGATGGCCAGTGCACCTCATCCAGAGTGGTGGGCAAGCCAGGACTTCTGCATCCGACATTACTGAGAGCAGCCAGTGCAGAAAATAAGGAAACAGATTACACAGCACGTGAAAGCACAGAGGACTTGAACCGGAGTATGCAAGGGCCACACCAGGAGTGGACCTGAGTGGATAAGAAGCACAGAAATATTAATCACTCTTAAGATCACTCAAAGATATTACTCCCCAGAAATCGTATGAAAGAGGAATTTTGGATATTGTGTACCGATGCATTTGGCGTTTTTACTTTCACAGCCAAATGTGTTTCCTCTGTTCCCTCATCTAGTGCACAGTCATGTCTGACTCTTTGAGACTCTATGGACTGTAGCCCACCAGACTCCTCGGTCCATGGGATTCTCCAGGCAAGAATACTGGAGTGGGTTGCCATTCCCTCCTTCAGGAGAACTTCCCAACCCAGGGACTGAACCCTTGTCTCCTGCATTGGCAGGTGGGGTTCTTTACGACAGAGCCCCCAGGGAAGCCCCTTTCCTACCTCTAGGGTCACTTATGCTTCCCATATTTTGGGGAAATCTCTTCCTGTATCAGTAGTCAGGTGGGGTACTATGCTGTCTCTGATAAAAGGCTGGAGTGATCTGTCTAGATTAAGTCAACCCAGCAATGTAAAATACTCAAACAATGGCTTTATAAATGTCAAAAATTGCTCAGGAAACTGAGTATCTCATAAGTCTTATTCTGTTTATTAGCCACAGGGAATGTATTCAAATGAGAGGACAAAACAAGACAGAAATGTATTCCTTTTCTCAACTTTCCCACCATTCTCCCTTCCCCTGCTGGGTGACATACCGGTTTTGCACCTAGTGAGAGGAGGAGGCAGAGCAGCAGACGTGGGCCACCCATGAAACTGCCCAGCAGCCTGGCAGAGTGGGAACCTACCTGTACTGCCCTGTAGACAGGGCTTCCCAGGTGCCAATAGCGGTAAAGAACCTGCCTGCCAATGTAAGGAGATGCAGGTTCAATCTCTAGGTTGGAAAGATCCCCTGGAGGAGGGCACAGCAAACCACTCCAGTATTCCTGCCTGGAGAACCCATGGACAGAGGAATCTGGCGGGCTACAGTCCATAGAGTCACACGGAGTCGGACACAACTGAAGTAACTTGACAGGCAGGCATGCTCTGTAGACATAGTTCATTCCTATTAGAAGCAGTTCAAAGCGCATCCAGTGATCTTGAAAAATCCAGGAAGGAGGAGGAAAGGCTGTAAGACTGGAGACAGAAAACCAAAACTTGACATTTTTTTCTAAATCTAAGCTAGATACTGCAAAGTACAGACTAGCAAGTACATTTGTTAGGTTAATTGTAGCCACCAGTAGCAAAGAGCAACTTGAGCTTCTTAAACAAATAATGGGAAATTCACTGTAAAGCTGACCCAAATTCAAACCCCAATATAGCCACGTTCAATTCTCAGTTCTGTGGCTTCTTTAACTCTGTTAACTTGAGACTAATCACTTAAACACTCTAAGCCTCAGAGCTTTATCTATGACATGAAGACCACAGCAGCACCTGACAGGCAGGTTTATTGTGATAATTAAGCAAGACGATGCCTATAAAGTGCTAACCACAAAGTCTTCTTGTTGTTTAGTTGCTAAGTCGTGTCCGACACTTGTGCGATGCCGTGGACTGTAGCCCACCAGGCTCCTCTGTCCACGGGATTTCCCAGACACAAATTCTTGAGTGGATTGCCATTTCCTGGGGGATCTTCCTGACCCAGCAATCAGACCTATGTCTCCTACATTGGCAGGAAGATTCATTACCACTGAGCCTCCAGGGAAGACCCTAACTGGCAGTTGTTATTATTAAAAGATCCATGTGAAGTTATCAACGGTGGCAGCAAACATGTGAAGAGTGGCCATGTGGGAAAGAGAAAGAATAGGTAGAACTTAGGAGCAGTTTTCAGCTCAGTTGAGAGAAAAGCGATCAGCAGTCTGAGTCATTCACAATAAGAATGGTTTGTCTCAAGAATGGGAAGCTGCTTCTAGTTCCTTGGAGTAAGATAAATGCGAGCAGGGCAGTTTGGTGAGATGCAAGAGTTTCCCCAGCATTAAAGAGATGGTCGGGCAACTAAACAACCATTAATATTCTTTCAAGCCCATGAGAGCCTAGATTCTATTTCTTTTGTTAGGCAGGAAGTTAGCTGAGAGGTGGCTAACTTTAAAGAGGTGGCCCCTTCTTTAAAGCTAACCATCCAATGGCCACCTAATCCCACCAAGCAATTTACCAGCCCTGTCCCAAATATGCCCCCATCAGTACTCCAAAACAATCAGGCGGTAAGAAAAATCCCCCACCGGCTGACTGGTGGGACTCTCCCTGCTCTGGCACATGCACAGATCTCACACACTAAAGGAACATGCACTAAAGTGACCTTTGGTGGCCATCAGACTCTTGTGTGTGCCTAGTCACTCAGTCATGTCTGACTCTTTGCAACCCTATGGACCATAGCCCATCAGGCTCCCCGGTCCATGGGATTCTCCAAGCAAGAATACTGCAGTGGGTTGCCATGCCCTCTTCCAGGGTCTCTTCCCCACACAGGGATCAATCCTGTGTCTTTGGCACCTCCTGCACTGGCCTTCTGAATGGCATTGGCAGGCCATTCTTTATCACCAGCGCCACCTGGGAAGCCCATGTTGTTGTTGTTGTTGTTGTTGTTGTTGTTGTTGTTGTTGTTGTTGTTGTTGTTGTTCAGTAGCCCAGTCTTGTCTGACTCTTTGCAATCCCATGGACTACAGCATGCCAGGCCTCCCTATCCTTTACCATCCCCTAAAGTTTGCCCCAGTTCATGTCCATTGCATCGGTGATGCCATCCAGCCATCTCATCCTGAGATGCCCTCTCTTCCTTCTGTCTTCAATCTTTCCCAGCATCAGGAACTTTTCCTATTGGAAAAGTTGTTCAAGAGTCAGTTGTTCAAATTAATAAATATTGTAAAGTAATTAACCTCCAATTAAAATAAATAAATCTATATTTTAAAAAAAATACTGGAGCTTCAGCTTTAGCATTCATCCTTCCGATGCATATTCAGGGTTTATTTCCCTTAAGATTGGAGAAGGCAATGGTACCCCACTCCAGTACTCTTGCCTGGAAAATCCCATGGACGGAGAAGCCTGGTAGGCTGCAGTCCATGGGGTCACTAAGAGTCGGACACGACTGAGCGACTTCACTTTCACTTTTCACTTTCATGCATTGGAGAAGGAAATGGCAACCCACTCCGGTATTCTTGCCTAGAGAATCCCAGGGATGGGGGAGCCCGGTGGGCTGCCATCTATGGGGTCGCACAGAGTCAGACACGACTGAAGCGACTTAGCAGTAGTTCCTTAAGATTGACTGGTTTGATCTCCTTGCTGTCCAAGGGACGTTCAGGAGTCTTCTCCAGCCCCACAATTCAAAGATTCTTTAAGCCCCCAACCCAGGGATCAAACCCAGGTCTCCTGCACTGCAGGTGGATTCTTTACCATCTGAGCCATCAGGGAAGCCTGGGAAAACCATACATACCGATTATAACAGACTGAATTATAAGAAGGACATGCACAGTAGAACATCTTGTTATATAACCTGCAGCTGTCAATCAAGACTATCAATCAATCACCTCCCAGCTTATGACCTTGCCTTAAAAATTCTGTACTCCAGCCCTCCTGGGCCATTGCCTCTGTTGGTGTGACCCACCTCTCTTTTGAAGTGTTCTCTATATTCTTTCTTTCCTTATCATCAATAAACTTTCTCACCATGGGTAAGACCTCAGATTCTTCTTGGTGTCGTTACAAAGAAGCAAGGCCCACGGGAGGAGGGGGCCTCCAGACTCTTCTCTGCTAACACTTTCCCTTTGTTTCCAATAAAAACAAGAAGACAGTCGCATTTGAGGAATGACAAAGAGGAGAAGAAAAATAAAAGAAGAAAGACTGCCGCTCCATGCTTACTGAATGGCCACTATTTCTCCAGAAAGAAAGATATCATCTGCATTACCACAAATGATAATTTTCAGTGTTCCAGAAGGTGGGTCTTATGGTTGTTCATTATGCTGTTTGTAAAAACATACTTGCTGCATCCCTCAGTTCAGTTCAGTTCAGTCGCTCAGTCGTATCCGACTCTTCTGCAGCAAGCCAGGCCTCCCTGTCCATCACCAACTCCCGGAGTACACCCAAACTCATGTGCATCGAGTCGGTGATGCCATCCAGCCATCTCATCCTCTGTCGTCATCCCCTTCTCCTCCTGCCCCCTATTTTGCTATATATGAGTGCCTGCTCAGTACCGTAAGAGGGTTTCAAAATGATTCTTTCTGTGCCTTCTAAAATTTAGTGAGCCACCTCATTAAAATGGTACTTACCCCACACGGAACGGAAACTGCCCCATGTGGTTTCCCTCAAGGAGACACTCTAAGAAATAGAGGTGTGTTTTTAGAGCCACTTGTCATTCATCCTGCATCAGAAAAGAAAGTTCTTGCCTACTAACTATTCAAAGCAACTGCATACCGCACGAAAGAATGCTGCTTTAAAAAAAAAAAAAAAAAAAAAAAAAAAAAACCTCGCTATTGATTCAAGGCTCTTTATTCATGGTACAGCAGCACAATTCCACTTGGAATTAACTCGAAGTCAATGGTCACCCCACTCTGTGGAGCACAGATGCACTGGATCTTGGAGAGCAAAGATGGAAACACTTGTGTAAAAACCCCTGCTTGGAATCAGATTCTGAATAGTGCCCCATTTGGAGGACCAAGGATACAGAATCTTAGAAGAAGAAGAGGTTTTCAGTTCAGATGTTTGATAAAGAAAGTCTCCACATGTCTGCTAAGCATAGGCCCTGGCTATTTTTATCCTATTGTGGACTCTGGCCATAACGTGAACTAGTCGAAGCCAGAGAAAGGTTAGAGAGCTTCAGTACATAGACCATTAATTTTCCTGCTCCCACAAGTGAAAAAGAAAAAGAGGAAAATGTTCTGCCACCAAGAATCTAGAGATGAAAGGATTGTAAAAAGTAAAACAGCCATTGTTGGTAGACTGAGGAATCCACAATTCTGAGGTAGTGTGAGATTCCCCAATGGCTCACTGGGTAAAGAATCTGCCCAAACTGCAAGAGACACAGGAGACACGGGTTCAATCCCTGAGGCAGGAAGATCCCCTAGAAAGAGCATGACAACCCACTCTAGTATTCTTGCCTGGAATTCTATAGGTTATACATGACTGAGCAACTGAGCACATACACTGTCAACTTTGCTTCGGAACTGGGGTGTGAGGATGGACACCTAAGGCAGCGTCCATAGTCATAAAAGGATCTCCTCTCTATAGAAAGTGAGGCAGTCTGGGACCCCCAGACCCCTTGCTGCAGAGTTACAATGCCTGCACCTGGACACAACTCCCCTTGAGCAATAATGGGACTAAAAATAACCACATGCACTTGCACTAGGGGCAAATTCGGGATAAAAGATACAAAGAGACCAAAAAACCCAACTGCCACATCTGAAGAGCCTAGAACAAAAGCTGGGTACTGTACATGCCCCCCTGTACACACCACCAGGTACCTAAAGGGTAAGCAAAACATCTAAGCCACCCCTCCAGCCCAACCCTCGCCCCTACCCTCAGCCCACATAAGGAGCAAGCTTGCCCCACCTCGGGAAGCAAGTGAGGAAGGGAACCTGTTGTAGGCTCTCACTCCCCCATGCTGCAGCAGGGGCCCCAGCAAAGCCTTTGCCTGAATTTCTCGTCTGGTCTCAAGTCCATTTCTATTGATGTGGGAAGTCCAAGAATCCTGCTCAGTAACAAAAGTAGTTGCCATCAGGTAGTGAGTCTGGGACCAGAGAGAAAATATTTTATGCTATCTTTCAACTCCCTGTCAAATAACAAAGGTGCGCACCTCAAGGTGTCGACAGTGGACTGGCCACAGTCATCTCAGCTTTTCCACGGCAGAGAAAGAGCCTAAGAAGCTACTGGGTGGTGACTAGCAGCCACCCACCTAGCGCTTGGAGCACAGGACCCCCTGAAGGAAGATGCTGCCTTGCCCTTCAGCACAGTAGATGATAAGAACTACCACAAGCAACTGACAGACACACAAGCACCCAAGCCCCACCTTGAACCCCTGAATCAGAATCTCCAGGTGAGGGACCTGGAAAGTTAAATATTGAATAAGCGCCCTCAGGAGAGTTTTATTTTTCAAGAGGCGATGGAAACAGTACAGTTTAGGTCCTTTTTCATAATTCACCAACCTCAATGGGGTGGCAGGTCCTATGCAATGGCCTGAGTGGTACCTTGTTGCCAAGCTTCCAAAAGCATTGAGAGCCCTTCATATCATCACCACTCTCAGCTGCACAGCTTACATGTCACCAAGTAACAGAACATCTATAATTTAAACTAAATTATACAATTAAGCAGCATAGAAGGAAACAGTGTTCCATTAGAGAAGTTGTTTCCATTAAATCTCCAAAAGTGTTTTTGGAGTAGAAAGTCAAAACAAATGCTTCTGCTGGCATAGTATTTGAAAACCAGTTTCAGTATACTAGACTTCTGAAAACAGAAAATCGCACACTGAATGGTCAATCCAACAGAAACACAAGCATGTAAAACCCCCATCTAGGATTAAATCTAGATATTACCTTATTTTTCATTTACAGTAACAATCATATTTTATTAATCACATCCTAGGCTTCCCTCGTGGCTCAGACAGTAAAAAACCTGCCTGCTATGCAGGAGATGCGGGTTTGATCCCTGGGTCAGGAAGATCCCCTGAAGGAGGGCATGGCAACCCACTCCAGCATTCTTGCCTGGAGTTCCATGGACAGAGGAGCCCGGAGGGGCTACAGTTTATGGTTTCACAAAGAGTCAAGACACAACTGAGTGACTAGCAACAACAACAGTAGTCTTAGAGGATTAAAAATAGAAGCATAAGCAACAAATTTGTTATTAAGCAGGTTTGACTCCATTTCAAGTTTGGAAATATAATTAAATTTTGAATGTACTATATCTCACTACCCACACAGTAAGTAACTTTTAAAAGGATTATTAGTTTCTAAAAAATATACATAGACATGAGGAAGAAAATAGAACAAAACCGTGTCGGACACGACTGAGTGACTAACACACACACACAATCACATCCTACATGGAGTTAATAATTATCACAAAATATCATGATGAACAGATACTATTATAAAGTTATATAATAAGAATTGATTTATTATTATCTTAAATTGATGTTAACTAAGATTATTTTACTAGAAACTAAAAGACATATTTAAAAAAGAGTTTCTGCTTAACAAAATTTTCACTACTTATTTTGTCAACAGCTGTTAGTGAAATAAATCAGAAAACAGCACTGTGGGAGGGCCCCAGATACTTCCCACTGTTTCCTGTGGCTACTTGTTTTGCTCAGTGGAATGTCAGCAAAAATAATTTGTGTCGCTTCTGAGTCTTGGTCTCAACACATTTGAACATAAATCCCCTGGTTCCTTTGTACCCTTCCATTATTGAGAGAGCCAACTTGGACCCAAACATGGAGGCTACGGGTTGAGAAAAGGAAGAGTGCTTGCTAGTCCCAGAACATTTAGGCCTGTGTTCCTGGGTGGCTGTTCAGTGAAGAATTGCCTGTGATGCAGAAGACACTGGAGAAGCCATGGGTTCATTCCCTGAGTTAGGAAGATTCCCTGGAAGAGGGCCTGGCAACCTAGTCTAGTATTCTTGCCTGGAGAACCCCATGGACAGAGGAGCCTGGTGGGCTACAGTCCATAGAGTCGCACAGAGTTGGACACGCCTGAAGCGACTGAGCATGCACACAGCAAGCAAACGTGTGTCAGTATGTGTGATTGTCTATGTGTGTCTGCAGCGTCTATGTCTATGTGAGAGAAAGCGAGAAATTTTTGTTTGGCTTAAGTCACATTCACTTTGTGTCCACTTATTAGAGCAGCCTAGACTATACCGTAATTAATGCCCACAAACCAGAAAACAGCAAGCTCAAATAAAGGAAAATACTAACAAAATAACAGGACTTTCAGAAAAGACATAAACAAAAACAATCACTTTGCAAATACATATATTAACCCTCATTGAACTTCTATTTTTTTATTTCAAGTTCTTTTAATCAATGGATCTTAGTAAAAGTAATCGTCAATGCTTCTACTTCTAATACTCTCAATATCTGCTCTTTGGATGTTACTGTAAAATACTGAATGACCTTTTAGGTTATTTATGATGTAAAATGAACTATCCTTAAAACTGTAATCTTTTAACTGTCAGCAAATCCTTGCAAAGTTCAACACATTCATAAATAATGAAAGCTAATATTCTGCTACAATATTTATGAAAAATTTAAGGCAGAGGCATATAGATTTAAAAATAAAAACACAATATTTTTGCATTAGCAATTCAGATCGATAGAGATTATATTTCTAAGGCTGAAGTTTTCAAGGCACTATTTTTATTTTCATATCTCTCTATGGGAAAAGTATTTTCTGTCATTTTATATAAATCCACAGAGCCTTAGCTTGGAATTTTTCAACACGGAATATGAGAACTCAGGAGACATAACTGTTAACATCAGAACCGCTTGGATGCTTTTCTCATATATTTCCTGTTTTGTTAGTGCTAACTTTGGGTAAATCTTCCTTAAACACATCACACGTGTTTTGAGCAATAACCAAGGTCATGAGCAATACCTCAGGGATCTCTGTTCCCAAAGCTCTATTGAAAAATGTTCAAGATCTCCAAACTCCCCAGACCACCCTCCTTCTGCTGAAGTCAGGTTCCTCAGCCCTAGCCCACTGTCTCCTTCATTTCTGCTTTCCAATGCTGGGTTCTCAGCTTTGGGGAAGAAACTGATTATGACAGTCAACCTTCCAACTTTTGAGCTTGGGTTTCTAAAAGACTTCTGTAGAGAGATTTTGGCTGAAGAAAACCTTACAAAGATAAAACTGGACTAACATCTAGAATGATCATAAAAAGCTTCTTCAATATTTTATAATCACAAAAATAAAGTAACAGACTAGAGTTGCCAGAACTAGCAAATAAAAATACAGAACACCTAGTTCAGTCTGAATTTCAAATGAACTAATACTTTTTTTAGTATAAGGTATAAGAATGTCCCATGCAACATCGGGGAACATACTTAACAGTTTAAAGTTTTTCAAGGTTTTTGTTTTTTTTTTTAACGTAGGCTATTTTTAAAGTCTTCATTGAATTTGTTACAACACTGCTTCTGTTATATGTTTTGGTTTCTTTAGCAGCAACATATGTGGGATCTTACCTCCCTGACCAGGGATCAAACGTACACCCCCTGCATTGGAAATGGCAAAATCTTAAACATTAAACCACCAGAGAAGCTCCTACACTTTAAATTTTATTCATTTTTCATTTTAATTTAACTGGGCATCCTGTATTTTATCTGGAATTCTATATAGAGACAGCATACTTGAATGAATATACCAATAACACACATTGTTAGTATAGTAAGGATCCCAAATGCTAAAATTTTACTGGTCAAGACATAAACATGAAACAAAAAGGCAAGTGGTCAGCAAGCATCTATTTTCAAGAACTGATTTACCTGACAGGAAAAGACACATGCTGAGAGGGAGAAGAAGGTGGGGAAATGGGAAGGAGGGAGGGAGAAAGGGGAGGCAGGAAGGCAGGAAGGAGACATACACAGCATCTGTCACCTATGGGATTCCCAGGCCTGCGCCCAGAGACGCATGCTGAGCCATTTAATAGAGACTGACTACAGGCCTCAGGCTGAATGAGTGAGTCTACAAATTACCCAAGTAACAGGTAACACTGCGTAACAATGTGACTCAGAGGAGGTGAAAGAAGCCTCCCTCCCCAATTCTCACCTTGCTGCTTGGAGACTTCAGAGGTGGTCCTAATGCCCTTCACTGACCATGCCTGGAGCACCCCCACTGATCCTAGCCACAGCAGCAGGCAGCAGTGACCACCTCCCCCCCGCCGCCACCCCAGAGTGGTCACAAAGAGCAAAAGGACCAAAGGGAGAAAGAAGAACATGGCAGACTTGGCAGCATCTTTAGCCAACAGAATTGCTCCTAAGCACAAGAGACACACACCAGATATGGCTAGAAATAAGTGGTCAAAAAGTTGAGGAGCATCAGAGAACTGGCTGTGGCCAGGTGAAGGAAAGAGACAGAGAACCATGGACATGACCACCAGCCTGAGCCCATGCGTGTGCACAGATGGAGAGGCCCAGGGAACGCAGGTCTAGTCCATCTGTAGAGACAGGGCTGCCCTCTGCTCTTGTGAACACAGCAGGAAAAGGAGAGGGAGTAGATTGCTATTTCCTTCTCCAAGGAGAAGGGGAGGGTAGGACAAATATACACTATCATATATAAAATAGATAATTAGCAGAAACCTGCTGTAAAACACAGGGAGCCCAGCCTCGCACTCTGACGAATGATGGAATGGGAGGGGGGCAGGGAGGCTTAAGAGGCTGCTACTGCTGCTAAGTCACTTCAGTCGTGTCCAACTCTGTGTGACCCCATAGACGGCAGCCCACAAGGCTCCCCCACCCCTGGGATTCTTTAGGCAAGAACACTGGAGTGGCTTAAGAGGGAAAGGATACAAATCATCATCATAAAAATAGATATAAAAAGAAAACCAAGAAACTAATGAGACTCTAAGTAAGAGTTCATTCTCAGGGCTTCCCTGGTGGTCCAGTGGTTAAGACTCTGTGCTTCTACCACAGGGGGTGTGGGTTCAATTCCTGGTCGAGGAATGAAGATCCCCCATGCCAAGTGGCACAGCCAAAAAAAAAAAAAAAACACAAAAACCCAGAGTTCATTTTTAGATCATACTTTTTCTTCTGCAAACTCCTTTTGTCCAAATATTAGATGATTATTATGAGCTAGAGTTTTCAACTCTCCATGCTCCCAACAAGTCCCCAAGGTTATCAGAAAGGTATTCAGAAATGGGTTTACATAGTTTAGAATTTTATGTCAGGTGGACTTTTCAATCAGGAAGGAATTGATTCTACTGCTGTTCATGTGTTTGCCTTTCATCTCCTGAGAAACATTTCATGGTTCTCAGAAGCTCTACTCTTGCCAATCACGAACTGGAGGCTGCCAATGAGCTCCTGGCTCCTTCTTGCAGCACCCCACCACTGGAGGCACTGCCAGATGCTGGGGCTATGGGGAGTCCCTTCTCCTAGAACATCTCCATCCTGCGATTCCCAAGGCCAGGCCTCAGGCCTCCCAGCTCTCTGCATCTGTTCTCCCAGGAGGCCTGGAGACTTGGATGCAAGCAAGCCATTTGGATGACCTATTCTGACATCATAGAAACAGTTGAGGCTTCCACCTTCATTTTCATTCCCTTTTAAGTAAATAAATGAATATGAAAAAAAGAAAATCCTCACACTTTGGGACTCATCCAAAGCCTAAATAAGAGGTTTAGGAATTGGGAGGTGGCAGATATGTCAAAAGTTTATCTTGCCTTCAGGAAAATATCAAAGGCAGTCATTATATTAGATTACAGATCAGGCAACTGTGGTTCAGAGAAGTCAAGTGAATTGCCTAAAGTCGAGGGGCAGCAAGCAGCAGAAGGGGAAAGAGTTGCCAGCCTTTCAGCTTCATCCTCTCTACAGTCACCCTAGGGCCTTAGATAAGAAGGTCATATAAATACTGACAGCCAGCATTTCAGAAGTAAGGTCTAATCCACTAATACCACTTTGTGCAGAGTGCAAGGGAAAAGCTGCTGCTGCTGCTGCTGCTAAGTCGCTTCAGTCGTGTCCGACTCTGTGCGACCCCATAGACAGCAGCCCACCAGGCTCCCCTGTCCCTGGGATTCTCCAGGCAAGAACAATGGAGTGGGTTGCCATTTCCTTCTCCAATGCATGAAAGTGAAAAGTGAAAGTGAAGTCACTCACTCGTGTCCGACTCTTAGCGACCCCATGGACTGCAGCCCACCAGGTTCCTCTGTCCATGGGATTTGGTATACAACAATTCATGGTGTTAAGCAGGAAGTTAAGCATGAGCAAGGAAGGGTGGTATAGCCGAAAAGGACGCAAGCTGATCTCTAAACCCCTTCCCAAACACACCCAGCAGAGCTCACAGATATGCTAACTTATTTAAGTCAACTTATTTAGAGACTTATTTAAGTCTCTAAAAAAAACAGAGACTTTTTCAACTTTTGCATATGCACCCTAGGTACACAATGGATACAAACTAACCACAGGGGCTTCTCCAACTCCAGCACTCGTGCCCCTTGATGCTCAGCTGTGTCCTCAAGTAAACTTAGACAGCCAGGAGCCCATTGTTGTTGCTGTTGTTCAGTGTCCATGTAGTGGCCAACTCTTTGTGACCCCGAGGGCTGAAGCATGCCAGGCCTCCCTGTCCGTCACCATCTAATGGAGTTTGCCCCAAGTTCATCATGTCCATTGACTCAGTGATGCCCTCCAACCATCTCATCCTCTGTCTCCCTCTTCTCCTTCTTCCTTCAATCTTTCCAAGCATCAGGGTCTTTTTCCAATGAGTTGGCTGTTCACATCAGGTGGCCAAAGTATTGGATCTTCAGCATCAGTCCTGCCAATGAATATTCTGGGTTGCTTTCCTTTAGGATTGACTGGTTTGATCTCCTTGCCAGCCAAGGGAGTCTCAGGAGTTCCTTAGGGTTCATAAATGCTATGAACCCTATCCATACATACATCTGATTATACCAGACTGAATTACGGGAAAGACATGCACAATAGAGCCTACTGTTATATAACTTGCAACTATCAGTCAGACTTGAGCATATGCCCATGTACTGCCTTTCCTGATTGGTGGTGGGTACAAGCCCTATTTTGCACAGGGCAGGACCAAGAGGGGGAAATGGAACACAAAAAGGGAAGCAAAGAGAGATCACTGCCACTCCTTCAGGGTCGGCTCACTCCCTTGTGTCAGGAGTGTACTATCCCCTGTCTGCTCAATAAAAGATCTGTCTGCTTGAGCTGTAACTGAGCTGTAACCAGTTTTGAATCCTTGCTACAACAAGACAGGAGCTGAGAAATCCTACCTGCTTGAGTTGTAATTAGATCATCATTCCAAATATTTGTTATGATGAGACAAGAACCGAGGGGAAAAAATAAACCAGCTCAACATTAGGAAAAGCTCACTGTTCAAAACCATCTCTGAAACAAGTGCTCTTGGAAGGAAGACAGATCTTAAGGACATATTGAAGGATTTGTTGTCCCCCAAGGCAGCAGGGCCAGAGCCTCCTAGGAGGCGCTCTGTCCTCTAGCTTAATCCTCTCATAGAAGTGAGTACGTTAGATGGGCCTTTGAGTATATAGCAGGAAGATTCATGGTTTTCTCTCCCAATACACGGAGAAAAGCATTTTCTTCATTCACTTTGAGATGCTTGCATCCCCCTCGGGAACTTGGAGAAAGAGGGTACCTGAAAGACTGGCAGGATTCAAGTATTACTGTGTTCCTGAGAACCATAATACAGGGCTTCCCTAGTGGCTCAGCAGTAAAGAATCTGCCTGACAATGCAAAAGACACAGGCTCAATTCCTGGGTCAGAAAGATCCCCTGGAGAAGGAAATGGCAGCCCACTCCAGCATTCTTGCCCAGGAAATCCCATGGGCAGAGGAGTTTGGCGGGCTACAGTCCATGGGGTCATAAAAGAGTTAAACACGACTAAATACCAACAACAATAACATCATCTTAAAACCAACTAATACTTATCATAACTGGTACAAGGGGGTAATTCTGGAAAGATGGCACACTGCGAGAGAGGAGAGCTAGGCAGGGAGGCAGTAATGAGACCCTTTGGAGCCCCAGAGAGTCAGCACTCAGGAATGGGCTGTGCAGAAGCTTGACCAGAGGGAGAAGGAACAGAAGGAAAGCAAGGAGTCCCAGAAGGGAGCCAAGCAGGCAGTGAGGTCAGGCTCTGCCTCCCTGTGTTTCCGGTGATGGCGACAGCCATGACTCTCCAATCGTTTTTATTATTATTTTTGGCTGTACTGAGTCTTCACTGCTGTGCCGGCTTTTCTCTAGTTGCGGTGAGTGGGGGCTAGTGTCTAGCTGCAGCGCATGGGTTTCTCACTGCGGTGGCTTCTCTTGTTATGGAGCATAGCCCCGAGGACGTGTGGGCTCCAGAGCACAGGCTCAGTAGTTGTGGCACACGGGCTTAGTCGCCCCAAGGCACACAGGACCCTCCTGGACCAAAGATCAAATCCACATCTTCCACACTGGCAGGCGGATTCTTTACCACTGAGCTATCAGGGAAGCCCCCCAATCTCCAATTTTTATTGAGCAAAAGCTGATATGCAACAGATTTCTGAGAGACTTAGAGGACTAATATTCTAGAAACACTTATCCAGATAACAAATAACACACACCAAAACTCCTAAACTATTTACTGTGATGTGACACACAGTAAGCTTTTGTATTTAAGATATGTTCAATAAGCAAAGAGCTTCTCCTCCATCGTCACTTTGTTTTTGGTCTCAAAGGACATCCTGCTTTAAAAAGTTGCTAATATAACCAATATTTTTAGTCTGCTAAAAATATTTTAAAAGCTTCACAACTTTGCAGTAAAAGGTACTCAAATATTATCTTATCGCTCTATCTTTGCAACTACTGAGAACAAAGCCTTTTTTCGTAAGGTTAACGCATAGTCAACAAAGTAAAGTCTCAGAATTTTTACTGGAAATATTTCTGGAAAACTCTAGCAAAACTGATGCATTTAATTTTGGGGAAAAAACTCAATTTCCAAAGAGAATTTATGAGCTCAAATAGGTACTTTAAGGAAATACTAGATATAAAAGTAAATGAAACAATGATGTGCTAATTATTTGGGAGTGGAGCAAGCCCTAAAAAGGCACATTAGACTACCAGATATAAAATAATTTACAGGGATGTACTGTACAACAGGGAATACAGTAATGGCACCCCACTCCAGCACTCTTGCCTGGAAAATCCCATGGATGGAGGAGCCTGGTAGGCTGCAGTCCATGGGGTCACTAAGAGTCAGACACAACTGAGCGACTTCACTTTCACTTTTCACGTTCATGCATTGGAGAAGGAAATGGCAACCCACTCCAGTGTTCTTGCCTTGAGAATCCCAGGGATGGGGAAGCCTGGTGGGCTGCCGTCTATGGGGTCACACAGGGTCAGCAGCAGCAACTGTAAAACAGGGAATGTAATCAATACCATTATAATAACTTTGTTATTGTAGATTATGGTGCGTAATCTATAAAATATTGAATCACTATACTGTACACCTGAAACTAATCTGTTGTTAGTCAACTATACTTCACATTTAAAAAAAAAAAAAAGAGGTTTGTTAGTTGCCCTGGAAGCCATGTCCTTTTTCTGTTCAACTGCAGTGAAAAATAAGCAGCATGATCAATTAGAGCTTTGATTTTAAGGTGCTGGTTTATAGGAAATTTTCAGGAAAATGCCACCTTCACCCCCAGGATTGTGTATACATTTTTAATTACAATACTTAATTTTATTTGTAATACTTTAAGCAGCTTATATGATTTAAGGAAATTCTTAAATATGGCACAAAATAATGGGAAAATAATAATGACAGTATGTGACGGTACAATAGAGACTAACCTGAACCACTCGCTCCCCAACCCTAGATCTCTCTCCCTACGCCCTTCTCTTATACCACCATGCTTTTCTTTGAAGAACCCTGCGTCTCCTCTTCAGGAGCTACACGTGACTGTCAATCACTGACCATAAACCATCACCACAGGGGCAGGCACGTGACTCACACGGCCAGCCACAGCATTCCCTGAGAAAGAAGCAGCATCAGGGAAGCAGAACCCACACATTATTTAAACCCCTGGATCTTTCCACTATTTGTAAACCAGAAGATCGGAGTCCCCAAACTATTTTGCTTACACTAGTGTGAGCTGGTCACATGTACCTGAACGAGTTCTAAATAGTATGTGTAGTATCCTTTACAGTAAGTCCCCTACTTACGAACAAGTTCTGTTCTGAAAGCACAAAGGTCCAATTTGTTCGTACGTCCAACAAAGTTAGCCTAGGTACCCACCTACCCACCTAACACAATTGGCTATGTAGTACTGTACTGTAATAGGCTTATAATACTTTGCACACAAATAATACATTAAAAAAAAATACAGAAAACACTTTAAATCTTACAGCGTTGCCATGTCTGACTCTTTGCAACCCTGCAGACTGCAGCACACCAGGCTTCCCTGTCCTTCACCATCTCCCAGAGTTTGCCCAAGTTCACGTGCATTGAATCAGTGATGCTGTCCAACTATCTCGTCCTCTGTCACCCTTCTCCTTCTGCCTTCAATCCTTCCCAGCACCAGGATCTTTTCCGATGAGTTGGTGGATTGCATCAGGTGCCCAAACTATTAGAGCTTCAGCTTTAGCATCACCTTCCAATGAGTATTCAGAGTTGATTTCCTTTAAGATTGACTGGTTTGATCTTCTTTCCGTCCAAGGGATTCTCAAAAGTCTTCTCCAGAACCAAAATCCTACAGTACAGTACCTTGAGGTACAGTACAGTAATACAGCACAACAGCCGGCATACAGGGGCTGCCACTGAGTAAACAGGCAAGAATTATGACTGGAGGAGGGAGAGGAGGCGGAGGTGGTAAAGCTAAACGGTCATGAGCAGTAGGAGACGGAGGGCAAGCTGCACAACCACTTGCAGAGGAGGCACGCACGTGACAGCGTACGCCAGCCTCGGGAACCAACTTACACGACTGGACACGTGAACACACTGCGCATCTTTCAAAGTTCGAAACTTGAAGGTTGGTATGTAGAGGACCTTACTGTATTTTATTTGAACTTCATTTACTCTAATTTTTTTTTTTCACACAGTCTATTTACAGCTATCTTTACACAAAATCTCCTTGATGATTTTTTTGTGATACTCTTTTTCTAACATCTGTTTAAAATACATGTCTCTGTTAGATTCTGGGAGTTCAGAATACTGACCCATCCTTTTTAAGCAATGTTTTCTAAACTTCCCTGATCATAAACTCTTGGGAGGAGGGGTCCTTGTTAAAATACAGGTTGCTGGGTTCTAGCACATAAACCCTCCCAAATCAGAGTCTCTAAAGGGGAGGGCTAACAGTCTATGCTTTTTAACAAGCATCACAAGTGAGCCTTCTAATAAGGGAAATTTAGACCACATTGCCCTACAGCAACATTTGTCCTCGAAGTAAATCCTTCCTTTTGAAGGACAGCCTCCCAGCTATGGGTCTTTGAACTTTTGAACCCTTTGAACTTTTCCCTGGAGTACACCTGCTTTCTTCTGAACACCTCTGATGAAGCAAGTCTCTAGGATTACTTTTCTTTTTATAAGTGTTCTGTAGTAAAAGTCATTCAGCTTAGCTGATACCAATGTAATCAATCAAGCTAAAGCTGTGTGAGCTTATTATTTAGAAAGTTCAGGGAAAGAATGCTAGCCTTGGAATTACATAAACCTGGGTTTAAATTCCCATTTAGACAAATGGGTATAATCCCCACAATACATTTAATAACCACATAACCTTGAGTGAATTCCTTAAACCCACTTACCCTCAATTTTGTTAACCTATAAAGCTGTAACAGGACATAGAGTATAATGCCCACCCTACAATGATTGATAATGGAATACAGAGCAGAATGAATGCTTTTGCTTATTACTTTACTTTCATATGATATTTTTAAAATATTTTTACTTTTTATGAATGATGAAAAGCATATCCAGGTTACACAGAAAAAAATCGCTCAAGTGGAATTTCAAGACAATTTGTGACATTGCTCCCATTAAAAAATAGAGTAAGGGCTTCCTTGGTGGTTCAGTGGTTGAGACTTTGCCTTCCAATGCAGGGGGTGCAGGTTCCACACCTGGTCTGGAAGCTAAGGTCCCACATGCCTGCGACCAAAGCCAAGAAGTCAAACACAGGCAATACTGTAACAAATTCAATAAAGTATTTTTTTTTTTTTAAAGGAGGTCTTAGTCTTGAAAAAAAAAAGATACGGTAATGCTTCATAAGCAGTAGTTTTACTTATTTTAAAATACAATTTGGCTTTAAAGAACCCTATTTACTTTCATACAAAACCAACAGGGAAAAAGAAAGTTAACACCAAGCTGTCAAAGGAAGGAAAATCAAACTGAGTCATTACTCTTCTTAATTTAACCTCCTGTTTAAACAGTACGGGCTTTTTTCCCTCACCACTCCCCCCCCACCCCACTCAATTTCCTTCTTTTCTTAGTCCATAAATCACAAACTAATGACAGGATCAACAAATTCCCAAAACTAAAGAGAGAAAAACAGATGGCTTTTTACCTATTGCTTTTTATCACTCAGTCATAGTCACCTCAAAGCCATTTTGCTTATCTTACTCATTACTTCGATTTTCTGCCTTCTCTGGGGATTCCCCGGCGGCACCAGTGGTAAAGAACTCACCTGCCAATGCAGGAGACATAAGAGACTTGGGCTTTGATGACTGGGTCAGGAAGACTCCCTGGAGGAGGCCACGGCAACCCAGTCCAGTATTCTTGCCTGGAGAATCCTATGGACAGAGGAGCATGGCGGGCTACAGTATATGGAGTGGCAAAGAGTCAGATACAACTGAGTGAGTAACACACACATCCTTCTGTTTTCTCTGGACTGCTCGGACTCTTTCCCAAAAGCCCTGGCTTGCAAGAAGTAGCAGGGAGTCCTCTGGGGGGAGGGAGAGTAGATGCATTAAACTACTGGAATCCAAGCTCACCACCACCGTAGACTCCCCGTTTGCTCACCATGACAGCTCCGAAAGGTTCTTCAATGCCCCATCAAGCATTCTGAAAAATATCTAACCTGCTCACTCAGAGGGTAAGAATTTACGACCATAATGTCGAACCATTTGATTCACATTATCATTAGAGGAGAGCAGATAAAATTTTCTTGAGATATAGAAAATAATTTTTTATTGCTATAACATTTTAAGATTCAAGGCACCAACTGTGAAACCTGGAAACATTAACTGTTTTCCACTTTGTTTCCCATTTTAAAGTCCCTCCTTACCTGCGGACTCCTATATATCCCAGAGCACCTCTGTATGAGAGCTTTGCAATTCTCCCTGCAAGGTGGTCTGAATATATAGCTTACTATATTATGTTATTATATAATTACACAGATTTAGATAGAATATTTTCACATGGAATGTTCATATAATTATCTTCGTTGCTATGCTTCTTGCTGGAGAATGGCACAGAGCATCTCAAAATGACATCAAAACCTTGCTCAAGTAGAAATGCTAGATATTTTATGCCAATCCTCCAATTAAAAACACAAATATTATTCTAGCTGGGAAAAAAATTCCCCATACCCTAAAAAAGGCTTCTCTGGTAGCTCAGTCAAGAATCTGCCTGCAGTGCAGGAGACCCGAGTTTGATCCCTAGGTCGTGAAGATCCCCTGGAGAAGGAAATGGTTTCCCACTTCAGTATCCTTGCCTGGAAAATCCTACGGACAGAGGAGCCTGGTGAGCTATAGTTCGTGGGGTCACAAGAGTCAGACACAACTTAGCGAATAAACCACCACCACCACATCCTAAGAAGGACGTTGACTGGTGCGAATTGAGAGAACCATAGGAAAGTACAAAGAATATTGCTTTGAACAACAAAAGCCAGAGTGTTTACTACATACAGAAGCACTGAGCTCTACCCACAGCAGAAATTTGATCTTGCTGTGACACGTCATAAAAGTCCATGCAACCAGTTGTCTATTTCCAACTTAAACAGGACACTTAAAAAGACAGATGCCTACCTTTTTGTCTCACTTACTGCAAATTTCTGTTCACTGGTCCTTCCCCTTTTCAAATCGTTCTGACTAATATTGACAGCCACTGTTTAGAGGTATGTTGAATCTTTTGCTGTTGCAACAATTTCCATCTTTAGGTGGGAGTTTCCAACCATGCTGACAGCTAGTATCTAAACATCTTTTTTAGTCACAGTTGGGTAACATAATGTCTTAGAGTCAAGGTGGTAATTTTTATGCAGTGCCCCAGAGAACTCTGTGATGAATGACGTGTTCAAAGCATACAGCACAAGCGCAAATGATCATAGTACAAGAGTACCTGAAAGCTTTAAAGGTCTGAGATAAAAGTAGGTGGCTGTTTAATCCATGTGCTGAGCAGAGCAATAATCTAGAAGTCAAAAGCCACACCCAGCCAGGATCCATATACAGTCTTTACAGAGCTTTAGGTAAGAAAGGCAACAAAATATGGGATGTATAAACTGAATGGGGGGGTCAGGGCAGTTATAGATCAGGGATAATTTAACCCTTAATCACTGAGAGATATCACATCAGCCATTCATTCCAGAAGATGAATGTGCACATTTTCTCTGCAAGCATTTCTTTCCTGAAAAATTAAACTTAGTTATACCTTACTTTATCACATTACGAAAAAGATATATATATTTGGGCCACAGCAATTCATCACCTCCCAGCACTGCTTTGACTGAGATATGCTTTAATGCTGCCTTAAGCATCTATGAAATGTTGTTATAAGAAACATTCAAAAGAGATCTGTCTTTGCATCTGCTGTTTAAAAAAATAATAATAATTAGGTAGGTTATAGAACCTATCACAATGTCTTCTATAAAGAAAAACCCCTGGACAAAATTTATTCCAGAAAATGCTGCCAGAAAAGCTTCATCTTTTCTAAGGCCTGGGCTTCATCCTTTTAAATAAGAAGAAACAGGTAGTTTCTTTTATTTCTCCTTTTACACTGACTGCCAGAAATCCCACAAGTAAGTTTGAAGTTCAATATGGCAATAAGTTAATCTATAGGACATCACTTCGGTTCTTCTGTCGTTTGGGGTTTTCTTAAGCTTTTTATTTTGTATTGGGGTCTAGTCACAATGCTGTGATAGTCTCAGGTGAACAGAGAAGGGACACAGCCATACATATACATTATCCATTCTCCCCAAACGCTCCTCTCATCCAGGCTGCCACATAACATTGAGCAAAGTTCCCTCTGTTATACAGGAGGTCCTTGATGGTTATCCACTTAAGATAGAGCACTGTGCTCTATTCCAGACTCCCACAGGGCATCATTTTGAATTCTCCATTTTTCCATAGTTCTGAATTTCTATTTATATTTTTATTAACATTGAAAACACCACTTCAAATTCTTTGGGGGGAAAGACTGGAATCAGCAAATTAAATTATCCAGAGAGTACATACATGGCAACACTGACTCTCTCAAACAGGAGTTCCCAACCTCCAGGCCAGGGATGGGTATATCCTGTCAGATCAGTGGCTGCATTAGATTATAAATAAAGAGCACAATAAATGTAATGCACTTGAATCATCCCAAAACCATCCCCTGTCCAGGTCCACGGAAAAACTGGTTTCCATGAAACCAGTTTCTGGTGCTGAAAAGATTGGGGAACGCTGCTGTAAAACATTGTTCTGATCATCAAAAAGATAAAATTTAAAAAAAGAAAACTCTAAACATTACAAAAGCTCTGCAACAAAGATCACACAAGTTGCACCAGAAGAATGACTCTGTCCTTCACTTAGAGCTTGCTTTAATTCATTTAGACACTATGCTAACAAATTTGGTTATCACGTTCCTTGGGACACAGAAGATATGAAGCAGTAGTGAAAAGCTGCTGGAAGCAGTCACATTGTCAACAACAATAATTTGCAATGACAGTAAGGGGAAAAGATACACAACTATAAAATGCTGTCCTAAGAGGTCAAACCCTGGTTAATCCCAGAGTCATTTCATGAGTTTCTTAAAGGGTGAAGCATGCACATGAAAATCATCTGGGGATCTGTTAAACTCGTAAGGTACTGAGCCCTGAATTAGCATCCTTGGAAGTATGGGAAAGTCCAGTGTTCACAAGCATACAGGGTGATTCTTTCCTAAAGGGCAGTTTGAGAATCACAGGTGTAGACACAGACAGCCCTACATAACTCAGTAGGCCTTCAGAGCCAAACCACACACCACGCCCTCAAAAGGCAAAGATGATTTCAGAACCTTCTTCTTATAAAGTGGGAAAGGATGTGATCAATTTGAGAATGGTTATCCTTGAAAACTGTTAATATACAAATATTTTTTATTATTTGTTATCTTCATGTGCAACAGGATAACTATCAAGACATCCAGATAATGGAAGAACTGTGACTGTCACAAACTGTGGAGGGCCTGAGGTTTCAGCCTAGTTGCAACTGCTACAGTTTCAAGCTGGCAGAAGACCGGAGATTTCTGGCCCAGGGACAAAGAACCTGTTAGTCACAGCACAGCAGGAAGCATGAGCTTCTTATCTGTGCAAGTTGCTTCCATCCAACTTCCTCAAGGGCTGCACAGAGGAGCCAAGATGAGTCTGTGCCATTGTTGAGCAAAGTTAAGCCTCCTGCTGCTGCTAAATCGCTTCAGTCGTGTCCAACTCTGTGCGACCCCATAGACGGCAGCCCCCCAGACTCCCCCATCCCTGGGATTCTCCAGGCAAGAATACTGGAGTGGGTTGCCATTTCCTCCTCCAATGCATGGAAGTGAAAAGTGAAAGTGAAGTCGCTCAGTCATGTCCGACTAATAGCAACCCCATGGAATGCAGCCTACCAGGCTCCTATGTCCATGGGATTTGCCAGGCAAGAGTACTGGAGTGGGTTGCCATTAAGCCTAGGAACGCCCAGTCTTTTATAAGGAGAGTTAGCAAACTGAACAGAACTTAGCTCTGGAAGGAGGAAACATTGTCCATGTTACAGTTCAGTTCAGTTCAGTCACTCAGTCATGTCTGACTTTTTGTGACCCAACAGACTGCAGAATGCCAAGCTTCCCTGTCCTTCACCAATGCCTGGAGCTTACTCAAACTCATGTCCATCGAGTCGGTGGTGCCATACAACCATTTCATCCTCTGTTGTCCCCTTCTCCTCCTGCCTTCAATCTTTCCCAGCATCAGGGACTTTTCCAATGAGTCAGTTCTTCACATCAGGTGGCCAAATATTTGGAGCTTCAGCTTCAGCATCAATCAATGAATATTCAGGACTGATTTCCTTTAGGATGCACTGGCGGGATCTCCTTGCAGTCCAAGGGACTCTGAAGAGTCTTCTCCAACAACACAGTTCAAAGCATCAATTCTTTGGCACTCAACTTTCTTTACAGTCCAACTCTCACATCCATACATGACTACTGGAAAAACAATAGCTTTGACTCGATGGAACTTTGTTGGTAAAGTAAAGCCTCTGCTTTTTAATATGCTGTCTAAGTCGGTTATAACTTTTCTTCCAAGGAGCAAGTGTCTTTTAATTTCATGGCTGCAGTCACTATCTGCAGTGATTTTGGAGCCAAAATAAAATCAAATCTCTCACTGTTTCCACTGTTTGCCCAACTATCTGCCATGAAGTGATGGGACCAGATGTCATGATCTTAATTTTCTGAATGTTGAGTTTGAAGCCAACTTTTTCACTCTCCTCTTCCACTTTCATCAAGAGGCTCTTTAGTTCTTCCTCACTTTCTGCCCTAAGTGTGGTGTCATCTGCGTATCTGAAGTTACTGATATTTCTCCCGGAAATCTTGATTCTGGCTTGTGCTTCTTCCAGCCGGCATTTCGCATGATGTGCTCTGCATATAAGTTAAATAACCAAGATGACAATATACAGCCTGACGTACTCCTTTCCCGATTTAGAACCAGTCTGTTGTTCCATGTCCAGTTCTAACTGTTGCTTCCTGACCTGTATACAGATTTCTCAGGAGGCAGGTCAGGTGGTCTGGTATTCCCATCACTTTCAGAATTTTCCATAGTGTATTGTGATCCACACAGTCAAAGGCTTTGGCATAGTCAATAAAGCAGATGTTTTTCTGGAGCTCTCTTGCTTTTTCCATGATCCAGCGGATGTTGGCAATCTGATCTCTGGTTCCTCTGCCTTTTCTAAAACCAGCTTGAACATCAGGAAGTTCACGGTTCACATATTGCTGAAGCCTGGCTTGGAGAATTTTGAGCATTACTTGACTAGCATGTGAGATGAGTGCAATTGTGCAGTAGTTTGAGCATTCTTTGGCATTGCCTTTCTTTGGGATTGGAATGAAAACTGACCTTTTCCAGTCCTGTGGCCACTACTGAGTTTTCCAAATTTGCTGGCATATTGAGTGTAGCACTTTCACATCATCATCTTTCAAGATTTGAAATAGCTCAACTGGAATTCCATCACCTCTACTAGCTTTGTTCATAGTGATGCTTCCTAAGGCCCACTTGATTTCAGAATCCAGGATGTCTGGCTCTAGGTGAGTGATCACACCACCATGATTATCTGGGTTGTAAAGATCTTTTTTGTACAGTTCTTCTGTGTATTCTTGCCACCTCTTCTTAATATCTTCTGCTTCTGTTAGGTCCATACCATTTTTGTCCTTTAGTGTGCCCATCTTTACATGAAATGTTCCCTTGGTATCTCTAATTTTCTTGAAGAGATCCCTAGTCTTTCCCATTCTATTGTTTTCCTCTATTTCTTGCACTGATTGCTCAGGAAGGCTTTCTTATTTCTCCTTGGTTTTCTTAGGAACTCTGCATTCAAAGGTATATCTTTCCTTTTTTCCTTTGCCTTTAGTTTCTCTTCTTTTCTCATCTATTTGTAAGGCCTCCTCAGACAATCATTTTTCCTTTTTCAATTTCTTTTTCTTGGGGATGGTCTTGATCACTACTTCCTATACAATATCATGAACCTCCATCCATAGTTCTTCAGGCACTCTGTCTATCAGATGTAATCCCTTGAATCTATTTGTCACTTCCACCATATAATCGTAAGGGATTTAAGTCATACCTGAATGGTCTAGTGGTTTTCCCTACTTTCTTCAATTTAAGTCTGAATTTGGCAATAAGGAATTCATGATCCAAGCCACAGTCAGCTCCTAGTCTTGTTTTTGTTGACTGTATAGAGCTTCTCCATCTTTGCTGCAAAGGATATAATCAATCTGATTTCAGTATTGACCATCTGGTAATGTCCATGTGTAGAGTCTTCTCTTGTGTTGTTGGAAGAGGGTGTTTGCTATGACCAGTGCGTTCTCTTGGCAAAACTCTGTTAGCCTTTGCCCTACTTCATTCTGTACTCCAAGGCCAAATTTGCCTGTTACTCCAGGTATCTCCTGACTTCCTACTTTTGCATTCCAGTCCCCTATAATGAAAAGGACATCTTTTGGGGTGTTACTTCTAGAAGGTCTTGTAGATCTTCATAGAACCACTCAACTTCAGCTTCTTCAGCATTACTGGTTAGGGCATGGACTTGGATCACTGTGATATTGAATGGTTTGCCTTGGAAACGAACAGAGATCATTCTGTTGTTTTTGAGACTGCACCCAAGAACTGAATTTTGAACTCTTTTGTTGACTATGAGGACTACTCCATTTCTTCTAAGGGATTCTTGCCCACAGTACTAGATATAATAGTCATCTGAGTTAAATTTACCCATTTCAGTTTGTTGATTCCTAAAATGTTGATATTCACTGTTGCCATCTCCTGTTTGACCTCTTCCAATTTAGCTGGATTCACAGACCTAACATATCAGGTTCCTATGCAATACTGTTCTTTACAGCATCAGACTTTACTTCCATCACCAGTCACATCCACAACTGGGTGTTATTTTTTGCTTTGGCTCCATCTCTTCATTCTTTCTGGAATTATTTTTCCACTGTTTTCCAGTAGCATATTGGGCACCTACAGACCAGGGGAGTTCATCTTTCAGTGTCCTATTTTTTGCCTTTTCATATTGTTCATGGAGTTGTACAGGAGACAGGGATCAAGACCATCTCCATAGAAAAGAAATGCAAAAAAGCAAAATGGCTGTCTGGGGAGGACTTACAAATAGCTGTGAAAAGAAGAGAGGCGAAAAGCAAAGGAGAAAAGGAAAGATATAAGCATCTGAATGCAGAGTTCCAAAGAAAAGCAAGAAATGATAAGAAAGCCTTCTTCAACAATCAATGCAAAGAAATAGAGGAAAACAACAGAATGGGAAAGACTAGAGATCTCTTCAAGAAAATGAGAGATACCAAGGGAACATTTCATGCAAAGATGAGCTTGATAAAGGACAGAAATGGTATGGACCTAACAGAACCAGAAGATATTAAGAAGAGGTGGCAAGAATACACAAAAGAACTGTACAAAAGAGATCTTCACAACCCAGATAATCATGATGATGTGATCACTAATCTAGAGCCAGACATCTTGGAATGTGAAGTCAAGTGGGCACTAGAAAGCATCACTACAAACAAAGCTAGTGGAGGTGATGGAATTATAGTTGAGCTATTTCAAATCCTGAAAGATGATGATGTGAAAGTGCTACACTCAATATGCCAGCAAATGTGGAAAACTCAGCAGTGGCCACAGGACTGGAAAAGGTCAGTTTTCATTCCAATCCCAAAGAAAGGCAATGCCAAAGAATGCTCAAACTACCGCACAACTGCACTCATCTCACACACTAGTAAAGTAATGCTCAAAATTCTCCAAGCCAGGCTTCAGCAATACGTGAACTGTGAACTCCTTGATGTTCAAGCTGGTTTTAGAAAAGGCAGAGGAACCAGAGATCAAATTGCCAACATCCGCTGGATCATGGACAAAGCAAGAGAGTTCCAGAAAAACATCTATTTCTGCTTTATTGACTATACCAAAGCCTTTGACTGTGTGGATCACAATAAACTGTGGAAAATCTGAAAGAGATGGGAATACCAGACCACCTGACCTGCCTCTTGAGAAATCTGTATGCAGGTCAGGAAGCAACAGTTAGAACTGGACATGGAACAACAGACTGGTTCCAAATAGGAAAAGGAGGACGTCAAGGCTGTATATTGTCACCCGGCTTATTTAACTTCTATGCAGAGTACATCATGAGAAATGCTGGACTGGAAGAAACACAAGCTGGAATCAAGATTGCCGGGAGAAATATCAATAACCTCAGATATGCAGATGACACCACCCTTATGGCAGAAAGTGAAGAGGAGCTGAAAGGCCTCTTGATGAAAGTGAAAGAGGAGAGCAAAAAAGTTGGCTTAAAACTCAACACTCAGAAAATGAAGATCATGGCATCCAGTCCCATCACTTCATGGGAAATAGATGGGGAAACAGTAGAAACAGTGTCAGACTTTATTTTTTTTGGCTCCAAAACCACTGCAGATGGTGACTTCAGTCATGAAATTAAAAGACGCTTACTCCTTGGAAGAAAAGTTATGACCAACCTAGACAGTATATTCAAAAGCAGAGACATTACTTTGCTGACTAAGGTCCATCTAGTCAAGGCTATGGTTTTTCCAGTGGTCATGTATGGATGTGAGAGTTGGACTGTGAAGAAGGCTGAGCACCAAAGAATTGATGCTTTTGAACTGTGGTGTTGGAGAAGACTCTTGAGAGTCCCTTGGACTGCAAGGAGATCCAACCAGTCCATTCTGAAGGAGATCAACCCTGGGATCTCTTTGGAAGGAATGATGCTAAAGCTGAAGCTCCAGTACTTTGGCCACCTCATGCGAAGAGCTGACTCACTGGAAAAGACTCTGATGCTGGGAGGGATTGAGGGCAGGAGGAGAAGGGGACGACCAAGGATGAGACGGCTGGATGGCATCAGGGACTCAATGGACATGAGTCTGAGTGAACCCCGGGAGATGGTGATGGACAGGGAGGCCTGGCGTGCTGCGATTCATGGGGTCGCAAAGAGTCGGACATGACTGAATGACTGAACTGAACTCATAGGGTTCTCAAGGCAAGAATACTGAAGTGTTTTGCCATTCCCTTCTCCAGTGGTCCATGTTTTGTCAGAAGTATCCACCATGACCAGGAGTGTGGGGAAACAGACTCCTGGAGGGCACAAACAAAACCTTGTGCACAACAGGACCCAGAGACCCCACAGAGACTCTGTCAGAACTGTGTCTAAGTATCTGCTGTGAAGGTGGGGTCATCAGTGGCCTGCTGCAGGGGCTCTAGGTGCAGCATACCTGGGTATGGCCTAAGCTCTCTCGCAGGAGGGCACTATTAACCTCACCATAGAGCCACCAGAACTTACACAGGACTGGGGAAACAGACTCTTGGAGGGCACAAGCAAAACCTTGCACACAGCAGGACCCAGGAGAAAGGAGCAGTGACCCCACAGAGACTGACCCAGACTTGCCCATAAGCGTCCAGGAGTCTCCAGCATGGGTCGGCGGTGGCCTGGTGCAGGGCCAGGGGCACTGAGTGTGGCAATGCATGCATGAGACCTTTTGAAGGAAGTGAAGTTGCTCACTCATGTGTGACTCTTTGCTATCCCATGGACTATATAGCCTACCAGGCTCCTCTGTCCATGGAATTTTCCAGGCACAAGGACTGCAGTGGGTTGCCATTTCCTTCTCCAGGGGATCTTCCCTACCCAGGGATCAAACCCAGGTCTCCTGCATTGCAGGTAGATGCTTTACCTTCTGTACCACCAAGGAAACCCATTATCTTCATTACCTCTACTGTAGTTTAGCCTCAGGCCAAACAACAAGGAAGGAACACAGCCCCGTCCTTGTTATACTGGACAGTAAATAAAACTGTTCTCTGCTCTAGAAGGGAGATACTATCTCTATCTTCCAAAGCTGTTCACTATCCAAATATCTCCACAAAGACAGCCTGGACTAAAGACAAACTGTGCAGAAACAAAAGTCTTATGGAGAAACATCCCCAACAGTAGCCTCCCTTCTTGGGTTCTGGAGTGTTGTGTTTTCCTTTTAAGTAAAAGACTTTATGGTGGACTTCCCTGGTGGTTCAGTGATTAAGAATCTTCCTGCCAATGCAGGGGACACGGGTTCAATCTCTGGTCCGGGAAGATTCCACAACCATGGGGCAAATAAGCCTGTGCACCACAATTACTGAGCCTGCATGCTCTGGAGCCCACCAACCACGACAAGAGAAGCCACCACAATGAGAAGTCCATGCACCACAACTAGAGAGTACCCCAGCTCGCCACAACTAGAGACAGTGGACAGCACCAAAGACCAGGCACAGCCATAATAATAATAATAATAATAATAATAATAATAATAAATATGAGTTTATTGTCTTTTGGATAAGAAAATGTTTTCTTTTCCTATCTCACCCACTGCTCTTCTTCTTCCCTGCACCTTCTCTTCTCTGAACATTGGCATGCTTCAGGCCTTAAGACTTCTCTTCCCTGTCTGCAGTGACCCCATCAGTGATCTAATCTCATCACTTAAATAGTATTTATATTGCCAACAACTCCCAAATTTGTAACTCCATCCCAGATCTTCCTCTGCACCCCAAACTTGTATAACTGAGTGCCCACTCGATATTTCCACTTGGATATCTAACCCAAACTCAAACTTTCAAACTTTAGATCTGCGTTCTACCTGTGGCTTCCTCTGCATAGCTGACTGGTAATTCTATCCCAGTTTCTCAGGCCAGATCTCTTGGAGCCATCGTTGACCTGCCCTGCCCCCCTCTCACTCATATCCCATATCTAATCTGTCAGGACATCTTGTTGGATTTTTCTTTAAAGCAAATCTCACTACTTCCACTGCTACCTCCCTGATCTGATGCAGCATCATCTCTCTGTTTGATTACTGAACCACCACCTTGCATGTCGGTCACTAAGTCGTGTCCAACTCTGCGACCCCATGGTCTGTAGACTGACAGGCTCCTCTACTCATGGGATTCTCCAGGCAACAATACTGGAGTGGGTTGCCATTTTCTTTCTGACTCAGGAATCAAACCCACATCTCTTGCATCTCCTGCATTGGCAGGTGAATTCTTTACCACTGCACCAACAGGAAAGCTTCTACCACCTTAGGCTCCCCAATCTTCTTCCAAAACACACAGGCACACAGAGTCTATTGTAAAAGTCCTATCACTCCACTCCTCTGCACAAAACCTCAATGAAACTCATGAGAGCAGCCCCACCACTGCTCTCTCTCTTGCCTTTCCTCTCTCCCTCCACACTGGCCTATCTGTTGCTTGAACAATCTTTGACGCAGGCAGACTATATTAATCTCCTCTTGCCACTACGACAAATTACCACAAACACAGTGGCTTAAAACAACACAAATTCATTCTCTGACAGTCTAGAAGTCAAAAGTTCGAAATCAGCTTCACTGGGCTAAAGCCAAGTGGTCAGCAGTCCTGGTTCCCTCCAGAGGCTTTCAGGGAAAAGCCCATTTTCTTGCCTTTTTCAGTTGGTAAGTGGCCACTTCCTCTGACTTTAAAATGCTTCACTCCAACCTCTATTCCCATCATCATATCACCTCTGACTCAGACCTCTCAGTGTGCTTCTTATAAGAAGGGTTGTGATGACAATGGGTCCATTTTAATAGTCTGGATAGGTTCCCCGTTTTATGATCCCTAATTTAATCACATCTGAAAAGTCCATTTTGCCATATAAGATAACATTCACAGATTCTGGGCATTATGACATGAACATATTGGCAGTGGGGGCGGGGGGCGGGGCAGTTACATAAGTCAGCCTACTATACTGACCGCAGGGCTTTTGCTCTGGCTACTGTCCCTGCATGGAACACTCTTCTTCTAGATAATTACTTGGCTGATTCCATTATCCCATTCATATTTCTTCTCAGGTGCCACCTTCTCAAAAAAACCAACAAAGAGTATCCTACTTAAAATACAACAGCGAATTCCCTGGAGGTCCAGTGATTAGAGGGGCTTCCCAGGTGCCACTAGTGGTAAAGAACCTGCCTGCCAATGCAGGAGACTAAGAGACATAGGTTCAATCCCTGGGTCAGGAAGACCCCCTGAAGAAGGAAATGGCAACCCACTCCAGTATTCTTGCCTAGAGAATCCCATGGACAGAGGGGTACAGTCCACAGGGCTGCAAAGAGTCAGACACGACTAAAGTGACTTATCGTGAATGCATCATTGGTTAGAAACTGACACTTTCACTGCCAGGGCCTGGGTTTGACCCCTTGTCAAAGAACTAAGATCCCATAAGCTGCACAGCGTGGTCAAAAAATAAAATAAGATAAATAAAATAAAATAAAACAGTCAACCACTCCTCACTCCTGCATTCCTGATTCCCTCCACCTTACCTCACCCACTCTACCTTTTTCTTGTAGGATCCACTACCTTCCACCTCTACTACATAATTTGCTTCTTTACTGTCTGTCTCCACGAGCTCAGTCACTGTGCCTGCTTTGTTCATGGGTATATCTCGAGCACATAAACAGCACCTGGAAGAGATCAGGAGTTCAATAAACATTTGTTGACTAGGTAAATATGTCACAGGCCTCAGAGACACAGAACACCAAAAGCAGGTCATGTTTTTCAGTATCAACTAATAAGAGCTCATGCTCCCAGCAGTTTCAGTTTCAGAAATTAAATCCTCACCACAGTTGGTCCAACTGTAGATGCCAGTTCCTGCATGACAAGGCTGCTCTGCTGGGCATACCCAACCCCATCTTGACCGCCATGACACTGCTGTTCCTGCTTCCTAAGCACAGGGGAGTCCGTCCAGTCCCCACTTCTCCACAACTCAGAACCAGCCCAAGATACTTAATGGAGACAAAGGATAACTAAGGGACTAAGAAAACAAAGAGTGGTTTAAATGCTACCAGAAGTTAACCACTCTTCTTCTGAAACTAAAAATACAAACTCATTTTCAGAACCTCTTGCCTAGTCTCCATGATTTCTCCAGGTAACAGATGTCAGTTCACCCCTTCCACCACGGGGGACGTTTAAGAACTCGGCCGATAACCCACAGTCCAAGCAAAACTGTTACCTGACTCAGAGAGAAGAATCTAAAATTTACCTCCAAGAATTTTTATTTCTCTGCCCTAGAATTGGCCTCTTCCAATTAAATTACAAAGGATATACCATCTCCAGGGCTTCCCAAGTGGTGCTAGTTGTAAAGAATCTACCTACCTACTTACACCTCAAGCAGGTAGACATTAAGAGACGCAGGTTCAATCCCTGGGTCAAGAAGAACCCCTGGAGAAGGGAACGGCACCCCACTCCAGCATTCTTGCCTGGAAAATTCTATGGGGCAGAGAAGCCTGGTGGGCTATAGTCCATGGGACCACAAAGAGTCAGATACAACCAAGCACACACACAACACACACACACATACCATTTTCAACCCACTGGGGATTATTCTTGGCCTAAGAGTTGTAACACAACAATCCACGACAACTCAATAATTGCATAGTTTCTAAAGTCTAAAGCTGTTCAATATATATTTTTAAATTTATGTTATTAAGTTTTGACTGTGCTGGGCCCTTGTTGCTATACCAGCTTTTCTCTAACTTCGGCGAGGGGGTGGGGGCCTACTCTAGTCGTGGTGTGCAGGCTTTTCATTGTGGTGGCTTCTCTTGTTTCAGAACACGGGCTCTAGGGTGCACATGCGTCAGCAGTTGCGGTTTCCAGCCTCCAGAGCACAGGCTCAATAGTTGTGGTGCATGGGCTGAGTTGCTCCGAGGCATATGGGTGGGATCTTCCCAGATCAGGGATGGAACCTGTGTCTCCTGCATTGACAGGTGGATCCTTTACCACTGAGTCACCAGGGAAGCGCTACAGCTGTTCAATTTTTTGATAACATCCTTTGTGGGGCTTCAACGGAACAATCCAGAATAGTAAGCTTCAACAACTTCAGTCAATTCATTTTTAAGGTACCCCTCCCCCAAGTTTGTGGTGTCTATTTGCATCCTTTTTCCTGTAATAATATCTTTCCTTTAATCTTTGGCAGGTGGCGCTAGTGGTAAAAGAACCTGCCTGCCAATGCAAGAGAAACAAGATACATGGGTCAGTCTCTGGCTCAGGAAGATCCCCTGGAGGAGGGTATAACAACACACTCCAGTATTCTTACCTGGAGAATCCCATGGACAGAGGGGCCTGGAGGGCTACAGTTCATAGGGTCACAAAGAGTCAGACACAACTGAAGCAACTTAGCACACAATCTTTAGCAAGTGCTTAGACAAAGCCATGAGTAATAATATATACTCAGTCCTCACAAGAAAAAACAATAATTTTCAGAGACTAGGGGGTCTATCAGAGAAGGCAATGGCACCCCACTCCAGTACTCTTGCCTGGAAAATCCCATGGACGGAGAAGCCTGGAAGGCTGCAGTCCATGGGGTCTCTGAGGGTTGGACACGACTGAGCGACTTCACTTTCACTTTTCACTTGCATGCATTGGAAAAGAAAATGGCAACCCACTCCAGTGTTCTTGCCTGGAGAATCCCAGGGACGGGGGAGCCTGGTGGGCTGCCGTCTCTGGGGTCGCACAGAGTTGGACACGACTGAAGCGACTTAGCAGCAGTAGCAGCAGCAGAGGGTCTATATGTAGAGGGAGGAAAAAATTCTCCAAAGAAAACATAAAGGATACTCTTGACTTTTATGACTACACAGAACTCTCAGCACCTCCCTCTGAAACATCTGCTTCCAGTTAACTGCACCACCTTCAGACCTTCCCCAACTCTGCTTCTGCTGCTGCTAAGTCGCTTCAGTCATGTCTGACTCTGTGCGACCCCATAGACGGCAGCCCACCAGGCTCCCCCATCCCTGGGATTCTCCAGGCAAGAATACTGGAGTGGGTTGCCATTTCCTTCTCCAATGCGTAAAAGTGAAAAGTCAAAGTGAAGTCGTTCAGTCGTGTCCAACTCTTAGCGACCTCATGGACTGCAGCCTACCAGGCTCCTGTGTCCATGGGATTTTCCAGGCAAGAGTACTGGAGTGGGGGCAGAAAAAAGAAAGGTTCTTGAAAGAAGCGTTTCATTTGCATATCTAAAAGCCTTAGTCAAGACATTTTCTTAAAACAAAAGAACCGTTTACCCTAAAAGCTGAATTCAAATTGCCCCTAGAAAGCTCTGAGCCTTTGAGTTTGACCGGGTTTTTTTAGCTCAAGAAAAAAAAAAAAGTTGAGGTTGAGGTCCAGCTACAGTGATCTGGTTTTATTAAGAGATGACTAGTACCCTTTCCAAGGTGTCAAAACAACATTTCAACATGCAACAAGAATTATGAAACAGCAAAATCTTTCTAAAAGATGTGAAAGTCATTTCCTGCAGAACTCTGAGCTGAGCCCCTATTTGATGAAATGGGTACCCACAGAAGAACTATCTCCAAAGGAATATGTGTCATGTGCAGAAGTGACAAATAGAGGAGGAGGGCCAGAAGGACTCTAAAACCTAAAGGGAATTCAAGATCACCTTCTAGGTCAGGCTTTGTTTAGTCACATTATCAAAACTTCTCAACCACCTCTCTCCACCTACACACACACACACTCACACACACACACACACACACACACTTCCTAACCTCACTCCTTGTAGCTTTTTTTCTCCTTACATACATCATTGTCTAACATCTTATGTGTTTTAGATATGCACATTTTTTTAAGGACTTAGTCACCAGAATGTGAGCACCACTGGAGCAGGGCCTTTTCAACTTTATTCACTACTTGTATCATCAGGGCCCAGAACATTATGTAGTACATGGAAGGTACTGAATAAATATTTGCTAATTAAATGGATGGATGGATGGAAAATTCTGACGTTCTAAAGAGCAAACTGTCAAATTCTAACTAAATTGACTATGCGAAGATAACAGCACATTTTGTAGCAAGTAGACACACAATATTTGCCCATTTAAAGGTTTTTCACAATTTCTCCTGATAACGCACAGCAAAGAACAGTAATGAAACATTTCAAAGTAACATCATCATAGAAGTCTGTTGATTTCTCCATGTTAGCCTCTAAGATCCCTAACAGCAAAAACTGGGTCTGCAGCCTTAGTGACCCAGTGCTTAGTAAGCACTAGTTCCTTCACATGCACCTAATGAATAAATGAAGTAAAGTAAGATGTCTAGTTCCCACTATGTGCGTGTGTGTGTGCTAAGTCGCTTCAGTCGTGTCCAACTCTTATGATCCTATAGACTAAACAGCCTACCAGGTTCTTCTCTCCACGGGATTCTCCAGGCAAGAATACTGTTGTGGGTTGCTATGCCCTCCTCCAGGGGATCCTACAACCTAGGGATCCAATCCTATGTGGCTGATCTTTCCTACAAATTTCCCTACAAAGCAACTGCTTCAGTTTCTTTCTAAAATAGTCTTTGAATAAAAGTCATTATTTGTTAGAATTTTAAGTTCTTTGAAGACAGAAAAAAAAAGGAAAAAACTGTCAGGGGGATATTTCTTATTTCCAGTGAATGCATACTTCGGGACAAGTGACCTATGTTTTCTCATAACTGCAAACTATATGCTCAGTTGCTCAGTCATGCCTGATTCTTTTTTTTTTTTTTTTTTTTTTTTTTATTTTATTTAATTTTTTAATTTTTTATTTTTTTTAAATTTTAAAATCTTTAATTCTTACATGCGTTCCCAAACATGAACCCCCCTCCCACCTCCCTCCCCACAACATCTCTCTGGGTCATCCCCATGCACCAGCCCCAAGCAAATTGAAAGGAAAGTTGTAATCCTTGAAATGTTTACTGATTAAGTATTTTCATAATTATGTTTTAGATGTGTTTTGTTCTTAACGCTTATTGAGACAAAAAAAAATCTGGACATTTGGCAGATTCGATCATTTCCTTCTTGAACACATACTGTAACTTTACAAACTCCAATGACTTTTGTACCAGCTGGGCATCCCGAGATTGCCTTGAGAGACTTAACTAGTTATCGGGCATTCACCCTGGGCTAGATACCCAGCACTGCACGAGTCATACAGGTACCTAGGAGCAGTGCCTATGTGCCCACCCACTGAGATATGCCTTGGTTTGGTTGAGAAACTTATTTCCAAAAAAAAAAAAAATTTGTTTCTGGTTGCAGTAGGTCTTCGTCGCGTGCAAGCTCTTCTCTAGTTGCAGAGCACGGGCTCTAGGGCACATGAGCTCAACAGCTGCAGCTGCCAAGCTCTAGAGTACGGGCTCAGCAGCTGTGGTACACGGGCATAGCTGTTCCACAGAGTGTGGGATCTTCCAGAATCAGGGATGGAACCTGTGTCTCCTGCATTGGCAGGTGGATTCTTTACCACTGAGCCACGTGGGAAGCCCTGGTTGAGGAATTCTTATAGGCAAATAGAACGTATCTCATAAGTACTTACTACAATGAATGGTTTTCAGAACAAGATGAAAATCTGTAATTCTGAAGACTGTTTTATATCATGTTCATAGATGCCTTCAAAATGTAAATAAATCATATAATTATTTAGACATGTTTGGTGACACCTAAACTTCAGAACACTTGCAAAGGCATCACCTGTAACAGCAGTCACTTCAATACAATTAAAATGCTATTTAAAAAAAATATCCTTTAAACAGTGGTTCTCAAACTTTAGCAAGAATCAGAATGTCGGGGGTGGCGGGGGAGAAGATGGGGGAAGCTGTTTAAACTACGATTGCTTGCCCCGCCCCCAGAGTTCCTGACAAGTTTCCAGGGGGTCTAGGCATGACACTCTGAGAACCACTGCTTTATGACAGAGTCTCCAGAATTCCAACTGGGAAGTGATGTCCATATGCTATTGCTTTTTCTCATAGTAAATAAATAAAACAACATTTCTGATATGGCTTCACCAAACTTCAAATTTTTATACTCTTGGAATGTCCTACTTAAGTAGAATAACACATAAAACTTATGCACCTTGACTTATAACAATTTCCGTGAGTTCAAAAGACAGAACCACAGACTAGTCCAGTACTGGATAATCTACGACAACATCACTGACAAAACCTTCAGCAACTATCGGGAAAGGGACTGTGCTGCTCCTCCTCCCTGCTTCTTCCCCTTCAAAAATCTTAACAGGAAGTCACGGAGGGATTGCACTCAGCATGAGAACATGACCTACTACGCATGTGTACATAAATAATGCGTGAACCACCATACTGAAGACTAAGAGTCAGGAACTTCTTCATCGGGACAGCAGTAATATTCCACAAAGCATATTTGTCCATCTTCATTTCTAATCATATACTGTTGACCTGGGTCTGATTGCAGTGAAATGATTCCATCAAATCAGAATCTTTGGGATAGTCAAGGTGGGAGCTTCCTGCATTCCCAAAAGTAGATAACCTGAAATAAGGTTTATCTGGAGACATGGTGATCTGCAGGACCTCACTCGTCATATCCAACTCGGAGAATGCTTCACGGAGCCCCTCTGACTGCAGAATAATTTTATTAATGACATTGGTGCTGCAGAAATCAAAATCCAGAGTCTCCTCAGGCTCCTGAGTATTGATTTTGCACACTGTCACCACACCTCCTTCTTCTAGAAACAGCATCAGAGGGTAACCATAACCTTGGTAACACATCCGAAGTGCAGTAAAAGTCCCTGGCACAGGACTTGATCCAAAAATAGACAAACAGTCTAAAAGGACAGTTAAATTAATTCGAAAAGTAACAGACTCTTCTCGAACTCTAAACTCTTGAAATATTCCAGCCTGAATAAAAGCATTTGCTTGTACACATTTTGCGTTTTCCACTGTAACCTTGATTCCATTTTTAGTAGCGAAACACGTGGCATGTTCTCGGAAATGAATAGCCTTCAAGATAGTGGAGAGGTTCCTGACGTTGTCAAGGCTGGCCACTAAGCAGTAATCATTCTCGTCTGGGATCCGCTGGGTTAGGAGGGGCATGGTCCACGGCGCATTCGGCCCCGAGGGATGCTCCTTTGCGCAGCGTCCGGATGCAGCTCCTAGAAAACTGCGGAGGAAGTGGAGCGGCTCCCGCCACTCTATTCAGATATGCCGGCCACCTCGGCCACCGTCACCACAGAGATAGAAGAGCTGCCTGATTCTTCATGACCCTTTTGACTGTAGCCCGCCAGGCTCCTCTGTCCATGGGATTTCCCAGGAAAGAATACTGGAATGGGTTGTCATTTCCTCCTCCAAGGGATCTTCCTGACCCAGGAACCAGCATCTCCTGCATCGCCTGCCTTAGCAGGAAGATTCTTTATCTGCAAAACCATCAGGGAGGCAAGCTATATAACAGTTTTTAAATTCTTATGAAAAACAAATAAACATTTTGAGAGATTTACCTTTAGACCTGATGTCTCTTTCCTGTCAGATGAGATAAGGTGAGACAAAGAAAGTGCTTTGTAAAAAACCAGCCCTGTAAACACAGTATATGATATTGTTGTCATTTTTTTATAGTGTTAAAGACCATAAAGAAAAGAAGTCTGCATCTTTTCTTTTTGGCCCTTTCCACTAGCTTCCATGCAGAATTTAACAGAATTTCAAATCATCTCTTTCCTCCCCTCTCAGAGGGAGTACTAGGACATTATACGAGAAGCCTTACAAGCATATAGGAAAAGACGCGCTCCCTGAAAGACTTCACTGATTGAACCTGTGCCAAAATTTCACTTGCTTCCTCCCTCCTTCAACCTCCAACTCCTTCCAAAATATGGGGGAGGGGGAAATCAGTGTTTCATTTTTTGATGCTGCCAAGGCTACAGCTAAATAGCTAAATGCAGATGAGAAAGGTATGGACATGTATTATCTCATGAACCAACTGACTATTCAAGCAGTAAACCAGAGGCCTTTTCCTACATGAGTTTGTAATGGTCCAACAGGTACAGTGCAAGCCACCGTACTCAAGAGGGTTTAAGAAGAATTCTAATGTATTAGAAAAATGACTTAACATTAAGAAGATCTACGGAAATCTATGAATTCTCCAAAGAATTGAAAGGAAAAAAAATGAGATCACAAAGTTAAATGCTCTGTACCTAGGGGAAAAAGACCATAATATAGCAGTTTTTCACCACCTAGTCAAGTTTTCATTAAATGCTGTTGATATTACTAAGGGAAAAAGCTGGATCAACAAACTGTCTAAAATACCACTCTGAACGAAACTCTAAAATGAAGGTTAGTTCGTCTTTATTCTTCCCCCAAAATCTCCTTCTTTGGGCTACCCAGGCAACAAGCCTGCTTCTGAGATGTTGCTTCCACTTACCCTCTCTCAAATATCTTTCTTCTGAGAATAAAATACCAGAAAACTATGAGTATACAGTTGTAACTTTAACTCTCTAGCTGATATGCACACTCTGGAAGGAATAAATAAGCAGTTTATGACCCCAACGTAACGTACCTACTACATAGAAATTTCAGTAATAACCACTATGGCTGAATGGCGCCATGTTGACAAAAAAAGACAGGAGAAGTTTCCCAGCGAAATAGGTTCCCAAAATGATTCTTAAGCAAAATGTAGGACTTACCTAGACCAAGAAACAAAGCTTAGGGGAAGCCTCTTGGAAAAACGAAGCCAGAATCAAAAGGCAGAGGCCAAGTCATGCAGAGCCTTTTTGGTTGTGCAGAATAGTTTAAAACCTCATCCTAGCAGAGCAGACCTCATAGGACCATTCTGAAGAGTTTATCACCAGGACAGACAATGAGCTAATTGCATAGTATCACCTTTTCTGCTTTACTGACTACGCCAAAGCTTTCAACTATGTGGATCAAATAAACTGTGGAAACTTCTTAAGGAGATGGGAATACCAGACCACCTTACCTGCCTTCTGAGAAATCTATACACAGGTCAAGAAGCAACAGTTAGAACTGGACATGGAACAGCAGACTGGTTCTAAATAGGAAAAGGAGTATGTCAAGGCTGTATATTGTCACCCTGCTTATTTAACTTCTATGCAGAGTACATCATGAGAAACGCTGGGCTGGATGAAGCACAAGCCAGAATCAAGATTGCCGGGAGAAATATCAATAACCTCAGATATGCAGATGACACCACCCTTCTGGCAGAAAGCAAAGAAGAACTGAAGAGCCTTTGTTGAAAGTGAAAGGTGAGTGAAAAAGTTGGCTTAAAACTCAACATTCAGAAAACATAGATCATGGCATCCGGTCCCATCATTTCATGGCAAACAGACGGGCAAACAATGCAAACAGTGAGAGACTTTATTTTGGGGGCTCCAAAACCACTGCAGATGGTGACTGCAGCCATGAAATCAAAAGACGCTTGATCCTTGGAAGAAAAGCTATGACCAACCTAGACAGCATATTATAAAGCAGAGACATTACTTTGCCAACAAAGGTCTGTCTAGTCAAAGCTATAGTTTTTCCAGTAGTCATGTATGGATGTGAGAATTGGACTATAAAGAAAGCTGAATGCTGAAGAATTGATGCTTTTGAACTGTGGTGCTGGATAAGACTCTTTGAGAGTCCCTTGAACTGCAAGAAGATCCAACCAGTCTAACCTAAAGGAAATCAGTCCTGAATATTCATTGGAAGAACTGATGCTGAAGCTGAAGCTCCAATACTTTGGCCACCTGATGTGACGAACTGACTCATTGGAAAAGACCCTGATGCTGGGAAAGACTGAAGGCAAGAGGAGAAGGGGATGACAAAGGATGAGGTGGTTGGATGGCATCACCAACTCAACAGACATGAGTCTGAGTAAGCTCTGGGAGTTGATGATGGACAGGAAAGCCTGGCATGCTGCAGTCCATGGGGTCACAAAGAATCAGATATGACTGAGAAATTGAACTGAGCTGAATTGAACCATTTCTGAAATTCCTATACATTTCAGCCAAACTGTATAAGCTATTTTAGAGTGAGATATTTCTCACTAGAAACTTGACAAATATGACCATCAGATAATTATGTCGTAAGCCATTGCTCTGCAGCTTATTACACTCAGGACCTGCTTGCTCTCTGTTTTATAGACACTTAATTGTTTTTAATCTTTGTTGTTTTGTGTGCCTGTTTATGCTCAGCAGACCAAAGTTACTCTCTGTTACTGCATTTATAAAAATCGATTTGGGGGTTAATCATCTGACACCAATTATCTTGTTTGTGTCATACAGATAACTCATTATGTACACACATTGTTTTTCACCCAAATAGATTTTAGCCACATAGAATTTATGGCTTTAAAAAAAAAATAGACTTCCATAAACAGGAAGCAGCTACACAGGTAAACAAAAATATCAAAGCTTCTTCCTTAACACAAGAGCCGGAAATTGATTACAATCTGGCTATATGATGGGAATCTAACCAGTCATGGTTTTCAGATCAAATGATATTTGCTCAACATTTATTTAAAAGAAGGCAAATCATCAACCACAACTGACCCAGCCTCTTAAGGTGTATTCTGGGATAGTTTTAATCACAGTTAGACCACAGCAGGACCCAGGCTCCAGTTTAAGAGTTTCTCACTATGTGAAAGTCTTGCTAATAGCACAACTCTGGAACCAACATTTTCCTCGTATTAATCGCTCCTACTTCATCACAAGACAGTTTTATTCTAAACTTTCAATATAAAAGCTACCTTAAGGAGAAGAGAAACTGCTCGGAAGCAAAGTCTAATGACATACCCTATTGCACCTGCAAGTTTTGGTTTTATTTTGATCACAAAACAAAGAAGTCATAGTTTCACTACTTGAAAGCACCTCAAAGATGAATTACCATTAGTCACAGAAACAATCCACTTCTGACATTCTCTTAAGAAACATTCATTAGGTAATAAACTTGTTCATTTGCACTCGTTACCCAAAGAACTATTCTCTTTTTTATCTTACGCTTCTGACACTGAGCTAAAACACCTCACTGCAAATACAGGTATATTGCAGTGTTTCACTGCAATTGAGAAATGAGTTCTAAGGAAAGGAAAGACAAAGACCTCACTATTTTCAGTGAAAACTACTGTTTGGTAAAGCCTTTTATTCCAAGCTCTTTTAAACAGAAAATGGTTTGTTTCAATTAACTCATAATTATATTAAGTGTCAGAGAGAAAGACTTCAACAAAATATCTACCAGTCCAAAATACATAGCATTTAAAAACTCTCCACCATCTAGAAAAATGGTACTGATGAACCTATTTGCAGGGCAGGAATAGAGACACGGATGTAAAGAATGGACATGGGGCGTAGAGGGGTAAGGGGAGGGTGGGACGAATTGGAAGAGTAGTGCTAACACATATATACTACCATGTGTAAATCAGATAGCTAGCGAAAAGCTGCTGGGCATCACAGGGTGCTCAGCTTAGTGCTCTGTGATGACCTAGACAGGTGAGATGGAGGGTAGGTGGGAGGAAAATCCAAAACGGAGGGAATATATGTATATATATAGCTGATTCACTTTATTGTACAGTGGAAACTAATACAACACTAGAAAGCAATTATATTCCAATAAAAAATAAATCAATCAAAATAAAAATAAAACCCTCCACTTAGTCCTAGTCCTTTACAAGACTTACTACTATATATACATATATATGTGTGTATGTGTTTGTATATATAAATACATATAGTTCAATGGAAGTAAATTTTGTTCATCAGTTGCTATGTACTTATATATGTTTCTTGGATAGAAAACACTTTGCGTCTTCTTTGTAGCATCTAGTCCACTGGGTAGATTTTAAAATAAAATTGGTGACTCAAACAGCACAGCTCAGAAGAAAAGCATCGTGTTTTGTGCTCATAGAGCGACAGGCCCAGCTGTGAATGTAATGACTGCTTGGTCCTTTTGAGAGAGAATACCGAAGTGCCCACAGAGTGGATGACTCCGCAGTCTCTTAACAGGGAGCTCTGCTGTGAAAACAGAGTTCTGCTGGTTTCTGCCTGGAACAGTCCAGTGACATTGAAGGAGGCAAGAAGAGGTTCTTGTCAGAATCACGTGCAAACAGAAAGCTGCTGTCCACAAATTAGTTCCCAAGCCCACCTACCTGTGGCTGTCATTCCCAGTTTAGAAACAGAATCAATACCAGCCAGTAGAGATTTCAGGAAAGAAGGTCTGTTGTGGTCAAATTTTGATCAACATAAGCTTTCTTCCTAATATTCTTCTGATGCACTTTGTATAGAGGACACAATATTAAAAGCTATTAAGTTTTGTCTGATTTCATTTTCCTCTTAAGCTTATTTCAGCCTTTTGTTTGAAATTAGGTTAGCAACTTCTCATTTTTCTACAGTGAACATTGATTACTTTTATAACCAGGAAAAATAAACTAAGAACAAGGAAATTATATTTGAGGCAGTGTGGTTATCAAACTCTTCTCAGTTAAACTCTTCCTCATAGGAAACAAAGACAGACATTCATCTTCCTTGCTGTGTCTCAAAATATTCACCAAAACTTCTTTTCAAGAATACTTTCTGCCAATTATTTTTATTTCACAGAGATTACCCAACCCCCAACCCTTTCAGATGTTTTCTCTCAAAGGCCTAGACTGACCTTTTTCCCCAAGGCCTGAGAGTAATGAATATTTTCATATCACAAACTTCTCAGACCTGTTCAGAGGGCCCTCATATATACAAGTTCACCTTTCAGAGACAGTGATGATGCCCTCAGAGCACCACATTCAGAACACAATTACTTCAAATACATCAATTCTCAATATTTCAAGTATGTGCGGGGGAAAAAATTGGCAATTATTATCCTGGAGCAAAATTACAACTATGTCAAATTTAGACATGTATTTCCAGCTCCATATTAAATCAGTAATGAGGTGGCATATAAACAAACCAACTAATGTATCCATGATAAATATTTAAAATTTCAACTTAGGATGTAAGTTAATGAGCTCTTTCAAGACAATGAAATAGTTTGAAATATACACAGCAGGCAAATAAATAACAGTAGGCTTTTTTAAAATCCCTTTAACTCAGACCAGGTGCCAGGTCCCTCATGTCAGTTTCTATCCTCTGATTTTTGGAGGTAAGTTATGATCTGGCCCTTTGACTGCCCTAGACTGTCTGCCATGACTAGACAAAGCAATAGATTATAGAGAAGTCAGCCACGGTTCTCCCTCCCCATCAGGTACCTTCCTAGCCCAGAGCATGAGCCTGTTAACTTTAAAGCGATGCCATGTTAACACTGTTCCAAAGCCCCTCATCAAAGCCGCTCTTCACAGCTGTGGCTCAAGACTGTGCCCCTACCCCCACCCCGCCCAAGTCAACATGACCAACCTGCAGCTGCTTTCAAGTTTTGCTCCAAAAAAAGCTCGCAAGTTTGGGCTTTAGAGAAGTTTCTTGTGGCGCCGGACCACTTTGGGGCATTTAGGCAGTTTCTTCAAAAATTTTCAAGTCCCACTGAGTAGTTGTCTAGCATTTTTGAAGTGTGCAAAGTGCAAAACATCACACAAAAATGTCTTTCTTATGTATTTCAAAGGCTCAATCTGCTCCATCGCTTTTAATTAGCCTATTCTGACTCAATTAAATTCATTCATTCATTCATTCAAAATTGAATTCCACGATTCAATTTAAACCAATTGTCTAAGCTTCACAGGCAACTAATTTTCACCCCTGCCACAGTACACAGGGAAAAGCATGAGCCCGGTTAAAACTTACCTATATTTATGTCTTTTGTGGATATTTTATAGCACTGGGCCAGAAAGCTCAACTGATTAGAACAAGGTGCTAATGAGGCCAAGGCTGTGGATTCATCTCCACATGAGCCAATTAACTTCACTTACACAAAACCACCATTCCACAGATGCAGATTACAATTCTAAACCCAGTCAGCCATGTAAAAAAACATGCCAGTGAGCTCAAGAGAATATTTAGAGAAAGAGTGTGGGTAGCTCAAGGAAGGTCACCATCACTGTTTAGAGAATGGAGGGAAATTAGTGGGTCATTCACTCAGCAATTAATATCCCACATCTGCTCCGTGCAATGTAATATGTCAGGTCAGTGGTAGATAGGAAGAAAACTAAGGTGAGCAGAGCAGTTTCAATCTGCCATTTGACTTCAGGAGCAGTCCTGTCCAACAAAGAATTAAATATTAAGGCTGAGATATATAAAAAAGAAACTACAATACAAGCAAGGAGTAATTAATAGGCATAATGAAAAGCGAAAGTGAAAGTGTTAAATTTCTTAGTTGTGTCCAACTCTTGAATCCCATGGACTGCAGCCCACCAGGCTCCTCTGTCCACGGAATTCTCTAGGCAAGAAGACTCTTAAGAGTGAGTAGCCATTCACTTCTCCAGGGGATCTTCCCAACCCAGGAATCAAACCAAGTTTCCTGCATTGCAGGTGGATTCTTTACCATCTGAACCACCAGGGAAGCCCTAAAATAGGTTTTATAATACACCATGAAATTTTAAAAGCTCCATAGTCTTACAAAAAACAGAGAGTTCATATTCAGCTAGTGTGATCAAAAGTGACTTAATGGAAAAAAGGAATTTTGGTCTGGGGCTTATGGGAAAAATTGAGAGGGAAGTCTAGAAAATAGGTAAAAACTAAATAACAGAAGGCCTTGAATACTAACTAAATAAACTTTATCTTTTAAGAAACAGAGAATTCGTAAGAACTTCCCTGGCGCCCAGAGTTAAAACTTCACCTTCCAATGCAGGAGGTGCAGCTTCGATTCCTAGTCAGAGAGCTAAGATCCCACACGCCTTACGGCCAGAATACCGAAAACATAAAACAGAAGCAATAATGTAACAAATACAATACAGATTTTTTAAATGGTCCACATCAAAAAAAATCCTAAAAAAAAAAAAAAAGGAAACAGAGAATTAGTAGAAATTTTTAATACAGCAATAACCTGAATAGAGTTCAGTGACTACACCGATTGTGGCTTGGCAAACCATGGAGACAGGGACTCGGGACAAAAGCAAAGAAAATGAGGCTTTCCCAGTAGCTACATCCAAGACTCAGTGCAAACAGAAACAGATTCAGAAAATACTGGGAAAATGGAAATTGCCAGGATTTGGCAGTGGATCAGATGGAAGAAATTATTGAAAGAAAGGAAATTAAAAATGTATGAGGATTCAAAATCCAATGATGGGGTAATGGTAGTACCATAAGCAGAAATAAAGACTAGAAATAAACGGGATAAAATGAGCCAGGAGGAGTCAGAAAGGTAAATAATGATGATGAATTTGTGTTTATATACAGTGAGTTTGAAGTACTGGCTAAATACTCAACCAGATTCACAAATAGGCTTTAAAGATGCTCCCAACTTACGATTTGTTTTCTACTTTATGATGGTGCAGAAGCAGTTTGTATCAGTAAAGACAGTATTTGAATTTTCAATATTGATCTTTACCCAGGCTAGCGACAGGCAGTGATACCCCTCCTGTTGTTGGCCAGTGGCAGCAATCCACAGCTCCCGGTTAGTCACATGACTACAAGGGTAAACACTCAATACACTTATAACCCTTCTGTACCCACTCAATCTGCTTTTCACTTCTAGTACAGTATTCAATAAATTACATGAAATATCCAACACTTGATTATCAAATGGGCTTTGTGTTAGATGATTCTGCCCAACTGTAGGCTCATGTTAAGTGCTGAGCACATTTAAGGTAGGCTGGCCACATTATAATGCCCAGTAGATTAAGAGTATTAAAAAGCATCTTCAACATAAGATCATTTCAATTTATAAGGAACTTATCGGGAGGTAATCCCTTCATAAGTCAAGAAAGATCTGTAGTTGTAAGAAGGGGTAAGTCAATAATATCGAATGCCGCAGAAGATAAAGGAGAATGAAGAGAGAAAAATCTATCTGATAATGAGGAGACCTGGTAGTTCACTGAACATATTTCCACTTTTCTTCTTCCTTCTGAGCACAGAGAGCTGGTACTTCCTCAATGGACCCCTTTAATTAGATGGGGCCATGTAACTAGTTCTAGCCAATGAGTTTCAGCACAAGTGCCATATCTCATTTCCAGGTGAGAAAATGTAATTTGCGAGTACAAAACCCCGTGGAATTCTCTTTTCCTTTGCCAAAGCAACCTGCAATGTTCCAGATATGGACTACTTCATCAGCCTGGATCTGAGAGTGATGCTGCCATGGGGCAGCATCCCCAGGCCACTCCCAACATTGCAGTGGTTGTCTGTGTAACACACGTTGAGAAGCTAATTTTTGTGGTTTTAAGTGACTGACAGAGCAGGATTTGGGGGAACCCTCAAGAAAGCAGTTTCACAAAGTGGTAAGGAAAAAAAAAATCTGTCTTGTGAGGTGCCAAGAAGTGATAGGATGGGAAAAAGTGACATATTCAGCAAGATCATTGTGTCAGTAAATCTGGTCATGAAAAGATGGAAAGGATTCAGCAACTTGAAAGGTTAACAGAAAAGAGAACTAGATTATGAGACCTTTTGTTGTTGCTTTAGTACAGGGAAGCAGTCCCAAGGAAGAAAGAATATGGATGGGGAAAAGATTAACAGAATAAGATTTCAAAGGAGTTGGAAGTGGGTCAAGGTATAAAGAGTCGCACCTCTTCCTCTAAGGCAAGAAGAAAGATCAGGGCCTTTGGGAAATATTGTGATGGGAATGTGAGAAGCTGAATGCACTCATGTCAGATGGTTTCAACCAGTCAGCAGTGCCATCTTCCTACACAAAGGCTGTCATGTTTCAGCATTATCCTGGATATTACTGGTACTTACCAAATACTACTAAAAGCAAAATCTTTCATAAAATTCATCCTCCTCTTAAGGCACAGTGAATGACTATAATGTTCTGAACAGAGTGCCAAGCAAGATGAGGGATATGAGCATCTAGGGCACGTACTGTAGTCTCTTTTATAAACAATGAAAATTATTATATATTTAAAATTCATAAAGAACATAAAATTGTATGTAACCTAGGGTTAAGATGTGAATGACAGAGAAGACAGTGATTATTCAGGTTTAGGAAAAGTCAAGGGAAAAGATCTCTTTAAAGCACTGGAGCTTGGAGGCATGCAGGATTTATAAAACAGATCACCAGTCCAGGTTCAATGCATGAGACAGGGTGCTCAGGGCCAGAGCACTGGGGTGACCCTGAGGGATGGGATTGGGAGGGAGGTGGGAGGGGGGTTCAGAATGGGGAACACATGTACACCCATTGGTTGATTCATGTCAATGTATGGCAAAACCACTGTAATATTATAAAGTAATTAGCCTCCAATTAAATAAATTTTAAAAAAATAAATAAAATAGCAAATAAATAAATAGAGACATAAAAAATGGAGGAATTCCTAGTGTTTAAAATGACCTCAGCCAAGCACGCAGACCAGGATGAGTTCTGCATGCTCTTGGGATGAGAAGATTAACCTGTCTAGGGTAGGATGTGCGTGCATGTGTTCAGTCAAAATTTAGCCACATCCAATGAGAAAACAACTCTGGCTAATTTAAGGATTCAGACAGATCACAAAACTCATAGGAGAAACACAGAACTAGGTTTACTGGTTAAGCAGCCAGAGTCAACGACCAAAAATGTAATACTGCAAGACCAGCCTAGAAGATTCTAATGTAGACACCAATGGACACAGACACCTTAGGATGCACTGTTGACTCCAGACACCATCACTGATGCCTCTGGAAGCTGATGGGTGTTGCCACTGCCACCACATATTACAGTGCATTCTGGGAGGGCCACATTGCTCTGTATCTCTATCTTATGATTCAGAGTCTAGGAGAAGTATGTCCAAAAGAGAGAACCTAGATCACGCGCCATGACAGATGATGACACCACAAGGGAGGCAGGAAAGGTGACTATCTGGTATCTTCAGTTTCCATAACAGGGGTGTAGTTCTGCTTCATAAGGCAGGGGATTCCCATAGTTAACTGGCTCCATTAGTGGTTGGAATTCCATTAGTGGCTGGCCATAAGTCTACTACAGTGTTTATGACAAGCAGAAATATGACTGGAATAATTAATGGAGGGTGAAGAAGTGAATATAGAGGACTTAAAATTTAGACAAAAGAATTTAGCTTCCTACTGAAGGAAAATCGGAACTATTAAAGATTTCAAAACAGAATAGAGATGCATATCAGAAACAGATTAGGTGATTTATAAGTATGTGTTCAATGAATAAATAATTAAAGCAGTAAGACTAGACAGAGTGAAAATTGGACTAAAAGGATTAGATACCAGAATGCTGGCTATCGCAATAACCTAGGCACGAGAGAATGACATCTTGGAACTAGGGAAGTAGAAACAGAAATTAAAATTTCTTATATGAAAAGTATTTTAAAGACAAGATTAACAGGCCCTAGAGATTGACTGAGTACAACAAACAAAAACGAGTAAATTACCTCCAAAATGACTCCAAATCTTTCAGCAGAGATCACTGAGGAAATTTAGACCAAGGCTGGTCTGGGTGAATTTTCATTCTGAAGACTATAAATTTTTTCCTTCCATCTCCAATCTGCTGTTAAAACCACCCAATGAATTTTCCACTGAATATTTCATTTTCAGGTCAAGAATTTCCATTTGGTTCTTCTTTAAAGTTTAAAATTCTCTCGTAAGATTTTCCCTCTGCCCTTAATAAGGTAATATTTCCCCTTCTTTCTTTGAATATATTCATAATAGTCAATTCAAAGTCTTTGTCTCTTAAATTCAACACGAGTTATCTTGGAGTTGGCTTTCATTAAATTTTTTTCCTGGTTATGGACCATATTTTCTTGGGTATTTTTTTTAACTTATAATAATGGAGGGTTTCTTGCACTCAATATTGTGGACAAATCACTATGAAGACTCTGAGTTCTATTATCTTTCCCTTGAAGAGTTGACTTGTTTTCTTAGGCGGCTCAATTACTTAGTGATTCTCTTGAACCTTGTATGAAAACCTGGTGTGCCTGGGTTTATGCTTCATTAGGAAGGATTGGTAGAAGGCACAAGGTGTTTTCCAAGCTTCTCTAAGTTGGCAAAATTCACCCTCCAAACTTTTTCTCCTCCAGTTTTAACTATAGGATGTGGTTCTTTGTGATCTTTCTGATGTCTTAACTGGATTTTATTATAATAAATATTCATGAGATATTAACTATTACTAGGTTTTTCCCTATAACTGAGCTAGAACACCAATGTCCCCAGCACATTTCAACCTCCAGCATCTCTGCTCCACTCTCATCCCCCACGGGTGCAAGTCTGAGCTCTCTGGTAAGCTTGAGTAGTCTCAGCTGGGACATATGAAGCCCAGTCCTCAGCCAAGGTAGGTATGGGGAACTTCCATACATATTTCTGAGGTTCTCATTTTCCTCTCCAGTACCCAAATATTCTACCTGCTATGCTATCTTGAACTCTAATCTTCATCTCTTTAGCATCTTCTGTTGTGACTGGGAAATAACTAAAGACATTAACCATAAGGGGATACTGAAACAACAAAGTGAAAATTCAATCCACTTCTGACATCTGCTTTGTCTCAGACCCTTATGATGAGGCCAGCTACCCATATTCATTCCTCAGGAGGCCCATAAGTGCTGGCTTCAGCTGAGCCCCTCACTCTGGCATTTGTCCAGACTGCTTGCCAGTTTGACATTTAACCTCTCTCCTCAATCCTTCAAGTTCATGCTTACTGGGTTAAGAGGAGGGGAAGGCAGTTTCTCCCCCTACTTGAAAACTTTTGCCAGCCTTGAAACTGGGAGCTGTTACATTGCCTGAATTTTAAGAAGAAACTTCTTCTTTCTCTCTAGCTCTCACTAGCTTCTCCACATAGGAAGAAAAGCAACATAACTAGCGGCTCAGGTTGCGAGAGGAAGTGTTCTAGGAAGGTAGGCGGCCGATCCTCCTCCGTGCTTCTTGTTCTCTCATATAAATCAGCCTGTTCCCAGGCGGCATGAAGTGCAGGGGTTGCCCAGAAGGTTTGTGCCCAGCTGCTCTGTCCACTCTAAGCCAAACCAGTCTGATTCATTGGAAGAAAGAGCAGGAAGCTACTTAGACCTTGAGCACAGGTGCTGTTCAAGATCATATTTCCTAGTAAAACTGAACCCAGAGTAGAAAGGTGTATGACTCACTGACCCCCTCAAACTTCAACAATGCCCTGGCTTAAGCCCTTCTCCTCACGTTGGTGACTCACTTAGACCTTTTTCTTTAACTCTGAAGCTCAGCTCTTGCTTTGAGCCTTCTTCATCACTTTTGTCAAACCCAACTCTACATGCAAGAGAATCTTTCTGCCAGCTCCTGCCCTACGGGACATACAACCACCGTAATTCTCTCTCCCTAGTTCTTGCTGGAAATATGAGATTAGAATCCCCCCTAAAAATACATCATTTTTACTTCTAAAATAAGCTTTATTTGGTGCTCACCTTTATTGATTAAAGTGTCAGTTGCTTCAGTTGTGTCTGACTCTTTGTGACCCCAATAGACTGTAATCCAGCAAGCTCCTCTATTCACGGAATTCTACAGGCAAGAATATTGGAATGGGTTGTTGATTAAAGTACAACATAACTCATACCAAGAACAAGGGATCAGTCCCCATGTGGACCAGTTAATTTAACTTGGCTCCTCATCACCTTAGCTAACATGTTACTTCTCCAAGCTCTCCAACCAAGTGGAACCTATGGGGAAACCATAATGATTAACAGGACTCCAAGACCTTTAGTGGGAAAACAGTCTAAGACTCGTACTGATCAGCAAGAGTTATCTTTGTGTATCAGGGATAGCATTATCATTATATTACCTATATTATCACTAGAAGACACCTCCAAACCAAAGAATTTTCCCTCTTGGATGTGAGACACATTGAGGAAAAGGTTAAATGTTGTGAGAAAGTGCAGGATAAATTTTTTATCCTCAGAGCAGTCATGTCAATAGTTATGAAATATGATTATTAACATCATTAAAAAATTTTCCCATAATAGAGAATAGACAGTGAACACCTTCAAGGAATATACAAAACAGCTATGAAAGCAAGACTCATTCATATGAAAGTATTGCCAACAATACAAAACAGTACACAAGAAGTGTCCAAATAAATGGAACAGGTAATGTGGCAGGAAAAGATGCTCTGTTTCAGATGATTTCCATCTCCAGTCTCAAACTGGATGCTGGGATCTAAGCTGGATTTTATAGTTGAGTAAAATTATTAGACTGAATCACATGAAGCCATCGGGTTTTTACAGGTCAAAAGGGTTCAATATTAGCGATTTTATATTGTTCAACCTAATAGCTGGGAGGTCTCTTTTTTTATGTGAAAAAGAAAGTTTGGACTCTGTAGCAATGGGGCACATGGGGAACGGAAATCCATGAACAAGTGGACTGTTTAATTAAAGCTTCTTCTAAGTGAAGTTATATATAGCATTTCCGTTTTCAGTTATGCACTTTAAAAGGAAATAAATGCATGGAAAAGCACCAAAGTGGTGTGCTTTGAGTAACGACTCACACATCTGTTGTCTCATTTACTCTTCACAACAATCCTGTGAGATGCATACTTTCTCATTTTTTTTTTTTACAGGTAGAAACTCATGGTCGAAAAAGAATCTTGCCAGGTCACACGGTAGTAAAGAGGGCACCTGGTGACCTCACTGACAATTTCCTGCCCCCATGTAGTATACTGGAGGAGAAACCCAATCCTCGCCTCCCTGTAAAAGTAAGTGATTGATTGATATTTTAAGGTATCTGTCATCTATGTGTGACAGAGCAATGCAAATGTTTCTGAATTCAGGATACTCAAAAATCCTGTAGATTTTAGACTGTAAATTCACGGAGACTGACACTTTTCATATCTGTTTAGTACTTACAGATAAGAAAAGATTAAGATGAGTACTATAGCTTTCCTTCATGCTCAACAAAGTTGAAGGGTGATACTATTTTTGCTTTAAAATTGTTCCTAAAGAATTCTCAGACTGTCTCCAGCTAGGCCCTCACTCCATGTGATGTCAGCCTAAAAAAAGAGTCTTGTCCCTGTGACTCTTGACCCGCTCCTAACTGAAGTGTCAGAGCTCACAAGGAGGATTTTAAAGGCACCAAAACCAGTTCACTAAAATCAAGAGTCCCTATACATGAGGCTGATAGGTGTTCCTACGTTTTAAATTAGTTTATATTTTTCCTAAAGCTATGTTAAGTGTCCTATAACTAATTATGAGAAATGAGATTCTTCTCATCAAGTTATATTTGCAATTCAACTGGAAGACCCAGAAGAGCAGCTAAACATTTAGGACTTTTTTCCTAATTAAGTTTCTTTTACATTAGTCTTCTAATTGTTTCTAGAAATCTAAGGTAGCTGGAAAAAAAAAATCTCATTTATACCAAAATCTATTTTTTAATAAGTGTTAAGACCTTGGAAACCTACTCTCTATAATATGATACTGGAAAATGAATAATTTAGTTAGCTGATTTGGGATTAAGGAACTGGAGATCAAAACTACCTTTTTATTCCTGTTATAAAATAATATAAGATTGCTTTCCCCTAAAGATATAATACATACATTTGAGATCTCAGAGCAATTCAGATAAGGCACATACAGAATCAAGACACCATTGCCTCATTTTTTTTTTAATATTCTACATGTACTCATCAGAGGCGGTGGTGGTGGTGAAATCGGCACTCGCTCCTACTTCCTCTTTACTCATCATTCCTTATTCCAACAAAGTCTGGTTCCATTTTCCCACCCACTCTTCCAAACCAATAACCTCTCTGTCATCAAGTCTAATGGAGTTTCCTCGGCCCTCATCCCTTTTAACTTCTCAGCTGTTCACACAATGGATTCTTCCCCCTCTTCTTTCTCTTTTCTCATTTGCATTTGGGAAAATGTTACTTGTTCTTTTGTGTTTCATTTCTGTCTTTTCTTCCTCCTCTAACTGCTACTAAAGATGCCCTTTAATAGTCAGCCCCTTCTCTGCAGGAACAGTATCCACTTTATCCTATTCAGAGTTCAGGTTTCACCATATTCAGTGACACCAAATCCATGCCTCTAGTTCAGAACACTCTTTTGATCTCCAGAATCAAACATTAGATGCCCTCCTATATCTCCTCCAATCTGTCCCTTCATTCCTTCAACTCAACATTTCTCTACTGGAGATCCTCTTATCTTCCCCTGAGACAACTCACTGTTAACAACATCACTAACATTCAGATCAACCTGACACAAAACTTTAAAGTTGCTTTCATCCTTGCTTCCCCTTGATCCATACTTCAAATCAGTCAGGCTCAAATCTTTCAAATCTCTACCTGCTTTTTCAACACCCTTCCTAGCATGTAACAAAAGTTAGGCACAGGCACTGTGCTTAGTCATGTCCCAACTCTTTGCGACCCCATGGACTGCTGCCTGCCGGGCTCCTCTGTCCATGGAATTTTCCAGGTAAGAATACTAGCGTGGGATGCCATTTCCTTCTCCAAGGGATCTTCCTGATCCAGGGGTCAAAGCCGTGTCTCTTGTGTCTCCTGCATTGGCAGGCAGACTCTTTACCACTGTGCCACCTGGGAAGGACATAACAGAAGTTAACACGGGTTATTCTCTGATTTTACTTCAGCTGTTGGTATAACGTCTTTACTTTCGTCTAAATTGTTTGTTCCTGAAAGGAAGGGGCTGTGTTTTATTCATACAGAAGAATCCTTTAGCTATGCCATTAAATGTTGGAACGACAAGAATCAGTAGGTTCCAGAATTCCTATCAAGAAGAAGTTTAGAAATCTGGCTGTGGAGGCAGGGAGGACATGGAAGACTTGGCTGGAAGAGGCATTTGCTTGGTTAGCAAACTGTTTTCACCTCAGCTGCTTAGGTGGCTTTGGGATTCTGATGGAGATGTTGATGGCTCTAAAGACCCCTAAAATCCCCTTAGCACTGCCTCAGCTGATAGGCACATTGCCCCAAAATAAACTGTACTAAGGAAGTGCAGTGCAGTGCAAGTTGCTCAGTCGTGTCTGACTCTTTGCAACCCGACCCCATGGACTGTATAGGTCCAGTAATCTCCAGGCCACAATACTGGAGTGCGTAGCCTTTCCCTTCTCCAGGGGATCTTCCCAACTCAGGGATCAAACCCAGGAGGCAGATTCTTTACCAGCTGAGCCACAAGGGAAGCCCTGTACTAAGGAAAGAGGAGGAATAAACCCAGCTTCTAGAGATGGAGAATGAGATGTCTACATTTCCCTGAAGTCAGAGCCAGTCCCTACTGAGTTCAGCTCAGAAGAATATCAGGAAATGTCTCTTACTTGCCTCCAACTCCCCTCCTGTCTTCCTCCCATGATTACTTATCCACATATTTTCTAATTTCACTCCATCCCCTGAGCTTGGTCTTACGTGCAGAGAGAAGGGACAAAGTGAAACTACCTCTCTCTAAGAACCAGAGGAAGCGTCTTCATCTCACTGCACAGCTCTGATTCTAAAGAATTTCTGTCTTTTTTCCCATTTTTACCAAGTTGTATTATTCTAGTTTAGCATAAGCCAGAACCCCCAGGAGGGGACGTTAAGAACTTAACCTATGAAAGAATGAGGATTTTAAAACCCTATCCTGCAATTCACATAGCTCAACAAAACTCAACATAGAGACCAGCACAAATAAATATTTGGTAAGCAAACTAATAAATGTATTCTCTGTAAAGATTCATAGATGAAATGGAAGTAGTCTTAAAATCAAACATACTAAATTCTGATTAATGTGTAATCCTTTACAAAATATAATAAAAGAATGTAATCTTTTTTTTTTCCTTGAATTGATGGTGCCTTCCTAATGAATCCAGGCTGTTAATGAATTTGGCCCAGTGCTAGGAAAATCAGTGAAGCATTTCTATCAAATCAGTATTCAGAGTATGTCTCCACTGATTTCAGCACAACAGTTAAAATGTGAACTACAAACACATTATTTACAATCTAGTGTGCAAAGATCCTTCACTTGAAAAAAATAAGAAAAACACTGATGTTAGAGAGATACCCCAAAATAGAGAATTCTAAATGTCATTAAATAGGACGTGAAGCCAACAGACATTCTGGTAAACCCATGTTCCATATTTCCACTGAATAACTAGAATAAATGTTAACATAGCTGAGATCGGATGTGTCTGGTTGGCAACACCCATCCCTACGCCTCCCAGCTTCAGCATCCATTTGTGGGAGCCAGATGGAATATGGGGATAGAGAAGAATGGTTTTATATGTGGAGTCTTGGGTCCAGAGAGGAACAAAGACAAGGGATAACATCTAGTTCTTTTGACAGCTTGCCCCCCAAGACTCAGTCTGAACTATCCTAGAGAATAGGGCTGAAGAGAAAAGTTGAAGTGGCTGTCTGCAGAAAGCATGTCATGAGCTTGGTGCCAGGTTAACAATGTCCCAGGCAGAGCTAAGCAAAGGACATTTTATCAGTCTTGTAAATAACACAGCATGGCTCTGATGTGGCCCTGAAATTGGAGAGGAATTCAGTCGTATTTGGCAGTTTAGAGAGGCTGCAGCTTTGGGAGCTCTGTGAGAAAGTACAGTGGGTAGAGAAGCAGCCTTCCCAGAGGCTGCTGCAAAGCAGCCTGCAGCCAGCAGCTCTCAACAGGAAGAGTTAGATGGAAGAGCACCGGAGGGATGCTAGGCACACACGGGAGTCTGAGAACGACGGGGGAGTTTCAGAGGTTGTGCAGGTAGGAGTCAACTGGCTAACAAAATAAATATACAAGAAAACACAGCCTCATTTGGAACCAAAACCACTGAAGTTTGGGGATATGAGGTCTACAGTCATAATGAGTAAATTGATATTCTTCTTATTCAAAGTTAACCATTTTGTGTTTGTTTATGGAAGGAAAGAAAGTGGTATCCCACAGTATCCATGGCCCCTCCTTGGTATGAGGAATGTAAGACAGAAAGAGGATTTTCTTTACCTGAACGGAGAGGCCAAAAGAAAAAGTTAACCATTCTAGTAGGTGCATATGTGCGTGTGTATTATTTCACTGATGAGTCTGAAGCTTTCAAGGTATTTGGACACCAGAATATACCCCTTAACGTAATCCAACTCTCCTTTCTCTTGATTATTCATTTTACCCAAATAGAAAACAAAAATATGTATTTATTGAGAGGTTTTTTTTTTTTTAAGAAACTACATTGAGCAGTGTGGAAAAAAATGTTTTAATAAATAGTCTTCCATTAATGAACACAAAAGACATTTGGGGGTATGAAATGACACATAAAGAACAATTAAGAAGCAATCAAGAATATATTCTAACATGCGCATAGAATACTTCTGGACAATACACAAACACAATGGTTTCCTCTACAGAAGAGGAGTGAAAGATAGCCACGGTGGGGACAGCTTCACTTCACTCTCAGTTATTTATACACTTTGACTTTTTTTGGCCATGTGTTTGTATTACCCTTTGAAAAACAAAATAAATGAGTTTTCTTTTTCTAAAGGAAGTACAGAATGAAGGGTTATAAGCTAGCTATAATCTGTACTAAAGCATTTTGGACTCAGACAAACCTGGCATTGCTAACAGATCTAAGCCAAAAAGACTTTCCAAATTATCTGGTTCTTCTTGGTAGATGTCTACAATCTCTAGAAATTAATAGTAGATGAGAATCCTGTTGTTGTTGTTCAGTCACTAAGCCACGTTCAACTCTTCACGGCCCCCATGGACTACAGCATGCCAGGCTTCCCTGTCCTTCACTATCTCCAGTTTAGGTCAGTCAGTTGCTCAGTCATGTCCAACTCTTTACGACCCCATGCACTCCCTGTCCATCACCAACTCCTGGGGTTTGCTCAAACTCATGTCCATTGAATCAGTGATGCCATCCAACCATCTCATCCTCTGTCACCCCCTTCTCCTGCCCTCAATCTTTCCCAGTGTCAAGGTCTTTTTCCAATAGAGAACTCTACCTACAGTCTTATGAACAAGGAGGATATTATAATGAAAGGAAGTGTTAGTCTCTCAGTCGTGTCTGACTCTTTGTGAACCCATGGATTGTAGCCCATCAGGGTCCTCTGTCCATGGGATTGTCCAGGCAAGAATACTGGATCGGGTTGCCATTTCCTTCTCCAGGGGATCTTCCTGATTCAGGGATCAAACCCAGGTCTCCTGCATTGCAGGCAGATACGTAACTGTCTGAGCCACCAGGAAAGCAAACCCTAGGCCAAATACTGTGACACATACAATATATATTAGCAGGCAGGCACTAAAAATGCCACACAATCTCAGAGCCTGGGGGAATTCCTTTAGACACTCAAACATGTATCTCATAAGCATGGTAGACATAAAAATATTTTAGCAACAGAATCAATGAATCCTCTACTTAGAGCAGACAACATAATTTTCCATTAAGCGGTGGAGTGTTGAGCTAAATGTAGAGTCCTTTTCAAAGAGTTTTAGGCTGATGGGCTCCCTAATTCTTATTAATGCATAATATTATGATATAATATCATTATGTAACATTTACAGAGGTATCTGAATACTACTTCTGGTCAACAAACAATATCTTAAAATACCACTTATTTCACCAAGAAAAAATTATTTCCAACAGGTAGCATAGTATAATCTTAGAGGATGCAGGCTCTGGAGGCAGATTGCCTGGTTTCAAATCTGGCTCTGCCACTTACTAGCCACATAACCCTGAGCAAGTTATTTAAGTTCTCTGTACCTCTTATCCTTTGTCTGTAAAATAGGAGTGCTAATTATGCCTAACTTGTAGGGTCATTAAGAGCATTAAATGTGTTGATGTTTCCAAAGTGCTAAGATCAATGACTGTCAAATAATAAGAGCCAGATGAATACTTGTTAAATATATTAAATTGGCATCTTTAGGTTAATTAATGAACTTTCTAATGAAGGGTCAGCATAAGGGTTAGGACTTGCTTATAGCCTTGGAAGACAGAGTGATTCCCTCTGTAACAAGAAAAAGTTTTTGGATTTCCTAAACTTAGCGTGCAATTCCTATAATACCACCCACTGCATGTGCAAGTGTCATCTGGCCTTCCATATGCCACCCTATGGGAACTAGATTTTGGGAACTGATTAAAAAACAGTAACACTCTAACTACTGTTATTGCTATGAGTAATAAACTATCCTTCACCTCTGACCCAAGACTCTTGCGTCTTCTACCAGCAACCATGAAACTGTAGCTGGCAACTCAATAACTTACAAATAGAGTAAAATCTTAGCTTTCCACAGTTCTTAAAAATATTAAGGATGTATTTTCAGCAAACTTATGCCCATAAACTTGGATAAAATCAACAAATTTCTTGAAAGACACAAGTTACCAGACTTCTTCATGACACTGGGGAAGGCAAATTTTTCTTAGGCAGGACACTGAAAATACCACCTATAAAATACCACAAAATTAAATTAGACTTGAACAAAACTAAAGCTCTTGCTCTTTCAAAAATATTGAGAAAATGAAAAGATAAGTCACAGGCTGGGAGAAAATATTCATAATTGATATGTCTTACAAAGCACTTGTACCCACAATATATAAAGAACTCTTCCAACTATTTGAAGCCAAATAACTTAGTTTTAAACAGGCCAAATATTTAAACAGGAATTTCTCAAAACAAGATAAATGGTCAAGAAGCACATAAAGATATTCCCTACCCATTAGACAGCAGGGAAGTGAGAAATAAAACTATAGTGCATTGAACCTGGACTCGTTGTTCAATGCAGGATACTGGATGCTCGGGGCTGGTGCACTGAGACAACCCAGAGGGATGGTACGGGGAGGGAGGAGGGAGGGGGTTCAGGATGGGGAACACGTGTATACCTGCGGGGGATACATGTTGGTGTATGGCAAAACCAATACAATATTGTAAAGTAATTAACCAAAAAATAAAAAAATAAATAATAAATAGTCAAAAAAAAAAAAACTATAATGAGATATCACTACATACTCACTACACGAAGGTGAACATTTAAAAGGTTGGCAATACCAAGTGTTGACAAGGATGTAAAACAACAACTCTGATATACTGGAGGGAATGTGAAATGCTATAACCACTTTGAAAGGAGTGTGGTCGTTTCTCAAGTTAAGTGTATACTGATCATATGATCCAGCATTTCTACTCAAAGATATTTCCCCAAAAGAAAAATATATGTGAACACAAAAACTTCAACAACAATTTTCATAGCAACTATGTTCAAAATAGTCAAAAATGGAAACCAAAGCCTATTGACTGATGAATGGGTAAAGAAATTGTGGCATGTGGTATAATGGAATGTTGTTTAGTAGTACCGAGTCCATGGACTATAGCCCACCAGGATCCTCTGTCCATGGGATTTCCCAGACAAGAATACTAGAGTGGGTTACCATTTCTTTCTCCAGGGTATCTTCCCGACCCAAGGGCCACCCCATGCCTCCTGCATTGGCAGGTGGATTCTTTACCACTGAGCCATCAGTGAAGCCCATAATGGAATGTTCAATTCAGTTCAGTTCAGTTGCTTAGTCGTGTCCGACTCTTTGCGACCCCATGAATTACAGCACGCCAGGCCTCCCTGTCCATGACCATCTCCCGGAGTTCACTCAAACTCATGTCCATCAAGTTGGTGATGCCATCCAGCCATCTCATCCTCTGTCGTCCCCTTCTCCTCCTGCCCCCAATCCCTCCCAGCATCAGAGTCTTTTCCAATGAGTCAACTCTTCGCATGAGGTGGCCAAAGGACTGGAGTTTCAGCTTTAGCATCATTCCTTCCAAAGAACACCTAGGGCTGATCTCCTTTACCGGTTGGAACTCCTTGCAGTCCAAGGGACTCTCAAGAGTCTTCTCCAACACCACAGTTCAAAAGCATCAATTCTTCGGTGCTCAGCTTTCTTCACAGTCCAACTCTCACATCCATACATGACCACAGGAAAAATCATAGCCTTAACTAGACAGGCCTTTGTTGACAAAGTAATGTCTCTGCTTTTGAATATGCTATCTAGGTTGGTCATAACTTTTCTTCCAAGGAGTAAGCGTCTTTTAATTTCATGGCTGCAGTCACCATCTGCAGTGGTTTTGGAGCCCAAAAAAATAAAGTCTGACACTGTTTCTACTGTTCCCCATCTATTTGCCATGAAGTGATGGGACCAGATGCCATGATCTTCGTTTTCTGAATCTTGAACTTTAAGCCAACTTTTCACTCTCCTCTTTCACTTTCATTAAGAGGCTTTTTAGTTCCTCTTCACTTTCTGCCATAAAGGTAGTGTCATCTGCATATCTGAGGTTATTGATATTTCTCCCGGCAATCTTGATTCCAGCTTGTGCTTCCTCCAGCCCAGCGTTTCTCATGATGTACTCTGCATAGAAGTTAAATAAGCAGAGTGACAATATACAGCCTTGATGTACTCCTTTTCCTATTTGGAACCAGTCTGTTGTTCCATGTCCAGTTCTAACTGTTCCTTCCTGACCTGCATATAGGTTTCTCAAGAGGCAGGACACTCAGCATTAAAAGAAAAGAACTACTAATGCACATACAACATGAATGAATCTTAACATCATAATGCCAAAAAAGCCAAAAACAAAAGTCAATGTACAGTTTGCTTCCATTTACACACTGTTCTAGAAAAAGCAAAACTAACCAACAGTGATAGAAATCAGACCTGAGCCTGGAGATGGAGAACTAGTTGCTAAGCAGCATGAGAAAAGCATTTGGGGTTATGAAAATATTTTCTATCTTCTCTGGAGTGATGATTAAACAGAATATATGCATACACATGTTGAAGCTCATCAAATTGTACTGCTAAAATCTGTGCATTTTATTTTATATAAATTAGACCTGAAGTAATTTTTTTTCATCATGACCATTTTCACTATTATAAAAGATTCAGTGGGTTTCAACCTCATTGAAACTTTGTCTAGAAGATATGAATGATACTATCTACTGTACTGGAAAGAAAATTATATTAAATAATTCATACAGACCATTTAGCACAATGCCCAGATCAAAGTAATAATAATAATGTACCCTAAATAACTGCTGAGAAGGTTAAGAGTAGTATTGATGGTATTATCCATTAAGTTTCCCTGGGGAGGTGATTTCTGAGAAAACCATTAAAGAAAGACATGAGTTATTGGGGAGAATATTCCATACAGAAAAATGTCAGACAAAAGCACTGAGGTAAAATTACCAAGATGAATATAGTAATGGGTAACCATCAGGTATATTCTGCTGGGTTAGACAGGCGATACCTATTCATAATGAAAATTTAGAGAGAAGCTACAGAGAAAGAGAGAGTGAGACATAATAAGTCCAGAGATGTAAAAACTCGACTAGGAAATAACAGGACACATTAGACCAACTAGAGAAATAATATAGAGAGTTAGTGTTGACAGTAGGCAATTCTGAAAACTGTACATGAGGTGGATAGAAGTAGCGCATGATTTGAGACAAAAAAAGTAGGTAGAAACCTATCACCTTGACATGCAAGAGGCAACAAGGTTTAGGCTAAAAGAAAGATAAGAACATGCAAAAAGTATTGTGGATCAGAAACTGACTCCAATTAGATGCAAAAAACAAACAAACAAAAAAGAGTTGCACATAACTTCAAAGTCTTCAATTGGAAAAATGGGTTATTCTTTAATACTAACAGCCAAGTGCACAATATGTGAAGAAGGAGAACAGAAAGGAAAACTACCAAGAGAAAGTTAGCATTTTAAAGGGAAAATAGGAGAGGGTTAGAGATGGTGGTGGTCCTTAGTGCTTGTGTAAGTTTGCTAAAGCAGCAATAAGTATCAGAAAATGGGGGGGCTTAGAACAACACAGAAGCTTCGTCTCAGATATGGAGGCTACCAGTTTGAGTTCGAAGTGTCCACAGGGTTGGTTCCTTGCAGGCTGTACGCGACCATCTGCTCCATGCCTCTGTCTCAGCTTCTGCTGGTTTCCAGCAACCTTCAGTGTTCCTTCTGGCTTCTGCTGCAGCATGCCAATCTCTGCCTTTAGCTTCATATGGTGTTCTCCCTCTGTGCATGGCTATGTCCACACTCTCCATTTTCATAAGAAAACCAGTCAAGTGGGAGTAGGGGGTTCACCCTATGACCTCATCTAAACTAATTATCTTGGTAACTACGCTGCTTCCAAATAAGGTCATTTTCTGAGATACTAGCAGTTAAGACTTTGACACGTGAATCTGGGGGTGCCACATAATTCAACTCATAACAGTGCAGGTCACCAAATACTTCCAGCCATCTCCCTTCTGAGTCCATGTAGAATTGTATTTCTTCAGCCTCTTTGAAGTTATGTGTGGCCATATGCTATGTTTGGCCAATAAAATGTGAATGAAAGTGATGGGTACCATTTCCAGATGGAGTTTTAAAGGCCAGTGTGTGATTCAGGGCATTCCTTCCCCTCTGCTCAGGTCATGTCAAGGTACATGTCAAGATCAATCCTCCATCAGTCAATGTCACTGAAGAACTGTGACTAGCAGAGCCTCCCTTCTGACTGGCATTGGGAACGCAGCAAGAACAAGAAATAAGTTTTTGCCCTCGGGAGAAAGCTCTTTACAACTTAGAGGGGTGGGGTGAGGGGGGAGAGAGGGAGGTTCAAGAGCGAGGCAACAACATATGTATATTTATGGCTGATTCACTTTGTTGTAAACAACATCATAAAGCAATTATCCTCCAATTAAAAATAAATTTTTAAGGCAAAAACAAAAAAAGGAAGCTTTATTGCACTGAGTTCATTAAATGTGGGGGTTGTCTGTTATTCCTGCTAGAAACCTAGCTTATCCTGACCAATACAGAGATGACTGTACTTTTTCTCAGAAGAGTAGTGATCAGAAAAATAAGCACCTATGAGTCAGCCATCACTTCACAGTTTTAAGAAAAAAAGGCTAAAAGCAAACGAGACCAAGAATCTTACTCCTACGACTCTGCATTGAACAGCAAGTCAGCAGATGATATCTCTGGTGGCCTCCTGTGAACCATGCCTCCTTGGGTAGACCTGGCTTAGACCACTTCAACCCTGACTTTGGGATTTGCTGTTGGCCAACAGTACACTAACAGATGGCTTCCAGGTGGCTTAATGTTAAAGAATCCGCCTGCCAATGCAGGAGATGCAAGAGCGTGGGTTTGATGCCTGGGTTGGGAAGACCCCTGGAGTAGAAAATGGCAACCCACTCCAGTATTCTTGCCTGGGAAATCCCATGGAGTGAGGCGCCTGCAGGCTACAGTCCATGGGGTCACAAAGAGTTGGATATGACTGAGCACACATGCACATTAATGGGCATGATGAAAACAGATGTTTGCACATGTAGTCTGTCCACTTGGAGTGTCTGCCCTCAGGAGACTCTCTCACATAACCCAATGACCATGTGGTGAGAAGCCCATCCTAGCCTTGTAGAGAGGCCGTGTGGAGGGCCATCAAGACCTTGGCTGATAACTCCAAGTGAGTTCCTAGCAAGCATCAATTTGCCAGCATACGAATGAGGATTCTTGGAACTGGATCTTTCAGCCATAATTAAGCTGCCAGAACTGATGTCATGTGAAGCAGAAAGGAACTATCCCATCAGGTCCTGTTCATATTTCAGAGTTATAAGCAAACAAAATGACTCTTGTTGTTTTAAGACACTAAGGGTTTGGAGTGATAATTGAAACAATAAATGCTTCTGTATGGGAGGTAGTTGAAAACTTAAAAGTAAGAAATTATTTTGTGTATTAGTAATTTCCATGTTCTTTAGTAAAAAAAAAAAAAAAATTAGCATTACAGAGCCAAGATCACAAGCTCTGAAACAGGCCACATTTGTGTTAAAACTCTGACTCTGTCATTTACTAGCTAGATAATCATAGACCAAAAAACCAATCTGTGAACTTAAGTTTCTTCTTTCACACAGCAAGCATTGAAAGAACTACATCCCAAGTTTATTGTGAAGACTAGAGACAACTATTACACATAAAGTTCCAGAAACAAAGTCTGCACTCAACAAATAGTAATACTTTTGTTATCATTTTGTATAATTAGTAATCATTCAACTGTTTTTGGAGCATCAGCTATGTGACAAGCATATGATGGGTAGCAAGGATACAAAGATAAGCACATCCCTACTCTGTACTTTCTGAGATCTTACAGTCTATTAACTGCATTAAGTTCATCAGAGGATAGCCACAGGTTTAGTGAAAGTGAAAGTGTTAGTTGCTCAGTCGTGTATGACTCTTTGCAATCCCATGGACTGTAACCAGCCAGGCTCCTCCGTCCATGGGATTCTCCAGGCAAGAATACTGGAGTGGGTTGCCATTCCCTTCTCCAGGGGATCTTCTCCACCTAGAGAGAGAACCTGGGTCTCCCACATTGCAGGCAGATTCTTTACCATCTGAGCCACCAGGGAAGCCCACAAGTTTAATACGCAGGTCTATCAAGGAAACCTTACTGAAATGCATGGTCTGGGAGAGTTTCCCTGGTAAAACATTTAAAGTGAGTCCAAAAAAGATAATAAGGAGGATTAGGCAGGTGAAGAATGCTCAACGGATTGTTATGGATGGAGGAAAAGCACTATGAAACTGAAGGAGAAGACTTGTACATTCTTAGAGCTGAAAGAAGGCTGCTGTGGTCTAATCAGCAGGTGGGGCATATAATAAGATACTAAGATATATGCCTTTCTCAAAATAGCTAGCATAGAACGCCTATCCTGAGAGGCTAGGCATATGTTACTATAGCCATGCTGTTACCAATCGCCAACAATGTGCAAATACTACCTAGGAAATAGAAATTAATGACCTATGAAGCAAATAATTTCCAAAATGTGGTCTGCAGGTTTGTGCCATACCATGAATAATAAATTTTAGAGCCTGGAAGTGCGGCAAGAAAAACAGGACAATGTAGAGAACTGTTAATAAATTCATTCAATTTTGAATTTTATAATTGTGTCCTTATTAGTTTTTTTGTGAAATAATAGTGATGATAGTCGGTTTTATTTTCAATGTCTTTACATAGAAAATCAAAAAGGAGCAACTCTATTGCACCCGCAAAACTACTTTCATCTGACTTTGGGGTATTATCTTGTGTTCTGTGAAATATACAAGTCTAGGAACAACTGACTCAAAAGGTAACAGTATCCAGACTGCTTTTTATCTTAAACAATTGACTATTTTGTAAAAGGCAATAGTATAGAACAACCAGAAGTAGAGCCTCCTGAATCCTCAAGCAGAAACTCATGAATCTTTGTTTGAAATTTTTGCTTATTAAAAAAAGGTAATACATCAGGTTCTGAAAATTCGTATTCACATTCACACACATATAATATTCTTTATGTAGAAAATGCATTGAGGAAACAGCACTGTAATTTTTCCATGAAATATAAATGCCAAACTCATACATAATTTATATAACATAAAACCAACAGACCATGTAGGTTTGGTGTTTAATTATGATCCCTTGGTTCTTCCTGATGAGCACCATTAATCAGTCCAATCAGTGTCTGAAATGTCATATTTCTGTCTACAAATAAACACCTAACTGGAAGTATTAAAATATTTAATTGAACTGTGCTTTTGTACAAAGTACTTCTCAGCCTAAATGTAATAACTGGAATTTAAAAGCAAATAACCAAATGATTGACAAAACAATAATCATTTTTTTTCTGAGATTTTTCAAGATATATGGGAAAGTATAATTTTAAGCATCTTGACCTTTTGCTCAAGTAAAAATTCCTTAATTAGTTCATGATTCCTTTTTAAAGACAACCTCTAAAGTTGCCACTTTAATACCGATAAACCTAGAAGGAACCTTTGTGCTTTAATGTAATTGTGTATTAGAATATTCAACCTGCTGGATATCCAAAAGCTAGAACAATCTCTCGATGGCTGCACACTTTCTAATGCCCCAAGAACCCCTCCATGTTTTCAAAGAGAAATAAAGTCAATTGATAAGACCAGCTGTAAGCATTGAGGCTTAAGATTCTTTTTTTTCCCTTCACAAATCTCATTCTACAGCACCTCTATCACATCACCATAACAACACAAAACTATGGAACATTTTCAAATGGCTTGAAGGGGCATTTTCTCCATGGAGGCAACAAACATTTATAAAGTAAACATTACCATTTGTTTCCTCAACAGTAGACTGAAAACCTGATTTTGGCTCTGCTCCTATCACCCTAGACACAGCCTTGTCATTTGTTACGATCTCCATGGTCTCCTCTCTAGTAGCAGAACAAGCTCAATCAGAGGCTTCTTGCAGTCTCGCCCATCACGTTCCTCACGGCAGAGCCAACTCCCATCAATCACTTCTCACTCTCAATTATCTCTGCCCTGTAATCCCTCTGGACAGGAAACTTCAATATTGTGCTGGATTCCAGTCTGCCTTACAAACATCATCTGGTCACTTCATCCATAAATATGCTTCAAATGCCAGTCATTTACAAATTCAAAATGAAGCACCACTACTACTATTGCTCCTTGTTTCCTAATAGTCCTATTCACTTTATATCCTTACTGAACATTTGCAGGATAGCTGGATAGACAGCAATACAGCACAGTGGTTAACAGCATGATCTTTAAGTCTGAATTAAGTCAGAGTCCTAGCTTCATGATCTACTGGCTGTCAAACTTTGGACAAGCTATTTAGACTCTCCAAACCTTGGGTTCTTCATCCATAAACCATAGATGTTAGTGCCTATCTTAAATGTTTCTTGTTAGGATCATGGCAGGACAGCTATCTAACACAAAAGAAGGGTCTAAGAGATGTTTGTTTTTTAATCACTGTTCATTTCATTCACTCATCAACTATTTTCTGAGCACTTACTATGTTCCTGGCATCCTCCAGAGGTCGAGTAATGAGTGGTGAACAAAAGAGACATGGTCTTTGTACCCTACGCAGCTTATACCTTACTGGGAGAGAAGCACAATAAACAAATCAGTATCTAATTATTCAATACAAACAACAAAGGCCTGAGAGGAAAACAGGTGCTGTAATAGAGGACACCAGAGAAAGAGGGAGGAGGTAATCGGGAAGGGCTTCCTGGATAAGGTTATCGTTAAACTGTGACCTGAAAGATGAGGAAAATACCCAGTGAAGAGTGGGAAAAGGCAGAAGACAGAGGCTGAGTGGGAAAGCATTATTGAGTAGACTGTGGGTCTCGAGCTTGTTTATTAAAAAGTGCTGACCAGACTGAAAGATTTTCAGAAGCCAGAAAATGCAGATTCTTGTAGGACCTGAGAAAAGAGTTGGCTTTTAGTCTAAGTTCAGTGGGAAACATTGGGAAGGGTTTTTTTTTTTTAACTTAATACAGAAAGTTTAATTTTTTATTATTTGGCTGCACTGGATCTTAGTTGTAGCACGTGAAATCTTCATTGGGTCACTCAGGATCATTTGTTACAGCACATGGACTCTCTAGCTGCTGCCTGTGGGCTCAGTAGTTGTGGTAAGCAGGCTTAGTTGCTCTGTAGCATGTGGGGTCTTAGTTCTCTGACCAGGAATCGAAATCGCATCCCCTGCATTGCAAGACAGATTTTTAACCACTGAACCACAGGGCTTTCTGGGTGGCTAAGCTGTAAGAAATCCGCCTGCCAATGCAGGAGACACAGGCTCAATCTCTGGGTTGGGAAGATGCCCTGGAGAAAGAAATGGCAATCCACTGCAGTATTCCTGCCTGCGAAATCCTACAGAGAGAGGAGCCTGGTGGGCTACAGTTCATGGGGTTGCAAAGAGTTGGACACAACTTGGCAACTGAACAACCACTGAGAAGTTTTAAGGAGAGTGGCATGATCTGATTTCTGTTTGGGGGAAATTACTCTGGCTATCATGTGATCATTTGGAAAAATGCAAACAAACTGGATGGGGACAAGTTAGGAAGCTGTTGGAATAGTCCAGGAAGGAGATGATGGTGACTTAGGCCTAGGTGCCTAAGGTGCCAAGGTGCCAGTAAAATCAAATCTCACCATGATATTGAGTGGAGGAGGGGAGTGTTGCGGTTGACTTTAATTTCTTCTTGTTTTAGTCCTTTAACTATCACCAGTCAGGCTTTAGGCTCCCAAAAGAAGGGGGTGGAGAATAATAATTTTAGATGTTCACATTAAATATTTTCTTATAATTATCCAGTTATTCTCTAGCAATCTTGTCAAAAGACTACTCAACACATTTTCCCATTTACATCAGTACTCCCGAAATCCTGCAGTAAGACTGAGGAAAGAGTAAAAATGCTTCATCATCATGAAAATTTTACAGCACCAAGCACAGATGCTAGTGATCTGTGAAGCCTTGTTTTCATATCATCTAATGCAAGAAAAATTACTGAGCCTCCCCTATATGAAATTTGTTTTTCCCTTTACCTGGAAGCTTTAAGGATTCTCTACATGACTTAATTTGCTTCAAATTTATACATGCCTACTTTCATCCCCTTGTAAACAACACCAACAGATGGTATGGAATATCTGGTTGCAGAATAATTAAGCCTGAATTTGGTGAGAACTCAAAGATTAAAGTTATTCTTAGCAAAACAAGCAATCCACTGCCAGGACTGTAAAGCATTTAATAATTTATATCAAAAGAACACCTAAGGAAGTACCCCAAGTGACTTGCAGATCTGAGTTTAAAACCACATACACCTGAAATAAGAACCCGTGTACACTCACCCACAAACACTATCTCGGCACCATAAAAGAGGTGAGTGACTTCATCTTTCTGCCTGTCAGGGATTCAATTCTGAAACTAATCTCAATCACCATTTGATGTATATTCCATCAAAATGCAGGCTGACAAGTTATGTAACATGTTCTGGCTATTTAAATATCCTAATGGGATTTTTAACTGTGGTGATGCTTTTGAACTGTGGTGTTGGAGAAGACTCTTGAGTCCCTTGAACTGCAAGGAGATCCAACCAGCCCATCCTAAAGGAAATCAGTCCTGAATATTCATTGGAAGGACTGATGCTGAAGCTGGAAACTCCAATACTTTAGCCACCTGATGCAAAGAACTGACTCATTTGAAAAGACCCTGATGTTGGGAAAGATTGAAGGCAGGAGGAGAAGGGGACGACAGAGGACAAGATGGTTGGATGTCATCACCGACTCAATGGACATGGCTTTGGGCGGACTCTGGGAGTTGGTGATGGACAGGGAGGCCTGGTGTGCTGCAGTCCATGGGGTCACAAAGAGTCAGACATGACTGAGCGACTGAACTGAACTGAACTGAATGGGATTTTTCTCAACAAGTGGAAGCAAGGCAATTCTATTCCTACTATGTCCAGAAAACAGTGAACAGAAGGACGTGCTCTGTGTGTGTTCAGTCACACCCAACTTTTTGCTGCACAATGGAGTGTAGCCCACCAGGCTCCTCTGTCCTTGGAACTTTCCAGGCAAGAACACTAGAGTGGGTTGCCATTTCCTTCTCCAAGGGGATCTTTCCAACCCAGGGATCAAACCCTCATCTCTTGCATCTCCTGCATTGGCAGGTGGATTCTTTACCATTGGCGCCATCTGGGAAGCCCTTAATAGGAGGATACTTGAGAAAATATAACAGGGTCATTTCACTGTCCCATAGCTCAGCAGGTTGCAGTATGGAACAACCAAAGAGACAATTCATCCTATCTGTTATAGTCCCAGAATTATCTTTTAAAAAAAAAAACAAATTATATCTAAAATCAGAAAACTGAGCCTTAAAGTAATTCAACCCAGATTAGGCAATTTTGATAGCAGTGAAGAGAAAATAAAAACACTGAAGAAAGCACAGTGTGAGATGTGGGTGTGGAACCAGATTAAGGGCAGCAACACAGAATGGTGAAGCATTTGAAGAGAAGACAGAATGGGAGAATTCCAGAATTCCAAACAAAAGTTTTATCTAATAATTAAAATGGCATCCACCAGTTATCAAGCACATGCCAAGGGCCAGGCATTGAAATAGACACTTCATGAATCTTATCTCTAATTCTCGCAGTAATGCTACAAAGCAGGTCTCCCATTTTTGATTAGGAATCAAATATTCAGAAGGTTATACACCAGGCTTACTCCTATAAGGGTTTCCCTGGTGGCTCAGATAGTAAAGAATCCCTGGGTTGGAAAGATCCCCCGGAGAAGGGAATGGCTACCCACTCCAGTATTCTTGCCTGGAGAATTATTTTTAAATATATTTAAATATGTTTTAAATCGCAGGGAGTTAAGGGACTAACTTAACTAAGGAACTAACACTTTTACTTTACTTAACAATCCTGCATGCCAGGATTTAATATTACACCTATCCCTCTGGCTGCCTAGGGATTGGCAGGGTTGTTCGACCTACACAGCTGTATACAATGGCCCAACTCTTTCCGCAAAAAGTTTAAGTTTTTCTTAATAATTTTATTTATTTATTTTTGGCTGTGCTGGGTCTTCGGTGCTGTGAAGGCTTTTATCTACTTACAGCGAGTAGGAGCTACTCTTCATCGCAGTGCTCAGGCTTCCCATTGTGGTGGCTTCTCTTGTGGTGGAACGCAAGCTGTAGGGCACACCACCTTCAGTACAGCGCCCTGGCTCTACAGCACAGGCTCAGTAGTGGTGGAGCACAGGCTCAGTAGTGGTGGAGCACAGGCTCAGCTGCTCCATGGCATACGGGGTCTTCCTGGATCAGGGATCGAACCTGTGTCTCCTGCACCGACAGGTGGACACTTGATCACTGAGCCACCAGGGAAGACTTTGATTAAGTTTTAAACACTGAGCCCTAAGCTCAAAGCTGAAGTCCTAAGGTGAATTTGACATGAAGCAAGCATTTTCATGGAAGGAAAACCATACTGACACGTTTTCAGAAATATGAGAGTAGTTCGGGGAAACCTTGACACGGAGACTAAGGTGACTCCCTGGAATTTAAAAAATATTTAAATATATTTATTTTTTTATATTTTTAAAATATAGATTTAAATATATATATTCTAGATTCTGGGAGATATATTTTTAAATTTTTTATTTACTTATTTATTTTGACTGTGCTGGGTCTTCATTGCTGTTCGGCCTTTTCTCTATTTGCGGTGAATGGGGGGCTGCTACGCAGTGGCAGTGTTTCTGCAACATAGTTGCAAGGTAGTTGTAGTGGGTTTCTCACTGCAGCGGCTTCTCTTGTGGAACCCGGGCTCTAGGGCACATAGGCTTCAATAGCTGTGGCACATGAGCTCAGAAGTTGTGGTTCCTGGGCTGTAGAGGACAGGCTCAACAGTTATGGCTCAGGTGCATGAGTTTAGTTGCTTTGCCACATGTGGGATCTTCCTGGATCAGGGACTGAACCCATATCTCCTGCACTGTCAAATAGATTCTGTACCACTGAGCCACGAGGGAAGCCTTGGGTGATCTATTTTGAGCAAAAGGACCAGACAGAGAGAAGAGGCTGCAGAACTACACATGGTGGCTGGCTTTATGAAGAGTGTGTCAGATGCCATCAACGGTCCTCTAACACCCATCACTTCTTTCTTTTAGCAACAGAACCCCATAGTTTAGGGACTTCCTTGTTGACTCAGACAGTAAAGAATCTGCCTGCAATGCAGGAGACCCAGGTTCAATCCCTGGGTTGGGTAGATCCCCTGGAGAAGGGAATGGCTACACACTCCAGTATTCATGCCAGTACAATCCCATGGACAGAGAAGCCTGGCGGGCTACAGTCCATGGGGTCACAAAGAGTCGGACACAACTGAGCAAACTCAAACTCAAACTCCCCCTAGTTTTAGCTAGGTTTGGCTGTTTGGCTAGATACTTTCCCAGCCTCCTTGACAGCTAGCTTCCAAACAATGGAATTTTCGGTTGAATTTTCAGTTGACATCTGTCAAATTAAAAACAAATCTGGATTTTAGTCAAAAGGATTATTGTGAAAGTGCTGGGGAGGGATGACTGCAACGGGAGGAAAGAGAACTGCTACAACGGGGAGAGCATTCTGACTGCACGAACTGCACGTGTCAGGTAAAACAGGTTTCTTCCACCAAGAGGAGGAAATCTAGGCTAAAAAGAACCAGGCATAGGATAGTGGATGGAATGGTGGCAAAGTCAGACAGTAGATCAAATAATGTTTCACTCTGAGTCCAGCCTGTATTTTGGGAGACATTTAAGGAGTGATTGTACCCAAGTTCAGACTGAAGACAGATCAAATTTCAAGGGGCACAAAGGAAGGAGAAAATCTTAACCAAAGCTTGGTTAATAAATATTTTGTTCCCAGTGATCAGTGGAGACAAAACAGTTCAGTTAATCAGTTAGGAAGCAAAGAATAGGAATGTGGAGAGTCAGTGTCTGGTCTTGTAATACACAAACAAGAAGAGCCTCCTTGAGTTCTTACCTAAACCATGGGTAAGGGGGGTTCTTTGCAGTAAGTTGTTTCTCAGAACAGAAAGAGGAGGGATTTATTTAATCATCACCGGTTTCCGGAATCCCAGGGCTCTGGTAAAGTTTGACATGGTCATAATCTTAAGAGGAATCTGTACTTCCTCTTTGGCCTGTTAGGGGTTGGAGCTTCAATTTGGTGATGATGAGTCACCCTCAGAGAGGGTATACCTGAGATGGGAGGAACCTGGGTGCCTGCATGGTTTTGTGGAACAAAGCTGTCGACTTGCCCTGGTCAGCTCATCTAGTTTTGGACTATCAGGAAAGAGAGATAAACTTCCTTCTAGTTTGCCATGTTCTATTTTCAAGTCTTCTACGTAGAGCCACTTTGCCAGTACTCTCATGAATAAAAACAACCCCTGCCAACAAGAAATTTTTGTGTTTTTGATATCACAGTCACCCTGTAAGCATCATCTTCAAATATGAGAGTTAATATTAAAGACAGAGCTCCCTTGCCAGTATTAATATTCTCATTAATGTGTGAACGCCAGAAGCATCAAATGCTCAATTTTACTCTTCTTTTTCTATGTCATACAGGAAAAGAATTCTGTTTCAGTTCCCAAAATGAACAAAAAACTTTCCATTCACATAGCAATGGAACATTACAAAAGACACACTTATTTTGGACTAAATAATATATGTCAATATATGAGTTTTTGTGGTATTGCAGGGCTTTTTGAAAGCAGCTTAAAATGACATAATGTTCTACCATTTGATTCAAATGGGCTTAAGTCAGTAATACACTCTTTTATTGGAAATGTAGACATGGAAAGATACGGAAGTTTGACCAAGAGTGTTTAAAAGAACAAACTAATCACGATCAACCACATACTACTCTATGTCAGACATAGTAAGGTACCTGTTAAAGGTTGTTCCCAAAGGGAGCAGACATGTGATATGCTTTGCTAACTGAACAATTACATGTATGCCTGCTGTTAGTGGAACAGCTCCTCAAATTCCAAAGGTCTTTCCTTTCTTATTTAAATTGCTCAAGCAGGCCTAATAACATAAATAAGAGTTATTGATTAGTCTAGGTTCCTCTAGTGAAAAAATAGTCCAATATCAAAACTGCCTAGGAAGGCTGTTCAACGTAATCTAAACAAAGAATTGGTTAAGTTAAGGGTAATCACTGCAGGCTCTTTGATTCACTGGATCATTGAATTAACTGTCTCAGTTGAGTTCTTAATGATTTTCAAATACATTTTGGAGAAGTTACCTATCCTAGCGAAAAATGAGCCGTTATGGTTTGAATTCTCTGGATCTCTTCTGTATTTTAGGTGCAACCATAATATGTTGTGAAATTATTCCAAATCTTTACTGTCCATTCTTTCCCTTTTTAAAAAGGTCCAAGAAGAGACATGAGACATACAGCCAAATTTATGTCATCATTTTTCACCTAAGTACTCAGAGTTTCAAAGGCATTCTTTCCTCTCCCAAATCACTTCTTCCCCTAGTGGCTTCTGAAAAGTTCTACTTAAATGCATAAGTTCCCCACTGGGGACATTATCAATTAAGAACTTCTCTCTGCTCCAGGCCTTTAACTTTGAAATAATTCAACAATCTTTTACATATAAAAAACAATCTCACTTCCAGAAGCCTTGGTGTTTCTCGCTGATGCAAGAAAAGGGAAAAGGTCATCTTTTTTGTATAGTGATACCAACAAAAGGAGAAGAGCACTAAGCCCTAAAGAAGTCACTGCAACTTTTGTTTTTCATTTAAGTTTAAACCCTTACCTATCATTACAAGGCAAAACAGAAATGTACCTGTCATTAGACTAAATTTGCTGATAAATAAGTACTCTTCTGCTCTTGAAAATCCTTTACAAAGATTAACAAAAGCAGTTCCCACAGGGTAATTATTATACTGATACATGCTTTCACTTTTTAAAAGAAACTGATTTCCCCTGTTCTTACTTTGAGGGGCTAATGCTAAAGTCCACAAGAAGAAATCTTGTGGAAATGGGGACGTAACCTGAGTTAGACATATTTCAACGTTTTTCTCAGATATTGGAGGTCCTTTCTTAAATACTGCGGATTCCGTATGTAATAAGAAATGCAACTGAGTTGAGGACAGTTGGAAGTTCCTCTGTATGTGTTGTTCAAAAATTAAAAATTTTGTAGGTCTACGTGACAAAACTGTACAATTGTTCGGCTATTGTTAACAGCATTCTCTCCAGCGGTTGTTTAAGAGAGCATGACGTAATAGATACTCAGTGAACAATTACTGAATTGAAAGGATGGCTGACCTGCAACAAAGCTTGCATATATTCCTTGGTTTAAAATACCTGCTCTTTTAAACAACTGATTCTCAAAAAAAAAGTGGATACAAAATTGATTTTTAAATTACTGAGTTCCTACAAAGGAGAGTTTCTACCTACAAAATACGTCATTGGGATGTGAACACTTCTAATTAGCTGCAACCATTGGACAAGTTTTCTTACCTCTCAGAGTTCACTGTCTTCCTGGATGCTCAGCAGGCCGCAGCTAGCCCTCGCGATAATTTCCGGTAGGGGCGTCTCCCGGCTCTGCCGCTTGGGGGCGGGGCCTGCAGAGGGCGGGGCTGGCAGAGGTGGGCAGGCCGGGGCGGATCTTGTGTGTGTGCGTGCGCTCCAGCCGGCAGACTCTGTGGTCACGGGACTGTAGTCCGTCAGTCCCCTCTGTCCGTGGGATTCTCCAGGTAAGAATACTGAGTGGGTTGCCATCTCCTCCTCCAGGGGATCTTCCTGACCCCGGGAGAGAACCCGCATCTCTAGCGTCCGCAGATTCTTTAAAACTAGAGCCACAGGGAAGGCCAGGGTTGAAGCTTGCCTGGTGGAATTGATAGCGCTAAGGCGAGGCTCCTGGCCGAAGTGAGTTGGAAAGTCTTGGGGTGAAGAGCCTTGACCCCAGTTTTGGAAACGCTCAGTTTTGGAAATTTCTCTAGTTTAGCCTGCGACACTTATGATTAGAGTCAACAATTTGAAGTGGCCAACTCACTTGATGCATTCTATGAACCTCTTGAAAGCTTTAACGTTCGGAGACCTGATCATGAAACCCTGTAGGATAAATTGGATGATTACACAATTGTCAAGGAACGCTGCTGCTGAATCAAAGTCAGGCCACAGGTCTCAATGCCACTAAAACATGCGGTGATGGTCAGAAGGCCAAGATCCATGATCACTCGAGTTGAATCTCGGATGTGAAATGTATGCTAGGAATTCTCTACTGCAGGGATCCCCACCCTCAGGGCTGCGTCTCAGTACCTCCTACCAGATCAGGGGCAGCATTAGAGTAGAAATAAAGTAAAGTGCACAGTAAATGAAATGCACTTGAATCATCTCGTAAACCATTTCCTTCACCCCAGGTTCCTGAAAAAATTGTCTTCCAGGAGATCCGTCCCTGCTGCCAAAAAGGTTGGGACCGTTGCTGGGACCGTTGCTTTGGTACCCTATGCATCAAGTCAATAACGTCCAGCAGTTTAAGCAGGATCCACGACTCACAACGTGTCTTTACTCCATTTTCAATGTACACACAGGGCATGAGATCCTCTGCTATGAAGAATAGGGTCATCTTCAGATAAGTGCAGGAACATCTTCAAATAAGTGCAGTGTCGCTTTATCTCCTTCACCTGGTGAAAATGATTTTCTCAGGACTCCAGATTATATATAACACTGACGTTGTTGTTGTTGAGTTACTAAGTCCTGTCCAACTCTTTTGTGATCCCATGAACTGTAGCCTGTCAGACTTCTCTGTCCATGAGATTTTTCAGGCAAGTGTACTTCAGTGGGTTGCCATATCCTACTTCAGGGGATCTTCCCAGCTCAGGAATTGAACCTGAGTCTCTTGCATTAGTAGGCAGATTCTTTACCACTGAGCCACCAGGGAAGCCCTTAACACTGATGAAGTCTCTTTAGTTCAGAACTTTCTATTTTGTGTACAAGAAATTTACCATGTACCTGACTTTAGCGTCTGGGAAAGAGGAAGCATGTATAATAATGGCAACACAGAGCTGCATTCGAGGTATCTGGAGGAGGGCATGGCAACCCACTCCAATATTCTTGCCTGGAGAATCCCATGGATAGAGGAGCCTGGTGGGCTACAATCCACAGAACGAAAACAGTTGGATGCAACTTAGCATGGACAAAAGTCAAAGTACACAAAAATCAAAGTACTAGATTGGAAAAAATAAAAAGAAAATTGGACTAATATTAATGATGGTAATTAAATCAGACAATGCACAAACTATGCTCAGCACTGCACCAGGCATGCAGTACATACCCATTTGATGGTAATAATTATTTTATTTTACAAGAGTGAAAGGAAAAGTTTATTCTACCTGGTGACATTGTTCTGATTCTGAGGGAAAGTAACAAATTTTTGTAATATGCATGAACTTTTCATCTTACATATACATGTTGCAGTCTCTCTCCTCTTTTTTTTTTTAAGAAGAATAAGATAGAAGGGAACCAAATAACTGACTAGAAAACAGCTGCCTCCTTTCACCTGACCTTCCAGAACACCCCCTTGCTCTCAGATCACTGTCGCCTCCACTGCTTTTGTCTGATTTCTGCCTGTTGATCTCCATTTGGCCTGGCTCTGTGCGGAAGCACCTGCAAGGCTTTTGTTTCTCCACCTATTGAGTCTCCCTTTGAGTAGAAGAAAGAAAAGATTTCCAGAGTCTGAACCAAACCATTTTTTTAAGTACCTAACAATAAAAAGGGCATGAAACTATTTACCAACTTCACTTACATCCAGTAAAATTTCCATTTACAGTGTGTTACATTAAGTTGATTGCTTTCTTCTCTGTAAATAAAGACTTAAATTTCAGCTCACAGGAAAAACTGATACTGAGAGAAGCCGCCCATAAAATGATGCCAGCAGCACCAGACAGGGAAATGTTCAAAGCAGGGTGGTGAGGAAAACAAAGCTTAGATGGAAACCATCACTGCATGTTTCATTTTAGAGTAATAATTAATCAAAAAACAGAGTAAATATCAGGTTTCCTTGGATTATTATTCTCCCTGGCCACAAGGCCACTTTTCATTGTTTCTTAGGGTGATCCTGAATAGAAATATTGTACAATCCATACTGGGCTTCCCTGGTGGGTCAGGGATAAAGAATCTATCTGCCAATGCAAGAAATGTGGACTTGATCTCTGGGTCAAGAAAATCCCGTGGAGAAGGAAATGGCAACCTACTCCAATATTCTTCCCTGGGAAATCCCATGGACAGAGGAGCCTGGCATAACAACTAACCAACAACAAACAACAGCAACCCATTTTAGGGAGAGAAACTGGTTGCCCTCAACTCTAACCTCAGCATATGTAAAATAACAGGCTCTGATATTCTTCTGGAAGTTTCTACTTCATTTTTTCTGGAAACTATAAAAAGAAATCTCTTTTGTCGCTGCAGTTTTGCTGTGCTAGATGCTTTGTATTGCTTTCCTTCAGTCAGGTTCTTAAGAGAAGAGCTTTATCCTGCATACCTATTAGCAAAGAAAAGGGTCTTAGAATCCTTATACAAAAGAATTATTCTGTAGAGGTGCAGGCCGTAGGTTTATATTCATTCCTGGTTTCTCAGGTGACCTATCACTTCTAACAAACTTTTCGAAGAGATTAGAAAAAAAGATGGTGGGATTAAAGAAGAATTTGAAAGCTCACTGAATCCAATAACCCAAGAAGAACTTTAAAAGAAAGAAAAAAATCAAGCATTAAGAGAGACAGAGTGGTTTCTAAAATAAACAAACAGGGATCTGCCTTAATAAAGTAGTTGACAGCTTCTCTCCCTCTTTTCCAGGCTTAGCCACTAGCAACAAAGAAAAGGGCTCGTTTGCACAGCTGTTGCCCAAAGAACTGAACAAAAGGCTGAAACTTTAACTTGAATTTGAAAGAAAAAAAAAATCAGCTGACAGAACAGAAGCACAAATATCAGGGAAGTCAAGAGAGACAAGAACTTCATGAGGTCAGTAAGAAGAATTTTCTAAAATGTAAATTTCCTGGGAGCTCAAAGGAGGCTGGAAACCAGAGTCTGATAGAGGCCCAGAGGGTGAGTTCTGGAAGTTCCCAACCCCACACTGCCACTCATCAGAGTGATGATCACAACAGCAGGGAGAAACCCATTGCCCAAGATGGTGGAGTAGAAAAGTCATCAACTTATCCAGAGTTCAGAAGCTGGAGATCAGTTTGGTTCTCACTATGAAAAGCTGGGGCCAAGTGAGGGATAATGTCAAGAAAGAGCTTGCCTGATAGTGCTTCTTCTCACTTCTAGAATCTGCCTCAGAATCTGTCTCTGTCATGGAGAGAGGTGGGATTCAGGAAAAATAGAAGAAGTAAGTTATTTATATCTCCTTCATTTTAGATATTTTTCTCATCCTTCTTTTGTTTAACAATCTATTAAGCTTCACAAAAAAAAAAAGCAACTGTGCACTTACAAGGAAAGCCTCTTGGGAAAATAAGCAATATGCTGGTTTAGGCTATTTATTATTTATAGACTGTCAATCTCCAGAAAAGGTTGAAGCATGCATACAATAGAAACTATAAGGACACAAAAACAATTAGAACATTACACCAGCAGTCAAAAAACAAGACAGTAGGATCTCACAGACAGGGAGGGGGAAGAATTATACCAGAAAATATAGAAATAGGCTTCTTTGCTGTGTTAGCTATGATATACAGGACTAAAATTTAAGTTCAACTGCAGTGAGTTTGGTTCATTTTTTTTCTGTCCTTTTCCAGCTGCAATAAGAAATGATGAAAAAATTTTAAATACAGCCCCAGATATAGTAATTAAATATTAATGACATGTCTCCTATGTACTAGGTCCCCTTAGAGAGTCTTGAAGTCTAATGAGAAGTAGAAAAAAAAAAAAACAAATAATCTCCATGTAGTATGATCAATTTGGGTTGAGTTTCTTTCCATATATGACTATGGGAGAGGTTTTGAGAAGCTAGGAGAAGAAAGCTTTCACTTGGTTGGGAAAGAGAGGAAAAAGCATTATTAACACTTCATAGGAGTGACATATTGGCAGGGACTTAAAAGAAGACCAGCTTTCCAAATGGAAAAGAGGGAGAAGGACAGTCCCCAAAGAAGGAGTGGACAGAGGAGGAAAGACCAGTGGTTCAGGAAGATAGTGTATTCAGGAAGTTTTCACCATTGAGGGCCTGGGGATAAAGTGGAAAGGTAGCTTGGAAGCTCAAACAACTATACAGAAGACACTGAAAAGCTTTTCAACCAGTAAGTCAAACTTTCCTATTTCAGTTTTAGAAGAAATTGCATGTTGCAATTTGAAGAGTGGATATGAGTAAGACTGAAGGACTTCCCAGGCGGTCCAGGGGTTAAGATTCCATGCTACCCGGAAGTAAAGAACAGACCTTTTGAACTCTGTGGGAGAAGGCTAGGGTAGGCTGATTCAAGAGAATAGCATTGAAACATGTATATTACCATATATAAAATAGATGACCTGTGCTAGTTTGATGCATGAAGCAGGGTACTCAAAGCTGGTGCTCTAGGACAACCCAGAGGGATGGATGGGGAGGGAGGTTGGAGAGGGGTTCAGGATGGGGGGAAACGTGTATACCTGTGGCTGATTCATTCATGTCAATGTATGGCAAAAACCACCACAATATTATAAAGTAGTTAGCCTCCAATTAAAATAAATTAATTATTAAAAAATAAAAGATTCTGTGCTACCACTGCAGGGGGTGCAGGTTCGATTCCTGGTCATGATCCCTGGTCAGGGAACTAAGATCCCACACGCCACAAGTGCAGCCAAAAAACAGAGTTAGAGTGAAATTAAAGTAAGGAAGCTGTTTTAGGGTTCTTCAAAGAAACAGAACCAAAAGGAGGTGTATATGTATACATAGAAAGAGGTTTCTTTTAAGGAATTGGCTCATAGAAGATGGCATATCTAAAACCTGCCAGTTGGGCTGGTAGGCTGAGACCTGAGAGAGCCAATGCCACAGTTCTAGCTGAAGGCTGTGTGCTCTAGCACTCAAAAGAGTCATTCAGTGTTGCAGTGGAGGTCCAAAGGCAGAGTGCTGGGAACTCTCTCTTGTTCAGGGGACGTGAGTCTCTTTGTTTTCTTCAGGCCTTCAACTGATTGGACAAGGCCCACCAAATTATAAAGAGCAAACTGCTTTACTCAAAATCTGCTCATTTAAATGTTAATTTTACGTGGGGAGGGAGGTTCAGGGTTGGGGGGATACATGTATACCTGTGGCTGATTCATGTCAATGTATAGCAAAAACCATTGAAATACTATAAACTAATTATCCTCCAAATAAAATAAATAAAACAACTTAAAAAAAAAAAAAAAAAAAAGCACCCTCCCAGAAACATTCAAAATAATGTGTGGCCAAATATTTGGGTACCTGTGGCCCAGCCAAGTTAACACAAAATTAACCATCTCAGAGGCTATTTGTGTATGTGTATTCAGTCACTCAGTTGTGTCTGACTCTTTGCAGCCCCATGGACTATAGACCACCAGTCTCCTCTGTCCATGGAATTTTCCAGGCAAGAATTCTGAAGTGTGTTGCCATTTTCTACTCCAGAGGTTCTTCCCAACCAGGGATCAAACCTGTGTCTCCTATTACTCCTGCATTGGCACGTGTGTTCTTTACCACTATTGCCACCTGGGAAGTCCATTGGTGTACATAGAGGCTATGTAGCATACATGAGAGATGGTATACTGTCTGTACTAAGCTCAGACTAATCGGGGCAGAGAAAAATAAAATTTAGGGGGAAATTGAACATGAAGATGTAAAAGAGCACATTGTAAGAATGACATCAAGATTGTTAGTATGAACAAATATGTAGAGAAAAACAAAACAAAATAGATAGTTAGTAATCTCCAAGAATACATGTTTATTTTAGTTTCTTTTCTTTTTCTATAGCAAGTACAAGTTTCTTCTGCCTCCTGATGCCTGTATTTTACAATTTGCATTTTTTTCTTATTACAAACTGCATCATCAGTTACTCTAAAAATCATTACAGTTGCAAAAGACATTTCATCAATCAAATTTCATGTGTGAGGATACACACTGTACTTTGAAAAATGCATTTACTTAACTTCTGGTGAAATCTGGTAATTTGAATACACTTTTCTGCCCCTAACTTACCCGAACAAAATGTATAAACACATAAGAACAAGAATACATGAGAAACCATAACAAAAACTTCCCTGGTGATCTAGTGCTCAAGCCTCTGAGCTTCTACTGTAGGGACACAAGATTGATCCCTGGTTGGGGAACTATGATCCTACATGCCGTGCATTGGAGCCAAAAAAAATTTTTTTAACAAAAGATAAAATAAATAAACATTGTATTCCATTAAAAGAAAGGAACTACAACTGAGATAAATAGTGACAAAATTTTGAAAACCAAAATTAAGTAGCTGAGTGACAAATCACAGGTAAGCAGAAAATCAAGAAATTAAATTCCCCCCCACAAAATCCCAGAAAAACCGAGCAATTGGTGAGATAAGATGCTTCTGAAAATAGATGGGAGGTGTTCAAGGGGAGCAGAAAGTCTAAAGAGAAAATCAATTAGATACCTAAATCAACTCCCCAGCTCCCTGCAACTAGGTGTCTACCTGTCACCAACTCCAGCAGAAGATCAGAGGTTTTCTCTTTGAAGAAAATGAAGCAAAAGGAACATGGGCTTATCAGCAGATTGGATAAAGAAGCTGTGGTACATACATGCAATGGAATACTAATCAGCCATAAAAAGAAATGCATCTGAGTCAGTTCAAATGAGGTGGATGAACCTAGAGCCAATTATACAGAATAAAGTAAGTTAATATCGTGTATTAACACATACGTATGGAATCTAGAAAGATAGTACTGACCAATCTGTTTGCAGAGCAGCAATGGAGACACAGACGTAGAGAACAGACAAGGGCTGGGGAGAAGAGGGAGAGGGTGAGATGAATGGAGAGAGCAGCATGGAAGCATATACACTAACATATGTAAATAGACAGCCAATGGGAGTTTGCTGTATGACTCAGGGAACTCAAACTGGGGCTCTATAATAACCTAGAGGGGTGGGAATGGGTGGGAGGTGTGAGCAGATTCAAGAGGCAGGAGATATATGTACACCTTAATTCATGTTGATGTATGACAGAAATCAAACCAATATTGTAAAGTGATCATCAATCAATTAAAATAAATAAATTTTTTTAAATAAAAGAATATGGACTTGAGGACAATAGACAGAGCTGGCAGCAAAAGATGTGTGTAATCATGAGAACCAGGATTAAATGAAAATCTGCAGTCTGAATAGTAAAGACTCCAATGCCTTTTCCCCGTTTGTTCCCAGGATACAGCAGCTTCAACAATAAGCCTCAAGCAAGAGATAAACTCTGATCAACCCAGGAGACGACTCACAGGGGCAGATAGCTGGAGGTTCCCCACTGAAAAGCACAGGTTCCATGCTAATTATCCAGCAATGAAGCCAACATCTGACATGCCTCTCAGGTGCACACAGAAATTTCAATCAGCTTTTTACTGCCTTACAGTTAAACCTAAAAGCACTGCCAAGGATCACTGAGCATGAAGAAGGCTTTTAATATGAAAGTAGAAGGCAAAACAAGTAAAAGGAAAAGAGATGACCTACAACACAAGAAGCAATGGAAAATGTCTTAAACCAAACCCCAGTGTTCCCAGGTAGAGAAAAGAAACTATTATATCCGTTAAATAAAAACAGAAGCTTTTTTTAAAACAAATAATCCTTAGAGAACAAGCACTCTTAGAATTAAAAAATAGTAGAAATAAACATGTCAATAAAAGTGTTGGAAGATAAAGTTGAAGCCGTCCAAAAGGAAATAAACCATTTGTAAGTAAAAATATATGTGTATATAAAAAGAAGTTGAGAAAAAGAAAACCGGCAAGAAAGTTGAACATTCAGGTGGCAGAAGCTCCAGAATGAGAAAACAGAGCAATAGATAAGAGAAATTGTCAAAAAGAAAACACCAAGGCTGATTCATGTTGAGGTTTGACAGAAAACAACAAAACTCTGTAAAGCAATTATCCTTCAATAAAAAAAAAAAAATTTTAATTTTAAAAAAGAGAAGAAAACACCAAGAAAAGTTCCCAGAACTTATGGAGGTGAGTTTTAAGGTGGAAGGAGCTGAGGGCCCCACTGAGAACTGGCCCGATTGAAACATACATACATACACCAAGAATATTATAGAAAAGCTTCAAGATATTAGGAATAAGAAAGCCCTAAACACTTCCGTTGGAGAAGGGAATGGCAACCCATTCAGCATTCCTGCCTGGAGAATCTTATGGACAGAGGAGCCTGGCAGGCTACAGTCCATAGGGTCACAAAGAGTCCAACATGACTAAGTGACTAACACTTTCATTTTCAGAGAGAAAAGCAGATCACATACAAAGTTATAGGGAATGAAAATTATACTGGCTGTTCAAGAATTCCTGGAAGTTACAAAACAGTCAAAATTATAGCGGGAAATGATTTGCACCTTAGAGTTCTAACCTATTCGGATTATTGCACTTTTAGAGTTCTAACCCATTTGGATTATCAACCATGCATGATTACAGAATAAAGCAAGGTCTCAGAAGTTTTCCTTCTTTTTTTTTAAATTTTTTTAAATTTTTTTATTATTATTTTTTTTTTATTTTAAAATCTTTAATTCTTACATGCGTTCCCAAACATGAACCCCCCTCCCACCTCCCTCCCCATAACATCTCTCTGGGTCATCCCCATGCACCAGCTTCCTTCTTAAAATTTCTTTCCCAGGGAGCTTCTAAAGCTATGATTGCCAAAGCAACATCAGCATCTTTTAGAGATTTGTTTAGAAATACAGGTTCTGAGACTTCACCCCAACTCTACTGAAGTAGAAACTCAGGGGCTGGCACAGGAGTGGAGGGGTGGGAAAGAAAGGGAGGGAGAGGCGAGTTTACAACCTGTATCCTATCAAACTTTGAGTGCAAGCCAAAGCCTCAGAAGCACTTTACCAGTGGATGTACTCCTTCCAAAATAAGGAGTGAACCAAGGAAGAGGAAACATAAGCCCCAAGACACACAACACAAATACTCCAGAACAGAAGAACAGAGGCTACAGGAGGCTATTACAAATTAACATTTACAACACATCTGTTACTGTTCTAAAAGTTAACCATTTCTTATGTTCAAATCATCCCAACATCCTCATAAACCTTATAAAAAGTGTGAAAGTGTTAGTAGGTCAGTCATGTCTGACTCTTTGCAACCCCATGGACTCTAGCCCACCAGGCTCCTCTGTCCATGGAATTCTCCAGATGAGAACATTGGAGTGGGCAGCCATTCCCTTCTCCAGGGGCTCTTCCCAACCCAGGAATCGAACCCCACTCTGCCTACAATGGAGGCAGATTCTTTACATCTGAGCCAGCAGAGAAGCTCATCCCAAGAAGTCTAAATCCAGGACCCACTGGTTCAGATGGTGAAGAATCTGCCTGCAGTGTAGGAGACCCCAGTTCAATTCCTGGGTCAGGAAGATCCCCAGGAGAAGGAATAGGCTATTCACTTCAGTATTCTTGGGCTTCCCTGGTGGCTCAGACAGTAAACAATCTGCCCACAATGCAGGGGACCTGGGTTCAATCCCTGGATCCCCTGGAGAAGAGAATGGCATCCCACTCCAGTAATCTTGCCTGGAGAATCCCATGGACAGAGGAGCCTAGTGGGTTACAGTCCATGGGGTTGCAGAGATTCAGACACAACTGAACAATGAACACTTTTCACTTTCAGATACTCTGAATTATAACATAGTTTGCACATACCATGCTGGTGCACTGAGATGACCCAGAGGGGTGGTATGGGGAGGGAGGAGGGTTCAGGATGGGGAACACGTGTATACCTGTGGCAGATTCATGTTGATGTATGGCAAAACCAAAACAATATTGTAAAGTAATTAACCTCCAATTAAAATAAATAAATTTATATTTAAAAAATTAAAAAGAAAAAAAAAACAAGGAAATGCCTGGTGTTTTTAAATATATGGAAACACTTACACCTCTATGGAAGACTTCAAAGATAAATAGATACAGAGAAAACCTAACAAGCAACACTGAGACAAATATTCCAGGGAAAAAAAGGACTGAACCAGAAAGAAAATGTAATCATGCTATGTGATGGATATTCACGTGGTCCTATGAGAATAAACACTGAATGGTGATTTAACAAAAATTATGATTCATTGTGTTAGGAGTATAAGTGGCAAAATGGCCAGTAGCAGACTATGCCACTCCCAAAATATGACTACAGAAATTCAGGACCTGCCACCCCAAAATAGGTGGTTTGGGTATATTAAGAGGCCTTCTCTGAGCTCCTGTTGTCTAAAGACAGATTCAGTGCCCCGTAAGGAACCAATGCTCATAAACCCCTGCCCAGGAGTTTCATAAGGAGGGAAGATTGATTCTTATTACAGAAGAGGAGACTAGAAATGGACGCCTTACCCAGACAAACTTTGTCACAAACTGTCATCCCTCCCACCTATTCTTCTAAGGGCCCATTTGTCATTCCTCAAAATCACTTACCTAAGAGGTGTATGTCCTCCCCCCTTTTCCCTATTAGGAAGGCAATTTAAATGTGGATTCTATGCCAAAACAGGAGGAGCTACCTGTTTTCCCCTGGGTCTCTCTCATGAACACGTGAGGTATGCACCTTAATGAACTGCTGTTTGCTTTTCTCCTGTCAGTTGGTCTCTTATTACAGGTGTCTCAGCCAAGACAAAACGGGAAGGGCTCGGGGGGGATACACAAGTTAAATTCTCATCCTCCGTCTTAGGGAGTGAATAGTTAATGTCTAAAACTGAAAAAAAAAAATAGAAGATAAAAGTATAAACATGATGATAACTAAAAGAGTTAAAATTAGTTGCCACTTTAGCAGAAGGGTCAAGAGTAAAGAGAGGTAGGAGAGGAGACTTTGGGGGACTTCCCTGGTGGCTCAGTGATTAAAACTCCTTGCTTCCAATGTAGGGGTCGAAGATGCAAGGAGCCAAGATGCCCCATAATGCTCAGTAAAGGCAAAAAACATTTTTTTTATAAGTAGTGGGATGTAGAATAAAAAAAGAAAGAAGACTTCTTGTTTTGTTATAAACCTTATACAATTGCTGCTGCTGCTGCTAAGCCGCTTCAGTCGTGTCCGACTCTGTGTGACCCCATAGACGGCAGCCCACCAGGCACCCCCGTCCCTGAGATTCTCCAGGCAAGAACACTGGAGTGGGTTGCCATTTCCTTCTCCAATGCATGAAAGTGAAAAGTGAAAGTGAAGCTGCTCAGTCGTATCCGACTCTTCGCGACCCCACGGACTGCAGTCTACCAGGCTCCTTCCATGGGATTTTCCAGGCAAGAGTACTGGAGTGGGTTGCCATTGCCTTCTCCACCTTATACAACTATGTAACTTTTTATATCACTCCTGCATAATTTGATAAAAAATAAAATCAAGTTAAGAAAATAAATTTCCTACAATGTAGGAGTCAAAGTTTAATGACTGTTTCTAAATTTCTTCGGACAGGTAATTTCTGGCCTGCTCTTTTTTCTGACCCTGAGCAAACGCCTTCTTGAGGCATCCTCCTTGTTCTCATAATCTTTCTCTGTCCCCATCAAAAAACCTCAGATTCTGAGACTCTCAGCTTCCAGTTCAAAGGTACAGAGGTGAGAGTCACTGGGGATTCCTCACCCTAACTGTCCCACAAGAATTTGACAGCGTTGTTTTCTTCTATGATCATGTCTGCAGAAACGAACTCTCTCAATCATCCACAAGTTTCTTTCATGCATAAGGTGTCCATGCCAATGCTTATGTTTTAATAACATCCCCATGAACTCTTTGATATCATGCTTTCATTCGTTCATTCAAAAACAAGTGTTTAATGAGGCCCTACTGTGTGACAGATTCTTGCTATTAAGTTTCTTAAAATTATTTTTCCTCTATGCATGGTTTCCATACTTAAGGATTTAAGATGTTTCAAGGTTCTTTATAATCCCTGCCTTTCTGTGTGCTGATTACAAAAGGCAACCTACTGTGATGTAATGATTAATTAAAATAAAGATAAACTGGATTGTCTTAAGAAAAGAAAAGCTCCAAGATTCACTTTCTAAATTTAGATCAGGTCAGTTTAAATTTTTCTTACCCAACATGTCAGTGGGCTCTGTTGTCACAAAAAAATAAAAATGTTAACATTTGTCTAAAAGGGTTATCCATTTCCTGCTGATGGTTTATGAGCAAATGACTTCTACATTTCCTCTCAAAAGAGTAAAGTAGATTTACAGAGTAAGATAGTATTTTGAAGTACTGATCCATGTATCCTGACTTTGTCCCACTCCACTCCCACCTCAAATTCAGGCAATTTAACATAAGGATAGTTGTCCAAAAGGATAGTTATAATGGCAGAACAAGAGTACAAAGAGGACAAATTTAAAATCCGTCAGCATAACCAGAGTAATATTAGGTTGGTACAAAAGTAATTGCAGTTTCAGACCACGAATTTTAAATTGTTATAACTAGGCTCAAACACATCTTTATTAATCAAAATAGAAACCATTACAATCAACACATTTTTGCCAATGAGAAATAAGTTTGTTTATTCCTGTAGCATAAAAATCCATGCTTCGTTATTCAGTGATCTCCTGGAAAGCATTTTCTGCCTCCTGCAGATTGTGGAAGCATTTTCCCTGCAAAAAAAGTTGTCAAGATGCTTGAAGAAGTGGTAGTCAGTTGGCGAGAGGTCAGGTGAACGTGGCAGATGAGGCAAAACTTCGTAGCCCAATTTGTTCTACTTTTGAAGTGACATGTGGTCAGACATCATGCAGAAGAATTAGGCCCTTTCTGTTGACCAATGCTGTCTGCAGGCATTGCAGTTTTCAGTGCATCTCATCAATTTTCTAAGCATATTTCTCAGATGTAATGGTGTTGCCATGATTCAGAAAGCTATAGTGGATCGGACCAATAGCAGATCACCAAACAGTGACCATAACCATTTTGGGGGGCAAGTTTTGCTTTGGGAAGGGCTTTGGAGCTTCTTTTCGGTCCAACCACTGAGCTGGTTGGAGAAGGAAATGGCAACCCACTCCATATCCTTGCCTGGAGAATACCGTAGACAAAGGAGCCTGGTGGGTTACAGTCCATGGGGTCGTAAAGAGTCAGACACAATTGAGTGACTAAACAACAGCTGAGCTGGTCATCATCAGTTGTCATATAAAATCCACTTTTCATCACACATCGCAATCTGATTGAGAAATGGTTCATTGTTGTGGTGTACAATATGAGAAGATGATACTTCAGAACAATGATTTTTAAAATTTACAGTCAGCTCACAAGACACCCACTTACCAAGTTTTTTCACTTTTCCAATTTGCTTCAAATGTCAAATGACCATAGAATGGTTGATGCCGAGTTCTTCGGCAACTTCTTGTGTAGATGTAAGAGGATCAGCTTCAGTAATGCTCTCGGTTGGTTGTTGTCAACTTCTGATGGCCAGCCACTGGCTCCTCATCTTCAGGGTTTAGTTTCCAGTTACCGACTGAATGTTTGTGTCTCCAAAATTCATGTTGGCCTTCCGGATGGCTCAGTGGTAAATAATCCACCTGCCAATGTAGGAGTCTCAAGAGATGTGAGGGTTCAATTCCTTGGTTGGAAAGATCCTCTGGAGAAGGAAATGGCACCCCACTCCAGTGTTCTTGCCTGGAGAATCCCAGGGACTGGGGCGCCTGGTGGGCTGCCGTCTATGGGGTCGCATAGAGTCGGACACGACTGAAGCAACTTAGCAGTAGCAGCAGAAGGTGGGACACCTGGGGGATAATTAGATCATGACCTTTGTGCCTCCATGATGGAATTAATGTCCTTACAAAAAGAGAAAGAGAGCTTCCCTTTTTCTCTGTTCTCCGTCACTGGAGGAAATAAGATGTCCATCTACAAGCCAAGAAGGGGGTTCTCACTGGATCTGCTTATGCCTTGATATTGGACTTCCCAGCCTCTAAAACTGAGAGAAATAAATATTCATCATTTCAATCACCCAGCCTGTGGTATTTTTGTGATAGCAGGCTGAACTATTACCCACATCAGGAACTGAGTTCCCAGGAGGGCCCAGCTGGCATGCAAATCAGGAACCCACACTCCAGAGACAGCTGATAGGAATATATGCCTTCTGTTATCCACATATCCATCAATCCTAGCTTTTCTAATTAGCATCATAAATGTTAGAAACAAGGTCTCATAGTGGAAATGAGTGGAATTTGAGATATGTTGTTCAATGAACAGAATACGAAAGTCCACCGAGGCCTGTAGCCTGTTGTTGTTCAGTCACTAAGTTGTGTCTGACTCTTTGCGAGCCTATAACCTGCAGTATGCCAGACTTCCCTGTCCTTTGCTATCTCCTGGAGTTTGCTCAGATTAATATCTACTGAACCGGCGATGCTGTCTAACCATCTCACCCTCTGCCACCCTCTTCCCCTTTTGCCTTCCATCTTTCTCACCATCAAGGTCTTTTCCAATAAGTTAGCTCTTCACATCAAATGGCCAAGTATTAGAGCTTCAGCTTCACCATCATTCCTTCCAATGAATAATCAGGGTTGATTTCCTTTAGGACTGACTATATTAAGTACAAGTCACTCAGTTGTGTCTGACTCTTTGTGACCCCGTGGATTGTAGCCCTCCAGGCTCCTCTGTCCATGAATTCTCCAGGCAAGAATGCTGGAGTGGGTTGCCATTCCCTTCTCCAGGGGATCTTCCCAACCCAAATATCAAACCTGGGTTTCCTGCATTGCGGGTGGATGCTTTACTGTCTGAACTACCAGGCACAGCCAGGACTGACTGTAGCCTGTACCCTTAAGGATAATGCCAAAGGCTTGACCCACAAGTGAACCTGTATCCAACTGTTGAGTCAGAGAACTTCTGGTAGCCTCATGTGACCCCAACAGCACAGGATTCTGCCTCTGGATATTTTTGCATCTGCTTCAAGTAAACATTTCCTGTAAAGAAGAGGTTGGAGCTCTTCAAAAGAATAGAGAACTTGGACTTCATCGATCTTACAAAACAGTATGCATATATGTTTTTGAGTCTGCTTGCCAGTGAGTGATTTTTTTTTAATAAAGTCTGTATTTGTGGCATAATTTTTGGAGAGTAAGACAATTTTATGGTGATTACTATTATTTACTAAAATAACCTAAAGTTGTTATGACCAAACTGGCTTAGGTTTACAGATTTAGTTGACAGACAGTGAAGAGCCCTGATTGAAATTTGTAGTCATGACAAAAAAACACTGCAGCTTTCTTTAGAGGCTGGATGGTAGCACCAGGAATTACAAGGAACATGAACATCTCAATAGAAACCACCGTAGAATAGTGACTACTACATCTGGAAACCATACACAATGACCTCAGCAAATGACAGCAAGGACAACTACTTACCAAGGCCCAGATACTTCCTCTTTCCTGGAGCCAAAAGGCTACTCAAACGCAGTCAGGGAATTGCCTGCATTAAAACTTGAAGTGCCTGAATTTGCCAGGAAATGACTAAAATTATGATTACTGCCATTAGGAAGAATAGAATCTTTCAATAGATATTGCCTTGAAATTAAGGAAAAGAAATCGAAAAATGTTCTTTCTTGCCCATCTGAATTTTGGATTTTGAGTCAGAGGATGCAAGGAAAAACAATTCCGGGGCTGTCTCAGTTTTTCTCTCAAAGATCTTGTATTTTGAGGCTTGGCACCTCTCTTGCATTTTCTCCTCTAGTAGCTCTTCAGGAGGGATCCCATAATCCTCTTGGACTCTTCTTTGTAATCCAAAGTCTGGTACAAACCCCAAGAAAGGGATAGTCATGTCTTGTTGAAATGTCTATTCAAATCAGGCAAAAGAGAAAGTCAGCATCTTAAATATGTAGGTATGTGTCTTAGTCAACTTGTGCTTCTATAACAAATACCATAGATTGGACAGTCTAAACAGCAGACATTTATTTTTTATGGTTCTGAAGGCTGGGAAGTCCAAGGTGTCAGCAGACATCTTGGTGTCTGGCAAGAGCCCACTTAGGCTTCTTTACTAGTGATAAAGAATCTACCTGCCAATGCAGGAGACTCAAGAGATACACGTGGTTCAATCCCTGGGTCAGGGAGATCCCCTGGAGGAGGAAAATGGCAACCCCCTCCAATATTCTTGCCTGGGAAATCCCATGGACAGAGGAGACTGGCGGGCTAGTCCACTGGGTCACAGAATAGGACACGACTGAGCTTTCACTTTCAATTCACAAGAGCCTACTTTTGGCTTATAGACAGCCACCTTCTTACCTTATCCTCACATGGCAGAGAGGGAGTGTCTTTCTTCTTATAAGGGCACCAACCCCAAGCTTTGGGGCTCAACACTCATGTCCTAATTACCTCCTAAAAGTCCCACCTCCAAATATCATCACATTGGGAATTAGGACTCCAAGATATAAATTGGTGGGTTGGGGGCAGAGGGCAACATTCAGTCCACAGAAGTGTATATCGTGGCAGGGAGGAAAGTGGTGATGATGAAAAAGATATGTTGAATTCACCCCCCATCCCCGGAATTTTACTTCCAGAGGGAAGTAGAACCATCTCGCATTCAGCAAATACCTAACTATCAGTGTTAGGAAAGCACTAGTTTCACTAAGATGAACAAAATATTTTCTAATGTCAAATAAGGAAACAAATCATATAATGTGCTAAGTGCTGTGATGGAGTTGAGTGCAGAACCAGTGTTGGGGGTGGAAAGAGCCTGGCTCTAATTGTAAGCATCTGAAAAGCCTTTCAGAAGTGATGGACTCAAGCTGGGTCCTAAATTTCACCAGCAGCCTCTCTAATCAGCACTAATAGAAGATGCCAAGGCAAAAATGAAAGTGTTGGAAACAGTGACAAGTTCAGGGGTTAGAAAGTATGTGGGTGGACTAGCAAGGCTATGATAGAGGGCAAAGTGTGCTCAGGTTGTAAAGACTCATGAATGCTTTTCTAAAGAGACTGGCCTTGATGAGGTCAACCAGGTCATCCAATGAGCCTGTAGGTCCCAAAGAGGTCCCCTAATGGGAGCACAACAGATCAAAGCTCTGACCCCCTCCACTCTACCCCGCCCCCATTTGATATCTTTTTAATATATCTCTTTTATATTTCTAATTTGGAAGTAGAACCCTGCTGTTATTTTTAGGTTATAAAATTGCTCATATAAGCAAATGAATGTCATAAAAGATCTTTAATTAGGGAAGTTAAATGACCATATTTACATTTCAGACAGCTAATTCTGGTTGCAGGCAGGGAGGAAAAAGTAGAGAAAGGAGATATAAGAGGCAGAAAAACCATGAGACTGTTAAAAATAACTCGTACGAGGGACAACAAAGGGTCCAAATCACTGTAGTGATAGTAGAAGTGTGAACAGATGCAGGAAGAGGGAACGGATTTTACAGACATTTTAGAAATTGAATGAACAGCCTTTCACAAGTCCTATTACAGATGGAGAAGATCTCGACAGTGTTTGGACCGAGCAGGCAGGAATGGTACACACTTTACCTTTCCTGTGGTGAACTGATGTAATATCAAGGTTTCACCTCGACTCCTATGTATTACACAAGGCAGTGAGATAAGAGCCTCTGGCAACATACTAAAGTCTAGGTTGTTGAACGTATTACACTTTGTAGACTGATGTGACTTTGGAAAACAGTACATTTAGTGGTTTATGGACTGACGTAGAAAAAAGTCACCAACACAGAGGGTTCAGTTGATTTACCAATTCCAGAAGACTGATTATGGTATTTTGTTGTCTGTTTTCTTCTCTCATTTTCTCTAAGTAGGATTTTTCCGATCCTAAAAAAAAAAGGAATTTGAAAACAAGTGGATTTAGTAGTAAATAAAGTAAGCCATAGACATGGGTCATGTTACTGCTGTTGTTATGTTAGACTATTTGGCATAGTATTGTGGGCTTCCTTTGTGGCTCAGTTGGTAAAGAATCCGCCTGCAATGCAGGAGATGCAGGTTCGATCCCTTGGTGGGGAAGATCCCCTGGAGAAGGAAATGGCAATGCACTCCAGAATTCTTCCCTGGGATATCCCACCGACAGAGGACAAAGGAGCCTGGCGGGCTACAGTCCATGGGATTGCAAAGAGTCAGATACAACTGAACCCACATGCACAGGGATCAGAGGGAAGCAAGCGAGAGGTCAGGGGCAGGTTTCAGGAACGGGTTTCAGCCAGGCGTACCAAATGAAAGAAGAAGGAAACCCTGAAACAGTGGCTGGCAAGTGACCCAGGCCTATAGAGCTGTAGTGGCAGAGGACATGCTGGGAACAAGACATCACACTCAGCAGCCAGGTAGATTCTGCGGCTAGTGGGTCTGAACCTAGCTCTATGTACACTCTTCGCTGGTTAAAATTATTCCGAGAACTCAAGTTGTTGGCATCAGGGTCTGAAGCTGAAATTTTTGGTGAAGTTTCTGACAAGAGCCACCTTCATGGTCTCCCTAAATCCACTTCTGTCTCATTCCAATCAATTTTTCAACAAAAATGTTGGAAAAGCTCATTAAAAAAAAAAAAAAAAACATCTAATAAGTATACTCATGAGCAGTCACTAAGTCATGTCCAATTCTTTTGCGAGAAAAAAGAATCCTGGACTGTGGCCTGCCAGGCTCCACTGTCCATGGGATTTCACAGGCAAGAATGCTGGAGTGGGTTGCCATTTCCTCCTCTAGGAGATCTTCCTGACCCAAAAATGGAACCCACATCTCCTATGTCTCCTGCATTGGCAGGCAGATTCTTCACCACTGAGCTACTATCTGGCTTCACCAGTCCCTGCATTCTGCGGTCTTTCATCATACATTGGGTTGGCCCCTTAGAAAAGTAGTTTTCCAGATGCAAGTCTGTTCTACCAGCCGCTTCCACCTCGACTGTTGATTCCCCCCCAGTTTCAGCTCTGCGTCAGGTCAAGGTCCTACCTGGCCCCTCCTCTCCCCTAAAGTGCCTCTGAGGTGAAGCTTGTGAAATGATTAAACTGCAATAAATATCACACAGTGGCGGGTTACCTATCTAGAACTTCCCTTTAGAAGACAGCTTTCTTATTTCTTATTCTTCTGAGATAGCAAGGTAAGATTTATTATTTATTAACAGTACCACGGAACATTCCAGTGTGGATGAAGCACTGATGTTTATGAAAAGAATGAGGAACATGTTCTACAGTGGTAAATATCATAAGCTTTGGACGAAGATTTTTTTCTCAAACGTGTTTAATTGTTTAGGTCTATTCCCTTTTAACTGGCCTGCATGACTAACTCCCACGTTTCTCAGAATTTCCGGCAGTAAAAATGATACACCTCAGTGAAGAGAGATGTTCAGATGTGAAGACTCAAAGAGAGACTGGCATTTAATCTGTTACAGGTGTGCTGTTGGATTTAATAAGCATTTCTGGGAGGGTTTGTTTTTTTTTTTTTCTCCTTCTTCATGAAGAGTCCTTGAAGCACATGAGCAAAATTTAAACCAAAACATGAAATATAATCAGAGCAGGATATGACAAATAATTCTCCACCCTTACACTTTCTCTACCCTTGAAAGAAAACAATTTTAGAGGCAGAAAGTTTTCCCTGAGCTTCCTAAGGATATATTTCTTTGTCTTTTGTTTCTTCTTTTCCTTTTCCAGTCCAGGCAAGACAGAATCATCCATAGAAATTAACTAATACCTCATTTTCTAAGTCTGATATTGGAAACACATCCATAAGTTTCAGGATAACATCTTTCTACATCTGTGCTTGTGGTTCCATACTAAACACCTTGTTCTAAAAACAGAATTCTCTGTGTGACCAGAATAAATGCAGACTGGGTGAAAAATGTTTCTACCGGATTGTGAGATTGATGTGAATTAAAGTAGCTGAAATGTAAGTCCACAGTATTGTGGTCTGAAGTGTTAGAGCGTGCCCTTCAGCTGAGAAATGCAAAGTATTTTCAAAACAAGCATCATGTGACACTCAGCAGATTGAGTCATATTATTACAGCTCTCCAGAGGAGGTGATTTGTTGTGCAGAGGCTTGAGGATGTTTTGCTAAAATTTGACCCTTTTTTTCTTAATCCAGCTCAGAATTCTCCGTTTTTTGATGTACATGTTTTACATTTTCTTCTGATAACCAGATTGCTGTCAAAAATTATAACAAATCTTATTGTACTTTAAGACAGCAGGAAAGGCAAAAAAGAAATGTATAAAAATGAATGACAAAGCTTCAGATGTTTTGACTTAATAGATTTTTTTGTGTGGTTGTAGAATCCCCAACCATACTATTAAATTATCTAATGCAACACTTTGTGACCTGTTCTCAAATTTGGGATTTTTTTTTTAAGATTTTTCTTTTAATGTGAACCATTTTTTTTAAAGTCTTTATTGAATTTAAAGCAGTACTGTTACTGCTTTACATTTAAATTTTTTGGCCTTGTAGCAGGTGGGATCTTAGTTCCCCGACCAGTGATGGAACTCGCACTCCCTGCATGGGAAGGTGAAGTCTAAACCACTGGACCACCAGGAAAGTCCTTGGGATTTTCTTTATCCTTCCTTCCATGTACTCTAATAGCAAATATTTTATAATCTGTAGATTAGTTTACTTTTCTCCAGTGACGAAACATTAAAGAGCTTTAGCCACTTGAGCCACCAATTAGAAATCGCAACTTCCAGCTCCATCTAAGCAGAAACAAGCCCCAAAGGAAAGTAAGAGCCAGAAAGATCCAATGGCAAAGCCTCTGTGAGAAATATGGAAGAATAATGTCATTTCTGCTCACTAGATATGTGATCACAGTGCAAGGGAGACCAAAATCTGAGGCTGGAAAACACAAGAAGCAGAGGCTTTGACTTATATCAAAATTGGTCAGGAAAGAGGCAGTTCTTTTCAAATAACTTCCAAGAGATCTTCCTAGCTTGCACGACACCCTCCATTCAGTTAGTCTTTTGTCTTCCATTTCTTTTATTTCCTTTGGGATATTTTGGGGATCTGTTTCATTTTGCTTACATTGATGGTTAGCCTCTGGCTTCAACATTTCACAAACTCCAACTCAGTGACTTTTCTTTAACTAACGAGAGACTTTCACAATTTAATGAATGAAATTAACTTTCAGATTTCAAAGAAATCCAGTAAATCCTGATGCTGGGAAAGACTGAAGGCAAAAGGAGGAGGGGGCAGTAGAGGATAAGATGATTAGATAGCATCACCAACTCAATAGGCATGAATCTGAGAAAACTCCAGGAAATACTGGAGGACAGAGGAGGCTGGAGGACAGAGGAGGCTGGAGTGCATGGGGGTCTCAAAGAGTCAGACACAACTTAGTGACTGAACAACAACAAATAAATCTCAAGAAGGAAAAATATGAGCAGAAACATGCAAAGGCACATAATAGGCTAAAAATCAAAGAGGAAAAAAAAAACTTGAAAGCAGATAGACGAAAATGGCAACTATACATAAAGGAGCACACAGTTTGAATCTTGTGGATTCCTATCAGAAACTATGGAGGTGAAAAGACAACATCAAAGAGGTTTAAAAAATTCTGCCAAGACAAAATTCTGCATCCAGCATAAGTATTCTTCAGGAACAAAGGCGAATATAGCCATTTCAGATAAGTGAAAACAAAACAAAAAAGTTGGCACAAACAAACCTAACCATAACAAATGGGGAAAAAAGCCTTTCAACTTGAAGGAAACCTATACAGATGGAATTATGTATATATTTATATATAATCACAAATAAATAATTTATATTGTAAATAATACATAACTATAAAATAAACAGCTTATGTGTAAATTTGATAATTTTCATTTTTCCATATTTTTTACCTGGGAGAATTAAAGAGTAAAATTGTTTTGTCAGTTTCTTTATTTTTAATTGAATGAAAGATTCTTTAGATTCTATAGTGCTTTATAATTTTCTGAAGTTTCACATACATGACTTCATGCAATCCCATGACAGTGGTTTAGTTGTTAAGTCATGTCTGGCTCTTGCAACCACATGGACTATAGCCTGCCAAGCTCCTCTGTCCATGGAATTCTCCAGGCTAGAATACTGGAGTGGGTTGCCATTTCCTTCTCCAGAGGATCTTCCATACCCAGGAACTGAACCCAGGTTTCCTGCATTGCAAGCAGATTCTTTAACAACTGAGCTATGAGGGAAGCCCACAATCCCATAATAGCCTTTTTTTTTTTTTTTTTTTCAGATTCTAACTCAGTGACATTTTTGGTTTCTTTGCGTTTAGTAGCTTATTCCTAGGCGTCTGATATCATCTGGCTATATTTTTAGCACCAATAGTAAGATTTTAGCTATGTGAACTTATTTTTTTAATTAGGTCTCCATCCAGCCCCAGCTCCCTCTGTTACTCTGTGCTGGTTCAAACCGCTGATTCATCTTCCTGGTAAGATGCTGCCTGTCTTTGCCAAGAAAAAATAGACCCATCTCTGGAGGAGGAACGGTTAAAAGTTCTCTAAGGACCCAATTTCTGTGAATTCATAATCCAAACATAACTTAAACGAAAGCTGAACAATTATCTCATAAATGTTGGAGAACATAGTTGAGGAAGAGCAGTATGTGTATGTGTTTAATTATCTTCATGATTAACCAAAAAAAAACACTTTCAAAGGACACAAACATCTTTAGTTCATCTAACCAAATGAAGGTCAAGTCTGCATAAGTCCTTTCAGCTTAAGGGGTTACTCTTTTAAGAAAAAGAATACAAAACTACAAATAAAATATTAGGACCAAATGTGAATATATGTGTGGAAGGAAAAATAAATCACAATAAAATACAACTTAAAAAACAGACAAATACATTAAACATCACACAATACAGAAAATAGCTATTCTAGTAATTAATTGCCTGATAAGACTCTCTGATACATATTTCTATTTTTTTAATATCTATTTATTTGGCTGTGCCAGGTCTTCGATGTGTCACATGGGATCTTCAACCTTTGCTGTGCTTTCAGATTCTTTAGTTGTGACATTTAAATTCTTAGATGCAGCATGTGGGATCCAGTTGCCTAGCCAGGGATTGAACTCAAGTCCCCTGCATTGGGAGTGCAGCGTCTTAGCCACTGAACCACCAGAGAAGTCCCCATAGTTCTATTTTTTTGGCTTCATACTCTAAAATATATATACAAAATTAACTGTAACACAAGAGGAATTAAAATACAGTTTTAAATTGTTGCTACATCATATTGAGCTGCATCAATATGTAATCAAATTATTCTTACACTATATACGTTAACTAAGTTGATGAATATGTATAGATATCTTGTCATTGGAGCACTTAATTTTTCAGTTTGTATTTCTTTATGTACAATTTCATCAGGAACTGCTCAACTTTGCAAGGACAAAATATGTCAGATACTACAAGAGATCTGGCATATTAGAATGAAATGCATAGCCTGTCGAGAGACTTATTCACTGTTTGTAATATTCCTAAAGTTTGTGACCTATAAACACAAGAGTTATTGGATAAATTTTATTTTTGTGATCCTCATCCAAAAAAAGAAAAAAATATATGGTGCATTTATCATTGTACATCCTGCATTATTGTGTGTCATTGATAGGAGAGAACAACAATTTTGATTATGTGATAATGAGAAGGAGATGCTTTTCTTACAGTTCTACACTTCTAATGCTTAGAAGAATTTTCTACAGACTAGCTTCCTGTTTTTTTTTGTTGTTGTTTTTTCATTTTGAATTTTTTAAATACAAATTTATTTATTTTAATTGGAGGCTAATTACTTTAAAATATTGTATTGGTTTTGCCATACATCAACATGAATCCGCCACGGGTGTACACGTGTTCCCCATCCTGAACCTCCCTCCCACCTCCCTCCCCATACCATCCTTCTGGGTCATCCCAGTGCACCAGCCCCAAGCATCCTGTATCATGTATTGAACCTGGACTGGCAATTCGTTTCATATATGATATTATACATGTTTCAATGCCATTCTCCCAAATCATCCCCCCCTCCTTCTCCCACAGAGTCCAAAAGACTGTTCTATACATCTGTGTCTCTTTTGCTGTCTTGCATACAGGGTTATCTTACCATCTTTCTAAATTCCATATATATGCGTTAGTATACTGTATTAGTGTTTTACTTTCTGGTTTACTTCACTCTGTATAATGGGCTCCAGTTTCATCCACCTCATTAGAACTGATTCAAATGTATTCTTTTTGATGGCTGAGTAATACTCCATTGTGTATATGTACCACAGCTTTCTTATCCATTCGTCTGCTGATGGACATCTAGGTTGCTTCCATGTCCTGGCTATTATAAACAGTGCTGTGATGAACATTGGGGTACACATGTCTCTTTCAATTCTGGTTTCCTTGGTGTGTATGCTCAGCAATGGGATTGCAGGGTCATAAGGCAGTTCTATTTCTAGTTTTTTAAGGAGTCTCCACACTGTTCTCCATAGTGGCTGTACTAGTATGGATTCCCACCAACAGTGTAAGAGGGTTCCCTTTTCTCCACACCCTCTCCAGCATTTATAGCTTCCTGTTTTTAAACACCCTTTTTCTCTTTCGCTGTCCACATACCTCAGTGCCTGGTTCTATACGACACATTCATGTCACTAGGAATGTTTTGTTATTCTAACATACTTGAACTACCCATTGGGCTGTTTAAGGTTATTTGAAAATGGTCTTGAATTAGTTGTAAATGTGTATTACAAACTCTAGGGCAACCACTAAACATAAAGTTTTAAAAGAAGAGTAATTGATATGCTAAGAGGGAATATTTTTTAATGCTAAAAGAAAATAGCTATCAGTCCATGAAAAGACATGGAGGAACCTCAAATACATGTTACTGAGAGATGTCAGCCAAAAAATGCTACATACTGTATGATTCCAACTATAAAACAGTCAGGAAAAGGCAGAACTGTGCAGACAGTGGATACCTGGGCACTGGTACGAAGAGATAAACAGGTAGACAAAGGAGAACTTCTAGAGCAATGAAGCTACTTTATATGATATCAAAATCATGCATGCCATTAGGAAATTGTCCAAATGCACAGAATGTACAACATCAAGAATTAACCCTAATATAAAAAAATAGATTTCTAATGGTAAGGATATGTCGAAGTGTGTTCATAAGTTGTTACAAATAATCTACCCTATTGGAGATTGTTGGTAAGAAGAAAGACTATGGATGTCTGGAGAAGGCATTACATGAAAATTTGTGTATCTTCTGCTCAGTTTTGCTATAAGCCTAAAACTGCTCTGAAATATAAAGTCTATTAAAAATAAAAATATAAAATAAAGTTAACAGTTTTAAAAAATAATAGTTGCCTGCAATTGTTGTAGATAAAATTATATTTATTGACCATGGAAAATAAAAGCATTTGCTCTGCATTAAGGTCTGTAAGCATATTTACAATCATATTGGAAAATAAAACAAAAATAATGAAAAGAGTTTTCAGTCAGATACCAAAATAGCTGTCTTTTGTTTGTTGAAGAATGACTTTCTTTATCTCCCACTTCACTCCATCTGCTTCCTACACTTAGCAACAAGAAATACAGCAGCTGTTTCACTTATCCACTCTCTTTTCCTTAAAATCCTTTCTTTTCTATAATTCGGTTATTTAAAAGTATGAGGTTGTATTTACCAAAAGAACCACTATCAGTTAGCCATGGCCAGATTTATATTTAAGATTAACTTTACGTGGGCAAATAAACAAGGATTTGTGAACAAAACTAAAATAACTATGAATCAGCAAAAATAGTTACATATAAGATGGCGTTTATTTTGATATTACACACTAACTTACACTTCATTTTTTAAGTTAATTCAGCAAGTATTTCTGTCCTTGGAACTTGGGGGATGGTGGGCCACAGATTCAAATAAGCAAACAATTAAATATTTATTTTAACGGCAAATAGTGATCATTACAACCTGGAATCAAGATTGTAGGGAGAAATATCAATAACCTCAGATATGCAAATGACACCATACTTAAGGCAGAAAGCGAAGAGGAACTAAAGAGCCTCTTGATGAAAGTGACAGAGGAAAGTGAAAAAGCTGGCTTAAAACTCAACATTCAAAAAACTAAGATAATGGCATCCAGTCTCATCACTTCATGGCAAATAGATGGGGAAACAATGGAAACAGTGAGAGACTTTATTTTCTTGGGCTCCAAAATCACTGCAGATGTTGTCTGCAGTCATGAATATAAAGACACTTGATCCTTGGAAGAAAACCTATGACCAACCTAGACAGCATATTAAAAAGCAGAGACATTATTTTACTGACAAAAGGTCCGTCTAGTCAAAGCTTTGGTTTTTCCAGTGGTCATGTATGAATGTGAGAGTTGGACCATTAAGAAGGCTGAGCACTGAAGAATTGATGCTTTTAAACTGTGGTGCTGGAGAAGACTCTTGAGAGTCCCTTGGACTTCAAGGAGATCAAACCAGTCAATCCTAAAGGAAATCAGTCCTGAATATTCATTGGAAGGACCGATGCTGAAGCTCCAATACTTTGGCCACTTGCTGCAAAGAGCTGAGTCATTGAAAAAGCCCTTGATGTTGGGAAAGATTGAAGGCAGGAGGAGAAGGGACGACAGAGGATGAGATGGTTGGATGGCACCACTGACTCGATGGACATGAGTTTAAGCAAGCTCCAGGAGTTGGTGATGGATAGGGAAGCCTGGCGTGCTGCAATCCATGGGGTCGCAAAGAGGGGCACAACTGATTGACTGAACTGAACTGAACTGAGTGATCAGTGCCATAAAAGAAATGTTCAGTTCAGTTCAGTCGCTCATTCGTGTCCGACTCTTTGCAACCCCATGAATCGCAGCACGCCAGGCCTCCCTGTCCATCACCAGTTCCCGGAGTTCACTCAAACTCAACGTCCATTGAGTTGGTGATGCCATCCAGCCATCTCATCCTCTGTCGTCCTTCTCCTCCTGCCCCCAATCCCTCCCAGCATCAGAGTCTTTCCCAATGAGTCAACTCTTCACATGAGGTGGCCAAAGTATTGGAGTTTCAGCTTTAGCATCATTCCTTCCAAAGAACACCTAGGGCTGATCTCCTTCAGAATGGACTGGTTGGATCTCCTTGCAGTCCAAGGGACTCTCAAGAGTTTTCTCCAACACCACAGTTCAAAAGCATCAATTCTTCGGCGCTCAGCCTTCTTCACAGTCCAACTGTCACATCCAGACATGACCACAGGAAAAACCATAGCCTTGACTAGACGGACCTTAGTCGGCAAAGTAATGTCTCTGCTTTTGAATATTCTATCTAGGTTGGTCATAACTTTTCTTCCAAGGAGTAAGCATCTTTTAATTTCATGGCTGCAATCACCATCTGCAGTGATTTTGGAGCCCCCCAAAATAAAGTCTGACACTGATTCCACTGTTTCCCCATCTATTTCCCATGAAGTGATGGGACTAGATGCCATGATCTTCGTTTTCTGAATGCTGAGCTTTAAGCCAACTTTTTCACTGTCCTCTTTCACTTTCATCAGGAGGCTTTTTAGTTCCTTTTCACTTTCTGCCATAAGGGTGGTGTCATCTGCATATCTGAGGTTATTGCTGTTTCTCCTGGCAATCTTCATTCCAGCTTGTGCTTCTTCCAGCCCAGCATTTCTCATGATGTACTCTGCGTAAAAGTTAAATAAGCAGGGTGACAATATACTGCCTTGACGTACTCCTTTTCCTATTTGGAACCAGGCTGTTGTTCCATGTCCAGTTCTAACTGTTGCTTCCTGACCTGCATACAGGTTTCTCCTGTCCAAAATGTATAACCTCAAACTAACCACAAGGAAACATCAGATAAATCTAAACTGAGAAACATTCTATGACAATAACTGTATTGTATTCAATTATCTGCATTCTTCAATTTTCTCAAGGATATGATCAGCAAAAGCAGTCTGAAGACCTTTTCCAGATTAAATAAGACCGAAGAGATATAACAAGTGCAACGTGTGATGTTGGATTGAACACTGGACCTCATTTCTTTCTTTTCCTTTCCTTTTTAATTTTTTCTCTTAAAATTAAGAACTTCAGTTCATCAAAAGATATTGTTAAGTATATATTTTCTCCACTGGGAAATCATATTTGATAAACAACTTGCATCCAGGTTATATGAAGAAATCTTGAAGACTCAACAATGAGATGACAGGGATTATCTGGTGATCCAGTGATTAAGAATTTGCCTTCCAATACAGGGGACATGGGTCCAGTCCCTGATTGGGGAACTAGGATCTCACATGCTGCAGGGCAACTAAGCCCAAGTGTCACAACAAAGACCCAGTGCGGCCAAAATTAAAAAGTGAAATAAATTTTTAAAAAGCCAATAAGACAACAAACAACCCAGCTTTTTAAAGTTGACAAAAGGTTGGAAGTGACACTTCATGAAAGAAGATATATAGTTGGCAAACAAGCACCATGAAAAAGACACTCAACATTACTAGCTATGAGAGAAATGCCTATGAAAACCACTGTGAGATACCTCTCACTACCTACCTATTAGAACGGCTAAATTAAAGAGTGTAAAAAGCGTTAGCAATACCGTGGAGCACCTGGAGGTCTCCAACAGTACTGAGGGAACGTAAAATGGACCAACCACTTTGGAAGACAGTTTGGTAGTTTTTCAGAATGTTAAACATACACTTATTGTGTGACCAAGTCATTCCATTCCAAGGTATTTATTTACCCAGAGAAATATAAGCATATATCCAAACAAACATTTATACATACATAAATGTTCATAGAACTTTGATTTGTAATAGCCAACCACTTTCCACTACATCCATGATACAAAATCTAATCCAAGTTATGTTATTTCTAGCTTTAATTATTATAATAACCCCTGCACTGGACTCAATGTTTGAGTCCCCCAAAATTCATATGTTGAAATCCTAACACCCAGTTAGTACACAGATGGTACTTAGAGGTGGGACCTTTGAAACGCAATTAGGTTGAAAGGATGGAATTCTCGTGAAGGGGATTAGTGCTCTTATAAAAAGGACCCCAGAGAGCCTTCTTTCCCTCCTGCCCTCTGAGGATACAATGAGACTGGAAGTCTAGAGATCTGAGGTCACAGCGCCAGCATGGTCAGAGTCTGATGAGAACCTTCCTCTTTCTATTGTTTATAAGCCACTCAATCCAAGGCGCTTTGTAATAGCAACAAGACATCCCATAACTGGTCTCCCTGTGGCTGCCCTGATCCCAACCCCAACAATGTATTCTCCACATAGCAGCAAGACATCTTTCCAAGCTTTGAGTCCTACAGGTATACCTACATAATCTGACCTGCTGTTCCCACCCGCTCCCACCTGTCTATCTGACGTCATCTTCTACTACTATCCTTATTTCTCACTTCCAACCATGTTATTTCCTTGCTTTTCCTCACATACATTAAGCATCCTCCCTCTTCAGAGATTTTTGCACTTGTTACCTGGAAACTCTGTTCAAATATCCACAGTGATGATTTCCTTACTTCCTACAGGTCTATTTTCAAATGCCATCTTCTAACTGGATACTGCATTGGATAAACTTACATAAAATAGCTGGCTCTTCACTACTACCCCCATTCCTCTATCCTTTCTTTGTGGTACTCCTCATCATCCACCATGTTGTATATTTACTTACTTACTTGTCCCTATTTTCTCACCACCACTAGAATATAAGCTCCATGAGAGCATGGACTTTGTTCACTTCAGTATTCTTCAACAACTGGAACAGTACCTGGCAATTGGGCATGCAATAAATTCTTATTGATTGGGTGCATAAATATCATAATCACATTATCTTTAATCTTATTCTTGACATCTATAAATTGGTAAAGGTTTCTGACCTAATAGAAGCAATTGAAGTGAGAACTTTTACATTCAATTTACTTTGTTCCATATGTTATGGGCTATTTTTTTTTTAAGTGACTTGTCATCATCCATTCTTTCCTTCCCTCATTGCTATCACATTAGTCCATTTAATTTCAAATGTAAACAATACTCCCTGATCATACATCCAGAGTATTAGACTTTTTTCTCTACTTCATTTCTCAAGGTTTGTACTAGCTGACGAGGGGAAGAAGGATAAGGCCTAGTGCTAAAATGTATGGTTGACATTTTCCTACTGGTTTGGGAAGGAATCAGTAATTTTAAAAAGTAGAGAAAAAGAGGAAACAAAAGAAAAATGATTTTTCCTGGCAGCACTATTTCTTAACCCTGGTTTTTCGGTTACTAAGTACATAGCATTTGAGAACTGCTGCTCTTATACCGCCCCTCTACATTATCATGATGATTGACAGGCATAATTGGATCACCTGCAGTTTATTGTTAAGGATGCATAGTAGTTATCACAATGCATAACTGAATTAACAGAGCAGGAATCTGTCCAGAATGGCTGCCACTGTTGTTTAGTCTCCAGGCTCTGATTGTAGACCTCTGGTCACTCCCCACACTTAACTAGCACAATATAAGCTTCTTGCTGTGACACCGTTTTCTTACCCCGTCCTGCTGAGGTAACCTTGTTACTTACAGAAAGAAAGCTGCCTCAGGAGTGGCTGAGACTCTTTGCTGCTTACGAAAAACATTATTCTATGACCAATATGAAGAACATAAGGTAACTTGAAGAGTCAAAGAATTAAAAACAAGGATAAATCCTGAGAAAGGGTATTTGACATGCTTTCGGGATCAAAGAAGAAGAAAGTCTAAGAAATTCTAGAGGGAAGATTAGTTTGATCCTCCAGCTGGGAGTGGAGGAAAAGGAAGGAAAATGAGAATTATGAAATAGAAAAAGGACTAACATGTATGTTGTTATTTCTTTAACTTGAGATGTACAGGAATGAAATTAAATAGATACTGCTGATAAAAATGACTCAACTGGGGGGCTTCCCTGGTGGCTCAGTGGTAAAGAATCTGCCTGACAATGCAGGAGACACAGGTTCAATTCCTGATCTGGAAAGATCCCACATGCGAAGAAACAACTTGACCCAAGCTCCACAACTACTGAGCCTGTGCTCTAGAGCCTGGGAGCCACCTACTGAGGCTCCCATGCCGAGAAGCTAGGGCAATGAGAAGCCCTCACACCACAAGTAGGGAGAAGTTTTCCACTTGGCAAAACTAGAAAAAGCCTGCACACAGCAACAAAGACCCAGCACAGCCAATAAATAAATAACATTATTGTTAAAAATTATTCTACTGGTAAGCTTCACTATAGGTGGGGATGTTAATCCAGCTCATTTCCAGTCTTTTCCACCTTGGATTAACCTCACCTAGTTGCCATACACTTCTCTTCATAACCTAAATACCTAAAAATGAAAGTCTGTCTCAATTATTATTGTTCCCTGAAATGAGTCATAACACTGAATATCCCAGAACTATAAAATGGGGTGTTGGGAGCCAACAAATGCTTGCTACAGGTGACCTTAATCCTTAAAAAATGACCATTTCACACAGAATACTATAAACTACTCTTGTTCTCTTAGATTATCCTATAAGATGCATGACCTCTATCCAGAGGATCAGAAAGAAAGCTCAACACTTTTTCTCTTTGATCCTCTTCCCTCTTCCTTAATAGACTTAATGAAGACATCTGGCTGACAATGGTCATGTTGTCAAATTAGACAAGAAACAGCCAAATTTGCCTTGTCATCTGCAAAAAAAGGAAAACAAAAAAGAAGTCAGAACTATATCCACTTTATCTTGCCTTCAACCCATTCCTTGCTAATTATAAGAAGAATGAAGGATGCTGAATGGTTTTACAATTCTTTTACTATCGATGTTCCCTCCTGAAAAATGAAACTTTATTACTACTTATTATACCATAAGCAGCATGCATAAAACCAGGAGAGAAATTGCCACAGGGAAAAGTGGATAGTAAATACATGTGGCTCAAATGCTTGATCCACTGTTCAGAAAACTCTGCCTGTTAGAACGGAAGAAGAAAGTTGAATAGAAAAAAAAGGAAAGCAGGTTCCCCAAGATCTTGAAAATCAGTTCCAAGTTTCCACAAATAAGTAGATCTGCAAATGATGTATGTAAAATGCTGACCCATTCATACCTATTCCCCATGTAGCCTCTCTTGTCTTTATCCTTCATTCAGATTTATTCTTTCTCTTCTCTCCTTCTTTTCTATAACATTTCAACAGAAGCCCAACAGATAATGTCCATATAGACAAAGCCATGGTTTTTCTAGTAGTCATGTACAGATGTGAGAGTTGGACCATAAAGAAGACAGCACTGAAAAAATGATGTTTATGAATTGTGGTGCAAGAGAAGGCCCTTGGAAAGCAAGGAGCTCAAACCAGTCAATCCTAAAGGAAATCAACCCTAAACATTCATTGGAAGGATTGATGCTGAAGCTAAAGCTCTAATACTTTGGCCACCTGATGCAAGGAGCTGACTCACTGAAAAGACCCTGGTGCTGGGAAAGATTGAGGGCAAGAGGAGAAGGCAGATAGAGGATGAGATGGTTGGATGACATCACCAATTCAATGGACATGAGTTTGAGCAAACTCAGGGAGACAGTGAAAGACAGGAAAATCTGGTGTGCTGAAGCCCATGGGGTTGCAGAGTTGGACACAACTTAGCATCTGAATAACAACAACATATAATGTAAAAACAATGAAAAGACAGAGACCATCTCTTGTGCCCATTTGGGAATTACTTGTTTGTGTATACTATTCTAAGTTCTTAGAAGGCAAATACATACGTATCATCTAGAACTATTTCCTATAACAGGTAAGTACATAACTGATAATATTTGATGGTTTCATGAAGTTGTATTTAGACTCAGTTTCCCTATAGCTAATGAGCAGCTCAATTCAAAATGTTTGTTTTTTTCACAGATATTGGTCTTTATTGGCTGCAGTCTATTAAACTTTCCCTGATTTTCTTTCAAGAAACTACCTCTTCCCTATTGTATGTTGTTAAGATAATTGCATGGCTTTGGAGACCAAGGGACCCAGGTACTTTATGTGGTAAACCCAAGGGTCAGACATTTGACAACCTCAGCCAACGAAGTTTTCTCTCCTGGGATTGGGAATCTTGAGAGTGTGATGCAACAGTGAAAAAACATTATGGAGATTATTTCATTTCAGTGGCAGCTAAGGAAGTGTCTTTTGCCATGGGGTGGAGGTTGTTCTTCCTGGTCCTCTAAAGCTCTCTTTGCTTCTCTTTGGTTCCAAGCTTATCCTCACAGCCTCCTTACCTGTTATTCCTGCATACACAAACACCGTATCCATCACCATCATAGTCTTAAGTAAATTCTCTTTTAACAGCAGTCAGTTTCTATTGATCATAATTAGAGAAACTGATAGATTACCCTAGAAATAAAAGGGAACTTCAAAAAGTAATTTACAAGCTCTTTCTGATTTCAGTGAAACTACATGTGAGAGGAAAATTCAAAAGGGTGTTTCTTTGCCACGTGGAGAAACAGAACACATGACTTATTAAAAACATACTTTTTAAACTATTCTCACATTTAAATACTTTCAGGCTGTTCTGGGGAAATACGAGCCAAATTTTATGAGAAAGGGGAGCAGTTATTGATATGAGAGTGTTTCTGTGCTTCACGAAAGAGTTAGTGAGAAGGATATTCATAGATTACAAAAAAAAATAAGGGTTTTTAACTTGACTTGTTGTGAAGTCTAACACATTCTAAAATTTTTCTAGGTTAGGGAGAGTTCGAGATGAAAGCCTGAGTGGTCAGTGCAATGGTAATGGAGTGAGTGGATGTGACAAGAGGATATGTCATCAACAGCCCCAATTAATACTTATGTTGACAGGCAGCTGAGTCATGAAATGACAGTGAGCAAAGAACTGTGAATGAGTGGAGAGAAACCTATGGATGAGCAAAGATCACATAAGAAAACAAAAGATTGCACACCCTCAGACAAAATGTGATAATGGCTCCACTTGGTTAATACTAGTTATTAATTTTACTGAGAAACTTCAGTATTGATCACTAATTTTGTTAGAAATTTACCTTGAAAATCTGTCTCTAATTTTCTCAAACGTCATTGGAAAAAACTGAAAAATTGTTAATTCTGTGACATGGTGATTTACCGTAGTGCGGGCAACACAGAGCTTGCCCTGAATGGAGCACTGGAGTGTGTGTGTGTGTGTGTGTGTGTGTGTGTGTGTGTGAGGGGTCAGGATACAAGCATAAGTATATAGAAAAGCAAAGTGGGAAGAATGGAGGAAAATTCAAGCCTGAATCAAGATTCATACTGGAAAGAAATAAAAGCCAACATGAAGATTGCAAATGCTCTAAGAGGTAATAGAAAAGAAAAACGTAACAGAATACTTATATAAGAGCTCTGTGAAAGAGAAAGAAGAGCTGGAAAAAAAAACAGAACTGACTGGAGAAGGAGCAAGAGAACTACATGTACTACAGTGTACAAATAGATTCAGGAAAAATGCTGTACTTACGTCAAGAAAATTGCTGACAAAGGAAAGGCCTTTGGATTGGGTCATCCATATGTGTTTTACTACAGCATTCTTTTTTCTGATTTTTAATTAAAATAAATTAAATTTGATGAAATGCTGAAGGGCATTTAGAAGATACCGTAGATCTTTTGATGATGTTTCACCACCACATAATTATTTCAGAGAGCAGGCTGGATATATGCATGTCTATTTCAGTGGCTAGAATTACAGAGCCAGGGACTTGAAGCTCTATTAGCATCAAAATATGTGTGCTTGCAGGGGGGATAAAGGGGGGGAAAGATAGGGAGTTTGGGATGGATATGCACTCACTGCTACATTTAAAATAGACAACCAACAAGGACCTACTATATGGCACAGAGCACTCTGCTCAATTGTTAAGTAGTAGCCTGGATGGGAGGGGAGTTTGAGGGAGAATGGATACATGCACAGGTATGGCTGTGTCCCTTTGCCATCCACCTGAAACTATCAGAACATCGTTAATTGGCTACACTCCAATATAAAATAAAAAATTACCTGTGTGCTTGACTTTCAAGAATGAAACAAAAGGAGGTAAGTCCAAAGTCAATTGTAGGGGCAGATCTACAAATTACGATTTTTTAAATTATTGTACATGGCAAGAAAAGCACTTTGGAGACAAACACACTTGGGTTCAAATTTGAGCTCAGCTCAGCTCTTTTCTGGGTGTGTGACCTCAGACAGTTATTCAGTCTCTTCAAGCTTCAGTACTCTCATCTGTTTTTTGTTTTTTTTTTTTTTTAAAGACAAATGCTGTATCATCTATTTTAGTGAGGGTTGCATTGGATAGCATATAAGTACAGTCAGTGATCTGGGGAAGGGAATGGCAACCCACTCCAGTATTCTTGCCTGGAGAATCCCATAGACAGAGGAGACTGGGAGGCTACAGTCCATGGGTTGTAAAGAGTCAGACACAACTGAGCGACTTTCACTTCACAGTCAATGATATATAAAGTGTTTGATACTAGAGTTATTATTTAATACCTGGACATATGTGGTAAGATTTCAGAAGCTCCAACTTGATATTTCCCTTCTTTTCTCAAGTCTACCACCAGAAGGGAAAAATAAAAATAAAAACCTCACCGATACTCAAAAGAAAATCTGAAAACCCCTTTTTATTTTTTTTCTTTTCTTTCTTTTTTTTAATTTTTATTTATTTTTTTTTTAGATTAAATTATTTCACTAAGGATTGTGTGGACTTCTCTGATGGCTCAGTAGTAAAGAATCTGCCTGCAATGCAGGAGACATGGGTTCCATCCCTGGGTTGGAAAGATCTCCTGGAGGAAGAAATGGCAACCAACTTCAGTATTCTTGCCTTAGAAATCTGATGTACAAAGGTGCCTGGTGAGCTACAGTCCACACGACTGAGCAACTAAACACACACACACAAAGACTGTGTACTATTTAAAAACTTTTTAAATACTTTAAAAAAGATAGCATAATAGCTTCATCAGTCATTCTTACCTCAGTGTATGAACATTTATGAACTCCTCTGTGTTGAATGCATTTTAATGGAAAGTCCACGAAAGCCCTGAACCCATTTGCAGTGGTGGTGTGGATGAGAGGAAAAAGGGGAACTGGGAGTACAAAGACAAATTTTATCTTCTTTATGGTTATTTTCTAGGGACTAACTTGGAGAAGAAAGTTATGACCAACCTAGACAGCATATTTAAAAGCAGAGACATTACTTTGTCAACAAAGGTCTGTCTAGTCAAGACTATGGTTTTTCCAGTGGTCATGTATGGATGTGAGAGTTGGACTAAAAGAAAGCTGAGGGCTGAAGAATTGATGCTTTTGAACTGTGGTGTTGGAGAAGACTCTTGAGAGTCCCTTGGACTGCAAGGAGATCCAACCTGTCCATCCTAAGGGAGATCAGTCCTGGGTGTTCGTTGGTAAGACTGATTTTGAAGCTGAAACTCCAATACTTTGGCCACCTGATGGGAAGAGCTGACTCATTTGAAAAGACACTGATGCTGAAAAAGATTGAGGGCAGGAGGAGAAGGGGACGACAGAGGATGAGATGGTTGGATGGCATCACCGATTCGATGAACATGGGTTTGGGTAAACTCTGGGAGTTGGTGATAGACAGGGAGGCCTGGCGTGCTGCGATTCATGGGGTTGCAAAGAGTCAGACATGACAGAGCAAATAAACTGAACTGAACTTGGAGAGTTTAGAAGTGTTAGTGGGGGTGCTGGTGGTGAAAAGATCTGTTTGATATTTAATAGTTATGACTTCCCAGTGTACCATTAGGGTAAAATATAAAAGTCTTGATTAATATGCAGACATTCATAATGCGGGCTTCCCTGCTAGATCAGTCGGTAAAGAATCTGCCTGCAATGCAGGAGACCCCAGTTCAATTCCTAGGTCAGGAAGATCCACTGGAGATGGGATAGGCTACCCACTCCAGTATTCTTGGGCTTCCTTCCCTTGTGGCTCAGCTGGTAAAGAATCAATCTACAATGCAGTAGACCTGGGTTCGATCCCTAGGTCGGGAAGATCCCCTGGAGAAGGGAAAGGCTACCCGCTTCAGTATTCTGGCCTAGAGAAGTCCATGGGGTCGCAAAAAGTCGGACAAAACTGAGCAAGTTTCACTTTCACTCTTCATTCCTAATACATTTTTATTTATACATAGTCCTTACTCCTAGAACTCTTGGGAGTTTATTACATTACAATTCACCCTCCGCTTATCTTCACAGGTGTGTCAGTTAAGTGTGTAAGGAGGAGGTATAATTCTATTATCTTCAGGTTACAGATACAGGAAAGAGAGCAGACAGATAAAACAATTTATCTATGGTCTCACCACCCGTAAGTTGTCAAGTAAGTCATGGAACTGGCCATGTAGTAGATACCTCTCCTGTCAGGTAAGGGTACCAGAGTCCCATCCCAGCTGAGAATTGTCTTTTTCTGAACCCTCAGTGCAACAGATGGACAGATGGAAAGGTGGGGTTCAGGGAAATCAGAATGAACAGTTTAGTAGACAATGAGGCATCGAAGATATGGTTACTATAGATTTGGTGGCTGTTAGGTAAGGCGGGAGTCGAGGCTGGTCTAAAGTTCAGAGCAGCTTTCTGTTGATTAGATGAGCGTCCCTATAAAGCCCTGAGAGCCTCCCCTGCTGCCCTTCCATTACATCCTCCTTTCACCGGCTTCAGCCTGGTGTTTGTCGAGTAAGTCCCTCTGCAGCTCTGCTACGGTTGAATGGGTCCTGAATCTTAACCTTGGTGCGTCTCCAATGACCAAGCCAGGATCACCTGGCAGCCACTCTTCAAGGCACAACTTGGCACATACAGAGCTCTGGCACTGAGCCAATTCTGAGGCCAGACTTTCACTTTATCTCTACAGTTATTTTTATCTTGAAGGTCACCATTCAAATGAAAATACAGGAATACCCAACATGACTGGGCTTCCCTGATAGCTCAGTTAAAGAATCCACCTGCAATGCAGGAGACCCCTGTTATATTCCTGGGTGGGAAAGATCCACTGGAAACAGGATAGGCTACTCACTCCAGTATTCCTGGGCTTCCCTTGTGGCTCAGCTGGTAAAGAATCCACTTGCAATGAGGGAGACCTGGGTTTGATCCCTGGGTTGGGCAGATCCCCTGGAGAAGGGAAAGGCTACCCACTCCAGTTTTCTGGCCTGGAGAATTCCATGGACTGTTTATAGTCACAGAATCAGAAACGACTGAGCGACTTTCACTTTCAACATGAGTATTTTCACATAGGGATAACAAATGAGCACTCATCTGTTCTTTTTGCTTATAAAAATCTACCTTGCTTGTTTCTTGAGAAAAATGAAATGAGATGGTAGAATAATTATTAAAACTGAATGTTTAAGAATCATTAGAATCATTTATTCTGGGTAAAGTTATGAAAGATGTCTAAAGCTTTAAATCATAGTCTTTCATACTGCTTATGATTATGAACAGCTTGAGTTTAGGTCAGAAAAATGACATTCAGAAATTTGGTATGGAGGACTTGCCTGGTGATCCAGTGGTTAAGACTCCACGCTTTCAATGCAGGGGATTCGAGTTCCATTCCTGGCTGGGGAAAAAGGCTCCCACATGCTGAGAAGCACAACAGGAAAAAAATTGGAATGGCTTATATGAAAACTCCTTCCCTTGACACTTAAAGCAAACCAAAATAAAGTTCCCACCAATTTTTTCTAGTTTTTTGCTTTGGGGGGAAAATAATTGACATATATCACTGCATATGTTTAAACCATGATGGCTTGATTTACATATATTATGAAATGATTGTCACAATAGGTTTAGTTAATATCCATCTTCTCACATGGATACAAGAAAAAAAGTCACCTTGTGATGAGAACTCTTGGGAGTTCTATTACGAGTCACTCTTAACAACTTTCCTATATATCATAGGAAAACAGTGTTAACCAGAGTCATCGTGTTGTACATTACATTTCTAGTACTTATTTAATCTCTTAATTAGAAGTTTGCACTTTTTGATCACACTCCCCCAATTTCTCCTCATCCCATATTCTACTCTTTATTATTACTATTATTATTTTTTTTTAACTGCTCTTTAATGGTAGTTAAAGTTTTATAGCAAAATTAGGGGAATGGTACAGAGATTTCCCATATATGCCCTGCTCCAACACATGCATGGCCTCCCCTGTTATCAACATCCCTCACCAGAGCGGTACATTTGTTACAACTGATGAACCTACACTGGCACATCAGAAGCACCCAAAGTCCATAGTTTATATTACAGTTCACTCTTTGTGGTATTCATTCTATGGGTTTAGGCAAATGTGTAATGACAGGTAATCTTTCATTAAGGACTTCCCTGGCAGCTCAGTGGTAAAGAATCCACCTGCCAATCCAGGAGACATAGGTTCGATCCTTGGGTCTGGAAGATCCCCTAGAGAAGGAAATGGCAACTCACTCCAGCATTCTTGTCTGGAAAAAAACCCCATGGACAGACGAGCCTGGCCAGCAACAGTCCATAGGGTTGCAAAGAGCCCAACATGACTTAGCGATTCAACAACAGTCTTTCATTATGGTATCATATAGAGTATTTTCACTGCCCTAAATATCCTTTGTAATCAGCCTATTCACTTCCTCAACCCGGGCAAACACTCATTGTGGATCACTGGTTTTACTAGGTCCATAGTTTTTCCTTTTCCAGGACACCATACACTTTAAGATTGGCTTCTTTCACTTAGCAATACACATTCAAGTTTCCTCCATGTATGTTCATGGCTTGATAGCTACTTTCTTTTTAGTTCTGCATAATGCTCCCTTGTCAGGATATACCAGAGCTTTTTTATGCTTTCATCTACTGAAAGATATCTTGGTTGCTTTCAAGTTTTGGCACTCTTGAATAAAGCTTTTATAAACATTCACGTGTAGGTTTTTTTGTGGACATATTTTCCTGCTCCTTTGGGTAACAACAAGGAGTGCAATCGCTGGATCACATGATAAAAATGCTTAATTTCATAAAAGAAAACAAACAAACATGAAACTGCTTTAAAGTGCTTATACCATTTTACATTCCCACCAGCAATGAACAAGAATTTCTACTTTTCGACATATTTGTTAGCAATTGCTGTTGACAGTGCTTTGGGTTTTGGTTGTTCTAATAGCCAGGTGGCAGCTCGCTGTTTTAGTTTCCAGCTCCCTGATAACATATGATGTTAAGCATCTTGTCCTCTGCTTCTTTGCCATCCATATACCTTCTTTGGTGAGGTCTCTATTCAGGCCTTTGGCCTTTTTGAAATCTGGTTGTTTGTTTTCTTATTTTTGACTTTTAAAAGCTCTTTGTGTGTTTTGGATAATGGTCCTTTATGAGATGTGTTTGCAGGTATTTTCTCCCAGTCTGTGGCTTGTCTTCTCATTCTCTTGACAGTGCTTTTTGCAGGGAAGCATTTTTAGTTTTAATGAAGTCTAGCCTATCAATCATATTTTTAATGGATCATTCCTCTCGGTATCTAAAAAGTCATCACATACCAATGTCATCTAGTTTTTCTCCTATGTTATCATCTAGTAGTTTCATAGTTTTATGTTTTACATTTAGGTCTATGATCCATCTTGAGCTGTAACTTCCAACATAATACTGAAAAGGAGGGACAAGAGGGGACATCCCTCCCTTGTACTTGGTTTTACTGGGAAAGCTTTAAGTTTCTCACTGTTAACTATAGTGCTAGCTCGAGGGTTTTTTTCCTTTATCAAGTTGGGAAAGTTCCCATCTATCAAAAAGGAGTCTTTAATTAAAATGAGTTTTGGATTTTATCAAATGCTTTTCTGCATCTATGATAAGATCATGTGGTTTCTCTATTTTAACCTGATATTATGATGAATTACATTAATTGATTTTAACATATTGAGCCAGCCTTGCACACCTAGGATAAGTTGTACTTGGTTGTGGTTTATAAATCTTTTTATATATTGTTGGATTTGATTTGCTAATATTTTGTTTATGATTTTTACATCATTTTCATGGGAGATATGTCTGTAGTTTTCTTGCAATGTCTTTGTCTGGTTTTGGTGTTAGGATAATACTGACTTCATAGAAGGAATTATAAAGTTTTTCCTCTGTCTATATCTTCTGGAAGACATTGTAGAGAATTGGTATAATTTCTTCCTAAGATGTTTCATTGAAATCACCAGTGAACCTCTTTGGACTTGGTGTTTACTGTTTAAAAAGTAGCTAATTCAGTTCCTTTAACAGATTCAGACCTATTCAGATGGCCTATTTCTTCTTATGTGAGTTTTGGCAAATTGTATCTTTAAAAGAATTGGCCATGCACCAGCCCCAAGCATCCTGTATCCTGTATCAAACATAGACTGGCACTTCGTTTCTTACATGATAGTATACATGTTTCGGGAAGTGGAAGGGGGATTCAGGATTGGGAGCTTGTATACACCCGTGGTGGATTCATGTCAATGTATGGCAAAACCAATACAGTATTGTAAAGTAAAATAAAGTAAAAATAATTTAAAAAAAGAATTGGCCAGCTTTAACAGGTTATCAAATATGTGCACATAAAGTTCATAGTATTCCTTCATTATTCCTTATTTATCTTATTATTATTCTAATAATATCATCTCAAAATATGTACAGCAAAACTTTATCAGAATTACAAGGGTTAAGTATTCAAATCCACAATAAAAGAGTTTTTATGCAACTCTCACTAACTTACTAGAATAAGAAGACAGGAATTCAGGAAAGATATATTAGAATCAAATAACATTATGGCAAACTTGACTTTTTCAAATACACATGGATAGCCTCTCAAGAAGCCTCTCAAGAAGACATCTGAGAATAGGAAATTGAGCAAAATAATTTAAAATGAAGTAAAGCTGGACAGCTGCATGCAAATCAATTAAGTTAGAACATACCCTCATACAATATATAAAAATAAACTCAATAAGGCTTAAAGACTTAAGTATAAGATAGGACACCATAAAACTCCTAGAAGAGAACGTAGACAAAACATTCTCTGACATAAATCGTACCAATGTTTTCTTAGGCCAGTTTCCAAAGGCATTAGAAATAAAATAAAAAATAAACAGATGGAACCTAATCAAACTTATAAGCTTTTGTTTGCTTAAAATGTCACAGTAAAGGAAAACATAAACAAAATGAAAAGACAACCTACAGATTGAGAGAAAATATTTGCAAATGATATGACTGATAAGGGCTTTATCGCCAAAATATACAAATAGCTCACACAACTCAATAGCAACAACAACAACAACAAAACCAAAGAAGATATACAGATGGCCATTAGGCACATGAAAAGATATTCGTTATCACTAATTATTAAAGAAATGCACATCAAAACTACAATGAGGTACCACCTCACACCAGTCAGAATGGCCATCACTAAAATATCTATAAATAACAAATGTTAGAGGGGGTGTGGAGAAAAGGGAACCTTCCTACATGGTTGTTGGGGCTATAAATTGGTGTAGCCACTGTGGAAAGCCGTATGGAGGTTCCTTAGAAAACTAAAAATAGAGTTGCCATGTGATCCAGCAATCCTATTCCTGGTCATATATGCAGGCAAAACTATAATTTGGAAGGATGCATGCACCCTGATGTTCAAAGCAGCACTATTTATAATAGCCGAGACATGGACGCAACCCAAGTATCCGCTGACAGATGAGTGATTGAAGAAGATGCGGTAAATATGAACAGTGGAATGCCAACCAGTCACAAAAGAGGATCAAATAATGCCACTCCCAGAAACAGGGATGGATCTAGAGATTACCATACTAAGCAAAGTAAGTCAGAACGAGAAAGGCAAATGCCACACGCTGTCACTTACAGACGGAATCCAAAATATGACACGAATGAACATACCTACAAAACGGAAACAGTCTCACAGACAGGGAGAACAGATTTGTGGTCATCAAAGGGGTTGGGTGGGGGAAGGAAGGATTGGGAGTTTGGGATCAGCAGATGCAAACTATTATATACTAAATGGATAAACCACAAGTTCCTATTGTAGAGTACAGGGAACTATATTCAATATCCTGTGATAAACCATAATGGAAACAAATATGAAAAATAATATATATGTGCAACTGGATCATTTTGCTGTATGGCAGAAATGAACACAACAGTGTAATCAAATACACCACTATAAAATTTTTAAAAATAAAGAAAATGAGAATATAAAGATAAGAACAGGAATTAAGGTCTCTGTCTCGTATTCTTGTGTGTATGTGTTTGCTGTTGTTTTGTTTTCATTTGCTTTTAAAAATCCTTTAAAAATGTAAAAATTAGTCTTAGCTCACTGAGCCAAACAAAAACAGGCCATGGGTCAGATTTGGCCTGAGAGCTTCGGTTTTCTGACTCCTGCTATAGCTCATACAGACATTAAAATGATCATAAGAGGATATTCTGAAAAACTTCATGCCAATAAACTTAAAACTTCAGATAACATAGACAAAAGCACAAGCTACAAAACAAATGCAAGAATAGAAAGCCTAAATTGTTTTATAACTACTGAAGAAACTGGATGGGTAGTTTAATTCCTTCCCACAGAGAATAACCACAGGCCCAGATGGCTTTGCTGGTTAATTCTACCAAACATTTAAACAGACTTTTCTAGAGGACAGTAAACCAGGGACTACGTCCCATCATTTTTAAGGGAGCTTAATAACCTTGGTATCAAAACATGACAAGAACATCATGAGAAAGAAAAATTCCAAGCCAATGTCACTCATAACACAGATTGAAGAAAGTCCAAGTAAAATATTAACAAATCAAACTTAGCAAAATATAAAAATTTGGGTTCATTCCAGTAATACAAAATTGATTGAACAGCCAAGAATCAATCAATGTAATTTATCACATTAATGGAAAAAGAGAAAAATCGCATGGCTATCTTAACAAATGGAGAAAATACTGTGATAAAATTCACTGTTTATAATATTTTTCGCAAAAGAGGAAGAGAATGGAATTTCTCTATTTCCAAAACATTATCAACAAGAAATACACAGCAAGCATTAAGGTGAGTTGTGAAATGATAAAAGCGTTCCTACTGAGATCTGGAACAAGACAGGCATGTCTGCTATCACCATTCCATTCAACACTGAACTGAAGGTCCCAGGCAGTGCAAAGAGGGAGCATAGCTATTATAGAAAAGAGAGAGACAATTGGAAAGGAAGAAATAAAAAGCAACACTTTCTCATTATTCACAGATGACATGCGCATATGTTCACAGACATTCCAAAAAACGAATGTAAATGGGACAGCCATTTTGGAAAATAATATGGAGATTGCTACTGCTGCTGCTAAGTCGCTTCAGTTATGTCCGACTCTGTGCGACCCCCTAGACAGCAGCCCACCAGGCTCCCCCATCCCTGGGATTCTTCAGGCAAGAACACTGGAGTGGGTTGCTGTTTCCTTCTCCAATGCATGAAAGCGAAGAGTGAAAGTGAAGTCACTCAGTGTCTGACTCTTAGCGACCCCATGGACTGCAGCCCACCAGGCTCCTCCATCCATGGAATTTTCCAGGCAAGAGTACTGGAGTAGGGTGCCATTGCCTTCTCCGAATGTGGAGGTTAAACACACACAAATAGAACTACCATATCGTCTAGCAAATTCCAGTTCTGAGTGTTTATCCAAAGGAAACTAAATGATTATCTCAAAGAGACACCTGCAGAGTAGTAAGTTGAGTTCCCTGTGCTATACAGTAGGTTCTTATTAGTTATCTATTTCATCTGAAACCGTATAACATTGTATATTAATTATGAAAGTGTGTTAGTCATTCAGTCATGTCCAACTCTTTGCGACCCCATGAACTATAGCTAGTTAGGCTCCTTTGTCCATGGTATTTCCCAGGGAAGACTACTAGAGAGGTTGCCGTTTCCTTCTCCAGAGGATCTTAGCCACCCAGGGATTGAACCCACATTACCTGCATTGGCAGGCACATTCTTTACAACCGAGCTATCAGGGAAGCCCAATGATTATGTTACCTAACCTAATTGTGCTAGTCATTTTACTACATATAATCATCATGAACTGTGGTGTTGGAGAAGACTCTTGAGAGTCCCTTGGACTGCAAGGAGATCCAACCAGTCCATTCTGAAGATCAGCCCTGGGATTTCTTTGGAAGGAATGATGCTAAAGCTGAAGCTCCAGTACTTTGGACACCTCATGTGAAGAGTTGACTCACTGGAAAAGACTCTGATGCTGGGAGGGATTAGGGGCAGGAGGAGAAGGGCACGACCAAGGATGAGATGGCTGGATGTCATCACGGACTCGATAGACGTGAGTCTGAGTGAACTCCAGGAGATGGTGATGGACAGGGAGGCCTGGTGTGTTGCGATTCATGGGGTCGCAAAGAGTCAGACACGACTGAGTGGCTGAACTGAACTGAACTGAACTGAACTAAATCATAAAATTGTACACCTTAAATTTACACAACACTATACATCAATTATATCTCAGTAAAGCTGGGGTGTGGAGAAGGAAACTGCAACCCACTCCAGTAATCTTGCCTAGAGAATCTTGTGGATGGAGGAGCCTGGTGGGCTGCTGTCCATAGGGTCGTGCAGAGTCGGACATGACTGATGCGACTTAGCATGCATGCACTGGAGAAGGAAATGGCAACCCACTCCAGTATTCTTGCCTGGAGAATCCCAGGGACAGAGGAGCCTAGTGGGCTGCCGTCTATGGGGTCGCACAGAGTCAGACATGACTGAATCGACTTAGTAGTAGCAGCAGCAAAGCTGGGGGGAGGGAGAAGAAACTCCATAGAATTACAGATATTTGGCACTAACAAGAGAGTTCAACAAATTGCTATATAAAATACACAAAAGCATTTCTTTTTGTATGACAGGTCGTAAGTCTCCTCCTCTGTTATCTTCTAGAGGCTTCAACTAGACACAAACGTATTTCTGTTTATCAGCAATGAACAGTCAGAAAATAAGAGTTTAGACCATTTATACAACAAAATTGAAAACATCCAATTACCGAACATCGAACCTAACATAAGATACACAGGACTGGCCGTGTTGTGAAAGAATTACTAACACCAGCGAGTTGAGGGCTCTGCTGTTTGCCTGTGAGGCAGTTCTTTCCAGATCAGCTGGGAAGTGGGAGCAGTAAAGGGAAATTTTTAAAAGATAATTCGGGAATACTGTTGACCAGGAGTGTGAATTACTTCTACTGCAGCAGAGATTGTTGAGCAGTAACAGTCCTGGGGCTGTGGATCTGAAGCAGTGGCAGGAAAAATGGGGACCTTGGACCTGGACCAAGTGGAAGCTCTGGAGGAGGTGGGTATGCTGGAGCCCGAGATGATTTCAAGCAATTTCTGCTCCCAGGCATCAACTGCATGCAGGAGGACATCAAAGTGCTCACCTGACAACCCAGGAATGCATGTCTGAGGACCAGGAGCAAGTGGTGGGAGGTGGACCATCTGCTGGAAACACAGGTGGAGGCCTCAGAGCAGGGCACCTTGAATTGCATTCAGTATCCCTGTGGGCAGGCTGACGACAGAGCATCCGAGTTGTGCGAGACGGCCAAGGGAAAAGCCAAGGAGATGGAGAAAGAGGCCAAGATGTCAATGGAACTGGTCTGGCACAAGGAGGAAAGCGAATTGCCCAGAAGGAGGGTCACAGGTTCACAGGTGAGGGACTCTGGTCAACTGGTCAGATTAGGCTAACACCTCAAGGAAACTGACACAGCTTATTATTTTCTCTATTTTGTTTTTGTATGTTTTTCACCCCCATGTAACAGCCTCCCTTAGGGTCAGTGGTGGGTGACCTCCTTAGAGGTTTAGATTGTCAAATACATTTGGTTCTTAAAAAATTACTCTTGTTTGACAAATACTCTAATAAGGGATATGAGGCTTAATAAATAGCTGTTTCAGTGGTCAGATTTATTTTGTTACTTTGTTGTGTTTTTTAAATGTTGGGCACCGACCAACAGTAGCTTTCACCCATGTGACCAGATTGTTTTAAGTGTATGTTGATGTTTATGTGTATGTACTTGGTTTATTGCTGCTTTTATGGAATTTGAAGAGAAGATTCTAGAAAATATATTAAAATTCAGTGGACTAGCTTTGTTCCAAAATGGCAACCAATGGAAAGGCAATGAACTAAGAACAGTGAGGGCACCCTTAAAGAAATCCATGGTGCAAGAAGCTACTCTACAAGACACTGATAGTTTCCCTCATGTGGCTATAACAAAGACAAGAGCATATTAATGGAAGGACAGACAAGATAATGGCATAAAATCAAGACTGTGCATTTATAGATTACTGAATGACTAAGATAACACTTCTGAACCTTAGGAAAAGCGAAACTTTACAATCAATGTTGTTGAGCACATTGGTTATACCCATTGAAGGCTGCTGGGGATGGAAACAGGGGGAAATGGACTTGAATTCAATTACATACCATTCAGGAAAAAAAAAAAAAATGAAACAGCTCCAGATGGATTGTAGATTTAAATGTGAAATACAGAACTCTGAAGCTTTTAGAAGATAAGATAGATGAATATATTCATGATCTAGGGTAGGAAAAAACTTTATAAACAAGACACCAAAAGTATCATCACAAAGGAAAGATTGATAAATTTTGCTCCTTCAAGTTCATTAAGACACCAGTAAGGAAGTACAAAGTAAGCCACAGAGTGAGAGACAAAGTATTTTGAATCACCTAAACAATTCTTCAAATCAACAACAATAATAATAAAATCTGGGACTTCTCTGGTGATCCATTAGTTAAGACTCTGTGCTTCCAATGCAGAGGGCACAGGTTTGATCCCGGGTCAGGAAACTAAGATCCCAAGTGCCATATGGTATTGTCAAAAAAAAAAAAATTTTTTTTAAATAATAATAATAATAAATTCTGGCAACCAAAAGGAAGATGGGGGAGAGATTTGAACAGCCACTTCACAAAATATGATAGTCAACAGCCAGTGAACATATGAGCATATGAGTTGAATAACTCTTCCTTGATAGCTCAGACGGTAAAGTGTCTGCCTGCAATGTAGGAGACCCGGGTTCGAACCCTGGGTTGGAAAGATCCCCTGGAGAAGGAAATGGCAACCCACTCCAGTACTCTTGCCTGGAAAGTCCCACGGATAGAGGAGCCTTGTGGTCTACAGTCCATGGGGTCGCAAACAGTTGGACACAACTGAGCAGCTTCGCTTTCGCTAATGTAAAGTCAGTGGAAATGTAAACAAACACTAAGTGAGATAATACTACTGTGACAAGAAATATTATATTTGGCCTCTGCCCTTAGGTCCTGACACAGAACTCCTAAAACCCTTGTAATTTCCTGAATGACAGGAATAACAGGAGCATTTTTGTTATAATATTTGGTCTAAGTCTCTGGTTCCTGACATAAGCATTTCTGAGATGCTTGCAATCTCCAGAGTGATAGGCATTTTTCATCACAAGCTAATGAGATGTCTGGTAACCGGGATCCCTGGATAGTTTCATGATGAGGGCTAATTCCCAGAAAAATAAAGGCATAATTAGAAACTTAGAAATTTCAGCCCCACGTCCACCAACATCCAGGAAGGCGTGAGAGACTAGAGTTGCATTAATCAACAATGGCTATTCATTTAGTCAACCACGCCTATGTATTGATAGTAAACTTCCATAAAAACCCTGAAGAGCAGAGTGCGGGTCATCGAACAAATGGAGGTGCTGAGAAGTTGGCACAACCAGAGAATACACGGAAGGTTCACACCCCTTTCCCCCACCTTGCACTATGTACCTCTTCATCTGGCTGTTTAACGCACTTTTATAACATTATTTTCATTGGAAAAGACCCTGATGCTGGAAAGATTGAGGGCAAGACAAGAAGGGGGCAGCAGAAGATGAGATGGTTGGATAACATCACCAATTCAATGGACACGAGTTTGAGCAAACTCCAGGAGATAGTGAAGGACAGGGAAGCCTGGTGTGCTAGAGTCCATGGGTTCTCAAAGAGCTGGACATGACTGAGTAACTGAACAACAACAATACAATAACATTCTTTAAAATGAACTGGTGACAATACAGTGTTTGCCTAGGTTCTGTGAACCATCATAGCAAATTTTCCAAACCTCATATTAAAGGGGTTAAGAGAACCCCCAATTTTTAATAGAGTAAGACAGAAGTGTGGGTAACCTGAAACCTTCTGTTAATACTCGCAATTAGCATCTGAGGTAGGGGCAGTGTTGTGGGACTGAGCCTTCAAGCTGTAGGGTCTATACTAACTCCAGGCAGCGGGTCAGAATTGAATTAAATCATGTAACATCCCGCGGATGCCAACAGAGGATTCGAGAATTTCTTGGTTTGAAAAGCCCACACATTTGGGGTCAGAAGAGTTGTGTGGAGAGTGAATTCTCCTTTGACTACAAAACCCATCAAAATGGCTAAAATTTAAAAGACTGATAATACCAGTCATTGAGGCAAGTGGCGAGCCGCAGGAACTCTTATTCACTGCTGCTTGGCAAGTATATCAGTACAACCTCCTTAGAAAAGAGATAGGAACTAGCAGCAGAGTTGAATACAAGCACACCCTAGGACCCAGCATTTCCACTCCTAGGAAGAGAGAGAAGAGAGCTGTGCACACATGTGCACCAAGAGACAGTAGAAGAATGCTCTTAATGGTATTATTCTTATCTCAAATTGGAAATACCCAAACGCACATTATGAGTAGAATAGATAAATAGGAGACACTATTTTGGGAAAGATCCCCAGTGTTCTTATTTGCTGCAAATAATAAATGTTTTTTTTTTCCTGGGAAAAAAAAGGAGTAAAATAGATAAATAAATTTTAGATATATACAATTGAAGGTTATAAAAGAGTGAAAATGAACTAACTACAGCTGTGATCAGATCCTGGGTAAATTTCACAAATATATTGAAAAAGAAGTCTGTCATGAAAGCATTTATTCTGTAGGATTCCATTTACCGTAAGATTCAAAAGAGGCAGGGCTATAGAGTTTGGGATACATTGGAACTGTAAAGCAAGTGGGAAGTGATTACCGTAATTACCAGGAGGAGGTGAAGGGGATGTGACAGGGGCTTTGGGAGCACTGGCCAGATTCTATTCCTTGATCTGAGCGGTAGTGGCAAGAAGACTTGCTTTGTGATAAATCATTAGGGCACACGTTTTTATTTCATGCCTTTCTACATATCTTTATTTCTTTTATTTTCTTCAAATTGTCTTTGGAAATTTAATCAATTTAGTGATAATGGGGATTTTTTTTAACTGAGATGTAACTGATATATAATATTGTATTAGCTTTAGGCGTACTGATAATGATCTGATACATGTATATGTTGCAAGCAAGATTTAGTCAACATCCATCATCCCACATAGCTGGGCTTCCCTGGTGGCTCAGACCAAAAGAATCTGGCTGCAGTACAGGAGACCTGAGTTGGATCTCTTGGTTGGGAAGATCCCATACTATACATTACATCCCTGGGACTTATTTATCTTAAAACTGGAAGCTTGTACCTTCGGACCACCTTTATCAATTTCACCATCCCCTACCCACCCACCCACTACCACCTCTGGCACCACCAATCTTCCTTTGTATCTACCAGTTTGCCTTTTTTCAAAAAATTCACTCACATATAAGTGAATATCATGCAGTATTTGTCTTTCCCTATCTGCTGCATTTCAGAGTTTCACAGTGGTAAAGAATCAGCCTGCCAATGCAGGAGAGGGGGATTAAATCCCTGGGTTGGGGGGATCCCCCAGAGGAGGAAATGGCAACCCACTCCAGTATTCTTGCCTGGAGAATCCCATGGACAGAGGAGCCTGGTGGGCTACAGTCCGTGTGGTCACAAAGAGTTGAACATAACTGACTGACTGACTGACTGATCTGCTGTATTTCCCTTAGCATGATGCCTTCAAGTTCTATTCATGTTGTTGCAAATAGCAGGATTGCCTTGTATGTGTTTTTAATTTTTTATATCAAAGTTTGATTGATTTATAATATTGTATTAGTTTCAGGTGTGCAGGAAAGTGACTCAGTTATATATATAAATATATTCTTGGCATTCTTTTTCAGATTCTTTTCCCTTATAGATTATTACAAAATAATGAGTATAGTTCACTGTGCTATATGGTAGGCCTTTGTTGATTTTCTGTTTTATAAATACGGTGTTGGAGAAGACTCTTGCGAGTTCCTTGGACTGCAAGGAGATCCAACCAGTCCATCCTAAAGGAGACCAGTCCTGGGTGTACATTGGCAAGGCTGATGCTAAAGCTGAAGCTCCAATGCTTTGGCCACCTCATGTGAAGAGTTAACTCATTGGAAAAGACTCTGATGCTAGGAGGGATTGGGGGCAGGAGGAGATGGGGATGACAGAGGATGAGATGGCTGGATGGCATCACCGACTCGATGCGCATGAGTTTGGGTGAAATCCAGGAGTTGGTGATGGACAAGGAGGCCTGGTTTGCTGCGATTCATGGAGTCGCAAAGAGTCAGACATGACTGAGCGACTGAACTGAATTGAACTGATATGTTAATCCTCAACTCCTAATTTATCCCTTCCCCCATTCCCTTTTGGTAACCATAAGTTTGTTTTCTGTTTTGAATGTAAGTTAATATGTATCATTTTTTTAGATTTCACATGTAAGCAATATGTTATGATATTTGTCTTTGACTTTCTTCATTTAGCTTGATAATCTCTGGTTCCATCTGTGTTGCTGCAAGTGCCATGACTCCACACTTTTTATGGCTGAGTGGTATTCCATTGTATATATATACCACATCTTCTTTATCCATTCATCTGTCAATAGAAGCTAGTTAGGTTGCTTCCATGTCTTGGCAGTTGTAAACATTGCTGCAATGCTGCTGCTGCTGCTAAGTCACTTCAGTCATGTCCGACTCTCTGCGACCCCATAGACGGCAGCCCACCAGGCTCCCCTGTCCCTGGGATTCTCCAGGCAAGAACACTGGAGTGGGTTACCATTTCCTTCTCCAATGCATGAAAGTGAAAAGTGAAAGTGAAGTCGCTCAGTCTTGCCCGACCCGCAGCAACCCCATGGACTGCAGCCTACCAGGCTCCTCCATCCATTGGATTTTCCAGGCAAGAGTACTGGAGTGGGGTGCCATTGCCTTCTCCAATTGCTGCAATAAATCCTTGTATTTCTTAAGCTCTTAATTTCAGAATTTGAAAGCTAAAGGAAAGCTTAAACATGAACCAGTGGGTAGTGTGCAATGACACTGGCTAATCACAACCAACGGCCTGTTAAATTCAGGCCTGGCCTTTGTATGGTGACTTGAACAATCCTATATGACAGCCCAACACAACAATCGTTACTGAAGCCATCATGACATTGATTTAAAGGAAAGACGTTGGAGTTTTCTTTGTTTGTTTTAAATATTACTTTTTATTTATTATTTGGCTATCTTGGGTCTTAGCTGCATCATGCGGGATCTTTCACTGCAGTACAGGGACTCTCTACTTGTGGCCCGGGCTTCAGTAGTTGCATGTGGGATCTTAGTTCCTCAATCAGGGATTAAACCCATGTCCTCCGCATTGCAAAGTGGATTCTTAGCACCTGGACCACCAGGGAAGTCCCTAAAGTTTTCTTTTTACAAGTTTTGAACTACGAGGTTGTCAGAAGCATCCGTTTTGAACTATGTGTAGCTTATATGTGTGTGTGTGTGTGTGTTTTCTTGCACTATTCCATCTATGGACCCTCTAGGACCTCCATTGGAGTGCTCTGCTTCCCATAGAACTGTCAGCGTGCACACACATTGAAAAGTCCAAGGACTCCAGTGACAAAAATCCACATCCCCGTGGAGCTGAGCGAATTATTGGTACCACAGGGCTCTCAGACCTTCCTTAACAATCTTTTAATATATTGGCTTCCACAAACCTTTCCTCCTTTGTCATTCCAATTAAGTTATTAAAATTAAAGTAGAAGCGTTTAAAGTGAAAGAGTTTTGGTAGAAGTTCATAAAGGGATCAGAAGTCTGTGCCTTAACTACTTAGCAAAATGCTTTCCCAGTTTTTCATTTGTTTGTTTTTTACCTCAAAAAGAAACCGTTCTGAAGCTTCACACACATGTTCTTGTAACTTCTTTGGTTTCCTCAATTTCCATTTTGCCAGATTAAAGTTTAACTTCTCAACGTTTTCTTTAAAAAAAAAGCTCTATTTGTATGAAGTAATTAAAATTTACATTAAAAAATTCTCTCCACTGGCCTTCATCCTCTTCTAAATGAAGCTCAATTTCTCCTTGACCAAATTCTCAAAACTGGTATCTCCAACGCATACATAGAGCAGATGAAAGCAAATGGGGATTTTCATGTGCTCAGTAAAATTGAGCTCAAAGTCACTTATTTTATGAAGAAAAGGCAACCACCCTTCTCATGCCAGCATACTGGCTGCTCAAACAAAGTTCAGTGGTCAAGCTGGGGAGAAAAGGACATATTTCTGATGCCAGATAAAACAGAATGGAAAATTCCCAGGTTAAATGCTAGAGAAATCTCTTAATGAAGATATTTTTCAGGCTGGAGCAACTTTCCTGAGGGAAATGACTTGAAGTGACATCCTCTGAGACATTTAAATTATAGTGGATAAAATACTCAAACCCACCACGAAGAAACACTCTTCGTAGAACTCATGGGAAAATTACTGGGATCTATAATAGGCATTTTCTAAGAGGAAGCTGGCCCAGGGGGCAGACCTGCTGTGGAATAAATTTTATTTTTAATGGAGTGTGGCTGTATTGTAACTCTGTTCCTTCTTTGGAGAAGAGCATGAATGCGTGGGTTAGCCAAAAATTAATAGGTTTTTATAAAGTAGTAAATTTCTTCACCAAACCTTCCTAATAATGTGAGTTTTTCCTCAAGTACTCCATGCCTCAATATTCATTTTCTTTTAACTATTTTTTTTTAATGTTATGTACCCCTTAGGACTTCCAACCCCCTTTCTCTAACAAATCAGCACGTAAAAGAGAAGAAAAGTTCAGAACTCACACAGCTTTCAGTGTTAAATCTTTAAATTTAACTTCACGTTTTTTGAGTAAAATGAATTTAATGGTGATCCCCTGTGCTAAGCCTTTCCCACCGCAGGACTGACCCAGCACAACCCTAATTAAGCATAAAGTGTCCCACAGTGAGAAAACCACTTGTTTGGAATCAGCCTTTGTAAGTTAAAAAAAAAGCAACAACAAAATAAACAACAACAAAAAATTCTGCCTCTAAAGAGCCTTCATTGGAAAGTACAATTGCCAGATGCTGTAAGCCTATTGATTTTTCCTCATTGTTGAGATGGAGAAAGTAAACAGAATTGCATATTTACTCATTTCCTTTTCTGATACCTTTGCTCTAGGAGCTCCACTCTTCTGTCCCACACAGATAGGAGGCTGCTATTTCCAGAGCTGGTCCGTGGAGATGACGGATGAATGATCAGACAAAAATTCTGATCAATGCTCTATAATTAGGAGTTTGCCTCTACTTTATGAGTTTGTTTTTAAGTCCACAGTTTTGACCCCACAACCTTCTCTCCCCTTGGTAATTGCTGAAGTCTGACAGCCACTGTGTTTGCTGCCTGTAACATATGGCTAATTGAATCTGAGCTGGGGAAAAAATGACCAGATTCCTAATTCCGCAGATCTGAAGACTGGATAAAGAGAAAACAAGAAAAATGCTGCTGAGCCAGAAAACATCATGATACACAGTAGTTGTAGCAGGATGTAAGTATTCCCCCAAAATGCCTGAAGATCACTTCTTTATGGTGTGATCTTTCTGTCTTTTAATCACAGAAAGCAGACAAAGATTAGACAGAGTTTACTTTGATCTGTATGGTTTTTGCAAGTCTGGACACTGGACCTGATATGTAGTTTTCTCCCGAAATTCATGTAATCTTACACTGGGACACTTTATATTTCTAATAAGGTAAAGGCTGGATTTTCATTTTGTAGGTTCTTCCCCATCTCCACCATTCCTATAATGAAGATACATGTATGTGGATGGGCAATGTCACCTGCCATATCAATAAACAAAGGATGTTGTGACCATCAAGTCCCCCACGACAATGTACACCCTGAGGAGATTCAGGATAGATAAAAATGGGATACTGGCCCTAGATAGTTAATGCAAAACAAAGGAATAATTTCAATGAGCCTGACTCTTGCATCTTCCCATACACAGAAAAATGCTAAGTCCATTAATTTGAGATGTTTGCTTTTCCTTTAATTAGAAAAAAATCTTCTGATGCTCAACTACTAGGTTTGTTTTTGCAAAACTCCTATGTATCCCGACCCCTCCTTTACTCTTCCAAGCAGTGCCTCAGAGGTATCTGAGAGGCTTCCTCACAGACTTAAGTCCTCAGCAAGTCCACCAAATAAAGTATAATTCTCAGCTTTTAGACTATGCTGTTTCTCAGTTGCTACACATATTTTTTAAATGTGTGCTTTGATTTTAAATGAATTTTTCTATAGCAGTTAACATAATGGTAACATACTTTTTATTGCCTCTCCTGGAGTTGGGGAAAGCAGTAAATGAAACAAACCAAGAATATTCATTCATCAAATATTTTTGCTGAATATGTAACCAATAGTACAAGGCACAGTACTACGTATCAAGAGGGTATACAGATAAGACAGTTTTTCTTTTTTTTTTTTTTTCTTACCTTGTAGAGGTAAACAAGATGAACAGAAGTAAAACCTGAGACAGCTTGTAGAATGTGCATAAGAAAATGTTGTTTGTTTAATGTCCCTCACTAGACTGTAAATGCTATGAATGAGATCTAGCATAGAGATTGCACAGGGGGTGTTCAATAAAATCAACTGTAAAATAGTATAGGAAAGATTGAATATAATATAGTTATATTTGGACTTCCCAGGTGTCACTAGTGGTAAAGAACCCACCTGCCAATGCAGGAGACATAAGAGATGCAGGTTTGATCCCTGGGTTGGGAAGATCCCCTGGAGAAGGAAATGGCAACCCACTCCAGTATTCTTGCTTGGAGAATCCCATCACCAGAGAAGCCTGGCAGGTTACAGTCCATAGGATTGCAAAGAGTCAGACACCACTGAAGTGACTTAGCACACAAAAATAGTTATACTTGGATATAGAAAGGAGTCATTTCTGATTGTGGGATTCTAGAGAGGCTTTTGTAAGGAAGTAAATTTTTGTTTTAAGTCTTAAATGAAGGAATAAGTTTGTTTGTTTGTTTGTTTGTTTGTTTTGCTACACTGGGTCTTCATTGTGGTATGAGGGCTTCTCTAGTTGTGATGCATGGGAGCTTCTCTAGTCGTAGCACATGGGGTTGGTTGCCCCACAGCACGTGAGATTTTTGTTCCCCGACCAGGAATTAAACTTGAATCCCCTTCACCTGAAAGGCAGAATCTTAAGCATTGTACCACTAGGGAATTATACGCTGGAAAAATTTTATAGTTCTGTGATGGGAGTTACTCTACCAAGATGGCTCAAGCATAGGAAAACAAACACGCAGGATATATTTGGATAGTATAACAGATCTAGTTTGTTTGAGAAAGTCATATGATACTTCACAGGTTGCAACATGTCATAAATTTTTAAAAGATACATGAAAAAGAGTTGTGTGAGATAAACCTAGAAAGGTATATTGGGAACAGATCTTGGATGCCCTTGATTAGAGGCTAACGATCATGATAAAGAGCAGTGTTCCATCAATGTCTGTGGGATAATTCAAATCTTAGCCATTTATTCAGGAAATGTTTTCTCCTCCAAAATCTCTCAAGAGCTCATGTACTGAAATTAGCATGCTGCTAAGTCGCTTCAGTCATGTCTGACTCTGCGTGACCCCATAGACAGCAGCCCACAAGGGCCCCCCATCCCTGGGATTCTCCAGGCAAGAACACTGGAGTGGGTTGCCATTTCCTTCTCCAATGCATGAAAGTGAAAACTTAAAATGAAGTCGCTCAGCCATGTCCAACTCAGCGACCCCATGGACTGCAGCCTACCAGGCTCTTCCGTCCATGGGATTTTCCAGGCAAGAGTACTGGAGTGGGGTGCCATTGCCTTCTCCAGAAATTAGCATATTATGGTGGAAAAGATAAAGTATGGTTTTCCTTGTAATTCATTTTCAGAATGAAAGATAGTAGAGATACCACTGAGAATAAACTCCATTGAGAATAAAGGTGCGTTAGAAACCGCCGTCCTTCCACCTTTTTCTTAGCAGCTTGCCAGCTATAACTAAAAATAATTCAGAAAGTTAATTCAAGGAATGTTATCTATGGTGTCTTTACTGTTAACAATCATATTTTTGTTGTAAGAATTTATAACAAGAAATTAAATATCTGATGTGAAAGCTTGGTAGTGATGGACTTCCCCAGTGGCTCAGTGGTGGGGAATATATATAAAGAATCCATCTGCCGACTCAGGAGAAGTGGGTTTGCTCCCTGGGTTGGGAAGATCACCAGGAGGAGAAAGTGGCAACCCACTCCAGTATTTTTGCCTGGAAAAGCCAATGGGCAGAGGAGCCTGGCGGGCTGCAGTCCATGGGGTTGCAAAAAGTCGAAGAGTTACTGAACACAGCCTCAGAAGTGCTGAGTGAGAATACAAATGGTTCCTTTGTAATTTTGTGGCAAACTCACCCAATTGTTTACACTAACAACTGTTCTTCCATAATAGTATATTAACATCATAAAATCTACGATTTTTCACAGGAAACATGGCCACCTGGAGACTTTCAAAAATAAAGTGTAAATTTTCATCTTCCCTTCCTCGTATAATTATGTGAATAATTTCTGACCAACAAATGTAAGCCAAAAAATTGTGTGCAACCTCTGGAAAGACAGGAGATGGGATTTTCTTCATCCCATTTCCCGTCTTGCTGTCTGGAATATGAATTTGATGGCTGAAGCAGTTTGGTTAGCATCTTGGACCAGGAAGTGACCTAGAAACAGTAATAGATCTGGAGAGAAGGCACTGGGCTCCAGATTATGAAGATACCATGTTGCTTTGGATTGCTTTCCTGTGAACTTCATTTACAGGTACAAAAAAATTCTATATTGTTATCTAGCAATTTGTAATCTACTATTATCTAGCAGTTTCTATCACTTAAAATTGAATCTGGGGACTACCCTGATGGTCCAGTGATTAGGAATCCACCTTGTAATGAAAGCGATACAGGTTCCATCCCGGGTCCAGGAAGATCCTCCATGTCTCAGAGCAACTAAGCCCATGCTCCACAACGCTGAAGCCAGAGTGCCTAGAGCCCGTGCTCCACAACGAGAGAAACCACTGCAATAAGAAGCCAGTGCACCGCAACAGAGTAGCCCCCACTTGCCGCAACTAGAGAAAGCCTGTGCACAGCAACGAAGACCCAGTGCAGCCATGTGTATATATATATGGAGTGGGTTGCCATTCTCTTGTCCAGGGGATCTTCCTGATCCAGGGATTGAACTCGGGTCACCTGCATTGCAGGCAGATTTTTTACTGTTTGAGCCACCAGGGAAGCCCGTGTACATATGTAAATATTTTAAATTTAAAAAACTAAATCTGAACTGGAGTAATTTAAAATTTGAGACATAATAGAAAGTAATATATAAAGCATCTTATTAATAAGAATAATCATCTTATTAATAATATATAAAACATCTTATTAATAAGCAACTAAGCATCAACGTTAGTTGCTCAGTTGTGTCCAACTCTTTGCGACCCTATGGACTGTCGCCTGCCAGGCTCCTCTGTCCATGGGGTTCTTCAGTCAAGAATACTGGAGTGGGTTGCCATTCCCTTCTCCAGGGGATTTTTCTGACCCAGGGATTGAACCGAGGTCTCCTGCATTTTAGATGGATTATTTACCATCTGAGCCGTTAGGGAAGCCCATAAAGCAACTTATAGTAAATTCTAAGGAAACATTCACCCTTCCCCTTTCCATCTGAGGCATATGCTTTCATAGCCCATTGATGTTGGATTTCACTATGTGAGTTGCTTTGGCCAATAAGATTCATAAAGGCTTGACCTGTGCCTGTGTGGTTGGGCTTGCCCCCTTGCACTCCTCACTGCCCTGGGACAAATTTCCACTGGACAGTCATTACCCCTTTGACCCCAGTCTTAAAATGAATACTCATGTAAGAGACCTAAGCCCAACCCTCAGCTAAAGCTTGGAGCAGCTGAACTCCAGATGACACCAAACGGGTAAACAAGAAATAAATGCTTGCTATTTTATGCCCCCTGAGTTTTGTGATTGTCACCCAGCATTAATGGACTAATGCACATCTTCTCCTGCTCAAATATGTCAGGATTTTCTGCATTAAGAATTGCACTCTGGTACCCCAAAATCATCATTACAATTCATTAGACCAGCAGATTACCAGCCTTTTATTACCAGTAAAGTGACTTAAAGAGATGAATATTTAATTCATATTTACACTATAGACACCCCCCCATATAATTAAATTCAGAATTGAGTTCGATGGGATGGCAAGTTCTTTCTATGCCCATTGGCTTTTACAACTGTGACAGTTTCAAATAGAACTCACAGACCAGGTTTATCTGGAAATGTGACAGTTTAGTAACCAACTGCCTTTGCTGTGACCACCAGAGCATTTGAAGGGTTCCTATTGTATTTATAAACTTGGAAACTGAAATCGCCTCACACCATTCATTTTCTGATTTCTCTCATTCTTAGCAACTGACACAACAATCATTCTCAGTGAGGACATTAATAACTACTTTACTACAGTTGATGACAATAAGAAAAGTACAAATTATTGCAAGATAGGTAATTCATTTCAAGACAGCTTATTTAGTTTTATTATCCATCTATAAAACTTTCCAGCCCCCAGAATCCAATGTGGTCTTTTTTTCTCTTTGGGAGGCTATGTGCTCAGATATCTGAGGAAACTGTCCAATCCTGATCTTCTTAAATAAAATTTTTCTTTATTTGTTCAACTCTCCTCTTTCTCCTGACCACCATCGCTGAATAGATGTGGACATTTTTTTTTCCATCCAGAATCTCAATTTACCAACAGCGACTCCAGAAACTTGACTGTGAACCCATAGGGCTAACAGTTTTTCCACAAACTTCCCTATGAGCTCATCCTTTGTTATCTATATGCTTGGCTTCTTTGGGTTTTCCTGCAGTCCTTGACTTTTCACTCATATAATAAATTGGTTAGTGCTTCTTCTCTCATTTCTTCCTTCCCTTTTCAATTATAAATCTCTTGTTAGAATACTACTTATGGAGTTGTTCAGCTGTGTCTGACTCTTTGTGACCCCATGGACTGCAGCGTGCCAGGTTTCTCTGTCCTTCACTTCCTCCCAGAGTTTGCTCAAATTCAGGTCCATGGAGTCTGGAATTTACTGATTGAACCCATTTGGGGGATTTGTTTGTTTATTTGTTTTTCAATTGAAGTATATTTACTTTACAATGCTGTGTTAGTTTCAAGTGTACAGCAAAGTGAATCAGATATGATTCAGATATACATATGTATTCTTTTTCAGAATCTTTTCTATCTTTTCCCTTGTAGGTTATTACAAGATATTGAGTATAATTCCCTGTGCTAAATAGTAGTTCTTTGCTGCTTACCTATATTATATTAATATATAATAGTGTGTATATGTTAATCCCCAACTCCTAATTTATTTCCCTCCCACCCTTCTCTATCTCCTTTGGTGACCATAAGTTTGTTTTCCATGTTTGTGAGTTTATTTCTGTTCTGTGAGTAAGTTCCTTTGCATCACTTTTTTTAATTCCACATATAAATGATATTATATATTTGTCTTTGTCTGACACCACCCTTATGGCAGAAAGTGAAGAGGAACTCAAAAGCCTCTTGATGAAAGTAAAAGAGGAGAGTGAAAAAGTTGGCTTAAAGCTCAACATTCAGAAAACGAAGATCATGGCATCTGGTCCCATCACTTCTTGGCAAATAGATGGGGAAACAGTGAAAACAGTGGCTGACTTTATTTTGGGGGGCTCCAAAATCACTGCAGATGGTGATTGCAGCCATGAAATTAAAAGACGCTTACTCCTTGGAAGAAAAGTTATGACCAACCTAGATAGCATATTCAAAAGCAGAGACATTACTTTGCTGACTAAGGTCCGTCTAGTCAAGACTATGGTTTTTCCAGTAGTCATGTATGGATGTGAGAGTTGGACTGTGAAGAAGGCTGAGCACCAAAGAATTGATGCTTTTGAACTGTGGTGTTGGAGAAGACTCTTGAGAGTCCCTTGGACTGCAAGGAGATCCAACCAGTCCATTCTGAAGGAGATCAACCCTGGGATTTCTTTGGAAGGAATGATGCTAAAGCTGAAACTCCAGTACTTTGGCCACCTCATGTGAGGAGTTGACTCATTGGAAAAGACTCTGATGCTGGGAGGGATTGGGGGCAGGAGGAGAAGGCGATGACAGAGGATGAGATGGCTGGATGGCATCACTGACTTGATGGCTGTGAGTCTGAGTGAACTCCGGGAGTTGGTGATGGACAGGGAGGCCTGGCGTGCTGTGATTCATGGGGTCGCAAAGAGTCGGACAGGACTGAGCGACTGAACTGAACTGAACTGACTTACTTCACTTTATATGTTATTCTACTGATTCATTCCTGTTGCCCCACATGGCGTGCTTTCAGTCTTTTTGGAAACAGAGTGGTATTCCATTGTATACACCACATCTTCTTTACCCATTCATCTGTTATTGGATGTCCTCCATGTTGCTTCCATGTCTTGGCTATTGTAGACATTGGGTGCATGTGTCTTTTCAAATTATATGTGCAGGAGTGGGGTTGCTGGATCATATGGTAGCTCTATTTTTAGTTTTTTGAGGAATCACCATACTGTTCCCTATAATGGCAGCACCAATTTACATTTCCATCAACAATGTAAGAGAAACCCATTTGGGTTTTTTTTTTTTTATTTTTTAAAATTATTAAGTATGATAACACATGTACAGGAGACTTGGAAAATACAGAACAAGGTTACATATAGTTCTATATATTACAATTATTTTTAAGTAAATTAAGATCTTTAGTTGAAGCTTCAATATCAAACTCTCAAAAATTGATAGAATGAATATATGGAGAAGTAGAAAGATATAGTAGACCTGAAAGCACTGTAAATCAATTCAACATAATTAAGATTTATAGCATTTTCACACAACAGTAGGATACAAATTCTTTTCAAGTTCCCATAGATTGTAAACTAGGAGACATTGGAACATATCCAGGGACATAAAACAGGTACAAAAATTTCATGGTCTAAAGATACTGAAATCATAGAGTCTGTTCTCTTATCACTATGGAACCCTTTTTTTTTTGTAGCAATTGCTTTCTATTATGTCATGTTCCCTTGCCACAACCCCACTGCTCATTATCGTTGATAAAATTGTCCTTTTTAGCTCCTGTGCATACGAAAACATATAAAATCAAAGAGTGAGTCTTCTTGGATTTTGTGTTTCAATAGCCATAGTTTTACCACGAATGTATAGGACCATAGTGGCATATTTAAATGTTTGAGCCATCTGTGCACAAAGTACTGCTATTAAGTTGTTTGGACCTAACTGTTTAATGAATGGAACTGTTAAGACTCATTTGCTCATTGCTTATATTTTGTTTGTTTGTTTGTTTAGGCACACAGGTGCCATGAAAAAAACTATCAACACACTATGGACACCATAAACCTAGGAAGGTAGGGAACTTCTCCAGACTAGCAAGGACTCATGGCATAGGAACAATTTAGGAGAAGACATAAAGAGTAGCAGCAAGCCCCTGACTATTATAGGTCTCCTTGGTACGGGGAGGTGGGGTAATCAGGACCCAGCACTCTTGTCCTAGAATCAAACTGCTGTGAGGTAGCAGGACTCCCAGATAACTTTCTGGAATCTTAGAGGAAAGGAAACATGAGCCCTATTTTATAACTAGTCCTCTAAGTATTGGCAAGAGAGGGTCTTCCCAGCCTCCACAGAGTTTTACAAATGCCAGCATGATCTGGAGTAGTAATATGATTTTCAAAAGCCCTGCAAAGCTGGGAATGCCTGAGACCAATGCCAGAACTGAAGGCCTCTTCCAGACAGAAATGAACAATGCATGCATGATGAGATATGAGGACAGGATGGGCCACTGCGGTGTCTCAGAGATGCGTGTGTCATCAAACGTCCTCTTTAGCCCTAAGGGCTTAGACCTAAGTAAGTTCTTCTGGTCTTAAATGCAACCTAAGTAAAAGGGAAATAAAAGTATAGGGAAACTGACCTTTAACCACCATTAAGTTTCTACCATTCTAGAGGAATGAGTGTTCAAAGAGAAATTAAATTTGAAAAATAGGGGTATATTTCTTACATACTTTGACCTGTGCACTGAGATTTATAACATGTACATAAGCACATAAAATGGAAGTGATTTCACCACTATTAAGGCAGGTGCTATTTTCAAGACACTCTGTTTTGTTTTGTTTTGTTTTGTTTTGTTTAAAGAAAAATATCCTATCCAAGCACCAAGAAGAATTTTTCAATACCCCTGACCAAGTGAAATTGTGACTCAAATCAAAATCCACTCGAAATCCACCATTGCCCACTGTGACACATTTTATAAATATTAGAACTAGAAAGAGATACCATTTCTCCAGTGGTTTCAAACAATTTTAAGTTCAGAAAATATTTCCCAGGTATAATATTTTAAAAAGAAAATAGACCCCCAAGAGATAAAGGGGGTATTATACTAGCAAAATTTTATTTTTATCTCAAATTTATAATAAGTTTTTATTTAAAAGAACAACCAATGAAAATTGCAAAGCAGTTTTGCAAATGTCAAGATATTGAAAACTAAAGGTTACTGGTGTTAACTGTAGTCTTAAATCAGACTTGTGACCCCCATGGACGGTAGCCAGGAAGATTCCTTTGTCCATGAGGTTTTTCCTCAGGCAAAAGTACTGGAGTGGGTAGCCATTCACTTCTCCAGGGGATTTCCCGACCCAGGGATCAGACCTGACCCAGGAATCAAACCCAGGTCTCCTGCATTGCAGGCAGATTCTTTCCTGTCTGAGCTACCAGGGAAGCCCCTTAAATCTGACATGTGGTCTTAAATCAGACAAGATGTTCTAATTTCTTTCTATATTTTGCATTCTCCATTTCTGTTGCTCAAGATAAATAGGTGTAAGTGATCATAACTTTCTAATAGTTTATCTTGTTATCAGATTATTCTTCAATATTCTAATAATCTATTGCATGTAATAAACCATCCTAAAATGCAGTGGCTTCATTGCAATTTAAGAATTTAGGCAGAACTCAGATGGTTGGTTCTTCTGCTCCATGTGGTTTCAACTGAGATCATTCTTCAGTGGTACTTAGTTGAAAGATGACCTCTTCTGTAGTGATCAAAATTATTTCACTCACACATCTGATTCCTTTGGTGGACACAGCTGATAGGAGGGCTCAGTTGAGCCCTTACACCTCCCTGCAAGCTCAGGACCTCTCCATGTGGCACTCCAGCTAGGTCATCAGATTTCTTTTATGGTAGCTCAGGGATCCAAAAGTGAGAGTTCCAAGAGGCTTGGGCAGAAGTTGCAAGTCTTCTTGTGAGCTCACTTCAGAATTTTAAAGCATTCTTTTCAATACATTCTATTGAACAAACAAGTCGCTAAGGCCTGCCCAGGTTCAAGGGGAGAGAAGAATAGACTCTCAATGGAGGAATGGCATATGCATTTAAAAAGCTGAAGGAATGGATGGTGGCCCTTTTAGAAACAAGCTACCACATTCAGGAAACACCAATCCAGACATTTAAATTAAGAACAAAGTTTTAATATCTATTAACTAATAATGTGTGTGAAAGTTGCTCATTCATGTCCAACTCTTTGCACCGCCCTGGACTATTCAGTCCATAGAATTCTCCAAGCCAGAATGCTAGAAGGGGTAGCCTTTCCCTTCTCCAGGGGATCTTCCTGACCCAGGGATTGAACTCACGTCTCCTGCATTGCAGGCAAATTCTTTACCAACAACTGAGCTATCAAGGAAGCCCTAATAAGTAACAGTATCTACAAACATTTCTTAATTGATAAATGTTCACTGTCGAGAGAATCAGTGAATGGATTCTTCAGAATGTTATTGGTGGAAAAATAATTTTCAAACATATACTGTTAAATTATGACATGTTCAATGGTATCTTTTAAAACTTTTTAAAAAAAGGTACTAGGACAATTTTGAGATTTGTAAAATAATCAGATTGTGTTATTTTGTATATCAAGTCTTTTCATTTCTTTACTGACACTTTAATCTGTGGCTGCAATTCATGGGGATCTTGAATCACCAAATAAACATGAGCTTGTTTACATTCTATGACTTACTACCCATATCGATGCAAATAATCCTAAAAAAACCTGCAGTTGAAAATTTAAGAGTTGATGAAATTAGTGTGGCACTATCTAGGGCTTCCCTGGTAGCTCAGCTGGTGAATCCACCTGCAATGCAGGAGACCCCAGTTCGATTCCTGGGTCAGGAAGATCCCCTAGAGAAGGGATAGGATACCCACTCCAATATTCTTGGGCTTCCCTCATGGCTCATGCCTGCAGTGAGGGAGACCTGGGTTTGATCTGTGGATTGGGAAGATCCCCTGGAGGAGGGCATGGCAACCCACTCCAGCATACTTGCCTGGAGAATCCCCATAGACAGAGGAGCCTGGCAGGTTACAGTCCACGGGGTTGCAAAGAGTTGGACATGACTGAGCGACTAAGCAGAGCACATGGCACTATCTAACACTGCATACAAAGATGCTAGAATCCTCTAAATAGCTAGCGTTTCTTTTAAATAACATGTGATGACTAAGTACATTTTGGCAATAAATTTTCTCTGAGCCACCAATCCCTTGGTGCTTTTTTCCCCAACACTGCTCTTACATACTCACTGAAAACATTGCTACATTAGTAATATTCAATATTTGAAAACTGATTTTAACTCTTACTATTTCTTTCTGGTTCCTACGAATCATGTGTTTGACACAGCCTTAAATCATCTTCTCCTATGCATGCCAGACATATGATAAATCAAGCAAACATGAAAAATTCATAGTATTTGCAGCACTGCCAGTTGAACTGTAAAGAATTTGTATCATCTCAGGTTACCTTCAGTAGGTACATTCTGAAATCCTTTCTGGAATATCTTATCAGATAATGTCACAGATCTGCTCCCATATTTGTTACTATATTGCATCAGTTATTTGTTGCTATGTAACAAACCACTCCAGAGATCAGTGTCTTAAAAAAATATATTGTTTTCCACAATTCTATAAATTAACTGGTTGGCTCTTCAGCTAGTCATGCCTGTGTTCACTCCTGTGGTGGTATTGATAAGATGACTTGCCTCGGGCCAGAGTGTCCAAGATGGTCCCACTCATGTCTTGGGCCTTGGTTCTGGCTATTAGCTAGAGCACTCTTTCTGTGTGGTTTCTCAGCAGTCAGTCGCTAGACTTCTTGACGAGATGACCAGAGCATTCTAAGAGGGAGAGACGAGTGCTCCAAGGCTTTGGAGGTCTAGCCTCTGCACAGTATAACCTCAGTTCAGTTCAGTTCAGTTCAGTCACTCAGCCGTGTCTGACTCTTTGCAACCCCATGAATTGCAGCACACCAGGCCTCCCTGTCCATCACCAACTCCTGGAGTTCACTCATACTCACGTCCATCAAGTCGGTGATGCCATCCAGTCATCTCATCCTTCTCCTCCTGCCCCCAATCCCTCCCAGCATCAGAGTCTTTCCCAGTGAGTCAACTCTTCACATGAGGTGGCCAAAGTATTGGAGTTTCAGCTTTAGCATCAGTCCTTCCAAAGAACACCCAGGACTGATCTCCTTTAGAATGGACTGGTTGGACCTCCTTGCAGTCCAAGGGACTCTCAAGAGTCTTCTCCAACACCACAGTTTAAAAGCATCAATTCGTCGGCTCTCAGCTTTCTTCACAGTCCAACTCTCACATCTCTACATGACTACTGGAAAAACCATAGCCTTGACTAGATGGACCTTTGTTGGCAAAGTAGTGTCTCTGCTTTTGAATATGCTGTCTAGGTTGGCCATAACTTTCCTTCCAAGGAGTAAGTGTCCTTTAATTTCATGGCTGCAATCACCATCTGCAGTGATTTTGGAGCCCAGAAAAATAAAGTCTGACACTGTTTCCACTGTTTCCCCATCTAGCTAGTCAAAGGACTTCCCTGGTGCTCCAGTCGTTAAGAATCCAGCTTCCAATGCAGGGGACGAGAGTTTGATCCCTGACGGAGGAACTAAGATCCTACACGCCCCAGGGGAACAGAGCCCACAGGCCACAACTAGAGAAAGCCCACTCACTGCAATGAAGATCCAGCACAGCCAAAATAGAAAGCAAGTCAACAGGCAAGTTTAGATTCAAGGAGTCAAAAAATAGATTCCACCTCTGAAAGGATCTTGAATCCTTATGTTTACTTCACAAAATTGCACTTCAAAATGATGATGTAATTTGATTGTTTGAACATAAAAGTATCTTTCAAAACTTCACTATGTATCTTGCAAATCTTCATATTGAAGCTCCGGGCATTCATATTATCCCAGAGGCAACTCTCAGTGATAAATAATGGTAAGAAAAAAAATATAGTGTTTTCAGATATTATCCCAGAGGCAAGTCTTGGTGATAAATAATGGTAAAAAAAAAAAATAGTGTTTTCAGATTTTTTTTTAACTGATTCTTCAATCTGTAGCTATAGTTCATTGAGAGCCTGAATGGCCAAATAGATATAAACTTGTATCACAGTGACTTTGAAGAGAATACTCTGCATATCACTTTCATTTTGTATACTGCTGTCAGTCTGGTCAATAAAACTGTAAGAAGCATTCAGTTCCTAACAGTATGACTCGTTTTATTCTTAGCCTAATCAATACTGCATATCTATCCTAAAATGTGAGCCTAGTCAATATGATCATTTATCACATTTGCTTTTCAAATGTCCTACTTTTAACCAGCAACCTGTTTCTAGTTGCAGAAGAATTATTCCACCTCACCTAAAATAAACAAACAAACAAAAACAAATCCACAAAACACTCAAAACATGTAACAACGTTAGCACTAAGATCAGATAACAAGCACCTAAAATGAAAAGTAAGCATTTAAACACACTGCCAATTGCATTCTCAAGCAAAGATATAGAAAGCAGCCACCCCGACTATCCCAATAATGCTTAGATGGTGAGTGGAAGGAGGCCAGGCAGATGTATGTGCTTCTGACTTTTCTTTCTTTCTTTTTGGACACACTAAGCAGCACGTGGGACCCTAGTTCCCCGGCTAGGGATTGAACCTGTGCCCCCTGCAGTGGAAGTTCAGAGTCTTAGCCACTGGACTGCCATGAAAGTCCTTAAGCTGTCATTTCTTTGACACCCATCTTTGTATTCACGTGTATAGTTGTATTTGAGAACACCTGGGCCTGAATTTGCAGGAAATTTGCGGAATTTCCTAGAAAGTTGTTATCTGTCTTGGTCAAGGACACATTCTCATGGCAGTCAAATATAAGCACAGGGATCCTTATACCAAGATTGACCTCAAAAAAGAGTTTGATACAACAGTGTGGGAAGGTGCTAACTGCTCGGTCATGTCTGACTCTATGCAATCCCATGGATTATCTCCCCTGTCCATGGGATTCTCCAGGCAAGAATACTGGAGTGGGTTGCCATTCCCTTCTCCAGAAGATCTTCCCAACCCAGGGATAGAACCCGGGTATTGCAGGCAGATTCTTTACCCTCTAAGCCACCAGGGAAGCCCATAACAATGTGTAAGTGGTCTCAAATACATTAAAATTAGGGACTTAACAACCTTCAGTTTGTACCAACTGACTTTTTAATAGTCAAAAATTACCTTTTAAAGGCTTCCCTAACAGCTCACTGGGTAAAGAATCTGTCTGCAATGCAGACCAGTGGTCAATCCCTGGGTTGGGAAGATCCTTTGGAGAATGGAACGGCTACCCACTTCAGTATTCTGGCCTGGAGAATTCCATGGACTGTACAGTCCATGGGTCACAGTCAGATAGGACTGAGTGACTTTCACTTCAAAGTGAAACTTGAGTCATATTTCTTAGAATGCCTGTAGCAATATGAAAACCATTGATTTGGTTTAAAAGTATTTTCATAATACACATAAAACACAGCCCAAAGAAGTTAAGAATCTTGCTCACAGATAAAGGAAGTAGGGCAAAAATCCAGGTCAAGAGACTCCCAGTCCACCATCTTACTACACTACTGGCCATTAGCTCTGATTTTTATCTGATGTTGGTTCTTCCATGTGCTTTGACCTCAGATATTTAAAGAAGTTTGGAAAGAGAAGTTTTGTTCAGATCACACAAAAACACCATAATTCATATTTCCAAGAACTAAAAATGACATTGAAAAATCATTCTTCCTATCAAGTTTGTGTAGATGTGTATAATGTAATATATCACAAAGAAGAAGCATTTAATGATCCCCTTAGGCCATGACAAAATAAATCCTCTTTTTAGCTTCCATTCACTTTAAGTTCTTAAATTAAATAAGTCAGGGTGAAGAGCTCCAGCTAACATAAACTGTTGGAGTCTATTATTATTTTTAAGGCTTGAATCTTCACCAAATTGTTTATTGATTTAATTGCTCAGATACAATACCATCTTCATAGGATAGAAATCTACTCTGACAAATTTTCCAAAAAGAAAATAATCTACTTCCTCAAAATTATAGAATTTTTAATTTCCTGGTCACTCCTTGAACATTTTTTGCCAACATCTGAAGAAAAGACAATACCTAGTCTTGAGAAGATTTTAGGAAACTAGGTACTATAAATTCCTTCAGTATTTCTGGAGGACAATTTGGCAATAACTATTAAAAACTACTTTAAAATTGTGTAGTCCCTTTGAGCAATTTTACTTCTAGCAATTTAACTTAAAGCAATAATCTCCCTATGTTTGTAAATTTTCCTATAAATATGTTAATCATAGTTTTTTTATATCATCAAATTAGCAATCACCTAAACTCCAAGAATATAAAATTGATTAAATATATATGGAAATGCAAAATAATACAAAACTGGTTAATTGCTCAAATAAATATATATGATGTTATGTCCATATATGGTGTTATGTCCACAGATGAACCAGTAGTCAACAATGACTGAGATCTTAGTACGTGGAATGATGCAAATCTGGGTTCAAGTCTCATCCTACCAGTGTGACAGTGAGAAAGTTATTTAAATTTTCTAAAGCTCAGCTTCCTCAGTTGAAATAGCCTTGCAGAGTTCTTATGAAGATTAAATAAGTGTTTAAGGTATATCTAACTGTAGTATACAGTGAGTGCTCAGGAGATCATAGCAACTAATATTATTATTGGTTTAGTGAATTGTTTGGGAGTCATGAAACATCATTTTATAGAAGAACCTTTAATCAACTGAGACTAGGGGTTATAAAACAGTATATATGTATTATGATGCCAAATTCATTTTTGCACTGAAAAAAGTCCTCTTGTAAGATAATCACCAAAATATTAAAAATTGCTACCTCTGAATAACCAAATACTGGATGAATTTAATTTTCTTCTCTTATATGTAATCCAATATTTATTTTCTACAATAAAATTTTTAAATTTTATATTCAAGGAGGAAAAAAAGCCACTATTTTGAAACCTTTTATATCATCTTACTACTTAAACTGCACACTGAGTTTTCTCATTTCCATTTTTACAAGAGGAGAAAACTAACCTCAGGCTAGGCAAGTCCCTGCTTGGGTTGAGACTGCTCCCTATCACCCCTGGAGGGATCCTCCAACCTCACTGTAACACAAGTTACAGAGTTTTGTGGGTTTTTTTTTTTTTTTTTACTTTTTATTATTGTTTGATTCTATAGCCAGGCAAGTTGTTTTGACACTCAGAAACCTAATATTTTAGTAACTTGACAAAAGTTGAGTAGCCAAATAATTTCCAGGGGCAAAAGGCAGGGTTTTATTCTGCTTTCTCCACAATTTTTTCTACTTTATTAATAAATGCATGTTGCTTGCCCACGATTGTGGTGAGGAGATGAGATGGTGAACCTTGGAAATAAATAAGAAATAGTTCTTACCATCAAAGAGTTCATACTTTTAAAGAAATAACATTTGTATTGCAATATACAAAGCACTTTGCATGTGTGTACGTGTGTGTGTGCATGTGCACACGTGTGCTTAATTGTCCAGTCGTGTCCAACTTTCTGCAGTCCCGTCGACAGTAGCCCACCAGACTCCTCTGTCCATTGAATTCTTCGGGCAGGAATACTGGAGTGAGTTGCCATTTCCTACTGCAGGGGATCTTCCCAACCCAGGGATCAAACCTGTGTCTCTTATGTCTCCTGCTTTGGCAGGTGATTCTTTATCACCAGCGCCATCGGGGAAGCCTTTGCACGTATGCATTTGTTTAATTCTCAAAGCAACACTGGAGGGGATAGGATTGTATTATAGTGATGATCAATTTATGGTTTAAGACATAAAGAGACAAACAAGTAACTTAACTCAATGACTGGTGAGCCTGGGCTAGATCCTAGATCTCCTTATTTCAAGTCTGCTGTTCTCTCCTCTAAACCAAAATGTAAAACAGAAGCAGAAGTGTAACAAATTCAGTAAAAACTTTACAAATGGCCCACATCAAAAAAAAAAAAAAAATCCTTAAAATCGACACATAATGTGAAGTAGAAGCTATATTATATTCCAAAGAAAAGAAAGATTTTAAGAAAATATAACAAAAATTTCCAAGCTTATCTTTAAAAAATTTTTAAAAACACTACAAAGAAAGAAAGAGATTAAAAGACTTTTCAGAATTTCGGATCGGAAAGGATGAAGGCCTGAACTGAGTCAGTGATGGCAGAAATAGTGAGGGATGGACGAAGGCAAGAACGTCTGAAAATTAAAACAGGTTGAATTGGTGAATGAGTGATGTAGAGAGAAAGAAAAAAGGAGTTGTTCTAGATGATTCCAACATCTTTGCTGTGGGTTACTGTAAGACTTTTAGTGTTACCAGCTGAAGGAAATAATAGCTGAAAATGCAGAGCTTAGGTTTCAACAAGTGTAGTTATGGATTGCCCGTGGGGTCTTTGGGTAAAGATGGCCATTAGAATATACATTGCCAAGGATTGGAGCAGACATGGGCAGATAGAATAGCAGAAATCAGTTCTGATATAGCCACTTAGGGAAGTTCTAGGAGAGTGAGAGTGAGAAGACCACCGGGTTTTGGAGGCCACCAGCATTTACTGGTAAAAAGACAAGAGTCACTGATGGAAAGAGAGGATGGTAAAGAAATGGACTTCCCTGGTGGCTCAGATGGTAAAGAATCAGCCTGCAGTGCAGGAGACCTGGGTTCGATCCCTGCATCAAGAACATCCCCAGGAGAAGGAAACGGCAACCTGCTTCAGTATTCTGGCCTGGAACATTCCATGGACAGAGGAGCCTGGCGAGCTACAGTCCGTAGGGTCACGAAGAGTCGGACATGCCTGAGCGACTAACACACACAAAGGAATGGAAGGAAAATTGAGAGACGAAAGGTGTCAAGAAGAAAAGCTTTTTCATCAGTGTGGAATGCGGTAGAAGACCCAGTAAGATAAAGACAGAAAAGCATGCTAGGTTTTTGCGCTTAAGAGGTCATTGGCAACCCAGAAAAATGGCTTCAGAAAGTAAAATGGTTTGCCAGGAGCTGGGAGGAGGAGGAAATGAGCAATTGTTGTTCAATGTGTATAGTTTCAGTCCTGCAAGATGAAAAATTTCTACAGGGACTTCCCTGATGGTCCAGCGGTTGAGAATCTGCCTTCTAATTCAGGGGACTCGAAGAAGGGGACGACCGAGGATGAGATGGCTGGATGGCATCACTGACTTGATGAACGTGTGTCTGAGTGAACTCCGGGAGTTGGTGATGGACAGGGAGGTGTGGCGTGCTGCGATTCATGGGATCACAAAGAGTCGGACACGACTGAGCGACTGAACCGAACTGAACTGAAGTTCGATCCTTGGTTAGGAGCCAAGATCCCACATGCTTAGGGGCAACTAAGCCCGGGCGTTGCGACTAGAGAGGTCCACAGTGCCACAGCTACTAAGGCCACACACACTAGAGACTGCGTGCTGCAACTAGAGAAGCCTGCATGCCGCAATGAAAAGCCAGTATGGCCAAAATAAAAATTAAAGAAAAAAAGAGCTCACTTAATAAATATGAAAAATTCTAGGTACTAATAATCTTTTTTTAAGTAGAAAAAAATTCTAGAGATCTGCTGTACAACAATGGGCATATACTTAATAATCCTGTATCATACACTTGAAACTGTGTCAGAGGGTAGCTTTTGTGTTATATGTTTTTTACAATTAAAAAAAGAAAAGACATTCATACAAGAGCTAAAGAGTCAAACAATAAGAAAACAACATTTCGAAAAAGAAAAATAGCTTCAAGTCCTTTGAGTGCATGTGAAGTCACTTCAGTCATGTCTGGACTCTATGTGACCCCTGTGGACTGTAGCCCACCAGGCTCCTCTGTCCACGGAATTCTCCAGGCAAGAATACTGCTTCCCTACCCAGGGATTGAACCCATGCCTCCTGTGGCTCTTGCATTGTAGGCAAATTCTTTACCACTGAGCCAGTAGGGAAGCCTAGTGGTAGAAGCCAGATTGAAGTGGACTGAGGGAACACAAAAGAGAATTGAAGACGTGGACCGAAAATGGATAGGACTTTTTGGAGAAGGATCCATATGAAGTGATGGCGAGACTGAGTGGCAGATGGAGGGCGGATGGCCTGTCAGTCCCTGGATTTTGCTGTGAGCATTTTCTTATGGGTGAGATAATCTACTTTTTCATACAATTTAAACCCAAGATGGAGAAGGCAATGGCACCCACTCCAGCACTCTTGCCTGGCAAATCCCATGGACGGAGGAGCCTGGTAGGCTGCACTCCATGGGGTCCCTAAGAGTCAGGCACGATTGACCGACTTCGCTTTCAATTTTCACTTTTCACTTCTATGCATTGAAGAAGGAAATGGCAACCCACTCCAGTGTTCCTGCCTGGAGAATCCCAGGGACTGGGGAGCCTGGTGGGCTGCTGTCTATGGGGTCGCACAGAGTCAGACACGACTGAAGCGACTTAGCAGCAGCAGTAGCAGCAAACCCAAGATATACAAATTAGCTCTGAGAGCAACAGTAGCTTCCTATTTGTCCCTAATGATGATACATGGAGCTTTTTGAATTGCTTTCAGCACATGCTTGAGTTGCTCCACTTACTGTCTTAGCCCTCTTTGTTAACCTGTTTGTCATCTATTTCATGTGCCCTACCCAAACAGTTGACACCTGATCTTCATGGCCCAGATAGCTAAGGAGTGATACATTCCAGGGCTCTCTTTTCCAGATGAAGTTTTCTGATTTGTCAAGTGATATTAATGATATTCCTGGGTAGTTACCTTAGTAATGGTATGCCATTCTTTTGGCTCTTTTATGAATATCGATCTTTATTCAAAAGAAGATTTGAGGGCCCTATGGGATTTTTTTTTACTTGGATAAAAAGTTGTAAATCATATACTGATACTGTGTTGTTTTTGAACTACATTCCTTGTGGTATTTATAGGTAGTTCTTTGGAGTTAAACATAATGTAAGAGAACAAAATTGGGCAATTTGCAGAGACATGGATGAACCTGGAGACTGTCATACAAAGTAAGTCAGAAAAAGAAAAACAAATGTTGTATAATATTGCTTATATGTGGAATCTAGAAAAATTATACAGATGGACTTATTTGCAAAATAGAAATAGAAACACAGATGCAGAGAACTGACATATGGATACCACGGTTGGGGGGAAGAGGGTGGGATGAACTGGGAGATTAGGATTGACACATATACACTCCTCTGTATAAAATAGGAAACCAAAGAGAACGTATTGTATAGCACAGGGAACTCTACTCAATGCTTTGTGGTAATCTAAATGGGAAGGAAATACAAAAAAGAGGGGATATGTATACACATAGCTTATTCACTTTGCTGTACAGCAAAAACTAACACAACATTGTGAAGCAACTATATTCTAATAAAAATAAAGTGAACAAAAAAGTGATATCAGTTATATGTCAATTATAAAAATTAGTTTTTATGATACATGTGTGAGAGTACAAACAAAAGTAGGAAAATATTCCCTAAAGTTTTTAGAGTAGAAATTACTTTATAGGATTTGCTATATAAATCACTCAGTTAATTCGAACATACATTCAAACATTTACTGAGTGTCAAATGCCCACCATAGGTATGCACAATGTTTTATGGAAGTAAAGAGGAATTAAATACCTAACTTTGCCCAGGAATGTCACAGAGGTATTGGAGATGAGAGTGTTTGATCTGAGATTGCAGGGTGAATGGGAGTTTGCCAGATAGACTACTTGGCCAAGGGCATTCTTTAATGAGCAAGCAGCTTTGTGCAAGATGAATCAGAATAGTTCAACCAAAAGAAGAGGAAGCAGGGAGTAAAATTAGAAGGCTATTGCAGTTATTAGTTCGAGGGAGATAGGACTACCGTGCTTTATGACAGGTTCTGTGCCAGAAGCTGAACAGGTTAAAATCATGTAGTCTCTGATCTTTAAAAAAAATATATATATATATATATAGATATAGATATAGATATATACACACACACACACACACATATGCATTTTTACAACTTTATTTGTTGCAGTACCAAAGCTTTCTCCAGCTGCAACGACCAGTGGCTACTCTCTAGTGATGGTGAATGGGCCTCTTGTTATGTGGCTTCTCTTGTGGAGCACAGGCCCTAGAGTGAAGGCTCAGTAGTTGTAGTGCATGGGCTTAGTTGCCCAGCAGCAAGTGGAATCCTCTAGGACCAGGGATTGAACCTGTGTCCCCTGCATTGGCAGGCAGAGACTTAACCACTGGGCCACCAGGAAAGTCGTAGCCTCTGATCTTAAGAAGCTCAGTGTCTGGGGGGTGGATGACATGTAAACACTTCTATAAAAGGCCACACAAAAGAGAGAAAAACAGGGACAAGTAGGTGTGATGGGAGAAACAATCTTCTCCTTTGATATGTGCTGTTGAGCTGAATCATGTCCTTCCCACAATTCATATGGTAACATCTGACACGCCCAATACCTCAGTGTGTGGGCTTCCCAGGTGGCGCTAGTGGTAAAGAACCCAGCTGCCAATGCAAGAGATCTAAGAGACAGGCTCAATCTCTGAATCCGGAAGATCCTCTGAAGAAGGAAATGGCAACTCGCTCCAGTATCCTTGCCTGGAGAATTCCATGGACAGAGGAGCCTGGCAGGCTTCAGTCCACGGAGTCACAAAGAGCTGGACATGACTTAGTGACTAAACAACCACCACAAACCAAGGAATGTCAAAGATTGCCAGAAAACCACCAGGAGCTGGGGGAGAGGCTTGGAACAAACTCTTCCTGACAGACCTCAGAAGGAACCAACCCTGATAACAGCTTGATCTCAAATTTCTACCCTCCAAAACTAAGACAATAAATTTCTGCTGTTTAAACCACTTAGTTTATAGTAGTTGGTATGGCACTCCTCTGCTCTGCTGGGTCACTCAGTCGTGTCCAGCTCTTTGCAATCCCACGGACTGTAGCCCACCAGGCTCTTCTCCTCTGTCCATGGAATTCTCCAGCAAGAATACTGGAGTGGGTTGCCATGCCCTTCTCTAGGGGATCTTCCCAACCCCGGGACTGAAACTAGGTCTCCCACATTGTAGGCAGATTCTTTATAGTCTGAGCTGTAAGTATACACCTAGCAAACCAGTAAATGGCTTCATTTTGTCAAGTCAGCCCAAATCCATACAAGGTACTAAGAGTGCACCTAAGAAGTCAGTGAGGGGTCCTCAAACCAGAATATTCTACCAGGTACCCTAAAGTTTAAGAAAACACCATGACCACGCCAAACCGAATATTTTCCATCTTAGAGAGCTAGGCGGAAAATCAATAAAAAGTCACTTTCCTAATATCTGCTTCAAGAATCCTTTTCTTCCATGTCATAGATCCATTCATAAAATCTTTCACTTGTAATAACTCACTTGACTCTTTCTACTTTTATTCTAATTTTAAGTCATTTATTTTTCATCTGTAGACCCAGCCCCACTCCAGCTCTGAAATTAAAGATATTCCTAGTCAGAGGATATTTAATAATAGTAGGCTAATCATCTACTCATCTTGGAAAATGGCTAAGCATTGTTCTAGTCAATAGGCTCTCTTTTTGTTCTTTATGACCAATCCCAGTTTTGGGGCCTGTCCCCAAAGACCAGGTCACGTTAGGCTTCTTTGGCAGCTCTAAGTCTCCCTGACTAAGACTGTTTCGTGACTTTCTGGGTGGTTCATTCTATAGCTGGCACCTCCCCTGATTGTCTGTTCCAACTTGGTGTATCTAGCCATTTTCTGGATCCCTCTTTGCTCTGGCCTGTCTAGCCACTTACTAAGTAAGCTTTGACCTAGTTTTCTTTCTACTAAACAGTGAACATTTTATTTCCTAGTTTAAAAAAATACAGCTTACCAGTTATCTATCTGAACCTACTGGATATCACAGGGTTATTGTTGTTTAGACGCTAAGTTGTGTCTGACTCTTCTGCAACTCCATGGACTGTAGCCTGCCAGGCTCCTCTGTCCATGGAATTTCCCAGGCAAGAATACTGAAGTGGGTGGATATTCTCTTCTCGAAGAGATCTTCCCAACTGAGGGATTGAACCCATGTCTTCTGCACTGGCGGGCGGATTCTTTACCACTGAACCACCTGGGAAGCCGAGGGAACTCTACTGGATACTATGTAAAGACCTATATGGGAAAGGGATCTTTAAAAAGTGTGGATATATGTATATGTATAACTGATTCACTATGCTGTACACTAACACAACATTGTAAATCAACTATACCCCAATACAATTTAAAAAGAAAATACAACTTACTCTTGATCATTTGACATGTTGCTAGTTGCTCAGTTGTGTCTGACTCTTTGTGACACCATGCATTATAGCCTGCCAGGCTTCTCTGTCCAAGGGATTCTCCAGGCAAGAACACTGGAGTGGATTTCCATTCGCTTCTCCAGGGGGTCTTTCAAACCTAGAGATCAAACCTGGGTCTCCTTATTTGGCATAGCTGTCAGTTAAGTTATGCAATGATAACAAACAACTCCAAATCTCAACAGCTTAAAACAACCAAGGTTTATTTTCTTTCTTTTGCTGTATGTCCATTAAAAGTCAGTTGACAGGGTGGGATGGGAGGTTGTCTGCTCTGCCTTCTGTCGTACTTTCTGCTTTCCCTATTCTGGGATCGAGGTCTACATGTAGGCACCATCTGGAATATAGCCAAGAGTTACTGTGATCGAAAGACAGCTGCCTACTTTGGGATGTAAATGCTTCAAACTAGAAGTGACTTGCATCACTTCCACAAAACTCATTGACTGGAAGGTTCAGTATTTGATTAGCCAGGAAGAAGTGAATGAGTGAGTGAAAGTCACTCAGTCATGTCTGACTCTTTGCGACCCCATGGACTATACAGCCCATGGAATTCTCCAGGCCAGAATACTGGAGTGGGTAGCCTTTCCCTTCTTCAGGGGATCGTCTCAACCCAGGAATCGAACCAGGCTCTTCTGCATCACAGGAAGATTCTTTACCAACTGAGCTATCAGGGAAGCCAGAAAGGAGAGGAGAACCGAATATTGGTAAGTGGCACCAAGGACTATCACCCTTGACACTGATTATTTTACTTGCGTGTTACCTGGATCCCTTTCTTCTGGTTCACAGACATCCAAATAAAAATAACATAACAGCCGCATACTGAAAGCATGATTTGACAGATATTCTAAGAATAAATATTCTGTAATCAACATAAAACCTGTCGAGAAATAAGTTTACTTCTTGGATATTCCCTGGTGGCTCAGTCGGTGAAGAATCTGCCTGCAATGCAGGAGACCTGTGTTCGATTTCTGGGTTGGGGAAGATCCTCTGGAGAAGGAAATGGCAACCCTCTCCAGTATTCTTGCCTGGAGAATTCCAATGATGGAATCTGGCAGGCTACAGTCCATGGGATCACACAGAGTTGAACATTACTGAAAAACTAATGTTTTCACTCTCATTTGGATATTCATTTAATGTTTATTACCATATCAGAATCTCTATATTTTAAATGTTTAATTTTACTCAGAGTTTCCCCAATTTATTTAACCCTAATTTTTTTTTTTTTTTTTTAGTAAAACACCATCAGTTTGAAAAAACACTCAGGTCAAAACTATATTATCTCTTTTAATTTCATTGCAATCCTATAGAATGAGAAATATGGTATTATAATCATTTTTTTGTTTATTGTTTTTTTAAAAGATATCGTAAGGAAGAAGAATAAAATTGTTAGTTTTGATAACCTATAATTTCAATCATAAAACATTTATTTCTCACAGATACTTCAGAGTTTGTAGTGACCATGTTTTTAGAAAAGTCAAAAATGTTAAACTGCATACTAAATGAATTACCACAACATCAAATATTCGTTCAAATTGCCAATAGTTTTCTAAATATAGTTCTTTGTAAAAGTGTTATCATTGGAAGTGAAAACTTTCAATGGGTTTCAAAGTTGGAAATTTTCTTTCTTTTTTTTGCCTTTCCTTTATAATCTTACTTTAATCCTAAAATCAACATAAAGAATAGCTTTTTAGAAGAACATATTATAAGTTAGTTGCATTTAGTCCATATGTTTTTCTATTATTAGGCATAATTATTTATTGCAAATGACTGTGACTTCACTTAAGATAAAGTCTTCCATCTGGATAGAAAAATCTTTATTCTTGAAAATGAAAATAATAACAAGCTTTAAATGCTCTACCATAATTTTTTTGCAAGTCAAAGAAAAAAGCTGTCTTTTTAAATCACACGGTTATACAAAAAATCCCTTAGGCCATTCATCATGAAAAAAAAATCTAATTCAGCATTTATGTAAGATGAACACTGCCCTTAATGCCCTATTGTTTGTGGACTTTTTTCTTAAATGTGATGCTATACTTCTAAATCTTTCCTCTTTCTAAATTCCTTTTCTGTCTGTTTAGAAAAGATCAGGCCACATTTTCTTAGCAAATCACAAATTTTCACTGTTGTACATTTGTTTTTCTATATCCATTTTTCTATTCAGCGTATTATTTTCCTCTAATTATTCTTTCCGTTTCCCCAGTGAACCTTCAGCCAGTGTGCATTTAATTTTATCTCACGTTTGCTAGCCAAAGGCACATTTCCATATGCCATATTTTCACTAATTTTTTTAAAACAAGATTTCCCATTAACTTCTTCCCTCTTCACTGCTCCCACCTACATACACACACACACCATTGCCACCACCACAACTACAACAAAAACAGCAACAATAAAAACTAGATCTTCCAGGCTGAAAAGCTGCGCCACAGCCTCTGGAAGTCTAAGCAGAGCTGGAGCAGAACAAGTCCTTGTTTACCGGGAGTAGCTAGGCTGATTGGCTGCTGATGTAGAACAGACCTAACCAGTGTTTCTGGAAAAATGAAACAAAGCTTCTGTAATGAATAGAAGGCAGTGGTTACACCAGAATCTTCACGAGAAAGGTAAAAGACGGGTTCCATAGATTTATTTCTTTTTCTGGACAAGCTGCAGTGTCGAATTCCTGATGAATTACAGATTCCTGGACCAACTGAGGCTTCTCTGAATTATGAGATAGTGTGAAATGACAGAGCTAAGCTGACATTTCTGAGAAGAGCTGGTTCCCCTGCCTTCTTTCACCTCCATGAAGTGTGGCAAATTAAAACTCTTCTTGTAAGGGTCCAGCTGCGACTTTCATCATGGGATTCAGTATGAAGAAGTCCATTTGGCTCTTGAATAAAACCTTTATTGGTAATAATGGTGCTTTTTGGACGTTCCAGCTGTCTTATTCTTTTACTTTATATTTCCAATCTGTTCAAAATCCAGATAAGGAAGAAAGGCACTATTTGGTGACTTTTCACCAAGACCCCTAATTTGGATGAGCTATTAACATTGAGAAATAAAACAAAGGAAGTGGAATGAGAGGATAGAAAAAATCTATATACTCAAGAGTGGCTTTCGATGGGGTCAGAACAGGTGGCAAAGGGCTTTAGACTTTAGTGTACGGGCAGAACATTTTGACCTGAATGGTTTGCGGAGGCACCTATTAGCCAAGCTGACTGAACAGATGGGCAGATGGCTAGAGTCTGAGAGTGAGCTTTGAGTTTAGGGTCACACAGAATGGTGACTACAATTTATGGCAGCTTTATCCAGAGATGAACAGATGTTTCTAAGAGACAAAGGCTACTTGTGGGGGGGTGGAGAGGGGTGCTGCTGGGCAGAGGGCGCTCTACTTAAGTGCAGCTCCCAGCAAACACCTCTTAGACACTTGGACCACAGAGCAAAAGCCAGGGACCGCTGAACCCTACAAAAGTGTATGGGAGCCAGTGTAAACCAATGTGCCAGGCAGGTGGGTTTTAGCAAGGATAAGGGCAGCTACAGGATGCAGACTACTACAATTTACTACATTGACGCAGCTTTCCTTATGTGGCCAGGAAAACATCTAACTAAGGACAAAGAGCCTGGGTGCACAGGCCTTTGAGACATTAAGGGGTGTAACAAGTTTTGGGGTCTTTACTTTGTTTCCCAGTCAGGCCTGAACTAAATTAGACAGAGGAGTACTCTGTGTGTCCTGAGCATTAGGATGACTCTGAGTTAATGATTTGCTGCCAGGTTTAGGAACCTGCTGCTCCAGAGTCCATTCAGCACTGGGGTCGTGGCAGAAGGGAAGAGTGCAGAGTCAGATCTTAACCTCACGTGGCTTTGGCATGGGTTTAAGTCTCGGTAGGATCTCAAGCTGACTCTTGACATGGTAATTATATATGAGGGAGAAATTTCTCAGCAGACGTATTTCTTCATTCTGATGGACACAAAGGAAAAATGGAAATTAAGAAGTTTTGAGTACAGTGTATGAGAAGGAAAGACCCTTCAAATGAGACCAGGTGATGAAACTGCAAATTTCTGAATTTTGTAATGTCTTACTTGCTGATCTCAAATAGAAGGAAAAAAAAAAGGCACAACATAAAAGCAGGTTTTTTACCCTAGCCATGGTAAATGCATAATGCTAAAAGTAACTTCAGAGGGGCTTCTCCCAATTAAGATTCTGGAATGGACATTTCAGATATCTTGAACTTTTTGGATAAGAATAATGGGAGTATATCTTCTTGGCTCCAGCAGAAATCGAGAGTTAGCAGATGTGGTTGTGTTTCTTTTCTTTTTTTTTTCTTACTCCTTGGTTTATATTATCCATCTATAAAACTAAGGATAGGTTTAACTTTAAGAAAATCTGAACAACGGCAGTTGACAATTTATGCAGTAGCTGGACAGTACCTAGAACTCTAACCTGAAATATTTTAAGTACTAATGGGTTGTGCTTAGTTGCTCAGTCATGTTTGACTCTTTGCGACTCCATGGACAGTAGCCCTCCAGGCTCCTCTGTCCATGAGATTTCCCAGCAAAAATACTAGAGTGAGTTACCATTTCCTTCTCTAGAAGATCTTCCCGATGCAGGGACTGAACCTGCATCTCCTGAGTCTCCTGCATTGGCAGGCGGATTCTTTAGCACTGCACCACTCGGGGAAGACTTACAAGTGGGTTACATTCTTATAAACCCATCAAAAATGGAAATATCATAAGTCAAACGCATTTATTACACCTAACCTACCAAACTTCATAGCTTAGCCTAGTCTACATTAAATGCGCTCAAAACACATTTGCCTACAGTTGGGCAGCATCATCTAATACAAAGCCTGTTTATAATAAAACTTTGAATAGCTTATGTAACTTATTGATGACTGTACTGAAAGGGAAAAACACAATGCTGGTCTGGATGCAGAATGGTTGTAAGTTTATCAGTCGTTTAACCTCCTGACCGCCTGGCTGACTGGGAGCTGCCGTGGCTGCCACTGCTCAGGGTCATGAGAGAATGCCATACTGCATCATCAGTAGCCCCAGAAAAGGTCCAGATTCAAAGTATGACTTCTACCAAGTTCTTGTCAATTTTGCCGCAGGGTCAAGCCAAAAAAATCGAAAGCTGAGCCATAGTAGGCCTTGGACACTCTGTATCGGTATGAGAACAGTACTTTCAAAAAAGTGCTTGGAGGATCTACCTCGAGTAGAGCACAGGGAACTCCGCTCAGTGTTACGTGGCAGCCTGGATGGCAGGGGAGTTTGGAGGAGGATGGATACATGTATATGTATGGCTGAGTCCATTTGGTGTTCACCGGAAACTGTCACAACATTGTTAATTGGCTATACCCCAATACAAATTAAAAAGTTTAAAAATAAATGAATAAATAATTTTTTAAAAGGTAATTCACGATCTTGTGACATGTGCTTTTTCTATAAGTACCCTCTTCCTGTGCAGTGTAGTCTGTTTGTTTCTGATTGTAGTGTTGTTCTCCTGGCTTTCTTTCCCTGAACTTCAGTGCATATTTTAATGCCAGCACAGAGCAGTACAGTGTACACAGAGGAAACCAACTATTGTTAAAGTAAATGTAGTACGAAACAATTTTACCATCATAACACCTTTTCTTTTTTAAAGGAGGACATTAAATGCAATGTAAATGCTACAATTTTTGACAGACATCATTTTTTCAAAAGAGAGTTTTAGTTTTTTTTTTTATTTTAAATGGAGGACAGTTACTTTACAATATTCTGATGGTTTTTGCCATACCTCAACATGAATCGGCCATAGGCATACCTATGTCCTCTCCCTCCTGAGCCCCTCTCACACCTCCCTCCCCACCCTACCCCTCCAGGTTGTCACAGAGTACTGGCTTTGGGTTCCCTGCATCATACATCAAACTCCCACTGGCTATTTTACCTATGGTAGTGTATAAGTTTCAATGCTATTCTCTCCTATCATCCTACTCTCCCCTTCTCCCACTGAGTCAAAAGTCTGTTCTAATAAGGAGTTTTTTAATAAAAAGGGAATTTATTTAGTTTTATAAAATACTGCTGTTAGGGGTATTATTACACCATTATATTTCTACAGAGCCTCTCAACTAACCAGACAACACAGCTTATGCATTATCAGTTCAGTTCAGTCGCTCAGTTGTGTCCGACTCTTTGCGACCCCATGAATCGCAGCACGCCAGGCCTCCCTGTCCATCACCAACTTCTGGAGTTCACTCAGATTCACATCCATCGAGTCAGTGATGCCATTCAGCCATCTCATCCTCTGTTGTCCCCTTCTCCTCCTGCCCCCAATCCCTCCCAGCATCAAAGTCTTTTCCAATGAGTCAACTCTTTGCATGAGGTGGCCAAAGTACTGGAGCTTCAGCTTTAGCATCATTCCTTCCAAAGAAATCCCAGGGCTGATCTCCTTCAGAAGGGACTGGTTGGATCTCCTTGCAGTCCAAGGGACTCTCAAGAGTCTTCTCCAACACCACAGTTCAAAAGCATCAGTTCTTCGGTGCTCAGCCTTCTTCACAGTCCAACTCTCACATCCATACATGACCACAGGAAAAACCATAGCCTTGACTAGACGGACCTTAGTCGGCAAAGCAATGTCTCTGCTTTTGAATATGCTATCTAGGTTGATCATAACTTTTCTTCCAAGGAGTAAGCATCTTTTAATTTCATGGCTGCAGTCACCATCTGCAGTGATTTTGGAGCCAAAAAAAATAAAGTCTGACACTGTTTCTACTGTTTCCCCATCTATTTCCCATGAGTGATGGGACCAGATGCCATGATCTTCGTTTTCTGAATGTTGAGCTTTAAGCCAACTTTTTTACTCTCCTCTTTCACTTTCATCAAGAGGCTTTTTAGTTCCTCTTCACTTTCTGCCATAAGGGTGGTATCATCTGCATATCGGAGGTTATTGATATTTCTCCCTGCAATCTTGATTCCAGCTTGTGTTTCTTCCAGTCCAGTGTTTCTCATGATGTACTCTGCATATAAGTTAAATAAGCAGGGTGACAATATACAGCCTTGAAGTACTGCTTTTCCTATTCGGAACCAGTCTGTTGTTCCATGACAGCAAAGAACTCTCTATTGACTTTTTTTCAATCATTGCTACCTTTACTGTACAAGACTACCATGTCACCACGTGCAGGCTGTAGCAGAAAATCTATGATGACTACAGAAACTCTTCTAATGCCACTACTAATCCAAAACCAATGTTTTCACTGCTGATTGTTCTAGAGATGGCCCAAAACCCATCAAGCTCATCTGCACCCTAAATCTAAAATGTAACAGTTGTTGTTTCAGTCATCAAGTAGTGTCTGACTCTTTGCATCCCCATGGACTGTAGCCCACTAGGCTCCTCTGTCCATGGGTTTTCCCAGGCAAGAACACTGGGATCCCTTCTCCAGGGGATCCTCCCGACTCAGGGAAGGACCTGTGTCTCCTGCATTGTAGGCGTATTCTTTACCACTGAGCCACTTGGAAGCCCCCAAAATGTAACAGACCTAACCTCGATTTTAGGGGAAGGAATCCATTGGAAATAATTCCATTGTTCTTAGCCAAGAATAACTTTTATGTCCAAAAGGAATCCAGAGTAGGCAGAAACCAATTGTCATCCTGAATGATCATGTAAGACCTCTTCTAAGCCTGGATGCTGCTGCTGCTGCTAAGTCGCTTTAGTCGTGTCCGACTCTGTGTGAACCCATAGACGGCAGCCCACCAGGCTTCCCCGTCCCTGGGATTCTCCAGGCAAGAACACTGGAGTGGGTAGCCATTTCCTTCTCCAATGCATGAAAGTGAAAAGTGAAAGCCTGGATGGAAATACTCAAATCAAGTCTTAAACACATTACCTCTTTAGTGACTCATCTAAATTGATTCTTGTGGGCTGAAAATAATGTGACTTCTCAAGAAAAAGAAGTGGATTGTCTAAGTTAGAATTCAGGTGACTCTAAAATTCCTACTCTGGACTTCTGGACTGCATGGGCCCTCTCTTATAGTATTGCTCAACTCCTCTCCTTGCTGAAGAGTAGCAGTGAGACACCCCTCTGCTGAAATCTGACAAACAAGATGCCCAGTTGCACCCCACTGATTCTAGACACTTGTTTGGTGGAAGTATCACGGCTCTCTTGGTTCCCACACCCCAAATATGGTCTAAGAGGAGCCACCACATCCTATGTCTTCCAGACATTGTTGTCTGGGGAGGCGTGTCCTGTCTGGGAAGAGAGGTGAGGGCTTCTGCACAGGCTTTCTTTGGTCTTTCAGATATATCTTTCTATTTGTATGCAAATTAGACATCATAAGGGGAAACTTCTCAAAGGCAGGAATGTGTTTTCAAACATTTTTTGCGTTTCTCACCATGATGAGTGGATAGTAGACCTTTTATAATTTTTGTTAATGCACATTTAAGAGTCTTCTCTTTGCATGCCTATGAATTTTTTTCTATATGTCCTTAGGCAACAGTAGAGGTGTCATAGTTAGTAGAGAAGTAAAAGACTTTTCTATTTAAAGCTTTCTCTCTTTACCTTCCAAGTTATTCTGAAACTGCCTCTATAAAATAAAATTCATATTTATGGCAAGAAAAGAGAAATTTAAACATAAAATGTCTCCTCTGCCCATTGACTGCCCGTTTCCCCTACTGTGCATTGTGTATCCACTTTATGCATTAACCAGACCTTCCCCCATCAGCAGGAATACCTTCTAACCATAAACAGCAACATTTTCCCAGCATCAGTAAGACAACTCCTTAAAAGATAACGTTCCTTCTGGATCTTGTAAAGGGTCACATGACCCATCATGTTGGTGTTTATATCTGGATTATGTTAACTGTCAATAATATGTCACTTAATGTACAGTCTTTTGTTTCAAAAAACTTACATAAACTGTGTCTTGATTGCTAATGGATGGAGCAGTTCTCAGAGCTTCCTGAGATGCTCTGAGTTATAATCGTCAAATTTGGCCCAAATAAAAATTTCCAATCCTTTTTTAGATGGACTGGTTAATTTTTCTTCAACAGCTGGCATGATCTTGCTACTTTACTGCCAGATACTAGTGTATCGGTGTGACTAGATTTTCATTACATACTCTTGTAGCATGAATTCTTTAACACAACTTTCTCTAGCTTCCCAACATTACTCTTCTCTTTGGTATCTGAAGAAGAAGGATCAGAGCCTCCCTCCAAGGAATGCAGAGAGTCCAGTCCCTCCTCCAGACTTTATGAAGTCACACAGAAAGTTCTCACATGTTTCACAAATCCAACCTGAGTGTTTTGTGTCAACTCCCTCTGGGCTGCTGCTTCGGATTTCTCCACTGTTCTCGCCTGGCTGAAGCTCTCCAGGCTTCTTAACATCCCCAAAGTATAGACACAGTTTTCTCCCAAAGTGTAGAAATGGATTCCCCCTGACACATATACACATTGAATTTAGAAAAAACACAATTAACACATTTTAGGATATTTCACTAGTGCTTGAAGATGATCTAAGAGATTATAATAAAGAAAAAAAAGTAACAAAAAGAAAATAAAAGAAACAAAAAAGAAAGGAAAAGAGAAATCTGAACATTGATGTGAGATGTTCATCCTAAAGCCTTAAGTTTATTAACATGCCTCTTCACAGGAAATCTCTTGTTGGATTGTGTCTTTTGGACCCAGTCTGCTTGTGTATTTATAGAATCAACTTCATCTTCTCTGGCCAAAGTTCTGTTTTTGATCTCATTTCTTTCCCTAGTACCTTATCCCTAAACGTGGTCTCAGACTCAGCCAGAGGAAGAATAGTCAGGTCATATAATCAAAAATCTCTTTTGTGAGAGGCATATATCTCCCTAAAGAAGTCAGTAGACTTAAAGATCTATTTTTGGAAGACTTTATCAATGGGCTTCCTGAAAGGGAATGGTGGGTACTTCATTTACAAATATTCAACTGAAAGAAATATTATTTACTTAATTTACAAATATCTAACTCATGAAGTATGAGTTCTTCCAAAACAAAGGAGGATGATACCCTGGAAACAAATCCACTTTTTATCATTTATGAAGGAACTACAGGTAAGAATGCTTGGTGGTCTAAAACATTTTATTCCCTCTTCCAACCATCAGCAACTTAGAACTATCAGGATATACGGTCCTAGACTACTGCCACAATAGTATTATGAACTCTTTTTTTTTCTTAAGCCTAGTTATTTCTATATGATTTTTTCCTTTTGTATGCAGAAGAGCTTTAAAGATTTTGCAACAATACCCTCTCCTTTTCTTATATTTAAGCACTATCTTATCACAACGAAACTTATTAGATAATTCCTAAGAACCTTCATATTTGTATTCTTAGTGCACAAATGTGTTGTTTGCTTTAGGAAGTATTAAGTTAGGAAGTGAAGTGAAGTCGCTCAGTCGTGCCCGACTCTTTGCGACCCCATGGACTGTAGCCTACCAGGCTCTGAGGAGCCTCCCAGTCCATGGAATTTTCTAGGCAAGAGTACTGGAGTGGGTTGCCATTTCCTTCTCCAGTTAAGTTAGGAAGGGACTGACTTATGAACCACTTAAGAAGTAAACTTCAGAAAAGCACTTTTTATAAGGAAGAAGGGAACAGAGTATGCGGCATTTTGTGGGCAAAAGTGTCATTCGGAAAAAAAAAATCCATGAGCCACTGCTTTGAGGGAAGCTTATGCTTCACCCACTGAACTTTGTTCTATTGTGATGGGTGTGGTAGGTTTAGCTAGAGAGAAAGAAGGCTTCTGGCAGTTTCACTACCCTTATCTTGAATTCTGGTTGTTTCTGCAGTACAGGGGTAGTATTCAATTTTTGTATTTACCTTCTTTGAGTTAACTACTCCAATATCAGGAACTTCAATTTTGTAAGAGTTGAAAGAGGGGAGGAAATGGAATGAATATGTATGTATATGTGTATATATACACATACATATATATATATATATCAGATATATACATATGGTGTTTCTTGAAATATCTTCAAATGAAGGCAAAAAGGTTTGCATACTGTGTCAACAAGTTTGTCATATTTAAAATTCTGCCTAACAGTTTATATGTAATGCTAAGTTAAACAAAATTGATAGGCCTACATTTTCATAAAAAATTTGATGCCATAACATATTTTAAATTTCAGTACTAGTAGAAAAATATTAATTTTTACTGGCAAAGTTAGCTTCTTTCTTTCAGCTAAAAATTAACACTGAGGGAGCATAACCTTGGGAAATGATATGTTTTGTACTCATGTCTTTAAAACAAAACTTATGGTTCAGTTTTTACCAAAAAGCGGTAATTATACAAATGCTATATATGTACAATACTAAGTGCTTAAAATCTTAATTATAATTGCACCTGGACTTTTGCTGAATACCCAGGGACAGCAAAGACATGTTTAAACAGGTATATCAGTACATAATTAAATGACATCTGTGGCCCGTGTATTGCAATCTTATAAAGCTCCAAGTATGACTACTTTCTATTGCACAATTTTTAGAGCAGTAATTTTTTTTAATGTTGCACAAACATGATAAGGGCACAAAAGACTTATTTTTTTTCCCCCTCTGGCCACTGAACCTTCATGAGAATGTTATGAGAACTTCATGTCTTACCACACCAGCCCCAACCCTTGACTGTATTGCCCAATAAAGGCCAGATTTTCCAAATATTATGTTTTAGCTGAGCTTGCAGCAATCACAAATCAGTCATTAGGAATCACGTGCATATAGCAAGGTTTGTCTTCATAATATTTTGAACTGAATATAAGCAAGCGTATTTAAAATGGTAATATCCAAAGAATCATATCTCAAGACTTCCCTGGTTATCCAGTGGTTAAGACTCCACCTTACAATGCAGGGGCGTGGGTTCAATCCCTGGTTGCAGAAATAAGGTCCCACATGCCATAGAGTGTGGCAAAAAATAAAAAGTGAATCAGACCTCAGCAACTTGGTTTTATTTGCACACTCCATAGTGTCTGTTATTAGCAGTTAACTTGTATTGTCCCCCCACAGTCTTTCTGGGGTGAATAAGTCATTCTCTAAGGAAAAGTTTGTGGGCAAAAAAGAAAAACCTTAATTACCCTCTATGGGACACTTTTTCTTCGGCTTCAAATTGGACAAAAGTGGCTCTTAGATATAATTTTACGTAACCTCAGTGGCATGTTGAAGTATGGGAGGCAAAAGACATTTATGCAATTACCAAGTCTATTGTTTACGTGTGCGAGCATGAAGATAGAGTTATTTTGTTGCTGTTTCATTAGTTTTGTCTTCATTTTCAATACCCAGAGTCATCTTTAGAGAATATCAAGATATCCCCTTTATTATCATGTATGATTTTTTTTAAGGTTGTATCTATTTCTCTCCTAGAAAAATACTGCTTTGATCAATGAATTAATGACTGCAACTGAAAACTCTTTGGTAAATTTTTACAGGAAAAGTTTGGTGGCATGCAAAAAGAAAGATTTGACTGATAAACAAATGTGATTGCTTATGAAGTAGAAGCAAAAAATATATTACATTCATTTTATCTACAGACAAGACAGTTGAGTCTAACTATATGACCACTGCAACGGCCATACAGGCACGGCAGATATTCTGTTCTGGACTACCCACTAGTTTCTCCTATTTTCAGGTTAATTTCCAAATTGTTTTCCCCAGAATGATTTCTCAGGGCTCGCTGTCCCCTGCTTTGAGACAGGATGCTGTGGCTCCCATAATGTTAACTCTATTCTCTGGGGTGGCCAGACCTCAGCTGAGGGCAAACCATTCTCAGAATCATTGCTCTGTTCCCATGACCTGGACCTGATTAAACAAATTACAGTGGCAAGCCCAGAAGTATTTCTCCAACCAGTTAGGCAGAAACTTGGGACCTAAGCAAGAGACAAGTCACAAAGGAAAGCAACAAAGTGGAGATAATTTTTTCAGGCATAAGGATAGAAAACTGACAGTGTAAACAAGGGGCAGAATTTGATAAGCCTGGATGGAGATGAGGAACAGCAGCATGAAACAAATAAAACATCGTGATATGACAAGCAATTACAGGCTCTGCAGTAAGCACATGAGCAACCAGCTACATTCACTGGTTGAAATATTACAATGATTGGGATCTACGAATCTAGCAAAAGAAATAGAATAATAACCAGTGCTTAAATCCCATATCAAAAACTGCCCCTCAATGTAAGTCTATCCTGCCTGTTTTGTTTTCTTAACTCATTTTCTATGTCTCTAGGTCAAACTGGTCATAGTCCATCCTGTTTTAAAAGTTTGACACTCCAGACCGATCTCACTGGTTAAAATAAGCAATCTTTCTACAACTTGTAAACATAAAATTTGCCTGGAAATAGCGTGTTTGTTTTTCCTTTGTGAATGTTAATCATTTCCAAGTTAACAACATGAACCTGAAATTCAGTTCAGTCTAGTTAGACATGAATTAAGTTGACTTTAAAATTTTAAATGATAAGAAATAATAAAAATTATTAATGCAAAAGAACATAGGCATACTGTTTTATCAACATTTAAAATGAATTTTTGTAAATTTTTTTTATTCCCAAATAAAACAAGTTGCAAGGGTTTGATTTAATGGTATTTAATAGTTTGATTTAGCAATCTGTTCTACAGCTGCTTTATATTGGGGAATTACATCCATAGACAATCTCAGGGCCAAATGTTTTGTAATATTTTTATATAGTTAAATGGATTAATTAACAAAAAGATGTTTATCTTTCTTCTTGAGAATATGATAATTTAGCCAAGGGACTTCCCTAGTGGTCCAGTGGTTAAGAATTCACCTTGCAATGCAGGAGCTGTGGGTTCGATCCCTGCTCAGGCAACTAAGATGCCATATGTCTTGGAGCATCTAAGTGCACACACAGCAACTACTGAGCCCCAGCTCTGGAGCACGTGTGCCACAAATAGAGTTTGTGTGTTGCAATTACTGAAGTCCGAACCTCTGGAGCACACACAACACAACTACCGAGCCCATACACCACAACTAGAGAGTCCAAGAGCTGCAGGGTTCTGCATGACATAATGAAGATCCCCTGTGCTGCAACAAAGACCCGACTCGGCCAAATCAAGAAATAAATCTTTTAAAAGACAATAATAATTAAGCCAGACTACTATCAATCCTTTTGATAGTTATTTATTGGGGACCTATGTATATGGAACCCCCAGCTAGGGCCTGAAAATCATCCCTGTGTGTGTGCGTGCGAGTGTGCACTCAGTTGCTCAGTTGTGTCCAGCTCTTTGTGGCCCCATGGACTATAGCCCACCAGGCTCCTCTGTCCATGAGATTTTCCAGGCAAGAATACAGGAGCAAGCTGACATTTCCTCCTTCAGGGGATCTTCCTGACCGAGGGATTGTACCCACATCTCCTGAGACTCCTGCGCTGGCAGGCAGATTATTGACCACTGAGCCACATGGGAAGCCCTAATGATGAACTGAAAATCACCATAGACAAGATCAATACGTTCCAAACTCATTACAAGGAAAAAGGTCTCTCTTACTGCAGCAGAGAGACCTTTGCTTTCACACAAGTCTGCTTTTTGCCATTTCTCATTTTACTATATCATGGCTTAAGATCATGGAGGAAAATAGAATAAGAAGAGAACAGTTAACAGGGCAGGGGATTTACTAGCAGCTAGGTTCTTCCTTCTCTCTGGGGATTCCAACCAAATAAGGACAAGGGAGATGGTGGCATGGGATGGGAGTCAAACAGGGGAGCCTCAAAGATTCTACCTTTTAACAATGTGGGCAGACTTCCCCGGTGGCCCAGTGGTTAGGAATCCACCCTGGAATGTGTAGGACCAAGGTTCAGTCCCCGGTCTGGGAGCTAAGATCCCACATGCCAGGTTCCTCACAACTACTGAGCCTGCGTGCCCTAGAGCCAGTGCTCCACAATAAGAGATGCCTTGGCAGTGGGAAGCCCAAACACCTCAACTGGAGAGTTGCTCACTGCAATGAGAGAAGCCCCATGGAAGCAACAAAAACCCAGGGTAGCCTCAATAAACAAATAAAATTATTTTAAAAAATAAGCAAAAATACTTCATATAAAAGCAAACCACATTGCGGTCACCACAAAAGCTTTGTTATCCATGTTACTTTACATTACGGCTCATATTTCTGCCAAGCCTTGTGTTTTCCATTCATCTTAAATGATACATTAAAAATAATAATAAATACTGAGAATAGTTTTGTTCTTAAAGATGGCACATAAAGTAATATTCATTTCAGGATGATTATTTTTCATTGATTCTATCTTTATAGTTTATACCTCTAGCTCATAGTAACCATCAATAGAGCAATGACATTTTTCTTAGGTATTTTCTTTGACTACGAATGTGATTTATAAGCATCTTTTACCAAATTAAAAAAAAAGAAGAATCTTGTGTTTGTGAAGTGTTTTATAGTTTACAAATACCTTCACATACATTATCTCATTTGATTAGCAACCTGGCAGATGGCCAGGACAGACATATTTATCCCTGCTCTAAAGAAACTGAAACTTAAGGGAGGTTATGAAATTCGCCTAAGGCGTCGTAGTATATAGTAGGGAGCGGTAGGTTTTAAACCTAGACCACGTTTCTTCACGCCCAGGTCGTGTAATCCAGGTTCAATTTCCTCTCCTCCATATTTTGCCTCCTGTCTTATGACCATGAGTGGATTGATCAGTACATAACTTTAAGCTGTCAGTGTTATAGATGTTGATAATAGAGATTATTTTACCCCATGATTACTTAGCATAATAAAAGAGATAAGTAGTAAATTAAAAGTCGCTAGCTCCCACAGTGCATAAAGTAACATGAAAAATAATATTAAATCATCATGGGGGGACTTCCCTGGTGGCTCAGTGGTAAAGAATCCACCCACCAATGCAGGAGACTCAAGTTCGATCCCTAATCTAAGAAGACCCCACATGTCCCAGAGCAACTCAGCCCATTGGCCATAACTATTGAGCCTGTGCTCTAGAGCCTGTGCTCCGAAACAAAAGAAGCCACACACGTACACCCGTGGCGGATTCATGATGATGTATGGCAAAACCAATACAGTACTGAAAAGTAAAATAAAAAAAAATTTTTTGAATAAAATAAATAAATAAAAAGTTCCTAAAAAATAAATAAAACTGTCAGATATTCCTCAAAAAAAAAAAAAAAAGAAGAAGAAGATGAAGCCTGTGCAATGCAATAAATAGTAGCCTCTGCTCCCTATAACTAGAGAAGAGCCCACGCAGCAATAAAGACCCAGCACAGCCAAAAATAAATTTTTAAAAATTAAATTAAAAAATCATCATGGAAAGAGTATTATGAATGACCAAAAACAGAAGCAAGAAAATAAAAGAGCAACGGTCCATTACAACAGGTTTTAAAAAAATTGTTTATTAGGAGAAAAGCTTTTCATCTAAACGTTGCAAAAGAATAAATCCCCCTCTTCAGTTCAGTTCAGTTCAGTTCAGTCACTCAGTCGTGTCCGACTCTTTGTGACCCCATGAATCGCAGCACGCCAGGCCTCCCTGTCCATCACCAACTCCTGGAGTTGACTCAGACTCACGTCCATCGAGTCAGTGATGACATCCAGCCATCTCATCCTCTGTCATCCCCTTCTCCTCCTGCCCCCAATCCTTCCCAACCTCAGAGTCTTTCCCAATGGGTCAACTCTTGGCATGAGGTGGCCAAAGTTCTGGAGTTTCAGCTTTAGCATCATTCCTTCCAAAGAACACCCAGGGCTGATCTCCTTCAGAATGGACTGGTTGGATCTCCTTGCAGTCCAAGGGACTCTCAAGAGTCTTCTCCAACACCACAGTTCAAAAGCATCAATTCTTCGACGCTCAGCCTTCTTCATAGTCCAACTCTCACATCCATACTTGACCACAGGGAAAGCCATAGCCTTGACTAGATGGACCTTAGTCGGCAAAGTGATGTCTCTGCTTTTGAATATGCTGTCTAGGTTGGTGATTGGTTAATATATTAGCCTTCCTGGGGTAATTTGTATACTTAAAAAATATATATATCTACAAGATAAAACTTGCTGCAGAGAAAATATTTAAGCTATTTTTAAATCACTGAGCCTTTCAATGACTCTTGTCTGCATTAGGTCCACATTATTTTCCATTTGATCCCTTATTATACTATTCCTTAAAGGCAACACAGTAGTAACTTAGAACACCACTTCTGGATGGTTATTTTGTTTTCTCTCCACATTTTATTTTTTGGCTGCACTTCCTCATGTGAACTTCCCTCAGCCAGGGATCAAACCCACGTCCCTTGCATTGGGAGCATGGAGTCTTAACCACTGAGCCACTAGGGAAGTCCTCTCCCCATATTTTTGGATATTCAAGATAATAGAGATATAGAATAATTTCTGAAATTTTTCTTGTTTAACTGAATTTACCAGTATGTATGAAGTACCAGAAGCCAGATACCAGGAAAGACAAAGACCAATTGAACTTAGTCTATGAACTCAAGAAGTTTGCAAGAGAGACTTCCCTATGAGCAGCAAAATTACTCATAATCTCAATTGATATTTAGCAGGTAATATTTTGGGCTGATTCATCAGCACTTACTCCTTTTGTGACAATGCTTCCCAACTATAGAGAAGGGCCCTAAGACTACCTTAGCACCAGGGCCGGTCACCGACCCAAGTTGAATTAATTAAATTCTCCCTACTGAATTTTGCATGAGGACACAGAGGCCTGAAAATTATCTCTGGCCTGGGTCAGGTACAGTTTTTCCTGGTGACTTAGATGGTAAAGAATCTGCCTGCAATGTGATAGATCTGGGTTCAGTCCCTAGGTTGGGAAGATCCCCTGGAGGAGGGCATGGCAACCTACCCCAGTATTCTTGCCTGGAGAATCCCACAGTCAGAGGAGTCTGACAGGCTACAGTCCATGGAGTTGCAAAGAGTTGGACACGACTGAGTGACTAACACACACATATACACACAGGTCAGGGACACCCAGTAAATGAGGGCAGTGGATTGACTAGGCATGATATGGTTGCCAGGTAAACTATAGGCATCTTGGATTTTCATTTGCTAAATCTGGCAAATCAACACATATGCCATGTAAAGTGAAGAACGTTGCTCTGTAAAAACAGAGTAAAAACATAGCAACAAGCAAAGTTAAAGAATATGGTGAAGGACTTCCCTGGTGTTCCAGGGGTTTAGACTTCCTGTTTCCACTGCCTGGGGTACAGGTTCAATCTCTGGTCGGGGAACTAAGATTCTGCATGCCACGCAGTTCAGCCAAAGGACTAAATACATAAATAAAGGGCAATTTAAAAAAAAAGACTAGAGTGAATGTGCAGTGGGGGTGGGAATAAGGAGGGAAAGGAAGAAGCACACCAAGTGTTGCCTTGGTCACTGACAACTTTTCAGTCCTCAACTCCACTCCCTCAGATCTGATTGTATTTCTTGCCCTTGAGTTCTCTGAGATACCTTGCCTCTTTATAAAAGATTCTTCTTTTCTTTAGCTAGCTCAGAGGAAATCTGTTCCTTATATCAAATATGTCCTAAGGCATGTAATATAATGTTCTCAGACTTTGAGGGAAAGTTTTTATTTTCTTACAAACTTTAAAGCATTCACAAGGTCCATAAGATATGTGAAAGGGAAACTTGTTTCTTATTTATCAAGAGTAGGAAACCTTGCCTCTCTGTAATATATATCATGAAAGGTCTGAATCAATATTTTAAAAAATTTGGAAACCTATTCACAAGAGGTCTTCTTGGGGTTCTTAGAAGCCCAAGTAGGGTTAAGGGTTGGGAGGGAGCTCAAGAGAGAGGGGATATATGGATACATGTAGCTGATTCACAGTGTTGTGGAACTAACACAACATTGCAAAATGATTATACTCCAATTAAAAAATAAATGAAAAATAAAATGAGCTACAAGGATATATTATACAATAGAAGGAATACACTCAATATTCTACAATAACTATAAATGGAGTGCGTGTGTGTGTGTGTGTGTGTGTGTGTGTGTGTGTGTTAAGTCACTTCAGTTGCATCTGACTGTGTGACGCTATGGACTGTAGCCCATCAGGCTCCTCTGTCCATGGGATTCTACAGGCAAAAATACTGGAGTGGATTTCCATGTCCTCCTGCAGGGAATTTTCCTGACACAAGGACTGAACCTGCATCTCTTGCACTGCTTTGTCAGGGGCTTCTTTACCAAGAGCACCACTAGGATGCCCTTAAATGGAACATAACTTTTTAAATTGTAAACCACTATATTGTACACCTGTAGTTGGGAATAACAGGCCACCTGACTGGCCTCTTGAGAAACCTATATGCAGGTCAGGAAGCAACAGTTAGAACTGGACATGGAACAACAGACTGGTTCCAAATAGGAAAAGGAGTACATCAAGGTTGTATGTAGTTACCCTGCTTATTTAACTTATGTTCAGAGTACATCATGAGAAACGCTGGGCTGGATGAAGCACAAGCTGGAATCAAGATTGCAGGGAGAAATATGAATAACCTCAGATATGCAGATGACACCACCCTTATGGCAGAAAGTGAAGAGGAACTAAAAAGCCTCTTGATGAAAGTGAAAGAGGAGAGTGAAAAAGTCGGCTTAAAGCTCAACATTCAGAAAACGAAGATCATGGCATCTGGTCCCATCACTCATGGGAAATAGATGGGGAAACAGTAGAAACAGTGCCAGACTTTTTTTTTTTTTGGATCCAAAATCACTGCAGATGGTGACTGCAGCCATGAAATGAAAAGACGCTTGCTCCTGGGAAGAAAAGTTATGACCAACCTAGATAGAATATTGAAAAGCAGACATTACTTTGCCAACAAATGTGCATCTAGTCAAGGCTATGGTTTTTCCTGTGGTCGTGTATGGATGTGAGAGTTGGACTGTGAAGAAAGCTGAGCACCAAAGAATTGATGCTTTTGAACTGTGGTGTTGGAGAAGACTCTTAAGAGTCCCTTGGACTGCAAGGAGATCCAACCAGTCCATTCTGAAGGAGATCAACCCTGGGTATTCTTTGAAGGAATGATGCTAAAGCTGAAACTCCAGAACTTTAGCCACCTCATGAAAAGAGTTGACTCATTGGAAAAGACTGATGCTGGGAGGGATTGGGGGGCATGAGGAAAAGGGGACAACAGAGGATGAGATGGCTGGATGGCGTCACTGACTCGATGGACGTGAGTCTGGGTGAACTCCGGGAGATGGTGATGGACAGGGAGGCCTGGCGTGCTGTGATTCATGGTGTCGCAAAGAGTCGGACACGACTGAGCGACCAAACTGAACTGAACTGAACATACAATATTGTATAACAACTATACTTCAAGTTTAAAAAAAGGGTTAATAAAAGTGTCGATAAACTCATTTGATGTGCTTCCTTAAGATATGATTCTAAATCATTGTGCCAAAAGTAAAAACTGTGAAGTGGTTAAATGACAAAGCCATCAGGTATTATCAGTTTCAATTATGCTTATTCCACCTTTTCCCTTTTCTTGCCTCTTTCCTTTCCTCTTTTCCTTTGTATATCCTCCCTCCCCTATTCTCTAACCTCTCTCCTTAAGTTCCTGCGGAGGAAAAAAGGGCCATCAAAAAAAAAAAAAATATCCCTAACACCTCAGTGTAAATTAGCCAAAAGTGTTATTCACACTTGGAGTATATGCATTAAAAATAAAAAGACCTTGAGAGTGGGAAGCCAGGAACACTTCTGGACTTGCTGAGAGTGACAACTCCACATAATGTGGGGTTTATGTTAAATAATATTAGTTAATGGATTGGGGCAGATCATACTGAATGCTCAAGAAAAACATCGTGCTCTGTTTCAATTTACCCAAGCTGAGATTGACTTAGGGCTGGAGATGATTTTCCAAAGGGAATGTGAAAAGTGGATTCAGGTGACTCAGTAAAGAATCTACCTGTCAGTGCAGGAGATTCGGGTCAAACGGTGGATTGGAAAGATCCCTGGCGGAGGAAATGGCAACCCACTCCAGTATTCTTGCCTGGAGAATCCCACAGACAGAGGAGCCTGAAGTGCTACAATCTATGGGGTGGTCCTTCTAACCCTGCTCTCCTGCCCACCTTCACACATACACACTTCAACGTGGTGCTCAGTGAAATGGGACTCATCCATCAAGACCCAGCTCATTAGTACTTCCATTGTGATTTTTCCCAGGAGAGGCCTCTTGTCTCCTTCCTTATATAAGACCTAGGGAAGCACCATAGAATAGTGACCAACAGTACCAATTCTGAAGTCAAACTGCAGTGTTCAAATTCCAGATCTGCCATTTATCAGATTTATCTGCATAATTGTGGGCCTGTTCCTTTATAAAATGAGGGTAATGTAAGTGACAACCTCATAATTTTGTTATGGATATATGGCAGGTTAACACACAGTAAACACTTAAAACAATGTTATGTAGGAAATGAGCATTCAGTAGATATTTGAATTTCTATAAAGAGGATAGCATATCACTTAGTCCATTGCATTTTGTTAGATTTGTGTGAGTCCAGTTTCTCTAGTCAAGAAACAAATTTCATTCATTTTTGGATCCATAGTGCCTGGCCAAATACAGGCAAGAAGATACTCAGTATATTTCTGATGAATAAATGAACAAGCCTCTGGCACTTGCAAGCCAAGGAGATTCCTCCCTTGGAAAAACAGAATTGCAGAGGAAGAGGAGTCCCAGAAGATACTGAATCCTGTGTTTCTGGCCTGGGAACCACAGATCCACTTACGTGAAAAGTAAGGATGCAGAAGTGGAGATGGGCAGATGTTGTCAACCTGCAGGGTTGGAAGAGAAAGCAAACTCACTGTAGTTTGAGGGCAAAGGAGAAAAGATCCCTGGATAGGAGCTGAAGCTCCTCCTTTCACATCCTAAACTGTGGCCAATTTCCATTGTGAAGCTCCTCTTCTGTCATTTCCATATAAGAAAGTGAGATGGGTCCACATGAAACTGGGCGATTCTTTTTTAAAATTAATGCATGTATTTTTGGCTGCCCTGGGTCTTCACTGCTACACGCAGGCTTTCTCTAGTTCTGGCAAGTGGGGGCTGCTCTCTGGTGTCACGCAGGCGTCTCATTGCAGTGGCTTCTCTTGTTGAAGAGCACGGGCTCTAGAGCATGTGGGCTCAGTAGTTCTGGATAGCAGGCTCAGTTGCTCTGTGGCATGTGGGATCCTTCTGGCCCAGGAATCAAACCCACGTTCCCCTGCATTGGCAGGTGAATTCCTAACCATCAGACCACCAGAAGTCCCTGGGCAAATTTTTAACTGGAAAGACTCAAGGATAACTGTAAATGCTAAACAGACATATTTCCGATTTTTCATAGCTAGACATAGGAAATTGACCAGGGACACTGAGTGGCACTTAGCAGACTGATTGGCACAATGTTGATACTCAATAAAAAAGTGTTGAATTGAGCCAAGAATGACAGAATAAAATAATGAAAGAATGAAAAGGAAGTAAATGGATCAATCAATTGTGGGGGTCAATTCATAAACTGCACCATGTAGGTAATATGTTCAGTATCCTCAAAACCGTGTCCCAAAGAAGCCTGGGTCAGGGACATGTTGAAAGGTTTATAATCATTTACATTTGAAAAAGGCAGCAAACTAGACCGTGGAGATTTTAAGAAATGAACATTAGCTTATTAAGGTCTCTGTTTAGCTTTGTTTGGTTAATAGCACGGAACGTTTTCCCTCTGTAGAGTGTTCAGTCATCTGGCTCTGACTGAGAAATTTGAGGAAATGAATAATCTCAAAGTTTGAAAAACACATAAAATTAAGTTGAATTATATGCTTGAAAGATTAAATACAATGCATATTCAAAAACAAGGGCCATTTCTGGTATGAAGCTGTGGCATTTCTCAAAGATTCTGTGGTAGTTAAATGCTGTTTTAATATTTATTATTAATGTATTTTTATTGTGGTAAAATATGTATAGCATAAAGTTTACTATTTCAACCATTTTCAAGTTACAATTCAGTGACATTAGTACCTTTGCTATGTTATGCAGCCTTTATCATTATCCATTTCCAGCACTTTATTCTCAGAAAGTCTATACCCGTTAAACAATAGCTGCATTCTCTTCTTCCTCCAGCCCCTGGTAAACTCTATTATGCTTTTTGTCTCTATTAGTTTTTCTATTCTAGGTACCTTATTTAAAATGAATCATAAAATTTATGTTCTTTTGTCTGGCTTATTCTACTCAGCATTGTGTTATCAAGGTTCACCTGTATAGTAAGATGAATCAGAATTTCATTCGTTTTATTTTCTTGGACTGAGTATATATACATTCCTTTGTAGGTATATACCACATTTTGTTTACCCATTCATCCACTGATGAACGTTTGAATTACTTCCACCTTTTGGCTATTGTAAATCATGCTGGTAAGAACACTGGTGTATAAGTATCTATTTGAGACCCTGTCTCAATTCTTTTGTAATATACATAGAAGTGGAATTCCTGGATCATATGATATTCTTTTTGAGGAACTAGAGTTTTTTTTTTTTTAACTTCTTGAGGAACTCATGTTTTTATTTTTTATCTGACTGAATATTTTTCTTAATTGCTAAGTTAATAAAGTGTAGATTTCGCTATCTTATGCAAGAGTTTATACTATCAGACTATAAAATTTAGCAGGAATTTTAATCATAATATTTTATAGAAAAAAGCAATTCTTCACAATATTTAGGGCTAAGAAACATTCTTGGGATGTGGTAGAAGGTAACTGATTGACCAAGTAGCATTACAATGAGAATATCGATTGGTCATGTTCGACTCTTTGGACTGACTTATACAGTCCATGGAATTCTCCAGGCCAGAATACTGGAGTGGGTAGCCATTCCCTTCTCTAGGGGACTTTCCCAACTCAGGGATCGAACCCAGGTCTCTCATATTGCAGGAAGATTCTTTACCAGCTGAGCTCCTAGGGAAGCATAACAAAGACAGTATGAATAAAAATACATTTTTTTCCTCCTGCTCCACTTTCTCCCAACTTCAGCCATTGGGTCAATGCAAAACCAGTCCTCAGTGTCTCTGTCTCAGTTTGGCATGCTACCATGTGGTCCAGATGTCCTCCCTTTTCCCTTTTGATGACTACTGCTTGCTTCTTATCTACCCAAGGATAAGGCGAAACTAATCATTTCCTTGAATGCTTACATCTTCAAAGTTTCATCCTCTCACTCCCCCAAAATTGCTGTTATAGTCTTTATTTCATTAGTTAACATTTCTACGTAGGCTTATTGTTTCTTAAAAATCTTACTGACATCTCTCAATCCTGCACATCCTTCCATTAATAATGAGATTTCAGGTCCTGATGGATCAATGGCTGACTGCAAGCTCCCAATGAAGGGGGCCCAGGCAGGATCCTTGGTCAGGGAACTAGATCCCGCATGCTACAACTAAAGGTCCTGCATCCTGCAACGAAGATGTGAGATCCCACGTGCCACAACTAAGACCTGGAGCAGTCAAATAAATAAATATTTTTTAAAATAATAATGAGATCTGAAATAAAAGTTTCTAGAGTTTTTGGTATGACTTGGACAGATTTCATCCCTCAATACAACCCTTTTCTGCTTGCCATCTTCCTCCACTTTACGAACAATATTTATTCATGAAAATTTTCTCCTTGGATTAGTTCTTAAAAAAAAGAAAAGAGAGAGAGAGAGAGAGAGAGATAATCATTGTATATAACATTATGTTGGGCTACCCAAGTGGCATCAGTGGTAAAGAACCCACCTGTCAACACAGGAGATGTAAGAGACTCAGGTTCAACCCCTGGATCAGGAAGATCCCCTGGAGAAGGGAATGGCTAACCACTCCAGTTTTCTGGATAATTCCATGGACAGAGGAGCCTGGTGGGCTACAGTCCATGGGGTCGCAAAGAGCTGGACACAACTGAAGTGACTTAGCACGCATGTACGCATATTTTCTTTGGAAAAATGTCGTTTAGATTATCTATCCAAGTTTTAATTGTCCTGTTTGGGGAATTTCCCAGCAGTCCAGTGGTTAGAACTCCAACCTCTCACTGCCATGGGCCTAGATTCAATCCTTGGTCAGGGAACTAAGATCCCACAAACTGTGTGGGGGGAAGAAAAGTGTTGCCTTTTTTTTTTTTTTTTTTTTTTGCTATTGAGTTGCTTGCTCTGTTTATGTAATTTGGATATTAAGCCCTTATTGAAAATTTTATTTCAAATATTTTCTCTCATTTAGTAGGTTGCCTTTTCATTTGTTAATGGCTTCCTTTTCTGTGCAAAAGCTTTTTAATTTGATGTGGTACCATTTGTTTATTTTTGCTTCAGTAAACTCAGATATGCAGATGACACCACCCTTATGGCAGAAAGTGAAGAAGAACTAAAGAGCCTCCTGATGAAAGTGAAAGAGGAGAGTGAAAAACTTGGCTTAAAGCTCAACATTCAGAAAACTAAGATCATGGCATCTGGTCCCATCACTTCACGGCAAATAGATGGGGAAACAGTGGAAACCATGGATGACCTTATTTTTCTGGGCTCCAAAATCACTGCAGACAGTGATTGCAGCCATGAAATGAAAAGACGCTTACTCCTTGGAAGGACAGTTATGACCAACCTAGACAGCTTATTAAAAAGCAGAGACATTGCCAACAAAGGTCCATCTAGTCGAGGCTATGGTTTTTCCAGTAGTCATGTATGGATGTGAGAGTTGGACTATAAAGAAGGCTGAGCACTGAAGAATTGATGCTTTTGAACTGTGGTGTTGGAAGACTCTTGAGAGTCCCTTGGACTTCAAGGAGATCCAACCAGTCCATCCTAAAGGAGATCAGTCCTGGGTGTTCGTTGGAAGGACTGATGTTGAAGCTGAAACTCCAATACTTCGGCCACCTGATGCGAAGAGCTAACTCATTTGAAAAGACCCTGATGCTGGGAAAGATTGAGGGCAGGAGGAGAAGGGGATGACAGAGGATAAGATGGTTGGATGGCATCACTGACTCCATGGACATGGGTTTGGGTGGACTCCGGGAGTTGGTCATGGACAGGGAGGCCTGGCGTGCTGTGGTTCATGGGGTTGCAAGGAGTCAGACATGACAGAATGACTGAACTGAACTGAACTGAACTGAGCCTTTACTTCTGGAGTCAGATTAATAATTTAATACCTTCCTTAGTGGCTCAGTGGTAAAGAATCCACTTACCAATGCCGGAGATGCCAGAGAGATGACTTTAATCCCTGAGCCAGGAGCATCCTCTGGAGAAGGAAATGGCAACTCACTCTAGTTTTCTTGCCTGGAAGATTCCATGGACAGAGGAGCCTGGTGTGCTACATTCCACGGGGTCGAAGAGTCAGACATAACTGAGCATGCGGGCACATACTGATTGTTACAGGTTTGCAATATAGTTCAAAACCACTGCTTTGTTTGTCTTTCTCAAGATTGCTTTGGCTGTTTGAGGTCTTTTGTGGTTCCATATAATTTTTTTTTTTTTGGCTGGGACTTCGTTGCTGTTCTTGGGCTTTCTCTAAGTCGCTGTTCTTGGGCTTTGTGGTGAGTGGGGGTACTATTCATTGAGGTGCACAGGCTCTGGGGTACTTGGGCTTCAGTAGTTGTGGCACATGGGCTTAGATGCTTCACAGCATATGGAATCCTACCAACCAGGAATTGAACCCATGTCCCTTGCATTGGCAGATGGAGTCTCAACCACTAGACCATGAGGGAAGTCTCTCCATTCACATTTTTAAATCATTTGTTCTGGTTCTGTGAAAAGTTCCATTGGAATTTGAGAGTGCAGTGAATCCGTAAGCCTGTTGTTCAGTCTCCACCTGTGTGTGTTTTTTCTTCCAGCACTTTGAATATAGCACTCCACTCTGATTTGCAAACTTTCTGCTGAAAAGCCAACTGATAGTCTCCTGGGGGTTTCCTTGTATGTAACAAGCTCTTTTTCTGCTTAGCATCTCCCCCTACTTTATGATATCATTATTTATCCCTGAAAAGTTTCTCCTTGCATTTGTTCTTTTAAGGTGAAAAAAAAATAACACTAATTGTAATGGGTATTCTCTAAGCTGCAATTCCCCAAACCGAAAAGCAACACGTTTTAAAGCAAAGTTTGTTTCTCCCATGTTCTCCACTCTCATTTTTTAACAAGATAGATTTGGCAAAATTCACCAGTAGTCCTCTGGATTAAATGGGGACTAAGAAGGAGCTCAGAAGGAGGTAGGCTGGGAGATGAGGTAAAACTACACTAAGGTTAAAAGGGATCATGAGCGCTGAGAGCTGTGAAGTGGATAGAGAAGAAGGATGCAGTGATACTTGAAAAGGGATCTCAGGTGTTAAATAACACCTTGGTTTGTGTTTTGCCAAGCAGGCAGAAAAAACTAAGAGGAGAAACTATCATAGCTATAATTCTTAACTCATAAACTCAATCTAACCGCATTGTAACAAAACTGGTCAAGTAAGTGATTATAACAAATGCTACAAGAATTGTTGTGGGTTTCAAAGAACTCACAAAAGACCAGGAGTGAGCAAAATTTTTAAAATATTTTCTGGAATAAGAAAGCATGTTCTAAGCTATAGAGCATAGGCTTTTGTGATTGTTTTCGTGATCGTCATTCTTAAGGAAAAGTAATTTTGCATCATCTTTATCTTTGAAGAGTGTGCTGGACCAACTTTATGTATCAAGTACCGAGATATAGAATAGTAGTTCCTAAACTATTTTCCTTAGAAATCTGGGGCACAGAACAGGTATGGCAGCTGGGATAAAAGAATTATATACATATTTCCCTCTAGTCAGTGGACACTAAAAGTATAACAATTATGAACGACAACTTTCGAAAGTAAAAAAAATAAATGTTGCGATCCACTAGTACAAAATATTTAGATATTTACAAGCAAAACCCAAAAAGATAGAAAATGGGATTTTAGAGTAAAGGGATGATCGGGTCCAATGCAATAGCCTTATCAGTCAGCACACTCTTGCAACTTACCCAGCTCTTTCCAGTAGTGTGTTGCCTTCAGTATTGTTCTAAAGGAATTTTCCTCTCAGAGTTTCATTATTCTGAAATTATAAGCTTTTCCCCAAAGATAATTACCATTAATATTTTCTTTTAATCCACTAGACATTTTTCTCTGCATATATTTGTCCTAATAAAATTGGGATTTTAAAATGGCACCAGACTATTAATACTATTTTTTCAGCTTTATTGAATTAAATCATCAAAACCTGTAAGATATTTAAAGGGTCCAAAATATACCTTATGAGAAGATTCTCCCATCAGGTTCATGAACACATCTATCACCTCACATGGTTTTTTTTTTTATAAAAACATTTATGTTTCACTCTAAGCAAACTTAATTATACAGTGCAGTGTTATCAGTTATAGTTACTGTGCTGTATATTTGATCTTCAGAACTTGTTCATTCATTGATGTTATAACTGAAAGTTCATGCCCTTTTACAACATCTTCCTACCCCCTCATCTCCCCTGCCCCAGACCCCTGCAACCACTGTTCAGTCTCTATTCCTATGGGTTCAACTTTTAAAAATATTATTATTGTGTATGCATTTCTGGTTTCTATAAGTTCATAATAATTTTTTTACAGTTTTTTTTAACATTTTTTTTCTAATTTTATTATTTTTTTTTTTTACTTTACAATACTGTATTGGTTTTGCCATACATCAACATGTATCCGCCACGGGTGTACATAAGTTCCCACTCCTGAACCCCCCTCCCACCTCCCTCCCTATACCATCCCTCTGGATTATCCCAGTGCACCAGCCCCAAGCATCCTGTATCCTGCATCAAACCTAGACTGGCGATTCATTTCTTATATAATATTATACATGTTTCAATGCCATTCTCCTAAATCATCCTGCCCTCTCCCTCTCCCACAGAGTCAAAAAGTCTGTTCTGTACATCTGCGTCTCTTTTGCTGTCTCGCATACAGGATCATCATTGCCATCTTTCCAAATTCCACATATATGTGTTAGTATACTGTACTGGTATTTTTCTTTCTGGCTTACTTCACTCTGAATAATCGGCTCCAGTTTCATCCACCTCATTAGAACTGATTCAAATGTATTCTTTTTAATGGCTGAGTAATACTCCATTATGTATATGTACCACAGCTTTCTTATCCATCCATCTGCTGATGGACATCTAGGTTGCTTCCATGTCCTGGCTATTATAAACAGTGCTGTGATGAACATCGGGGTACACGTGTCTCTTTCAATTCTAGTTTCCTTGGTGTGTATGCCCAGCAGTGGGATTGCTGGGTCATAAGGCAGTTCTATTTACAGTGTTTTAAGGAATCTCCACACTGTTCTCCATAGTGGCTGTACTAGTTTGCATTCCCACCAACAGTGTAAGAGGGTTCCCTTTTCTCCACACCCTCTCCAGCATTTATTGCTTGTAGACTTTTGGATTGCAGCCATTCTGACTGGTGTGAAATGGTACCTCATTGCGGTTTTGATTTGCATTTCTCTGATAATGAGTGATGTTGAGCATAAATTCATAATAATTTTTGAAAGTTGCCTTTTCACTTTACAAAATATTAATGTAATGATCATAAAACAGTTTTTCCTACAGAGTTACGAATAGAAAATGTTACTGGGTGAGGTTCTAAATGAGTATTTTTATGGATAGTCTGGTAGATCAGTCCCTATGATAGTGTTCTGGGTGAAGTGCTTCTAACGTTCATATCCAGACATTAAAAAACAGAATCTCTGGTGAATAGTGACACTAAACATACAGTAGCCAAAAGTCAATTATTCAATTTGGATGAATTTTTTAAAAAGCATCTATCCAGTAATACACCCACTCCCTTTTTATTTTTCCAAACACAATTATCTATAGGATAGTTACAGAATATTGGTATTCTGATTCCAAATTGGCTTCTATTTGTTACAATTTATCTAAAAATCCAGTTTTTCATGAATAAAATGAATCTGTCTCTAAATTCATTGTTTAGATAAAATTTATCAAGGGTACTGTAGAGTCAATTTCTACAGAGATTTAGCTTATATGACCTATATAATTCTTTCTACCATAAGGGAAATATTTCAATTCACCCAAGTTTATGATGGACACTGAGTTTAGTCTATCATAAGGCTTTGTACATGAAACTTTATTAATTTTTTCCAATGGAAAAATATAAAATTGCTACGCTTCTCTAGGAATTTTAGAAAATGTAAATTTTCATAGCTAAATACAGGTGAAATGAAATTTATTTTATAATGAAAATAAAACATACTCCATAAAGATCTATTAGAAAATATGATGAGTTTCTAAAGAAAAAAACTAAACTAAAAGTTAATCACAGCAAGATTTAGGTATATGTCCTCCCCTGCTTTTCTAGTCATAAGCAACCAATTATATTTCCCTGTGATAATAGTCTTCTAAAACCACATTTTTAATGGCCATGTGTTAAGAGCATAAATATACAAAAATGTGCCTAAAAAAACCAAATTCTGGAGGCTTTATGAGAAAAAAAGTTATTGTGATGAACAACTCTGTATATATAACTTTGCCACGTTTTTTTATTATTGCCTTAGGATAAATTCCAAGAAGTATTATTTCTGGGCCAAAGGGTATACCCATTTTAAGACATCTGTCAAATATGGCCGAGATGCCCTTCAGAAAATTAATATCTATCTAACTCTCAACTGGGGCTTCCCCGATGGCACAGATGGTAAACAATCTGCCTACAGTACAAGAGACCTGGATTCGAACCCTGGGTAGGGAAGATCTCCTGGAGAAGGGAATGGCTACCCACGCTAGTATACTTGCCTGGAGAAGTCCGTGGACAGAGGAGCCTTGTAGGCTACATTCATGGGGTCACAAAGAGTCAGAGACGACTAAACGACTATTACTTTCACTACGCCTTTTTTTTTTTTCACTTCACTCTTTAACTCTCAGTGGTGGAATATAAGACCTTCACCTTCTGCACCTCTATAGCAATGGATTTTCCCCCCTTAAATCCTTTTTCTTCACGCAGTGTTAAATAGTACTTAAGGAAAAGAATTGTCTTATTTATTTGATTCTTAATATAGTTCCTGCCACATACTCTGTATTCATTAAATATATTTATTAAATTAAAGATGAATGAATATATACTATTCTAAGTGGAACATCAGGTAAATATGGAAAAATAATAGAATGTGGAGAGAAAAAGAAAATTCAGACAAAGAACTAGGAGGCTAGCTCTCCTAACCAGTTTCATCACATCAGGCAAGTAATTTAACCTGTCTGACTACCGCAAAATTGCACTCATTTCACATGCCAGCAAAGTAATGCTCAAAATTCTCCAAGGCAGGCTTCAAAAGTATGCGAATCGTGAACTTCTGGATGTTCAAACTGAATTTAAGAAAGGCAGAGGAATCAGAGATTAAATTGCCAACATTCGTTGGATCATCGAAAAAGAGAGTTCCAGAAAAACATCTACTTCTGCTTTATTGACTATGCCAAAGCCTTTGACTGTATGGATCACAACAAACTGTGTAAAATTCTTTAAGAGATGGGAATACCAGACCACCTGACCTGCCTCCTCAGAAATCTGTATGTAGGTTAAGAAGCAACAGTTAGAACTGGACATGGAACAACAGACTGGTTCCAAATCGGGAAAGGAGAACATCAAGGCTGTATATTGTCACCCTGCTTATTTAACTTATATGCAGAGTACATCATGAGAGATACTGGACTGGATGAAGCACAAGCTGGAATCAAGATTGCCGGGGGAAATATCAATAACCTCAGATATGCAGATGATACCACCCTTATGGCAGAAAGCAAAGAAAAACTAAAGAGCCTCTTGACAAAAGTGAAAGAGGAGAGTGAAAAAGTTAGCTTAAAGCTCAACACTCAGAAAACGAAGATCATGGCATCTGGTCCCATCCCTACATGGCAAATAGATGGGGAAAGAATGGAAACAGAGACAGACTATTTTGGGGGGTTCTCCAAAATCACTGCAGATAGTGACTGCAGCCATGAAATTAAAAGACGCTTGCTCCTTGGAAGAAAAGCTGTGACGAACCTAGACAGCATATTAAAAAGCAGAGACATTACTTTGCCAACAAAGGTCTGTCGAGTCAAGGCTATGGTTTTTCTAGCAGTCATGTATGGATGTGAGAGTTGGACTCTAAAGAAAGCTGAACGCTGAAGAATTTATGCTTTTGAACTACAGTATTTGGAGAAGACTCTTGAGAGTCCCTTGGACTGCAAGGAGATCCAAGCGGTCCATCCTAAAGGAGATCAGTCCTGAATATTCATTGGAAGGACTGATGCTGAAGCTGAAACTCCAATACTTTGGCCACCTGATGCAAAGAACAGACTCATTTGAAAAGACCCTGATGCTGGGGAAGATTGAAGGTAGGAGGAGAAGGGGACAATGGAGGAAGAGAAGGTTGGATGGCATCACCGACTCAATAGACATGAGTTTGAGTAAGTTCTGGGAGTTGGTGATGGATAAGGAAGCCTGGCATGCTGCAGTCCATGGGGTCGCAGAGAGTCGGACATACTGAGCGACTGAACTGAACTGAACTGACCTCTTCTTGGTGCTTCCCAGATGGTGCTAGTGGTAAAGAACCCGCCTGTCAATGCAGGAAATAAAAGAGATATCGGTTTGATCCCTGGGTTGGGAAGATCCCCTGGAGAAGGGACTGGCAACCCATTCCAGTATTCTTGCCTGGAGAATTCCATACAGTCCATGGGATCTCAAAGACTGAGCAACTAGCAGTTTCAGTTAGGCAGTTCAGTCACTCAGTTGTGTCCGACTCTTAGCAGTTTATTTCCTTATTATCTGGGCTCTGCTGCGGCATTGCTATATGCAGGCTTTCTCTAGTTCCACAAGCGAGGGTGACTTGCTGCCTGTGGAGCTTGGGCTTCTCTTTGAGGTGGCTTCTCTTGCTGCGGAGCACCGGCTTAGTCGCCCCACGGCATGCAGGATCTTCTCAGACCAAGGACTGAACTTGTGTCCCCTGCATTGGCAGGCAGATTCTCAACCACTGGGCCACCAAGGAAGACCTGCCTAATAATTTTTGAACAAGGAGCCCGACGTTTTCATTTATGCAAACTCTACAGCTGGTTTTGCCTCTACTTCCTCATCTGTAAAATATAATAAAAGAAAATTAGGCCTGTTCAAGTTACAGCAATTTTGATTCAATGAGTTCTTCCTGAATACATGAGGCTACTTTTTGCTGCTACTGCTAAGTTGCTTCAGTCGTGTCTGACTCTGTATGACCCCAGAGACAGAAGCTCACCAGGCTCCCCCGTCCCTGGGATTCTCCAGGCAAGAACACTGGAGTGGGTTGCCATTTCCTTCTCCAATGCATGAAAATGAAAAGTGAAAGGGAAGTTGCTCAGTCGTGTCCGACTCCTAGCGACCCCATGGACTACAGCCTACCAGGCTCCTCCACCCATGGGATTTTCCAGGCAAGAGTACTGGAGTGGGGTGCCATTGCCTTCTCCAGAGGCTACTGTTTAGGTACATAAATATCTTGAAACAATTTTGAGAGTCATTCTAATTGCTTGATGGAGAGCCTCCATTCTGTGAACTGCTCAGCCCCTTTCTCTAACCCATCTCCTTAAACAGTCTCCTCCAGCCTCTCCCTTATCAATCAGCTTCATCATTGCACTGGATTGTATTTACTCCTGCAGCACTGCAACCATTAAGTTCTTAGTATGAAGGAACTGGAAAAGAGAGAGCTATTCATGATGATAAATTCTTATGGTCCAAAAAGAAAGAAATATCCAGTAAAATTTTCTATAAGGAGGGGATCGAGCAGAAACAAAAAGAAAAAATTTGGAAAATCAATTTGACTTTAACCTGGGCTTCCCTGGTGGCTCAGACAGTAAAGAGACCTCCTGCAACGTGGGATACCTGGGTTCAATCCCCGAGTTGGGAAGATCCCCTGGAGGAAAGCATGGCAAGCCACTCTGGTATTGCCTGGAGAATCCCCATGGACAGAGGGCCCGGCAGGTTGCAGTCCATTGGGTGGCAAAGAGTCGGACACGACTGAGCAACTAAGCACAAGATTTACCTTATAGATAATCAGAGTCAGGGAACAGTAGGGTTCTGTTCACTTTCTTTCTTTCCTCTGCCTTCTTTTCTTCTCTTCCTTCCTTCCTTTCCTTCTCTCCTCCCTCCTTTCCTTCCTTCCTCTCTTCTGTTTCTAAAAGCAATCCATTTCCATCCCTGAATTAAGCATAATTTCATGGAGGAAAATTCTCCTCCACAACTATTTCAAAACAAAGGCTGCTGTTCTAGTTTTATTTTGGAGTAGTCATTTTGAAAATAAGTGATGGTCTTTAGAGGAAAAAAAAAATCACAGCAAGCTGCCCAGAGATGGAGAGAGCATGCAAATTACTACTAATTTAAATGACCTTCCTTTTTCCCCTACTCTAGACAAATGCCATGTTTGTTTTAAAACATTTATATCTGAGCAGTTCAAGCTATTTCAAGATATTATCTGTTTCAACACACATAATCAAACGTGCTGGGTAACTATTCCGCCATTTTACAGAGAGATGGAAAGTGAAAACAACCAATGCTGAAGTGACATAAGGCTGAGATCTCTGAGTCTAATGCTCTTTGCTGCATTTCAAAATGCTTAATAAAATGCACTCCTATTAAAGAACTGGAACCATTTAGAAGGTTTTTTTTTTTAATGTTTTCCAAGATGTTTACTCTTTAGACTTCATTGTATATAGAACAAACCAGATGATATAAATCTTCTTGAAAACTGTGTCTTGCCCCTAATAAGCAGTGCTTTTCTACAAAGCATGTAGCTGGGAGAAAGTTGATGATACTGGCATAGCTGGTGTTCAAACCCTCTTCCTGAGACCTGGGTAGAGAGAAGACAAGCACAACACAACACATATCCAACAGCGCACAGTTGGCATAGATGCTTATTTTGATCCAAGTTTTCTGTCTGTTTTGCTTTTTGTTTGCAATAATATGATAGCACATTGGCAATGTGTAGTCATAGCAAAGTAGTATGACTATTTGGGCAGTCAACTAACTTTTGCCTGCTATACTTCAAATTAAGATATCAAAGAAATTGTCTAATTCCCAGAATGTATTAAAGCAGCCTGCCTCACTCCCAGGAAATAACGAGGTACAGCATAAGACTACCTAATTCATCCAAAAAAATAATTAGGAGTTATTGAAGCATAAGGCAAAGTTTGGGTAAGTAATTCTGATGTGTGTGTGGACATTCATATATTCATTAATTTATTCATTCAAAAAACTACTATCTGACATGGGATAGGCAGTGTGGTGAGTGCTGGGGAGTAAGATCAATGTGATGCATAAGATTAGGCTGAGCTGAGAGCGGCAGATCACCCTGATTTCCCCAAACAGCATTAGCTTAATCGAGATGGAATTTAATTCCTCCCTCACTTGCAAGTCTGAAGAAAGCACTCTAGAGTTGTTATGTTGGTGCTGCTGCCTGAAGTCCTAGGAGACCCAAAGTATAACCAGGTGTCTGCTCTGCGTCCCTGGGGTGTAAGCTTTGTCTTCCTCAGCCCAGATGGAGGTTGTTATTGTTGTTCAGTCACTCCATCACGTCCGACTCGTCGTGATCCCATGGACTTCAGCACACCAGGCTTCTTTCTCTGTCTGTCACTATCTCCCTGAATTTACTCAACCTTATGTCCATTGAATCAATGATGCCATCCAACCATCTTGTCCTCTGTCACCCCCTTTTCCTCCTGCCCTCAATCTTTCCCAACATCAGGGTCTTTTCCAAAGAGTCGGCTCTTCGCATCAGGTGGCCAAAGTATTGTAGGAGGTACAGTCGTCTAATCCACATCTCAAGCAACAGTTCAAAGAAGAGGAAATAAGCAGAATCAAGTATTTGCTAACCATCTTTTAAGGAAATTTCCCATAATCTGCCATACATTTCTCTGTTTACATCCCACTCAGCAAAACCCACTTGAAGAGCTAATATCTAAGTTAAAGCATGTCTGGGAGATATGTCTTTAGTTCATGCATCCATGCATCCAACAGCAACAACAACAACAAAACTAAGGGGGCTTTAAGCGGGAAGAAAAGATGATGGGTAAATCATCAGTTTCTGCCTCTTAAGGCCCTAAACCTCTTGTACCTAATATTCTAACAAAGCTATAGCAGGAAGGAATGAGGGCAGCGTCAGCTATGCTGTAATTTACCAGTTTCAAGAAATACTCCCAAGGCAAGAGAAATAAAAACAAAAATAAACAAATGGGACCTCATCAAATTTACAAGACTTTTGCACAGCAAAGAAAACCATAAGCAAAACAAACATGGCAAATAGATGGGGAAACAATGAAAACAGTGACAGACTTTCTTTTTGGGGGCTCTAAAATCATTGCACATGGTGACTGCAGCCATGAAATTTAAAAAAGCTTGCTCCTTGGAAGAAAAGCTTTGACAAACCTAGAAAGCATATTAAAAAGCAAAGACATTACTTTGTCAACAAAGGTCCATCTAGTCAAAGCTTGGTTTTTCCAGTAGTCACCCATGGAAAAGAACTGCAAAAAAGCAAAATGGCTGTCTGGGGAGGACTTACAAATAGCTGTGAAAAGAAGAGAGGTGAAAAGCAAAGGAGAAAAGGAAAGATATAAGCATCTGAATGCAGAGTTCCAAAGAATAGCAAGAAGTGATAAGAAAGCCTTCTTCAGTGATCAATGCAAAGAAATAGAGGAAAACAACAGAATGGAAAAGACTAGAGATCTCTTTAAGAAAATTAGAGATACCAAGGGAATATTTCATGCAAAGATGGGCTCCATAAAGGACAGAAATGGTATAGACCTAACAGAAGCAGAAGATATTAAGAAGAGGTGGCAAGAATACATGGAAGAACTGTACAAAAAAGATCTTCACTACCCAGATAATCATGATGATCTGATCACTAATCTAGAGCCAGACATCTTGGAATGTGAAGTCAAGTGGGCCTTAGAAAGCATCACTATGAACAAAGCTAGTGGAGGTGATGGAATTCTAGTTGAGCTGTTTCAAATCCTGATAGATGATGCTGTGAAAGTGCTGCACTCAATATGCCAGCAAATTGGGAAAACTCAGCAGCAGCCACAGGACTGGAAAAGGTCAGTTTTCATTCCAATTCCAAAGAAAGGCAATGCCAAAGGATGCTCAAACTACCGCACAATTGCACTCATCTCACACGCTAGTAAAGTAATGCTCAAAATTCTCCAAGCCAGGCTTCAGCAATATGTGAACCATGAACTTCCTGAAGTTCAAGGTGGTTTTAGAAAAGGCAGAGGAACCAGAGATCAAATTGTCAACATCCGCTGGATCATGGAAAAAGCAAGAGAGTTCCAGAAAAACATCTATTTCTGCTTTATTGACTATACCAAAGCCTTAGACTGTGTGGATCACAATAAACTGTGAAAAATTCTAAAAGCGATGGGAATACCAGACCACCTAACCTGCCTCTTGAGAAATCTGTATGCAGGTCAGGAAGCAACAGTTAGAACTGGACATGGAACAACAGACTGGTTCCAAATAGGAAAAGGAGTACGTCAAGGCTGTATATTGTCACCCTGCTTATTTAACTTCTATGCAGAGTACATCATGAGAAACACTGGACTGGAAGAAACACAAGCTGGAATCAAGATTGCCAGGAGAAATATCAATAACCTCAGATATGCAGATGATACCACCCTTATGGCAGAAAGTGAAGAGGAACTAAAAAGCCTCTTGATGAAAGTGAAAGAGGAGAGCGAAAAAGTTGGCTTAAAGCTCAACATTCAGAAAACGAAGATCATGGCATCCGGTCCCATCACTTCATGGGAAATAGATGGGGAAACAGCGGAAATAGTGTCAGACTTTATTTTTTTTGGCTCCCAAATCACTGCAGATGGTGACTTCAGCCATGAAATTAAAAGACGCTTGCTCCTTGGAAGAAAAGTTATGACCAACCTAGACAGTATATTCAAAAGCAGAGACGTTACTTTGCTGACTAAGGTCCATCTAGTCAAGGCTATAGTTTTTCCTGTGGTCATGTATGGATGTGAGAGTTGGACTGTGAAGAAGGCTGAGTGCCGAAGAATTGATGCTTTTGAACTGTGGTGTTGGAGAAGACTCATGAGAGTCCCTTGGACTGCAAGGAGATCCAACCAGTCCATTCTGAAGGAGATCAACCCTGGGATTTCTTTGGAAGGAATGATGCTGAAGCTGAAGCGCCAGTCTTTTGGCCACCTCATGCGAACAGCTGACTCATTGGAAAAGACTCTGATGCTGGGAGAGATTGGGGGCAGGAGGAGAAGGGGACACAGAGGATGAGATGGCTGGATGGCATCACGGACTCGATGGACATGAGTCTGAGTGAACTCCGGGAGTTGGTGATGGACAGGGAGGCCTGGCATGCTGCGATTCATGGGGTCGCAAAGAATCGGACACAACTGAGCAACTGAACTGATGTATGAATATGAAAGTTGGACCATAAAGAAGGCTGAGCATCAAAGAATTGGTGTTTTTGAACTGCGGTGTTGAAGAAGACTATTGAGAGTCCCTTGGATAGCAAGGAGTTCAACCCAGTCAGTCCTAAAGAAAATCAATCTTGAATATTCATTGGAAGGACTGATGCTGAAGCTGAAACTCCAATACTTCGGCCACCTGATGCGAAGAGTTGACTCATTAGGAAAGACCCTGATGCTGGGAAAGATTGAATGCAGGAGCAGAAGGGGACGACAGAGGAAGAGATGGCTGGATGGCATCACTGACTCAATAGACATGAGTTTGAGCAAACTCCAGGAGATTGTGAAGGACAGGGAAGCCTAGCGTGCTGCAGTCCATGGGGTCCCAGAGTCAGACATGAGTGGGTGACTGAACAGTAAAAACAACGAAAGAATGGGAGGAAAAATTTGCAAAACATGCAACTGACAAGGGCTTAATTTTCAAAATATACCCATATAATTCAACACCAGAAAAACAAACAACCCAGTTGAAAAATGGGCAGAAGACCTACAGAGGTATTTCTCCAAAGGAGAAATACAGATGGCCAGTAGGCACATGAAAAGATGCTTAGCATTGCTAATTTTTAGAGAAATGCAAATCAAAACTACAGTGAGGTACCACCTTATGCTGATCAGAATGGCCATCATTAAAAATCTACAAATAACAAATGCTGGAGAGGGTTTGGAGAAAAGGGGAATTTCTTACACTTTGTAGGAAATGTAAGTTAGGTGTGTAAGTTATGTATGCAGACATGTAAGTTAGTATGTTACTGTATGTAGTATGTACACACTAGGTATGTAGTATGTATATGGATGTATGTAGCATGTAAATGTATGTAGGTATATAACTTAGTGCAGCCACAGTGAAAAACAGTATAGAGATTCCTTAGAAAACAAAAAAATACAATTACCATATGATCCAGCCATCCCATTCTTTGGCATATATCCAAACAAAATAATAAATCAGAAAGATACATGTATCCCTTTGTTCATAGTAGCACCATTTACAATAGCCAATTCATGCACACAACCTAAAAGTCTATCGACAGATGAATGGATAAAGATGTAGTATATATACATATATAATGGAATACTATTCAGCCATAGAAAAGAACAAAATAATGCCATTTGCCACAACATGGATGAAAGGAGAAATTATCACCCTAAGGGAAGAAGTCAGGAAGACAAATACCCCTTTCATGCGGAATGCAAAATATGACACAAAGGACCCCAGAGATGAAGCATAAACAGAACCATGGACATAGAGAGAAGACTGGAGGTCACCAGGAGAGAGGGGGCTGGGAGACAGATGGACTGGTAGTTTGGGATTAGCAACAGCATGGATAAACAGCAAGGCTCTACTATACAGCACAGGGAACCATATTCAAATCCTTTGCTAAACCATAACGGAGAAGAATATGGAAAAGAGTATCTGTGTGTGTATATGGATGTGTAATCTACATGGGCTTCCATGGTGGTTCAGACAGTAAAGAATCTGCTTGCAATGCAGGAGACCTGGGTTTAATCCCTAGGTCAGGAAAGTGTCTTGGAGAAGGGAATGCCTACCCACTCCAATATTCCTGTCTGGAGAATTCCATGGACAGAAGAGCCTGGCGGGCTATAGTCCTTAGGGTCACAAAGAGTCAGACACAGCTGAGCTACTAACACTTTCAACTTTCATATGTATATGAATAACCAACTCACTTTGCTGTATAGCAGTAATGAATACAACATTGTAAATGAACTATACTTTAATAAAATAAATGATTAAAAAAATTAATGCTTATAAGAGGTACCGTTGATTAACAACACAACTCAGGTAATGCTTTCTCCCAGAAAGACCTACCTATCCTCCCCCTGCCATGGTTGCAAGATGGATATCTTTTTTATAAGCTTTCTTCCATCTTGTGTACCATCTATGATATCATCTATTACCAATATAATATTTTCTATCTCTTATCTACTCCCCTCTACCTCAACTTGAGTACTGTGATGCCTTGAGGGCCATAACCTGCATTTGTATTTCTTTTTATCCCCAGTTTCCCTAGCCTAGGATGAGACATATAATTAGGTTCATGAAAAGTGTCTATTACTTAAATTGGATAAATAAACTGCAGATAAAGAATCTCTAATCATAATAAAGCTAGGTACCACAGGGTAATAGTATAAATGAGAATTTCTCCAGCTATCAAAATATTTAGCACCAAACTTTTTATTTATGAACAGAAGGGATTCTTTTATTTTCATCAATATTTAGAACATCATCTAATCTTCTGAGCATGTTAAATATTGCTGACAAATTCATAAATCATTACATTTTGCTTATGATGAATGTTATGACAATTATGAAAAAGTTAAAATCACCCTATTATGAAGATTGCTTACCCAAGAAGCTTTCTTAAAATACTCTAGCAAAAAACATACACAGGGGTTTCCCTTGTGGTCCAGTTGTTAAGAATCTGCTTTGCAATGCAGAGGACGTGGATTCGATCCCTGGTCAGGGAACTGAGATCCCATGTGCCACAGACCAACTAAGCCCGAGTACCATGGACCACAACTAATAATAGGAAGTCCATGCACCACAGTGAAAGATCTCACATGATGTAAAAGATCCTGCATGCCACAGCTAAGAACTGATGTAGCCAAATAAATAATACTAAAACAAACAAAAAAGCAAGATAAAGAGCTATTTCTATCTACTCTGTACAAATGATAAAGTTGGGCTCAGAAAGACACATCTGGAAATATATGCATATATGTACATGCACATAGTTTTCTATAATAAGATGAGCTGGGAGAAAATCTCTTGCTTTAAGCAAGCAGTGACTCAAAATATTAAAGAAAAATCATCTATTCAGAAAGTAAAACAATAACATGCATGCTTAGTCACTTCAGTTGTGTCCAACTCTCTGTGACCCTCGGGACTGTAGCCCATCAGACTCCTCTGTCCATGAAATCCTCCAGGCAAAAATACTGGAGTGGGTTGCCATGCCATCCTCCAGGGGATCTTCTGGACCCAGGGATCAAACCTGCATCTCCTAAATTTTGGCAGGTGGACTCTTTACCCACTGAGCGACCTGAGATGCCCAAAACACTAACAACGAGGGAGAAAATGACTCCCTTTTCATTTTCATTCCCTTTTTCATTTTCTTTCATTTATTCCTTGGGCTTAGGGCATGAGATCTGATAACCTTTATCACTTACAGCTACACACATAATTCATGATTGTAAGTTTGTTTGTTCCTCCAGTTCATTCAGCTATAGTATCTGATTTTCTAGGTACTACGTATTATTTTTATCAATATTGCTTTTTCTAGGAAGAACTTATATTCAAAAGAAGACGCCATAAGGCCCTTTAGCAATTACAGACAATGCTTAATCCTTTCTGTCCTTCAATATCTCACTCAATTGAACTACAAATCTTACTATTCTTTAAGCCAGGTAGACAGTTATCCAGAAAGCAGCTATTTTCATATACTGCTATGCTGATCTTGGGCTCATGCCATTTTTTTTTTCTCTTCTATATGGGATATTCTATAAAAAGCTAAACAGAATGTTAAATCTAAGAAAGGAAAGAAGCGTGACTCACTGGCAACTTGCAGTAATAAAAACAGAAATAAGTATCAAATAAGGAGTTCTTCATAAATACAGTGTACTATGTAAATATCAGTACTATTATTCATTCACAGAAGCAACGTTTATTGAATGTTAGGTGATAAAGATAAATAAATAAAATGTTTTCATTGAGGGAATTAAGATGGAGAAAGAGATGTAGACGATAAGAGCAATTCAGTAGAGAAGGTATGGGAATATGGCAGAAGGAGTAGCTTGTTGACCCAAAGGAATCAAGGATGATTTCTCTTGGCCACCCCATCAGGCATGCAGGATCCTACTTCCCTGCCCAGGGATCAAATCTGTGCCTCTTGCAGTGGAGTGCAGAGTCTTAACCACTGGACTACCAGGGAAGTCCCCCAGAGATGGTTTCTTCGTGGAAGTCTTGAGCTAAGAGTGTAAACGTAAGTAGGAGTTTGTTAGATAAACAGGGAAGAGGACATTGTAGGGAGAGAGAGGGGCATGTATGGAGACCTGAAAGAGCCTGGCTCAATTAGAGAACAGTAAGCCTGGGCTTCCCTGGTGGCTCAGCAGTAAAGAATCTGCCTGCAATGCAGGAGACACAGGAGATGCAGGTTCAATCCCTGGGTTGGGAAGATTCCCTGGAGGAGGGTATGGCAACCCACTCCAGCATCCTTGCCTGGCGAATCCCATGGACAGAGGAGCATGGAGGACTGTAGTCCATAGGGTGGAAAGAGTTGGAGATGCTGAAGTGACTGAGGACACACCCAGGCAACTCATGGTGACCAGTGGGTGGGCAGGGCTCAGATCAAGAAGGGTCTCGAATACCAGGCAACAGGCTTAGGATCTGTCTTCTCAGATTTTTGAGCCTTGAGAAGATTTTCTGCAAGAAAGAAACATAATATGATTTGCATTTTAAAAAAAACAATCCTTTTTGTAGCAGCGATGAATGCTCATATTAGGACCTGAGAAGTGAGGAAGGGGATAGCTTTGTGATATATTTAATGAATAATTAACACAATTTATTTACTGGTTATGGTAGGATGATTCTGAAGTTTCTGGTGCAGATGTTTGTTTGGATGCTGGTACCATTCACTGACACAGTGGACATGAATTTGAGCAAACTCCAGGGGACAGTGGAGGACAGAGGAGCCTGGTGTGCTGCAGTCCATGTGGTTGCAAAGAGTTGGACGTGACTTAGCGACTCAACAGCAACAATAACAACAACAAATCAGTCAATAAGAGAGGAACACATGGGATGGGGCAAATATTTGGAGGAAAATGACTTCTTTGGGAATGTTGAATCTGAGTTCTTGAGGACCACTCAGAAGGGATATGCCAGAAGAAATATGTCTAGAAAGAAATTTGATATATAGTCTAGAACTCAGGAGCGAGGTCTAGGCTAGAAATAAGCTAGGAATTATCATCATATCAGGCGGTGGTTCTAAGACATTAATGTATACAAAAATCACTGACGTGATAGATGTGGATTCCTTGTTCTAATCCTCAGAGGTTCTGGTTGAATGGACCTGGGGGAGGCCCAGGAATCAAAGCTGAGATAAGCTACCAGGTGACTATGCTGCAGATGGTTTAGAGCAAAGAGCAGGAGGAGAATCACAAGGAAGTGACGTTAAGAAACTCCAAAATGGAAAGTTTCAAGGAGTGGAAGTGGTGACATATGGATTACAGAAGGGAGATCAAGAATGCTTGGAGCTGAAAGCATCTACTGGACTTGGCAGCCTTCAGGAGGGGCCTGGTGACTCAGAAGAGCAGGTGCAGTGACGTGGTGAGAACAGACACCGGCTGCAGTAGGGAGAGAGTGATTACAGGTAAGGAAGAGAATGAACGAATGGAGCTTGGCTAGGAGGAGAATCCTTTATGGACAGAATTTGAAATTGAACATCCAAACCCTAAGGCTCATCGAAATGGACCAGGCTCAAGCCCTAAGTTTGCCACTTAATGGCTAGATTACATAATATATTTGTGGAGCCCATATTCTTGTTTATAATACATTAATAATACCTATGTACAAGTAAAATATGATACTGCATGTGAAAGAACTTTCTAAATTGTTCTTCCAAAGTTTTCTATAACAAACCATCTGAGCAGCAGAAAGTCCTAAACAGTTTTATACAGCAGGTGTCTTACTTGTGTCTGTTCACAGTGATGAAACATCCCCAGCTTCATCTACTGAACTGCTCACCCCATGAAAGCAGAGAACTTCAGAGCCAAAGAGAATCATGGGTGACATACTAAGTAGAGCAACACCCTTACTTGACAGATGAGAATCCAGAGGTCTGAGAAGGGAATGGAGGTTAAATGACTTGTTCAAAGTCACACACTGATTCATGGCAAAGTCAGGAAATTCAGCCAGACTCATGACTCACTGTATCCAGACTCTTGCTTGTGCATCATAGAATACTTCTTTTTCCCTGCAGCATGTGGGATCTTCCTCAACCAGAGATCAAACTTGTGCCCCTCGGAGTGGAAGCATGGAGTCTTAACCACTGAAAGTGAAAAGGAAAGTGTTTGTCACTTAGTCATGTCTGACTCTTTGTCACCCTATGGACTGTAGCCCACCATGCTCCTCTGTCCATGGAATTCTCCAGGCAAGAATACTGGAGTGGGTTGCCATTTCTTTTTCCATGGGATCTTCCCCATCCTGGGATTGAACCCAGGTCTCCCACATTGCAGGTAGACTCTTTACTGACCGAGCCACCAGAGAAAAGACCGAAATGCAAATGGTGGAGAATTAAAAGAAGTGTTAAGGATTTCCCTGGTGGAAGTCCTTTTACAGCAAAAAAAAAAAAAAAAAAAAAAGCAGATGACTAAAGCTTTGATGACTGGGATAAAGGAAGAGGTGTTTAATTTGAATGAATCCAGAGATTCACAGGTAAGTTCCTTGAAGAGATTTTTGATATCCATCCCCGGGAGTCTCCAAGCCTCCAAGCAGATGCCAACTTAGCCTAGAACCCCAGCTGTGGTAGACGGATCAGCCAGTAATAGGGTTACTAGTGCTACTACATATTTCTTTCAATTATCCCCATTTAGAATTGAAGAGCTCTCCAAAACATCAACATGAATAGACTGTAGTCTGGGATAAGCTTTGAGGGTTCACAAGACTCCCTTAGAAAGCAACTGCTGTGGTTTATTGCTATGTGAAGGGTAGAGATGCTTCTTCTAAACTGTACTTCAATATATACATCTCCATCTTTCTTTCTAAGCCAAATAGAAGGCCAAGATTTCTGATTCCTCTCACCCAGCTGGTACCTCATATAGAGTAGGGATTCTATAAATGGCCATTGAATGAATGAGGGAAATAATTTCAAGTATAACTCGTTGATCAGTTTATTCTTTAACAGAAAAAGAATCTCTAAAACATTGACTTTGAAATATTATTTGTCTTCTTTTAGATCCTCAATTTCCAACTTTTCTCTCTGGATTTTCAATAAGCTAATTGCATCTGCTATTTGCCCCTCCTCACAACTTTTCTTGATATATAGAGGTTTCCCTGGTTGCTCAGCTGGTAAAGAATCCACCTGCAATGCAGGAGACCTGGGTTCGATCCCTGGTTTGGGAAGATCCCCTGGAGAAGGGACTGGCTACCCACTCCAGTATTCTGGCCTGAAGAATTTCATGGACTTTATAATCCTTGGGGTCGCAGAGTTAGACACAACTGAGCAATTTTCACTTTCACTTTCCCTGGTGGCTCAGCGGTAAAGAATTTGCTTGTCAAGGCATGAGACCTGGGTTTGATACCTGGGAAATCCTATGGACAGAGGAGCTTGTGGGCTACAGTCCATGAGGTCACAAGAGTCGGACATGACTTAGCAACTCAACAAAAACAACAAAACATGTTATAGCTGAGTAATTAAAGTTACTGTTTACAATATTCTTTACTCTGTGAATGAATAAGTAACACAACATATAAGGTAACACAAACATAGTTGGAAATACAACCTAATCAAAGTCACAAAACTTTGTTGGTAAATGGAAATATTGAGGACAGGAGGAGAAGTGGGCAACAGAGGATGAGATAGTTGGATGGCATCACTGACTCAATGGACATGAATTTCAGCAAACTCACGGAGATAGTGAAGGACTGGGAAGCCTGGAGTACTGCAGTCCATGGGTGGCAAAGAGTCAGACATGACTGAGCAACTGAGCAATAACAATGTGCATGAATAAGAGATGGTTCTTGATAGTAAAAAAGAAACTTCTCTCTCTAGAGCCTCTTTGTCTACTTTCCAGAGCTCATGCTTTTATCATTTCCATTAAAAGGGGGAAACATTTATTTGCTGTTTCCTAAGATGTCACTTTGTTCCCTTTTACATATTTTAAGAAACTTTCCTCTGATTTTTCTTGTCACAGTGTGTATTTTTCTGTTATATTTGAACTGGAAGCTCTTTAGGACAAGGATTGTCCTCTGTATATAGACAGAGTGATGTTTACTTTTAGTGCTCAGCACTTTTAAACTTCTTTTCCAGAGAAGCTGCAACAGTCATAGGCTGATACGCCTCAAAAAGGTAGATCATGATGTATGAAATGGAATGGTTTCATTAGATGGAAGTATAAAAAAAAAAAAGCAGAGGTTAGATAGGAGTTTAGATCTGAGTCAGTTATTGAAGAGGTACAGAGTGATAAAAAAGAGGATGTGTTACTGGAAACTAACTCTGCTGGGAGGCCAAAGCACTGGGAAGAAAATGAAATCCAATAACCATCTGAGAACTGACTCAAGGTTGGGAAGGATTCAGTGATGGAGGAGACATGATTCTTCGCTTCCTACATGTACACATAAATAGAAAGTAAAGCAGACCTGGGTAAGGCAATAAAGCTGCAGAGAAAGGACATTCAAGGAAAATTTAAAGAATATAGCTTTACTCATTAAGGGTGAAAATTATCCAGAGTGCCTCACATTCTAATGTACAAAGCCACTTTCAATTGCTTCCCTGAAGCCACAGGGACTATTACTTTTCCAAATCAGGAGCATTTTGTATATGCCTCATTTTGTATATTGTCACTAACTTTATTTACTGCCTTTCCTAAATCTTGAGACATAGGGAATTGTACATAAGATTTTAGGTTACTATTTAAGCACCGCAAATGTGATTTTGTAAGATACACATTTTTATTAAGAGAATCTCTATCACTTTTTTTTATCACTTTTTGAAATATGCCTTGCATTCATGAATCTTGTAACTCAAAGATTCACAGGTAAAATGAAATCTCCATACAACCTATGGTCAACTTAATGACTTCTCAGCAGTATGAAGTAAAAAAAGTCAAATGATACTACTGTACTAACAGGTACCAGATTTCTAAGGTTATTATGATATTAAAGACCTACTTTAGATTTTTCAGTATATAATGATAGCATGATATAAAGTCAATACCTCTTGATTGTCTTGCTGTGTTACATCCTGTGACCACTGATGGTAATGTGGAACATTTCCTGCTAGTTATTCATTGATTAAAAAAAAAAAAAAACACCTCATTTTTCCAAAGACTGGGCAGGAGATAAGATGTCAAGAAGTAATGAAATGAAAGAGGAGAATGCAAAGGAACCGAAAAGAGAGAAACATTAAAGTGATGTTATTTTTTTCCCCTGTGTATGCAGATGGACAGGAAAATTATAGCAGTAATTGCAGACTCCTTTTCACCAAAGACAGAATGGCCTTGGGGAATTAGAGGATGAGAGATAAAAGTCCAATGAAACTGCATTCTCATCCAGGCTCCATCTTAGTGGCTGGATCTTGCTTTGGCCAAGGTCATTTACCCTTTTCCTGCCTTAGTTTCTGTAACTGTTGAAAAAGATTTGCCTCTTTGAGCATTTGGGAATATGAGTAAGATAATTCTTTAGAGGTCCCCAGAACTGGTCAGAAAAAGGTGCTATGAGAATACCAAGTAGTACTATTATTATTGAGCTGTGTACTCCTGTTGGCATGAGTCATCTTGCTGCAAAGACACAGAAGCAATTCCAAGTGTGCCTGAGCATCAGCGACAATGAGAGGAGGCCAGTGCTCTTAGCTGGCCTTAAGGGAGATCTTAGTTGCAACGAAATCTGCCATTCTCTGGTTAAAAAAACAAAACAAAACAACAAAAAAGGGTGGGAGGGCAGAGGAAAGGTGGGACTTAAAATTTAAGTATAGCAGTGTGATTATACAAATAGACGTTTTAAATTTAACAGTCACTTAAAATACAGGCTTTGTCACTTAGTACTATGACCTTGAGGGCTACCCATGTGGTGTAAAGAATCCACTTGCCAAAAGCAGGAGATGCCAGTTTGATCTCTGGGTCGGGAAGATCCCCTGGAGTAGGAAATGGCAGTCCATTCCAGTATTCTTGCCTGGAGAGTTCCATGGACAGAGGAGCCTAGTGGGCTTCAGTCCATGGGGACGCTTGGGCAAGTTTCTTCAAAGTTTATTTTTCCCATCTGTAAAATGGGGATTATAGTACTATCCACAGGGCTGTTGTAGGGACTTCAAAAATGTACACAGTTTCAAAGGCTTTGTACAGTTAGGTAATATTATAATTTATAGGAGATATGAGAAAGTAGAAATTCAGGTTGGTAAATAACTGAATTTTTTAAAAAGTTAGAGAAAAAGACAAGTTTGTATTTTACAAAACGTTAAAAGATTTAAGGGGTCCAGGAAGAGGCAAATTTGTGTCGAGTCTGAATTCACTCTTATTTGTGGGTCCGTGGCAACTTGTCAAACCGTTGCTATCTGGCACACAAAACACAAAACAGGAAAAACCTTCCGTGTGCTGGAATAAAAACGGCCTTCCTTTTTAAAGCGATATATATATATATATACACACACACACATATGTATATTTTTTTTCTTTTTTTGGGAAAAATCTTAGATAGTCAATAGCTCTTATAAAACAAAGCTCAGATGCTGTGTTTCTGTTGTTTTAGAGAGAGAGCAATCAGGGGTGTTCAGATTACGCTCTCTTTGAATCGCGCTTGGGGCTGGGAAGCCTTAGGCAAAGCCCGGGGGGCAGGACGCCTTTTTCTTTTTTTTTTTTTTTTCGATCGATCCCGGAACCTTCGCTCGGGCGGCGGGGGCGGTGGGGGGGGCGCGGGAGGGAGGGGTCTGGCCGCGGGGCGCGGCGCCGTTCGCCCATCCCCGAGCGCGCGGCGGGGCGGCCGGCCGGCGGCCGCGGAGGATGCGGAGGGGCGGCGGCGCGGGCCCGACCCAGCCCGGGCGGCGGGGCGGGCGCCGCCCGAGGGGGTAGGGCGCGCGCGGGGGCGCGCCGGGCCGGGGAGGCGCGCTCCGGCCGCGCTCGCACTGCTCGTTCGCTGGCTCGCTCCCTCCTCCCTCGGCAGCCGCGGCGGCAGCAGGACAAGGCGGCGGCGGCGGCTGGGGATCAGACATGGCGGCGGATCTGAACCTGGAGTGGATCTGCTCCCTGCCCCGCTCCTGGACTTACGGGATCACCAGGGGCGGCCGCGTCTTCTTCATCAAGTAAAGGACCGGGGCCGGCGCGGGGGGCCCGGAGGGGGGCGGGAAGCTGGCGACCGCGGGACAGCGCGGCGGGTCGGTGCCGCTCCGGCCCCCTCGGCTCCGCACGGCGTCCCCACTCACGCCCCGTCTCGGCTTCTTTTCTCCCCCCGCTGCAGCGAGGAGGCGAAGAGCACCACCTGGCTGCACCCCGTCACCGGCGAGGCCGTGGTCACCGGGCACCGGCGGCAGAGCACAGGTAACGCCGAGCCCGGCCGGGCCCGAGAGGAGTTGGGCTCCGCCGGGAGGAGGCGGCAGAGCCCCGGCCGCCCGCCTCCCTGCCTCGCTACCTGCCCCGAGCCGCGGTCCCGCGGGAGGCGTCGAGGTGGGGCGGAGGCCGGCGGGGGCGGCCGCAGGTAGAGGGAACCGGGGGGGTGGGGCCCGCCGGGGGACTTCCCTCGAGTCTCTGGACGCCCCTCTCCTCCGCCTCGGATCGCCGCCAGTCCGAGGCGCCCTCTGCCCTATTCCAAACTGCTCACCCTCCGCCCCCCACCCCTGTAGGGTGGCCCACCCCCTCTCCCGGGAAAGCTGGGACCCTGAGTTGTTCCTCCCGCGGCCACTCCTGAGTCCTCCTGTCGCCCCCGGGGCCCCTTGCCATCTTTTAGGAAGTCCTTTCCCTCTCCCATCGTGCAGCCCCGGGATCCTTGCCTCCGGTCCGCCGGGAGAACGTATCCACAACCTCCCGGGCGGCTTCCTCCTCCGAGGTGGGACTTGGGGGTAAGGTGGCTGATGGAGGAGGCGAGGAGTTCGGGGGTGCTGCGATCGTTCCTCGCGCCGGAGCGGCTGGGGAAATCTGGGCTCTTTACCTCGTGCAGCCGGGGCCAGAGGAGGCATTTGGAGCTGCAATTGCCCGCCAGCTCGATTCAAAGTCCCCGGCGGCAGCGCCGAGGTCGCACACGCCGCCCGGAGCTGGTGGGCGTGCTGGGGGTGGGGGTAGGGGCGTCCCGCGTGCGGGCCTGGGTCCCGGATTGGAGAGGATCGCCGGGGAACCAGCTCGGTGCCTTGGTGCCTTGGGTAGCTGGTTTGAAGGCTGCCTGTGAGCTGAGCTGGAGAGGAGCAGATTGGAGCTTCAGTGCTGCTCTGGCTTTCTTTTGTCAGTCTTTGTGTACATTCTTGAAACTTGTTTGCCTTTGAAACGTAACATGTGTTCTCTTCCTGGCCTGCCTCTGTTACTGGTGATTGGAAAGGCTTGAGAACAGTTTGCGTGGAAGGTGAGGCCGGCTTCAGAAAAGCTCTGTAGAGCTAGTCTTCCGGGATATTTCCTCTCCAACTCCGAGGTTCTCTCTTAAAGTTGCCAGGTTATTGAACAAGCCTGTCTCCTGTATTAAATGCTGGAGTTCAGCACAGTGACTAATATCCCCAAATTTGCAAAAAGGTGGAGGAGGAAAGAGAAAGCTGGTGTAGCAAGCATGATGAGGTTCCATTTTTGAGGCATTTCTGACTAATTCACCGTCATATTTCTTAACTCCTCAGTGTCCTCTTTGACTGAAATGTACATTTTGGTGTTTGGCATACATACAGTCAACTTCAGTGGCCTCTTTGCGTTACGGATAGTAACAGGTTTGTGTCACAGGAGACAATGTGATGTTTAGGTTATGTAGCCTCATCGTCTTGTGGAATTGGTCCATGATTATTTTGGCTATGTGAAATACATATTTTATCGTATATACTCCCCAGGTTTGATAACATTGACACGTTAGAAAAATTTTATTCTGTGATTTCAGGTTAATTTGATTTTTGAGAGATGATCTTGATTTTTTTTTTTTCTGGTTTGGTTTATTTTGCTTTGATTTTGCACACACATCAGTGGTTTTTTATTTCAGAGCAGTATCATGATTAAATCCAAGCTACTGGTCGTTTGTAAGTTATTTGCAAGCACAGAATGTTAGCATCATTCACCTGCATTCTTGCCAGGTTTATGACTTGAAACTTCACATCTCCGCAAGCCAAGTCTGTAGAAACACACATGTATAAAGCATGTGATGTCAGATTTCATTCCCCTTAATTAAATACTTAGGAAGTTCTCTCTCATCAGTGACACTTCCCGGATGGATTCACTTATGTAGTTGAAAGGTGTGGTCTTAAATAGACTCAACATCCTTAGGAAGAAGTGGGTGTTACCTTTTATGCACAGTCTCTTTCTTCGATTTTGGGGGGTTTTTTGGCCTGCTGTTCATGAATATTTACTTGGGATTAGAAGACCTCTCTTGGCTTTTTTTCCTCTTCACTTTGATCAAAGTGTATAATTTTGTCAGATAATCTCTAACGTGGTTGATAGTTTTCTGGTGGCATTACATATGAATTGCTATTTCCCAAAAATGATGTTATATCTACTGTGAATTTTACTACCAGTCTAATGCTTTTTTGAGGGTGGGGTTAGAAACTTAATAAATGAAAATCACGGATCCTGAAAAGAAATAATTAAAATGGTTTGAAACTTACTATGCTGTTCTGTTGAAGTAATACTGATTGTGAAATACATGTTTTTTAGATTTGCCTACTGGCTGGGAAGAAGCATATACTTTTGAAGGTGCAAGATACTATATAAAGTGAGTCTTTTTAATTATGATTTTTTTTCCCTTGGTAATTCAGATGTTATGATTAACCTTTGGTTGTATGTCGAGGTACAATCATGATTTCTTAAGGTTTATCGTATTTTTTGATTTTATGCTTTATGAGTCTTGGAATTAGAGGTAAAAGACAGCACTCAGTTTTCTTATGTTATTTGCGTGGGCATTCATTGATTTAGCAGTTAGATCATTTGTGGCCACAGTTATATTTTTGGTGCTTCTGTATATATTCTTGAGTGATTGTAGTAGTTTGTCTTTAGCATGTTACCTTTTTTCTTTTTAAGTGAATTCTGTTCATGTGCATTTTGACCAGAGCTATTAATAAGTAGTGAAAGTGATGTAGAGCTAGGTTACAGTTTGATGGATAGTGACAGGGCTGAAAGTAAAAACAAATAAATATGGAATATTTCACAAACATCTGTGGGAATATTGTTTGTAATTTGCCTCAGTTTATGTAAATAGAGCTAAGTTTCAGAGTTTCATATCTAAATGTTTTACTGGCATTTGTGTTTGAATAAAAGGCTTTCAGTAGCACTTAAGGACAAATGACCAGTCCTAATCTTTAAGTTAATTTTATAGAATATTGAAGTAATTTCTGTTAACTGTTAACTTGACAGTGCTTGGAGACAGATACACCAGTTTGAGGTCAACATTATGTAGGAAGATTTTTTTTTTAATCCCTCAAAGGAGCATAAAGGTGGTTTTATCTTCATTTTAAATTAGAAACTGTTAACTTGAGAGCTTGTTTAAAATTTTTTTGTTTCATTTTAAGGAACTGAGGCTTGAAGGAGAATGCTTAACTATGAGATTTTGTTGAGATGTCATTGGCTTATTAATAATAACAGATACCTAGCTTAAGGTACCTCTGCTTCATCCAGCCCAATAAGGCATTTTACTGAGTGCCATTTTAAAGATGATGTCATACCTCACGAAATTATAATTATCTACATGGCTTAAACATTTTTTTTTAGAATGATTTTTTATAAAATATTTAGGGAAACATACAGATACTAGTTATGCTTGCTTTTTTTGGATGTAGAAGTGGAGAAAGCAGAATGAAGATACAGGAATGGAGTACAGTCTCATGATGTGGTCCTTCCCTGGATATGTTTGATTTGCATCTTTTATTTGGAGATTGTGCTGTGATCATTAGATGGCCTAGAAAACAAAGGCATGAGTAAAGTGCAGAGTCACCAACTGTTTTCTTTAGAGTTCTTTTTCATCCTGAATTAAAGTGAGTTTGTATTGTCATGAAAGGGATTCTTCTTTTTTTTTTGGACAAAGTATTGATATTTCCGAAGACAGCTTTTTTTGGATGGAGTTCGTTTACTTGTACCCAGTATAATTTTAATTGCTGTACATTAAGCCTCACTGATCTTATAGAATAGGAGTAACACTATAGTTCTCAATATTATTTAAATTTTGGTGAATGTGTACATCCTTAGATGAATGTTTATTTGGCAGTGCAAAATGTTGCTTTGTGTAGGCTGAATATGTATGTTTTAATTTAGAACTAAGCTGTTACAAAAGACCAAGTTTTCTTTTGTTTCACTAGCCCTTTTGATTAGTTTCTTTTATGTTGACTTAAACAAATTAGAATCTTTTTTGTGTCATGCCTAAGTTTCTCAGGCACGTAAGGACTGCATTCAGAAAGCTGTAATAATTTGACTTTAATTCTACGTGCATTTTTAAGTTAGCGAGTTTTCGTCATGTGGTATTGGGAGACAGCCAATCGTTGTGTCCAAAGGTAGCAATAAAGAATTTGCTTTATGAAGGTAATTTGTTCTAAAGTTGAGCACGTTTTAGAAATATGCATTCATTAAACCTCTAAACTTCTTTTAAGTAGAAGTTTAAAACAACCATTGAGAAATACATGATTTGCTGAATGTTAGGTGCTACTGTTTTTCCTTTCTGGGTTGTATCAGAAGGCTAATTTCTTTTAAGATCAGTTAAATCTCTAATGTGGGCTGTCATTTCCTCAAAACCTTGTACCTTCTTGTGTTGTTATGAGCAATTAGGGGTGCTTGATTATTGTAGTGTACTAGGGGCACTGCTTGTATCTGAAACTTCACAGTTTGCAGAGTGCTCTTGCCTATGTTACCATGTCTGAATCTTGTTTTAATTGTGGTTGTCGTCAGAAGAACTCTTTTCCTTGTCACACCACATAATAAAACAACAGAAACATGCCTTTGGAACTTAGGAGTCTGCAAAGACAGCAAGATGAGAAACAGCCGGGATGTGAACTATATTTAGAATGTTCAGAGTAGGAGAAAGGATAGGAGTTTGCCGTAGGAAAGTGATGGCTGTTGGTGGATGTATTTTTCACTGTGGGTTCTATGTTAGATGAAGAAAGGAGATTATTGACCAGATTATAATAAAAAGAGGTGATGGAGTGAGCAGGGTGGGTTTTGTTCACATGGGACAGAGAAGATGAAAGGCAGATAAAAGACCCATTGATCATCTTGTTATTCCTAATCCTGTGTTCCTCGGAGGCTCCCAGAGCAAGAAGGGAGACCAAGAACTGGAGTTGTTTCTACTTTAGTTCCCATGTGAAGTACATTTAACTCTCAAATTCTCTTCAGAACCAATGGTGGTGGTGGTTCAAAATGGCAAATGGCCAAGAATTTATCTTTGGATTGTATAGATGTTTTAGTATCAACACCTGCATTCCTGTGGGCAGTAAGAAGAGCAGAAGGAAGGCAGGACTGTGGCCTTGACCCCCTGACAGTGGAGCTCAGTCTTCACATCTTTGAATTAGGCGGGCTGGAAAAGGCAACTTCTCAGTTCCAGCCAACTTTCAAATTTCTTTGAATTTTATATGGTTCTGGGAATTTACAATATTCTACAGAATAATGCACTCAGAGTGCCAAAGAAGAGATAGTATGGGAAATGTGGAAAGTTACTTAGCTTTCAGATCCTGCTTAACTATTTAATCTCTGTCTTTAAGCTGTGTGTAGATAACCACAGATACAGATAACCACAGATAAGTCTAAGTAGAGCCAAAGCTGTGTGTCTTCACTCTTTCTGTTGCCACAGTGGGAGAGTTGTGTGTGTACAGTTGACAGCGCTCACTAATGTCAACAGAGGGGCGGATCAGAGTTAAGAGTTGTATAAATTTGAGCTGGATAATCAGTTTACTTTATACAGTTTTTGAAATTGGTTCTTTCATGACAGTTTACAGTTAGGAAACAGAATAGAAAGAGAAGGTATTTTACTTTAAATCACTTTGGCCAGAAAAATGTTAAAATTTGAAAATTAATTCTTTATTGTAACAATAAATATTTAGGTTTACTTTTTTAATGAAGAAAGTTTGCCTTAAGCTAGCCAGCCTCTAAATTATTTTATTGTGTGTGTGTGTAAATACATATAAACAGAGTCTGAATTTGATTATTGTTTCCATATTGCTTTTTAACAATTAATTCATGCTTTTTATTTTGGGGGAAGAATGCTGAAAGTTGCCGGTGGTTTTTATAATTTATGAAGTATAGCTTTAAATATTCAAATAACTCAGCTCAAAGTGCAGAAGATAGTCATATATTTGAAGGTTATAAAGCTTTCTGCTTACTCCTTGAAAATATTACTTAATGACTCTGTAATGACAGGTCATGGTAGCTTAAAATGTATGTGTCATTGACTGTTACTTTGTGCTTCAAAGCTTTAAGATGGTTAATTTAAAGTGCTAAGTAAATCTTAAAACAATGCTCTCTGAATAGTGAGCAACTTTGTTCTAATTATCTAGAGGTCACTGTCTTATGTGACTGGTTTGGGGATCAAAAATGTCTTTGCAGGGTCATAAAGTAGTATGTAAATGTTGTGAGGTTATGTTTTCATATTGCTTTTTTTCTTAATTTAAATTTAAAGTTCTGGAATTGAACTTAGATATGCAAATAGAGCAGTGTTTGATTTTTTTTTTTTTTTTGACTAATGAAGTTTCATTTCAGTATCTGCTATAGTTGGATCTAATGTGTGCTTAGAATTTCAAACTAATCTGCAGTGAGGGGAATTCTAGTATGAAATAGCCATTTAAAGTTGCAAGTGAGAAGAAAATCTGTTTCTTCATAGATTATCACAACTGAAACTATGAGTGAAGACAGGGAACATAGCTGCCGTGAGAATGTGAGAATATATTGCAATGTATTTGATATTTAAAATTGTTTGGTATGGTCGTACTATAATATTAGAATTGGCTGTAGCAACATCATGTTTCAGAACAATTCATGGACATTGTACATCTTTTCCATATCCATAACAGTATTTGGAATGAGTAATCCTTCTGTGTATGAAGCACTTTATGCTAATTCGTTAGGTACAGCATAACAATGAACTGTGGTTTCAACCTTCAACTGTGGTAGAGAGAAAAGCATGTGGAGTATTAAAGGGAGATGGTGTGGGGCCCACGGACTCCTAGTGTGAGGCACTTCAACAGAGCATTCGATGAATTTAATACTCACAGTAGCCTTTTTTTACTCCCCCCCCCCTCCCCCTGTGCCCTTTTTCATGATGAAACTGAAGCTTAAAGAGGTTGAAATCCTGTTGTAGGTCTTATAGCTTCACTGTTAGTCACTATCATTCAAATTAAGGTCTCTGGGCTAAGACTCTTCTAGACCTAAAAATACAGAGCAGTATAAACAGATCCTATGGTATGTGTCCCTCCATAAATAGATTGCTTGGAAATAGAGATCATTTCAAAGAAACAAGTGCAGTGGATAGGTTAGTATGTGTGTGCTCAATCACTCAGTTATGTCCAACTCTTTGTGATTCTATAGACTGTAGCCCACCAGTCTCCTCTGCCCATGGGATTTTCCAGGCAAGAATACTGGAGTGGGTTGCCATTTCCTTCTCCAGGGGATCTTCCTGACTCAGGGATCGAACCTACATCTCCTGTGTGGGCAGGCGGATTCCACCGAGCCACCTGGGAAGCCCCCCTAGGTTAGTAGGTAGGTTAGTAGGCACATGAAAGCTTGTTTAACCCCTCAAAACCTATTGACCAGTATTTTTTAAATAGAATCTCGGAATTTGGTCATTAAGTGACTTCACTTTCACTTTCACTTTACATCCACTCGAGAGTGCTGGTGTTGGGTACTATTCTAGGTATTTGGTGACTCAGCTGAGGCTTTCCTGGAGCATACAGTCTTATTAGGAAAAAGAGGCATGGAAACAAAAAATGAGATTTCCCTGGTGGTCCAGTGGTTAAGAACTCTCCTGTCAATGAAAGGACACATGCAGTTTCGATCTCTGGTCTGGGAAGATTTGACATGCCTTGGGGCAACTAAGCCCGTACGCCTAGAGCCTGTGCTCCCCAACAGGAGAAACCACTGCAATGAGAAGCCCGCACACCGCACTAGAGAGTACCTCCTACTCACCACAACTAAAGAAAGCCTGCACAGCCATGAAGACCCAGTGCAGTCGGGTTGTTTTTTTAAAAAAATGGAGCAAACGTGATTTTAAAATGGCATCCTCATAAAGGAAAAGCAGAGTGTTTTGTGACAGATTAGGAAAGTTTCCCATAAATGTTTCAGTGATAAAGTGTATTTAGGGTTTCAAGGGTGAGATAACAGGACTTCCAATAGCATGAATTTTATCATGGGATCTCATGGTCCTTTTTAGTCCCAGGACCATTGCTCAGGACCAGGCCTGCTCAGCGTCTTCTTGTACCGCCTGCCTATAGCTTAATGCCAGCATCTGGTGAGCCCCTGGTACGTGGTGTCTGTGCTGATACTGCTGGCCTCCAGCCTCCAGAGGAGTTAGTTGGGGTAGGACCAGAGGAGTCCCCACAGTGCAAGTGACTGCATTTAGAGAGCCCCTTCTGGATTTCTCAAGTGATTTCCTTCTTATGTGGATGGACCTCTTTCTTGGTTTGTATTTCTGATCGTCAAAGCTGGTGTAGTTTAGGAAGGAGGAAGGAAAGGGGAGTAGGGAAAGAATTGGTTGGAAGAGTCAAGGAATTGGAGGCCACAGAAACTGGTGGGGTGTAAACATCCCTGTTTAGGTATCTCTGTCTGTGCTACAAAGACAAGGGGTTTCTCAGTGCTTGTGGGCAAATACTCTCTCCTGGGACCTTTTCACCTTTCTATAAAGATATGTATAAGTTGGGGTTAAATGGTGAAAAGTGACATGTATAGCTATGTATGAGCAAATTGGAGTTCATATAAAAGTGATGCTGGTTGTCACTCAAATGGCATCCTAAGAAGTCAGAGAAACAAGAAGAAACATAGGGCCAGGTTGAAGGGGAAGGGCTTGAAGGAAGAGGCAGGAGTTGAGTTAGGCCTTTAGGGGATGGCAGGAATTCACATGTATACCAAATACCTAGAAGAGTGCCCATTACTAGCACTCTCGAGTGGATGTAAAGAAAAGTCCAAATTCTGAGATTCTATTAAAAAAATACTGGTCAATAGGTTTTGAGTTGTTAAATAGTGATGAATAGTGATAACTGCCCTGCTGGTAGGTGATTAGAAAAAATGCTAGGATAATGAGAAGTCAGATTAGGAATTCTGTTTGCGGCTATTTTTTGTCTGGTCTTTGAATGTAAGGCTGAGATTTTCATTTCTAGCCAAGCCACTGCAGGTGGGTTTTTTTTTTGTTGTTGTTGTTGCTTTTTGGTATAGCATTAATAGCGTAAGGTGAAGGTATTAAGAGAGATTTTAATGCAGGCAGCATGGCTTAGAGAGGGGCAAAACGTGGAAAGGAGGAGTCCCTTTCCGGGTCTGTGGCTGTAATCTGGGAGTGAGTTAGTGTTGGAACCAAGTTGGTAGCAGTGGAATGGAAAGGAAGGAGGCCATTGATCAAAGTTATTAAAGAGGAGTTGACAGGCCTTGGGAGTCTTGGTGAGCTGGGAGGTTGTCAGAGAAAGAGAGGTCAAAATTTACTTAGAGGCCTTTGTGTCTGAGTGGCTACAAGAATGATTGGGGCCCTTGACCAGAATAAGGAGGTTGGTGGTTGGGGGGAGCTCTAGGTAGAAGTGTTAATGATGGTTTGCTTTTTGAGCTGCTTACCTCAAAAAGGACATCACATTTTAGGTGGCCTTTCCAAAGGACTCCCATTGTTATTTTCTATTCCCCCTCATGAATAAGAAACATACTCTCTACCCCTTAAAATGCTGTCTCAGCTGCTTTATCTCCAAATAATATATGTAGATCCAAGCCAGCACTGTCATATTCTTTCATCCAATAACTCATTCAACAAATAACTTAGCGAGCATTGTGTGCTGAGTGCTTTAGGTTTTATGAATGAAACAGACATGGACCTTACTCTTACGGAGCTTATAGTTAAATTAGTGGGAGAGACCGTGGTAACATAATCACAAATGTACAGCCTGATAAACGCTATGACGTGTGCATGATCCTTTGAGCAGATGCATTATGAGGAATTGGTCCAGTATGGAAGAGGCCTTTCTCACGAACGTAAGGAGTAAGCCTTCTTGAAGCTCAGCTGTGAAACCACACAGAGTGATCAGAACAGAGCAGCACAAAGTCACCTGACAGATGAAGAATTAATAGCATCTGGGCTTGAGATTGGACTGTAACCTGAGTGACAGTGTTGTTGTAGCCAGTGAAAGAGTTGGGGTGGGGTTGATGTGATGCAGAATTTTAGGAAAAAGGAGAAACACTGAAACAGAAGTTACCCTCTCCTATCTACTAGAGAGCAAGGCTAAGCTGACTCTGATTATGATTTTAACTATTATTTCAGTCCCAGTGGCACAGTCTTCCAGTTACCTAGTCACTCACCAACACATTTTTTCTTCCAATTCTCTTCAGTACATTTTGAACTCATAATTACACGCTTTAGTGAATAGGATACATCATTAAACAAAATATACCCACCAAACTCTACTCTTCTTGGGAGTGGGATGGTGGGGGAGGGACTATCAGAAAAAGAAAAAATAACATTGATAAATAAGTTTTGTGGTATGCAAGCATATATAAGTGCTGTAAGAAAAAGAACAGAGCTAGATGTGGAGGATCAGGAGGAGAGTGAAGAGGGATGGGTGTGGGAGAAAAAGCTGTGCAGTCAGAGAAGGACAGGCAGGGCTGTGGGGGCTGTGCTGGTGGGTGTAATTGGCTGTTAACCTGGGGTGCTGTGGCGCTGTCGCAGGTCTGAGCAGAGGAAAAGCATGGTCTGATTTCGCCCTTTGAAAGGGTCAGTCTGACTATTGCGTTAGATGAGACTTCGGGGAGACTTAGTGGAGCCCCTCCAGCGTAAGTTCTGCCCCCTCATCAGATTCTCTCCTTCTGTTTCTTTTTAACACTTAACAGGGATTATGATGAAATACTTAATCCTGTAACCACCATATTTCATTTAAGCTCCCAGTAGTCATCAGTACCACTGATTTAATAATAATAACAGCTTTTTAGGGGGGACAGAGAGATATAACCATTTTAAATAAACCATTTTATCCTTATTTCAGAAATAGTATATTGAAAAACCACGTTTTAAAATCAAGCCAATGCTTGGTTAATACCTGTTTGCCTACATACACTCATGGTAGGTAGCCTTCAGGAAAAGCAGCTTGTTTATAGCTGTATTTTCTGTCCCTCAGCTCAAACCTTTCTCATAATACTTCCTCAATAAATATTTCTTGATGAGTTTTGATGATGACAGCGATCTTAATTCCATGCTATACAATAGCCTTATAATGTGGCTGTTTGTGAAATTTAAGTATTCTCATTATGTGACAGTCTGTCTGCCCCAGTATGAATTAGGAAATCAGTTGTTTCTCAAGTGTGGCTTCTGTGATTCTCCTTCAAGATACAGATAGGATCTGCTCAGAAGCCCAACTGAGTGGCCAGAACCAGGATGAAGCCAAGATAATGCGGGGACCTGTGAGGCTTGTTGGGAGACGGACCTTGGCAATGACCATGCTGTTTCCACTTAGAAATGTTGATGGTTCAGCCTACTGTGATTTGGAGAATAGAGGAAATACTGAAATCTGTCTGCTGTCAGGAGTATGAGTAAAGCAGATAAAGTCCACTTAGAGATGACTGAACTCAGTGGATCCTAGAAAGGCCTGGGAGAAGTAGAAGGTGGGCCTCATGAGGTGCAGGTCACCGACGTGTCAGAGTCACTCGGGAAAGTCTTTGGTTCCTTAGGAATAGCCTCCTGGCTACTTGGAAATTATTCTTTGAAATGGCCAGTAATTTCAGAAACACTAAGAGAATCCCTGTAGACCGGGGGTCCCCTGTTAGGAACCGGGCTGCACAGCAGGAGGTGAGAGGCAAACCAGCAAAGCTTCACCGGTCTTTACAAGTCCTCCCCATTGCTTGTATTACCACCTGAGCTCCATTGCCTGTCCATGGTGGCGTTAGATTCTTGCAGGAGCATGGACCCAACCTGAGCTCGACTTACCCCTAAACCATACCCCGTGTCCCAGTCCATGGAAAAACTGTCTTCCGCAAAACCTGTGTCCGGTACCAAAAAGGTTGGGGAATACTTCTCTAGACTGTTAACTCTTTGCAGGCAGAAACTGTGTCATAATCATGTTTCCAGCATCCGACACATAATAGCCAGTGAGATGTTTGAAATGAAGACCTATTACAGATGGTAGGAAAAGGAAACCTGAACATCCCAGGCCATTTTCCTGCTTCTCATTTGTCATCTAGTTAGGATTCATACTGTTGCAAATGTCAGTGACCCAAAGCCAACTATTATAAGTGAAAGCCAGCTCTTCTTGCACATTAATTCCAGGAGTGACACCAATGAATCCTTCAAGGCCCTTTCTTACCCACCTTTTTCCTTGAGAAAGCTTTTCTCCACTTAACTGGGAAAATGGCTGCTCACAGCCCCAGATGACATTCTTTTAGTTGTTTAAATCAAAAGATAAGATTTCTTCTCTGTTCCCCAATTAAAAATCTTAGGGACTTTGACTGTTTTGTATCGCATGTCCACTGCTGGAGTGAAGACTGGTCCTCTGGTCTTCAGTCATTTTCTGTCTGTAGCTGAAGCTGAGATTATAATACTATCAGCCAGCCTTCTGAGGACCCGTGCGATAAGAGAGGAAGGCCAGGTTCATGCAGGAAGTCGGGGTGTGAAAGGCTGCATGATCAGAGACTACCGCTCCTCCCTGGTATACAGGGCACAGTGCTAAAGGCCAGGAAGGCCATGAACTTGAGCATCTGCAGGCTTTTGAGAAGTGATCGTATTAGTGATTGCAAGGCCGCTTTCTGCCTTTCGTTGAAGAGGGAGTAGCTGAAGATACACACAGGGTGGTTCAGGCCTGGACCTGGGAGAACGGAGAGCAAGTGTTAAATTCTGAGGATGAAGCCATAGAAACCAATCCTGTCCTGGCTGCCTTGAGCAAGGGGGATTGAGGAAACCAACTTGGATTTAGTACAAGTGGCAGTACAGTCTCACTGTGGTCAAAACCCCACCCCGCTGGAGCACACCAGGGATTCCCTCTGGTTCTTTTGAAATCACTGGCCACTCAGAATTCCCACAAAGTGTCCGTGCTTGAGTAATGCTACCCAGACTTGCTTACTACTTACGTCCCATGGATGTTATACACATACTTTCCCTCCATCCCTTCCAAGTGACTAAGATTCTTTACACATGTTATTTCTTTGGGATAGATATGGTCCTCAAAAGAGAATTTGCCTCTGAGATGAAAAATTGTTTTAGTGTTCGTATTGAGTTAATTCCATCGGCTTTTGCTGAATTTGATTGAAAGTGCATATAATACCCATTTTATTAAACGTTTACAATAAAGTTGTTCAACCTAAAATTTAAAACTCAGTAAAATGGGACAGTATGGCCCAGTCTACAGAAAAAACAAGGAATTACTCCTTGCTCATTTTCCATAGTACAGCGCAGTGGTGCAAGGAAAGTAACATGTTAAACCTAGCGTCAGTTTTTTTCTCTTGAAAATTCATCTGTGGTACTACATTTACTTTGAAAAATCTGTTCTACAATAGAATATAGATGCATCTAATAATGATGGCATTTTAAAAAATTTAGTAAAGAAATGTCAGAGAATGATTCCAAATCCATCTTAAGTGTGTGTGCTTTTTTCCAACCTGTTTTATAATGTTAAGTGTTTCTTTCTGATTATAGAAGTAATGTATTTTTATTATAGAACATTTGGGCAAAAACTGAAGAGTATAAAAGAAAATAAAAATCACCCAGTCCCATTGTGCAGAGAGAATTTCTGTTAATATTTTAGTATATATGCATAAATATTTTTAAAGATTTGGATCTTATTGTTAATAATACTGCATTGCATGCTGTTTTTATTAAAGTTATATTGTGTGTCCTCATGTCATTATGTATTTATTCATTGGAAGATTTTTTGTTAATTGGATAGTCTGTCTTATGAATATATAATAGTTTAATCATCCTATTTTTAGATGGCTATGAGGCTTCTTCCTTGGTGGCTCAGTGGTAAAGAGTCCGCCTGCCAATGCGGGAGACGCAGGTTTGATTCCTGGGTTAGGAAGGTCCCGTGGAGAAGGAAATGGCAACCCACTCCAGTATTCTTGCCTGAAGAATCCCACGGACAGAGGAGCCTAGAGGGCTACAGTCCTTGGGTTCTCAAAAGAGTCGGACACGACTTAGCAACTAAACAGCTGTTTCCAACTTTTTGCCATGAGAAAAATCCTATGTAATACTCTTATATGTATGTTTGTTTCCTAGACTTGGAATTATTGGGATAGGGTATGAGCTTTTGGGGGGTTCCCTGGTAGCTCAGTTGGTAAAGAATCCACCTACAACGCAGGAGACCCTGGTTTGATTCCTGGGTCGGGAAGATCTGCTGGAGAAGGGATAGGCTACCCACTCCAGTGTTCTTGGGCTTCCCTTGTGGCTCAGATGGTAAAGAGTCTGCCTGCAATATGAGAGACCTGGGTTTGATCCCTGGGTTGGGAAGATCCCCTGGAAAGGGGAAAGGCTACCCACTCCAGTATTCTGGCCTGGAGAATTCCATGGACTGTATAGTCCATGGGAGCCCAAAGAGTTGAACATGATTCAGTGACTTCCACTTCACTCACTCATGAGCTTTTTAAAAGGTTCATTACTTAACATTTTGCCCAGTTGCCCTGTAGGAGATTTGTACAGTTATGTTCTCCCCTTGTACATGAGAATTTATAAAAGTGCCCCTGTTTCTCCAGACCTACAATAAATACTCTGATTGGATAGGTGAAATTTGAAGGTATTTCTTGAAGAATTTGATGGAGAATCTGTGTGGGTTGTTATTAGCAATTCTGATAGTTTGGAACAAGAATTAGTCTTCCCGTTATCTGTTGTTACATAACTGACTATCCTAAAACTTAGTAGCTAAAAACAGCAATGGTTTATAATTTCTCACCTTTCTTTGGGTTGACTGGGCTCAGTGAGGCTGTTCTTCTGTTTCCCTTGCTGTAATTGAGGTTACTTGTACAGATACATTCAGCTGGAACTTGATGGTGGCCGGAATTTCGAAATGTCTTCTCATGGCCTCTCATCCCTTAGTGTTCTATCTAGAGTTGCTTGATAACAAGGCAGCTGGGCTTCTAAGAGGGAATATTCCAAGAAGACAAGCCCCTGGGTTTAAGCATTTATGTAATAAAACCTATGATTGTTTTATGCCTGCTCATGTCCTGTTGATCAGAGCAAGTCACATAACCAAGGCCAAACTCAAAAGTAGGAGAGAACTATACAAGCCTCTGAATACAAGGAGATGTGGTTCATCGCAGACTATTGATATAATGGACTACCAGAGATAGTAAATAATTTTTGAGTAGTGTTGCAGTTCTAATTGTTAGCAGTAGTACTTTGGAGCACTGTATTCAGAAGAATTTGGAGAGTGACTTCTGGATCAGTAGGAAAGTATATTGTGACAAGTTGATGTCTGCAAGGGCTTAGGTGAGGATGTCGGTATAGAGGTGTATTTACCATCTTTAATTTAATATCTACAAATTTATAAGATAAAATTATAAACCTCAAAATGAAAAGCAATTCAAGAGCTTGCATGTAGGCCCAAATATTTTTAAAACATGGGCGTGCTTGAGTAAATTGAGTCTTAAGCGTTTGTTCATCCTGGGTTCACACAAATAATACATCTGGAGTATAAGATGTCAATTATTGGTATCTTGTGCTAGATTAATTTGCAAAATACCGATATTTTACACCAGGACTGCTCTTTCCCATTGCTGAGTGAAAAAGCTGTAGCAGAGTTCATCAGTGAGGAACAAGTACCCATATTAGGGATTACAGTGGTGTCCAAGGTCATATGTGTCGGTGGGTGGATGGCTATGGACAGATAATATCACATATATATGTATTTGCATTGTGAGTGTGTGGTTTTAAGTGCTTGACTGACTTGTGAACTTGACCTTTCGATTAACTTATATGATTTAACTAGTATTATTAGTGGCAGTATTTAAGAGTAGGCACTATAACCTATGCATTCCCAGGGAGACTTACCGGAAAATGTTACTGTTGCTTTTGATACAGTAGTGTAGAGTGCCCCTCACCCCATACTCGACCTCCCAGAGGAGGTTCCATGTATTGGTAGTTTGGTGTTTGTCCTACTCCCTTCTTTGCATACCCATCCAGGCATACATTCATTTATTTATTTTTACCAAGATGAACTTGTCCTATGTGTATGATTCTTTGCCTTTTCCTTTTTATTTAATATCTTAGATCTCTTCATATTAGTAGTTAGAAGTCAGCACCATTCTTTCAGTAGCTACAAAATATTCATTAATTATTTAGCTGTACCCACCCCTAATTATGTGGACATTAGTGTTTTTCCATTTTTTCCCCCGTCAGTTTCCAAAACTGTTGTTGTGAACATATTTATACATAAACTTTATGGTCACATGCAAATATTTTTATAAAATAGATGTGGAAATTGCTGAGTTAGGTTGTATATGTATTTTAGTTTTTGATAAATATGGTAAAACCCTGCTGAACACCATAAATAGTATCTGAAAATATTGAAATGTGTAATTATAAGATAAATGAGAAGCAGTATTTTTCATTAAGTTCATGGAACTACATGCAAAAATTAAGAAAGTGGTAGAAAGTGACACATTGTGCAAAGCTACATAATGAATCTGAAAGCCCCAAATGATAACAGTGCATCACTCCCTGAATTCCTTTTGCAATTGGAGTTGGACCAACTATTGGAGCCCTTCGACAGTCACGTTCATATTGGTTTATGGATTTACTCTTTGTGGTTAGGCCAACTTCCAAAAACGCTTCACTATTTTATCCTTGCATCATGCAGTATATAAGATTATTATCTCCTGTATCCTTGCCAGTAGTTAGAGTTACAAGACTTAAGTTTTGAGGGAATCTAATGGACAAAAGTGCTATCTTGTTGGAATTTGCATGTTCTTGGTTTTGGCCACGCTTGTCGTCTTTCCCTCTGTCTCCTGTTTGAGTCTCTTCTGCAGATTGCTTCTTCCATATATTTTCTCTATTCTTCTCTTGCTATTTTTATTAATGATTTATATCATTTATATTTATTTGTATTTTTGATGTCAGAGCCAGTTAGCTTAATAGAGCTCTCCAAAGTAGTTTCGTTGTGCACCCTGGTAAGTAAAAAAAAATATGGTTGTGTTCTTTCATTATATGTCTGTTGATTTACAGATTATATACATGTGTTGTCATCAGTCTATGTCTTACAACTTAGTAAAGCTTATTTTTTCCTTACTGTGTGTCTTAAAAATAAGTGTAAATAGGGATGCTAACATGTCAGCAGCTCAATGGAGACAGTCCAGTGTGCATTCACCTAGGAATTTAGAAGTTCTCCATGATACATGATGTAGGCCTATTATAGGCCTATTACGTTGGCCAGGAGGAGATGCTTTTTGTCCTGTGACCACAGTGTGCATATCTGTAAGCCTCTGGCCGCTGAGTGTTCTGGTGAAGTGGAAAGTAGCCAAGGTCAGACCTTGGCTCTGTTACCTCTGTTAACTACACATCTTGGAGAAAATTGCTTATTCCCACTAAGAACCAGTTTCTTGGAGAGTAATTTTTTGTACAATAAAAAAAGTAATAAAAAAACCAGTTTCTTGGGTAATTCTTGTCTTGCTTTCTTTATAGGCTTATGATGTGAGTGCATATGTAAACAAACTTGGAAAGACTGTAAACCATGGTGTGCATGTGAAATACATGGTTGTTTGTTTTGCAAGGCCATAATGTTTTGTATATGCACACTTCCAGATCATTTATGCTGGAAAACAGTTGAAAATCCTGGCCTACTAATAATGGTTCAGAAATTTTTTTTTTTAAAAAAGTAATCTTTTTGGCTGCACTGCTTGGCATGGGGAATCTTAGCTTCCCGACCAGGGATCAAACTCCTGCCTACCACATTGGAAACACAGTCTTAACCTCTGGACTGCCAGGGAAATCCCCAGAAATATCATTTTAAGTCTTCAACTTGTATAGATTCTAAGTTTCTTGAAGGTAGAAACTGTCACACAGGCTAGTCAGTAAGTTTTGTTGTTAATGGTATATGTACATTTAATAATATATATTTTTTGGTTTTTAAAATGTTTTTTATTTAAGAAAGCCCTGTGATTTAAGAATTAGAAATCAGCTTATTTGTGAAATACCCAGTGGCACCAAGGAAGACTTTCTTGAAAGAGTAAGGTAGCTTTTGTCCAGGGCTGCAGATAAAAGGCAGGACCTAGCATGAATATATTCTCCAGGGTAGAGAAGAACTCAAGGCATTGTAACGTCAGGGCCTGTTAACGTAGGCGGCGTGAACTGAATTATGCGGGGGGTGGTATAGGATACAGTATACCCAGGAGTGATGATGAAAAGGCAGTTTGAACGTGGATAATGTTGTGTTTTAAAAATTTGTTTCATAATTTTTTTAATGGATGTATTATCTGTGGAATAAATTATTATCATCTGCAGAAGGTGGTAGATGAAGGGAGGAGAAACAGAAGAACTGAACCCCTGATCATTAATAAAAAGGGACAGGAAAACTTGGGATTGCAGCTATAGAAGCTTAAGTATAGAGGTTTGAAATATTTTACAAGTATTAACAGTTAGGCCCTGACAGCATTGGAAAACAGGCGCTCACAGGCCTGCGCTGATGGCTGGCCAGGCCGGCCTGCGAACAGTAGTGGCCTGGGTAGGCTGGGGCTGGAGCTGTGGGCAGCGGGCCAGGCGAGGTCACATTCCTTCTGAGTACTCTTCTCGCCTTCCCTCTCCTTTGATTCTCAGAACAGCCCCACAGGGTAGAAAGCTGGACAGGCCGAGTCCAGTTAGAGTCACTAAAACTTTTCTGCTTACCCAGATGAGTGGGAAGGGGAGGTGGCGTGCTTACTTATTATATCTACTTTCAAACTTATTTAAGACTCTCGGAGGAGGTAGAAGACTGTGCGAGAAAGAAATTCTTTGTGAACTTGGAAGAATAGCTGTGTTTCTCAGAAATAGTTCATGCTGAGGAAATCCGGTATCTCAGAAAAGAATGATAAAAGGACTTTTATTTATTTTTTTTCTGATACAGAGAAATCACAGGTCAAATCCATTTTGAACATTTACCTAATAATCCAGATTTTTACAAAGTCATGTCAAGCCTCCCCACCCCCGCCTCCCGTTATTCTTATGTGAATGAGTCTCAGTCCAGCTGCTATTCCTTTCCCAGTGGAGCTGCAGAGGAAACGGAATTGAAAACAGGCAGTATTAATGGTAGGAGAAATAAACTCTTTTGATGGGGTTCTACATCTTTTCTGTATATAACAGTTCCTACCTAGTGTCGTATTAAAGCCTCCTTGCAGAAGACCCTGAGATGAAAATATTTTACAATTTTGGGCTTCAATTCCTCAAACACATTGAAGGAGAAATGTGATAGATGATTCAAGTTGAATAGATATGATTAATCTTGCTGCATCAGTTACTGCTGTATAAGAAGCCATCTCCAAACTCAAAGGCTTGAAATAATCACTATATATTGCTGAACACAGGGTTAGCTAGGCAGTTCCTCTAGTGTCTGTGGCATTTATTCTCTTTTTTTAAACTTCTTATTTTATGTTGGAGTATAGTCAATTAACAATGTTAGGATAGTTTCAGGTGGACAGCAAAGGAACTCAGCCATACATATACATGTATCCATTCTTCCGGCAAACTTCCCTCCCATCCACGCTGTCACGTTTAGCAGAGTTCCTTGTGCTGGTCACTAGGATCTTGTTGGTTTTCCATTTTAAATGTCCTGTTGCGTTTACTCTTGTCTGAGACCAGATGTGGGTCAAGCAGGAGGCTCTGCTGATCTTGGCTGGTCTGGGATGGTCTTTTCTGCAATGGTACAAATGACTGGGCCCTCTTGCACAGTCTCTCATCCACAGTAGGCTTCCCCAAGCCTGCTCTTGCGTGGAAGGCAGGTGTGCAAGCAAGTGTGCCGAAGTGCTCCAGGTCTCTCAAGGTCTGGGCTCAGAATTAGGGCAGCTTCACTTCATGCACTGCTTTCCATTGGCCAAAAAAAGTCTCACAGCCAGCTCCAGTTCAGTATGTGGAGAGAGAGATTCCATCTTTTGAGAGAACTGGGAAAACCACGTTGTAAAGGTTGTACATAAAGAGAGAGGTGGAGAATTAGAACCTTTTTGTAAGCTGTTGTGTAGCGAGCGCATGTGCCCCCAAATTTACGGAGCGCATTTGAGGTTTATGCTTCCTCTGCCTCATATAGGGGATTACACTCGATCCTGTTCACACACTTGATTGTGTACTTCTGTTAGGTAGAAAATTAACTGGACATGTGTGTACAAGTCTCCTCATTGAATAAGTTAGTTGCTGATGCCTTTAGAGCAGGGTTCTTCTTTTTTCCCTTTCATTATGTGTTCAGTTGGTTTGATGGTCATATTGAGGCTAAGTCATTTTAAGGTTCAGAATGAGCCCTAGTGCTTCTATTGTGGGTGGTGGAGAAGATATTATAGGTTTCAGTGTATTTAAGAAAGTTCTCAAGAAGATGAACTCTCCTGTCTTCAGTCAGTCAGTCAGTTCAGCCGCTCAGTTGTGTCTGACTTTTTGTGACCCCATGAATCACAGCATACCAGGCCTCCCTGTCCATCACCAGCTCCCGGAGTCTACCCAAACCCATGTCCACTGAATTGGTGATGCCGTCCAACCATCTCATCCTCTGTCATCCCCTTCTCCTCCTGCCTTCAATCCCTCCCAGCATCAGGGTCTTTTCCAATGAGTCAGCTCTTTGCATCAGGTGGCCAAAGTATTGGAGTTTCAGCTTTAGCATCAGTCCTTCCAATGAACACCCAGGACTGATCTACTTTAGGATTGACTGGTTGGATCTCCCTGTAGTCCAAGGGACTCTCATGAGTCTTCTCCAACACCACAGTTCAAAAGCATCAATTCTTTGGCTCTCAGCTTTCTTTATAGTCCAACTCTCATATCCATACATGACTACTGGAAAAACCATAGCCTTGACTCGACAGACCTTTGTTGGCAAAGTAATGTCTCTGCTTTTTAATATGCTGTCTAGGTTGGTCATAACTTTCCTTCCAAGGAGTAAGCGTCTTTTAATTTCATGGCTGCAGTCACCATCTGCAGTGATTTTGGAGCCCAGAAAAGTAAAGTCAGCACTGTCTCCACTGTTTCCCCGTGTATTTGCCATGAAGCGATGGGACTGGATACCATGATCTTTGTTTTTTGAATGTTGAGCTTTAAGCCAATGTTTTCACTCTCCTCTTTCACTTTCATCAAGAGGCTCTTTAGTTCTTCTTCACTTTCTGCCATAAGGGTGGTGTCATCTGCATATCTGATGTTATTGATATTTCTCCCTGCAATCTTGATTCCAGCTTGTGCATCCTCCAGCCTAGCGTTTCTCATGATGTACTCTGTATGTAAGTTAAATAAGCAGGGTGACAATATACAGCCCTGTCTTACTCACACCCAAAACCCATTGGCCAGGCACCTGCTGTCATGTGACCTACTGTGCTTTACTTTCCTCCTGGTACTTAGCACTACTGGCTCAGGTTCTTGTTCATATACTTCTCTCATTTGCCTCCCCTCACTGAGATGTAAGCTTCCCAAGAACAGGGACCTCCTCCGACCTGCTCATTTCTGAACTCCCAGGGCTTAGAAGAGTGTGTTCCTCTCCTTAGTAGATGCTCACTAAATATTTGTTGATGTTTATAATAAAAGTTTTGTGATAAACAAGTCAGCAATTCATGAAAACACAGCATGTTATGTGGTGTCTCAGGTACCTTGTAGACACTCGTTGTTTGTTTATGGAACCTTTAGGGAGGGTCAGGGGATAAAGTGAATAGTTGGAGCCACAGAGGGTTTTTCCAGATGAATGCCACGGAAGGCAGATGAGCAGGAGAGTTTAGGGTGTGAAAACTTTGTTGAAATGTTAGACCCTTGGACTTCAGGCTGGGAAGGAAGGAAATGGAGCAAGAAGGAATCTGATGAACTTAGAACAGAGACTCTCCCAAGAACAGACACCCCACAGAGGAAGAGTTGTTAGACATGCATGCTGGCAGTTGGGGGTTGCATTAATGTACTGTGATCGCTGATGTTGTTGATTTCAGATTATGTGCAGGTTACGGGCATGATGGGGTCCAGGGATTAAGTTCCGTCAAGCGGTTAAAGGACCTTGAGGAGGAGGGAATAAACAGCTGTTGTTTGACAGGGGCGAACAGGATAGGTGGTGTCCTTAAGGGAAAGTCCTTAACAGCCAGAATATTGGGGTAATGCTTTGAGAGGAGGTTTGCTAACAATGGGGCGCCGCTTCCACAGGTGGTTTAGTTTACAAGATAGAGGCAGAGTGGAGGCTAGGTCAGAGCCAGACCCAGCAAAGTCTGGTAAGGTGAAAGTTGCATCAAGAGATGGGTTGGGAAAGGGAATGGAGATGGTATGAACTTGGCCATTGAGAGGCTCAGTGCATTTAGTTTCAGTAGAATCTTCAAGAAAAGTGACCCTGCCACTGACCAGACGAGAAGCCATGTTTCATTGGTCAAGGGTGGTGGTCAGCCCAGAATTTCTGGGCTCTGACTGTGTGAAGGAGGTCTAGGTAGACATCCGTGAACTCCTAGGAGTTTATGTACTAAACAGATGTGTGCTAATTCATTACTGCAGTATTTTCATTGTAAGTTCTTCAGAATATATTAAGTATCTTCTTAAAAGTAAAAATGACATTCTCCAAATTAAATTATTAAAAAATGTAAAGCAATGATATGTGCAAATATTAAAGGACAGTGACTTAATCAGTTTGTGGAGTACTATTTATCAAGTCTAAAATCCAAGTATTAGGGCTTTCATATTAATATTTTAATCTATCTTTGGGTCATAAAATTTTTTACATAGGTGTTAACCACAGTAGATATTTTTACACGTAAATATTTAATCTCTTCTTTTTGCTGTCAGTCATTTTGAAAGTCCAAACTGTGTGGTGAACCAGAGCAAAATTTCATAATCTTTAAACCACAGAGTTGCCTAATAGGCAACAAAGTAGAAATGACAGCAGTCAGGGTTTTACAAATTCCCAGAACCACCTGGCAATAATTTTAGGAAGAGCATTTGACTATAAGCTCATAAACAGGGACTCTGTAACATGACTAATTAATAGTAATTTCTTTCTTGCCTTCAACCCTTTGGTCAGACTTGTTCCATGGAAACAAGCAAAGCAAGTTAAAATAATCTATATAATTTAAACTGTCTGCTTGTGCAATACAAGTAAGTTTATTTTATGCAGTTAGCAACAAATTGTCTAAATTCTGTAAGCCAAATATTTATTTAACTACTACTTGTATCTGATGCTAAGTACTTTTTAAAACTTTTTTGAGTATGTGTTTTATTCATTATGAAAAATCTAATAAAGATTTAGATGAAAAGTCTAACATATACCAAATAAGTATAAACTTTGTCCAACAAAAAGAAAAATACATTGGTCACTGCACAAGATAACTCAGCTTTAAAGAGAGAACATGTCTCAGACCTTTGAAGCCCTCTCTTGCCCCTTCTTGACTCCATTTCTCTGTTATTACACCCTACCCTTACCCCCATAGGCAACCACCATCCTAATGTTTATAACATTCCATTGGTTTTCCTTAAATTTTCACCACATATGTTTGAGTCAATATACAGTGCATGGTTTAATTTTCCTGGTTTCTTCTTTTAACTTGATAAAAGCGAATTCATTCTGTATGTGATTTATTTTGTTAAACATTATTATTTGTAAGGTTCATACCAAATTGATGTGGCTCATTTTTATGACTATGTATTAGTTTAGTATATGTTTGTTTATACTATAATCTAAGCATTACCCACTGGTGGACATAAGTTTGCTATTTTATTTTATTATGGCTTTATGTGAGCATCATTGTATGTCTCCTCGTGCTCATTTGTAAGATTATCTCAGACATAGAACTAGAAGTATAATTGAGGTGGTAAGGTGCATTTCAGCTTCACTGAATAAATCTGAATTGTTTTCCAAAGTGGTTGTACTGTAATGAGTGCTTGTTCCTTCAAAGCTTTGTCAGCACTTGGTATTGTCCTACTTTTATATTTTTGCCAGCCTGGTGGTTGTCAGATGTTTCCTGGTGGTGGCTTTTACTTGAATTTCCCAGGTTAATGATGTTAAGCATCTTTTATTAGGCTTATTGTATATTTGTATTTTTGCTTTGGTGAAATGTCTGTTTATATTTTTGTTTCCTTTTTGTCTTTTTTCTTCTGATTGTAGGAATTTTTTGTTTGCTTATTAAATACAGATAGTAGTCTTTTTGCAGGTCTGCTGTTTGGTTTTGTATTGTATCTTCACTTTTTTTTAAGTTATGCTCCATTTATAGTTGCTATAAAATATTGGCCATATCACCAGGGTTGTACATTATAGCCTTGTAGCTTATTTTTATATGTTATTGTTTACACCTCTTAATCTACTTCACCTGTCTTTCTTCTTTCCTTTCTCCAGTGGTAACCACTAGTTTTTTTCTCTATATCTGTGAATCAGTTTCTCTTCTGTTAAATTTACTAGTTTGTTTTATTTTTTGGATTCTACATATAAGTGATATCATATAGCATTTGTCTTTCTGTCTGACTTGAATCACTTAGCATAATATCCTCCAAGTCCATCCATGTTGTTGTGATTAATAAAATTTCTTTTTTTTTTTAAGGCTGAGTTGTATTCCATTGTGTCTGTGTATACCCCGCCTTACATCCTTTCATCTGTTGATGGATACTTAGGTTGTTATCATATCCTGGCAGTTGTGAATTGTGAATAACGATGCTATGAACATTGGGTTGCAGGTATCTTTTCCAGTTAGTATTCTTGTTGCCTTCACTTTTTTAAAGGGATTTTTTTGATGAACATGTACTTATTTGTCATTCTTTCTATAAGTCATGAGAGGAATTTTTTATTGTTTCTGGTCCCGACTTTCTCTTCTACCCTTTATTTATATTTCTGGTTAGTACCTTCAGTACAATGATAAGTAGAAATAACTACAACTCTGACTTTAACTGCCTCTAATTTTACCATTAAGAATAATATTTAATGAAGATTTTTGGAGGGTGTCTTTTCTAGATTAAGAAAAATCTCTATTATTCCTAGTTTGGTATAAGAACTTCTTTATGAGTATTAAATTCTATTAGATATTTTTTCTGCCTTCATTGAGATAATTTTTTTTTTTTTTTTAGTTTGCTAACTTAGCACATTACTGTGAATGGTGTTAATACATTTGTTAATGGTGAACCAGTCTTGCAGTCTTGGAATAAACCCAACTTGGTCACTGTGTACTTTCATTTTTATACATTGGTCCATTGGGATCATTGGTTTTTTGTTTAGGATTTCGCCATTTATCATACTAGGTGAAATTGCCCTGTAAATTCCTTGTCTGTGCTATCATTGGCATTGTGTTCTAGCCTCAAAAATGAGTTGGAGGGTATTGGACTTGGTGTGTTCTGGAAATGTGTACATGAGACTGGAATCTGATACTAAGAAAGGAATATTATTGTAATTTTCAACTGTTGTGATGACTTTTCATTTTCTCTGAAGTTCTGTCATTTTAAAAAATTGAAATTATGTTATCAGATGCATTTATGTGTAAAATTCTTATGTTTTGTTCAGTGTAGACTATGTCATCATAATGAAGTCAACATTTTATCATTGGGAGTTGACCTCTACCTCCATTTTTACTAATGGTCTTGCCTATTTGTTTGATTTTAATGTATCGTGTGTGTGTGTGCACACACGTTCACAGTTATGTCCAACTCTTTGTGACCCTATGGACTATAACCCACCAGGTTCCTCTGTCTGTGGAATCTCCAGGCAAGAATACTGAAGTGGGTTGCCATTTCTTGCTCCAGGGGATCTTTCCCACCCAGGGATTGAACCTGCATCTCTTGGTCTCCTGCACTGGCAGGGGGATTCTTTACCACTGTGCTGCTTAGGAAGCCTCCTTAATCTACCAATTTAAATTTAGTACTTGCCTAATATAACTTTTCTGCTCTTTTACTTTCAAAAAACCTTTGCTTATTCATATGATTTGCATGTGTCTCTTTTAAATAGCATGTAGTGGATTTTTACCCAAGTGGGCGAAGTTTTATTAGCTTACATTTAACTTCAGTTCAGTTCAGTTCAGTCACTCAGTTGTGTCTGACTCTTTGAGACTCCATGAACCACAGCACACTAGGTCTCCCTGTCCATCACCAACTCCCAGAGTTTACCCAAACTCATGTCCATTGAGTCGGTGATGCCATCCAACCATCTCATCCTCTGTTGCCTCCTTCTCCTCCTGCCTTCAGTCTTTCCCAGCATCAGGGTCTTTTCAAATAAGTCAGCTCTTTGCATCAGGTGGCCAAAGTATTGGAGTTTCAGCTACAACATTAGTCCCTCCAATGAACATCCAGGACTGATCTCCTTTAGGATTGACTGGTTGGATCTCCTTGCAGCCCAAGGGACTCTCAAGAGTCTTCTCCAACTTACATTTATTTATTTGTTTATTGGCTTTATTGGCTATACCATGCAGCATGTGCAAATCCATGCCCCCTGCATTGGAAGGCAGAGTCTTAACTACTGTTACCATCAGGGAATTCCCTCAAAGCTCTTGTGATTACTGATGTAGTTAAAATTATTTCTACCCTATTTTGTACTTTCCTCTTTTCTACTTTCTTGGTTCCTGGTGTTTTCTTTTGGAGGTCGGGGAAGGGTTCATTTTTAAGAGGGTAATATTTATAGTCTTTTACATTAGACCCCAAATACTTAGATAGTATAGTATATAATAAATTTTCACATTAGTAGTTAACTTAAAAGAAACATAGATTGTATCTACCACAAGTTCAGTAAGAAATTGTTAGAAAACAAGCCAGATAAAATTCCTTCATAATTTTGGAAGAAGTCATTCTAAGGAAGAGCACTGATCTTTTTTTAGTGAGAAGAGTTAAATTTGCTGGTTGAACACTTTTTTTTTTTTTGGTTTGTACTCATTGATGGAGGCAGCATGTTTGGTGTGTTTTTCAGATTTCAGTACTAAAGTCTTCTGTCGGTAGTGTGATATTTATCATCAATTCCAGTGATTTAAAATAAAATGTCATTTGTTTTATCAGGACAGCAGGCAACTTTGAATACCTTTGTGCTAAGGTCTGTGCCTTGTGGACGCAATGAAATGAAGGGCTTTGTCCTGAGGGGTTCATATGGCCTAGTGTTAGCTATTGATGTTAAACCAATGTCAGGTAAGAGTCAGGTAAATGTCAGTTAATGTCAGGTGAGAAACCCCTTTCTTGGTATGTCAGTATTGGGCTAATCCTATGGGTTTATATGCGCATGGCTGAAACAGAGAGAGGAAAATGAGGCAAAGGGGTGAGAAGCAGTAAGAACAATCAGAAAAGAATACTACTTGAGGTATGCAAGGGGATGAAATTACCTATCTTTAAACAGATTCTTTTGAAGGTGTACATAAGAACTCTTGGACTTACCTGAAAGTTCATTGTTACATGTTGGGAAGACCTCACAAGCTCTATGTTAAAGGGAAAAAAACCCAAACTGGCGTGTTTTTATATGATCAACTCTTTACCTGGCGAGAAGGAAGTCCAGACAGTTCTAAACTTGTTTTGATCATGAGATTAAATAAAAATGCTTTTATTAGATGGTTGTGAATAACGACCCTGACTCCATCTAGTAAGAGAGCCCCTGCCAGGAATGAAGAGAAGCAAGGTTCTTTCCTATCAAGTCCTTAAATCTTGGTTTTTCTTAAGATCCCGTTTGTTTACTGCTCCTCTGTTAGTCTTCCATCAGCCTGATTATTGCAGTTTGGGGACCTGTAGATTTTTTAAAATAGCTTTGAAACCCCCAGGATCAGGACTACTTAAAATCACGTGAAATATGTTTTCCTCCACAAAAGAAGATAACAGTTTAAAGGTGTGAATCCAAGTCTTGGGCATACAGTATTATTACTCTTGATCTAAAATTTGTTACTGCTCTGTACTCAGGATTGCACAGGCTTCATTCCCTTAGGTGACAGGATTCTATCAGAGATAGAATTACATTCTCCTAATCCTCATAATAAATCAAACCCATGGGAAAAAATACTGAAGGTTTTGTTGGCTTCTGTGGCACTGAGCATAATAACACCTTCATGACCCAAATATCCTGATACGCCCTGAAACAACTACATGGCTCTCTGAAAATAACTTATCTCTGATTGAAGATCTTTATCTTCAGACATTCCTGAAAAGTGCTCTTTGAATGAATGGTTCTTCTCTCTCTAAGAGTTGATATTGGCAGACCCAGGTGGACAGTGAAGGTAATTTTTATAATTGGTACTTTTGTTTGCTTTTTGAGAGAATTTCCTGTATTAGAAAGTAGAATCTGCGTTTTGAAGTTTCTTATTTCAGTTCTTACCTCTCAGAGTCAGTATTGCAGGGACCTCCCTGGGCGCACATTCTCTTAATTGGCAGAGGGATCAGAAGGTGAGATAGGACCGTTTCCTCGCTTTGTTTTTGTTCCTTTAGGGAACAGAGCCAAGCCAGTCCTTCCAAATTCTGAGAAACAGAACAGGAAGTAATTGGAGATTTTTATACAGCACTGTCGAACTTTGGCTTTTTACTTTAGAAAGCTGGTTGTATGGAGTTTCTCTGGTCAAAAGCATGTATTTTTGGTGAAACTGTATATGACACTGAATTCTTATGTTTTGGTTTTGGTAAGAAAACACCTAAAAAATCCAGGATGCCATGTAGAGTAGATGCTTCCAGGATCTAAAGTGATAATAGTGCTGTGAGTTACTTAATGTGATTAGCTTTTAAGACTTTCCTGTTTTTTTAGTTTTATTGATAGATAATTAATTAACATATACTAAGACTTTCCTAAAACAGAGCTTCCAGCAGTAAGTTTTCCATTGTAGCCTTCTCACATACTTGTTTGGTCTGAACTCTGGTTAGGAATTATGGTTTTGTTCCCTATTTTTATAGAACATGAAAATTTATTCATTTGTTCAAACATTTGAGCCCCTAGTTTATGTTAAACACTGAGCAAAATAATATACTTAATTATTTATTATAATATATAATAAATATATATTGATTTATATATTGTGATCCCAGGTCTAAACTGACCTCAAGCTACTGACTTGCTTCATTATAAAGAATAATTAGCCAGACAGACTTGGCCCTTACCCTTACGTAAGTTACAGTCCAAACCCGAAACCCCTGACATGGAATTAAATTACAAATCAAAAGTTTTAAGAATTCAAATTATTTTTTAATTGCATGAGAAAAGGTGAAATTAACTGAATGTGTTACATAATCTGCCAGGCACTGAGATGCAAAGGTGAAATAGTCAAGGTCTACAAACTAGAGATTTGTTCAGAGTTTCAGAATAGATTTTGATAGTTATTATTTAGGAATGTATCGATATTTATCCAGCACCACTGTTCGATAGCTATGGTGCTAGGTGGAAGGGATAACGCATTGTATGTTAATAGGAGGGTTTTTTATTTGCTTTTTGTTTTTCTCAGATTTTGAGAAAACAATTATTTGCATTAGAGACAGCATTCATTTTTTACCTGTTATTTTAAGTTCTTGTCTACTTGTTTTATGTAATATCTGCTCTTAATGGAACGCTTACTAGATCTGTACTCAGCTGGATATTAATCTGCATTACGTCATTTATTGCATACATCTATGGACCTGTCCACTGGTAATTGAGCACTTCTGTACCATTTCATCTCCCTAAAGATGAGGAGTTCAAACCTGAGAGAGCTGGCAGAGCTGGTATCCAAAAGGGGGATGGATGGGTCGACAGTTGTGGGAGTGAGCCCTGCTGGAGAAAACTGTTGAGTTTCTTGATGCTTAAACTCCCACCTACAGTAAAGTAGCCAATGACCATATTATTAAGATACACAAGATTAATAAAGAGGCAATAAAGGATTTGTGATGTCCAGCTATGGAATTTATTCATCATTTCGTGTAACCAGGGTATATCTATTGGGTTGTTCAAAAAAGTTTATTTGGGTTTTTCCATACAATATTACAGAGAAATCCAAATGAACTTTTTGGCCAACTCAATATTATGGCCAGCTTAAAAAAAAAAAGCATGCTTCCATTCATTTCAATAAATATGGCTATTGCTATAAACCTAGGGTTTAAGTTTACAATAAAACTAAAAATAATAATCCATAAAATTAGCTTGAAAATTAGTGTATATCCTTACAGCCAGTTGTCTTGTGTAAAGGTAGTTATCTTATGCTTGATGGCATTAGGAATGGGTAGCTTGAAGAAGGTCTGCTTTTTAGTAAAGTTTTGAATTTCTTACAGATTCTAGGCTTCCAGTTACCTCACAGTTCTCCATTTAAGCTACTAACAGTGGTGTCTGAGGCACTGCTCTGGTGTTACTCTAGTGTTGCTTGTCTGGTATTCACCTGCTCCGGTGTTGCCTGGTCTCCATCTGAACATATCCCTGGCTCCCTGATTTCTCCTGGAGTAGAAACCTTGTATTGTCTTTGAAGGGTGGAGAACAGCATTATTTGTGGTTGTGATCCCAGGTATAAACTGGGATCAGTCAGGCTGTACTGACTTGCTTTGTTATTATCCTAAATTATCTTTTGACAGCAAATCAGGTATGATTTTTAACTTGACCATCTTTTTCTGTATTTTAAGTCACTTGCAAGTGATGAGATGTCTCTCTTGTCATTTCTTCTGCTTTTAAATGGCATTAAATTAGAATTAGCTCCTGAATCATTCAATTGATGTTGTACAACTTAGACTATAGACCAGACAATAAATTACCGAATCAAACATTCCAGGTATTTTCTAGCGTGCCTTTAACTTTTGCGGGGTGCAAATGGGAGTTCTCAGCCTCTGACTGTCATAAAAAGGGTTTTCTTACTGTTTAGTAATACAAATTAAAACACAGCTGGGAATGAAGTAGTTAGCCCAGTCTTACAGATATTAGCCTCCCTCTGTTTATTTCCTCTTGTTTGTATTCCTAGAAGCAAACAGCTGTGCATTCAATTTTTTCCCTGTATTCCTTTACTTAAGATCTGGCTCTCAAAAGAAGCAAACTGGGCATTTAGACTTGGAAAAATCGCCTTATCTCTCTTAGGTGAAACAATGATTTGTCCATAATGTTAAAAATTTTTTTGAAGTAAATTTACCCAGAATTTCAGCATCACCCATTTTGGTAATCTGCTGTTTTTACTTGATGGTTGTTGTAACATTTTCTTACATGTCTATAGAGTCATTATCCGCCTGCCAATGCAGGAGACTTGGGTTTAATCCCTTGGTCGAGGAGATCCCCTGGAGATGGAAATGGCAACCCACTCTAGTATTCTTACCTGGAAAATTACATGGACAGAGGAGCATGGCGGGCTACAGTCCATGGGGTCACAAAAAGTCGGATACAAATGAGCACGCACTCACAGAGTCGTTATAATGTTAACCTCTGCATAGAATTCCATTGGTCACCATTCATTTAAAACTCTCTGCAGTTCACTTAGTTCTAAAACAGCATTACTTTCAGTAATGAATCACATCCATTTTAAACTTTACTGTTCATATGTCTTTTCTGGACATTGCACTGATTAAATATTAGTATTCTCTTAGAGCCATTAATGCCAAGAAAATTAGCATAGGTTAAAATTTTCAGTTCAGAGAAAATTGGGTATGAATAAATGAAAACTTTTAATTTGAATAGTGGAAATTACTACCCAAAGTATTTGAAGTACTTCTTTGTCTGAAATCCTTACAAAGCCTTGAGGAAAATGTCAACGATCTTAGTGAGTTCATTTTTTATCTACTGAGCATTGTTCATGCATGTCAATTTTTGTGTAATTGGTAGTAGTAAACTTTATTATAGCAAGTTGATGTGATTTCTTCAACTGATAACCTGTCTGTAGTGGAATTAAGGTGATTTTATGGTATGGCATATCCCTGGGTCAGGAAGCTCCCCTGGAGGAGGGTATGGCAACCCACTCCATTATTCTTGCCTCAAGAATCCCATGGACAGAGGAGCCTAGAGGGCTACAGTCCATATAGGCTCTCACAGAGTGGACACGACTGAAGCAACTTAGCACACATACAAACACACACACACACACATGCACACACATCGTAGGCCATAGTTGGCTAGAGCTTCCCTAGTGGCTCAGTGGTATAGGACCCGCCTACCAATGCAAGAGACGAGTGTTCAGTCCCTGGGTTGGGAAGATCTCCTAGAGAAGGAAGTGACAACCCACTCCAGTATTCTTGCCTGGGAAATGCCATGGACAGAGGAGGCTGACAGGCTACAGTCCATGGGGTTGCAAAAGAGTCAGATACGACTTAGTGACTAAACAGCAACACCGTAGTTGGCTTCTGTGATTTAGTGATACATCACTACATATCTCTCATTTTAGTTAACATATTATGTATCTGTCATCCATGGACTTATTTTCACTCTATTAAATCTTTTTTTAAGTATATTTTAACAACTTCATAATATAGTATTTTCTATATTTATTCTATGACATAGAGACATACCATAATCCAAGTGTTGTTCTTTTTTTTTTTAGATAAAGTCCTTGCTATTGGACATGATAATCACTTCCTCCCCATTCCTATCATCATTTTTATCGTTTACCTTATAGTATGATCTTTTTTTTGCCTAAATCATAAATTATTCCTTTTCTTTTAAACCAAAGAATTTTTAACTTTAGGTATTATATGGCAGCCAAAATAGTATATATGTAAAGTAAAATTTTGTTTCTGAGTATAAAAGAAATGCTCCTTCTGGAAAATACAGAAAATTAATGATAAGAAATTACCTATACTTTGCTGCTGCTGCTAAGTCACTTCAGTCATGTCTGACTCTGTGCGACCCCATAGACGGCAGCCCACCAGGCTCCCCCGTCCCTGGGATTCTCCAGGCAAGAACACTGGAGTGGGTTACCATTTCCTTCTCCAATGCATGAAAGTGAAAAGTGAAAGGGAAGTCACTCAGTCGTGTCCGATTCTTAGTGACCCCATGGACTGCAGCCCACCAGGCTCCTCCATCCGTGGGATTTTCCAGGCAAGAGTACTGGAGTGGGGTGTCATTGCCTTCTCCAACCTATACTCTACCATCCACATATACCAACTGTTAACATATATTCTTTTCAGTTTTTTAAATATATATTTATACGCATAAGAGGGTTGGGACCTTAGTATGCACATGCATAACTTGATACCTTTCATATGTCTGGGGGACTTCGCTGTCAACCAGTGGTTAAGACTGCACTTTCACTGCAGGGGTCGTGGACTCCATCCCTGATGAGGGTGCTAAGATCCTGCATGCCACGGGGCATGGCTAAAAAAAAATACTGTGTCTGTGTATGTCTAAAATATTTTCTATTAAATACATTGACTTCCGCATCTTTCCAGTAACTGCTGGAAAAGCAGTACATGCTGGTAATAAATTCAGGCAGTTTGTATAAAGGGATGTTAAGAGGGCTGAAAAAATTCTTAGGCTTTCAGTCCCTCTGTCGACAATTTCTTATTCTATAATGACTGCACAGTATTTATTATATAGATGTATCATAATATATTCCATTAATTTCCTATTTTCAGTGGTTAGTTTTTCTTATCTTTTTTGTTAAAGTAATTTAATTTTATGATAAAACATCCTTGAACATAAATTCCTTAGGAATTTTTTTGTTTTAGACAAGTTTACTGTTGTAGAATTGCTGGATCAGTGAGTATGAATTTTAAACTTTTGATACTTTATAGTAAAGTATTTTAAAATTAAATTTAATGAGAGAGTACAAAGACGTTATAATTTTATTATTGTCTTAAATAATTTTTTGCTACTTGAATATTCTGTGGTGGCTACATACTAAAATAAAATCAATAGTGTTAATAGTAATAGCTCATATTTATAAAAGAAAGCAGTAAGGTTTTTGTTTTCATTTTATTTAAAAAAATGTTTATACATTTTTATTTATTTGGCTGCGCCAGGTCTTAGATGCATCACACTGGGTCACACGCTTTAGTTGCAGCGTGTGGGATCTAATTCCCTGAGAAGGCATCGAACCCAGGCCCCCTGCATAGGCAGTGCAGAGTCCTAGCCACTTGGGCCACCAGGAAGTCCCTGTTTTCATTTTAAATCAATGGATTTGTTGTAGAAACACATTAGTGTTTCATATTAGAAGTGTTCAGAGTATTCCCTGAAGAAAGAGAGTAGGAAAACGGAAGTATTTTATGAAATATTTTTCTTTCATTCTGCCTTCATTGTTTAAAAGAGAAAGAAAAACGGATTTCTCTTTCTGTCCCTCTCTCATAGCTTATTTTGAGTTAATCACTGGGAAAACACTTCAGCGACTGTCATAGAATTTCCATGTGAATTGGCCAAAATATGTTTGTCTTTCCAAAGACTGAAATGTTGTTAACCTCACTTGTAAGAAAATCCGTAATGTGCTAAGAGCAGACAGGTTTAATAGTCAGCTATATTATTAAAACACATAGTCCCAGTCTGTGATTCCAGTATGCCCCAGAGGTTGCTGTTTTAAAACTCGCAGACTTAACAGATAGGATCTTGCACAAAGTAAAAGTCAACCTTTTGTAGATTTCAAAATGGAAGCTTTACTTTTCTAAAGTGCGTGTTGGCCACTCTTGCTTCTCTAGGATTAGCAGGTATTGAGATACTGATATGTTGAGAATATGCCAGTGAAACAATTTCTAGGAGCAAAACTTTCTGGCATTACAAGAAGAGGATTTACTATAACATATGTGCCTTTGGAAATTAACCAAGATTGAGTTCTGTGTGTGCCAGCTTCAAAACAGAACTGAGAATGTACTTTGCTTCAGGGCATAGGGAAGAAATGCAGTCTTGATTATCCAAATTAGATAACCCTTTAAAAACAGAATAAGTAGATTTTTCTGGGGTCAAAAAGTAGTCTTACTTTGTTCCTGTGATATGAATTTGTACACATTTGTTTAAGTAAATGGCTGAAAAAAAAGTAGTCATCTGATATAAATCAGAGATCTTTTAACCTCTGAAAAGCAACTATACTATGATGCAATCATCTTTGGGAAAATGCAGGAAGTTCACAATTAGGTTTATTGCTTTAGCAATTGCTTTGTGTTTATGTTGAAACACAAGTTTGTTTTAATATAAAATGGAATTATTATACATTTACCTTAGTTAGATGTTTTTCTTTATTATGGAACTTATGCTTAAGTAATTAGAATGAGAGGACACGTTTCTACTCTAGCTTTCAGTTTACTCCCACTGGAAAGTTTTTAACATTAAATTGCTTTATTTAACAAATATTTACTGAGCTCCTACTATGTGCTAGATAAACATGCTCTGTTTTCTTTTTCCCTGCCATCATATTGGTAGATGATTTTAAATTAATGACCACTAATTTATGCATTATTCTTTCATAAGAAATAAGTTTCCATTTAATTTCAACTCTTCCATATAAGAGTGTTATATTAAACCTTATTTTGGGAAAATGTTTTCTATTGAGGCAAGTAGGCAAAGAAAGGAGAGGCGATGGCACCCCACTCCAGTACTCTTGCCTGGAAAATCCCATGGACGGAGGAGCCTGGTGGGCTGCAGTCCATGGGATCGCTAAGAGTCGGATATGACTGAGCAACTTCACTTTCATGCATTGGAGAAGGAAATGGCAACCCACTCCAGTATTCTTGCCTGGAGAATCCCAGGAATGGAGGAGCCTGGTGGGCTGCCATCTGTGGGGTCGCACAGAGTCAGACACGACTGAAGCGACTTAGCAGCAGCAGTAGCAGCAGGCAAAGAAAATGGGCAGTATATGGATATGATCAAGTTTTCTTGAAAATGAAATTGCTGGATATAGTTCATCCTTTCTAGTCATTTCCATGAAGATAGTATTTTTTTTCTGGTAGTGTTTTAAGATTTAAAGGAACCAAAACTATAAGGCAGCCTCTGTCTATGCCCTTTCTAGTTCGACCGTTCAGTTTTAGGATATATTCCTTATCAGATTGTTTTGTGAATTTAAAGAACAGAGCACTTGAACATTTCATCTAGTAAGAATGTGGGCCTTATGAATAAATTTAGATAGAAATTTCATTCCAAGTATTATATCAGCAAGGTAGTGGTGAAGTAATAACTTGAAATTATAGGGGGAAAAACTAGACGTTATAATTAGACAAGTTCTACTCTAGTAAGTACCAAAGGGTCAGCACTCACAGTTACTTTGGGAAATGCAGTTGGCTTTTTCATCTTTGAGTGTTTACAGTCTTGGTGTGTCATCACATCGCAGTATTTTCAAGTAGCAGGAAGGTGGTGTTACATCACCTAGAGTTTAAAAATATTCTTATTTGAATGTTAATTGCTACAGTAACAAAGTGTTTTCCTAAGGCCTATTTTACTTACACATCAGAAGCAAAGAAATTCTAGTTTTATTTTTCTATATGTCTTGTAACTGCACAATTTTTGCTGTATCTTTTAAAAGAAGTACATTGTATCATGTAAATAGTATTCCTCATGTTGATTTTCTGGTTACTTGAGAATGTGTTTTGTGTATGAAAAAGAAAGCATTCTATTGAAAAATGTTTTCATAGAAAAGTAGCATAGAAAAATAACCAGTTTGTGTGCTTTAAAATTTATGTGAAAGCTTTGAATTCATACAGTAAATTAAGCTTGACTTAGCTGTGACTCTGTTTTTAACAACTGAAAATGTAATCAAATAAAATTTGTACAAAATAATCCTTATAAAAATGTTTAGTGTGTGTTACTTACTCAGTCTTTTCTGACTCCTTGTGACCCCATGGACTGCAGACCATTGGTCTCCTCTCTCCATGGACTTCTCCAGACAAGAATACTGGAGTGGGTTGCCATTTCTTTCTCCAGGGTATCTTCCTGACCCAGGGAATGAACCCAGGTCTCCCGCCTCACAGCAGATTCTTTACTGTCTGGGCCACCAGGGAAGCCCTATTAAAATGTTTCATTTCAATTCAGTTCAGTCACTCAGTCGTGTCCAACTCTTTGCGATCCCATGAATCGCAGCACACCAGGCCTCCCTGTCCATCACCAACTCCCAGAGTTCACTCAGACTCACGTCCATCGAGTCGGTAATGCCATCCAGCCATCTCATACTCTGTCGTCCCCTTCTCCTCCTGCATCAGAGTCTTTTCCAGTGAGTCAACTCTTCGCATGAGGTGACCAAAGTACTGGAGTTTCAGCTTTAGCATCATTCCTTCCAAAGAAATCCCAGGGCTGATCTCCTTCAGAATGGACTGGTTGGATCTCCTTGCAGTCCAAGGGACTCTCAAGAGTCTTCTCCAACACCACAGTTCAAAAGCATCAATTCTTTGGCGCTCAGCCTTCTTCACAGTCCAACTCTCACATCCATGCATGACCACTGGAAAAACCATAGCCTTGACTAGACGGACCTCTGTTGGCAAAGTAATGTCTCTGCTTTTGAATATGCTGTCTAGGTTGGTCATAACTTTCCTTCCAAGGAGTAAGCATCTTTTAATTTCATGGCTACAATCACCTATCATAATGTTGTCATCATTTCTTAAACTTTTGCTTTCTTTTTCACTGTCATTACTTTTGTTTGGTGCATAATTAGTAAAAGTAGTTCCTTGTCGTGACCATGTTCAGACTTTAAATGATATGTTGAGAACTTGCAGTGTATTGTCCCATAGAAACAATATTGTGCGGGTAAATCAGCCAACTCACAGTGTATAATACTGATAGTACTGGGAAACTTAATTCATTTGCAGTATTTTTTGTTTTGTTTTTTGGACAGATAGATCCCTCCACAATTAACATGGTAAGGATTCTCCTTTCCCTTCCCTCTCTCTTCCAAATCAAGCATGTTGGAGACCTCTTTCTCTAGCTTTAAGCTTCTGCAGATGGCTCCTAGGCTTGCTCTAGGGTCTCCCTTGGAGTTTTGTTCATGAAAGCTGGGGAGAAGAACCACATGAATACAAACCAACCTGAGCTTTCCGTTTGGACACTTCTTAGTCTGAACCGAGTGCTTGACTGACCCCTTTGCTCCCAAGAACTGACAAGCAGGTCCTCTTTCTTCACTGTTCTCAGTTCAACCAGTACTTCTTTTCCTCTTGCCTACTTCCAAGAGGGATGACACAGCCTTACTCTTTCTTCTTCCTTTAGAGCAGTTTCATCCATCACCCATGTGGTGGTTTCTCCAGATGCGAGTGGTTGTGTATGAGTTTCCTTTATTATCCCTTCTTTCTTTCCTTCTGACACAAGGAAGATGAAAAATAAAAGCTGTCTTTCTGCAGCCCGCCTCTCTTCCCCAGCCTGTTCCCTCCACTACTCACTTTTCTGTTCTGCTTCCTCATTGTTTTTGGGTATTAAAAAACTGATCTGTCCAGTTGAAAGTGGCATGTTGACTACCCTCGGCATTGTATTTCTGATCTTGGCGTTAGGGTTTAAGGAGCAAAGAGTCACGAAAGACACTTTGGAGTTTAGGAGAGGGAGATGGGTTTAGAGGCTGTGGATATAAATAATAATCTATTTGAGGGGAGAGGAGAAAAGGGAGGCAGAATTGGCCGTAGGTTTTGCTCTTTGTCCTCTTCCCGAAGTCCTTGCATTTGAAGCCAGGCAGGATGGAGAAGGGTGTGAGGTGGGCAGACTGGGGATGAGGAGGTCAAGGGTGGGGAATCTCTTGGAGTTGAGCACTGAGAGAGGGAAAGTCTGCAGGGTCTTACCTATCCTTTGAAGCAGAAGTTCTTAACCTTTTTAAAATCTGTGTTACACATACATAGACAAATTTATGATTGCAAAGCCGTCCAATCCTATTGAGATATAGATAAAACAATTTTCAAGCAAATTTGTGACACAGTAATATCTACGTCACATTAAATAAAATCCAGAAGTGAGTCTGGTCACTATGGTAATTTTGAAGTGGTGATGAGTGTAAATGATATTTCAGGATCTCTGCAGTAACTGTAACATGATATAAAATATGTGAATTCTGTTGTTGATAAAAATGAGAGGTGTTGGTAATACCAGAGTGGCTTCTTGTCTGTGTTCATAATTAAAGGAAATGGTGAATTTCAGTTAGAATGAAGATGAAGAAAAATTTATTTCTCATTTAACATAATGGATTTTCTGAATTCTACTCCCAGATGTCTATATTTCCTCAATTCCTTGGGGTACTACTTGTATGTAGGGAAAAAAAATTAGAGTCTATCTTCATCGAAACTGTAGCCCCTCCCTCCCCAGTGAAACAAATTATACCTGTAAATACAGAACACAGGGAGAGAGCCATGTGTATTAAATTATTAAGAAATTTATAGGCTTGCATCAGAAGCTGTTTTGCATATTGGCAAACATCTACTGGGTGCCTGCCAAGTCAGATTACCAGTCTAGGTACCTTTAGACACGTATCTGCTTTTGTGTATTTTCTCTTATTTCTGAGTAGCTTTTAACTTGTGCCTTTTAAAATGGACGTGTGAAGTGATTGACAAAGCACAAGGTAAGTTAGCTTTATAAAAAGAAAAGCCAAGGGGAGCCTATGTTTTAAACAGGAAGAGGTTGTCTTTCTTTTTAATGAACTTCAGCATTACAGAACAAAGATAACAAAATGAACGTTAAATTGACCTAGGACAAGTCATTTTCTTTCCCTGCCTCTCAGTTTCCTCATATATAAATTGATAGCAGTTAACTGTTCTCTATCAGAGTCACTTGTCAGAACTAGTGAATGAGATAGTGAAAGTAAATGCTTTTTTCTTAAAAACTTTTTTGATATAGACCATTTCATTAAATTTGTTACAATATTTTTGCTTCTGTTTTATGGGGGATTTTTTGACCCTGAGGCATGTGATATATTAGATCCCTCACCAGGGATCGAACTCACATCCCCTGCATTGGAAGGCAAAGTCCTAACCACTGGACTGCCAAGGAAGTGCCATGTAAATACTTTTTAAGTGGCAAAGAACCTTACAAATATAAGATGGTATTATTATTAGTTGTAGTGTTGGTAGTGGAAAGCAACTTAGAAAATTCACAGGATATGAAGTGTGGTCACGACAACTAAAATCTAATTACAGTGGAATGTAATTCCAGGCTGGTTTCATGTTCTTATTTTATGCAGGTAAATAAACAAAAACAAAAACAAACCCAAGTTATATTCATCTATTGTCTATCAAGTGGCAGAAACAATGTGGGGTCTCTTCATATATTATCTCCTTAAATACTCAGAATAATTTGGTAAAGGTAGTTATTATACTCCAACCCCCTTTTAAGCAGATGAGGAAGGAAGGCATAAAAAACTAGCTTGACTAACGTCCTATCTACTTATCTAGGAACCAGAGTTTGAAGCCACTTGTATTTGTCTTTCTGTCATACTAACCAGAGAGGAGGAGGGTGTGTGTGTGTGAGTGTCTCAGTCGTGTCTGACTCTTTATGACTCCATGGACTGTAGCCCGCCAGGCTCCTCTGTCCATGGGGATTCATTCCAGGCAAGAATCCTGGGGTGTGTTGCCATGCCCTCCTCCTGGGGATCTTCCTAACCCAGGGATCAAACCCAGGTCTCCAGCATTGCAGGCAGATTCTTTACCATCTGAGCCACCAGGGAAGTGCAGAGAGGAGGTGTTAAGCCCCCAGATTTAGGCCTGCTCTCTGTTGCTGGTCAGTTACAGTGTCCTCTGGGAAACTGTGGCTGACTTCTTGTTCACGTTTTCCATTCTGAGTTTTTCAGTGTGGGGAACTCACCCATCTCTTCTTATCTGCTATTTGGGAAAAATAAACTACTATTTGGGTCTATATCAAGTTTCTAATTTCCAAGTCTCACCTGGGTCGTCTGTAATACTCAGTGACCCTTTAAATGGTCTCTCATCGCCTCTACAGAGGTTATCTAACAACCCCCATCCCTTCTCTCTCTTGAGAAAAGTAAGGCTCCTGATAAGAACTTGTTTTTCTTTCACAACCAAACCCAGATAGAGTGTCATGTTTTTTTCAAATGAGTTTCACTTATTTAACTTTTGGCTGCACCCTGCAGCATGTTGGCTCTTAGTTGCCTGACCAGGAATTGAACCCACATCCCCTGCAGTGGAAAGCAGAGTCTTAACCAGTGGACAGCCAGGAAAGTCCCCAAGATACAGTTTTATCTCATCTTTGCTGTGTTGTGTTCAGTCACTGTCATGTCCGACTCTTTGCGACTCCTTGGACTGTAGTACACCAGGCTTCTCTGTCCATGGAATTCTCCAAGCAAAAATACTCGAGTGGGTTGCCATTTCAGGGATTGAACTGCATCTCCTGCATTGGCAGGTGGACCTGTGTCCAACATAAACAAACCCCCCTCTCCCCACTTCAACACACCCCCATTGTTTCCCCAACTTTTCTCCTCAAAAAACAACCAATTAAACAACCTCCTGCCAGGGGAGAAAAAACAAAAGCAACCTTGTTCTGTCTTCCATGAAGGCCCTGGGTTGGAGGACACACTCATGTAAAATTCCTCAAAGGTGATGGTTTTGGAGTTGCTGAAAATTTTTCATTTGATAGGGTGAGAATGATGTTCCCATAGATGGATAGGTTACAGGTCTTCTAAGAAATACGTGAAGTTTGGTTTTATTTAGTACTCTGTAAGTGACTTTATAAGGAATATGAACTGTATCACACCCTTCGGTCGAGCTTACGTGCTGGCCTCCTTATACCCAGTCCATTCCTGATGCTCCGCACACATTTGTTGTTTTTTTGAGGAAGCTAGGATGTGAGCACCTCACTTCTCTGTTGTTTAACCCTAGTTTCTTTTCAATCACATAGTAAACCTTGGATCAAAGGAATCTTATTCTTGGAGAGAAACTTTTTATATTAGCATCTTAGACATCATTTTTACAGATTTGGGGAGAGCGTTTAGTTCACCCACATCCCTGCTGAGTTTTACACTTACATTGACAGTGATGGACTCTTTGACATTCAGAGTTAAAGCCTGAAGTAGAGAGTATAGAAAAGAGCTCAAACTAGAAACCTGTAATACCTGTTCAGCTTGTGCAGTAACCAAGGCAGACACCACTTTGGGGAGCTTCCTGTACAGTGATTTATGATGTCTTCTGTTCTCTTGAATTTCTGTATGGTTCTGTCAAACTATTCAAACACACGGACCACTTTAGCGGGTGTGGCTCCATCACAGTGATACTGTGAGCAGTTTTAAAGAGGGTTGTCAAAAGGGAAAGTGATTAGTATCTTTCCAGGTATCATTATTTACCTGTCCTTTCAATTTGTAAAATAACATAGAAGCGTCGAACTTTTCAGTTCGAAAGCAGAGATTCATTGACGGCTCACTCTGGGGGCACTGTGACTGGATCCTTGAGAATACAGTGGAGGGTAAAAGATCACATTCTAAGGTGATGTGCATGTGTAGACGAGAAACTGTGCAGGAAACTAGATTTGACTAAAAACTCTTTATTTCATCCTGAACAAGTAGTGAACAGGGCGTTTCGTTGTAAATTGAAGGTGACTGCCCCATTGTTCACGGAAATACCAGGGGTTGCCGTGTGCTGGGCATGTGGGCTCGCTGGCTTCTGTGTGCCTCTCACACCCCTTCCTGACTTCCTTCAAAAAAGGAAAAGAATACTGGTATTTGCATTCAGTGTCCCCATTATGCTTATTTTTGCTTTTTGCTTTGATGCGTGGCTCATCTGAACTTAAAAATATGATTCAGGAGCTCAGTGCTAAAGAATCCACCTGCCCATGCAGGAGACGTGGGTTCGATCCCTGAGTCAGGAAGATTCCCCGAGCCACAGATCAGCTAAGCCTGTGGCCACAACTGTTGAGCTTGTGCTCTGGAACCTAGAAACTGCAACTCCTGAGTCCACACACCATGACTTCTGAAGCCCATGCTCCACAACCGATGAAGCCCACACACTGTAGGGCCTGTCCTCTGCAACGAGAGGCCACTGCAATGAAAAGCCCTTGAACTGTGACTAGAAAGTGGCCCCTGCTCACCACAACTAGAGAAAAGTCCTTGAAGCAATGAAGACCCACCACAGCCAAAAGTAAATAAATACAATTATAAAGAAAAAAATACGATGCAAAAAATTTGGCATTTTAGGGATTTCTTCAGAGAAGGTGATGGCATCCCACTCCAGTACTCTTGCCTGGAAAATCCCATGGACGGAAGAGCCTGGTAGGCTGCAGTCCATGGGGTCGCAAAGAGTTGGACAGGACTGAGCGACTTCACTTTCACTTTTCACTTTCATGCATTGGAGAAGGAAATGGCAATCCACTCCAGTGTTCTTGCCTGGAGAATCCCAGGAATGGGTGAGCCTGGTGGGCTGCCGTCTGTGGGGTCACAGAGAGTCGGACACGACTGAAGCGACTTAGCAGCAGCAGCAGCAGCAGGGATTTCTTTGGTGATGGAATGGCTAAGACTCAGAGTTCTCAATTCAGGGACCTGGATTTGATCCCTGGTCAGGGAACGAGGCCCCATTATTGCCTGGCAAACAGAAGGGGGAAAGGTGAAAGCTGTGACAGATTTCCTCTTCTTGGGCTCTGAAATTATGGTGGATGGTGCCTGCAGCCATGAAATCAGAAGGTGATCGCTTCTTGGCAGGAAAGTAATGGCAAACCTATACAGTGTGTTGAAAAGCAGAGACCTTAGGGAAGCAAAGTCGCTCAGTCGTGTCTGACTCTTTGCGGCCCCCATGGACTGTAGCCTACGAGTTTCCTCCATCCATGGAATTTGCCAGGCAAGAGTACTGGAGTGGGTCACTGTTCCCTTCTCCAAGGGATCTTCCCAACACAGGGATTGAATGTGGGTCTCCAGCACTGCAAGCAGACGATTTTACTGTCTGAGCCACCAGGGAAGCTCAGTCTTAATATGCCAGATTAAGAGACCTTAATCTGCTGACGAATGTCCATATAGTCAAGTCTATAATCTTCCCAGTGGTCACATATGGTTGTGAGAGCTCGACTGTAAAGAGGGCAGAATGCCAAAGAATTGATGCCTTTGAACTGTGGTGGTAGAGAAGATTCCTGAAAGTCCCTTGGACAGGATGGAGATCAAACCAGTCAATCTTAAGGGAGATCAACCCTAAATATTCACTGAAAGGACTGATGCTGAAGCTGAAGCTCCAGTATTTTGGTCATATGATGTGAGCAGATGAGTCATTGGAAAAATCCCTGATATTGAGAAAGACTGAGTAAAGAAGGAAAAGAGGGCGACTGAGGATGAGATGGCTGGATGGCAACACTGATGCAATGAACATGAACTTGGGCAAACTCTGGGAGATGGTGAGGGACAGGGAGGCCGGATGTGCTGCAGTCCATGGGGTCGCAAAGAGTTGGACATGACTGGGCGACTGAACAGCAACAGGGAACTAGATCCTGCATGCTGCAACTGAGAGTCAGCATGTGAGCGCTCAGTCGTGTCTGTGCAATCCCATGAACTGTAACCACCAGGCCTCTCTGTCCGTGGGCTTTTCCAGGCAGGAATACTGGAATAGCTTGCCATTTCCTCCTCCAGGGGATCTTCCCAACCTAGAGATTGAACCCATGGCTCCTGCATTGTTAGGTGGATTCTTTACCACTTGAGCTACCTGGGAAGCCCCATGTGTGGGGTTAATAACATCTAATTTATAGAATTGTTGTAAGGGTCAGGTGACATAAAGTATGTGTAATACAACGTAAGTACTCAGTAAGTGATGACTATTTTTTGTGGCCATTTTTCTATGTAAGTTGAATAAAAGTAAAAGATGGATACTTTTCTTTTAATAGAATTTGTTGTATGAGCAGAAGGTATTTATTGCATGAGTAGACGGTATGAGCAATTAGGTCTCAAAATAGATACTTAGGCTCTTTCATGTGTTTTATGAGAGGGAAGCCTACTTAACCTAATTAAACTAAAGAAAGCAAAGAATGTAAAGAGTGCATGTTTAACAGATAATTCCAAAAGGATATGATGTTCTAGGTCTTTTATAAATATTAATTTACTTAATCCTTACAACCAGGAAGTAGATACTATTACTGGATTGGTCAGAAAGTTCATTCAGAATTTTCCATAGCCTTTTACGGAAAAATCTGAACGAACCCTTTGGCCAGCCCAATATTTTTGACATTTTACAGAAGGAAACTGAGACAGAAAGAAATGATGACTGCCCAGAGTCACACAGTCACATTGCCCAGAGTTGTATTTGGCTCTGAAGTCCTTGTTTTTACCCCAACCCTAGGCACCCTTTCCTAATGTGCTTTTTTTTGTTTTTTTTCCTATAAATTGTATGTGGGCTTAAAAAAAAAAAAAGATAGTAACAGTTCTTTCTAATGCTGAAACATGAAAGAACTCCCAAATTAGAACAGGGTTGAGGAAAGTTTAATCTCAATGTAATACCTGATTTAATTGTATCTATCTTATTCCAGGTGGTATTGACCTTCCTGAAGCACTTTGCAGTGTGCAAATGCCTCATGGTACTGCATGTCTCGTACCTAAACCTTTTATCCTCAAATAGCTGGAGATAACAGTGTTACCTCGTTATCTCTGCTCTCGCCTCTCCTTTTCATCCGAGTGTCTGGCTGTCTTTTCCTGGGTGAGATCTTTGTGTCTGTACTAACTCGCATGTTGTTGATTATCACCCCTAAATGGTCTGCCACACCCCAGACGTGCCCTCTTGTACTTCAGCTGACTGGTGACTGCGAGCCAGAAGCCTCCCTCCCTGGCACCCACTCCAAGACTGTCAGCTGTGCAGGAGAAGTTCCAGATCACATGGTTTACTAGTTAAGTGTCAAGTGTCAAGGTTGGTAGCTATTATATTGGATGTCCCTGGTGGCTATTATATTAATACCCTGACAATGGAAACAGTGACAGACTTTATTTTCTTGGGCTCCAGAATCACTGCAGATGGTGATTGCAGCCATGAAATTAAAAGACGCTTGCTCCTTGGAAGAAAAGCTATGACCAACTTAGATAGCATATTCAAAAGCAGAGACATTACTTTGCCAACAAAGGTCCGTCTAGTCAAGGCTATGGTTTTTCCAGTAGTCATGTATGGATGTCAAGAGTTGGACTATAAAGAAAGCTGAACGTTGAAGAATTAATGCTTCTGAACTGTGGTGTTGGAGAAGACTCTTGAGAGGCTCTTGGACTGCAAGGAGATCCAACCAGTCCATCCTAAAGGAAATCAGTCCTGAATATTCATTGGAAGGCCTGATGCTGAAGCTGAAGCTCCAGGACCTTGGTCACGTGATGTGAAGAACTGACTCATTGGAAAAGACCCTGATGCTGGGAAAGATTGGTGGCAGGAGGAGAAGGGGATGACAAGAGGATGAGATGGTTGGATGGCATAACCAACTTGATGGACAAGAGTTTGAGCAAGCTCTGGGAGTTGGTGATGGACAGGGAAGCCTGGCGTGCTACAGTCCATGGGGTCTCAAAGAGTCAGACACGACTGAGCGACTGAACTGAACTGATGATAAACTGATTGTTTAAAAAAAGATGCTATGTATTTCACCTTTTCTCCTTTTTGAAAGTAGTAATGATCATGGCAACGTAAATTGAGTTTTTCCTAAATATGTAGATCACTGGACCTGTGATTTGTCACCCTTTGAGACCCTTGTCTGTTAACGTGTGGGCCACCTTATATTGGATTGGCCAAAAAGCATCCTATGAAAAATCTGAATGAACTTTTTGGCCAACTCAATATTTTCTTTAAATCGAGTTAAACAATTTATGAAATAAACCAGCCTTTAAACTTCTGTACATTCTCTTTACCAAAAACAAAACAAAAATGAAGGAAGTTGTTAGCATATATTCATCCAGCCAGATGATCCTTGCTGTCTGTTTTCATAAACAGGATGATAACTCTTCACACACCCAAGCCCCACCTGTCCCACCTCACTGCTTGCCCAATGGTTGTATCTGTTTAGGGTGGTTTCCCTTTTTGCAATCCAGGTTTTCCACACAGGTCAATGAGGAAAGCAGTCTCTCCAGGGCAGCCTTGTAGCTGTGATCTGATCTCAGTTTCTTCTGGGAACTGACAAGGAGCTAGCTGGAAGAGGTGAACTGAATGTGACTTCCTTACAGAGAAGACGGATAAAAGCAGCAGCAGATACAGCCACTTATTTGACTTATTATTTAGCCTCTAAGTGGCATCTGACTCTTTTGCAACTGTATGGGCTATAGCCCTCAAGGCTCCTCTGTCCGTGGGATTCTCCAGGCAAGAGTACTGAAGTGGGTTACCATGTCCTCCTCCAGGGTATCTTCTCGACTTAGGGATCGAACCCATGTCTCCTGCATTGGCAGGTGTATTCTTTACCACTGAGCCACTGGCTGCTGCTGCTGCTAAGTCGTTTCAGTCGTGTCTAACTCTGCAACCCCATAGACAGTAGACACTGGGGAAGCCCCTTTATTTGACTTAGGAAATGGTAGAAAGAAGTCTCGATTCTGGTGTTAGCTTCATGCTTACGTGAGACTCCACAAGTCTTCAAGACCTCCTTTTTTTTTTTTTCCTCTCTGGGAACATGGCTGTGGGCAGATTCGATCTTGATGCAGAGATAATGATAATGTTTTTGTAATTCTTAGCTATGCTGGCAAGTTTCAGGTTTTGAAATCCTGTCTTTTCCCTATACGTTTGATCCGAGGTGCTGTTGTTCCACAGCCTTTCATTTCTTCCTTTCACTTGATCGACTGAAAGATGTTTATTCAGCTTCTGCCCAGTCTCAGGTGGTGTGTTCTTCTCTGGGTTATTGTGGTGAGCACAGATGTCCTCATGGAGCCTTCATTTTAGGCACTAAACCAGCTGTCACACAAATCAGTGTCACATTTGCAAGTGTGATAAGCTTGGTGAAGGAGGGGCTCCAGTGTCATAAGACCTAGCGTGCAGGGACTTGACAGAGATCCACAGGATAAACAGGACTTACCCCAGGCAACGACAGGAAGGCTAGTCATTTGCAGGCATCAGGAAATGTTTGCCAAAAGGCCTTATGGAGGGAGGAAGCATGGTGGGTTTATGTAGACTAAGGCAAGCTGACGGAGGGAAAAGAAGGCATGAGATTATTACCAAGCAGGACCATGAACGCCATGCTGAGGATTTTTGTGTTTGTCCTTAGAGGTGGCTCAGACGGTAGAAGCATCTGTCTATAATTCAGGAGATCCAGGTTCGATCCCTGGGTTAGGAAGACCCCCCTGGAGAAGGAAATGACAACCCACTCCAGTATTCTTGCCTGGAAAATCCCATGGAGAGAGGAGCCTGGCAGGCTACAGTCCATGGGGTCGCAAAGAGTAGGATACGACTGAACGACTTCACTTTCACTTTTAGAGCCGAAGGGGCCAGCATCACATTTCTGTTTGGAAAACTCCATCCTATGAGATGAGATCAAAGAGGCCGGAGTAGATGTAGAAAAATGAATTAGGAGGCTATTGCAAATGACATTCTGATGGATTTTCAGATACAAAATGATGCCTATGTCAATATCTTTGTGCTTTGTGTTTGGAACTTCCCTGGTGGAGGCTTGTCTTTCCACCTGCCTTGCGAAGGACCTTGAGTCTGCTTGGAAGTTGGTAGAGGGGAAGGTTACTTGAGACCCCCTAACTGTCTGACCATGTGACCACAGAAGACCAGCTGTCAGTCTTAGAGAATAAGCTTGGCTGCATTGAGGTCCAAGTGGTACTCACCTTCTGATGACATCATTGGCTTCTTATTTATTTATTTTTCTGTTCGATATGTGACTGCTGCTGCTGGTAGGTGCTGGTGGTACAAGCAGCAGCAGCAGTGGTGACGGATACACGTGCACAATTATGTCAGACACTGTCCTGATTGCTCTGCATGTATACATCCATTTATTTCTCATACATTCTCATGTGGCTTTAGACCTTTTATTTTCTCTATGTATAGATGAGAAAGCCAGAGAGATTTATGAAGTTCCAGAGCAAGGTTTGAACTCAGGCAGTTTACTTCTGGAACCCAAGCTCTTAACCTTTCCTTTAAGTGGCGGAAGGTCAGAAGTGGCCGGTCAGTCAGGTTAGAGCCCCAGGTCGTGCTGCACAGCATGTCAGGACCCAGGACTCCAGCCCAGGTGCTCTGACTTCAGCGCCCACGTGACATTTCCAAGTAAATTACAAACCTCAGGAAATTAGTTTTCTCTAAGTCAAGTAAGGCCAGGTTGCAAATGTCTACAACTATTTCACTTTATAGAGTGGTGGCCAATTTTCTTTTTGTGTTTTCTAGGCATTATTTTGCTTCCCAAGTGGCACAGTGGTAAAGAATCCGCCTGCCATGCAGGAGATGTGGGTTTGATCACTGAATCGGGAAGACCCCCTGGATAAGGGAATGGCTACCCACTCCAGTATTCTTGCCTAGGAAACCCCATGGACAGAGGAGCCTGGCGGGCTACAGTCCATGGGGTCACAAAGGGTAGGGCACGAGTGAGCACATATGTGCACGCAGGCTGGTATCCTACTCTGTTCGAGTAGGCCAAACTACTGAATGTAGACCCGAAATATAATGAGATAACAGACGCACTGGTTGTTTTCCTCACACGACAGTCCAGGGTAGATATTCCAGGTAGGGATGGGGTAGGGCTGTTTCTACTCCCGGTTGTCTTTCTAGAACTCGGTGTCTCTGCCACCTTCAGCATGTAGCTCTAAGATTACAGCTCTGCCTGTTGCAGAGAACGTACTCACAAAGGCACAGCAGACTGAGTGTGTCAGAAGGAGGGATGGAGGTGGACACAGTCCACTCTGTGCCCAGGAAGAACACGCTTTAATTGTCAGTAGTCTTTGTCATCCACATCATTTTTATTGTTTTGTGATCTCATTTTTTCCCTCACATACTAGTAGTACATTGTGACTATCTTTTCATGTCAACGAATATATGTCTCATTCTGTTTTTAATGGCAGTAGATTATTCCATTGAACAGATGGGGTGAATTATAGTTTAACGTTCACATTGATAGTTTTGTGTGTTTGCTTGGTGTTTGCTTGTATTCACAATACTAAAGTGAATCCTTGTTAAGAAAACTGTTTGGAGAGAGTAAGTTATTAGAAGTAGAATTTGATGAGTCAAAAGGTAAGCCCATTTCTTTTTCTTGAGTTTTTTTTTTTTTTTTTACTTTATTTTACTTTACAATACTGTATTGGTTTTGCCACACATTGACATGAATCCACCACGTGTGTACATGCGTTCCCAAACATGAACCCCCCTCCCACCTCCCTTCCCATAACATCTCTCTGGGTCATCACCGTGCACCAGCCCCAAGCATGCTGTATCCTGCGTCGGACATAGACTGCTTCTGATATAGATTCCTGTGCTGGTCTCCAGATTAATTGCTTTCAGCATCCATTTTTGTTTGGCATGTTAGTCATTTTCATATGGATTTTAAATACATTTTTCATTTGTATATTGGTTGTCATTTCTTTACTGTCAGAGAAGCTTTTGTTCAGTTGTGAAATCTATCAGTCTTTTCCTTTATTGATTCCTCTTTTTGGTGTCGTGCTTGGATTTATCCTTAAATTGTAAAAATAGCTGTACCTCCTTCTATATGTTTATGTTTTTATTCCAGGTATTTACATTTCTCGTCCACCTGGAAATGATTTTGCATGTAGAATCTAATTTATTTTTTGCTAAGGGGTTGGTTTATTGTCCCATTAGAATTAACTTTTTAGAAATATATAGCATTGTATGGACATGTATAAAATTATTAATGAAGTATTTTAAATCACCCTTATAATTAGTGACTAGGATGGAATACGAGAGAAGGTTTTCAGTTCTATGAACCATTTAAGCAGAGACAGCCTCATTGCCTCAAACAAACAAAAAGCAGCATCAGTAAGCATTAAACGCTGTATCGTGGGGAAGGTGGCATCCCTTTCTTTGGCTCAGGGGGTGTGGTATGCTTTTCTGTTTTTTTGCTTGTTTGTTTGAAAGCTCTCATTTTATTTATTTTACTATTGAGGTAAAATTGCTTTATAATGTTATATTAGTTTCTCCTGTACAACAAAGTGAATCAGCTATGTGTATACATATATCCCCTCCGTCATGAGCCTACCCCCGGCCCCATCCCACCCCACCACTCTAGGTCATCACAGAGCACCAAGCTGAGCTGAGCTCCCGGTGCCATGCGTCAGGTTCCCATTAGCCATCGGTTTTATACATTACAGTGTATATGGTATGCTTTCAGATTTAGACTATCTTCTCCTTACTCCAAGCTGGTCCCCAGTTACAGGTGTATCATCTAATTACACGAGGCTCTACTTGGCTATTTCCTGTGCCATCTCACACTGAGTCATGGGGGAGGTGACTATACCTGGGAGGCTGAATGCTGATTGAAGCTAAAATCAATTCTTTTTAGTAGAAATTGAGGTCAGGATAACTTTAGGGACTATGTTTCTAATGAGCACTTTATAGCACTGTAATTTCCTTAACATGTGTGACTATTAAAATTATTATTAAAAATAACCAGAAGTTCTTGCACTTCACTAGACATTACAGGAACATAGTTTTCTCCTTCAGTTTACATAACATGCTTTGAGCAAGTCTGTATATGTGCGACAACTATCAGGTCTCTGGAAACCTTGCTTGCTTGCTGTACTTTGCTCACTCAGCAGTCATGCCCAGGTTCTGGCAACAGAAAGACAAACAAAATTTGGGTCTTGGACTGGTGACTCAAGGGTCAGCTAGAACCACCCATCGAGCTTCTCAGGCTCACTGTTAGTTAGTATTTATTAAGATTCCTTGGGTTGCCATGACAGAAACTTAAGTCTCAGTTCAGTTCAGTTCAGTTCAGTCGCTCAGTCGTGTCCAACTCTTTGCGACCCCGTGAATCGCAGCACACCAGGCCTCCCTGTCCATCACCAACTCCCGGAGTTCATTCAAACTCACGTCCATCGAGTCGGTGATGCCATCCAGTCATCTCATCCTCTGTTGTCCCCTTCTCCTCCTGCCTCCAATCCCTCCTAGCATCAGAGTCTTTTCCAGTGAGTCAACTCTTTGCATGAGGTGGCCAAAGTATTGGAGTTTCAGCTTTAGCATCATTCCTTCCAAAGAACACCCAGGGCTGATGTCCTTTAGGATGGACTGGTTGGATCTCCTTGCAGTCCAAGGAACTCTCAAGAGTCTTCTCCAACACCGCAGCTCAAAAGCATCAATTCTTTGGCGCTCTTTCTTCACAGTCCAACTCTCACATCTATACATGACTACTGGAAAAACCATAGCCTTGACTAGACGGACCTTTGTCTAGGGGCAGGAACCCTGAGCAAGACCTGATCAATTGGAGCTTCAGAACCCTCTCCAGAGTGCTTTCAGTAAGGTGGCGCAACCCTGATCATCTCTTCACTCAAGCTTCAAATTCCCTAGAGAGAGAATCAGATTTGCTTGGTGGATGGGAGGATAGAACCACATGTAGTAAATTGAATCGTAATAATTTGCTGTTATTGGGCCATTTTTGAGCTGAAAAAGCATATTGTGTGTGTGTGTGTGTGTGTGTGTGTGTGTGCACGCATGCACATTGTAACTGTCAGAATGGTGAGGTGGAGAGTCTCCCCAGCTAATGTCTACGATATTTATCCTTTGGTCTTCTCAGCTCCAGGGATCTTGGTTTGATTTCCTCATATTCTTTTCCAAACTGCTATGTTTTTGTTGTTTAGTCACTCAGTTGTATCTGACTCTTTGTGCCACCCACCAGGCTTCTGTGTCCTTCATGATCTTCAGGAGTTTGCTCAAACTCACGTCAGTTGAGTCTATGATGCCAGCCAGCCATCTCATCCCCTGTCGCCCCCTTCTCCTCCTGCCCTCAAGCTTTGCCAGCATCAGGGTCTTTTCCAGTGAGTTGTCTCTTCCCATCAGGTGATCAGAGTATCAGAGTTTCAGCTTCAGCATCAGTCCTTCCTATGAATATTCAGGATTGATTTCCTTTAGGTTTGATCGATTTGATCTCCGTGCAGTCCGAGGGACTCTCAAGAGTCTTTGCCAGCACCACAGTTCAAATGCATCATTTCTTCTGTACTCAGCCTTCTTTATGGCCATTTTGCTATAAACCCCCAGAAAAACTCCAACCCTAGGTCAGCTTTTCTATGCAGAGAAGCTGCATACGGCTGGGGGAAATGACACAACCCTTGCGATGGCTGTCTTCCACTTGTCACTGGATGCTGAAGATCTTCCTAGCCATGTCATCTTTGTGTGAGGCATCCTTGGTAGCGTGGGTTCTTTCTCGCTGCTGATAATTCTGTATTTCACTGCAGGGTGCTTTGCTCTTCTAGTCTAAAAGTAGAGTACAGTAACTTAACGGAGAGACTACTTCTTCATGCTAGCTCATACAAGTTGAAAGCTTCCATTTGTCATCCCCGCCCCCACCTAGCCCCTGAAGGAGATCTTGATTACTTTCTGACCGAGGAGTTCAACCCATTAAAGCCGTGTGTTCTTAATAGAGACAGCCTTCAGATTGGCTTCAAGGTATAAGCTGTCTTGGATAAACAGAAGTAACCGTCTCCTGGCTGCCATTTTGTTTCATTTCTTTTGAAGTATTCGCCTTGGCTGACTTAATGGTTTTTGAGATTTACTTTTCTTTGAAATCATGTATTTGGATTCCATCAGTGGAAAAAAAGTGTTTTGTTTTTTTTTTCCTGTCTTATGTATACATAGGCTATTCTAATACAAAATAACTTCAGCATTTGTACAGCCAAAGTGAGTTACATCTTATTTGTGCCATAGATGAAACAAATCAACGGTGGCAAGGACATTTGTGGAAACCACAAGACTATGAAGTGGAGGCAGTTTATTGCCATGATGTATTAAGTAATAGCCATCTAACAATTTCTTCTCGGGTAGGAGAAATAAAAATTTGATACCAGTATCTCTGCCTTCGTTTGAATGTTAAATTTACTTAAAATTCTATATCTTCCCACATACTCCTCTTCCCCATACACACACTTGTAAGCACACACACATTAAAGGTTTTCATAAAACTTTATTACAAATGACGTCAACATGAAAGAGCTCTTCTTTCTCTTGCAAAGGCTAGAGTGTAGTAGTAGTGAAGAGAAGTGAAGTGAAGTCGCTCAGTTGTGTCTGACTCTTTGCTACCCTGTGGACTGTAGCCCGCCAGGCTCCTCCGCCCATGGGATTCTCCAGGCAAGAATACTGGAGTGGGTTGCCATTTCCTTCTCCAGGGGATCTTCCTGACCCAGGGATCGAACCCACGTCTCCTGCATTGTAGGCAGACGCTTTAACCTCTGAGCCACCAGGGAATAAGCAGTAGTAGTAGTAGGTAATACCAAAATCACTGCAGATGGTGACTGCAGCCATGAAATTAAAAGACAGTTACTCCTTGGAAGAAAGTTATGACCAACCTAGATAGCATATTGAAAAGCAGAGACAATACTTTGCCAACAAAGGTCCGTCTAGTCAAGGTTATGGTTTTTCCAGTAGTCATGTATGGATGCGAGAGTTGGACTGTGAAGAAGGCTGAGCACCGAAGAATTGATGCTTTTGAACTGTGGTGTTGGAGAAGACTCTTGAGAGTCCCTTGAACTGCAAGGAAATCCAACCAGTCCATTCTGAAGGAGATCAGCCCTGGGATTTCTTTGGAAGGAATGATGCTAAAGCTGAAACTCCAATACTTTGGCCACCTCATGTGAAGAGTTGACTCACTGGAAAAGACTCTGATGCTGGGAGGGATTGGGGGCAGGAGGAGAAGGGGACGACAGAGGAAGAGATGGCTGGATGGCATCACTGACTCGATGGACGTGAGTTTGAGTGAACTCTGCAAGATGGTGATGGACAGGGAGGCTTGGCATGCTGCAATTCATGGTGTTGCAAAGAGTCGGACACAACTGAGTGACTGAACTGAACTGAATACCAAATTTTGAGATTCCTCTTAAGAATGTATTGTATTTGCAAACATAGGTAAAGGTAAATGAGTGATGGTGAAATAGTACATCAGTATTCTGGAGCCAGCCTGATAAGATGGAAAAGGTGGGCTTTGAAGTCAGCCAGAGTTGGCTGCGAGCCCTAGACCTGATTTTAGGTATATAACCCCTGGGAGTCTCTTGTTTCTTTTTCTGTAAAGTAAGGTTAACTGCTGCCACACAAGATTAAGGAAACATACTTTGAGTTCCTGATACATAGACAGATAATACAATTCAGTAGTTACTGTTTTGAAATAATTTATGAAAGATAAAGCAAATTATTTGGCTTATTTTATTCTGATAATAGTCCTAGAAAGCATTTGCCATCTTTCTCTTGCTTTTGCCGTTGAAGAAAAATTGTGCTTAGTTGCTCAGTCATGTCTGATTCTTCGAGACCCTTCAGTCTGTAGCCTTTGGACGGTAGGCTCTTCTCTATCCATAGGATTTCCCAGGCCAAGAATACTGGAGTGGATTGCCGTTTCCTTCTCCAGAGGATCTTCCCAGCCCAGAGATCCAACTCGTGTCTCTGGTGTCTCCTGCATTGCAAGCGGCTTCTTTACCCACTGAACCATCAGGGGAGCCCTGAGAAAAATGGGCTTATCCGTAATGGGTTTAGTAGCTTTGCTGATGTTGTACAGCTGGTTTAGAATGGGTGGTTAACTTAGACCAAGTTTCAGTTTTATCTTTGGACCTAAGTAAAGAGGCCTACTTAGATATTATCAAGTAAAATTTAAAAAGGGAGGAGGTTGTAAACTACAGCCACCCCAGATGAGTGAAGTCAGTGTCACTTGCCTAGTTAGTTTCCGCTGGTACTATGTTGTAGGGAATCGAAGCTCTCTCTTCCTGTCCAGCCCTGGGAGGGCCTCCAGTACTTCTGGCCTTGACCCACCCAGTTTCCAGTGCTTCGAATGACAGTAATGAGTTGGCTGCCTCTGTTGACCAGTCGTAGAGTTGAGTTTCACATGGCCTTCTGAGACACTTTGAAAGATTCACCAGTGATTTAATGACAGCTTTTCTAGGGGGAAAAAAACAGACTACTACATTAAATACAGACATCAAATTAAGTTGAACCCAATTTCATAAACATTAAACTGTGAAACAAAATGTTTATACCTCCAGGACTTGGAGGGCATTATGCTAAGTGAAATAAGTCGGACAGAGAAAGACAAATACTGTATGATATCACCTACATGGGGATTCTAAAGAATACAGCAAACTAGAGAATAAAACAAGAAAGAAGCAGACTCGTAGAGAGTAAACCAGTGGTTACTAATGGGGAGAGGGAAAGTGGGGGTAGGGGAATAGAGGGGGTTTTGTTGTTGTTTAGTTGCTAAGTTGTCACTCTTGGTGACCCCATGGTCTATAGCCCTCCAGGCTCCTCTGCCCATGGGATTCTCCAGGTAAGAATACTGGAGGGGGTTGCCATTTCCTTCTTCAGGGGATCTTCGCAACCCAGGGATCGAACCTGTGTCTCCTGCATTGTGGGTGGATTCTTTACCACTGAGCCACCAGGGAAGCCCAGTACAGGGGTAGGGAGAGAGAAGTGAGTTATCATGGGATTATATGAAACCATGTGTGTGAAACCTTTCAGACTCAAAAAGCATTATAAAACTGAAAGACTCTTCATTAAAAAAAATGTATACATCCAGTAAATATATAATCTGAAGAACCCATTAGTGATTTTTTGTGTGTGTGGCTTTGCCTGTGTTGATACAGTTGTATTTGAGTTAGGGGCTTTCAAAGCTATCTCTGCATCCCACAGGACCATCAGTGGTTCCGTGAAAAGGCTTAGGTGAAAACCATGTCAAGATTTAACTGGGCCACTGTCTCTTAGACAGAACTTGGACTGATGGATGCTTGGACCACTACTGATACCTTGCAGTGCTTCTCACTTTGTGTAACTCTTTGTCTGCTCTGTTTTCTAGAGCAGGTTTAGCTTTACAGTTAAATTAAGAGGAAGGAGATTTCCCATATGCCCCCAGCCCTCACACATGCATAGCCTCTTCCATTATCAACATCCCCCACCAGAGTCCACTCTTTTTTTGTAAACTGTCATTCAGTCTCTTCTCATTCCTCACTCAGTGCTGTGCTGTGAGACATGAATGTTAAGCACAATGTGTAAAAAGAAAGTAACATGCAAAAGAAATTATTATTTTGTCAGTATTTACTATGCTTTGTTGATTGTGTGTATTCTGTCTTGTTCTAGAGCTGCCTAGCAAGCTCTAGTGCTGTCTGAACCCCTCTAGGAAGTAGCTTATGTAGAAACTCTGCATTAAAATATAAAACCAGATCAGTCAGATTCCAGTGAACTCCATCTCTTGCCTGTTTTCATTTATTGGTAAAACACAAGTGTGAGTGACCTTGAAGAGTCACACTCCTTTGGAAAGGTTTGTTTTTAACCTCTGGAGTGGCATATGGATCATCCTTCTGACTTGTGGTAGATGGGATGGTGTATTATTTATAGAGGTTCATTTTCAACCTGAATGCCTTAAAGACATCCAGTGAATACTTTAATGGCTTTCTGTTGTGTTTTAAGATTTTAGTTTAGTTGCTCAGTTGTATCCGACTCTTCGGGACCCCATGGACTGTAGCATGCCAGGCTTCCCTGTCCATCACCAACTCCCAGAGCTTGCTCAAACTCATGTCCAGCGAGTTGGTGATGCCATCCAACCATCTCGTCCTCTGTTGTCCCCTTCTCCTCCTGCCTTCAGTTTTTCCCAGCATCAAGATATTTTCCAATGAGTCGACTCTTCGCATCAGGTGACCAAACTATCGGAGCTTCAGCTTCAGCATCAGTCCTTCCAATGAATATTCAGGACTAATTTACTTTAGGATTGACTGGTTGGATCTCCTTCCTTTCCAAGGGATTCTCAAGAGTCTTCTCCAACACGACAGTTCAAAAGCATCAATTCTTTGGCACTCAGCTTTCTTTATAGTCCAACTCTGACATCCATAAATGACTACTGGAAAAACCATAGCTTCTACTAGATGGACCTTTGTTGGAAAAGTAATGTCTCTGCTTTTTAATATACTGCCTAGATTTGTCATAGCTTTTCTTCCAAGGAGCAAGCGCCTCTTAATTTCATGGCTGCAGTCCCATCTTCAGTGATTTTGGAGCCCAAGAACATAAAGTCTGTCACTGTTTCCACTGTTTCCCCATCTATTTGCCATGAAGTGATGGGACAGGATGTCATGATTGTAATTTTTTGAATGTTGAGTTTTAAGCCAACTTTTTCACTCTCCCCTTTCACTTTCATCAAGAGGCTCTTTAGTTCTTCTTCACTCTCTGCCCTAAGGGTGGTGTCATCTGCATATCTGAAGTTATTGATGTGTCTCCTGGCAGTCTCAATTCCAGCTTGTGCTTCATCCAGCCCAGCACTTCTCATGATGTCCTCTGCATAGAAGTTAAATAGATTTAAATAGTTTTAAGATTTAACTTACCACATGTGTGTGTTTTGTTGTTGTTGTTCAGTTGCTAAGTCCTGTTAGACTCTTAGTGACCCCATGAGCTGTAGCCTTCCAGGCTTCTCTGTCCATGGCATTCTCCACGCCAGGACTGGAGGGGATTGCCATTTCCTTCTCTGGGGGATCTTCCTGACCCAGGGATCGAACCCATATCTCCTGCAGCTCCTGCACTGGCAGGCAGATGATCATTGAGCCACTTGTGTTTACAGAGTGGGTTTGTTTTTTCCCCCTGTAAACATTAAACCAGAAGGGAAAAATAGGGCATCAGTGACTGTGATTATCTAGGATTTTGTTGTTGGGCATTTAAACCCAGTTAATGGAGATTGCACAAAATACGACTTAAATCTCCCTGTAACGATGTTGTTAGTAATTTATCTTCCTTCACATTTGGGGTCCACATAATTTCTTGAAACTTGGCTGTCTGGCTGTCTGGGAGGGTAGTTGAATTACTTGGGTGGATGACTGCACCACAACTCATACCTCACCAACCACAATTGTGGGGCTTCCCTGGTGGTCCAGTGGCTAAAGGACTTTGTGCTCCCAAGGCAGGGGGCCTGGGTTCGATTCCTGGTCAAGGAACTAGATCCCACAGGCTGCACTAACTATTCTGTGTGCTGCAAGTAAGACCTGGCACAGCCAAATAAATAAATGCATTAAAAAAACTAAGGAAAAACACAGTTGTAAAACTCTTATTTATAGTTATAGTCTGTTTCTGTTGCTAATTTTGTTGAGATTTTGGCCAATAAGACAACTGCACAAAGTTCACAAAGTGCACAAAAAAGTGAGGACTTTTGTGCACTTTAGGTGTAAAATGACAATAGCAGCTACAATAGAGAGAGAAAGAGATTTCTCCTAGTCTTTTTCTTTCCCCTACTCCAGAGAGAAACCCCAGGCAACCTGGCTTGACTTCATGGGTTGGAGATGGGGTACTAGAGAAAAATCTGTTTTTATAGCTTGAGAACTGATGACAAGTTATGCCCTCCCAAACTGAGATTATTAAGAAGTTGATTGAGAGACTGGGCATTTAAATTCTGTCACAAGACTTTGATAAAAGGTCTGGGAAACATGGAGATGATCAGCTCCTTGAACTGCACCTGGGAAGATTTTAATATTTCCTTTAATATTTTCCTTCCTTTAAGGAAAAAGAGACACTTGATATTAGCTATGAGTTTCAACAGCATTCTATAAGAACAGCAGCTTGTAAGTATAGATTTACCCACATAAGACAGCTCCAATTAGTTATTCTGAAATTTCTGTGAGTTTATTTATACGTTTATTTGTAGAACCAGAACAATTTTTTAAAATAACAAGTATAGGAGGACTGTTACTACCTGTCTTCAAGGCTCACTGTACTCAAAAGACAGTGTGACCTCGGGGAAAGTCTAAATAGAATAGTAATGTAGCAGTGGGACAAATTAGTCTAGAAGGAGACCCACAGAAACATGGTCAATTTTTTCTTTTCTTTTTTTTTTTTTTTTTTGACAGATGCAAACGTATTGCAATGGAGAAAAATTAGTCTTTTAAACAAGCAGTGCTAGGACCAGTGGAGATTCATATGCAAAAAAAAGAGAAACTCAATCCATATCTTACACTTTATATAAAAATCCAAATGGCTCATAGATCTAAATTTTAAAATCATAAAACATCGGAGCTCTTCTGTGATTACACAAATACATATTCAGGGGGTCCTATGCCGTGGGGTTTCTAAGTTAGTGGTAGTTATTATTGCCCGTATGAGGGGGTTGTGTTTTGCACCTGGGCAGTAGAATGGGAAGACTTTTTTTTTTTTTTTTTTAAGAAAATTGCTCCTGATTTTCCTTTCTTATATACATGGATTCATATGCACAAAATTGGGCCATCTATTTATGGGAGAATACTGTTTCCTGATTTCTTTCTCTTGCTGATTTTCCATCTTTGCCTGTCAGAGAAGAGTAAGGAGAGGATCCTGCAAGAAAAGCAGGCTCCATTCTTAGAGCCAGCCGCAGTTGAGGCTGGAGACACTAATTCGATACCAGCTGAAACCAGTGGTTCTGCACTCCCCCCACCCCCCGCCCCACCACCCCCAGACAAAAAGATGACATACAGCTAGAACTTTTTACTAGCAAAAAGATCTCAGGATGCATAAATCCCTCACCGTTGGAAACTGTCAGTATCCCACTAACTAACCCCTTTGGCTCCCTGGAACCAGAGCAGAGAAGAGCCTGGGGGTGGCCTAAAGTGTCGTGTTTGATTTATAGTAATTAACGCCATCTTTAGAGAAAGCACCATGTATCTTCATCTTAGAAGGCTTGTGTTTGGCCACGTCTCACTGGGATCCAGTTCATGAAGCAGCATGGAAAAGTCAGGAGCTCCCCGCTGGGCCCTCAGCCACCAGAAGTCAAACAGTGAAGTTTCAAGTGTTGGAAATGTGAATTTTTCACCTTTCCGTTCTCATAAACTGAAGCTACTGTTGCTATAGCAATGATTTTCTGCCTACATAGAATTTGTGTTTGACAGCTTTTGTTTTTTTTGAAACACAGCTTTTAAAACTGTAAAGTGAATAATTGTAGGCATCATAATGCTGAAGTAAATCTTCAAATGAGAGAAAGGTGGTTTGTGCTTGATAGGTTTATGAGTGGAAACATGAAAACTCGGTCACAAATCTCAACTGATTTCATGGGTAGGAGCATAGAGTTGAATATAAGTCTAGTTAAATGTGGTATATCTCATTTAAAACAGCATTTGAAAAAATTAAAATAATGTAAATGTCAATAAGCAGCAAGATGATATTCCAGCAACAAGAAGCTTTTAATAGTAGTGGGTTCTGAACTAGGTTTACTTTTTATTGTTGCTAAACTTCTCTAAATGATTGTAGAGAAAATTCTAAGGTGGTAAATTAATGCTTTGACTATATTCAGGATATATGTGTTTTCCCAAGTTCTTAATGTATTGAGTACTTGAAAAAATGAAATGTCTAGGAAACCAGATAGTGCCATGTTGATAATCTTGTTATATTATGAATTTTTATATTTTATTTTATAATTGAATATATTTGAATATATTATATTCAAATTGAAGATATTATATTAAATTATATTATAATTGAATATATTCAATATAATTGAATATATTTTATTCAATTATTTTCATGTGGAAAAAATACAGAAGATGATCAAAACTAAGTAAAATCCTAATTCCATAATCAGCCTTCTTTGCAAATATATAAGACAAGAAAATGCCCTTCCAATCAGACTTAAGTGAGATAAGCAATATATTATGATTTAGTTTTATTTTTTAAAATACTTACTTGTTTTTTACTCCGTAACGATCACATTATTTCATTATGACCTTCTTTAGATACTTCATGGGCCTATGAGCCTGTGAAGAACATGTTGAAACCTCCTAGATTTATGGGGTTTATACCTAGAAGTGGTCTTAGGAATATGCCCAACTTCTTCCTTCTATTAACTGAGGACCTGATTCTTGAAGGCAGAAGGTGACACCTATGGGTTTTTTAGCTTACTGTGGCAGAGCGGAGACCAGAATTCAGTGGACCCTGGCCTCTCGACCATTCCCCTGATTGATGCTGTGTCCTTGTTAGTTCCTTCCACACTTGAGTACCACATGGCTGTATTTTTATCTGTTCTTACAATAGATTTATGCATGTGAAAACAAATCTACATGCAGTTATTTCTGTTGGGGAGAATTCTTAACAGGCAATTCAGATAACAGGGGAACTGCAGCCAGTGTTATAGTACTTTTGTAATGAGAGAAATTTTATGGAGTGACCTTGAATATGTAACACTTAAAATGTTTGATTCCCAGTTAGACAATAATGAGCAAACTAGTAGAAAATTTGAGTAAAAGATGGCAACAGTGAAAGCCAGCTCATGCTAAAACAGATACAAATAGCCACTAAAAAGATGCCAGCTGGAATGAGCTGTCTTACTCATCTGTAGATTGACCAAGATTTCAGTGTGATGTATTAGTGACGGCAGCGGGACTAGTCAGATATAAAAGGCTCACTACCTTTGATCTGTTCAGTTCTGTGGCTGCAACTTTGTCCTCAAATGTATAGTATGAAGTTGAACTTCCATATGTCTTATAATGATGTGCAAGGATGGTTACTGAAGTTTTGGTTTTATATATTTACAACACACATAACACAAAAAGCAAAAACTGGTTACTGCTCAAGTATCTTTTAATGATGAACTAGTTGCATATAAATCACAGCACAGTAGAACATAATAGAATATGTGTAGCAGTAGATGGGTGTCTTCTGGAGACCAGATTTATTAAGAGGGAAAAAAGAGCAAGTTTTAGAGCTGTGTGCATACTAATAAAGATATACATATTTATGTTTTCTCTACTTAACAATTCTGGTAAGATACAAGTGAAAATATTAATAATGTCTTCTGGGTTTTATTGGGTTTCAATGAGAAATATTGAGGATAGAGAAGAGGAGACTTTCCATTTCACTTTGAATCTTTCTGTATTTTGCTATATATATATATATATATACACACACACACCTGTATGCACTCTATATTTAGAATAGAGCAGAGGAGACTTTCCTGTTCACTTTGAATATATATATACACACACACATTTGTATGTACTCTATGGCCTTCCCTGGTGGTCAGCAGTAAAGAATCCACCTGCCAATGCAGGACACACAGGAGACCGGGTTTGATCCCTGGGTTGTGGGGATCCTCTGGAGTAGGAAATGGCAACCCACTCCAGTATTCCTGCCTGGGAAGTCCCACGGACAGAGGCGCCTGGTGGGGTACAGTCCAAAGGTTTGCAAAGAGTCGAACACAACTGAATGACTTGAGCACACACACATGGAGTCTATACACATAATTTGAAAACATACATGTACCTGAATGTTCATTGCAGCAGTATTTACAATAGCCAAGACATGAAAGCTAAACGTCCTTTGACAGGTGAATGAATAAAGAAGATGCGGTATGTACATACAATGGAATATCTCACAGCCATAAAAAAGAATGAGATCAACGCCATTTGCAGCAACACAGATAGACCTAGAGATGATCACACTAAGTGAAGTGAGCCAGACAGAGAAAGACAAAAATCATATAATATCACATATATGAAATCTAAAAAAAATGATACAAATGTGTTTACAAAACAGAAAGATTCACAGACAGAAGACAAATGTATGGTTGCCAAAAGAGAAAGTTTGGGAAAGGGATAAATTAGAAGTTTGGGAGTAACATATACATTGCTGCTGCTGCTGCTAAGTCACTTCAGTCGTGTCCGACTCTGTGCGACCCCACAGATGGCAGCCCACCAGGCTCCCCCATCCCTGGGATTCTCCAGGCAAGAACACTGGAGTGGATTGCCATTTCCTCCTCCAATGCATGAAAGTGAAAAGTGAAAGTGAAGTCGCTCAGTCATGTCCAACCCTCAGCAACCCCATGGATTGCAGCCTTCCAGGCTCGCCCGTCCATGGGATTTTCTAGGCAAGAGTATATAAAAAGATAATTAACAAGGACTTACTGTATAACACCACAGGGAAATCTACTCAATATTCTGTAATAACCTAAATGGGAAAAGAATCTGAAAAAGAATTTATATATGTATTACATAACTGAATCACTTTGCTGTACACTTGAAACTAACATAGTATTATAAATCAGCTATACTCCGGTGGCTCAGTGGGTAAAGAATCTTTACCCAGTTCAACACATTACACACACGAGATGTGGATTCTGTCCCTGGGTTGGGAAGGTCCTCTGGAGGAGGGCATGGCAACCCACTCCAGTATTCTTGCCTGGAGAATCCCATGGACAGAGAGGAGCCCGGCAGGCTGTAGTCCATAGAGGCTGAAAGAGTCGGACACGATTGAAGTGACTCAGCATGCATGTGCATACTCCAGTGTAAAATTTAAGAAACATTTTTAATGCAAACAAAAAAAAACCCCTGGAGAGACAGATTGCATTTGTGGGGCATCCATGAAGTAGAGCATGGGGTAGAATTCTTGACCACACTTTCCATGGGGGTAGTTAATTTTATTTTCAGTTTCATGATTGCTGTTACAAAGTCCACATAGTGAAATAAATTGTGCTGATTTGCACAGAGGTAGTATGGAGCCTGCTCACCTCTGGTGAGATAGTGACAGGATTTTCCTAGTTGGTGTGGGTCTGTCCTGGGCAGAAAGTGGTGGGACTAGCTTCCTCCCTTTCACATCCCATCTCTCTCACTGGGTGCTGTTTCCTCAGATCTACAGAGGAGATACGGGCTAACAGGTGGTGATGTCTGTTAATTGCTTTCTTTAAAAAGGAGAAAAGAAGTAGAATTATTTATAGTGAGCGGTGGTATGTTAGCCTAATTAGTTGAAATCTAGAAATCCATGTATATCTTACTTGCCTTCTTCTGTTTGGGAATAGAAGCCAAATGCTTAGGAGAAAGAAGAGTAAGTCTTACCTTTGTGTTGTTTTAATTGCAAACACACAGTGCCTCTTTTCAGAAACTCCCGTTGACTCCTCTTATAACCAGTGATTACATCACCTTTTCAAGCAAGATATTTAATTCCTTGGCACTGGGAAATCAGTTTAGGGGATACCATTTTTTAAAATGCAAAATTGATACTCTCATAACTAACCTTGAACACTTTTCCGTTCCTTTTGCTTTTTGATCCCATGCATTATTGTTAAGGACCTCTGCTGACAATATTATTTGTATTGAAGCAGAAGGAACAAGTGTGATACTCCTGGATCTTAATATTATAAGTTCATGCATACTGCTAAAGACTGGAGGGGAGCCTGAAAAACAACTGGAGTTGCAAAAGAATGAAATGTTAGTTAAATCCAGATTTTTAGGATATAGGTTTTCCCCTGGTATATGGAGAAAGAATGGGCTTTTGCAGTAATAAATGGGCAGGTTAATTTCAGGATTGTTGAGGTTTAGCCTCTTATTTGTAACAGAATAGTCATAATGTAACTTTTTCAGTGAGAGAAATACAGGAAAAAAGTAATTAGAATGAAATAGAAGGTAATTTGATAAATTGATATGAAAATATAGCATTTATTTAAGCAAAAGACTCTCAGAGCCTCCCTCTTCTCCCATATAATTAATGTTATACTTAGTTTTATACTTTGTAACTAGAGTGCTGTATAACAATGATTTTTTTTTTAAGAGCTTGGGAGTGTCAGGTAGTAAGCAAATCTCACACTGTCAGCCTTGAGATTTATTATGTGTGTCTGCTGTTTGAGTCCAAAAGGGCTTAACAGCTGAATATAGATTTTAAATCACCTTTGGGATTTAATTTTTTTTTACTCTGTAAGACTAGGTCATTTGACAGTAATCAAGGGCATTTTCATTCTCAAGACTGTTTTGCAAGCCCAGCAGAAAGCTCCTCCATCAGCCCATGCGGGGTGTCATTCTCTGTGCAAGGCATACTAAACCTGGGGTCTTTCACACACACAAAATAACAGAACACAGGAGGGTTTGCTTTGTAGACTAATCCAGCAACTGAGTTTTAAATTGGCAGCACGCAGATGGGGAACAATTTGGCCAGACACAGAGGATTAAAGGTATTTAGAATGCAAATTGTGTTATTTCTTTTGATGTACAAAAAACTTTTACACCTGAAAGTTTATTTTAGAAAATCACCAACTTGAAGACTGATTGGTTGCTGGGGGAGATCTGTCAGTGATTATTGCATGCAATTATATTTTCAGACACGTGCAGTAACATAATGATTGAAAATATGTTGGTTACATGAAATTTTTAAATAACTGGATGTGATCAACACATTTTTGATACATATCTGGGGTGTCCCTGGTAGCTCAGTGGTAAAGAATCTGCCTGCCAATGCAGGAGATGTGGGTTCAACCCTTGGGTGGGGAAGATCGCCTGGAGAAGGAAATGGCAACCCGCTGCAGTATTCTTGCCTGGGAAATCCCATGGACAGAGGGGCCTGGTGGGCTACAGTCGGTGGGGTCGCAAAAGAGTGGGACACAGCTTAGCAACTGAAGAACAACAACATATTTACATAGAAAGATATGTTCAAGAAAAGGAAGATTCTTAAAGCTGTGCTTCTTATTTACTGACTCCTGAACACACAGCAACAACATTCAAACTTGGGCTCATCAGAGACCAACCAAGTCAGACACCTCTGGTGTGGACTCTTGGGTTCCTGTTTTTCGAGAACTCCACAGAGGGTCACAGTGCACAGTTGGGGTCCCAAACCACTTTTCAAAGGTTTTGTGTGTTTCACACGGAAAGACACATAGTTGCAAGAAATCTTCTGGTTATCTTGTAGTAAGTGTAAAAAGAAAAAAAAATCAATTTAGTTCTTAGTAGTCTGGAAAATATCAGATTAAAAAGAACAGCCCCCTCTCTAAGAAATAATTTCACTCCTTATCTGAGGTGACTGCAACTAAAAACACAACCAAGTAGAAGGTAGCTGCAGACCAGCGCTGACACGAGTTAGACTTGACCTGGGCTTAGATTATCAAGCAAGTTCAATTCAGCACTAAGCTCAGGCTAAAGGAGAAGCATGTGAGGAAGTGAAGCGGCAGAGTAGCATTGTGTTATCTTTTAAATGTTGAATGAAGCACAGTGATTTCATAGAACTGAAGACTCTGAAGGCTTAAGGTACAATGACTCAGTATAATTAAAGGTGAAAACGCTGTAAAGCATGAATGTGGCTATGTTGATTATTTTGATATTTTAAAAACATGTTGCGTGCAACAGATTAGTACATTAATCTAAGATAATTAAGGTAAGGTCATATAAAAAAAGTCACTGGAAAACTGAGAAAAGTTAAATAGTGTCAGACATTCATAATTAAAAGCAAGGATAAATTTGCCTGTGTTTGTGTTTTGGTACCAGTGATTGGGGGAGGGGTAGTCAACAAAAAGATGTTTTTGCTGATTGTTACTCAACTGTGGATCAAATATGACTTATTTCATCCAAATTAGCTTAATCAGAAATAAAACTGAGTGTGTTCGGGTCTGGTGGAATTCAGAGATGATTGTGGCATAGTCCTTCCTCACAATAGATAGATAAGGTGATATACCAGGATGTGCCTCTGTGCTCAGTTGTGTCTGACTCTTTGTGGCCCCATGGCCCCGCCAGGCTCCTCTGGACATAGGTGAATAATACAGATAGGTGTGCAGGTGAGTAGGACATACACAGTGACGACAGCAACGTCATCATGTTGACTTTTTTCATTGAGGCAGTCGTTGGAAAGGGGGTTTGTTCGCTGGAGAAGCCAGTGCTGGAAGGACTAACGTCTGTAGGCAGACTTGTTAAAGTCATAGTACTTAAGTGGATAAATGGAATGGTGCTTAAGAAGATATATTAAGGACCTGATCTGTGAGTGGTGGGGGGTGGGCAGAATCGGTCAGGAGGAAAAGGGGAAGATGGTAAAAGGAGGTACTGCTTCGTAGTGATCTCTGTATTGTAGTCCCGAGGGTTGGGAGTTGAGCTCCACCTGGTGGAAACCGAGGCATAGCTTCGCTTCATGGAATAGGTCACAGGGTTCAGCCTTCTTGCAGAAAGGAAGGTAATGATTAGATGTATCACTTGTGTTGGCCAAGGGCTTCTCACGAGGCTCAGCAGTAGAGAATCCACCCGCCAGTGCAGGAGATGTGGGTTCCAGTCCCTGAGTTGGAAAGATCCCCTGGAGAAGGAAATGGCCACCCACTGCAGTATGCTTGCCTGGAGAATCCCAGGGACAGAGGAGCCTGGCGCGCTACAGTCCACGGGGTCGCAAAGAGTTGGACACGACTGAGCATGCACGCGCACACTCACTGTGTCTCACTGGTGTACTCACTCTGTATACAGCTCCTCTGCCAGCTGCCTGTGCTAATCCAGTTAATCCTTGAAACTACCCTATTCCCCGCTTTTCAGCTAAGGAAACTTAGTCCAGAAACATGAAGTTGCCCTGGATCACAAAGCTGGGAAGTGGCAGAGCCAGGATTTTGACCCAGGGTGTCTGACCTAAGGGGCTTGCCAGGTGGCCCTAGTGATAAAGAATCCGCCTGCCACTGCAGGAGACATAGAAGACCCGGGTTCGGTCCCTGGGTCGGGAAGATCCCTGGAGGAGGACATGGTAACCCACTCCAGTATTCTTGCCTGAGAGTCCCGTGGACAGAGCAGCCTGGTGGGCTACAGTGCATAGGGTCGCAGATCCAGGCACAACAGAGCAGTGACAGTGCTAACCACCTCCTTTAGGCCAGTCAGGTTGTTAGTACCTGAAACCAAACAGGGCTGGCAGGAAGGGCTCACTGGGCTGAAGTCAAGGTGTGGGCAGAGCTGTGCACCTTCCTGGAGGCTCTGGAGTGGAATCAGCTTCCAGAGGCTGCTGATTGTATTGTATTCTTTGGCTCAGGGTCTCCTTTCTCCATCTTCAGAGCCAGCAATGTTTCCTCTCTCCCACCTTCCTCCACGGTCACACCCCACCTCTGACTCCTCTGACCCCCTTTTCCACTTTTGAGGGCCCTTTTGACTCCATCGGGCTACCCAGTGAATCCAGAACAATCTCTCCATCTTATCTCCCCATTTTAACCACATTTGCAAAGTCCTTTTTGCCACATGATGGAGTAAAGTAACAGTCACAGGTTCTGGGGATTAGGACATGGAGGTGGAGGGGTACCCTGCCCACCTCCCACAGTGCCTGGCAAATTGCTGCCACTAAAGTGATTTCTAATATTATTAGTATTATTGTTTTCATTATCGTTACTGTTAATGATAGGATTACTCATTGTTAGTATTTCAGTTGCAACATTAGTGTCACAGCAGTGCTGAAAATTGTATTTTCTTTTGGGACTCTACTGGATCTGTTTGGCAGAGATGTCAATCTGATAATAAAAATAATTTACCATCATTTAGCTTTAGGTGACATGTTAGTTTTTAGACGTACTCGGGAAGAAAAATTATGAGCTCTTAAGTAGTGCAAAGATATTTTTCCCAGATAGTAGCATAGGACAGTCATTAGTCTTGTCACTAAGAATGTAAAGTTATGTGTGCCATTTTATTATTAATGACTTGGAAATATGAAGACTGGTCACAATTTATTTTCTTCCTAATATATTTCTAATATATCTGCCTGAGGAGAAACTACATATTATAGAATTTACTTTATATTTTATGGTTTAAATAGTTGTTTTTGAACAGCAGATAGTTATATTCATAAGAAGCAGCAAAAAAAATTATACTGTTGGCTTGCTACTTATTTTAAAAATCTTCAAATTTATTTATATACCAGTTAAAGCCCTGGAAATTACACTTGAACAGGAGTTAATATGTGCACCTAAAATGTTAAGTTTTTGTTTGGCCAGATGAGGGCACTTTTTCTTTATATTTCTGGAATTTGAGCTGTGAAGCAGATTTGTTTTTCTCCATCCAAGCTGTTAACTTACTTTCTGTTATTACTGCCAGTGAGAGAAATAGTTTTGACATTTTTAATGTTTTGATTGTGTTGTATTCTTACAGGTTGATCTTTCCCCCAAAAGACAAGCTTCAGTGTTTGTTTTTTTTTTTTGCAAAATTCTTACATGTGGAAACATTAAAATGAATGACAATTTCTGTGGTACAGGATAGTTTTAAGAAATATATATGTGTGCGATTTGTAATTTTGCTTATAATTAGTAATAGAAGTTGAAATTTACATTTAACCTAATTTGACTACTCTGTCTATGGCAAGATGAAGTGGTGTTAGCTGGTATTAACTTGTCTCCTTATCAAATGTCTTGTGCCAGCTTTACATTGAATCATTGTCACTTTGCATCTCCATCAAAACTGTAAGTAATGGAAAAGAAATAAAAATACCCAGAAATATTTTGTCTTAAAACATATCCCCAAACCAAAAATAAATAAAGTTAGATAGAACGCAGTCTGATGCCTATAAGTAAAATATCAGATGTGGCATGTTTAACGTTTTTATTTGTCATGCTGGCTCTCAAGGGCTGGGTTGAGTTGAGTAGGAGAAGGTTTCTAAGGTTATGTGCTTGCCTCTGTGTTTGCAGTCTGTACAAAAAACATGCAGACTGCAAACTTGATGTTGCTGTGAATGACCTAAGGAGAAAGCCAAGGACAGAGTGGTGTTGAGGGCTCTCCTAAAGGGCCCCTGTAACAAAGCTCTTGTCATCTCCCCATAAACAAAACATTTACAACTTCTTTTGAAAGTTAAGTTTCTGAACAGTAATGAAAGGAGAACTGTTGCTTATTAAAGGTTAAAAACACTAGTGGAAACAGACATCATCAAAACTTGATTGATTTGAAGGAGATTCAAAAGGGGGAGAAACCAACTTTGTTTAAAGCTGTGAAACAGTTTTAACAGTGGTGGGAAGGAATGAATTATTTCTAAAATATAGGTGTAACAAGATGAGTATCTGGTTGGAGAGAGACTAAAGAGTCTGTAGTAGATTAAAGAAAGCTGCTGTCCAGTGACTCTGGAAGGGGGTGGGGCATCGGTTCAGGGAGTCAGCTGACCTTAGTGTGCCCTGTGACATCCAGCAGCACTGTGATCGCTGATCATCACCGCCCTTCTTTTGGGTACCCGCTGTGCTGCAGAGCCTTCTCCTGCACTTGCTCTCACCAAGCATCCCTGTGAGACATGGATTATTATTCCCATTTTAAAGATGAGGAAATGAGCCCAGAGGCATTAAGCAATGCGTTCAGTGCCACAGAAACTAGGAAATAACATATCCACTTCTGTGGTGGCTCAGTTGGTAAAGAATCTGCCTGCAGTGCAGGAGAAGTGAAGTGAAGTCGCTCAGTCGTGCCAGACTCTTTGCAACCCCATGGACAGTAGCCTGCACCAAGCTCATCCATCCATGGGATTTTCTAGGCAAGAGTACTGGAGTAGGTTGCCGTTTCCTTCTCCAAAAAATCTTCCCGAGCCAAGGATCGAATCCAGGTCTCCCGCATTGTAGACAGACTCTTTACCGTCTGAGCCACCAGGGAAGTCCCAGGTTCAAGCGTGCAGGAGACCCAGGTTCAATCCCGGAGGTCAGGAAGATCCCCTGGACGAGGGAATGGCAACCCACTCCAGTATTCTTGCCTGGGAAATCCTATAGAGGAGGCTGGTAGGCTACAGTCCATGGCATCGCCAGAGTTAGGCACGACTTAGTGACTAAACCACCACTTCCAGACCAAAATTCAAATCATAAGAATTAAAGACACTTTAAAGATAGGAGGAGTATTGCTAAGAATCAAGGGCTTTGGATTGAAAGGATGGCGTTCCACCGGTCAGCTCTGTCTGTCTCAGAACGCCATCTCTTGGTGGGTTGATGGATAGCAGCTGAGCTGCTTGGTACCTACAAGGAAAAATTTGCCACGGGCTCAACCCCAAGCACGGGGCTTCCCAGGTGGCGCTAGTGGCAAAGAACCCGCCTGCCAATGCTGGAGATACAAGGGATGCGAGTTTGATCCCTGGATCGGGAAGATCCTCTGGAGGAGGGCATGACAACCCACTCCAGTGTTCTTGCCTAGAGAATCCCATGGACAGAGGAGCCTGGCGGGCTGCAGTCCATAGTGTCGCAAAGAGTCGCACAGGACTGAAGCGACTTAGCACGCACACAGGCGTGCAACAGCAAGCGCATGTGCGGCCCATCGATGGGGAAGAGCAAAGAAAAAAAGGAGAGGGGGGTTCCTGTTGCTTAATAACTTTTACTTTATGGCTGTGCCACTTGGCATGTGGCTCTTAGTTCCGTGATTAGGGATGGAACCCGTGCCAGCTGCAGTGGAAGGGTGGAGTCCCAACCACTGGATCACCAGGCAAATGCGTCCCTCCGCCCAACCTTTTGTTTATAAATTTTGGTGCTGATCTTTTGCTTGCCTAGAGCTTACCGAGACATTGAGTGTTTGAATAATAACGTCAAACTTTTTTGTTTCCCTGACAGCCCTTTTTAACAAGTAGTAAATATTTGAAACCTGGAAAATTATATATCTTAAGTAAGAATTAACATTTTTCTCTCCCTTTCATTGGGAGCCTCCCACTTGCTAGCCGCCTTCCTCGGCCTGTTGGGATACAGATGTCAGACACAGCTGTGCCCTTGCTGTTGGTTTAGTCTGGGGTGGGAACTCCGGACGTGCAGCAGTCCTTCCGCTGAAATGGATAAATACTGTGGCAGTGGCAGAGTGCCCTGTGAGCGCACACCCAGGCCTGGGCAGGATTGGGGTGGGGGCGGTGCTTCACGGAACGCGTGATGTTTGAGCTGAGTTGCTCCTGCACGAGTGGTCAGAATGCTTCTCACGTGGATAACGGAGAGAGAGGAATGGCTGGCTTTGAAAGGGAAAGTGTCTGTTTTGGATATTTGGGGGGCAGCATCTAGGTTTGGAGGTGTACATTTGGGGTATATTTGGAAGTGGAATTTTTAAAGGAGTTTTCCTTTTGGGGGTTCTGGGGATGAATATTTGAGCATCTTGAATGGAAGCGACAGAAAAGATAGGCTAGTGATAGAATGAAATAGAAGGGAGAGAGGAAAACTGGGGAGTGACTGCCCGAGGAAATTGGGAGTGGTTCCTGGAAGCTCAGAATCCAAAGGCTGAAAGCGCTTCCAGAAGAGGTGGTGGGGAGTTTACGGAGGGGTTGCAGCGCCCCCTTGTGGAGGAGTACGAGGAACGCACAGGGTGTGGTTAGGCTGCCAGTTTCCTGAACACAGCAGATGTCCTGCGAGGTTAGATTTCAGGTGACGTTTTAGAAACGTGCCCGCCTTTGTTTTACAGCGGTTCTTGACTTTGGAGAGGGCATCCAAGGGCCTCTTTGAAGCCGTGTACAGACGTAGATTCATCTCTTAATTTCATTCCCTGGGCATCGTCCTCTCCCTGCCCATCTTCCTCTGAGAATCTAACTTTGTATTTTCCTGGGAAAATAACTCCCTCCTCGCTCTCAGGCCTGGTCTTGTCCTGTGTCTGATGCAGATCTGACCTTAGTAATGTGACCTTAGGTGATGTGACTGGACCAGTGAGACTGGACCCTGGGACTTTCCCGAAGCTCTGGAGAAAGAAACTCTTTTGTTGGATTCCAAGCTTGTAAAGCTGTAAGCCCACCACTGTCCTCAGAGGAGGAGAGTCTCTGAGAGCTGGGGAGGGAGCCAGGGAGGAGCTGAGACAGACAGAAACACACACTCCTTTATCATTTGAGTTGAGTCTCTGAATCTGCTCCTCAACTTTTCAATTTTTTGAGCCACTAAATTCCCTTCTTTTAAGTTATTATGTTATTTCAAATTGGATTGTTTGTCATTTGAGGCTCAAAGAGTCTCTCGTTCCTCTAAATCTATGTTCTAACATTATTTTAAATCCTGCAAATGATTCAGGGGTTTGCAGTTTGGTAGAGGCCCTCACTGAACAGAATTAAATGGTTTTCTCTGTCCAATTATTATTGGTAAGATTTGCCCCACAGGTCTAGATCCAGTATTGCTGTCATTAACTAGTTCATATGGTCATTCTTGGGACAATTTGATCTTTATTATAGACATCCATGTAACTTTTTTAAAATTATAGTTGAAGAGATGGGATAGTTTTATTAATGCCTTTGAGATTCATCAAGGGTTAACCCATTTATCTCCTTTAGCTTCTTTCAACAAGGATATTCGTTTGAAATGTTGGGATTCCGTTCTATTCGTTATCTGTCTCTATAGGCTTATAACTGTTCTTGCCAGCCATAAATCTGAGATCTCAGAATCAGACCGTAAACCGTAAAACCAACATAATTTGCCAGAGGGTCCATAAAATAAAATATGAAGTCGTCCCTGACTACTGCTAAGTTAACTAACTTGAAGAAAAAGAAAAACAGTTTTGCTAATTTTGTCATTAGGAGTAAGCTTCCGATTCAGTAGAAAAGGATGGATATTTTAAAATTTAATCCAATAAAAACTTCTTACTGGAAGGTAACATTAGAAATAGTAGGGCAGTTGGAAAGTACTTGCTGTGATCATCTGATTTCTGAGGGTATTATGACACGTGGCCTCTGGGTTGAGTTAGCGAGGCTGGTCACAGGGAGGGTACTTACTTACTTCTCGCTGAACCTGCAGTGGGTGAAGCTCCTCCCGGGCACACGCTGCTGCTTGTTTGGGTTACATAGAAAAAGAAAGTTAGATTATAGTCAACCTGTAGGTAACTGAGAATGTGCCTGAATTTAATACATTAAATTCACTTTTTTCTAAGGAAAGAGACATTTCATAAAAGAATAATACTGAGTAATTTCTAATTAGTAGGGAAGAAAGGAAGTAAGAGGAAAAAGGTTAGATTGAATTGACTCCCTGTCCACATTCCCTTGGGGTTCCCTGGTGGCTCAGATGGTAAACAGTCTGCCTGCAATGTGGAAGACATGGGTTCAGTCCCTGGGTCAGAAAGATCCCCTGGAGAAGGGAATGGCTACCCACTCCAGTAGTTTTGCCTGTAGAATACCATGAACAAAGGAGCCTGGCAGGCCCTATGCTCTGGTCGTGTATTCCTTGAAATTGGTCTGATGTTCTCAGCGTCCGTGCTTTTTTATTCTCTCTCTAAAATACCACTTATGAGACTTTCCTGGCAGTCCCATAAATGTCCTGTCTCAAAGAGTCAGACATGCATGAGTGACTGATTAACGACCTGGCGGTCCAGTGGTTAAGACTCCAGGCTTCCACTGCAGGGATTGACCCCCTGAAATTAGAAGAACTGAGATCCTATATGCCTCAAGACACAGAAGAAGGGAAAAAAAAAAAAAGAAACACCTCTTATGAATTAGTGTTAAATTATATATCTTACAAATTATCACTAATTAGTATATGAAGTCCTGTATTCTAGTGCAGCTCACACTCCAAGAAGCTTTGGGAGGCTTTAAAATCAGATTTAATCCCTTTCCACGCAAGCATATCTTCCTTTCTCTCCCCCTCCATTTGTGCAGAATTTTTATTTTATTCCTACTAGACCCTTTAGGCATTATGTTAGGTATTAGTAGGTCAAAGAACAACATGCTGTTCCTGCCCTCTGGTGGTTGAAATAAACATTGCAAACAAGTGATTGTAAAGATCTGTGCTGTGGCTCTTCCCAGCCTTTGCATCATCCATTTATTCCAGTCCCTGCTGGATTTATTCGTTCACTGTTTTGTCAGCCATGTAATGAACATCTTCTGTATGACAATCTTTATCAGTACTTTAAAGGTACCTCATCTGGTGTAGCAGAATTTTGGTGTTCGTAGTAACAGCATCAGAGAAGGCAATGGCAACCCACTCTGGTACTCTTGCCTGGGAAATCCCATGGACGGAGGAGCCTGGTGGGCTACAGTCCATGGGGTCGCAAAGAGTTGGACATGACTGAGCGACTTCACTTTCAATTTTCACTTTTGTGCATTGGAGAAGGAAATGGCAACCCACTCCAGTATTCTTGCCTGGAGAATCCCAAGGACGGAGGAGCCTGGTGGGCTGCCATCTATGGGGTTGCACAGAGTCAGACACGATTGACGTGACTTAGCAGCAACAGCAGTAATAGCATCCATAGATGAAGTCTTTCGGATGGAATTCCAGAAAGCATGCTTTCGATGTGTCTAGATCTGATTTTGCCTCTCTTTTGGGTTGCAAAGTGTTTTCCTATCTGCATCTAACATTTCTAGGCCTACTGAGTTGCAAATGGGTTGTACATGTGATGGGTGGAAAATAAAGAAATGTTGTATACCTTGGCTCTCTCTCTTTTTTAAAGATTTATTTATTTATTCATTTTGGGGTTTGCTGGGTCTTCATCGCTGCAGGCAGGCTTTCTCTAGTTGTGGAGAGCGGGGGCTGCTCTTTGTTGCGGTGGTTGGGCTTCTCATAGCTGTGGCTTCTCTTGCTATGAAGCACAGGCTCAGTAGTTGTGGCATGTGGGCTTAATTGCCTTGCCGTGCGTGGAATCTTCTTGTAGCAGGGATCAAACTGGTGTTCCTTGCACTGCAAAGCTGATTCCTAATCACTGGACCACTAGGGAATCCCCCTCTACGTTGGTTCTCTTTTGCTGCCTAACAAACGACCTCAAAACTCAGCAGCTTAAAACAATAAGCAATTAATATCTCAGTTTCTGTGGGTCAGGAAATATGGAAGTGACCTAGCCGGGGTGGGGAAGGGGTTCTGGCTCAATCTCTTAGGGGAATGCTGTAAAGATGTTGGTCAGGGCTCCAATCACCTGATGGCTTGTCTGAGGCTTGTCTCTGCCTCCAAGTTGATCCTGATTGTTGCCTCCAAGTTGATCCTGATCAGTGGGAGGCTACAGCTCTTCAGATCATGGTTTTGGCTTCCCCATGGTGTGAGTGAGTCAAGAGAGAAGAGAGAGACCTCAGTGTCTTCAGTGACCTTGCATTAGAGGTAGGGTTTGACTATCAGAAGGTGAGAGTCAGTGGATTGCTGGCCACCATGCTTGTGAACATGCGTATGAAGATATGGGCCCCAATTCATTGGTATCTTCAAATGAAAGTATCTTAGAGTGAAATAGAAGATTGAAAGATTAGACCAGCTCACCTTCACTATAATTTAGTTCTTCATTGCCCTGGGAGAATGTCAGTAAGTTCTCAATGCTCCCAAGCTAAAGCTTTTGTGCTGTACTGTAGTCGGGTAAGTGTGCAGCACGTGCCCAGGGGCTTAGTTGTGTCTGACTCTTTGAGATCCCGTGGGCTGTAGCCCGACAGGCTTCTCTGTCCTTGGGATTTCCCAGGCAAGAATATTAGAGTGAGTTGTCATCTCCTTCTCCAGGGGACCTTCCTGACCCAGGACTCAAACCCACATCTCCCACATCTCCTTCATTGACAAGCAGATTCTTAACCACTGCACCCCCTTGGAAACCCCCCAAACTAATGCTTTGAAATGGAGACAAGTAGGGAAAGACCAATAATAGATACAAGTTTTATGGGAACAAGCTTTTTATGAAGGTGAGACTGGAACATTTTCAGATTTTAAAGCTGTGGTCTGTTTCTAGACCAGTCAGTGCTGAGAAATCTTCCCTCTGAGAGAGTGCTTAGTGATGGCTGCTTGTTTTTCAAAGATTCTTTGTCAGATTGCTTACATATTTTAATTTGAGCACTGAGCACCATTTGGGTCTGTACCCTGTCAGAACACCGCCAGTCTCATCACAGTTGTGATGAAAAATGGCAGAAATTCAAGCAATTGGGTAAGAAGACTGTGGCCACCTCATGCATATGCAGGTTGAAACATTGCTAGGTTGCTAAGCACGGATGTGAGCCGAGCTAAGAGTAAAGTGTCTGGAACAGAATTTTATTTTGGAATTAAGAACATCAGGTCTTTGAAGTAAAATTAGAAAGGAAAATTAAAGTTGCCATTCCTCCCTGCCACCTTCCGCCCCAGTAATCTTTCTCCTCGGTTTCTCATCATATCATAATACATTTTTTTCATAAGTGAAATCTGTTTTCAGGTGGGTGTGTTCATTCTGAAAGTATAGCAGGACTACTTTCAGCATCATAAACGGATGAGAAAGAAAAATATGGGAAGGATGTAAACACTTTAAAATATTAGCATTCTATCGATCTGGCTTTCCTATCATGGGTTCAGTACCATTTTAGAAACAAATCATATTAGAAATGGTGTTTCTAACTATGTAGTTTTATTGATGCCTCTGGTAATAGCCAACCTAGAGTACATATTTCCATGGAATAGCTATAACAGTCTTCAATGCTTGTTTATCTTTAAGGTTTTATATTGCGGGTGAGACTTAACGAAATTAATGTACTAATAAATTTGTAATCACCAATAGCAAAAGGTTTGATTATGTACATTAGATATTGAAATTGTTTTCTTAAGAATTTACTTCATTGACTATTTCCTTTGTTACTAGCTTAACCCATTCATTTCTTATTTTATTTTGTGATTGAGTATTTACATTTATAATTTATATATAAAGGCATTGCATACTTTTAATGGTGCGATAAATTTATTTATTTATTTATTTTGGTCTTAAACAATAGCCTTTGTTTTTACACAAAGCAGTACTCTTGCCTGGAAAATCCTATGGACGAAGGAGCCTGGTAGGCTGCAGTCCATGGGGTCGCTAAGAGTCAGGCATGACTAAGCGACTTTACTTTCACTTTTCACTTTGATGCATTGGAGAAGGAAATGGCGACCCACTCCAGTGTTCTTGCCTGGAGAATCCCAGGGACGGGGAGCCTGGTGGGCTGCCGTCTATGGGGTCTCACAGAGTCGGACACGACTGAAGCGACTTAGCAGCAGCAGCAGTACAAAATGAGGCAGTTCCTTAAAGGGTGACTTGGAGCTAGAAAATCCATCCTGAAAAATGTTAGTGTTGGTTGCTTAGTCGTGTCTGGCTCTTCTTGACATCATGGACTGTGGCCTGCCGGGTTCCCTCTGTCCATGGGATTTCCCAGGCAAGAATGCTGGAGTGGGTAGTAGCCATTTCCTTCTCCAGAGATAAATCTAAAAGAAAGTCCTTTCACTGAAGAAATACTTATTGGGCTTCTGTTATATACCAAGGCCACTGGTGGCTTCAGGGGCACTATCATGAAGAAAACAGATACTATCACTGAATTTTTGCAGCTGCCAGCATAGAAGAGAGATGGATGTTGAACTCATACCCACGCATATATAAGCATATTTGAAAAGATTTGAGCTGAGACTGGATGGATGAGTAGGGGGAGTTAGTTTCCCAGGAAAGAGCCTTCTAGGCTGCAGAGATCCACTGGGTCTGACAGCTGCCCGAACGCCTGGAGGAGTGGGCGGGGCCTGGGCTTCTGGTGCAGGATCCATATGGCCCACGTATTGAAGGTTTTAAACAGGGGAATGGCATTGACTGCCAGGTAGAGAATTAAATGACTCGAGACTTAGAGCAAAGGGGAATGGCTAAGAAGTGATCGATGGCTTCTGTCCAAAGGTGCAAAGGTGATGGATGTGTCAGGGAATTTCAACTGAGTCAGGGGCTTCCCAGGTGGCGCTACTGGTAAAGAACCCGCCTGCCAATGCAGGAGACAAACAAAGACATGGATTCGATCCCTGGGTCGGGAAGATCCCCTGGAGGAGAAACTCCAGTATGCTTGTCTGGAGAATCCCATGGACAGGGGAACCTGGTGGGCCACAGTCCACGGGGTTGCAGAGTTGGACAGCACGGAGCCACTGAGCAGACACACGCGTGCAGCTGAGACAGAAGAAAGACGACTCCCTAGAAGAAGAGCGTAGAGGGCGATGACAGTGTTAGATCACGCGGGAGAAGTAATTTCTCGTTTTGTGACTTACGCAGCTGGATGGAGGTTCTGTGTGTGTGTGTGTTTTTAATATATATATATATTTTAAAATTTATTTCTTTGGCAGTCCTGGGTCTTAGTTGCTTCACGTTGCTTAGTTGCATGCGGAATCTTTAGTTGTGGCATGCAGGATCTAGTTCCCTGACCAGGATTGAACCTGGGCCCCCTGTCGTGGGAGCATTGAGCCTTAGCCGCTGGACCACCAGGGAAGTCCCAGGACTTCTGTGTTTTAAAATGAGAAAAATGGTTCACACATTTGGAGGGTGGAGTGAAGCTATGTATTGATGGTTCGAGATCTACAGATGGTTTGGGATGAAGGGCGAGTTTGAGATGGTTGTTGAGTGGGCCAAGTGAAGATGTCAGGCTGGCAGTACAGGTATGTAAATCTGGAACTCAGGAGGGGGTCAGAGAAATGAGTTTGGCAGATGTCAACATATTTGTGCTGGTTCGGCTAGTAAACAGCCTGCGGTACATACTCTTGAGCCTTGTCTGGACCAGCAGTGGGACTAGGATGACATAACTGTGCTGAAATTGTATTGACATGAAAGAGAACTGCTATTTGAATAATTGAGAAAAATTGGGAATGCTGTTTAGAAAAGGGGCTTTTAGAAAGAGCCAGAACTTTCCTTTCATTAGAGCTTTTTTTTGTGATTTAGTGCCCACCCTCTTTTCTTGATCTCATTCTCAAGGAATTTGGTTACTTGCTGTTCTGTGCTTTTCCAAAGACATCAATCCATTTCTTATTAAATCTTGAGATCTGGTTACAACATGTTGATTCCCCATTTCCCCTTGTAGCATGTTTTTTTTAGAAATTCCTAATCAGCTCATTCTTACTCTTAGTATCATTTTTTCCAGAGCTTCTCTGAAGCTTCACTGTGCCTTTTGGTTAGAAAGAAAACCACCAGTGCACAGTAGAACCATCACCCTGAGCTTTTTTGTTCATTTTGTCTCATTTTGGGATACTCTTAAAATCCTCCCTCCTATTAGAAAGTTTTAAGAAATGCTTGACTCTAATGTTTATATTTTCAGTGGTAGAAGTATTGCCTTAAAACTTCCCTATGGATAATAACACTTTTCTCTTGAAGCAGTACAGATACGTTAATGAACTATCTGTTGATTGGATACATTTATTTTTTAGTTACTGAAATAAATGCCTTAAAAATTCCTTTATTCATTGGTCAGCTTAATGCCCAGTATTTCTAAATGTTTCTAGCATGAAGGAGAAATGAAGGTGATTGATTTAATCAGAAACCCCAGTGATGTCAGGGTCATTTCAAGTTCCCTCTGTGATCTTTGTCTCCTTGCTTGCCTACTCTTTGGAGAGGACCACTGAGCATGTTTCAAAAGGGATGTCCCCAGGGAGAAGGGACTTCAGTCTCTCAACCCTTGAGACGGGCAGAACGGAGGTGAGGAAAAAGCAACTGGCCAGAGCTGATTTCCACAGAAATTTTAAAAAATCAACATGAAAACAAAATGCACAGTGAAACCCAGGTTTTCAACTAGCAGGCAGAAAAGGAGATCGAAATGTCGAGAACTGGCAGAGTATGGTGACTCACTAGTCTTCTGGGATGTTAACGTGTTTGGCATTTTGTGTCACTGGTGTTAAACTTTTGTGAACATTATCCGCAACAGGAAATACATATTGGGCTTCCCTGGTAGCTCAGTGGTAAAGAATCTACCTACATGCAGGAGCCCCAGGTTCAATCCCTGATCTGGAAAGACCCCATGTGCTGCAGAGTAACTAAGGCCGTGTGCCACGAAAGAGAAGTCTGCCGCTGCACTGAGAAGCCCTCGGCACCGCAGCTAGAGAGGAGCCCCATTTGGCTGTAACTAGAGAAAGCCCTCGAGGCAATGAACACCCAGTGCAGCCAAAAATAAATTAAAAAAATTATTTTTTTTAGAAAAAGAAATACATATCATTGCATAACCCACTGTTCACATAGAAATTCATTTCCTTATTTAAAAGTGCTGTTAGCATCCTATTGGCTCCATTTTCATTGTTCTCTAGTAGGTCAGACCGGAGTTTAAAAATACTGCCCTGGGAAACAGTGAGATTCACACAGACGCGCAGAAGTGAAGTAAGGGTTGTTTTTTCAATTTAACAGTTGTGGGTCGTGTGCCACTGTGGCTAGAAATCCAACCACCTTGATCATCTGGCACACAGCTCTCCACACAGCAAGTGTCAAGTTACTGCTGAACAAACGCGGCACAGTAGTCATCACTACCATGCAGCCAAATTGCTTATTACTAATATCAGTCTCACCCTCTAAATTCAACCGGTTGCAAGACAGGAGACGCTTGTTTATCAACTGCAGCTTCCACTAACCAAAAGAGTTCTACAAAGTAAGCTCAGTTGTAACCTAATCAAATGAGGAGGATCCCCTGTGGCTTCCTGACGTGTCTCTCATGACATGGCAGCTAATCTTGTCCAAAGCGAGCCCAAGACAGACGCTGAAGAGGGTGATACAAAGGTGTGAGTACCAGAAGGTGAGGATCCTTGGCTGTCTTAGAGAATGGCTATTCCTTAAAATGTTATCTTTGTTAATCATTGCCTTGATTTTTTTTTTTTTTAAACGAAGGGGAAAAGAAAGAAAAGTGAAGTCACTCAGTTGTGTCCAACTCTTTGCGACCCCATGGACTGTAACCCACCAGGCTCCTCTGTCCATGGGATTTTCCAGGCAAGGATACTGGAGTGGGTTGCCATTGGAAACATGTAAAGGCTCCTTTTAATTTTGAATTTAAGACCTTTCATTTGCGGAGAAGTGCTGACATTTCTGCATTTCACAGGTAATTTGGTGAGATTCCAAAGGAATAAAATGATAAATTTTAGAAAATGTGATTCATGAGGAAATACTGAATCATCAGACAAGTTGTATTTAAGGTGCAGAATTATGAAAAATTAAATATTGGGAAGAATATAGGTGGAATCAATAAGGATAGAAAATAATTTAGTAGTCAGTAATCCTAATCATTAAATAAGTAAAATTACCCATCAGTTGCTGGTCAGAGAGAAGAGTCACTAAATTTTGAAGGAGTAGATACTATGAGAAGATGGTCATGCACATTTTACTTAATTGCTGCTCTACATGAGGAGGTAGCAGCAGTGAGTGGCCTGTGGACCAAATCCAGCCTGCTGCCTGTTTTTGTAAATAAAGTTTTATTGGAAAACAGCCACATCCATTTGTTCACATATTGTTGATGACTGCTTTCCCACGATAACAGCAGAGATTGTAACCTGGTCTGTGTGGTCCACAAAGCCTAAACTATCTGATAACCTTTGCAGAATAAATTTGTTGACCTCTGCTCTAGATTTTAGACTTTTAAATTCAAGATTAGATTTTGTAGTATTGATTAAATGCATAAATCCAAGGACTGTAGTATGTAAGTCAGCTTCTAAACAGGAATGAAGGTACAGTGTTAAGTGTTTCTATTCTTTTTTAGAAGAAAAGTCTTAATAATTAGAAGAGGGACTGAATATAGGAAGATTCACAAGAAAAATGTTTCATTAGGCAAAGACTGTGTTTATTAAGATAATCCATGAGCTTCAGATGGGGCTCCTGGGGGAAAATAAATGCGAACATTATGTTGACTGGATTATGTTACTGTGAAAAAGCAATTTCAAATTTGTGATCAATTTTTCACTCTGAATTGGAAATGAGGACTGTTTTATTTACTTTGAAATCAATTCTGGTTTATGGTAAAGTTTTATTTCTTTTTCCGTTTTAAAAATGAAAATATAGCCTTAAGAATATGCCTCTCCCCTCAAAAAAAAACAAAAACAAAAAACCACCAGTATGTCCTCGAGTAATATCCGTCTATTGCAGGATGACTTGACGAGATACAGGTGCTTAGTAGTCTTAGACGATATGGTGCAGACAAATTGAAAAATGAAACTTCTGGGAAAGAAGCACAAAGTTCAGGGGTCAGGGTCAGATGACTGAGGACAAGATGCTAGATATTCACATGCAGGGAGAATAGGAATTGCCAGATGCGATGTATTCCTGATAGTACCAGCCACATGCCTTCCTTCTACTGGATTGTCTTTATGGCCATTATTAAAATGTTTACTTTTCTAAACTAGTGAAAGTAATTTATACCAAATACAGCATTTTTAGATTATGACATAAAGAAGAAAAGACATAGAGGTGAAGTTATTCTAGTATTCTTTGAAATTAGTAACTACCACTTTATTAGGAGAGACTTTGATAGTTTATTAGTGAGAGACTTTATTTTGGGGGGCTCCAAAATCACTGCAGATGGCGACTGCAGCCATGAAATTAAAAGACGCTTGCTCCTTGGAAGAAAAGCTACAACCAACCTAGACAGCATATTAAAAAGCAGAGACATTACTTTACCGGCAAAGGTCCTTCAAAAACTATGGTTTTTCCAGTAGTCATGTATGGATGTGAGAGTTGGACCATAAAGAAAGCTGAGCACCAAAGAATTGATGCTTTTGAACCGTGGTGTTGGAGAAGACTCTTGAGAGTCCTTTGGACTATGAGATCAAACCAGTCAATGCTAAAGGAAATCAACCCTGAATATTCATTGGAAAGACTGATGCTGAAGCTGAAACTTCAATACTTTGGCCACCTGATGTGAAAAACAGACTCATTAGAAAAGACCCTGATGCTGGGGAAGATTGAAGGCTGAAGGAGAAGGGGATGACAGAGGATGAGATGGTTGGATGGCATCACCGACTTGATGGACATGAGTTTGAGCAAGCTCTGGGAGTTGGTGAAGGACAGGGTAGCAAGACTAGGGCTTGTGTCTAGGGGCGTCTCACTCTGGCCCTCTCCACCCCACACTGCTCACCTATGTACCTGTCGCCTTGTTCCGACGCCTCGTTTCCCTTTCCATTTTCCCTTCTTCCCATTTCTTCTTCCATTTCTGATTTCCTTTTCTCTTTGTAATTGTGCAATAGGTGCCATGGGAAACAAAGTAAACCATGAGAGTCACAGCACCCGGGCTGCCAGCATTCACTGTGCTCGTCACCTGCTTCTGGAATGATGTGTCGACATGTGCCAGACACCTGCCAGGATGGGGCACAGTTTTGCCCAGTTCTTTTTAGGTTTTTGTCTTTTGTTTCTTTTTAGAAGTTTTGAACGTTTATTTATTTTGCTGCTCAGGGTCTTAGTTGTGGTACGTGGGGTCTAGCTCCCAGCCAGGGATCAAACCTGGGTCTCCTGGGTTGGGAAGCACAGTCTTAGCCGTTGGACCACCAGGGAAGTCCCCGGCCCTGTTCTTTTTAACAGGCGCGTGACCCGTTCCACAGTTACAAATACTAACACTTTAACTTACGCAGCCCTTCCTATTGAGTATCCTCCTGGCTCTTGGCATCTTGCTTTCTGTCTTTGTTGCTGTTTATGTAACTTTGCCTGATGAGCATCTGGTGTTTGCCTTACCTACACCAGTTGAGACGACTCAAGTGTATCTATGCGTCTAGATGATTTTTCGAAAACAACAGTCACATCTTTGCCATGACCTTGAGTTGTCTAGTTTCTTGAAAACAGAATTTTATTTCTGTGTCATGAGGTCTTGTCACCCCTTCTTAAATTCCTTGAAAAGTCTCTGTCTTTGTTCATTTATCAACAGATTACATTTTATGTGTCAATTCTGATTTAAATTTTTTAGGGATCTGCTATTTCAAGCACGTGTTTTAAAATACCACAGACAGGTGATTTGAGTGTTTGTCATAGGTCATTAAACTTTAAAATCATATATGTTGTTAAATGTATGTAGTGTTTGAGTCACAAGCGAGATGTAATTTTTCCAAAAGAACATTAAAATAACTAACCTAATCCCCAGTGTCATTTTAGTGAGTTAGTAATGAAGATCACAGTTTATCATCATTGTTGATATACTGGTTAATAATGTTTTTTTCTACAGAAGCGATGCTTATTTTGGAAGATTTTTTTTTTATTTTAGAAAATGAGCTTTTCTAAAATGCACTAGGACTTTGTGTACAGAGTGTCTTATTGTATATAGTAGACACTGGTACATATTTTTAAAATATAGAAGAGAGGGGTGGAGGGACAAATGAACAGGAGGGAAGAAGGAGAAAAAGTAAAATGAAAAATTTTTAAATGTGTAACTAGCAAGAGTGTCTTACAAAGCAGGAAGAAACCTACCGTTTGCCTGTTGTTTTCAGTTCAGTCGCTCAGTCTTGTCCGACCCTTTGTGACCCCATGAATCGCAGGCCTCCCTGTCCACCACCAACTCCTGGAGTTCACTCAAACTCACATCCATCGAGTCGGTGATGCCATCCAGCCATCTCATCCTCTGTCGTCCCCTTCTCCTCCTGCCCCCAGTCCCTCCCAGCATCAGAGTCTTTTCCAATGAGTCAACTCTTCGCATGAGGTGGCCAAAGTACTGGAGTTTCAGCTTCAGCATCATTCCTTCCAGTGAACACTCAGGACTGATCTCCTTTAGGATGGACTGCTTGGATTTCCTTGCAGTTCAAGGGACTCTCAAGAGTCTTCTCCAACACCACAGTTCAAAAGCATCAATTCTTCAGCACTATGCCTTCGTGGTTTATAATAGAATGAGAAAATAGGTAAAATGGGCCTTTTGGAGTCCAAAATTGATTGATGATGTTGACGTTATTAAAATGTTTAAATCCTTGGTTAAGTCCCGAGGACCTGTCTTATTACTGTCAGAAGTAAATATGCCCCCTGCCACCTAGAGCTCCTGCCCTGCCCTTCCATAGAGACAGCTCCCTTCTCTGCTGGCTCCACACTGTACTTCCAGCATTAAGAATCTCTTCTTATCTTACTCATCCCCTTGGCAGCATTCAGTGTAGTCGGCCCTTGACACCCTTTCCCTCCGTGGCTTCTGTGAGATCACATGCTGCTGGGTTTCGGGCTGCCTTTCTGGACACTCCTTGCTGGCTCCTTTTCTCCTGCCCCAGTCACCCTGGGTGCCCTGCCATCCTTCAGATATGCCAGCGGTCCTTAGTTTAGATCTTCGGGGCCTTAGTGCTGCCTTCTTTGTCTGCCTGGACCTTCACGCACACCTCATCTTTTAAATGAGGCTCATCTTGACCCCCATTTAGCTCCATCATCCTAGCCTCTCTCCCAATTCCTCTACTTTTTCTTTAGCACGTACCCCTTTTGTCATATCACGTGTGTCTGCTAAATTCCTTCAGTTCTGCCTCTTTGCAACCCCATGGACTGTAGCCTGCCAAGCTCCTCTGTCCATGGGATTCTCTAGGCAAGAATATTGGAATGGGTTGCCATGCCCTCCTCCAGGGAATCTTCCTGACCCAGGGATCTAACCCAGTTCTCCTGCTTGGCAGGCAGATTCCGAGGTACCTGTAAAGGCCCTGTCATACCACACAGTGTACTTATTCTTTAGGTTGTATTTGCCTTCTCTAAGAGTGTAAGCTCCACGAGGGTAAGGGTCTGGCCTTTTCGCCAGTATCCCAGGCATCTGTAGTAGGCGTTGTGGATTCACGAAGGCATAGCATCCGTCCTGTGTCACTTCACTCACTTCCAGGGCCCTCTGCACGCCATGTGCCAGTCGCTCACAAGCCCTCATCTCCAGCCAGACCTTTGCTCACTTCTCCATCCACTGACCTCACCACGTATCATCTAACGGACACAATCAGAAAAAAAAGGCCAGTGCTGCACTCTCAGTTTCTGCCTTTCCTTCACTTCCCCCCGACCCTCAACCTCCACTCTGTCAGTAAGCTCTGTTGACACTTCCCCATCCCAGATAGCACCCCAGTATTGCCCAGCCCCCGCCGTGCCTCCCAGCTGTCTGGCCATCACTTCTCACCGCAACAATGCCAGTGGCCTCTCAGCTGTTCCCGCTTCTCCTCTTGACCCTTTGCTGTCCATTTTCCACGCTGTAGCCAAAGGCATCTTCTTAAAATGTACACAGATCACCTCACATCACAGGATTGGAGTGACTTTTCCATAGCACATAGAATAAAATCGAGAGTCCCTTCTCTGGCTCATAAATCCAACACCAGTGGACCTGCGACAGCTCACGCCTCATCTCCCAGCTTTTCCCCTCACTCACCACACTCTGGTCACTGGGGCCTTCTTTCTTCTGTTCAGCCATGCTGGGCCTTGGAACGTTCACACTGTCCACTCTATCTGGATTTCTTTCCCCTCTTTCCTGCTGTTATTTAAGCCAGCGCTTAAATGTCACCTCCTCGAGACTGCTTGGCCATCCATCCTTCACTCGGTCACTTATCTTAGTTCATGGCATAACCCTCTCCCCTTCTCTTGTAGTCAGCCCTCCATACCCACAGTTTTGCATCCTCAGATTCAACCAGCAACAGATCCAAAATATTCAGGGAAAAAATCCCAGAAAGTTCCAAAACACACAGCAGTTAAATTTGTCTTGCACCAGCAGCTGTTTACATAGCATTTACAAGGAGATCAAACCAGTCAATTCTAAAGGAAACCAACCCTGAATATTCATTGGAAGGACTGTTCCTGAAGTTGAAGCTCCAATACTTTGGGCCTCCTGATGCAAAGAGCTGACTCACTGGAAAGGACCCTGATGCTGGGAATAATTGAAGGCAGGAGAAGGGGGTGACAGAGGATGAGATAGTTGACTGGCATCACTGACTCAATGGATATGAGTTTGAGAAAACTCTAGGAGATAGTGAAGGACAGGGAAGCCTGGCATGCTACAGTCCATGGGGTCACAAAGAGTCAGACGCTACTTAGTGGCTGAACAACCATAACATTATATTAAGCATTATAAATAATCTAGAGATGATTTAAAGCACAATTTTATATAAGGTACTTGAACATCCACAGATTTTGGTGTCCATGGGGAATTCAGGAACCAGTTCTCTGTGGATCCTGAGGGAATATAGTACATTCTTTACAAATTGAATTTCTTTCCCGTGAAAATGTAAGCTCTGTGAGAGCACAGGCCTGTTTACTGCTGTATCCCTGCTGTGTAGCAGTGTCTGGCACAGAGTTGATGCTCCATAAATATTTGTGAGTATAATGAATATAGACAATAGTATTACATTGTAATGGTGTGAGTTGGTAAGTATTGCTTCAGTGGAAATCATGGTACAATATATGCATGTATCAAAGTAACATGCCATGCACTGTAAATGTACAAATAAGTCAAATTTATCAAATAAAAATATAATTAAAAATAAATACTTGGGGATTTCCCTTATGGTCCTGTGGTTAAGAATCTATCTTCCAGTGCAGGGGACGTGGGTTCCATCCCTGGTCAGGGAACTAAGATCCCACATGCAACAAAGCAACTAAGCCGGTGCATCACAGCTAGAGAACCCATGCGTTGCAACAAAGATCCAGCGCAGCCTGAATAAATAAATATTTCCAGAATGAATGAATGAACAAAGGGAACAAATTGGTTTGTTTTGAAGTTATACATTTCTGTGATACATAAGATAATGTTGTAACTAATTGACTATGAGTCTTTAGGCAGTATGGAAAGAAATATACTATTCTGATTTTGGGCAAGAATTCCTAAAAAATACTTACTCTTCTGTCTCTTAGTAGAAAGCAGGAAACAGTTCTGCCCCACCCTCATTTTCTCTTTTTTTTTTACACACAATACAATATTTTGAAAAATGTTTTTCTCTTATATCTTTATTTAGAAGTAAAATTTTGCACTTGCTTTTGTTTTCTAGTTTTGCACTTGCTTTTGTTTTTGTTTTTTTTTGTTTTCTTGTTTTTGTTTTCATGAGAGACTTCCTTATAGTCTTAAGCACTGTCTATAGCAGGAGACAGCTTGAATGCCAAAATAATGTATAATTAGGTCTATTCATTATCTTGCCACATGGTAAGTAGATGCTAAGGGTTTATCACTGCAGTAAAAGTCACTGGGATGTTTAAGTTTATTTTATGAAAACATGCTTTAAAATTTACAAATCTTTTGTCAGACAGTAACAAATTATTGTGCAGAAGGTATTCCTTTACCAAAGGCTTTTGGAGATAAATGGCCCAGATTTTGTAGAGATTCTTTGTTACTTTTTTTTTTTTTTCCTCATTGTACATTGCCTGGTCTCATTTTCTTGCTATATATTTGGAAAACATTCTGATTGTATTAGTTATTAAGATTGCATATTATAAAAAATCGCAGTGCTTCTGCTTTTTTCCCCTTGAATACCCTCTGATGATCTCTGTATAGGAATGCAATGAAACATAAAGAGGAATCTTTTACCAACATGATGTATAGACTGTTGCTTTTTTGCTGTCAGTTTATTCCAAAGAAGGGAGTGGCGACTGATGCCGTGGCTGTTTTCTAGCTTGTGGCTTATTTCTCATCTTCAGGAGCCTGTTGCTTGGGGCTGGGGATGGAGGTGGGGCCTCACTGCAAATGAGGCATGAGGAAATTTTTAGAGGTGATGGAAATATTCTAAAAGTGGATGCAGGAACTTTCTTGGCAACTCTGTGCTCCCAGTGCAAGGCCAAGAGTTTAATCCCTGGTTGGGAAGATCCCCTGGAGAAGGAAATGGCAGCCCACTCCAGTATTCTTGCCTGGAGAATCCCATGGACGGAGGAGCCTGGTGGAATACAGTCCACCGGGGTCGCAAAGAGTCGGACACGACTGAGCGACTTCACCTTCAGGGAAGTAAGACCCCACATGCTTTGTGGTGTGGCCAAATCAATCAATAAATTTTTTTGGTAAGATTAAAAAAAAGTGGGTGTGGCAATAGTTATGTGGCTTATAAACTTACTAAAAGCCATTGAATTGTGCGCTTTATGAGTTTTAGGAAGGTAAACTTAACTTCAGTAAAGCTGAGCAGAACCTGATTTAGTCTTCTTTGCCTCCTGGTCCGTGCTTCTGTCTGTAGTATCAGCTCATATTTTCACAGTTACTCTCCTCTCTTCCACTAGGTCTTTCCACGTTGCCTCAGCTATCGGAAATTATTTTTTTAAATAATTCTACCTCCTTCATAAGCTTATTGCTCTTTAAAACTCATTCAGACTGTGGGCTTGGGGTTCCAAAATCTGGATCCAAATTCTAGTACTTATTATCTGTGACATTGGGTAGGTCTTTTGAACCTCAGTCTCCAGATCTGTAGAATTATAATCAGATCTGTTGCATTGGGATGTTGTGAATGTTACATGAAACCATGTTTTTAACATCCTGTGTTATTTGTTGCCCCCCCCTTTTTTTTTTTTTTAAGCATCCTAGCAGTTGAGTTAGTATAACAAAGTTCTGGTGGACACACCAACTAGGGAATCATAGCACAGCTGCACCACTTTCCAGCTGTGTGAGCTGGGAAGGACAATTAATAAACCTTTTTGCCTTCATTTTCTCATCTCTGTTTGAGATTTTAGAGTAAAGTTATTGCAAGGGCAAATGGTACAACCCATGTAAAGTTTGTAGTGGCGTGTCTGGCAAAAAGTAAACCCTCAATGAAAACTTGTTATTAAGTCTGTTTAGAACTTAGGTCCACCTGAGCCTTTCCTAAGCTGACTTTCATCCCTATAGTACTATTAAAACAGTGTTCACAGGGTTTGTGGTGATGTTCTATGATAAATATGTTGACCTTTTCCAGTCATTAATCTACAGACCCTTCTGTCCTTGACAGTCCGGCCACTTCCTTAAAGTTCCCTTCCTTGGATCCCTCCATATTGAAAAAAAGCGAAAGTGTTAGTTGCTCCATGTCCGACTCTCTGCGATCCCATGGACTGTAGCCCGCCAGGCTCCTCTGTCCATGGGATTCTCCAGGCAAGAGTACTGTGGGTTGCCATTTCTCTCTCTAGAGTATCTTCCTGACCCAGGGATCGAACCCAGATATCCTGTGTTGCAGGCAAATTTTTTACCTGAGCCTCTGGGGAAGCCCACTCCCCCTTATTACCCCTCCTCATTATTTCCTCCATGAGTGGTTCTCCCATTCTGATCTCCCTTCTCAGGTTCTTTATCCAGTCTCCCTTCTTCTTCTGTAGATTTGTGCCTTTGACCTTGCTCTCTGTTTTGAACCCCAGACGTGTGTTTCTATCAGTCAATAGCAGATATCACCAGGTAGCTGTCAGGACACTCATTTCCACCTGTTTCACACTGAACTGACTCTCTTTCCTGTCCTCTCTCCTGCTGGATTCACCCTCCCTTGAGAGGCAACCCTTCCGCCTGTCTTTTGCGTCTTTCTTCTCTGGCTTAGTCAGTTACCTCACCACACCCACTTTCTCCCAGAATCCTTGTAGTTGTGCTCTAGTTTTCCACCTATTTGACCCCCTCCATCCATTTGTACACCCTATCCTGTAGATTCTGTCCTTAAATTTTCTCAAATTTATTATTTTCTCTCCATTCCTTCCCTTATTGTACTCCTTTGGAATCTCTCTCTAATTCTCATATCAATGACCAACTCATTCATGTCTGACTCTTTGCAACTCCATGGGCTATAGCCAGCCAGGCTCCTCTGTTCATGGGATTCTCTAGGCAAAATACTGGAGTGGGTTGCCATGCCCTTCTCTAGGGGATCTTCCCAAACCAGGGATTGGAACCGGATCTCCTGCGCTGCAGACAGATTCTTTACTGTGAGCCACCAGGGAAGCGGATTACTCATAGTCTTTTATAAACTGTCCGTGTGCCTAGCTGGCTACTTTCTGCTTTGCTGCCCCTGGGCTGTGCATTTGGGAGAACTGCCTTTCTCCACACTGTATGCATCTTCTCCAGCTTTCTGCCTTGCCCACATTGTTCCTTTGTTTGCTTTAAAGAATCCTCTGCAGTGTCCATCTGCCCTTTTGTACCAGAACATCTTCATTTTCTTCCTGCCAATCTTGCTCAGATATTAACTGATTTGTAAATCATGCAAAATTATTGTATTAACATACTCCCTTCCCCGTCTCTATCATTGTCTCTCAATTTTTTATGTGTTCAGGGCTTCCCTGGTGGCTCAGATGGTGAAGAATCTGTCTGCAATGCAAGAGACCTGGGTTTGATCCCTGGGTTGGGAAGATCCCCTGGAGAAGGGAATGGACAGTCCACTCCAGTATTCTTGCCTGGAGAATTCCATGGACAGAGGAGCCTGGCAGACTCAGTCTATAGGGTCACAAAGAGTCAGACATGACTGAGTGACTAACATTTAACACCCTGTAACCTCCTGGGTACTTCAAACAGTGACTCTTAACCAGGGGAACCTTAAAATCATGTAGGGAGCATCTTCTTCATCTCTGCCCTGCCCCAGCACTGAATATGTTCAGAATGAAAGATTTCTGGACCCTGGATGCATGTGCTTGAGTGTGTTTTTAGCTACCGAAATGATTCTGATGTGACCCTCTGGTTTAAAAAAAGAGAGAGACAAATTGCAATAAAGGGCTCATGTGTTGATTGATTTCCATTGTCCCTCCTGTCCTTCCCTCCCTGTGCTTAGGAATGAATGCCAGGTGTGTTTATTACACAGCAGGGTCCATCCAACCTCACATGCATCCATGCAGTGAAATACACTCTGACTGTGTACAGTCTTCAGAGGTTACTCCTCACTCGTCATGGAAATAGGTTCTATTTTTTGTTGAACTTTTACAGATTCATCCATTCTTTTGGGGGTAGCATTTACGAAAGTTTTTATCATGTTTTGTAGGTAGAGAAAGGGTAATAAGCAAGTCAGTTAAAGAATGAGTGATGAGACAGGAAGATTTAAAAGAAGAAAAAAATACAGGACCGCTAGGTGAAAATCAAAGGATATAGGTAATTACAAGGGGACCTCAGATTTAAATCAGAATGCTGAGGTTGAATATGCAGGAGTGAGGAAATTCAGGTTGAAGATCTATTCAGTGATAAGGCAGAATTCAAAAAGTGCATTTGAAAAGGGATATACATGTGCTGGGAAAAAATGCCAGTTTTACCCCCCTCCCCCTTTTTTTGTATCTCCCTGTCTTTCCAAAGTTGACTGCTTCATTCTGCTTTTTAACACAGAACATGACCCCAGTGCTTCCATTATGCAGGGTGTCAAATGCTCCTTTGGGCTTCCTTGACAGCCCAGTTGGTAAAGAACCCGCCTGCAATGCAGGAGACCCAGGTTTGATTCCTGGGTCGGGAAGATTCACTGGACAAGGGATAGGCTACTCACTGTAATATTCTTGGGCTTCCTTTGTGGCTCAGCTGGTAAAAAATCTGCCTGTAATGGCGGAGACCTGGGTTCAGTCCCTGGGTTGGGAAGATCCCCTGGAGAAGGGAAAGGCTACCCACTCCTGTATTCTGGCCTGGATAATCCCATGGACTGTATAGAATGCTCCTTGCCATCTGTTGCCAAGTATTAATACCATCCCAGAATAATTAACTGCTTTTTCCCCTTCTCTCATCCAGTGTTGACCCTTTCTGATCCCCATACTGGTTCCCAGGGTAAAGAACCCACCTGCCAATGAGGGTAGACGTAACAGAGATGCAGGTTCAATCCCTGGGTTGGGAAGATCCCCTGGAGAAGTGAATGGCAACCCATTCCAGTATTCTTGCCTGGAGAATTCCGTGGACAGAGGAGCCTGGCAAACTATAGTCCATAGGGTCACAAAGAGTTGGACATGACTGAAGCAACTGAGCACACACACGCTGCTGTCCTTGCCCGTCCCTGAACTGGGTGTTCCTCCTTCCTAACCTCCCCTTTCTGATCCAGATCCTTAGTATTTATCTAATAAGGTCACCCCCTTGCCAAACCTTTTCTAAATTTCCCTTCTCAGAATTCTCTGTGTCTTCCCTCCAAACACTCCAGAACATGAAGGCACCTCTCTTCGGCCATGGTGATCTGATCTTAGTTATTGGTTTTCTTGTCTCATCGTCTCTGATCTCTGCTGGAGAGAGAGAGACAGTCCTCGTTTTTTTTTTATCTCCATTCTGTGTTGCCTTGTACCATGTCTCATATGTTGATTTTTGTTTGTTTGCTAGTTTTCAGTGGAGTACTTTTTCTCATTCAGCAATCACAGAAAGCTTTCCTTGAGTATTTGAGGTAACTTCCTCTTTGTACGGAGTCCTCGCCCTGACATGTGCAATGCATAAAACTTGGTAGATGTAACAGTACAGGAAATGTAGGCATAATGACTCCTTGATAATTTGCTTTTGTTCTGTGTTCCTTTACTTCCTGTGCTTTTTCATTAAAGATAGAATGTTTACCTAGACCCACAGACCTTGCAGTTGTACCTACTGAATTTTCCTTGACAGTGAGTTGCTTTGGTAGAATGCCAAAGAAACTGGTGTGTTGGCAGTTTTCTTTGAGCTTAACACCTTTATTTTCTAGAAAGGTATTGGAATTACAGGAGTTTCCCTGGTGGCTCATTAGTAGAGAATCCAGCTGCCAGTGCAGGAGATGCGAGTTAGACACTTGGTCCGGGAAGTCCCCTGGAGAAGGAAATGGCAACCCACTCCAGTATTCTTGCCTGGGAAATCCCATGGACAGAAGAGCCTGGTAGGCTATAGTCCATGGGGTCGTAGAGAGTCAACAACATTGGAATTACATGTGGCTCCATAAACAGTTCCGTGTGATCTTTTATTTTTTTAAAAAAAACTTTATTTTTTACCTCTCTGAACCTTTAAAAATCTTGTCCTAATATGTATGGGGGACCTCACCTCAGTTACTGTCATGGAGTCTGTTTCCTGTGCCTTCTCACTTTCCCGGGCCTTCCACGGTAACTTGGGGGTGGGGGTTGGAGGGAGGCAGGGCTACTGCTCGCAAAATGAGACCTTGGTGTGTTGGGGAGGTAGACAGGTAGTTTACAATCAGGAAGCGCTGCTGCTGCTGCTAAGTCGCTTCAGTCCTGTCCGACTCTGTGCGACCCCATAGACGGCAGCCCACCAGGCTCCCCCGTCCCTAGGATTCTTCAGGCAAGAACACTGGAGTGGGTTGCCATTTCCTTCTCCAATGCATGAAAGTGAAAAGTGAAAGAAGTCGCTCAGTCGTGTCCGACTCTTAGCGATGCCACGGACTGCAGCCCACCAGGCTCCTCTAGAAGTAACCAAAAAGGACTGTGAAGGAAAGGAAATCATACCTTACCTCAGGGCCTGTTGCAAGACAGGTCAGCCCCACTCTGTCCGTGGTTTGCTTCCCCAGGGTGGGCATATGTCAAATGTATAGGCACTTGCTAGTTTTGCTTGTCTGTCCAGGGTGAAAATGGGAAGTAGGCATTCAAGAATCATCTGGTTGGTTTGATCAGGTTGTATCCGCTTGCTAGGTTTCTGTGTCTAGGAGCCTGAAATGGTCACAGCGAGCAGAGGATAAGCTTCTTGACCATATTTCCATCATGTAGAACTGCATGGTCTTTGCAGCAGCTTACTCAGCAAACCAGGCAAATGAGTTATTTGATGACATAAATATACATATGCAAACTATTTGGGTGATTTCTGTGTGTATGGTTGCGTGGCATTTTGGTAAAAATTGTTCTTGAAAATGTGGGGAAAAAAATTTAAGTCCTATTTAAAGTTCTATCAACATTTGGGTGAGGCCTGTTTTATATAAGCATGTAATCTGTTATGTAATGTATAATCTGTAGGTGAGAAAAATGTTATCTGCTGTAGTTTGAATACAGCAGAGATTTTTAATAAAGATGCTGACCATTCCAGCTTACTGATATTTACTAACATTTCCAAAGCAGAAATGAAAATAGTGCTGGATAAGTGCGTAGATGATTTTATTTTGGGACTAGACAAGAGGACAGAATGAGAGGTTAAAAAGTGACATGAATGGCTCAAAGTTTGCTTAATTCATCAGTGGTCACATTTAATTTGGGGGATCACATCCTGGATATCTGGAAGTTTCCAGTTCATTCCAGCATTTTGGATGCTCATGTGGACATAGCTAACGTGATCATTGAAACCTAAGGACTTGTTTGAATAATGGAAAAATGATCATTTCCAGTCACATCAAGCTAAATGAACCGCAAAAATCATGGAGTTGAAGACAAATCAGTGTTCATTCGGTGGTCCTGTCTAGTCTATTGCAGTTAATGATCTTCGATTGAATCTGTGGCTCTCGGAGTTTGTTTGGAAGTAGGCCATCACATGTCAACATGAAATACCAAGTCATTTAAGTTAGATACTGAGCATGCTCGCAGGGAGTACTTATTCTTGGAGGCTGCAGTGTGGTTCAGTTTTCTTCTAGTGGCAGGAACAGAAAAGAGATCACGGTGTGCCCTTTTGTCATCATTCTGTCAGAGAGCGTGTAATCTACCTCTGGAAACCAGAGGCCTGAGACAAAGAGAAGCATGGAAGTTGTTAGCAAAAGGCTGTTTGGTGAGTTAACCAGCTGTTTTATTCTATTCTGTAATTCCTAGCAAGGCTGTGTCTCATATATTCTGCATTTTTTATACTAAGCTGTAGCCTCATGTAGCAAAGTAACTTAGCTCAGACTGGGAAAAAATTGTTTCTGCTATCCATATCTCACTCTTCTGAAATATTTTCAGTATATTTCTGAGGTGACAAGTTTGTGAATTGCTATGATGGTATTCTTCCGTGTTCTCTACAGATTTCATTTGCTCACTGGTGCTGAATAATGCCAGCAGAATTGTGTGCTGAGGGAATTCAGGATTTGTCTGGGTGGACAGTTTAACAGTTTTGCTCTTGTATTTTAATTAGATTAATCATTTTTTTTTAACTTTCGCATTTTAAAACTATATGTAATAAAGCAGTGGGAAGAATTTAGCCTAAAAGCAAGAAAAGTAATAGCACAAGAGCAAGAATTCTTTAAAGAGAACGAGAGGCTCTGTTGCCCATGTTTTTACATAGGTGGTTCAAAAATAAATTGGCTTTGTAATGTAACTGATCATTTAAAAAATACTCTAAAAATGATATGAATTTGTTAACACTGTAAAATACGTTCTAGTTATTCAGGATTCATATTTGGAATTTGTTTTTAGTTATTGAATTAGCTACAGAAGTGTTGTGAGTACAGTAATTGTGCCATTTGGGGCTCTTCTTACTTCCCTTGAGCTCATATTACGGTGATTGCTGGACAGATAATCTTAAAATGTTTTATGATTATTTGTTATCCAACATATTCATGTTTTTACCATGAAGTTAAAGGAGAAAAAAAATTTTTTTTGCAATTTTTTTATATTCTCATAATATCAAGCAACATTTAAAATCTATGCATCATTATTTCATAATAAACATGATTTTGATTATGTTTATAATAGATATACTTGGCAAACAGGTCTTCAGGGTATTCTCCTAAAGACTAAAATCGTATACTCTGACCAAGATAAGTCATATTTTTTGAAGATGTGAAGAAAAAGCATACAATTACCATGTTTATTTCCTTAAGGGAAAATCATGTTGGTGACTAAACAGAAATGTCAGGTAGGGAAATTGAGGTATAGAAGGTGTATTAAAGAGCTCTAGAAAAACGACGAGAGGGTGGGAGAAATAGAAAGAGAATACTCAAAGCCTAGTGCCTTCAAATGCCAGGCAATTATGGGATGCTTTCCTAAAATATCTTTGTTTTGAGAACTGCCCCCACTATGCCATTTTCCAGGATTGGCACCTGTGAAGGAGGTGGGTGTGTACTTAAGCTTGTATATTCATGGAAACGGGAGGGTTAGCAGTTAGAGATGAGAACTGGGTGACATCCTCAAGAAATCTATTCCCACTTCTAAACACTGACTCACTTGTGTGGTCTGGGGCAGCATGTACAGCCGGTTTATTTTCACTTATTTTTAATTTATAATAATATTTTCCCATGGTAATAGAAGGTTCATTTCAGGTTTCTAAAGTAATAATAAGATGATTTTTTGGACTATGGGAAAGATTTGCCAGGGCTGTATGTCATTCACAGAGAGCTACTGTGGGGAAAAAAAGCAAGTACTGCTTTGACAGAATCCTATTAACTGTTTTCTTTTTTAATGAAAAATATTTCAAATGTGTAAGTTCTCTGTGGTCTTTGAATTTTTCAGAGATACATATTCCATGTATATTATATAATAAGAAGATTGCAAATTTTAACTCCCCCCCTTGCCCCCATATTTACTCGTGAAATCTCATGAAATTTTCATGGCAAAATACACTATTTTCGTTTACATATTTAGTCCCATTTACCTCTAATCATAGATCTTTGGTAGAAGATAAATGGATAATCAGTAGAATATCTATTAAAGGAAATAGTAAGAAATGCTGAGAAAAATTACTGATGACAAGAATTTCTTTGTCAGGTTTCTGAAGATGAAGCATATACCTCTATATTTTGTTCTTTTCCACATCATTTAGTTTGTGCAGTCACTTATTTAACTTAACATCTGCCTAATGAGGAGCATTTATTTCCCTAGCTTTTATGAAGTTCAGTAGGACTTGAAGGTCCCCAGTGGTGTTAGCTGAAAATGGGGTCTGTGGTCAAGTAAGTTTAGGTAACAGTGGCCTCTAATATCTTATTCAGAGCTTTGTTCTCTGGAATATGGTTTACTTTGAAAAGAGAAATCAATACATGATAGTAAACATTAAGCACACATTTTAGTTCTGAATATATTCCGTATATTGAAATATGCAGAAAAGTGAAGGAAGAATTAAAGGTTTGTATATATCTCCCAGAAAATTACCTCAATTCTTTTCTCATTATGTATGTAGAAGAAGCATCTGAGAACGACAGTGTAAATGGGACTCACAGGGTATGATTCGAATTGGTGATAAAAATGATGCTAAAGTTACATTTTTTTAAAGTACTAAACTGTAGAAGCGTTGGTAGTGAAGGATTTGGGGCACAATGTGACCATGTAAGGATTTTGATAATTCTCACACGTTCTCATTCATTCTCAAAGTTACTTCTAGATTAGTCCCATGGAGAAACAAATTAATTTTTAAAATATGATTTGTAATGGGAAATAACTGGAAGTTATAGTCTGGTGGGCCTGGGTATTTCTCTGTCCTCTATGTTTTCAGTAGTAAACAGAAATGTCAGTTCTTTCTTATAGATTTATAGGAAATGAATTTTATGAAAATAACCTAGCATGATGTTAGTCACAAAACAGGTGTAGAATGAATGTCTGTCTTCTGAATTTCCTTTCCAAACAATTAAATTATTTTCTGTATTAAAGATTTTTCAAAATATTACCTATCAGCTATCTGAAATACAAGATTCATAGAAATATACTGATTTACAATGACAACCCACTCCATATTCTTGCCGGGAGAATTCCATGGACAGAGGAGCCTAGTGGTCTACATACAGTCCATATGGTCACAAAGACTCAAACACAACTGAAGCGACTTAGCATGTATGGATAAATAATATACTTGGAATCTCTTTATAATAACATACTTTTAAAACCAGAATGCATGTATGATGAAATGTTGAAAGGGTCTTGGTGGCTTAATCAACTTCTAAAAATAGAGTAGTTGCTAAATACCTGTTATGTTCCAGCTGTGTTTGGCCTAGTAGACAAAATGATAAGTATTTTAGCTAAAAAGCAAATACTCAGATTTGTTTCTATTAGTATTTAAACAATGTTAAATAAATAAAATTAGACTTAGTGAAGTATGAACTCTTAAATTAGTGGAAACCCAACTGTACCATATACAGTAGGCATTTAACTAAACATTTGAAAGTGAAAGTGAAGTCACTCAGTCATGTCCGACTCTTTGAAACCCCATGGACTGTAGCCTACCAGGCTCCTCAGTCCATGGAATTTTCCAGGCAGGAGTACTAGAGTGGGTTACCATTTCCTTCTCCAGGGGATCTTCCTGACCCAGGGATCAAACCCAGGTCTCCCACATTGTAGGCAGACGCTTTACCATCTGAGCCACCAGGGAAGCTTAACTAAACGTTTACCAAATTGAATTTTTTCTTCTCATATTTTTATTTTATTTATTATTTTATTTAATTTTATTTTTACTTTACAATACTGTATTGGTTTTGCCATACATTGACATGAATCCGCCACGGGTCTACATGAGTTCCCAATCCTGAACCCCCCTCCCACCACCCTCCCCATATCATCTCTCTGGGTCATCCCAGTGCACCAGCCCCAAGCATCCTGTATCGAACCTAGACTGGGGATTCGTTTCTTACATGATAGTATACATGTTTCAATGCCATTCTCCCAAATCATCCCACCCTCTCCCTCTCCCACAGAATCCAAAGGTCTGTTCTATACATCTGTGTCTCTTTTGCTGTCTCGCATACAGGGTCATCATTACCATCTTTCTAAATTCCATATATGTGTGTTAGTATACTGTATTGGCACCCCACCCCAGTACTCTTGCCTGGAAAACCCCATGGACAGAGGAGTCTGGTAGGCTCCAGTCCATGGGGTCGCTAACAGTTGGTTATGACTGAGCAACTTCACTTTGACTTTTCACTTTCACGCATTGGAGAAGGAAATAGCAACCCACTCCAGTGTTCTTGCCTGGAGAATCCCAGGGACGGGGGAGCCTGGTGGGCTGCAACCCTGTGGGGTTGCACAGAGTCGGACACGACTGAAGCGACTTAGCAGCAGCAGTAGCAGCAGCAGCATACTGTATTGGTGTTTTTCTTCCTGGCTTACTTCACTCTGTATAATCAGCTCCAATTTCATCCACCTCATTAGAACTGATTCAAATGTATTCTTTTTAATGTCTTCTCATACTTTTAATCCATAACAATGAATAACCTACTTAAGAGCTTTTTGTTGTTGTTGTTGTTCTTTAGTTTTGTAAAACTTGTCTTAAAAAAAAAACCTTCATAATATTATTAAGAACACATTAAAATTATTAGATTTCACTCCGTTATGTAATCTCCATATGAGACAATAATATGAATTGACAGAGACTTTTAAAAAGAAAACTGTAAATAATTCTTTGTTGACCTTGATAAATTTTGTAATTACTTATAGCCAGAAAGCCTGGAACTCTGTGCCCAGCCGTTGAGATCGGTCTCAGTGTAGCCCTTTTAGAGCAGAGTTGTTCAGCCAGCACAGATTGAATGGCTGTGTGGGGTGGCATTGGAAAAACGCCTTAAATACTTTGGCTTTAGGGCCATGGCCATTGTACACTTGCCTCTCTCGAGCGTATTGCTTCTGACGCTGGCCTTTTGGCAAATTTAAAGTCAGTCAACGAGCTCGATATAAAACTTTTAATGAGAGCTCAGGGGGGCATAAATGATCTAAGACACATACATCAAAATGTTACGCACATGTAATCCCATTACTTAGGGCTTCGCTGGTGGCTCGGTGCTAATGAGTCTGCCTGTCAGTGCGGGAGACCTGGGTTTAATCCTGCGGTTGGGAAGATCCCCTGGAGAAGGGAAAGGCAACCCACTCCAGTATTCTTGCCCGGGACATCCCATGGACAGAGGAGCCTGGCAGGCTGTATAGTCTGTGGGGCTGCAAAGAGTTGAACACAACTGAGCAACTAAACCTTTCACTTTCAATCCCATTACTTAACCTAACTTGACATAACTCTTTAATTAGGTCATGAGTAGATGGTCACGGAACTCCCATCAGATTCTTGTGAGTTTGCCCTCAGTCCATTGTTTCCCTGATGTTTTGTTGATAGTGCCCAGATGACCTGCCCCTTTTCCTGTTGCCAGCCTCTCAATTGTCTCTGGCTCAGTTGTTTTCTCGTCTAAATTCTTCTTAGCAACCTTTCATCAAGTACTTGTTTGGATTGACAGCTCAGACATTTAGTCCAGGAATCATATTTCAGTGTTTCTATTTCTTAGGTTCATTTTGCTCTTTCTTCCCATTAATCTTCGATTCACTCATCTGTAGGTTTTTTTTTTTTTTTTAACTTGGCCATTTTGAGGCTTGTGGGGATCTTAGTTCTCCAACCAGTGATCGAACCCTGGCCCCTTGCAGTGCAGGGATGGAGTCCTAACCAGTGGGCTGCCAGGGAATTCCCAGGATTGCTCATCCAGGTCTTTGCTCATGTCTCGCACAGAAGAAAAGAGACTTTCAGTTAGTCACATGCATGGGATCGGTCTTGCCTAACTTACGTTAAATAGTTACAGTTTTGTGTAGCCTTGTATTTCCTCAGGTGTCATTGGCTTGAGCAACAAAAAGTAAGAACTACAGGTCAGAATAAAGGTTAAAAATAATAGCAGCAGTAACAATAGGTTTACGTTGTTTCCAAACAGAAATATCTCCTTCCCACCCACATTAAGGTTAATGTTCCAATGCAAACCATCTCAGGTGCTCAGGTTTCTAGAATGTCTGTTCTGTTTGATTGACTGATTGTGGGCATGCTCTCCTTGCCAGGTCTGCCACAAGTATTTCTTGGGGGTTGAGCCTTAAAATGGTTTGAATTACAGTGTACTGTAATAACCTCAAAATGATTCCTCCTCAGCAAGTCTTTAGCCCACTGGCTCTGAGCTGAATTTGTAAACTTTCTCTCTTCTGTCATGATGACATGCTATTTCTTCCCCATTATCCTGAACGCTGCCAGGGAGATTAGAGAATGGCCCTTTATTCTGAGTCTGAAGCCTCCTGCCTCTTCAGTGACATACTCAGACTCACATGGAAGTAAAATACCTACTGGCGGCTTCCCTGATCCACGCACTTACTTTAGGGGCACTTTGTTTTCATTTTGCTTCAAAAAATTGATAGTTTGATTTGATTAGCAGTTTAGGCTCTTATTCTGGTATCTCTGTTCAATTTGAAATTAATTTAAACCCTGGTTTTCCTTGCTTTAACCTAACAAGTGTATATGTTCTCAAATCTTACTGTGTTCTGAGAAGCGAGGGTACAAATGTTACTGAATCTGGGACCAAGGACACCTACCCCAAGTTATTTCTTTTTTAATATAAATTTATTTATTTTAATTGGAGGCTAATTACTTTACAATATTGTATTGGTTTTGCCATACATCAGCATGAATCCGCCACGGGTGTACACGTGTTCCCCATCCTGAACCCCCCTCCCTCCTCCCTCCCCATACCTTCCCTCTGGGTCATCCCAGTGCACCAGCCTCAAGCATCCAGTATCATGCATTGAACCCCAAGTTATGTAGGAGCCTGAGATGGGCATGGTCGCTTTACTCCAGGATGCTCTGCAGGTTGAATGTCAGTCTTATTTGGTTTCTAAGAATGGAGACAGACAAGTTTCTCATTAAGCCTAGTGTAGAATTGGTACTTTAGTGGTTTAAGAGCCATATTTACTCCACTGTAAAGGACTAGATGGGCTTCCTTGGTGGCTCAGTGGTAAAGAACCTGCCTGTCAACGCAGAAGACGCATTGACAATCCCTGGGTCAGGAAGATCCCCTGGAGAAAGGAAATGGCAATCCACTCCAGTATTCCTGCCTGGGAAATCCTGTGAACTGAGGGGCCAGGCTGGACAACAGTCCATGGGGTCGCAAAGAGTCAGACATGACTGATCGACTAAAACATCAGCAACCAAGGACTAGACATTAAATATGCAATTTAGAGAACTTTTAATGAAAAATACACATCTGAGTAAAATCCTGCAAATATTCTGAGGTTTTAATTTTTGCCATTTTTCAAGTATAAGTTTAAAATCTACTGTGTAAAGATAGAAAAATCACAAGTCTAGAGCAGAGTATCTGGGACTTATTTGATACAGATGGAATTACCCTTCCTGAAGCCATCATTTAGCATGGAAGATGGCCAATGGAAGAGGTCCAGAATTAGGGATCAAAATCTTCATGTCTGTTCATGGCTTGTCTGCTGTCTAACACACGTCTTTGGGGCTTTTTTTTTTTAAACAGTTCTAATGAACTATGGTATAAATTTTTTTTTTCCTGTGTATCAGAAAGGAAAGCGTGCTTTGAATATAAGCATAAATTTTCTTGGAGCTAGACTTTTTCCTTAAGAATAAATCTCTGAGAATACAGTTTAAGTCAACGAGAAAGTACAATTTTCGTCTGCTAAAAGCAACTTTATAAGTATTTCAGAAACATATCTTTCTTTGAGGCCAAGTTGCTTGTGTCAAGAACGGGAGAACTATGGCAGTTAACATCCAGCCAGCAAAATCCATCTGGAAGATGAATAACTTAGTCTTAGTAAATAGTGAAAAAATCTTTCTGTATCAAAAAATAGAAACTGTAGGGCAAAGGATGTGAAGGTCGGGAAACTTCATCAGCTGGTCTGTTTCCTAGTTGGTCAGAGACCTTCCCATTTTCAGTACCTTTTCTCCACTTCCCTTAAGAGTTATTAAGGAAGCAAGAGTTTGTTTTTTTTTCCCCCCCATAACCAAAGAGTTGGCTGGTTTATAGATTTTGGCAATGACATTTGAAGGATTACTGATGTAATACTAGGCAGTGACATGAAGCTTAGTGCACTGGGTGCTTTGTAGGTCTTATGGAAGAAGGTTACGTTGTACCCGTTTTTTTTTTTTTTTTAATGCTTAAAAATTATAAAGTAATACTGTAAAGATATTACGGGTCTACAAAGGACAGGGATAAAAATGCCCACATACTCACTGTCATGGAGAAAGAAATGGCAGCCCACTCCAGTATTCTTGCCTGGGAAATCCCACGGACAAGCTACAGGCAGGAGAGTTGGACAGAACGGAGTGACTAAACATTATTTACTATCTAGTTTAAGAGGAAAGACGTTGCCAGTACATTTTAAGCCTTGTATATCATGTGTGCAATTTATGACTGCACTGCACATTTCAATTATTTTTGGATAGCTGAGGAGTGACTTAATATTAAACATCAGTTCCTCTTTTAATGTTAGATTTATGTATCATATATCAGTAAACAATTTTGAGATTATTCAGTTTCTCTTTTTTCATCCTGTTTTTTTTTAATTATAACAAATTTGAATCTTTGATAGTGTTTTCCTCTGTATAAAATTGTTCTCAAAAAGTAACTGAAGCTACTTGATTAGGTAACTAAGATGGTGACTTTTAGCAGTACTGGGCTGGAATAGCAAGACCATAGCTATCAGAGCAGATTTTGTGAAACAACTGCCCTGTGAGTATAAAGCAAGGAAGACAGTGGAAGTTGCCCCATAAGGCTTTGGGACTCTGTTCTTGGGTCTTGCAAAACCTGCCTCCAGCTAAGTAATGGTCCCTGGTTGTTTACTGCTCATGTCCTGGTCCCCAGAACCTGGAAGGTCACCTTACATGGCAAAGGTTTCGTATCAGGACTTCCTTGGTGGCACAGTGGATGGGAATCTGTCTGGCAGTGCAGGGGACACGGGTTTGATCCCTGATCGGGGAAGATTCCACGTGCTGCAGACCAGCTAAGCTTGTGCGCCATAGATACTGAAGTTCACACACCTTAGAGCCCGAGCTCTAGAGAAGCCACCTCAGTGAGAAGCCTGCGCACTGCAGTGAAGAGTAGCCCCTGCTCACCGTAACTAGAGAAAGCCTACATGCAGCAATGAAGGCTCAGAGCAACCAAAAAGAAATATTAAAAAAATACCTTGAGATGGGGAGATCATCCTGGATCCTGGGAGCTGGAAGTACATATCATCACAGTGTCCTTGTAAGGCGAGGTGGGCAGAGGAGATTTCAGGCACGAGAGGAGAAGGCAGTGTGACCCCAGAGGCAACAATGGAGTGGTGGGGTCACAAGCCAAGAACACCAGCATCTGTCAATAGATGAGGCAAGGGATGGCTTCTCTTCCAGAGCCTCCCTGAGGGACTGTGGCCCTGCCAACACCTTGATTTTCATGCAACTTCAACTGGTTTCAGCCTGTTTTCTTATCTGCAGAACGGTGGGAGAATAAATTGCTATTGCTTTAAGCCACAAATGTTGTGATAATTTGTTTTGATAGTCATAGGAAACTGATGGCACACCACCGACCTGGGTGGTTTGGCTCACGCGCATTCCACCAGTCTGTTCACGCTGCAGAGTCTGGAGGGGTAATCTCACAGTTGAGAAAGGCCTGAACCAGGGACCCAGAGACTTGGGTGTTACTCATCCTACATAGCTATGAAACTTACAGGAATTTGGGCCTAAATATACCTGCATTATTCTGAAAAGGATGAAGACAGCTCGCTCACAAATTTGAAAACAACGCAGGGAGAGAACTTTAAAACAAATAAGAAAGATCACGCATAGAAAAATAATAACAGAAAAGTAACTAAGTCAGGAGAAATTTGGAGTCAGTCGCTTTACCTCCGCTGGCCTCTGATTCTTGGCTTCAGAAAGAGGCCTCTTATTACCGTCCATGTAAGGATTAGGTTGAACATCATGAAATGCTGCTCACATATGAGGTTTGTTTACAGTCGTTATCACTGTTTCATCCCAGGACCACAGTGTTTGCTAATTGAATTTTTTGAGGCAATGGGAGTAATTTTTCCTCTTTGTACATTAACACAAAACATTTTGTAAGTCATATATCTGATAAGAGACTTGTATTTAGAATATATTTTTTAAAACTCCCGCAACTCAGTCATAAAAAGATAAATAGCCCAATTTAAAAGTGGGCAAAAGATCTGAGCACTTCGCCAAAGAAGAGTAAGTTCCTGCAAGATACTAAACATCATTAGCCATCACAGAAATGCAAATCAAATCCATAATGAGCTCTCACTTCACACCCACTAGGATAGCTGTAATCAAAAAGATGGGCAATAGCACGCGTTGAGAATGATTGGAAAAATTACAGCTCTCCTCCATTCCTGGTGGGAACATAAAATGATGCAGCTGCTTTGAAGAACGGTTCGATGGTTCCTCAGAAAGCTAAACCTGGAGTTACCAAATAACTGGGTGGTTCCACTCCTTGTTGTATACCCAAGAGATTTGGAACATATGTGTATGTAAAACACGTACATGAACATTCCTAGCAGCATCATTCAGAATAGCCTTGAAGTGGAAGCAAATGACAGCTTGTAAATGGACAAACAAAATGTACTCTATCCAAAGAAGGGAATAATGCTTGGTGACAAAAAGAAATGAAGTATTAATACCTGCTATAACACGAATGAACCTTGAAAACATTATGCTAAATAAAAGAAGTCATTCACAAAAGACCACATATTATATAATCCTGTTTATATGGCTCCCCAGGTGGCTCAGTGGTAAGGAATCCACCTGCTGATGCAGGAGATGCAGGTTCGGTCCCAGAGTCAGGAAGATCCCTTGGAGGAGGAAATGGAAACCCACCTCCAGAATTCTTGCCTGGAGAATTCCATGGACAGAGGAGCCTGGTGGGCTACAGTCCATGGGGTTGCAAAAGAGATGGGCATGACTTAGCAACTGAACAACAAGGTGTGTATGAAATATCCAGAAAAGGCAAATCTGTAGAGATGGAAAATAGATCGGAGGTTGCCAGAAGCTAGGGACAGGAGGTAATGATGAACTGCAGATGGGTTCAGGTTTTCTTTTGAGGTGGTGAAAATATTCTAAAGTTGATTACAATAATATTTGCTCGGTTTTGTGACTATCTAAAAACAGTCGTGCAATTTAAATGATTAAATTCTATGGTACACAAATCCAAAAAGAAGTTATTTTTTAAAGTAATACTAGATCATCATAAAGAAATTAGAAAATACAGAAGACAATTAAGGCCATTAAAACTACTGCTAATTTCACCAACCAGAGAAACCAAGAATATTTTAATATTTGCCTTCTAATTTTTCCCCCCAATATGTAGACCCTCCCCAAGTATATACTTTTTCTTCCACAATAGGTACCATATGGAACATATAATATTACATTTTTACCTCTTCACTGACAGTTCATTTTCAGTATTTTCCAAAAGATTTTTTAAACAAGTTTACTGTAAAAAAAGATACATGCTGTTTATAGAAGAGTTTTTAAAAATGAACAAGTAAAAAGGAAAAAATAAAATCATTCTTGATCCTGCTTTAATATCGATATTTTGCTGGGTTTTGACTTTTGTGTGTGTTCACTTTTAACCTGATGCTCCTGAGTAATGGCTGTCTTGACTCTAGATGACTTTTCCATATCTAATTTACGTGGTTTTCCCCCTAATTAGCTAATGTCTGTTTGTTCCGCCTGTCTTACAGTCATTTCTTTTTAATTTCATTTGGAAGCAGCAGAGTTACTGAGTAGTAAGATAGAGGAAGTAATTGAATCTCAGTCATGTTGAATTTGAGGAAATAGATCAAATTAGTGATTTTATGTTTCTTTCCATTACAAGGATTATAAAAAATTATATATATTTTTAACTTTTTATTTTGTTTTGGGACATAGCTGATTAACAATGTTGTGATAGTTTCAGGTGGACAACAAAGAGACTCAGCCATACATACACATGTATCCATTCTCCCCCAAACTCCCCTCCCATCCAGGCTCCATATGACATTGAGCAGAGTTCTCTGTGCTATACAATAGGACCTTGCTGGTTGTCTATTTTGAACATAGCAGTGTATACATGTTCATCCGAAACTCTCTAACTATCCCTTCTCCCCATCCTTCCCCTTTGGCAGCTGTAAGTTCATTCTCTAAGTCTGTGAGTCTGTTTCTGTTTTGTAAGTAAGTTCATTTGTATAATTTCTTTTTTAGATTTTACATATAAACAATGTCATACTAAAAAATGTAAATATGGAGTAGCTATCAATTAAAATCAAAAGAGAAAGAATTCCAGTTTGGTTCTAATAAAAATAAACTACACTTCTATATAAATATGTTTATAAGTGCATTGTGAAAAATTAATCTGCTCATGTTAAATCTTAAATATTCATAATTTTTGAAATATTATGTGACCAATATGTTCAGGAATTCACCAAACACCTTGTATACTTCATGTTAGCAGTTGTTGAGTGTCTATTATCTCATATAATCTTCACAAGAGTCTATGGGAAAAGGTATCTATCCCCATTTCAGAAACAAGAAAACATGTTGAGAGCATTTCTTTGCAGTTAATAGAGCTTGTAAATAGTGGAGCCAGGATTTAAACCCAGATTTAGATAACTTCAGAATTCTTTGTCTCAAACCTGAAGAACTCTGTGTTTTCAATTCTGTCCCAATCTTTGTGCTAGATTCCAGTGAGCCTCAGACAGCTTGTAATCTGACCTGTAGGGAGGAATCTTGACAAACCTAGAAAGCAGAGACATCGCTTTGCTGACAAAGATCTGTATAGTCAAAGCTATGGTTTTTCCAGTATTCATGTAGGGATGTGAGCATTGAAGCGTAAAGAAGGCAGAGCACTGGAGAATTGATGCTTTTGAGCTGTGGTGCTGGAGAAGACTCTTTAAGAGTCCCTTGGACTGCAAGATCAAACCAGTCAGTTCTAAAGGAAACCAACCCTGAATATTCATGGGAAGGACTGATGCTGAAGCTAAAGCTCCGATACTTTAGCCACCTGATGCGAAGAGCCAACTCTTTGGAAAAGACCCTGATGCTGGGAAAGGTTGAAGGCTGGAGGAGAAGGGGTCAACAGAGGCTGAGATGTTTGAATGGCATCACCAACTCAGTGGACATGAGTTTGAGCAAACTCCAGGAGATGGTGAAGGACAGGGAAGTCTGGTGTGCTGCAGTCCTTGGGGCCACAAAAAGTCAGACATGACTTAGCCACTGAACAACAACAAACAACTTTTGTTCTTTCTGCCTAGCTTTTCTGCTGGGAAGAAAAGCAGAAGTGGGTCACAGTCAAAGCAAGTGTGACCAGCAAGAGCAGAGGCTTGAAGATCTCTTCAAGGAAGAGGTACTCCAGGGCTGCTAGAGTACTGGGGGTGAGGACTTGGGGTAGGCAGCTCAGGAGCGTTGGTCACCCGTTTGTAAGGGTTTACATAGGAGAGCAGAGCAAGACAAACCCTCATTTTAGAAAGAGAAGCCTGCCTCAGTGTGGAGAATACACTGGCAGAGGAGGAGATGCTAGGAAGACATCAGTGACCTTGATTGAGGGAGAGGGTTGAAGTGAGGTGGCAGTCCTTGGAGGAGTGAAGGGCAGGGAGCAGGGCAGTGCACACAACCTGTGTGAACTCGTCTTTGGGCCTAGAAAGAAAGCACTTCCCTGATAGCTCGCATGGTAAAGAATCTGCCTGTCGTGTGGGGGACCCCTGGGTCGGGAAGATCTCCTGAAGGAGGGCCTGGCAACCCACTCAAGTATTCTTGCCTGGAGAATTCCATGGACAGAGGAGCCTGGTGGACCACAGTCCATGGGATTGCAAAGAGTTGGACATGACAGAGTGGCTAACACTTTCACAACTTCACTTAAGATGTGTCAAAGAATGGGAATGCCTGAAGTGTGGTTTTTATCTGTAAAGTAGGAGCCAGGAGAGAGGAGCCTGAAGATGCAAGAAAGAGAAGAAACAGTGTTAGAACAAGATCCCAGGGAGCTTGGAAGAAAAACAGGGCAAGGATGCAAAATGGGGGACAGGCACCTCATCTTCTGAAGACTTGAAGGAAAAAATAAAAATGGGTGTGAATTGAGTAAGTGATAGTTGCTAAGTCGTGTCTGTCTCTTTGCAACACCATGGACTGTAGCCCACCAGGCAAGAGTACTGGAGTGGGCTGCCATAAACTTGAAGGAAGAAATGGATGTAACTTTAGTCAAATTTAGCTGTAGGGCAGCAAATGTCTACTTGGGAGCACAGGAGGAATTAGGTAGGTAGCTTAAGGAGAGTGACCAAAATTTTTAGAGTAGCTGCCAAAGGGAGAATAAAAGCAAATTTAAACGTTGCCTGCCAAGTGGTGGTAAATCTGGCGCTGGAAACCAGAAATCGTTAACGACATCAGTCTGTGCTGGTAGATGCTGGCTTTCGTTTGGAAGCAAGTATTTTTCTTCTTGGCTTTTCCTTTCTTTTCCTTCCTTCCCTTCCATTTTTTTTTTTTTAAATGCAGAATTTATTTACTAAAAACTAGTTCTTCTCTTCTTTTGCAATACTTGAAATCCCTATCAGTTTGTTTAGTTAGCCAAAAGTGTTTTTTTTTAATGTGAAATATAAAAGTATGAGTTATTAATAGTACAGAAGCTATAATAGAATCCAGACGTTGAGTAACTGTTGTTTCATATTCTAGCATGCAGAGATGGCCAAAATAGCATGGACTTCGACACACAAACAGCCGAAATTTTAGCCATGTGTGTGTATGCATGTGTGGGTTGCATATAAGTAGTTTGGATCCAACCACCTCCTCAAAAGTTACATTTGAAATTTCCCAAAGCATTTTTACTGGGTTGGCCAAGATTTTAAAGAAAAACTCCAACCAACTTTCTGGCCAACGTGATACATTTGAAACCATACATTCATGTGCTGCAAATGTCCTAGTAAGAGATATTCAAGAACCAGTCATATTCCCTGAGATCCCTTTAAAAAAATCTATTTAGTGATTTTAGAGAAATCACAAGTTATTTAGCAAATGTAGAGAATGTTCTATGCAATTGTTACTGGAGCGCTGCATTATAGCTCAAAGAAGTGCTGGGTTTGGGTTTTCAGACTGAATTTGCATCTTTAAAGATAAAGTGATAATTTAACAATTAGTCCCCAACTTATAAACAAGATGAATTTTCCAGATAAGAATACTGGTGTGGATTTCCATTCCCTTCTGCGGGGGATCTTCCTGACCCAGGGAGTGAACCCAGATCTCCCTGCCTTGCAGGCAGATTCTTTACCATCTGAGCCACCAGGGAACCCCAAATGGTGTAATAGACACTACAAAATGTTTACAGCAGAACAGGCAAACTTCCTATAGCTTTTCGTTACAGCTGCATTTGAAAAAACCTAAGGAAATGACATTGGCCATATCTTTTGATGATCTCATTCATACCTTTTAAAAAAACTTTATTCTCAAGAAGAGAATTGCTGAATCACAGGATATGTGTATGTTGAACTTTAGAAAAATACTGTCAGGGGCTTCCCTGGTGTCTCAGTGGTAAAAGAATCCATTTGACCATGCAGGAGACAGACTCCATCCCTGATCCAGGAAGATCCCACATGCCTAGGATCAACTGTGCTCATGGGCCACAGCTCCTGAGCCTGTGCTCTAGAGCCTGGGAGCTGCAGCTGCTGAAGCCTGAGCGCCCTAGAGCATGGACTCTGCATCAAGAGAAGTACCGCCGCGAGAGGCCCACGTACTGTAACTAGGGAGTAGCCCCCACTCTTGGCAACTAGAGAAAAGACCGCTCAGCAACCAAGACCCAGCACAGCCAGAAATAAAAAGAAAATACTGTCAAGCAGTGTCTGAGTAGCTATGCAACTTAGGCTTCCAAAAGTATTGTGAGAAAGTTCTAGTGAGCCCACATCTTCACCAAAAATATATATTTTGCCAGTCAGCTTTTTAGATATTGTTATTCTGCTTTGGTTCTTTGCATTTCCATATAAATTATTGAATCGGTTTTAATTTCCACAAGAAATCTTGCTGGAATTTTAATGGTGATTGTACTGAACCTGAAGCCCAGTTTGGAAACAGTCGACATCTTTGCACTATTGACTTTTCATGATATACAATGGATATTCCTCCAGCTCCTAAGAACTTTTATAACTTTACTCAGTAGTATTTGCAGTTTTCTGTGTAAAGGTCTTGCACAATTTTTGACATGCTGGTGCTTTATAAGATACATGGAATGATATAAATGTGCTTTAGAAATGGGACCAGCAAGTTGAATTCCTAATTATAATCCTTGTAGCTTTGAAGCCAATAGTCTAGTTTTGTATGGCAGCCCACCCTGTGTCAAAAGAGATGGGATATGTGTGGGTTTTCCGATTGTTTACGCAACAAATATCCTACCATGTGCTTCACAGATACTGCCGTATGTCTAGCACTTTTCTAAACCCTGGGAAGATGGCGATAAACCCCAGAATAAGGTATTTGGAATTCAGTTCACTACCGGAAAAGAAAAGAAAGCTTGGCTAAAGTGGTAGATAAGCCAGAATAGCAGAGGATATTTAGGCGCTGAGAAGTTGAGAGGCTAGGCAAATGTGGGATGATGTATGCTGCCCTGTGCTTAGCTGCTCAGTTGTATCCGACCCTTTGTGGCCCCATGGGCTATAGCCTGCCGGGTTCCTCTGTCCATGGGGATTCTCCAGGCAATAACACTGGAGTTGCCATGCCCTCCTCCAGGGCATTTTCCCAACCCAGGAATCCCCCATTGCTGGTGGATTCTTTATGGTCTGAGCCACCAGGGAAGCCCATGAATACTGCAGTGGGTAATCTGTTCCTTCTCCAGGGGATCTTCCCTACCCAGAAATCAAGCCGAGATTTCTGGTTTATAGACAGATTCTTTACCAGCTGAGCTACCGGGGAAGCCCATGGGATGATCTATATAGTGTACAAAGAGGTTGGCATAAGGCCTCACATATTCCCTGGTGGCTCAGACGGTAAAGCCTCTGTCTACAATGCGGGAGACCCGGGTTTGAGCCCTGGGTTGGGAAGATCCCTTGGAGAAGGAAATGGCAATCCACTTCAGTACTATTATCTAGAAAATCCCATGGAAAGAGGAGCCTGGAAGGCTGCAGTCTATGGGGTCACAAAGAGTCGGACACGACTGAGTGACTTCACTTCAACCTGGTTGTGGCAGTTGATACTGTCATACCTATTGTGTGGGAAACATGGGGATGGAAGTCAGAATCTTGGAGAAGTAACCTGTAATTCATGGATAGGAAAAAAATGTAGTACATGAAGGAAGTCAGAAAATTAGTCCAGGGAGCCTGGGTCGTCCTCAGGAGAATTCACTGTCGTGGAAGCCAACGGTATAAAGATTTCCAGTTGTCAAAAGTTGTATAGGCATCAAAAGGATGAGAAAAAGAACCCAGATCATTGATGTAACAATTACGAGAGTATTGATTGACCTTTGAGAAAGCAGTTTTAGTGGTGTGGACTCTCTGGAGAAGTTTTGGCAGAAGGAGAAAGATGGAAAAACCGAAGGGAGAATGCTTTTACACTGAAGAAAGTAATACCTGAAAGCTTTAGGAAAGTTTTAATGGGTTACATTAATTTACCTATTGCTGCAAAACACATCATCCCAAAGTGTGGCCTTTAAAAAAAAAATGATAAACATTTCTGCAGATCAAAGGTGTGCTAAGATGAGCTGGATGATTCTGGTTCAGGATCATTGGATACCATCCTAGAAGCTGACTGTCCAGGTGTGGTAATGGAAGGACATGGGTATCATGATTTCAGTTATCTCCATATATTAGAGAATAAGAACATCTGCTGAGACTTGTTTGGACCGATAGACGGGTAACTTCTCCAGGAGTTGTGGATGTGAATGAAAGAGAAATGGGATTGTCAAGTAGTGTGGCTTTACACCTGTCAGGGACAGGATTCTGCAGAGAGCTGAAAGGGGTCACCAGTAATTTTTGCTCAGGATGTTTTCTCCCGCAGTGTCACATGCTTGAACTGACTTATTTTTGCCCAAACCCCAACTGTTGACCTTCTTTGTAAATTTAAAAGTTGGAGACACCAGCAATTAAAAGCAATACCAACTATTTAACCCAGTTGTCAAAAACACTACAGGGTGAGGAATGACTATGTTTTATTCTCATTTGGGAAAGGAGCCTTACTTTTCATTAGACTTAACAAAAACAAGTGATAACAACATATTCTCCTATATTAAAAATTCATGATCTTAGCAGCAGTATCCAAAAATACTATAGAAGAGAAATGTTGCTCCATAAAATAAATCCTTTTCTCTGTGAAAAATATATCTAAAGTTATATGATTGACTTTGCTCCTGTGATAGGAAGGAAGGGGTTACAATAATTGGTATGTCTGAAGTAGGAGGTGACAACAGGTTGCCTGGATTAGAAGGGAAGGGTTTAGATGGGTTTTACTTCTCACTCTCTGCCTGGAAGAGCTTCTGAATTTTCAAATCATCTGTGTATATTTCATTTATTTATTTCTGTGTGTCAACAGATTATTCTAGGCATTGGGATCATCTGACTGTTTTGTTCTATTTTCTTCCACATGTCTACGTATATTTAAAAAAACTAATAATCCTTTTAAAAGACACTACTGTGTGGGTAGTGATAATAGTACATTCAAAATGTAATTATATTTCCAAACTTGAAATGCAGTCAAACCTCTTTAATAACAAATTTGTTGCTTATACATCTACTTTTAATCCTCCAAGACTACTGTTGTTGTTAGTCACTCAGTTGTGTCTGACTCTTTGCAACACCATGGACTGTAGCCCTCCAGGCTCCTCTGTCCATGGAATTCTCTGGGAAAGAATACTGGAATGGGTTGCCACTCCCTTCTCCAGGGGATCTTCCTGACCCAGGGATAGAACCTGGGTCTCCTGCATTGCAGGTGGATTCTTTACATTCTGAGTTACTAGGGAAGCCCAGAAATACAATTTTGCATGGATATTCCTCTGTCTGTGGAATTCTCCAGGCAAGAATACTTGACTGGATAGTCTTTAATCTTCTCCAGGGGATCTTCCTGACCCAGAGATTGAACCTGGGTCTCCTGCATTGCAGACAGATACTTGACTATCTTGAGTTTTTTGTTGTTTGTTTGGGTGTGTGTATGTATGTGCACACAGTTTGTTTTGCTTTTAGAGGCAACTACAAGAGCTTCATGATTCATTTGGATATGTACTGCTCTGGATTACCTCTGTCTCTTGCTTTTTAAATTTCCTGTCATGAATTGGCAATCATAATTTAAATAGACTAATTTACTATATAATGAGTGCTTATAGGTAACCTATTCGTATTTGAAAAGCATACTGGTGTAACATTTTACATATCTTTATATTTTTAAAATACGGTTAAATGTTTTCAGTTTTGGTTGAATTTTTTTCTCCTATGGATTTTTTCAGAGGGAAAGATGATCTTCGACTTAATGAATGTCTGGAATTTTTGGTATCATTCAAGGAAAGCTGTGTGATTAAATCTTAAATAGTTGGTTTTGGTAGACATGAAAGGGGGAAGTCATTAAAAATGAGAACAGCAGAAGCACTTTTCTTTCTGCTTGTTGGTGTCAAACACTGTAGAATAGCATTTGGTACACACACTCGCCGAAGATTTCAAAAAACAAATTCACACAAAGAGAAAATAAAAAACCTCTTCAATAGATGTTTTTTAAAAACCAGTGGTTGAATGCATCCATCACATTGTCCCATTGAATGCTGCTATAATTCCTATAAAAAATAAAGGAGTTAATTTCCTTTGTATTGTTATTAGCCACGTCTCCAGGTAAAAAGCTGCCATAAAAGAAATGACCAGTTACTGACTTGGAATCTGCACCATTAAGCTTGACTGAAGTATGGAAATGGAACATAGATGTTTTCCAAAGCCCTAATAGTGGATAGGCTGTGCCATTTATTTTACATGGCTTGTATTTTAAATAACACAGCTCTCAATCTTTTATAAAGCCAGAATGTGCTCAGAATTTATAATAAATGTGTTAAAAGCTCTATAGTGCACTTGTTTCATGAATGTACCTTAATTTCAATTATTTCTCTGCAGAAGACTGGTGTTTAAGATTGATTTCATTTTATGTACTGCTTTAAAAAAAAAAAAAAGACCAAAGAATCAAGTAGTTTGTTGTTGGTTCTGTTGTTGCTGACCTAGGTGAAATGATGAGATTGATTTATAATCTCTTCTCTAGTAAATTGTGTAAATCTGAACAAAATACAAAAATTCTTTTATAAAAAATGTCTTTATTCAACAATAAGAAAACAGCTCAATTAAAATATGAGCAAACAAAGATTTGAGTAGACATCTTGCCAAAGAAAATACGCAGATGGCCAAGAAGTATATGAAAAGATGCTCAACAGGTTTGTCGTTGGCAAATCCAAGTTGAGTAATAGTGAGATAACACTACACACCTTTGAGATAGGCTAAAATCCAAAAAAACTGGCAATATCATTTGCTGGCAATGTCGTGGAGCAACAGAAACTCCATGACGCATTGTTGTGTTGGAAACACAAAATTGGAAGACAGTTTGGCAGTCTCTTATAAAGCTAAAGATAGTCTTAGCATACAATTCTGTAATCATGCGTCTTGGTATTTACCCAAATGAGTTCGAAACTTATGTCCACACCAAAACCTTGTACATGATGTTTATAGCAGCTTTATACATAGTTGCCAAAACTAGAAGCCACAAAAATGACATCTTTTAAGAGGTGAATGGATAAACAAACTGGTACATCCATATCTAATGAAATATTATAAAGCAGTAACAAGAAATGGACAAGCCACAAAAAGACACAGTTCAGTCACTCAGTTGGTTCTGACTCTTTGCAACCCCATGGACTGCAGCATACCAGGCTTCTCTGTCCATCACTGATTCCCAGAGCTTGCTCAAACTCATTTCTATTGAGTTGGTGATGCCATCCAACCATCTCATCCTCTGTCATCCCCTTCTCCTCCTGACTTCATTCTTTCCCAGCATCAGAGTCTTTTCCATTGGGGTCAGGATAACCCCTAAAGAAGGAAATAGTAACCCATGCCAAGGATTCTTGACTGGAAAATTCCATGGACAGAAGAGCCTGGCAGGGTATGGGGTCTCAAGAGTCGGACACAACTTAGCGACTAACCCACCACTGCCAAATGAAAGAAGCCAATCTAAAGAGTCAGCAGAACTGCATGGTTCCATGGACATTCTGAAAAAGGCAAAGCTATAGAGTCAATAAAAAGATTAGGGGTTTGGGAGCAAGGAGGGTTGAAGACGGGAAGCACAGGTAATTTTTAGGGTGGTAAACCATTCTGTGTAATGTTGGAGTCAAGGTAACTGGACAAAACCCATTGGATTTTACTCACAAAGAGTGAAACAAAACTATGCATATTCTAAAAGTCACTTAGGGGTCACAGGACAGGATGCAAACTGTGATAAAAGAAGCTGACTGTTACAGATTTATGACACAACCTTACTGGGGCAGAAGTTACAGACCAAAGTGACTTTGAAAGTGAATGGTAAAAAAAAAAAAAAGAAAGTGAATGGTGTCTGTAAGACTAAAGACAAAAGACACTGTACACACCTATGGCTGATTCATGTTGGTGTTTGACAGAAAACAACAAAATTGTGTAAAGCAATTATCCTTCAACTAAAAAATAAATTAATTTTTTTTTTTTTTTAAAAACACTGTACATAAACACTCAGGTCAGGAAAATGAGGGAAACTCTGAGAAGTGTCACAACCAAGAAGAGCCTGAGGATACAATGACTGAATATAACATGGTACCCTGGGTGGGGTTCTGAAATAGAAAGATGATATTAGGTAACAGCTAAGGGACTCTGACTAAGCTACGGACTTTGCTTAATAAAAAAGTATTCTATTAACTATCAAACTCTCTTTGAAATTATAAATTACAAACATTGTTACATGCAGACGCCTTTTAAAATTTTTTCCAGAGTTAACAGATGGTTTGAGTTTAGGCATGTCTGTGTTCATTGCATAATTAATGCCTAATTAGTGTGTAACAATTTTATTTGTTTTGTACACCAAACATTTCTGTACTTTATAGAAATCTTGATAGAAGTATCTTTGAAGATGTAGTAAGCATCACCTAATTTAATGATATGTTTGTTCTTAGCTGCAGGAATCACACAATGTAGTTGTATGCGCGCACCCTCTTAGGGGTACACAACAGCCCCTCTTGCCAAGCACACTCAATCATTGCTAACTGAAATAGTGAATGAGCGCAGAGCTGGTTCAAGCACTAGAAACTTCCATTTATTCACAGACCACCTCTTGCCATGAAGAATTTGAAATGGCTGTAACAAAAAGCCAGTAAGTTAACAATAAATAAATCAAGAAGGGAGGTGAGAAATCAGTGCCAGAGAAAATAACATGTTTGAGTCAGACCCAGAAGTGTACGTAAATATTTTTTTAAACAGAGGTATGTCAGGTTTCATTTTAGTTACTCTTTAATCCTGGGATGACATGCCCGAATGCCTGAGAGCCAGGCGGATATGGTAAACGTGTGCATTAGGTCAAGCGTAATGCCGTTGGGGTGGGGAGTATCTGCCTTCCCTGCCAGTGGCGGTCACTCCATCCAACTCCACGCTTCAGGGAGGTAGCTACCAGTTTGCTTGGCCTAAGATTTTGCTCAGCGGATCAGCTCACATAATCCAAAAGATGTTACTAGATAAATATTTATTTGTTTTACTGAGGCAGGAAGAATACTTTATGTGTGTGAGATTTTTTTTGTTGTTTCCGTCAATTATTGTGCACATCACATCTGGGATTTTATCCAAATAGCTTTGCAATGAGTTGATCCTAGCCTAATTTTGATTCCTGCTTCCAAAATGTTGCTGATGACCCCCTCCCATAACTGTAAAATTAATGTGTTGTTGTTGTTCAGTTGCTAACTTGTGTCTGACTCTTTGTGAACCCATGGACTGCAGCACACTAGGCTTCCCTGTCCTTCACTATCTCCTGGAGTTTGCTCAAACGCATGCCTGTTGAGTCGATGATGCCATCCAACCATCTCATCCTGTCATTCCCTTCTCCTCCTGCCCTCAATCTTTCCCAGCATCAGATCTTTTCCAAAGAGCTCTTTGCATCAGGTGACCAAAGTATTGGAGCTTCAGCACCAGTCCTTCCAATGAATATTCACTGGATATTAATAGGATAATACTTCAAAATTCTGTGGCTGTAATAGGTGCACTTTAAAAGTAAGATGTGCCGTTGACTTGTGAAATATGTTGTCGTTGTTGTTGTTCAGTTACTCTGTCATGTCTGAACCTTTGCAACCCCATTGACTGCAGCACACGAGGCTTCCCTGTCCTTCACCATCTCCCAGAGCTTGCTCAAAGTCATGTCCAGCGAGCTGGTGATGCCATCCAATCATCTCGTCCTCTGTCATTCCCGTCTCCTCCTGCCTTCAGCATCAGGGTATTTTCAAATGAGTCAGTTCTTCACTTCAGGTGGCCAAGGTATTGGAGTTTCAGCTTCAGCATCAGTCCTTCCAATGAATATTCAGGACTGATTCCTTTAGAATTGACTGGTTGGATCTCCTTGCAGTCCAAGGGACTCTTAAGAGTCTTCTACAACGCCACAGTTCAAAAGCATCAATTCTTCAATGCTTAGCTTTCTTCGTAGTCTAACTCTCACATCCATACACAACTAGTGGAAAAACCATAGCTTTGAGTAGACGGACGTTTGTCGGCAAAGTAATGTCTCTGATTTTTTGCTTTCTAAGTTGGTGATAGCTTTTCTTCCAAGGAACAAGTGTCTTTCAGTTTCGTGGCTACAGTCACAATCGACAGTGATTTTGGAGCCCAAGAAAATAAAGTCTATATGTATGCTTTGTGTCTTATAAATGTATTTGATTCTGTCCGCATTGGATTTCTCTTTCAGCCGCAGTGCAACAGCACTTCTAAGACAATACGGGATAGACGGCCACAAAAAGGGTCTCTTCATGCTCTCTGTGTGAAGTGCCAGGTGGTACCTGGCTTTTGCCTGTTCTGCCAATCCCAGAGTGAGCATCTCAGTACCTAAATATTTCACGGCCCCAGGACTGCTGGGGTTGCTCCATCTGGATGGAGTTTTCTAGACAAGCACGGAGTTGGGCTTCGTTGTTGTTGCTGTTGTTTGTTTATCTTTGGCTGGGCTCGGTCTTCCGTTGCCCTGTGGGCTTTTCTCTAGTTGCGGTGAGTGAGGGCCTCTCTCTAGTTGCCGTGCGTCAGCTTCTTATTGCAGTGGCTTCTGTTGTTGCAGAGCACAGGCTCCCAGGCACACAGGCTCAGTGGTTGCAGCACGTGGGCTCAGTAGTTGTGGCCATGGAACTTAGTTGCTCCACAGCGTGTGGAATCTTCCTGTATCAGGGATTGAACCCATGTCTCCTGCATCGGCAGAAGGATTCTTTACCCCTGAACCACCAGGAAAGCTCCAAATATGGAGTTTTATTTCCAGAACATGCAGAGTTTTAGCACAGAATTGCAAATGTCCTTGTTCTTTTCCCTTGTTATGTCGTACTGTATGGTCTGCCTTTGTGGATGGACCAATCTGGCGGCCCATAGAACCTTCCTGGTAAAACAACAGGGGTAGCAAACAGTCTAGTTATTCCATCTTTCTCTTGAGAAGCAAAAACAGCTATAAAGTGATGTCAGATGGTCCTGAACTACCAAGAGATTTCATTACGGCTCCCCGTATTGGTAAATAATTAGGTTCTCTTTCATTTGTGATTTAGATCAGAATGCTTTTTAACTTGGCTTTTTCCTAAATGAGCTGGATGGGCATTTGTGTTGTGAGAATCAATCCGAAATAAATTCAGAATGTAGATTCACATATTAAATCCTTGAACGTATGTAATGAGAAAGAGCCCAGATTATATCCAGTCGGAGGAAGAACTGTAGAGTGCTGTGCTGTATTATAACAGGTTGAAGTGCTCCTGATCAGTATCGACTAAATTTAATTGCACGTCTTCCTTCAGATCTTCACACATTTCGTATTACAGCCATGTCAGTTAATTTTTAATATTTGTAAAATTCATACAGCATAAAATAAGCCATTTAAAAGCACACGGTTCAGTGGCATTCAGTTTATTCCCAATGGTAGACAGCCATCACCTCTAGCTAGTTTCGAAATAATTTCATTGCCTCAAAAGGAAACCCTGTGGCTGGTAAGCAGTTGTTCCCAATTTCCTCCTTCTCCCCCAGTCCCTGGCAGTCACTAATCAGCTTTCTGTCTCTGAATTTACCTTCTCTAAGTATTTCTTACGAATGTAATCATGCAGTAGGTGACCTTCTGTGTCTACCTTTTTTCACTTAACGTAATGGTTTTGAGGTTCAGCCGTGTTGTAGCATCTGTGGCTGAGTACTGTTCCATGGTGTGTATGTGGTATGTTTTCTTTACTGATTGACCCACTGATGGACATTTGGGTTGTTTCTGCCTTTTGGCTTTTGTGAAGCGTGCCGCTAGAACATTTGTGTACAAGTATTTGTTTGAGTTCTGATTTCCATTCTTCAGAGTATATAGCTAGGAGTTGAATTGGTAGGTAGTAAGGTAATTTTAATTCTGCATTTAACTTTTTGAGGAACTACTCAACTGTTTTCCATAGCAGCTGAATTTTTACATTCCTGGGCCCTCAGACTGACACTGGGACTTTCAGATGGAATTCTGAATAATCAGGATGTTTTATCTTTGGGTCTAAAAAACCTAGTATATATTGTTTGTTTGAAATTTTTCAATGGAAGCCTATAAAAGTGGCCCATATCTAAAGATTGTGTTTCAGTATCCATACTGTTAATGCCATTGATCCTCAGGCATCTGAACAAAAGTTTTAAGAGCAGTATTTAAGAAGTGAATGTGCTCTGTTATTTGTTAGGGTATTTATGCCTTTCATTTTGTCTTTTAGATCTAATGTGTAAATAGCATTTTTGAAATACTTAACTGACCTGACAATCAGAGTAGTAACGGACACACAGATTGCTTTCAGTAGGAAAACATTCCTGATAGTAATTTTCAAATCCAGTTTCTTATTTGATTGACAGTAATTTCACTGCATAAGAAAGTACCAGCTTTCTGTCCTTCCAGTTTGCAGTTGGATACATCTTTTGTTTCTTTTTCTTGTGTGTTTGTGTTAGTCACTCAGTCGTGTCTGACTCTTTGCAACCCCATGGGTTGTAGCCCACCAGGTTCCTCTGTCCATGGACTTCTCCAGGCAAGAATATGGATTGGGTTGCCATTTCCTTCTCCAGGGGATCTTTCCGACCAAAGCTGGCAGCTTGATCTGCCTTTGCTTGCTCATTGCTGAGGTTTCCCATCTCTTACTGCACGTAACTGGTTTCTCCCTGCTGAATTACATTTCAGTTGGTTTAAACGTGGCTTATTACTTTGTCACAGAATGTGATGGACCCTTTTGGTCCCCACCAATCTGCTGTCCACACATCCCTCCAACTTTCTTCCTGTTGGAGAGAGTTCAGACTTTGTTCTGGTGGTTGTTTCTTCCATGTGTTCTGGGAAAGTGAGTCTCCTCAGTCCTAGGGTGTAGATCATAATTATGCTTAGGGAGTTAGTCCTAGGCCGTATGCCAGTGATTGGTCTAAGCTGAAGAACTGTGCAAGTTTTCTTAAAAAAAAAAAAAAAAAAAAAAGGAGCCTAAGCCAAGAACTCGTTCCCTTTTTGACAATGAGAGCACGATACTTAGAGCTGCAGTGGCTACTGTGGAACCATGAGAGAAAAGAAAGGGACTCACAGAGGAGCCCACCCAAGGGCCATGGCGTGACTGAGCTTCTGAGCTAGTCATCCCAGAGACCGTTCTGCCTCTTCTTGCCGTTTGAGATACTGAATTTTTCACGGTTTGAGCAGCTTTTCAAAACAACTATTTAGCTTTTTATATTACATTAACGTTTAGCTGATTAACAATACTGTGATAGTTTCAAGTGGACGGCAAAGGGACCCAGCCATAAATATACATGTATCCGTTCTCCCCCAAACCCCACTGCTGTCCAGGCTGCCACGTGGCATGAGCAGCATTCCCGATGCTATCCAGTAGGTCCCTGTTGGTAATCCGTGTTAAATAGAGCACCCAGTTTTAAAACAGTGTTTATTGTTAACAATGTAAACCCACTCCAGTATTCTTGCTTGGAAAATCCCATGGATAGAAGAGCCTGGCAGGATACAATTCATGGGGTCGCAAAGAGCAGACTCAGCTGAGTGGCTGTGAGCACATTGTAATTTATTTGGCTGTTGCAGGTTGCCACACGTGAGATCTTTGACCTTTCTTAGAGCATGTGGTTGTTTAGTTGTGGCATGTGGGGGTCTAGTTCCCTGACCAGGGATCGGATCTTAGTTACTGGACCATGAAGGAAGTCTCAAGCCACTTTTAAGTTGAGTATTCTGTTACTGAGCACATCCTAACTCATACCAAAGGATAGGTAGAAAATGTTTTGTTAAAATGTGAAAAAAAAAAAAAAAAACCCAGCTTAGTATACTTCATAATTCCTACATGTAAAACTAAGGAAATTTTATAGGTTAAAAACGCCAGCTGTCCAGTGATTCTGAGGCAACCAGAATTTGAGTTTAGGAACCACTGGCCTAGAGCGGATGTCTAAAATTTCTCAGTTATCTGAAACTCTTAATTACTGCTGGTCTTTTTTTTTTTGCTGATAATAAAAAAGTATTTGAATTTCACATTTCAGAAGCTAAATTGATGCTGAAACATTGGTTATCAAAGACAGGAAATATATGTGAAAGTATCATTGTTGAATTTGTCCTTTGTTCTCTTTGCCCTGTTTATTTAGCAGCTTTGTTTAGACGTAGCAAATATTTTACAATTTGAGGAAAGAGATTTTTTAAAAATTTTATTTGTTTATCTGTGTCAGGTCTCACTTGTGACGGGCATGATCTAGTTCCCTGACAAGGAATCGACCCCAGGCCGTCTGCACTGGGAGACTTAGCCACTAGACCACCAGGGAAGGCCCTAAAGGGACTTTATGTTGTTGTTATTTTCTTTCATGTTCTGTTTTATATACCTTGAAAATCACTTTGCCATCTCCTAAATACATTGTCTTACACCAGACTCTTCTGTTATGGAAATTGGACTCGAACCTTTAGGCAAGAGAAATTAGCTGGTTTATATATTCAAACTCTGTAGAAGCCACGGATGCAACTTGGGAGTGGCAGTAGGGTTTGGAATCAGTAACGCTTAACTCACTGGCACCCCACTCCAGTACTCTTGCCTGGAAAATCCCATGGACGGAGGAGCCTGGTAGGCTGCAGTCCATGGGGTCTCGAAAAGTCAGACACGACTGAGCGACTTCACTTTCACTTTTCACTTTCGTGCATTGGAGAATGAAATGGCAACCCACTCCATTGTTCTTGCCTGGAGAATTCCAGGGACGGCAGAGCCTGGTGGGCTGCCGTCTATGGGGTCGCACTGAGTCGGACACGACTGAAGAGACTTAGCAGTAGCAGCAGCAGCAGCACTTAACTCATAGGGTTTTTGCTGCTTTTCTCTGTGTTTGGTCTTATTATCTCAGCCCTTCCTCCACAACTAGAACAATAGCTGCTGAGAGATCCAGACCTTCTCCCCATAGCTTCATTACACTGGAGGACCCTTTCTTGATTGACTATTTTGCAACAAATTCTGGGCCAGGTACGAGAAATACAGCAAAGAACCAAGATATCCCTGACATCAGTCTAGCGATGGTGACAGAGCTGCGTGGACCCCTGAATTTAGGGACATAGTCATTATGTGACATCAGTTGCAATGAGTTGTAGTAACATTTAGTGGCTAGCTGTGTTGTTTGGGAAGTCTATTTGACTATGGTGGGATTGACCTGCTAAAGAGTAGTTTCCCCTTTCAAGTAAAGCATCCTCAGTGTCAAGCCTTCTAGTATTGGAATCAGGGCCCTAGAATCCTTCCATTTTCCTACTTCCATCCTAGCATGAGACTTCCTTTCCTTCTGAAGGAGATCAGCCCTGGGATTTCTTTGGAAGAAATGATGCTAAAGCTGAAACTCCAGTACTTTGGCCACCTCATGTGAAGAGCTGACTCATTGGAAAAGACTCTGATGCTGGGAGGGATTGGGGGCAGGAAGAGACGGGGATGACAGAGGATGAGATGGCTGGATGGCATCACTGACTCAATGGACATGAGTCTGAGTGAACTTCGGGAGTTGGTGATGGACGGGGAGGCCTGGGGTGCTGTGATTCATGGTGTCGCAAGAAGTCGGACACGACTGTGACTGAACTGAACTGGCACATGTTTACTCAACATCTAAACAGGAATATGAACTGTTGTTGTTCAGTCTCTCAGTCCTGTCTGACTCTTTGTGACGCCATGGACTATAGCAGGCCAGGCGTCACCATCCTTCCCGTCTCCTGGAGCTTGCTCAAACTCATGTCCATTGAGTTGATGATGCCATCCAACCATCTCATCCTCTATCATCCCCTTCTCCTACCTTCAGTCTTTCCCAGCATCAGAATTTTTTCCAAAGAGTCGGCTCTGCATGGGGTGGCTAAAGTATTGGAGCTTTAGTAGCTTCAGCATCAGTCCTTCCAGTGAATATTCTGGATTGATTTCCTTTAGGATTGACTGGTTTGAGCTCCTTGCTGTCTAAGGGACTCTCAAGAGTCTTCTCCAACTCTTCTGAGCTCAGCCTTCTTTATGGTCCAACTGTCACATCCATACAGGACTACTTAAAAAAACTGTAACTTTGACTATACGGACCTTTGTTGGTAAAGTGATGTCCTGCTTTTCAATACACTCTCTAGGTTTGTCATAGCTTTCCTTAAAGGATGTCTTAATTTCATGGTTGCAGTCACTGTCTGCAGTGATTTTTAGAGCCCAAGAACATAAAGTTTCCATTTTCCACTGTTTCCATTTTTTCCCTATTTGTCATGAACTGAGTCAGCTTGTTTTCAAATCAGTATCAAATCTCATCTTCCTTCCCATTCATTTGTTGACTCATTCATATCCAGACAGTGGAAGCCCACTTAGACGTCAGCTTCATACTCTATTTGTGCTGGTGAGCTTGTTAGTATAAGTCCTATTTTGCAGTAAACAAACTTGCTATGTGGGAAAATCCACTTCCTCAGGGGCATATGTGAAAAATCCAAACTTTCACCAACCCCTGTTTGATTAATCTTTGATCATACCCTCTCCTTAGCAACTCCTCATGGCCTGCTACGTGACACCCAGGCTCCTTTGTCTGCTGTTCACACCTCCCACCCTGCTCTTCCCCCAGCTTGCTGAACACCCACCTTCTAAACCACTGCATTATGGCCGAGCCGGACATCAGCGTCATCTTTACTACAGGACTTTTTTTGTCATGACTCTTCTGTTTTCTGCCCTCCTGATTCTACCTGTTCTCTGTGCATTTAGGCTCAAAGTTCATGTACATTTGTCTCTGCTGTTTTGATCCATGTGTCTTTCAGAACAGTAATTATAGTTGCTTGCTGCTGCTAAGTTGCTTCAGTCATGTCCGACTCTTTACGACCCCATAGACGGCAGCCCACCAGGCTCCGCTGTCCCTGGGATTCTCCAGACAAGAACACTGGAGTGGGTTGCCATTTCCTTCTCCAATGCATGAAAGTGAAAAGTGAAAGTGAAGTCGCTCAGTCGTGTCCTGCCCTTAGCGACCCCGTGGACTGCAGCCTACCAGGCTCCTCCGTCCATGGGATTTTCCAGACAAGAGTACTGGAGCGGGTTGCCATGTCCTTCTCTGTGTAGTTACTTAATGAGCTCTAATTATGTGTCAAATACTTCTATAAAAGCTTTAATGTTTGCATTCATCTAGTCCTTGTAAAGATCCTATGAGGAAAATGCTGCTGTTATACCCATTTTAGTGATGAATGGCACAGAAGAGGTACAGTAGTTTTCCTAAGGCCTGATCTAAGATTCTGACTGAGACAGGCTGGTTCCAGAATCCATTTGTTAGAGGATCTCATATTCTTACTTATGTATCGTTTATGTAGCAGTTCTTACCAAGTTGTGTCTGACTCTTTTGCAGCCCCGTGGACTGTAGCCCACCAGGGTCCTCTGTCCATGGGATTTCCCAGGCAAGGATCCTCGAGTGGGTTGCCATTTCCTTCTCCATATGTGTTAATAGTTATTCACCAACAATTAGTTTTGACATTTCGGTTCTTTTTTGTTTACTTCTCCTGCAGGAGCCAAGCAAATGTTTCTTCTACAGAAGAAGTAATATCCTCAATAAGTATTTGTTAAATGAATTTTTAAAAAATCTACTAATGATAGCCAAGGAAATTAAATCTCAGCCCAGGTTGTTTGATTTTTCTTTTCAACACTAGGCAGTGGTATGTATAACATTTCCAGTGAACTTTTGAAATAAGGCATTCTCATTTAAAAGAAAGGGAAAAACTGGTAGGCCAAGGAATTTGTACAAATGAAGTATAAAAACAGACAAAGGAATTACGTACTCCTTCATTGCCAGAAATGTAATTGTAGAAGTGTAGCATGGACGGAGGAGCCTGGTAGGCTGCCGTCCATGGGGTCTCGAAGAGGCGGACACGGCTGAGCGACTTTACTTTCACTTTTCACTTTCATGCATTGGAGAAGGAAATGGCAACCCACTCCAGTGTTCTTGCCTGGAGAATCCCAGGGACGGGGGGAGCCTGGTGGGCTGCCGTCTATGGGGTCGCACAGAGTCGAACACAACTGAAGTGACTTAGCAGCAGCAAGTTAAAACTGTTTTGTTTTTTAAGGGAGAGTAATCATACCTCGAACTTGGCGGGCAAATGGTCTTGGAGTTGTTGCCGCAAGACCACCTGATTGTGTGTGTGTTGTATAATCATGATGAGAAAAGGATGACTTGGGAGGACCCTTCATTGAGTCAGTTTCGTATGTTAAAAGTCTCTTTGGTCCCCCAGGCAGTCCCCACAGTCCTCAGGCTGTGTCTCAATTATGACTCTCCATAATAGATTTCACCCTATTATGTGGTAGTAAAACCTTCAAGAACATGCATCTTTTCTACCCTCTTTGCAAGTGGGTGAGCAATACTCCTATTGAGTTAATGAAGCCAACACACAAAGCAACCATTATAATAAGTTTCTCTGAGGCCTGTTCTTTTGATGATAATGAAACTGGTGACATTGTCATATGTTTGATTCTATTCTTGCATCAAAAACAGACCATGTGTCCTCCAGGCAGATGGCTTAAGTGTAGAATCGACCTAGTACTTGAATAATAGATGTTTTGTTGGTACATCAGGCTTTTATAGAAAACCAGTTAGAGTTTATGATTTCCTTGAGAATGAAAATCAATCTATATGCAAGTAGAGTATAAGTCACAAACTATCATTCAAAAATATGCATTTATCCAGAATTGAAGTTAAGACCTTGACAAGGAAATTAGATGTGTATTAGTGAGCATTGCATTTTTAAAGTGTACAAAATCAGTTAAGTTTTCATACTATATTTGTGGCAGGCATATACTTTGACCTGGAACCTTTCTAGAATTTTATTGGTTACAGTTAAAATACAGTTAAAGATTCCAGAGCCTATTAAAAAAAAATTGACTACTCAGAATCCATTTTTCCCCTATCAAGAGAAAACACCCAGAGACAGTTTGGGTGTTCACATATTCAAAGGAGATATAAATATAACCAGACATTTCACCTGGCTCAGAAGTTGAGACATCATTTGATAGTTGTGAAAGGGAAGGAAGATAGTTTTAATGCCCACATCATTGTTCCCTTTTAGAGTGTCTCTCTCATTTTGGTTTTTATTTAGTTTTATCAATCTGTAAAATTATTAGTCCACTTTCCATGAGTATATTTTTATTGTTGTTTAGTTATGTTCTATTTATTTTGCAGAATAGCTTACAAACATCTCTACTGACAAGAGTCTTTGAAATGTAGGTGTGTATGACTGCAGATTTTTTGGTCATGATATTTGTTCCTGATATATACTGCATCTTGAATGAAGGAGATTGGAGGAAATCTCTCCAAGGAGATAACATTTGAGCTGGACTGAAAAAGTGTACAAATTGTGGAGAAACACAAATTACGACACGGTTTATAAGGAGGAAGTCATAGCTACCAATCTCACGCAAAAAGTGGAAACAGTTTTGAAAGGATCAGAAGAAATAAATTAAAGTGATTATAAAATGGCTGAATCAGTATCTTATTAACTGGCCTGTAAGGGCTGAGTTGCTCATTGATGACCTGAGAGATATTTTCAAATTAGAAGGTTTCGAGTCCTGTTAGTAAGCAAGTATATTTAGTAGCTACCACTCCCTGGGGAAGAAGACTCTCATGGTATGAAGGACTTTTTTGTTATAATTGGTTCCTTCCCAAGCAGGTGTTTGTGGATTAATCTGATTCTTAAATCATTCAGCTCTTTCAACTGCATTTTCAGAGTTTGCTGTGTTATGAAATTTCGGCCCTAATAGAAAACCTAACTGGTTGCATGGAACAACCCTTGAACATTTTGAAGGCAGTGAATCGAGAATATCTGGACTGTTAGGTCATTATCGAGTGAGGCTTGACACTCATAGTGATTGTCTTCCTTTGTGGTGTCGAGTTTGTTTCTTTCCTGAACTTCGGGCGATGTAGTTACCTGTGCAGTACGTTCATGGAACGTTTGGAATCTGCCTCAGGCTATCACTTGGTGTGAGTGTTCAGTTTCTGTGAGTTAATTTGCTCTTTGCCTGATTTTTACCTTTTGAGAGAAGATAATGAGGATAATGCAGTTAAAAGACGCTTGCTCCTTGGAAGAAAAGCTATGACAAACCTAGACAGCATATTAGAAAGCTGAGACATTACTTTGCTGACTAAAGTCCGTTTAGTCAAAGCTATGGTTTTTCCACTAGTCATGTAAAAGTGTAAGAGTTGGACCATAAAGATAGCTGAGTGCTCAAGAGTTGATGCTTTTGAATTGTGGTGTTGGAGAAGACTCTTGAGAGTCCCTTGGACTGCAAGGAGACCCAACCAGTCCATCCTAAAGGAGATCAGTCCTGAATATTCATTGGAAGGACTGATGCTGAAGATGAAGCTCCGATACTTTGGTCACCTGATGGGAAGAGTCAACTGATTGGAAAAGATCCTGATGCTGGGAAAGACTGAAGGGGGGAGGTGAAGGGGATGAAAGAGGATGAGATGGTTGGATGGCGTCACTGACTCAATGGACATGAATTTGAGCAAGCTCTGTGAGATGGTGAAGGACAGGGAAGCCTGGAATGCTGCAGTCCATGGGGGTCGCAAAGAGTCGGACATGATTGAGCAACTGAATAGCAACGATGAGGTTAGGAGAGACAGCATATTTTCGAATTAAAGTCAGACCTTCACATCCAAGGATTCTGTATCTGCTGATTCAAGTAACTGTGAATCGAAAATATTGGCAGGGGGGATTCCAAAAGTACCAAAGAGCAAACCTTGAATTTGCCTGTTTACATAGCATTTACAATGTATCAGTTATTGTAAGTAATCTGCAGATGATTTAAGATATGCTGGAGGCTGTACACCATCCTGTGCCATCTTATATAAGGGTCTTGGGAGTCCATGAATTTGGGGATGGGTGGTGTGCTGGAGCCAAGACCATGAAGACACTGAAGCACGACTGTATTTTTAATTTACTTTTGTAATTAGTGCTGCCTTGAGGTTTCTCTTTAAGTTGTGAAGATATGGTGGCTGATGTGCCAAGATTAATTAAACTGGAAATTTGAGAGAAAGGAAAACGAGGCCATAAGTACTCGGACTTTCCCTCTGTAAACTATATGCCTGTGTACCTTCCATCTGGATACTTGTATCCTTTATAGTATTCCTGATGCGTGTGTGCTAAGTAGTTTCAGTTGTGTCTGACTCTTTGCAACCCCATAGACTTCAGCCTGCCAGGCTCCTCTGTCCATGGGGTTCTCCAGGCAAGATGCTGGAACGGGTTGCCATGCTCTCCTCCAGGGGATCTTCCTCACCCAGGGATGGAGCCCCAATCTCTTAAGTCTCCTGCATTGCCGGGCGGGTTCTTTACCATTAGTGCAACCTGGGAAGCCAATATTCCTTATAATAAATTAATAAATGTTAAGTAACTGTTTTTGTGAGTTCTGTGAGCTTCCTAAGCTAATCAGTCAAACCTGAGATGATGGTCATTTGAACCTGATTTATAGCCAGGGGTCAGAAGCAGAGATAACCTGGATTTGTGATGGTATCTAAAGTGGGGGCAGTCTTGTGGGACTGAGCCTTCACCCTATGGGTCTACTGCTGTCTCAGGTAGACACATAATTGCCCTGTAACTTAGAAGAACTATGCATCATTGAGTATGTGCTTGTGGACTTCTCGTTGTAGTAGTATTTTTCTGACCTGGAAGTTTTGCATTAAGTGACCTGGGAGATAAAAATCAGTTACCAAGAGATGGGATGTTTGAGTGCTTTGTGTTAGCCAGCACTATGAGACAGTACGGGAAAAACACAGGTAGGTCTGTTTCTTATGTATTAAAAGAGCTTCAGCTTTGGGTGCTAGTGATGCACCAAATTATAAAGACAGTTGGGTGCTCGATCAAGTCATTTGGATTCATGCCTGGCTTGCAAAGTGAAGGCTGGGGAACCAGGTCACATAGTTCGGGGTCCATGGTGGCATTTTTAAGAATAGAGTGGTCAAGAGTTTTAAATGCCACTGAGAAGTGAAGTGAGAACTGAAAAATGATGGTTATCACCACTGAATCCTCAGTGATTATCACAAACAGCCCTAAAGAGTGTTCTGAATGAAGCACATGACTTGGTGGTAAATACTTTGCAGGCCCTCACTGAACTGTTTTTATGTGGCTTTCTAACGAAGCATGGTTCCTGCCCTACAGCACAGAGATACATGAAAAGAGAATCAGTATGGATCGAGATTTAGGCTTCTCTACTGATCTAAAGACGTTTCTTAGCTCCAGCAAACAATGGGGCATATATCCACAATCTCCCTTAGCTTCCTGTCCTAAAAATGTGGCGTGGGCATAATTGTAAAAAGCTAAATTAACCATTCCTGGCTTTGGGGAAAAGCAGGACAAAATCTTACCAGGTGCTTGTGAGAATTGCCGTATTGGTATGCCTTTCCCCCCCCTCTGTTAATTGGGTGCCTTTTGTAGGTGTCAAGTTTAGATTGCATCTTAAATTTGTGTTTTCACAACTACTGGTACCTCTAACTGCAATGTCTTCTGGAAAGAGTTCTCCGCTGTCATTTACTGTCCTCTGTTAAACCTCTTCCAGATCCCCCCGGGCAGTTAGCCACTTCCTCTTCTGGTCTCTGCAAATCAGGTTATGTTATAATGATCTGTTTACAGCTCTCTCTGTCCTAGTAAACTGTCAGTTCCAGGCTGTTCTGGCCTTGAGAGGAGGGACCTTATCTAATTCCCCCTTTTAATTCCTTGCCCGAGCACCCCGTTTTCCCTGTGGAAGTCCTGTAAACTGTGGTGGGATGGCAGAGGGGCTGAGCCTCCCAGGTCCTAGAGAAATAGTGCTGGGTGCTGGTAACCTTATAAACCAAATGCTCGGTCAGCTTGTTAGTTCTTGGAGTTCCTGGTAATCTAGTCAATTTGTTAGTTCTCGGTGTTCCTGGTAATCTTTCAAAGTCTCTTGACAGATCTCTGCTGCTTTATTATTGCTTTCTCTTGGCAGGCATGTGGAGCACCACGGAGGCACTGCGATTCTGTAAAGATATTGTAAGTGCCAGTCACTCAGTCATGTCCAACTCTTTGCGCCCCATGGACTATAACCTGTCAGGCTGCTCTATCCATGGGATTCTTCAGGCAAGAATACTGGTGTGGGTTGCCATTTCCTTATGCTGCCATTTGATTACAGAAATGTCTGCCTTCAGAGGTGATAATTTTATAGCATATACAACAATGACTGCACCTAAGTCAGATCTACTAGAAATATATATAGCTTCCTTCTTAGTACATTTTATAAGTGTTTTGTTATGCCTGCCCTGATGATGTGGACAGTTGAAGACTTTATTACATAACACAAGGTCACATTGGCTTTGCTAAGTCACTTCAGTTGTGTCCGACTCTGTGCAACCCCATAGACGGCAGCCCAGCAGGCTCCCCCATCCCTGGGATTCTCCAGGCAAGAACACTGGAGTGGGTTGCCATTTCCTTCTCCAATGCATAAAAGTGAAAGGTGAAAGTGAAGTTGCTCAGTCATGTCCGACTTAGCGACCCCATGGACTGCAGCCTACCAGGCTCCGTCCATGGGATTTTCCAGGCAAGAGTACTGGAGTGGGGTGCCATTGCCTTCTCCACATTGGTTTAGGGTAGGAGTAATAAGCTTACTACATTCTAAGCTTCATATATTGTGCTTAAAGATTGTTATCGTTTGTGTCATTTAATAGGGACTGTCCTTTGCTTTCAGAACTATAGCAAAAGTTATTTTGTTAACTTTTCTTTGATGTCTTCAAGAATGGGTTTTGTTTTCATTTTTAGTGTGAGAAGTTTAAACAGAGACTAATTGAGATTCACAAAACCTTCACTTTCAAAAAAAAAAAAATAGGACAGATCCATGAATGACTGACTACTATTCTAAAAACATATGCAAACCCTTCTGGTTATAGCAAACTGCGTCGGCTTGCTTGTCTATATTTCAAGCTACGTGATGAAACAATTTTGTTTTCTCAACTTGAAATGCTATTTTAAATTTCTGTTATTGCAGTTTCATATGAAAGGAGTGGTGTTTTTTTTAGTACTGGTTATGTTTACATGCTAGATTAATTGTAAGACAGCTCACTTTGAGGTATCTTCACATTTTTGTGTCATTAGCATGCTAACAAGATATTTTCAGTACATCTTATAAAAATAAGACTTTTATAAAAGTCTTATTAAGAATCACTTTTTGGTTGAAGGGCATGAAATGCCGAAGAGATATGATTGGTCATTAAATATGAGTTAACATTTGATTAAAGACTTGTTACATGGTGGGCACGATTCCAATTGCTTTACATGGGTTTCCTCATTTAATTCTCACAAAAATCCCGTGAGGATTGAATTGTTATCTTTATTTTCCCTATAAGGAAATTGAAGCATAGAGAGGCTAAGTAACTTGCCTGTGGTCTGAAAACTACTGGAAAAAGAGATGGTCTTAGAGTCATCTGACTCTAGACCTTACATGCTTGTAGACATTAACTGGACTGCCTTCCGTGTGAACAAGCTCATGAAGAAAGGTTTAACCTTACTTGCAACTAAAACATACAGACACACACAATTAAAGCTGTATTTTCTGTTAGATTTGCAAGGAAGAAAAATAATTGTCGGTATCCTTTATGTGGGAAAGAAGTATAACGTATTAAGTTATAAATATAAGTTGTTACCTCTTTTTGGAGTGTCAAGGAGGAAGTGTCCAGTAGGAATTAGGTTTAGATCAATGTGATAGGCAGCCATCAAAAAAAGAAAAGTTAAGAATATAGTTACTGACGTGGAAAACGGACCGTGGCATATTAATGAGTTTTAAAAAGCGGGTTGCAAAACAACATAGTTTGATTTCCTTATATTGAATAAATATGTGTTTATATATACAAACTCTGGTCAAAAAGATTGTTCACCAGAACGTTAACAGCTGGTATCTTTCCTGCTAAATGGTATAACTTAGTGATGAGATGTATGGGTTTTGAGTCCTGCTCAGCCACTTACTGGACTTCCCAGGTGGCTCAGCGGTAAATAAATCGCCTGCCAGTGCAGAAAATGTGGGTTTGATCCCTGGGTTGAAAGACCCACTTGAAGAGGAAATGGCAACCTACTCCAGTGTTCTTACCTGGGAAATTCCATGCACAGAGGAGCCTGGTGGGCTGTATAGTCCATGGGGTCACAAAAGAACAGGGCACAGCTTAGCGAGTAAATAACAACAGCAACAGTCACTTACTGGCATTGTGGCGGGGCAAGTTCCCTAACTACTCTGTGCCTCAGTCTTTTCCGTAAAATGTGGAAAACTACAGATACTAGATCGTTGGGTTCTGAGGCTCAGCTGAGACTGTAAAGTGCTTGACATAATATGTGATCAATCGTTATCATTATTATCATCATCATTTTAGGTAATAGAACTGAAGGCAGTTTTAACTTTTTTTTTTTTTAAAAGGAGTATTTTAGAGCTTCCCAAGTGGCACTGTTGGTAAAGAACCTGCCTACCAGTCCCTGGGTCTGGAAGATCCCCTTGAGGAGGAAATGGCAACCCATTCCAGTATTCTTGCTTGGAGAATCCCATGGACAGAGGAGCCTGGTGGGCTGCAGTCCATGGGGTTGCAAAGAGTCGGACACGACTGAGCAACTAACACTACTGCTCTAGTTCCTTTACGGTGTTGTGTGGTTTTTGCCGTACAGCAGAGTGAGTCAGCCACACATATACATATATTCCCTCCCTCTTGGTTCCCTTCCCATTTAGGTCACAATTTTAGCTTTCTTTGTACCTTTTATTGGTTGAATTTTTTGAAACACGGATCAACTTTGAAAACAACAGCAACCCAAAAAAATGTTTCGAAAGGAATCACTTGAATAGGTTTTCTTATAATGTTAACAGAAAACGTCTATTGAGAGCTAAGGTTATTTAAAAATCCTCACAACACTCTTCACAAGCCGTTGGCAGCCACGTATACTGATATTTTACCCTGTGCTGTGTGCCAACTTGAAGGGAACTGAAATCATATTCTACACTTCTGGCTGGAAGGCGTACAGAATCACAACAAACTGTTCTAGAGAAGCTGCCTCAATCTGCGGCTGCAGTGACATGTTGGGGCGTGACGTCAGTCCGGTGTCAGACTGGCAGGGTGGCAGGCGGTCCGCCGGCCACAGTGCGTTTCCTGAGGGCTCCGTCCCCAGGGCGCTCATTTGGGAGCCGCTCAAGACAAAGCAGCAGAGTCAGAGTCTGCTTTTCCTTCCCGGATCCCCTCTGCCTGTAGTTGAATGTAATTTTGATGGAGGCTGGTGAGTAATGCTTGTTACTTTAATGTGTAATAATAAATAGCTGATGGCTAAATGAGCAGTAGTTCTTTTCTCAGTTAATGAGCCTGTGGTAAGTAAGCTTTAGAGCCCTAGTGCCAGGATTTCCTTATTATAAATACTTCTATAACTGAAGCATTGTATTCTTAGAGAAATGTAAATACATTATGAGGTTTTTTTCAAATGGCTAAAGCATTTGAAGATGTAATCTTCCTTTTGGTCTCTCCTTAACTTGAAGCTACAAAAATGCACAGTGGTTGCAAATTGCTTGAAAGCCTGAGGATTTTCATTTATTAATTTTTTTAACTTCCTCAGAGGAGAAACTTGATTTTTTGGTTTGTTTCTCACTTCACAAGAAAGAAATGAATAATTCTCAGAAGTTCCTTTAGAGATGTTAACGGTACTCATTACATAATACTTTTATTTAAAAGTATATCAGTAGTCTGAACTAATTAACAATTAGCTGAAACAGCTCTTTAATTCTTTAATTATTTGGGGTTATTTCAGCAATGTGATTCAAAATAGGAATCTTCATTTATGAGTCTAAAATTTAAGAGCAGTAAGTCACTACTGCCTTTGATTATAAAGGATGGCAACATGCCTTTTAAAGATTTATTTCTTTTTGCAATATTAATTCATGTCTTTGAATTGCACTATAGAAATTGAGTTAGTTTTGAAATCATTAGTTGCAGAAGGTTGGGTAAAAGTGTGTGTGTGTATGTTTGAGTAACTATATTTTGCTTTTCTCCCCCTCCCTTTCGAGTAAAGGAATGACATTATTTTTATTTCATACTGTTTATAGCGAATAAACTGAAGCCTTAAAAATCTTAGGCGTTATCATTTCTGGCATAATTCTTCTCTTGCATGTTCAATGGCAGCCTTGTTATTTCAAGGTCTTTTGGAGAATTTTCAAAGTTTTCTCTTAAAGAACAGTCACTTTTTACTTTGTATGTCTACTTGAGGAAAAGACAATATAGAAATTCATATATATAATGTTGAATATTTTCACATCAGTTTTTTGAAGCAAATAAAGAATGAAACTATTTGCACATATTTTCTTTTACATGAATAGGATAATTATTGAGAGGAAATGATCAAAATCAGTTTTTTATATACAGATGTACAAAAATATCAATAACTGCCTTATTATGACTCCTAATACCTTATACTTCTATATTTTTAGAAACAGAGAGATATAGAAGTAGGGTTTCAGCTTCATTTTGTTTGACTTGACAGGCTTAATTAAAGATCCAGCTTCTTAATAAGTTGCAGAATTTTCAAATTCTGCCCAAATCTAGAAGCTTTAAGTATATAGAGAACTCATTAATATTTTTATTGCTTTTAAAATTTATCTCAAATCTACTTAAACTATTTTAACATGGGTTTAAGATAGCCTATATTTTAATCAGTAACTTATTGTAGTAAAGATGAATTGAAATATATTGGATATGCGTTCCTAACAATGATGTTTTTGAGGCATTATGACCTCAGAGGTCACTGGCCTAAATGCCACTAGAGTTCAAGTGAAGAGAAGCTACTTTAACTTTTTTGTATGAACAGGAAATTAAATCTGACAAAAGAAGGGAGGATGAGCAGAGCTTGGGGTGGGGGTCAGGGGGATAACCTGAAATTGACATAAAAGCCTGACTCAACTCTAAAGCACTGGGAATAAAGTACTTGTCTGTTCATGAATTAGGTGTTCTTTGAGGAACTCATTCCAAACAATACTGAAGCCTGATGGTAAAATATGACTGTGGTATTCTTCAAGTTTGAGATTTGACTTGGTCAACTCAGATGGAACAGTATTCTGAAGCCCATTATAGGCTTGAACTATATTTCTGTTTCATAGTGGCGGAGAGTACAAAACTTCGTGCCTAATAGATATTTAATGAATGTTTGAGCATGAATAAATGAATTGATTACCCAAGTTAAATGAATGAGGGGAATATCTTGAGTCTTTTAGACTCAAGAGAGAGTTTTAATCTTTGCTGTAATGATGAAAACCTACTAGTTATCCTAACCATCTAATAGCGTGCAGTGGCTTCACACTCTGTTAGAAGGAAGCACATCCTGAGTAGCACTCGGCCATCACAGTGGCCGCAAGTGGCCATCGGAGTTCACTGCCGGCTGTGCTCTCTGTGTCTGGGGCTCTGCTGCGGAAAGTGGGCCCTGCCTGCTATTCTAGGTCAGATCTTTGTCCGACATCTGCCTCATCTGTAAGTGAGAAATTTCTCAGTACTTAGGGATAATGATTTGCTGACGAAACTGAGCCTTAATTAAAGTGCTGTGTGCATCACATAAGTGCATTACTCTTTGGACCTTTTCAGAGATTAAAAAAAATGCATTCCTTTGAAATTGAAGTGACAGAGAACCTAACAATGGAACACATACACTGCATCAAAACTTACATAATAGAAATTATATATATAAATGTGTGTGTGTGTGTGTGTGCGCGCTCAGTCATGTCTGACTCTTCACCACCCTATGGACTGTAGCCCACCAGGCTCCTCTGTCTGTGGAATACTCCAGGCAAGAATACTGTAGTGGGTTGGCATTTCCTTCTCCAGAGGATCTTCCCTACCCAGGGGTCAAACTCACGTCTCTTGCGTCTCCTTCTTTGGCAGACAGATTCTTTACCACTGTGCCACCTGAAAATCATGTAAATATATTGTCACTCAAAGCCTGGATTTTCAGTCTCATTTCTGTGCCCTCTCCCTTCCATCTGTGCTAAACTCTGGTCACATCTGAATATTCTTGCTGGTCCCATGGAGGCTCAATTCAAGGGGCAGCCGCTTCTGGACCACCTTTTCGGCTCTTCCCCTTTCTAAGCAAGATCCGTCCCGAATCGGGCTCGTTTTTTGGTTAGTTACTCCTCCTATTTGTTTATAAGAATATCATTAAGGCCAAGCGTCATCAGTGCCTGTCTCATACTGACTGAATGAAAATATTTAAGTTACACAGAAAATGCAGCCATTTTGAAGGCATACCATTTCTTAACAAAATGTTTTTGTTGCATAGGGGTATCATTTGACTTATCATTAGCTTCCTTTTTATTCTTGAAGTGGTTGTTTTGGTAAAGCTCATGCAGTATGAAAGTGATTAATGAAGAATAGTAAAATTCAATAATTACTAATTTTTTTTCTAATTTGAAAAACTTCTTAGTCTGCCAACTTGTTCTTTTGGGAAGAATGTTTTACTTACAATAATTGGATCTTTTTTGCAACCTATTTTGAACTAGGTTAGCTTTTTAAAGTAGTGTATAACCACCCAAAAAAGCAAACGAGATGGTGCTTAAATTCTTCTTTTTCTCATTTGTTGTTCACTTTCATCCCAGGGGTGTAGTAATCCTCCATTCAATACATGTTGCAATAAAATATTACTAATTAGCATTCATTAGGGAGCAACAGAGTTGTCTGAATTAGGGAAATTTTAGGTTTATATATATATATATATTTAATGCCACAATACTGGTCTTTAATGCCAAAAATATTTCTGACTACCGACATGTTCCTAAGTTGGAATTCTGCTTAGTTTTATTTTAAAACTCCATTAGACTTTTGTAATTAATAGTTTTTTGAAATAAGTGACTACTTTTTCAAATAAGCGTTCTTTGAAATCACTGGAGTATATACCCTGTGCTCATTTTTACTCTTATGTGGTTTTACATAGATCATTCAACAGTAAACTTTAACTTTTGGTCAAATTATCAGGTTCCTCATTCTAAATTAAATTATAGTTGTACTTCACATTAAACATAGGGCAGAGAGCCAACAACTTTTTAAAGCAAGGATGTGACGTAATTTGACTTCTCTTCAGGAAACCTCACTCTGCTAGCACATTCATGTTTATTATTTATTTCTTTAAGTTGGGGTGTAATTGCTTTACAATATTGTGTGTGTTCCTGCTGTACAACAAAGTCAATCAGGTATATGTATACATATATACCCTCCCTCTTGAACCCTCACCCCTCACCCCCACCCCTGTAGGTCATGACAGAGCACCAAGCTGAGCTCTCTGTGCTATACAGAAGCTTCCCACTAGCTATCTATTTTATATACGGTAGCGAAATATATATGGGCTTCCCTGGTAGCTCAGCTGGTAAAGAATCTGCCTGCAGTGCAGGAGACCCTGGTTCAATTCCTGGGTCAGGAAGATCCCTGGATAAGGGAAAGGCTACCCACTCCAATATTCTTGGGCTTCCCTGGTGGCTCAGATGGTAAAGAATCTGCCTGCAGTGCAGTTGACCTGGGTTCGATCCCTGGGTTGGGAAGAGCCCCTGGAGAAGGGCATAGCAACCCACTCCAGTATCCTTTCCTAGAGAATCCCTTCTGACAGTGGAGACTGGTGGGCCTCAGTCCATGGAATCACAAAGAGTCAGACACGACTGAGCAACTAAGCAACAGTGTATATATGTCAGACCTACTCTCCCAGTTTGTCCCATCCTCCCCTTTCGCCCACCCTGTGTCCACATGTCATATTCAAGTTCGGCTATTTACTATTTAGTGAGGGCTTTAGCAGCAGTAGCAGCAACAGAGGGCTTTATTAGGTAACGTGTGGTGGTGCTACCAGGTACTTGATCCTTTCAAAAGCCCTCTGGAATAAGGTTTGTTGTTGTTCTGGTTTCAGCTGCTGTTTTATAGAAGGAAGTTGAGGTTCAGTGGAGGATGCTCTGAATGGGGGGTATCCTGATTATAATGAGATGAATTCAGATGTTGTTAAGGGCCTTGGGAGACTTAAGAGCCTAGACTAAGGCAGTGATGGAGATGCCATTAGCGAGCTTCTTACCTAAGGTAATTTCTGGATAGCAACCAGAAATGTCACTTGATTCTTGAGTGCATGACAGAAAATGACTCTGGTGAATTAGCTTGTACATTCTAAGAGCCATTTTTCTGTTTAACCATAAAGTGTCATTTAACCTTCCTATTTAAAAGCTTCTTAAGAATCACTCAAATGACTTCCAAGTGAGACAATTATCTAAATTATTTTAAGCATTTTTGTTTATAATGTGATTTATTAAGTGGTCTAAAATGTACCCGTCTCATAAAACTCAGGATAGATAACAGTTATTAACATGCTGGGTTCATTTTCTTCATAACTAGCATGGTGTTAATTGAATTATTCTCTAATTCCAAAATTATTTAAAGTCTATTGTCAAATTTATTTTGTAGATTCTAAATTAGTATGTTGGTTTTATTTAGGATTTTTTTTTCAGAAGATGACTTAGAAATCATCTGTAAATACAAAAAACTAAAACATGAATTTGTATGTGAATCTCATATTTTGAAAATTTTTTCCTTTAGTTTGTTCCTAGTCTATAATGCTTTCAGCTTTGTACTTGCGGCGTTAACATCATACTCCTGTTTTCCCAGTGGGAAAAGCAAAGTTTTCAATTCCTACTGGATGCTTTTGTAAAAATTCCATTGTTTACTATTGATGTTATTTGTGCTTAAATTCTTTGGGACCCATACTGAGGGAAACACGAGGTTACATTTACGTTGTGATCATGTTGTCTGAGCAACTGAGAGTGGAGAATGATTGCAAAGCCGTAGCGAATAAGAAGATGGAAAAGAAACACTGGGTTTAAAATTCCGTTGGAATCAGTAAAGGTTTCATTACTGTGCTTCAGGTGGGAATAACCTTGGGGCGATGCTAGGCAGTGAGACAGGAGAAGGCGGGGGAGGGCACGTGTTCACGGTGTGTGCAAGGAGAGGGTTGTGTTGAGATGTGTTGTGTTGTGTTTTAGTTACCATTGAGCAGAAACCTGGGAGAAGATGTGAGGCAGAACTGAGAAGTCTCACTGGCTGTGAGGAGTCAAGAAGGGGCAGCTGTTGAAAGCAGGGAAAAGGAGACTGGAAAGGACGGAACTGGAGCTTTGGGGACCAGGTCTCCTTGTGGCTTCTGACACATGGAGAAGAAAAGTGAGGCTGTGAGCCCCAGTTTATTCACATGTAGCATGAAGACAGTAATGCATACCTCGGAGGGGCTATGTGAGGATTGCTGGTCAAGTTTCCAGTGCAGCAGGCTCAGATGGAGAGCGTGAGCTGCACTCAAAAGTGACGTCACGTGGTGGTTGCTATTTAGGTGCTGATTTTTATTTTTCTTGTTGGGAGTGTGGATCATAGAGGGTGCCTCCTTTGTTCTTTACCCCCTCCCCACTCCCAGCCCCCAAGAAATCAGAGATACTCCATTTCCTAAATGATGAGAGGTGGAAGGAGAGAATATAAAGAGTTAAGGCTGGAAGGAAAATTTGGAGATGTGGGTAAATGAATCACTGAGGTTTTAGCAGGACGTCTGGAAGCAGTTAGTTCGAAGTTAAAGGCAAATGGCATTTAGAACTAAATGTGGGGAAAGGAAATATATGCTTTACATGTTTCGTGAAAGAAAAAAAATTGCAATCTTTTCGATTGCTAACTCAGTGGTTATTCACATAACTAAGGCTCAGGAATTCCATTTCTCTCAAGAAAAGACACGGCACTTTCAGTGTTTTCTTTTGTTCTTAAAACACTGCCTTTAATTGCAGGCATAATTTTCCATGCCAGCATATTTTCAGTTTAAAAATAAATTGCAGAAACAGTCATTGTGGTAGTCAGATTTCAACATAGCATTTTTCTCCTTTTTATTTAAAGGAAAATAAATCCAAATAGTTATCTGCATAAGACATTAATCAACTTTACATGTAACAGTGTTTTAAAAATTATTCTCGACCACCATAGACCCAATTGGTTTAATAACTAATAAATAAAAATCATGTTTAACAACTAAGTCACTGCTACAGACATGGTTTTTAAACCTAATTTGAGACTGAGTCTCAGAATGACACGTATAGCATCATAATTTCTATTGGTAAAGGCGCTTCAGTTTTTGTTTTTTTAACTGAAGTATAGTTGATTTACAATGTTGTTAATATCTACTATACAGCAAAGTGATTCAGTTATACCCATATATACATTCTTTTCCATTATGGGATATCACAGGATATTAAATATAGTTCCCTGTGTTCTACAGTAGGACCGTGTTGTTTATCCATCCTGTATATGATAGTTTGCAAAGCTCTTCAATTTTAAAACAAGTTGGAAAGTATAATTGTCTGATAGTATAATGAAACCGAGGCCGCATTGAAAATGTACAGTATTCTTTTTGGTTTGAGTGGAAGGATATTGAAGAGTTGTCCATGCACATCTGAGCTGTTTGCTGTTTGGTTTTGTACCGAAATTTGAGAAATACAATCACTTCCATAGTCCACACATCTCTCTGCCTTGCTCCAGTCTAACAGCATTGTGGGTATGAGGCCCTTGTAAAAGTCCGAGTCATGATACTGGCTTCTTGACAGGGTTGCAGTAAGAACTGCCAAACCACTATGATATCCTATTTTTCTTAGACTAAATTAAATCCTTCTTTCTCTCCCATAAGGAAAATACATGATGCTGAGCAAATCATACAAACAGGGGTTTGCAGCTGAATTTAATAAGAGACAACCAAAATCTCTTCTGTGGGACAGAGTTTTCTAAAATATATACTTTGTGCAAAGTCGATAGATTTTCAACCTTCTTACCACTGGTGCACGTATAAAACACTACCTAGTAAACTTTGCTCTGTCTGACATATCACTCAGAAGAATTATTGGCTGTTATTGATGTTCAGTTCAGTTCAGTTGCTCAGTCGTGTCCGACTCTGCGACCTCATGGACTGCAGCATGCCAGGCCTCCCTGTCCATCACCAGCTCCTCGAGCTTACCCAAGCTCATGTCGGATGAGTCAGTGGTGCCATCCAACCATCTCATGCTCTGTCGTCCCCTTCTCCTGCCCTCAATCTTTCGTTATTGATGTTAGCAATTTCAATATTTATTTCTTAAGTTAAAAAACAGAATGGATTTTGTAGTAAAGCAATCATTGGAGTCACTCATGAAGCCAAAGTATTAAAAAAAAAAAAATCACTAAAACAAATATTCCCATAGGGGAGAATTGCAATACTAAGAAGTAGCCAGTACATAGTTATTAATGGCCAAAATGTTAAAAAAAAAAAATCTTTTCCTAATACCAAAGAAAACAGCAACAAAAGCAAATGGGACTAACTGCATAATAAAGGGAACCATCAATAAAATGAAAAGGCAGTCTACCCAATGGGAGAAAATATTAGCAAGTCATGTGTCTGATAAGGAGTAATGTGTATAAAGAACACATACAACTCAATGGCCCAAAAAAAAAAAAAAATTCAGTTAAAAAAATGGGCAGAGGGTCTGAATAGAGGTTTTTCCAAAGAAGATATACAGATGACCAACGGGTACTTGAAAATATGCTCAACAGGGAAATGCAAGTCAAACCTGTTAGAACCACTGTCATCACTTGTTTTAAGAGGTAAGTGTTGGTTAGGATGTGGAGAAAAGAGAACCTTCAGTGCACATTAGTGGGAATGTAAGGTGGTGCAGCCATGGTGGGAAACAGTATGGAGGTTCCTCCAAAAGTTAAAAATAGAATCACCATGTTGATCTAACAGGTCCTTCTGGGTATTGATCCAAAGGAAATAAAAGCACTAATTAAAAAAGCTGTGCACTGCTGTCCACCCAGGATCATTGCAGCATTGTTTGTAATAGCCAAGATACAGAAACCACTGAGGTGTCCATCAGTGGATAAAGAGATAAAGAAAATGTAGTTTGTATGTATGTAATACATATGCACCGGAGAAGGCAATGGCACCCCACTCCAGTACTCTTGCCTGGAAAATCCCATGGATGGAGGAGCCTGGTGGGCTGCAATCCATGGGGTCTTGAAGACTCTGACACGACTGAGCGACTTCACTTTCACTTTTCACTTTCATGCATTGGAGAATGAAGTGGCAACCCACTCCAGTGTTCTTGCCTGGAGAGTCCCAGGGACGGCAGAGCCTGCTGGGCTGCCGTCTGTGGGGTCGCACAGAGTCGGACACGACTGAAGCAGCTTAGCAGCAGCAGCAGCAATGCATATGCACACAATGGAATATTCCCATTTGCAACAACGTGGATGGACCATGAGGGCATTATGCTAAGTGAAACAAGTCTGAGAAAGGCAAATACTGTGTTATCTCATTTGTATGCATGTGTGGGTGCTAAGTGCTTCAGTCCTGTCAGACTCTGCAACCCTATGGACTGTAGCCTGCCAGGCTCCTCTGTCCATAAGATTCTTCAACCCACTAAAGTGGGTGGACCTTTCCTCCTCCAGGGGATCTTCCCAACCCAGGGATCAAACCCGTATCTCCTGCTTTGGCAGGCGGATTGTTTCCCACTGAGCCACCTGGGAAGACCAATGAGAGTCTAGACAAGGATGGCCAGGGAGTTCTTGAGAAACTTCTTAAAAAGGAATAGGGTGTGCAGAGACTTTCCTTTCACTTCTAGACTCTGTGGTCTGCATGTGATGTTTGGGACCACTGCAGCCAGTTTGGGACTCGTCAGATGCCCAGCTAAACAGGATAGACCAGTTAGTATTGCCATATTATGCAGTCATGAATAATCATATCTCCTTGGAATCTCAAATGTTCTTATTTTTAAATCTAAGATAGCTTCTTTCCATATTTGGTTTAAAGAATATACATATATACTGTGTACTGTGCTGACTCATGTTAATTTTTCAATCTAGTACTCTCGGGGCTATATTCATTTTCGCAAAAATCAGACAAATCCTAATGTTTTAAAGAACTTAATGTGAGGGCATTTCACCTGTTTATAAATACCTGATACAAATTTACATTTACACTCAACAAAGGTTGCAGAGTTGTAGCCTGAATGTTGGATAACAGGAATTTTAAAACCAAATTACCTATGACTGATGCATGTTGATGTATGGCAGAAACCAAGACAGCATTATAAAGCAGTTTTGATTAAAAATAAATAAATTTTTGAAAAAACTAGATTTCCTTTTTCAGTTCATAGTTGTGCTAAATACTTCGTTTTGCCTTGTATATTTTGAAATAATCATTCCAGTAAGACTGAAAGTTCTTTCAGTGTTAACTGCCTTTCATCATTATACTCAAAAATTTAAACACCGTGTTAGCAGACATCTTTTTTCCTCTTTCTAAACGCATACTTTTATTGGGGTTTATATTGGAAATGGACGTTTCAGGCATCTGTTTAGTGTATGGGGGATTGTTTCCTTAGGGATATCCTTGATTGACGTCCTCTGTTATTAGTGTCCTGCTGAGAACACACTAGCAGGGTGGACTGAACCAAAAAAAATGGCTTCCTCTGGCAAGCCTGGAAATGGACAAAAACACCAGCATTCCCAATCTTCAGAGTGTTGTCATACAGTCTAAATTACTCTTCATATAACAGTACCTGCCACTTAGAGTTGATTCTAACCCATTAAATTCTGTTTCCATAAATGGGTTATAGGAACCGTTGTAGTTTATCAGCTTTCCCTTTTGATGTAAAGCTCAGAACTGCCTAAGGTGGCACACCTTCACCCGCGTTTTCTGGCACAGTAACCTTCATGAGGCGCAGTTTGGTTCACAAATACGATCTGAAAAAGAATAAGGCAGAATAATGAATTTCTACTCCATCTCCAGTAGATTTGTCATTTAATTTCTTTTTTGTATAATTTGATGGAAATATGCCATTTTATACACACACGGACTTATTCATCAAAAGATCTTTTAAAATCCAATTATCATTGAGTGAAATAGTTCCATAGGGGTTGGAATTAAGCAGATCTTTCATTTAAATTCTAGTAAATGATTAAATGTCTAGTAATAAAGAGTGAAAGGGCATAATGCCAAAGAACAAGCAATTTGTGTTGCTGTTTCTCAATTTCTTGATATCTTTTCTAAAAATGCCACAGATTTGATTCTTTACCTTTGATAGAGCATGATCCTCAGAATGAGCTCCGGGATGTGACCTATTTCATTCAGTTATGAACTCTCTAGAATAGCAGAGTCCATTTTTTAAAAGTGTTGTTTGTCATTATTTAAAAACCTTCTCAAATACTGCCTTAAAAACATAGCTACTCTCTCCGTGGAGCTTTTATATTAGAATGACTTTTCTCCTCTATTTTCTGTTTTGGGGTATATTAGGAATATCTTGACAAGAAAGATGAGAGCCACGAGAGACCACACCTTTATTCTTTGACAGTAAATACAGACTAGCGGGATAACATGAGTTTTTAACATTTTTCGGGTTGCATGTTCATTTGAACTGTTTCAGTTTAAATAGCTTACTGAACCTAACAAGTTGTCTGATGACACCAACATATGCTCAATTCCTGTAGTTCATAACAAAAACAAATGTCTTCAAGGGCTTGTCTGTTCCTGGCCATGTTTATACTCTTTACTCATTTAATCTTCATAAACATCCCCACTACAAAGTAAATTCCACAAGGGCAGTGATTTCTATGTTTTGGTCATGGCCATCCCCAGGTACCGAGAACAGTTCTAAACAAATAGGCAAGCAACATGTGAAATAGCTACTGTTACCTAACTGTGAGGCAGCTGAGATGTAGACAGGTACAATGAACCCACAGAAATAATACACATGGCTTACGTGGTAGAGTTTATTGTTAGAGGGCAATGATGATCTTCACATAGGGTTTATTAACCTCAGCACCATTTTTAAAAAATATTTATTTATGTATTAAATGCTTGGGTCTTAGTTGTAGCACATGGAGCCTTCATTGCATCAGGGAGGACCCTTTCTTGCAATGCACGGACTCTCGAGTTGTGGTTCATGGGCTGAGTAGTTGCAGTACTTGGGCTTAGTTGCTCTGCGGTATGTTCAGTCCCAGTTCCCCAGCCAGGGATTGAACCCATGTCCCCTGCTGGTTTTGAAAGATCTCCTGCAGAGGTGTGGGTTGATGGTGGCTCACCCCAGGGACCAGGGAACTGGCAGCAGCAATCCTGAAAGGTGCCCCCTGGTGCAATTCCCCCTGGAATTCGCTCAGCCTCAGCACTATCGATATTTGGGGCTGGATACTTTTTTCCTGTGAAAAACTCTCCTGCAAGTTGGAACATGTTGAGCAGCATCCTGGCCTCTACTCACTACATATGAACCCCAGTTGTAATGTTCAAAAAGTGCTACCAGACAGTGGATGTATACAACGAGGTCTACTGTACAGCACAGGGAACTATATTCAATGTCCAGGATAAACCTAATGGAAAAGACTATTAAAAAGAATGTATGTATATGTGTATATGTATATATACATATATGCATAACTGAGGCACTTTGCCATATAGCAGAAATGAACACATCATTGTAAATCAACTATACTTAAATAACATATATGTAAAACCAGACGTCTTATCACACATTTCCCATTGTCTCTTGGGAGATAAAAATTATTCCCAGGGCTTCCTGGGTGGTGCTAGTGTGTCCGACTCTTTGTGACCCCATGAATTGCAGCATGCCAGGCCTCCCTGTCCATCACCAACCCCCGGAGTTCACTCAAACTCATGTCCATCGAGTCGGTGATGCCATCCAGCCATCTCATCCTCTGTCGTCCCCTTCTCCTCCTGCCCCCAACCCCTCCCAGCATCAGAGTCTTTTCCAATGAGTCAACTCTTCGCATGAGGTGGCCAAACTACTGGAGTTTCAGCTTTAGCATCATTCCTTTCAATGAACACCCAGGACTGATCTCCTTCAGAATGGACTGGTTGGATCTCCTTGCAGTCCAAGGGACTCTCAAGAGTCTTCTCCAACACCACAGTTCAAAAGCATCAATTCTTTGGCACTCAGCTTTCTTCACAGTCCAACTCTCACATCCATACATGACCAATGGAAAAAGCATAGCTTTGACTAGATGGACCTCTGTTGGCAAAGTAATGTCTCTGCTTTTGAATATGCTATCTAGGTTGGTCATAACTTTCCTTCCAAGGAGTAAGCGTCTTTTAATTTAATGGCTGCAATCACCATCTGCAGTGATTTTGGAGTCCCCACAAATAAAGTCAGCCACTGTTTCCACTGTTTCCCCATCTATTTCCCATGAAGTGATGGGACCAGATGCCATGATCTTCGTTTTCTGAATGTTGAACTTTAAGCCAACTTTTTCACTCTCCTCTTTCACTTTCAACAAGAGATTTTTGAGTTCCTCTTCACTTTCTGCCATAAGGGTGGTGTCATCTCCATATCTGAGGTTATTGATATTTCTCTCGGCAATCTTGATTCCAGCTTGTGCTTCATCCAGCCCAGCGTTTCTCATGATGTACTCTTCATATAAGTTAAATAAGCAGGGTGACAATATACAGCCTTGACGTACTCCTTTTCCTATTTGGAACCAGTCTGTTGTTCCATGTCCAGTTCTAACTGTTGCTTCCTGACCTGCATATAGGTTTTTCAAGAGGCAGGTGGTCTGGTATTCCCATCTCTTTCAGAATTTTCCACAATTTGTTGTGATCCACATAGTCAAAGGCTTTGGCATAGTCAATAAAGCAGAAATAGATGTTTTTTCTGGAACTCTCTTGCTTCTTCCATGATCCAGCGGATGTTGGCAATTTGATCTCTGGTTCCTCTGCCTTTTCTAAAACCAGCTTGAACATCACGGTTCACGTACTGCTGAAAAGGTCCATCTAGTCAAGGCTATGGTTTTTCCAGTAGTCATGTATGGATGTGAGAGTTGGACTGTGGAGAAAGCTGAGTGCCGAAGATTGATGCTTTTGAACTGTGGTGTTGGAGAAGACTCTTGAGAGTCCCTTGGACTGCAAGGAGATCCAAGCAGTCCATCCTAAAGGAGATCAGTCCTGGGTGTTCGTTGAAAGGACTGAGAATTGAAAGGACTAGTTTGGAGAATTTTGAGCATTACTTTACTAGCGTGTGAGATGAGTGCAATTGTGTGGTATTTGAGCAATCCTTGACATTGCCTTTCTTTGGGTAGCACAGAGGAATGTTAATTTATAATTTAGTTAGTACAGTCACTTTTGCTGTAACACAGCACACGTCTTCCTAAAAATCACCTCCCTGTGCAAGTTCAGACAATGAAAGTATGGGGCTTTTGTGGAAAATGGATTTAGGAGCATAGTACTCAAAAACCTCATTAGTGGCACATAAAAATAAAAATAAGAGGACTTCCCTGGTGGTCTAGTGACTAAGACTCCACACTCCTAATGCATGGGGTGGGGCCCGGGTTCCATCCCTGATTGGGGCACTATATCCCACATGCTGCAACTAAAAACCTGCAGCCTAATAATTTAATTAAACAAAGATAGGAGCCTAATGAAAGACATAACATAGTTTCACACATGTTAAATGCTTAGGAAAAGAAAGTACTACAGATAAACTTTGTGTTGAAAAAGACCTGCAGTTTGCTTGTGGAAATGGACGTTGGAGAGGTTTCAGCTTGTGAATTACTGAGAAGTGTTGAAAGGAGAGAGCCGTGAAATTAGACAGTCGTATCACTGCCTGTGGATGGACGTGTTTCATAAAACAGACAATGAACTGAAGTAGCTGCTGGACAGAGTTGAGGGTGTGCAGGTGTGTCCTTTGTGTGCTCCTCGCTGTCGACATCATCAGGTGCAGTTTCTGCCCTCACCTAGGCTTTCTTGTGGAGGTGCTCATGCGTACACAAATGCAGAATTTATGTGGTGTTTCAGCTTTTCTGTAATGCACAAATTGCATCGGAACATCCTTGTACATAAATGTTATAGGAAAACTGATGCTACTTTCATCTGGATTTTGAGACCCTTCAAAGGCGGAGGGGAAAAAAAATGGACTACAAAAAAGATTGTGAGTGTAGGATGAAAAGATATACTTCGTGAATACTGCTGCAGACAGACCCGTAGAACTGAAGAAAGGCTGGAATTTTGTCTTCCCTTCCCTCTTGTGGTCCTGAGCAGTCCCTCCTCCTTTGTACCAAGGGTGATGGTCATGACTTGATACGTGGCTTGCCACCTCCCAGGGTGCCCAGTTGCTGTGTGTATTAAAGAACTTGTGTATTACGCACTAAGAGAATTTATGCATTAATAGTGATGGCTTTTTGCTTATTTTTTTAAAGATTCATTTGGGTTATATTTACATTGCTTTCATTTGTTGGCTCAGTATATTTTAACTGATTTTTAGTTTCTGTGGGTGATTTAGAAATTAGTTTTTGAAATATAAAAATAAAATTTTGAGTATATAAAAATACATTTGCAGAAACAAGAGCAGTAAGAATTGACAATCCTACCAGGTTGTGGAAAATTACCACATTTAGACACTTAAGACTGGAATTTTGTTTGGTTGATATTTTGGTTTTTCATACTCTTAATTTATTTTAATTGATATTTTTACAAAATCATTAGAAAACGTTACTCTGATTTTTATTTGATAAGTATGTTGTTTTATGAGAGATGACATTTTATAACTAAACTAGTTGCCTATAAAATCTCAATCTTATGAATTTTAATTTTATAGAAACCTAGTAATCTTCAGTGACTATAATTAAGTCAGAACAAAAAACATTTGAGAGGACTTCTTTGTTTATGTGTTACAGTTAGGCCTAAGTAATAGGAAAGATTATTTCTTTCATTAAAGAATAGCAGAAGACTTACATGTAGAATGCCTTTGTAAATAAATGATTTTTTATGTCAACTTAGTATAACATTAAATAAAAGAAAACACAATGGATACTTGAAAAAAGTAAAAGAAGAGCATAGATATATTCATTTTTCATGATTGATTTTAATCACTGATCTTTTAATTAAAGCACTTCCCAGGTGGCTCAGTGATAAAGAATCTGCCTGCCAATGCAGGAGACGTGGGTTTGATCCCTGGGTCCAGAAGATCCCGTGGAGGAGGATATGGCAACCCAGTCAGTATTCTTGCCTGGGAAATCCCATGGGCCGAGGAACCTGGCAGGCTGCATGACTGAGCATGCGTGCGTGCACTTTTAACGAAGATAGAATGCTAAGATTTTTATTTACTTAGTGAGTTTTACTTAAAGACATCGTGATCCTGAAAGTACTTGAACAATATAAGAGTATTCAGTTTAATTGAATTAGCATCCACTTAAAGGGAAAAGAGTGTTTATGCTCCTTTGTGATTGTTCTTGATTTTAGTGTTTCCTTTGCCCTGTGTGCTTGTCTTGTGTGTGTTACTCAGTTGTGTCTGACTCTCTTGCAGCCCCATGGGCAGTAGCCTGCCAGCCGTGGAATTCTCCAGGCAAGAATACTGGATTGGGTTGCCAATCCCTTCTCCAGGGGTCTTCTCGACCCAAGTATTAAACCCAGGTCTCCTGGATTGCAGGCAGGTTCTTTATGGTCTGAGCGACCAAGGAAGCCCATGTCCTTGTCTAAGGGATACTCAAATCTATTGTCTGGAGATCAGAATAATAATCTCTCAGGCCAGTAACTGTTACAGGGTCCTGTATAACTGTATAACTGTTATAACAGTCCTGTAAACTGTTATAATTTACAGTTTCTGGAATATTAGGGTTAGAGTCCACTTTATTCCCTCTAGGCAAGATGATACTGGAAAATAATGTAATGCAATAGGGAGTATTTGTTTTATTTTTGGAATATTGGTCTTTATAAAAAGAATTTGTATGTTTCTCTTCTACCTTCCACTGAACCGAGTCTAGCTTTTTAATACCCCTTCCGAAAAAGAGACTTAAAAAAAGATGCTATCCTCCTTTTTTCATTATTAAGGTGTCTAATCTCTATCATAGGTTTACTCCCTTCCCCACAGCATTTTATTCTGTTAAAACATCAGAATTTATGAACCTTGACATATTCGTGGTATTCATCACATCTAGGTACTTCAGCATTTTCCACTTTATCTCCAGAGGCTGTCAGTTCTTAGTTATTCTGTCATCAGTTTATTGCTTATTACATAAACTGATATCCCATTATGAGACTTCAGGTTTCCATTGTTGCACTTTCTTAAATTAACTGGTAGGAAAGTCATCTGCATGCTTTTTATGTAGTGAAAGTATCACCACAAATAAATATCTAAACCCACCGCCTCTTATCACCTATTAAATGTGTCTTGAAAACACCACAAAAGGCTGTAAACACCTATTGGTGTAATAAGCTCCAATAAACTAGAGGAATCATAGAAACACATTATATTCCATCAATCATTCTGTTATCACGATAGTCAATATATAATTCTTTAAAAAAAAAACTGTATACTGTTTTACATGGTTTTAGTTTTATTTACTGGGTAAAGTTTCTAATACTTGAATAACCAATAAAAATAATATTAGTGAAAGTTTTGGTTTGGAAAAAGAACTTATGTATTTAACGTTCGCCAGAAAATTTGCGGCTTGCGGTTATAAATGTCCTGTAACACAGATCACATAGAATAATCTTTTAAAATTAACAAAGCAGTATTCAGTGCAACATCTTGACTGTTTTCTCCATAATTAAAGTTGTTTTCTAAGGTCTTGCATGTCAGTGATTGATCTTCCTTACAGGTTTCTTTGTGGTATGTTACTCAGTGGGGGAAAAAATATTTGTTTACAAATGATCATATTTTTTAGGTATCATTGCATGTTGTGTATTGTTTTAGGCATGTGTCATTTTGGGCTTAGATACATAGATTGGGATTTTTCTCCTCTCATATCCAGAAGACAGTTCAGTTCAGTTGCTCAGCTGTGTCCAACTCTTTGCAACCCCATGAACCGCAGCACGCCAGGCCTCCCTGTCCATCACCAACTCCTGGAGTCCACCCAAACCCATGTCCATTGAGTCAATGATGCCATCCAGCCTTCTTATCTTCTGTTGTCCCCTTCTCCTCCTGCCCTCAATCTTTCCCAGCATCAGGGTCTTTTCAAATGAGTCAGCTCTTTGCATCAGGTGGCCGAAGTATTGGTGTTTCGGCTTCAACATCAGTCCTTCCAGTGAACACCCAGGACTGATCTCCGAAGACAGTGGTAGGCATAATCTTATCACTTGACCTAGGAAAAATAGTAGTTCTTAGGCAAAGGTCTTATTCTACAAAAAATAGCCACTCTTAGAGCAGTTTTTTTTCCAGCAAGCATAAAAGGTAGATTTTTCTTTGTGTTGTTTGTATATTCATTTAGAAATGTTGTTTACTCCTTCCATTTCTCCTCTTACATTTTTCTATAGCATACTTTCTTCAGATATAAAAATCAGTCCCTTTACATTATCTGTGTAAAGATTTCTCTGTGAGACGACAATCCCATAAATTATTGCTCTTCCAGTGCTACAGTCTATGTTTTAATATGCCGGTGCCCATCTTGGAGTGCTATTAGATTGATTTTTCCACATTTGAATTTGACAGTGGTTCTCTATAATGTGCCTAGACTGCGATACAAAATAATGGCTGTAGGTGGATACTCAAACTTATTTTCTATTCATGGCCCACCTATCATGTAAAATGCAATGATTGTGGAGCCAGATCAACTTTATGTTTATGAAAACAGAAGAACAGATTGAAGTCCTACTGTGGATGGGGGTGGGTTGGGAACTGGTGAGTCTACCTGTATTGTGAAACTAAGTTAGCATTTACACATACATGTACATACAATAGATAGTAGAAAAGGCGATGTAGGAGTGTCAGTACCTGGGGCTTTGAATTGCATCGCCTTTGCTCACTAACTTTATTGTTGCAATAAAGAAATTGGCTATTTCGCTACCTGGTATTTTGTAAAGTTTGTGGTAATAGTACATTCATTTTCTCTTACTCTCTTTTCCTCCAGCCATAATGAAAGGAAAGTGACCTGTAAACATCCAGTCACAGGACAGCCATCCCAGGACAATTGTATTTTTGTAGTGAATGAACAGTAAGTAAAGCGTTTCATGGAACACCTCTATTCAAAATGGGGTCAGCATTCCAATTGCCGTTATCCGTATTTAATACAGTACAGTGGAACAATTTTTTAATCTTGAGATTTGCAGTCAAGTGTAGTAACAGAATACCATCTGTTTACCATGTGTGGTATAGAAACATGACTTAAAATTTTTTTCATGAGGAATGTAATTTCAGAAGCTATTTTTACAATAGCTCAAACACAGAGAATAAACTCAAGATCCCTGGATGCAGGGTCAGGGGGAACTAAACTTGGTCAAATTATTAGACTAATTTGAACTTAGGTTTCTCGTCCTTAAACAGATTTCTCAGGATTTTTATAAGCATCAAGTGAAATTTATTTGAAAATAGTTTATAAATCTGTTCTTCAAAAATTAGTTGTTGGTACCATTGTTATTATTTTCTTTTAGGGGGTTGGGAGAGGGCTGCTGCACTGCCTGTCTTACGGGATCTCGGTTCCTCAACCAAGGAATGAACCCCGTGCCCTCGGCAGTGAAAGTGAGGAGTCATAAACACGTTACCACCTGGGAATTCCCTATCATTTTTATGGCCTTCAGTATTATAATAGCAAATCTTGTAATTAAAATTTTGTAATTAAAATGTTCCAGTTAGATGACTGAGTAGCATATCTGTATGAAAGCTTATTAAAATAAACATGATATTAACTTAAGTTGTGCTTAGTTATATTTCAAGTAGTTATAAATATTAAGCTGGAACTATAGAGCTTATTAAGACCCAGCTGTTTGGAAAAGTCAGACAGACACCAGCATTATTAGCTCCAGGAAAACAGTATTATAAAGTGGTTTACAGAAGTAGCACGTTCTAGCACTCTTGACATGTTATATTTTCAGGACTGTTGCAACCATGACATCTGAAGAAAAAAAGGAACGACCTTTAAGTATGATAAATGAAGCATCTAACTATAACATGACTGCAGACTATGCGGTGCATCCAATGAGCCCTGTAGGGAGGGTAAGTTATTTTGCTTACTCTTAATATTGATAACTGGCATAATTGGTAGTATCCATTATTATTACTCTTAATGAACTTAGAGTTATAGAATAATCATTTCATTTTTGCTATTACATGAATCTAATTACATTTGAGGTAATTGGCATAAGAAGCAAGGCCTTAGAGTATAAAGAAATAAGATTATATTTTAATAATTTAATAACTTACATTTTAAAAATATTATAGAGTTCTGATTTTGAATTGTTTTACAATTATAATGGATGTTTGTGTGAGACAGTGGCAGTTTATTGAATCAACTTAAGTTTTAAAAGTGACGATTAATTCAATGACCTAGAAATCCCATTATTAAGTATGCCTAGAATGATAGATTGGTATGTATGGCTTCCCTGGTGACTCAGAGGATAAAGTGTCTGCCTGCAGTGCGGGAGACCCAGGTTCGATCCCTGAGTCAGGAAGATCCCCTAGAGAAGGAAATGGAAACTCAATCCAGTACTCTTGCCTGGAAAATCCCATGGACAGAGAAGCATGGTAGGCTACAGTCCATGGGGTTGCAAAGAGTCAGACACGACTGAGCAACTTCACTTTCAGAATGATATATATATTCTATTTTATTCTATAGTATTATTTTATTCTATAATATTATATTATACTATTTTGTTAATGTAGAATCCATTACTGCTAAAAGGTTTCAAAACCCTATGTCAGTTGCTTGATGACTGAAATATTTAGAATCCATTATGTGAAAAGTGTCATAGCCATATGGATACAGAAGTGGATGGTTTTTCTTTATAATCAGAAACAAAAATACTGTTTAATCTATGATATCAGACTTGTGTGGCTATAATAATTTATAGTTATTGCTTCTTGTACCATAATGTTAATGTTTTGATATAGCATTTTAATATAAAAATGTCTTCAAACTCTTAGATAATCTGCTAATCTGAATAAATAGTTACCTTAAAGTTACTGCTTGGTGCCTAAATTAAGGATAGCAAGAGAATCAAAGGATAATAAAAGAATTGTCTTTATTTATTTAGAAAATAATTATGTATTTTATAGTAGTAAAACAGTTGTAATAGTCAATTATGGTTACTGTAAAGAAATACTAGTTAAGGTTTTTTAAATGAAATATTGTAGAATATTAAAATAAGTATAGATTTTCAAATAATGTAAATTATTTCTATTTTGTATATGACTTAAAGGATAACTGAGCATCATAGTGCGCTTAACAAAAACAAAACAGCCAACTCAGAATGCAGATGTGCTGTGTAAATACGACAAATCCCAGAAGTCAAAAGAGAGAATGAGAAATTCAGCCACAGAAAACTACCATGTGCGCATAATATTGATAACTTACATGACAATAAAAGAAGAATCCTGAGGAGAAAGTGTTATATAGGCGGTTATTTGAGGGGGAAAGAAAGATATTCTGTAACTATGAAAAGAGTTGTTCACATGAATAGACACACACATGTATACACAGTGACATTAGTTGCCTAGAGTTGTGTTTGGGTTATTTGAATGCTGGTGTCTAGAGGTGAGAAGTAGTCTGGTCCTTCTACATCTTTTTGTACCATTTGAGATCTATACTGTATTTTTATGCATTATTTGTTCAAGAGGAAATTAAAATTTACCCAGAAAAAAAAATGCCATGGTTGATATTGGACCTTAAAATTCTATTATGTACTAATATAAGTTTTACAAAAGGAGGTTTTAATGAAATGTGCTAGCTTTCCAAAGATTCTAGTAAGTTGAAAAATAAGAGATAAATTGGTACTACTTACCTTCCCTGCTGCTGCTGCTGAGTCGCTTCAGTCGTGTCCGACTCTGTGCGACCCCAGAGACGGCAGCCCACCAGGCTCCTCTGTCCCTGGGATTCTCCAGGCAAGAACACTGGAGTGGGCTGCCATTTCCTTCTCCAACTTACTTTCACAGAGGAATTGAAATTCAGCTTCTTTTGTCTTTATGTTTGTTGGTTACCGCTATCATTCTGACCAAGATAAATTGTCTGGGTTAAACATAGCAATATTTTAAAAGATTATGTGTACTTTTAAGAATGTGGTAAACACCATCTGGCTGGCATCATTCAAGTTCAGAGTTGTCCTTAAAGAAGAAAACACTACATGACATTAAGCAGTTCCTTCCAGTCTTGTTTTGATTTGATGTGATATGTTTATTTATATTTTATCTGTGAGATTTGCTCTTGTAACTTGACACTGTTGACTTTCTTTAATTGGGACAACACTGTTAACTGCAGATATGAGTCAAAAAGTTCTGTCATTTGCTTTATTCTTTAAAATGCATTAATGTAATTTTTCCTGAAGGTTCATTTTATTTATCAGGTAGGGCAAAATACTGCCATACACTGTGCCTTTTAAAAAATTGTTCCTGAAAATTTTAAAGGAGAGAAATATGTGATCCTTTTGTATTATCCTTGAAGAGGAAAAGCCTTTGTGCAGAATTCTTATACTTGAAACAACTAAGATACAAAAGCAGAATTGCAATAATTCATCTGAAATGATTAAATTCTGGAAGTTTCAAAGAAATCTGGAGAAGAGATTTAAAAGGTTAAAATTAGGAAGATAAAAAGTAAACTCAATATCTAGACATTAATACCATATTTTCTGTTGGTTTTTTTTTTTTAGACTTCACGGGCCTCAAAAAAAGTTCATAATTTTGGGAAGAGATCAAATTCAATTAAAAGGAATCCTAATGCACCTGTGGTCAGACGAGGTTGGCTTTATAAACAGGTATTTTTTTCCCCCTGTTTGATGTGACTAAAGAAGAAAATATAAAGAAGCCTTTTCAGCTGAAGGTCCTAAGACAATTGTATAAAGTGGAGAAGAAACTGTATAGTTAATCATCCAGGTTCTTCCCTTTTTATTACTATGAAGAGTGTTAGGGAAACAGTGAAAAAAGAAAAAGTAATGGGTGTTACCTGGAACAGAGAGATTGTGTGTGTGTGTGTGTGTGACTGAGAGAGAGAGAGGTATTTCAAAATTTGAAATTAAATGTATGTTATATGAAAATGTTAGGAATGACATGCTAAGATCTTCTAGGTAGAAATATTTGTTCAGTGGAAAAAAATACAGAGTAGTTGTTCATTTTTCTATTCTTATAAAAAGGTACAATTATGTAGTTCTCTGCTTTGATTTAGAGAGAAATTTGATGATAATTTGAGATTTTTCTGAGTTTTGCAGATTTTTGCTTCCATGCCCTCAAAACTACTCTTTCAAGTGTCTCCTTTTTCTTTCTTTTTCTTTTCTTGTTTATCTGCTTGCCCAGGTATAGGTCACTCTTATACCCTGATAAGTAGGGGTTTACATTGTTCCATTATGTGGAAAACCTGGTAACTAAGCTTTTTTGGAACCTTGTTAGTTTTGTAATTGGTAAGGATGTGTATACATTGAACTTGGTGGCATCTGTTTTGATTGCTGAGAGGCTGTTGTTTTCTTTTTCACTTTCTGGTTTGCATCTGGATTTCAAATAAATGACCTCCAGATAACTGAGATAACTGCACTCAGGACCTTTATCTTCCTTTGTTCTGTCTTTCTGATTCTACATGTGCATACATGATGTTAGTTAAATATTAGTTCATTAATAGTGCTAATTTACTCTGTCAAATAATGCTAATTGCTTTCAGATGATTCACAATGAGGTCGTTATGAAACATTCATTAGACATCGTTCAACCTGACAACTGGATGGCAACTAATCTAACGTATTGGAAGTAGACCCACTTAAAAGCCAGAAAATCCCCATTCAAGCAAATTAATTTTGCCAATTTCTGACTGCATTGATTGAGTGTGTAACTTGGATACCAACTTTTAATTTTTATTTAAAGATCACTTAACTATATTTTAACCATCTGACATTTAAACTTATCCAAGCTGAAAGATTTTTAACTAGACTTTCTAATGAGTCCAAATTCTGTTCAGATAGCTAAATGTGATATTGAGCTTTATAGAGGATATGGAACTCCTTACTTAAAATGATTGCAGTTCTTAGTTCTTGATCCCTTGGTTAATTTAGTATTGCCAAAGCTCTACCAACAAGTTTCTCTACTCCTGAGTACTTATTCTGTAATAGGTGTGTAGCTTACAGAGAATATTTGTAGAACTGCTTAAAAATCTAAACTTTGAAATTATTTATACTAAAGAAATTGTTAATTAAGAAATTAAAAATGCATAGTTGAGAGGGGGGTGCTTTCTTTAGTGTAATTGTGAACTTTAAGGACGAAATCTCTTACTTAAGAGATTTTTACCCGTATAACTTCTTCAGTTCTGAAGCCATCCTTACGTGATGGTCACAACTAGAAATAAATTGAGAAATATTAATCAACACACATACAAACTGGCATCTTTTTTACCTGTTTATGTCTGTGTTTGTGTGTGTCTGTGTTTCATTTTCTCCTATGGTTTTGGTTTATTGCATGTGGGAAGGTAGCTTTTATTTAAATTGTAGTTTTGTTTGAGCTTGGTATTTTTATTACCTAAATTACTTAGAAAAAGCTGCCAAGTGGGTACTCTCTTCTGCAGGATAAGCAAAACCTAGGCTGGATATGTAAGAAGAAAAAAATGTTTATTAAATATGTTTGTATGCTAAGGTTCCTTTATTCACAATCACTTTAAATCACATTACCTTTGGAATAATTTCAAATCACACACTTTTCTTCGTGTTGAAGATTAACATGTCTATGAAATCTGGCTTACCAGAATGCACACCCTACTGCACAATCTCCTTATTCTCATGCTAGCAGACGTGTTCCCATTGCTTGCAAACATGAAACCAAGTCAAACCGCTTCAACAGAATTCCTTTTTACATGACAGTATTATTCTTCAAAGACCAATGTACTTAAAAATACATTACCATGTTCTAAATCCCTGGAAAACTGCCCCAAAATTTTGATTAGGGTTTTAGTTAGATTTCTGTGCAGCATATATCAAACACACCTTGTTTTAAGAGCTTATTTTAAACAAATGCACCAGAAATGAGTTTTCCCTTTCTGAAATGAAAAAGAAATACTCCTTTTTCATGCTGCTTTCTTTCAGGACAGCACTGGCATGAAGCTATGGAAGAAACGCTGGTTCGTGCTTTCTGATCTTTGCCTCTTTTATTATAGAGGTGAGTTTACTACCAGAAACTGTAGAATATATGTGAAGCATCAGATACTCTTTCGAAGAAAAAAATTAGAAATCTTCTTACTATTCTATTATCAACAAACTGATATCAAGAAACTCTTGATATGTGTGATCTGTATGTGTTAGTCACTCAGTCATGTCCAACTCTTTGTGATCCCATGGACTGTAGCACACCAGACTTCTCTGGTGAGAGTCCTTGGGATTCTCCAGGCAAGAATACTGGAGTGGGTTGTCATTCCTTTTTCAACTGACATATGTAATTTGAAGTACATAAGGTGGGACAGAAGGCAATATAGGGCTTCAAGCTGAATGGTCTTAGTTTTGGTTGGTTTTTGTAATCTCTTTCTGCCAACCTGATTTGTTTATATGAAGAGCATGTGAGTATTCACTCTATAATGTTATCCTTGAATTCAGTGCCTAATAGATAAGGAAACATTAATTTGATAGGATTCTTTTTATATGTCAGTTTTGTCATATCTAGCCATTGGTCCACTAGACACCCCATTCTTTCCAGCAAATGATTTTAGAGCATTAGACACTACTATGATGTATTAGCAAATAAGAAAAATAGCAAAGAATTTACTTATTATGATCCCTTCCAGTACCCTCTGTCTGTCTCTCTATCTCTGTCTCTCTGTGTCTCTCTCTCTCTCTCTCTCTCACACACACACTTTTCTTTTGAACAGTGACAACCCCCTTGAAATGAGAAAGTTGCAAAAGGGATTAATAGCCTACAAATAAGGCTATTAATGTTGATGGAGAAGAAATAAAGGTATTATTAAAAGCAGTCTTCATTTATACCTCTCTCTCATTTATTTTAGTGGTTTTGTAGGCTTTAGTAAGTTGTTGGTTAATGCAGAGTCAGAGTCCAGAGCAGTCCCCATTCAGGTGCCTTGTGGATCCGTTAGCTTTCGTGGAGTTGGTGTGTAGCAGTGCAAGGGATGCATGTGCCTGCTCCCCTGGAAGTCTGCTTCAGCTGCAGTATGGAATCATGAATCTGGACAGTCAGCCCTTCTTCCGTACTTTAGAATCTGGTTGGAATCAGTCAGTATATAATTACCAATTTACATACCGCAAAATACAGTAGGATTTTAGAGCCTATTAGTCGCTTTTAAATTTACTTTGTGACTGTCCCCCCAGAAAAGTTGGGATAGAATTCGGTGGTCACCTATCAAAGCAGCATATGCAAATTGACCTTCAAAATTTGAAATTACTAGAATTATATTCATCTTTTTTTCCCCCCCACTGAATACCGAGGTTGAGAAATACTGCTGAGTCAGAATTAACCAAACCTATAAAATTTCATGTTTGGCATAGAGATATTGGTTGGGCTGCAATTGTGGTATTGTCTTTAGTTAAGTGCAAGACTTAAAATTTTCTTTAAAGGTTTTCCCAGTCTTTTAGAAAGTCAGTGTTTGTAACTCATACATTATTCCTAAGCTTATAATTTGTACTTTTCTTTCTTTTTTTTCAGTATGTTTTATAGACTAAATTTAGAACTTTTAAGAACAAGAAAATGTTTGCTGCTTCTCATATAAAAAATTTCTTAATGTTAATTTGCAACAGAAAGAACACTAGATTCCTTGCCATTTGATATTATTATTGCTTATGGAAGTGTCCTTGCTACTCATCACTTTTATTAAAATAAAATAACTTTTAATGTAATTTGAAAAAAGTAAAGGTAAAAAAAAAAAGTAAAGGTGAATTCCAAAGCCATGTTGAGTATGAGATTCCATATTATTTTTAAACATTTATGATTTATCTTCAATACATCTATTAATTATAGTGCAGTTTCCCTAGACAGGAGGAATATGAAAAAGAAGAAAATATAGAAAGGAAAGAAATATCACTTAACTCACCTCTTGTTCTTCAGATGGTTGGAAAGAAGCATATGATACTATACTTTCGTTACTTTGTCAACAGGAAATGTTAGATTTTAAATGAAAACTTATATTTTAGTGAAAAGGTCATAATAACTTGCAATTTTTAGAGTGTTTACCATTCACTAAGCGCATAGCGTTATGATCTACATCTCTTCCTCACAGCCAGCTGAACGTGAAGGTGAAAGTGTTAGTCACTCAGTTGTGTACAACTCTTTGTGACCCCATGGACAGTAGCCCTCAAGGCTCCTCTGTCCGTGGAATTCTCCTGGCAAGAATACTGGAGTGCTTAGCCGTTCCCTTCTCTAGGGGATCTTCCCAGCATAGCCGCTTGATAAGGTGGCTTATTATCTTATTCTGCACAGTCACACAGGAGGAAACTAAGGCCAGCAAGGGCCAGTAGCTGACCTCAGGTCTCCCCTAGCAAGTCTCAAGAGTCAGGATTTGCACCCAGGCACCCTAACCGCAAGTTTCTGCCCCACCCGAATCTTACCTTCTCTTTTTTTTCTTGGCCACACCCTGGGGCTTGTAGGGTCTTAGCTCCCTGACAGGGCTCAAACTCTGGTCCCACAGCAGTGAAAGCACAGAGTCCTAACCATTACACCGCTAGAGAATACCTAATCTCGGTCTTCCCTTGTGCATTGAATACAGCAGCCCCATTCATTTCTTCTGTATCTGTCCAAGCATCTAATATTCTATTTAGACTGTGCTGTCAGAAATTTATAACAGATCAGTCTGTGTTTTACAGATACGGGAAATAATACAGTGAGAGAATAAGAGCTTTGCTGCTTTTTTTTTTTTTTTTTTTAACAATAGAATAGCATCCAATACCAGATGGAAGCCCAGGTTCTCAGTGTTCTTTACCAAACACCAGGCATTTTATGAACACTGTGATAAGGCACAGAAATTGCTCTGTTCTGTAGTCAGTCTATTGATGAAATTTAACACGGGATATAATTCACTCAGCAAATATTTATTGAGCAAGACCTGGTTCATTCCAGGTATTATTAAAATAGCAGTGAAAGAAAGCTTCCATAAGGCTTGCAATCTTGAGAGGTCAGGGAGACAGTGGATCCACTCAGATAAATAAACAAGACGACGGTAAGTGCTTTTAGGGGGAGAAGGTCATAATATGAAAGAAGGTCACGGGGCAGGAGCCCGTTTGGTTGAGGACTCTGAGCAGACGGTTCAGGTAGCAAGATCCCAATGACAAGAAGGAGATGGAGTGAAGCAGAGTATTCCAGACAGGAGGGACAATAGTGCAAAGGCCTTGTCGTAGAAAAGTATTGGGCGTATTGAAGGAGCAGGAAGAAACCAGTAACCCAAGCTCTAGGGTTAGCGGTAGGGAAGGAGATGAATGGGAGAAGCGGAGATCGCGCCCATGTCGGATGCTATTGGAGTTTAGATTCTGCCCAAAATGCCACAAGGAAGCGACCGTATATTTTTAATCACAAGTGTGATGTGCTTTAATTTACATTTTCGAAAAGCTCACTCAAGCGGCTGTTGAAGTGAAAGTGAAAGTCTTTTAGTTGTGTCTGACTCTTTGCAATCCCATGGACTGTATAGCCCATGGAATTTTCCAGGCCAGAATAGTAGAGTGGATAGCCTTTTCCCTTCTCAAGTGGATCTTCCCAACCCAGGGATCAAACTCAAGTCTCCCACATTTCAGGCAGATTCTTTACCAGCTGAGCCACAAAAGAAGCCCAAGAATACTGGAGTGGGTAGTTTATCCCTTCTCTGGGGGATCTTCCCGACCGAGGAATTGAAGCAGGGTCTCCTTCATTGCAGGCAGATTCTTTACCAACTGAGCTATCAGGGAATCCCCAAGCTGCTGTTAGGGAACAGGTTATAAAGTAGAAGGAAGGAAACATTGTGTAGAAATGATGGTGGCTTCAGACTAGGGTAGTAGCCAGCAGTGAGCTCTTTTGATGCACCAGACATCTTAATAGGTGGTAAGATGCAGAAATTAACAATATAGACTCCTCTCCTTATGGAGCTCACAGATTAGTTGAAGGAGTCTGAGAAAGAATGTTGTAGTATTCAGTTGTGTTGACGACTGTTGACCAGGCCTGTACAAGGAAGGGGTCAGGAAAGAAGGTTGATCTAGAGACAAATAACTTGCTTAGTACATACACAGCATGAGTGAGCATGGCATGTTTGCAAAATAACACAGAGCTTAAGGAATAACACATAGAGCCTAAGGAATAAAGATTATACCTGAAGACCTAGCAAGAGGAAAGGCTAAAAAGTAGATCAAGGCATGAAAGACATTTGTTTGTCATTCTAGTAAATTTAAACCCCTGTATTGAACATGAAACTGTAATTTTATGTATGTCTTATGTTGTTCCCAAACTTCTTTGAAGCAGAAGAAGAAATGGTAGACTAAAATATCATTTGAATCCACTAATGTGTTGGGATTCTTATGGCTCCTGTCCCAGGTTGTGTTCCTCAGGAAGCAAGCCTTGAGATATGGAGATCAGTGTGCAAGAGGCTTACTGGGGAGTGGTCTTGGTATCAGGACCTGGGGCTCGGGAGGAAGAGAAGTAGGGCAGTGCAGAAGGAGAAGTTAGGCTTCCCTGCAGTCCGGGAAAGGCCTGGCTGACCCCCAGTCCCTGACAAGGAGTTCATTCTTTCTGCAAACATCAATTACCTTCCCTTGGCTTGACCAGAGTACGAGGCCCTCTGGGTGACTGAAACTAAGACAGTTACCTAGGTAGAGAACTAAAAAAATGCTGTGATTAAGAACATTCAGGGCTTCCCTGGTGGCTCAGATGTAAAACAAATCTTCCTGCAATGCAGGAGAGCTGGGTTCAGTCTCTGGGTAGAGAAGATCCCCTGGAGAAGGGAATAGCTACCCACTTCAGTATCCGTGCCTGGGGAATGCCATGGACAGAGGAGCCTGGTGCGCTATAGTCCTTGGGTCTGCAAAGAGTCAGACACAGCTGGGCGACTAATACTTTCACTTTCAAGAACATATAAGTAATCTAGCGTATGACTCTTTGGATAGTCATTTGATGAAGATTTCATATACCTTCAGTTTTATATAATAATGGCAGTTGTTACTGAACTCGTAGCGTGGGCTGAGTGCATCATTGCAGTCATTATGTCTGTTAACTCATTTAACCTTCACAGCACGTTCCTTTGTGGCAAGTCCTGTTTTCTTCACTTTTGTGATAGATGACACTGAGATACCCAGCATCCGGTAGCTTGGCAAGATCTTACCGCTACTTGGAATCCGACTGGGAAACAGTCCATGATAATTGGTGAAGTCACCCTATGCTTATTACCTCTGCATATTCGGAAATAACTTTAGGAAAGTCAATTTTCCAGTTATGCAACATAGAAGCATTTATTATTTGATAAAAAATGATTTTTTAATAAAGATGACTTCATGAGCTGTTTCTGACTATATGTTTTATATAAACATAAAATTGAATTTAAAATTAGAATATGACTCATTCTTTTAAATTGTCATTCTTTATAATTGTTGTCTGCTTTCTACCCCCCTCCTTTTTTTTGCCTTTCAGAATAAATCTGCACTTTTGTTCATTCTGTTTTGTATTAGAGAACTAATGAATGAGTATAATATAGTAAAAGCAAAATTTTGTTCCAGTGTTATGAGAAGAGCTACAGAAATTAACCTCTAATGTGACTTTTTTCTTTTGGAAGTTTTAACATATATTCTAGAAATGAGAGGGAAATAAATGAAATCCCTTGTTAAGTTTATAATAATAATAATAAACACGGCAAGCGTAATAAAAGGAATTATTTCTAATTTATGATTTTTCTCATTGCTGAGTTCACCAGCTGAATGCATAGCTTTTATTAACTTGTCTTACGGGTCTCTAACAATGTACTATATATTTCAAGTTTCATAGACGTCTCTGCCCCCAAGCAACAAGTTAATAATGTGAATCTATACTGTTCCAGAATGAATGTTTTGACATTTTCCTAGATATATTTCATGTCCTTGCCTTGTAGGTCTGTGATTTATTCTCCTAACTGTATTGTGTATCATAGTGACTGGTAAAAACAACCCTTCAAGGATACATGTTTAAGAAGCATATAATTTTTCTAGCATAGTTTAAAAGATGTTTTTATGTGTATATATTCATGTATTCAAAAATGTTTGAGCATCTACTATTGTTCTAAGTGTCTTTGTGGAGTTTACATTCTAGTCGGGGAGAGGCAGATGATAAGTAAAAAAGAAAACATACAGTGTTTCAGAGGTATTGGGGCAGATGTTGAGGGTCATTGTGGTAGAGTTCCAGAAAGAGAAGAGAAGGTTCTGGGACAGATCAGGATGGAAGCACTTCAAAATAAAGCAGTTAAGAAAGGCTTCATTGATGAGACATGGAACAAAGTCTGAAGGTTGTGTTGAGAGAGCCATGCCTATCTGGGCTTTAAAATGGTTGCCCGTTTAAATCCTATGGGAAACGTGGGTGGATTCATTTTGTAAATTTTCAGTGTTACCACTTACACGCTAATGTAATTTCAGTGAATCACATGTCAGAGGACTTTGTAGAATGCAATCTATATGCCAAACAAAGGTATGCCATTTCTGTGTCCAACTGACCTTTTTCTGACATGTGGGCCAAGTTCTGATTTGCTTAAGACAGGGAATTTTGTTGAAAGTAAAGCAGTATATATATACTCCACTGTTTAATGTTTTCTCTTAAAACCTTAGAATATAGTACATGAATTACATGAATTTATATGTGAAAGTCTTTTGGTTTTGTCAAAATAAGTTTTGAGAAAATTTATTCTGCTTCATGAGAACATTGGAAATTCTAATCAGATGTTCAATTACCTCTCAGATGAGAAAGAAGAGGGTATTCTGGGAAGCATACTGTTGCCCAGTTTTCAGATAGCTCTGCTTACCTCAGAGGATCACATTAATCGCAAATATGCTTTTAAGGTAAGGACATAGTTATACTTTTTTTTTCTGAATTTGAATCTTGAATTGGTTAAGAAATGGATATTGACTGTGGAGTATCACAAAGACCTTTTAGTTACAGTCATTTTTAATATTTAAAATACAATAGTGGCCTTAGGGTCGAGGAGAAGAGTGTCCCTTTAATTAGTAAGAAGTACATGCTGAAGTATTAAAGGGCCAGGTGTCTTTTATGCTTACTATGAAGAGGTTCTAGATCGGGGTCCCCAACTCCCAGGCCACACAGCCCGACAGTGAGAGGCAAGCAAGCAAGTGAAGCTTCACCTTATTTACAGCCCCTCCCTATTGCTTGTATTACTGCCTGAGCTCCAGCTCCAGTCAGATCAGCAGAGCCATTAGATTCTCATAGGAGCTTGAACGCTACCGTGAACTGCACATGCAAGGGATCTAGGTTGCGGGCTCCTTATGAGAATCATCCTGAAACCATCCCTCCCTGGATTCGTGGAATAATTGTCTTCCATGAAACTGGTCCCTGGTGCCAAAAAGATCAGGGACCACTGTGCTAGATATAGCAAATATGTTAAAATGCTAATAATTGATAGATATAACTGTAGGTATCCTGGTGATCATTTTATTGTTCTTTAAAAGTTACTATGTATTTGAATTTTTTCATAATAAATTTGGGGATAATATGTTTTTTGACCTCATACATGTGCACTCATGATTTTAGAAAATATTTACAAAAGTACTCTTAGATCTAAGTACATCGTGAACATCAGATAGTTTTGAGAGCCTATTGAAGATGAGACATTAAACCTATTATTAAATCTAAGCAGACTGTAGCTCACCTCCCCTAACTAATAATACCCACCCATCTGTGATGTGCTGGTAGAGCACCCCCAGATAAGAAGCCCCTTTAATGCCAAGTTGGTTATTTTGTTGCTAGTGTTCTCAAAAGCCATGCTGCATTCTTTGCTTTATGGTGATGGCTGAAATAAATTTTGGAAGTCACCTATTTTTTTAAGTCAGTTCTAAATTTAGAACTCTTAAGGGGTTTAATGTAAAATTTTCATTTTAAGGAAAAGAGGGAATATAAGGGTAACGTATGCTGTTATTTAACAATGAAAATGTGTGTACCATTATAAAATTGAGTCAATCTGTAATTCCTATCCACTTTTAAAGAATAGTCAGGACTGCAGCTGAGCTACAACTTTGGCCAGTTAACATGTTGCATTTTTAATTACAGAGAAAAGACGGAGAGAGGCAGAGTGGTGGGAGGGTTGTGGGTGGCCTCAACCGGAAGGTCATATCCGAACAAAGACCGCTGGCTATGAAGACATAAGCTACCCATTTCAATATGTTACAACAACGTTTGATACCAATAAGTCAAAATAATATCATGTTAAAGTAAAATGCCAAACTCTCTGATACTGACAGTTACTGGGGCACTGGTTTAAGTTCTTTTATTTGCTCATCAACTTAGCAAATGTTTATTGAATTTGTACTAGACAGGACATTTTGCTCAGATCTTTGACTCTAAATATATATATATAGATTTTTGAAAATGTCAATAAATATGATGTTAAAATAGCAATAAAAGTGACCATGTATGAGTATATTGCCTCTGTAATTATTCAGTTAAATTTTGATTGTATTTTATCTGTAACAAGAATAATGATTTCTGTTTTCAAATTCTCTCCTCCACGGTGTTGTTTTCTCTGAATTTATGAGCCATGTTTACCACTAAGTCTGTTGGCGTTGATCCTGCTGCTTTCACAGTGGTAAGTAGGAAATAGAGACAATTGCTGAACAACACTGTGGAACTTAAAAGCTAAATCGGGAACTTTGCCATCATATTCCCATTTGACAGATTGCAAGCTTGGGTGTGGTTTGTAGTGTCTTGAGCCCTGGCCATAGCTGGAACTTGAGAGCGCCAGCCCAGCATTCCTTCCACTCATCACAGATATGGGCAGTGGGTCTTTATCCATCTCTCCAAAACCCCCCTTAGTCTAGAGACTCTGGTGGTTTTAATCATTTTAACAGTGTATAGCGCTTGAGCTGATTCTTTCTCAGAGTTTCCGTATACGACTTTATACCCCTTCCACAGTCAAGTGGTATTTGTTGGTTCTGTAAGTTGATTTGCTCAGTGTATTGACTGAATTTATTTACATCTTGATTCTGAAAAACGGTTTCAAGAAGCTAATTTGACGCTGTAGATAGAGCAGACAGTCAGAATCGCAGAGTGAAGTCTGTTGCTCCAGGTCTTCTCCTTGCGTCTCTTTAGACTAACTCTTTCTTTTGCCTCATTCTGTGCTGAAATAACTTGTGTTTATTTATCCTTGTCTTTCAGTGTCTACTAGGGAGTTGTCACTGGCTGTTTAGAATTTATTGTATTTGCTTACTTGCTTTTGGCTGCACTGGGTCTAGGTTTCTTTGTGGGCTTTCTGTAGTTGCAGTGAGCAGAGTTTACTTCCCAGTTGCAGTACGTGGCTTCTCATTGTGGGGGCTTCTCTTGTTGCAGACGGTGGGCCCTAGAGCGTGGGCTCAGCAGTCGTGCTGCATGGGCTTGGTTGCCCCCAGGTATGTGGAATCTTGCTGGATCAGGGATTGGCAGCATTCTAACCTACTGTACCACCAGGGAAGTCCATCACAGGCATTTTTAAGTGGAAATTAAGAATGTTTCAGGACTTAACTGGTGGTACACTGGATAAGAATCTGCCTGCCAATATAGGGGACGTGGGTTCGATACCTGGTCCAAGAAGATTCCACGTGCCACAAAGCAGCTAAGCCCATGCGCCGCCAGTACTGAAAACACGTGATGCAACTACTGAAGCTGGCGCACCCTGGAGCCCATGCTCTGCAACAAGAAAAGCTGTTGTAGTGAGAAGTCCCTGCTCGCCGCAACTAGAGAAAGCCTGTGTGCAGAAACGAAGACCCAGCACGGCCAAAAAAATAAAAATAATAAATTAGGGGGAGAAAAGAATGTTTCTCCCACCTTGGCCTTTGTTTTCTTTCTTTTTTTCTTAAAAAAATTTTTTTTATTAAAGTCTAGTTGATTTACAATGTTGTATTAATTGGCCTTGGTTTTCTACTCAGCATGCAGCTACTGCTGCTGTCCGTCCTCGCCTTGCTGGCCCAGGGCTAAGCCGAGTGCTCAGTCCTTGCACTTGGGAGCTGTCCCTCAGCAGGGCCTCCATGACGCTGTTTTCCATCTGCTTCTCTGGGTGGAGGCAGATTAAACCACTTACTGGTGATATAGGGCTTCTTCCTCAAACCTAGAGCATTTATATTTTACTCTGATACGTGAGAAGAAAACCTAAAGGGCAGTGCCATTTGGGGTCATTTATAAATCTTTTATGTTTTGTATAGATGTCTATAATGATTAGCCAAAATGCTTTGAGAGCAGCAACTTTTAAGGGCTGAAGAAATTGCTGCCACAGGAGGGAAATGCTATTAGTGACTTTAGTTCCTGCTTGCTGTGGAACATTCTTGAACAGAGAGATGTGAATTGTAAATAGAAATTGCTTGGGGTGTGTCCATGGAACAGGGATGGCCAGGTGCTTTTTTTCTTACCTCCTTCTCCTACCTTCCCTTCCTTTAAACCTTCTTTTTTTTTTTTAAATTTTTTAAGAAAATGAAAAATGGTAAAGATGGGAGAAAAAAATGTAAGATGTGTATATTTTTTAAATATTGAATGGTGTTTTTCTAAAGTTCCTTATTTCTATATGTATTGGGTTGGCCAAAAAGGTTCATTCATGTTTTTCCATAACATCAGAAACCCAACGTTTGGCCAACCCAATAAGACAAGTACACTTTCTTTGAAATTTGATAGTAATGGTCTGTGTAGGGAGCCACTGAACTTTCTTTCTTTCACTTTTACAGGTGCCATATTTCTATTTAAAACAATCGTGTCACTTTCAATCAGGCTGCCCATCCGAACATGCGGACCTATTATTTCTGCACTGACACAGGAAAGGAAATGGAGTTATGGATGAAAGCCATGCTAGATGCTGCTCTGGTGCAGACAGAACCTGTGAAAAGGTAAAGGCTTGTAGGGAAAGCAGTGGTGATCTCCACTTACGTTTTATCCCCTGCCTTACGAATACATCATTGTCATAGTACACGTCATTTTAGTAGTCATGATACACAACCATTTTTTCCCCAGAAAGCAAGGATTAAGTTCATCTTCTGGGTTAAATCAGTACACCTTTAGTTGGTTTGAGACGCCACCTGCATTTTTATTCCACCTTCCCTCTTTATTCATTCTCACCTACCCATGTACTGAGGTGAATCCCAAATCCTAACATTCCAACTGAATGTTCTTTCTTCTTACAGAATTACCTTTAATATCCGGTAAGTACATTTTTAATTGCTATCTTAAAAGTACACAAAACAGTATTTTTTAAGGTTCTGAATCTTAGAAGAGAATTTATATTCATGAAGTTAATTTCACTGTGTTTTTATATTATGTTATATGTTTCTCAAGTTTAATCAGTTGAAATAAAAGTTTTTGATGTGTTTCATTTCTTTGGTGTTTCTGGGATATTTCTGATTGTTTAATGATGAATGTCTCCAGAAAATAGTTCATCAGGCATCTAGATTATTTCTAAATATATCTACTTCTTAATGAATTCTACCTTCTTTCTTTTAAAACTCCAGGACTTACTTTGGTTAATATAAATAGGTACTGTTAAAATTGATGTAAGTGTGATGCCCCCCCCGCCTTAACATATGAATCATTTTAATATTCAATATATTAAAAGCTAGTAAAAGGAAATCAGCTTCTAAAATATGTAAATAGTAGCTGAATTATGAGCTTATGGCATTTAAAAAATATATCCCTATAATTTGGACAAAGATCTATGATAACAGTTAAATTTTTCTTTGAGTCAACAACAGTTGAGCACATATATAAGGAAGATTGCTAACTTGCATGTCTGGTCTTTTTACTATTTTCTCAGGATATTAAAGTCTTTTGAGGTGTTGGTTAAAATACTCAAGTTGATGCTGTATAAGTAAATTTATGTTTATCTATTTCATATCAATTTAACTAATCACTAGTAATTAGAGCTAGGCAAAAGTATGCAGAAAAAAGTAAAGAAGGTCCAAGGTTGAACTCTGGGACACCTGTTTATAAGAATAGCTACCTCAAACATAATGCATTTTCTAGGTTGAGAACTAATAATGGGAAAATCTGCTTTTGGAATTCCATGTGTAAAAAACACCTGTATGGACATAAAGATGAGATTATTATGATAGAGAGCTAGAGGAAATTTGTTAGGTGAAAAAAAATGAAAATCTTAGGATAAAACTAACTTCAGATAATACTGACTTTCAGAGAATTGTTTAGAATACAGAAATCAATATAGTCATTAAAATATATGATTTCTAGATAATTTTACTTTCATATATTGCACTTATCCCAGAGTTTCAACTTCTATTTTCTTTTCTTGTATTTTCCACTCTAAAAACTAATCAGTTCAGTTCAGTTCAGTCACTCAGTCGTGTCCGACTCTTTACGACCCCATGAATCGCAGCACACCAGGCCTCCCTGTCCATCACCAACTCCCAGAGTTCACTCAAACTCATGTCCATTGAGTCAGTGATGCCATCCAGCCATCTCATCCTCTGTCGTCCCCTTCTCCTCCTGCCCCCAATTCCTCCCAGCATCAGAGTCTTTTCCAATGAGTCAACTCTTCACATGAGGTGGCCAAAGGACTGGAGTTTCAGCTTTAGCATCATTCCTTCCAAAGAACACCCAGGACTGATCTCCTTTAGAATGGACTGGTTGGATCTCCTTGCAGTCCAAGGGACTCTCAAGAGTCTTCTCCAACACCACAGTTGAAAAGCATCAATTCTTCAGCGCTCAGCTTGCTTCACAGTCCAACTCTCACATCCATACATGACCATTGGAAAAACCATAGCCTTGACTAGACGGACCTTAGTCAGCAAAGTAATGTCTGTGCTTTTGAATATGCTATCTAGGTTGGTCATAACTTTCCTTCCAAGGACTAAGCGTCTTTTAATTTCATGGCTGCAGTCACCATCTGCAGTGATTTTGGAGTCCCCACAAATAAAGTCAGCCACTGTTTCCACCGTTTCCCCATCTATTTCCCATGAAGTGATGGGACCAGATGCCATGATCTTTGTTTTATGAATGTTGAGCTTTAAGCTAACTTTTTCACTCTCCTCTTTCACTTTCATCAAGAGGCTTTTTAGTTCCTCTTCACTTTCTGCCGTAAGGGTGGTGTCATCTGCATATCTGAGGTTATTGATAGTTCTGGAAATCTTGATTCCAGCTTGTGCTTCTTCCAGTCCAGTGTTTCTCATAATGTACTCTGCATATAAGTTAAATAAGCAGGGTGACAATATACAGCCTTGACGTACTCCTTTTCCTATTTGGAACTAGTCTGTTGTTACTAATAATTACTCCTAATCTATGCTGATAAAGATGATATTCAATATTGTGTCTTGACTCTGGACAACTATTTGTTGATTATCTGCCCATAGCAATTTTTAGCCAGTTGTGTTGATATAATTTGCCCAGTTATCCAGGAATTACTGAATACCATCTGTGTGCCCAACCTGGTGTCAGTCACCATCATCCTGTAGAAATTACATCTTCTAGGGACTTGCCTAGTGGTTCAGTGGCCAGAACTCCATGCTCCCAATGCAGGAGGCTGGAGTTCCATCCCTGGTCAGGAAACTAAGATCCCACATGCCACAACTAAAGATCCCGCATGGTGCAAATAAGACCGGAGCAGCCAAATAAATTAATTTTAAAAAAAGGAAGAAAGAAAGAAATTGCGTCTTTTCTATCTCTAGCTCATTTATGAAGTATTTTAACCTATGAACTTCAATGTCATCATTCCCCAATGGGCAGACCATTGATGGCATTAAAAAATTCTAAGCATAATATACATTCTCTGAATAATTTTCTGTCTCTTGGCCAATTATTACCATTTTCTATATTTGCATGTATCTTCTGCAGTAACTTAAATGTTACTTTTTAAAATTAGATCACAGGTTTTACATTATTTATGTTATCTTAGCATGCATTTTTGAATCAGTTTTGGTTCCATTTAGGGAGAAGTTAGCATGTGTCTTTTTTGATTACATCTCTTAAGTCTTTGGAAAAATTGAGGGAAAAGTCATTGCAGTTGTAATTTAAAATAAGAGCTTTAGGTAGATTAGAGGTAACTTTTTAAAAAGTCCTTTTCATATGTTTGATACTTACTGTTTTAAAAAATTCTCCCTATTCCTGAAATTAGCTTGGATAAATGTGTTTATAGCATAGACTTTCTCTGACTTCTACCTTTCAAGTGGAAGAAGCTCCATAGCATATCTTAATAAACTCCCTCAGTGTCTAATATTGCTTCCAATGTGAAGCCATGAATTTTATCTAAACCTAAATATATGGATGGTCTATAACTGTACTCTGAGGGAAATAGTCACATTTCTTTTTATTTTTTCTCACTGATTTTATTCCTAACTAGCCATCTCTGTATAGCTGAAAAGATATGTTGTTAAGTCTCTTCAGTTGTGTCCGACTTCTTTGCAACCCCATGGACTGTAGCCCACCAGGCTTCTCTGCCGTAGAATTCTCCAGGCAAGAGTACTGGAGTGGGTTGCCATTTCCTCCTCCAAGAATATATATAGATTATGCATTTTTAACACATGCATTTTTATCACTAACACTGGCAGCAATAGCACAGTTAGGATCCAGTAGAATCATTATTATATATTGAAATGTGCAAGGTTAGTCAGTTCCCTCTTCAAGAAGCCTCCCAGTGTGGTATCATCTTGGTAGTTTTGTGCAGGTACAGACACTTAGCTTGGTCTTGTCAGATCCTGGAAGTGATTGGTCTCAGGAAAGCTGATTCTCATCAAAAAGACCCAGATAGAGCAATTGGCATGGTGAGCAGTAAAACCATCTGCTGGCTCAGGCGCACACTGCTGAGCAGCGCATTCTTCCTGTGGGGACGTGGACTCGAGATGCCAGATTCTAATCCACAGTTGCTTGATGAAATTGAATGGTAGTGGTGATAAAGTCTGTGCCAGCCACAGATTTACTCATGTGGAGCTCACAGCAGTCCCGTATCCTTGGTGCTAAAGTTTTCCCTACATGCCAAAGAGGAGTTTGAGGCTCAGTACATTTTTGTACCTTGCTGGAAACTCAGCTAGTAAGAGGTAGAACTATGGACTTCCGTGGTGGTCCAGTGGTTAAGAATCTGCTTGCCAATGCAGGAGACACAGGTTTGATCCCTGATTCGGGAAGATTCCACATGCAGCTCATGCGCCAAAGCCTGCTCCGCAGCAGGAGAAGCCACTGCAATGAGAAAAACCTACACACAGCGACTGGAGGCTAGCTGCACGCTCTCCCTTCTCCTCCAGCCCCCACCAAACCTGGCTGCAACTAGAGAAAGCCTGTGCTCAACCAAAACATAAAAAAAAACAACACTGTAACTACTAGAAGGTCCACAAATTAAAAAAAAGAGAGAGAGCACATGTAGTCTAGCTCAGAAACTTGAGTCCTCGGGGAAACAGAGTTAGTTGGTCACATGGTCTCGATCTTTGATAGCATCAGAAGATAATGTCCATTTCCACAAACCAGAGTCATGTTTGTCTCATGATGCATTAACCCTCCCGGCTGGAACCCACGTTGTTTATTTCGAACGACCAGCTACTGTGGTCTTTTAAGCATGAATTTTTGTGGTTTCACAGTCAAAGGGCAGCCTTATTTGCTTTCTTTTCAGATTTCTAATGGTAGGGACACTCACCACTCTTTTTGTTTTCCAGTGCTTTCTACACTGTGTATTTTATGTTTAGTGTTCTCCCCTTTCTATTTATACGTTCTGGTGGCATACTTGAATTTTCATGCCATGACATTGGGGATTTGTGCAGACATGTCCTCTGCAACGCTTTCAGGGTTTTTTGTAAAGTCAAAGGTAGTTTTATGGGTTTTTTTTTTTTTTTTCCAGAGTGAATCCTAAAAATAACATGTGCATTATTTCATCTGATTTACTCTGCCTTTCTTCTCTGATTTCAGAGTGGATAAGATTACATCTGAAAATGCACCAGCTAAAGAGATCAATAACTTTCCCAATCATAGAGTGCTAATTAAACCAGAGGCCCAAAATAACCAGAAAAACAAGGAAATGAGTAGAAATGAAGAAAAAAAGGCATTAGAAGCTGAAAAATATGGATTTCAGAAGGATGGCCAAGATAGACCTTTAACAAAAATTAATAGTGTAAAGTTGAATTCTCTGTCATCTGAATATGAGAGCGGGTCAACATGCCCAGGTCAGACTGGACACTACAGGCCAGTCAATTTGAATAGTTCAGAGAACAAAACAGTCAATGTGAGCCTGGCAGATCTTAGAGGCGGAAGTCACCACAATACAGGGCCCTTACACACAGAGGCTGATCGAGTCATACAGAGAACGAATTCAATGCAACAGCTGGAGCAGTGGATTAAAATCCAGAAGGGAAGAGGTCATGAAGAGGAAACCAGGGGGTAAGTGTCTTATGGTGTTGGTGGGAGGCTGGTTTCTGAGATAGAGTCAGTGTATTAAATTCAAATTGCATTGTGATATTACAGCTTCATGAGTCATCTTTTCTTCAGGGTAATCAGATATGTGTGTGGGTTTTTTTTTTTTTTTCCCCCTCTGTCTCAGTGTTCTGAGTAATGTTCATCCAACTTTACTGATGGCAAGGAAACATCCTCCCTGGCCCAGCATAAGAAAAGGCGTAGGCCGTGGGTACAGATCATGTTTGTTTGAGGCAAGGAAGGGAGCAAGATCTAGCCTCACCCCTTTACACACACAAACACACCCCTAGCCTTGCCCCTTTACACACACACACACACGCACACACACAACTTCACTCTCTCCACTGTCCTGCTCTGTTTTCCATTAGGAGCTTCTACAGCTTAATGTAATGCGAAGCTCTCCTGAGACGTTTAATGTGGTGACCAGAAAGGCTTAGGTGCTCCAGTTCTCAGACTCATTCCTTGGCTTTCTTAAACTCAGGATGCACATGACTAAGTATTATTATTTATTCATCTAAGCATTTACTCATTCATGTACACACTTGTTCTTTTGTATACTTATTGTATAATTACTATATGGTAATCATGGGACCAGGAAGTAAAATACTGAAATGATATAGTCCAAATTTCTCACAGCCGTTCTTAGTTTCGTGGAGGAGAAAGTTAAACAGGTACTGCATACGATGACAAATACAGCAAGAAGAGAAGATGTTTCAGGGACAACCAGCCCAGCCTAAAGGTTCAGGGAAACCTCTCTGGAGGAAGTGAGGTAGGAACCCAGATATGAAGGATGGTATCCTTATCTTGGTTTAGGTATGCACAAGTCAGGAGTTGATAGCACTGGGAAAAGACTCCAAAGCCGTGAGTCTGGCTTAGGCTCACATCATCACAGCTGGTATAATGATGGACAAGAAGCAAGGCTGGAGAGAGAAGCCAGAGGAGTTGTATGTTTGCAGAATGGTGGTTCAGTAGAATCTGGAGAATGAGTTGGAGAAATTCAAAAACTGAACTTGTAATTGACAAGGCTAGTTGAGTACTTGGATGTACTTGATTGCAGACTGGTTTCACTCAAATCTATAATTTGAGTGGCTGGGGGAAATCAAGAATGGTGATCTGCTTTTTTGGTCGGGTTGTCAGGCATTATCCATTGCCTCTCACTGCATAGGGAAGGATTGGGGATACAGAAGGTAATGAGTGATTGGATAGGTTAAATTTGAGGTGTCTGCAGTCTGTACCTCCAAAGAGACATCTGGACTTGAATAAGGTTTGGAGTGTCATCGTCATTATATCAGACATGCTTAAAAGCAAGGATGAAAGGACAAGCATTCATTCAGCAGGAGGCTGGATAAAGTAAAGATTCTAAGGGAAAACCAGAAAGAACTTTTATGTTTAAAGGAAAAAAAGGATAAACAACAAGGTCATACTTTATAACACAAGGAACTATATTCAGTATTCTGTGACAGACCATAATGGGAAAGAATATGAAAAAGAATATATATGTGTGTGTAAGTATGAATGTATAACTGAGTTACTTTGCTGTACAGAAGTAATTAACACAGCATTGTAAATCAGCTATACTTCAATACAGTTTTTTTGAAAATTAAAAAATAAAGGGGAAAAAAGGTTTGGAGGGTCTGCAAAGACCATAAGTAAAGGCCAGAACATGGAGGAAAAGCAAGTGCCCGTGGATGAGAAAGTGGTGTGTTTCCAGGTGGGAAGCTGGTGATGTAAGATTCATAAAGTACTGTAATGAACTAACACATACACAATTAACTGAAGAGCTACTATAACTCTTACCTTTCAGTAGTAGGGAACCAGAGAGCAATAAGTTAGTAATGTTTTGGTTGAAAGAAGATGAACTTTTGGGGTAGCGGGATGTCCTGGTCTGGGCGGTTGTCAGCCAGTCTTTCCTCCCAGGAGTGCAGCTTGGTCCCTCTCATCCCTTGATGTGTTGCTCACTTCTGTTTTCTCCTCCTCCACCCTCATTGCTCACTTTCCTAATTTTCCCAAGGGACAGCTGTGAGAAACACTTGCTGTCTCAACAATAAAATTTGATTGCACAGAGGAAAAGCCAGAGGTATTGAGGGGGGTGGGGGTGGGTAGGAAATGACAGGATGTTTGAAAGTACTTATGAAGGTAATCGTTTTCAGGGAAACAGTAATAAAAACCATAGCCAGAAGATTTGCTGCCTCTCTACCCAGCAAATTAAATCTTGCTTCTTAATAGAATCAGTTTTCCTCAAGTAAAATCATACTTTCTTAAGGTTGAAAATGAACCATTAAAGGGGTTCTGTATCTAAAGTTAGTTTTTTTAATTGTTGAGCCATAAGTATTAGTTTGCAAGCACTTCGCAAAGTCCTTGGTTGGATGTAATTAACATCCATAAAGGCTCCCTGTAACTTACTAATTTTGACTGCAAACCTTCCAGCTTCTAAAGGCTGGCCTGAGGTCATTTGGAGCTCAGGTTCCCTTCACGTTGCTCCTCCAAGTTTGGGTTCCCTGGCTAGAGTCCAGGTTAGATCATTGACATAGGTCATCTACATTATTACGTGAACTTCATGCTTCAAAAACAGTGGTGAGGTTTTACAGCAAAATAATTTTTATCGGTGGCAAGAAGCATAATGGTCATAGATGGCAGAATTCATTTGGTGAAACTATGAAAGGCTGGCTTTCATCCCTAAAGTTCTAACAGAAAGAAAAGAGGTTTCCTATGTAGTCATATGGTAGGTGCCTGCATCTGTGAACAGAGGCTGAAAGTTCCTTTGTGAGGGGCGGGCCCCTTCAGATGCTGGGGCCTGGGCCATTGTTTTGCATGGCGGAATCACGTGTCAGGGTTTTTAGGGCGTTTGACAGGCAGGTGCTGTTGAATGGGGCACAAAACCTGACGAAGGCGCCGACAGACTTACTTAAGCTTTCACTTAAAAAGTAAATCACAGTTTGCTTAATTTGAATTTCTTTGGAGGAAAGCACTGAAGGAAACTAGTTTTTTTAAGAAAGGTCTCAAAGTGGTAGAAAGTATATGGGGCGGAAATAAATTTGCTTGATGATAAGCAGATTTTCCATTAAAATCCTCCAAAAAGTAGTTCCAAAGATGGCAGAAGAGCCTTTTACACTTTGTAGTCACTTTTAATTAGCCGAGCTTGGTAGGAAAATCGCCTGCCGTTGACGATCACACAGTTAGATGATCCAAGTGCAGTAGCCATCTCAGCCACAGGGTCCAGCTCGTGTGGATGCCTGCGTTCTGTGTCATCAGATTTCTGAATTGGAATTTAAACATTAGTCCACAGGCAGTTTTTTATTTGTTTTAAATCGAAAATATGTGACCCTCCTTTATGTACCTATAAATGATCTTTTTACAGATTTCTGAACAGCATACATAAAGTTAATATCATTTATGTTTTTGGTATTTGTTACTCTGATACAGTTCTGTGCCTAATCCAGAGCTTCTTACACAATAAGGTGTCTATAGTATTTCTTAAGTTTATGAATGGCCCAGTAACCAAGGTATGCTGGAGTACACTGCTGGAGCACTAGGGCAGAATTTATCGGATGGAATCATTTCCCTGTCTGACATGCTTCCTAAGCACATAGCTGTGGGGTTGCCAGCTCTGGACTTTATTCAATTTCTGGCTTCCATGTTAGCAGAGAAGATGAGGATCGGAGGGAGATCAAGCAGGGAAAAAATAGTAAATTTACATGGAGTAAAAAGAATCAAGTCTTTTTACTGCTAATATCAGAGTATGGGGTACCTTCCTCCCCGACTCCAAAGTTGTCAGATGGTTGGGCTCTCAGAAGTGGTTCGTGTGTGTGTGTTGAGAGGGAGGGTTAATTTTGAGCAAGTCTGTTTACATCAGTGAGCTTCCCTGATAGCTCAGTTGGTAAAGAATCCGCCTGCAATGCAGGAGACCCTGGTTCGATTCCTATGTCAGGAAGATCCGCTGAAGACAGGATAGGCTACCCACCCCAGTATACTTAGACTTCCCTTGTGGCTCAGCTCAAGACATGGAGAAGCTGAGGGACATTCAGCAGATGAAGCAAACTCAGTTTCGAAGAACGGTTGGAGGAACTGGAAATATTTCAAAATACAAAATAAAACATGGGACTTTAGAATTGTAAGACCACTTTGTGACCAAATCCTCTTCTAGATGAGAAAGCCAAATCTCAAAACATTTCAGTTGGCCAGATTTCAGTAGCACCCAGCTCTTTAAGATTATGCCCTCCCTCATTTAGGGGTATCTTTTTATCTTTTAAGTATATTATTGCAAGAGAATAGTAAAGTTTTTTAAAATTATTTCCATACTTTTGGCAAAAATTTTTAAATAAAAGAATGAGTTTGCTTTTTCATTAAATCTTAAAGTCTTGAGAAATCTCAAGTCTCAAAGGGAATCATTGACATAATAAAGAGAGTAGACTGCTGCTTAAGGAAGTAAGAGGCCTGCATTGTGGTTCCAGCCAGTCCACTAACTCTTTAACCCCAGGTATTGAAAGGAGTATGGTCTCTTCTTAGTCTTCTTCCCCTACACACTTGAACCTTCTCTCAGTCCCAGAGGTGTAACTAACTCCTCTAAGGTCTCTGTATTTGGGGGGAAAACAAGAAGGCAAGCTTGGCCCTCCTGAGTTTTGACCAATTGCTTCCTCCCACTTGATTAATAATAAAGTTCACAAGTATTAAAACATCATAATATTCTGGAGATCTGCAGTTTTGAGTCTGAGATAGCATCATGTTGAAGAATTTTGTCTTTAAAAAATTAAATTTTTAGCTTTAGCTTTTGAGTCATTTTGATTTCTCAAAAGTTATCCAGGGAAATGATTCCTTCAGACCACAGAAGTACTGATTCATGTACTTCTTCCGGTAAACAGTTATGCTTTCAGAAGGACGTAGTAAATAGAGCCTCACCACCTGCCGTCCTTCATTTCCAGTCTCCGTGATCTGTGGGCATGGCTCAAAAACTCCAGTGTTCCATGCACACACAGAAATTGAGTATTTTGCTGAGATTGGTGAAGATGAGATTCTAGGAGATTATTTATATAAAAACAAGTAAGACATGAGGACGGACTTGAGATCTTGAACATTTTTATTTCTGGAAAAAGTATAGTACTCTTCCTTCCTGAAACCAAACCGTACATTGTGTGGAATAAATGGTCTTTTATGTGAGCGACATAGATGCTGTTGACTTAGTATATTCAATCCATCAAAGTAGATTTCATTAAAAAAATTAAATTCTGTTCATTAGTCACCTTAAAAGACAAGAAATGAATCTTCAGTATACATTTTACCTACCAGGAGGGGAGAAGAAAAGAAAAAAAACAAAAACATGCTCTAATTTACTATCTGGGAAGCAGCGCTCCTTCAGTTTTATGTTGCAATTGTTCTTTTATTTCAGAGTGATCTCTTACCAAACCTTGCCAAGAAACATGCCAAGCCACAGAGCGCCAGTCATGGCCCGCTACCCCGAAGGCTACAGAACCCTCCCGAGAAACAGCAAGACCAGGCCGGAGAGCATCTGCAGCGTCACGCCCTCTGCCCACGACAAGGCAGCGGGACCCGGAGCCGAGGAGAAGCGGCGGTCCATGCGGGACGACACCATGTGGCAGTTGTATGAGTGGCAGCAGCGCCAGTTTTACAGCAGGCAGGGCACCCTCCCTCGCCACAGCACCCTGACCAGCCCTAAAACCATGGCCAGCATCTCTGACCAGACAATGCACTCCATCCCCACGTCACCCTCCCACGGCTCCATCGCCGCCTATCAGGGCTTCTCCCCTCAGCGGACCTACAGGTCGGAAGTGTCTTCGCCGATTCAAAGGGGAGACGTGACCATCGACCGCAGGGACGTGACCGTCGACCGCAGGGACGTCACCATCGACCGCAGGGACGTCACCATCGACCGCAGGCACCGGGCCCATCATCCCAAGGTGAGGCATCTGCTCGTCCAGGGTTCATTGCTCCTCTGAGGACGCTGCGGTTCCTTCTGGTTGTTTAGTCTCTTAGTCATGTCCAACTCTCGTGACCCCATGGACTGTAGCCCACCAGGCTCCTCTGTCCATAGCATTTCCCAGGCAAGGGTATTGGAGTAGGTTGCCATTTCCTCCTCCAGGAGATCTTCCCAGCCCAGGGAATGAACCTACATCTCCTGCATTGGCAGGCGGGTTCTCTGCCACTGAGCCAGGCGAGAAGCCTTTCACTTCTATTAATAGTACACTGCTCTTTCTTGGGAATGCCAGAGACAAGATAATGGGGAGGAGGCAGGCAAAACCAGCTTTTTTGTTTGTTTGTTTTAAAAATTAAGGAGGCATCTTCTGTAATGTCAGACTCTCATGTATAAAACCTAAGCTTGCAGGGCTGCTTCTCTCAGGAGCAGCTCTTTGGAACGGATACATTATGTATTCCTCTCTGCTGGAGAGTGGCTCTTATTGGCTTTCCCTGTAGGTTAAGACCACATGCATTTGGATTGACCCTATGCACACTTGCAAATTCTACTCTGCCTCTTGTAGCACAACTACAGTCTTCTGTCAGGCTCTTCATGTTCTTTGCTAAGATAAAAGTGTAATCCTTATCTTCTAATCACCAGCTGAAGATACAGCATACTGAAATACCTCCTCAGGTACCCAATTGCATATTAAGGTAACACCACTTACTGGTATATATACTTTTTTGGGGGGGGCCATGCCACGCAGCTTGTGGGATCTTAGTTCCCCTACCAGAGATCAAATCCATGCCCTCGGCAGTGATGTGCAGATCAAATCCTAATCACTGGTCTGACAGGGAATTCTCCATATATATATTTTTTTTAATTAAGGTATAGAGACCATGCTTTAATGCATATATTAAGTTGGTTTAGGGGCTTCCCAAGTGGTAAAGAATCTACCTGCCAATGCAAGAGACATAAGAGACAGGGGTTCAGTCCCTGGGTCAGGAAGATCCTCTGGAGAAGGAAATGGCTACCCACTCCAGTGTTCTTGCCTGGAGAATCCCATGGACAGAGGATTCTGGTGGGCTACAGTTCATGAGGTCACAAAGAGTCGGAAACATCTTAGCCAGTAAACAGACAGCAGCAGCAGCCAAGTTGGTTCAAGTCTTGCTTAGTAGATTATTTGAAGTGAAATTGGGGCACCTTGCATCGATCAGCTTTTCACAATTCTGAAGCAAAATCATTTTGATTAGTCACTGTGTTTGCAATCGAATCCTAATGTCTGTCCTAAAGTGAAAAGGAATCTTTCTTTCCCTTTCTTTGAATTCTAAAGAGCCTCTCGCTTTATGCTATTTTGAAAAGTGCCTTTTCTTGTCCTTGTGATGGGCTGACTCCTTCAGTTACATCATTGCATAAAGCATTCGCTTGATTTTTCCATAAATAAGCATTGTTAGGAATTAATAAGTCAATCAGAAAGTTTCTTTCGAAAGAAGCTTTAGTTCGTCTCACCAAAAAAAGGCTCACTTTGAACGTCCCTGTAACAGAGTTCAGTGTTTTGACACTTCGTACTTCCGAAGGCTAATAAAAATTATTAACAATATTCAAAAGAAATCTGATCAAATGCAAATTATTAGTGCGTGGTTGAACAGTGTTCTCATGGTCAAAATTGATCATCTGTTTCCATAGCATATATGAGATGCGGGTGTGCTGTCGAGCCAGTTTTCCCAGTCAGCTAACATCTGGTCCTCCTGCAAATCTTCTCCAATGTTGCCAAGTTTTCTTTGTAACCGTCCTGTCATCTTCCTTGATGTGATCCGTGGTTCTCAAAGTAGGGTTCATGGACCCTTAGGGAGTACCTGGGATTACCCGAAGGTACCCATGAGCCTTTCAGGGAGTCTCTGATAAGCTCAGAACTGTTTTTGTAATAATAAGGTATTGTTGACTGTGTTGTCATTTCCTACCAGTGCGAAAACACTAAAAAGTGGGTTAAAGCCCTAGCACCTTAGCCTGAATCAAGGCAATGGCTCAGATTGTGTGAGTGGTCATTGTAATATTTCACTGTCACAGATTTGCTGTAAAAATAAAGGAGCAATCTCACTCAATCCCTGGCATGAAACAGTAAAAGATAACTGTGTTCAGTCTTGACTATTCATTCCATAGTGTTTGTGTGATGAAATGGGAAATGTACTTAAAGCATGTCTATTGATGCCCAAGTACTAATGGTTGTCTCAGAGAAAAACACTTGCATGCTTATTTGAGTTGCAAGCTACACTAGCTCCTTTTTTTTTTTCTCTCCAGGCTCTAATGTTTTGTTTTGTGTTTATTTATTTCTGGCTTTGCTGACTCTTCACTGCTCCACTCAGGCGCTCTCTACTTGGGGCGAGCAGAGGGGACTCCTCTCCACTTGCGGTGCTCATTGTGGTGGCTTCTCTTGTTGTGGAGCACAGGCTCCAGGACCCAGGCTTCAGTAGCTGTGGCACGCGGGCTTTAGCTGCCTCGCAGCACGTAGGATCTTCCCAGACCAGGGAGCAAACCTGTGTCTCATACATTGGCAGGCAGATTCTCAACCACTGGACCACCAGGGAAGTCCAGCCTCTAAGTTTTTATTAGCAAGAGTTTTCAAAAACAAACATTCATGCTAGTGTGGGGGTTGAAAGAGGGAGAAGAGGAAAGGGCAGGGAAGAGGAATTCCGCCCTACTGGTAATAAAGCTCCCAAGTTCATCTCATCATAGTCCCCCAGAGACACACAGTCCATAAAAACCATGAACCACTTCTTCAAAATGACCTTGTTCCAGTGGGTGCTAGATTGGGCTATGATCAGGTTCTTGAGATCCCTGCTGGTGTCAGCAGCCCTGTGTTTAAGGCGGACCTTCTTCCCTAGATGGTCATTGCAGCCAACCTCGATCATCCTGGCTGGAGCTTGAATCGCCTAGAACCAGCTGATGCCACAGCCTCATCACTGGGGCGCAGAGCCTGACACATACACATATATATATGTGTATATATATATAAAACACCGTTTTTACTTGAAAGGACAAATGACAAACTAGAGTTGTTCAGACTTGGTGTTTGACGGACACTTCCAGAGTGGAATGTTAGCCTGCCACTCCAAGGAGGGCAGCCCACGGTACTTGTCACCAATGACACCACTTGAGCTTTCAAGCAAAAATTAGAATTTGGGGAATCTTGTACCTGCTTCTTTGAGCTTGACAGCTTTCTGGTGCTTAAAGATCAGCAATGGTATTAACAGATAGGAGCTGCTCATCTCATATAGTGAAAAACAAGTGCCAGCCATTGGAACATCTGCGTATATCACTGAGCCAGTATTTCCCACCTGACCTGTGTTTGATGTCACAAAACCATGAATGGGTAAAAGGTTCATTTGAAATGTGGACATGTGCAAATATCAAAAAAAAACTATTCAAGTTCTCTTCCCTTTTCCAAATAACTGTATCGAAGATGGATTTTCTTCATGTACTTCCCCTAAAAGAGATTAACACAACAGATTGAATACAGAAGCAGATAGGAAAATCTAGCCAGACATTAAAGAGATTTGCAAAACTGTAAAAGAATACCACTCTTGTCACAAAAATCTTCTTTTAATGACAGAAAGAGGGCTTCCCGGGTGGTGCTGATGGTACCCAGCCAACCCACCTGCCAGTGCAGTAGACATAAGAGATGTGAGTTTGATCCCTAGGTCGGGAAGATCCCCTGGAGGAGGGCATGGCAACCCACTGCAGTATTCTTGCCTGGAGAAACCCATGGACAGAGGAATCTGACGGGCTACAGTCCATAAGGATCTCATGGAGTCAGACACAACTGAAGTGACTTAGCAACCATGCAAGGCCATATAGGGATCCTGAGACCAATACGTTTAAGAAACGCTGAGCCAAATGACTATATAGAAGTATTCTGTCAATCAGAGTGTGTATTAGTCCTGAAGCTTTAGTATCTGTCTTCTTTCATAAGCACTAGTAGCAGTTTTAAATGGCATTTTATAATACAGTTTTCATCACTGACATTGACCACACAATTTATACCGTACCTTTATCTTCCTAGCACATGTACGTGCCTGACAGGAGGTCAATGCCAGCTGGCCTCACTTTACAGTCTGTTAGTCCCCAGAGCCTCCAAGGCAAAACGGTGAGTACGATATCTTTATTTACCATATCATGTGTTATTTATGTGCTGCACATGATAGCATGTATCTGACACAGCTTTTAAGCTTGAGTTTTCAGAGAGATGCCTCTCAGAGAAAAACCATTACCAGTTTTGTGGAAGAGATGCTCAGTGGTAGAGTTTGCAACCATGCAGCCGCAACAGTGTCTGGCTGATTCCTTTTCCCTAAATGTCTGCCTTGGTATAAGATGCTGTTTTCCACATTTACTGAAGAACCTGGGAGGGTTTCTTTACTTCGTTGAATGTTAGTTTCCTCTTCCTTAAAACAGACGTTGGAGTGGTTCATTAGGGGAACAAATCCAGTAAGAAATGCTGTGTGTGTAGTCAAACTGCAGGCCTGGTAAGTTTCTCTGGTGAATTTTGATGTAGATTAACTACTTTAGAGCAGAAAAGAAACTGATTTACATATTTATACAGAGAGACTGTCCCAGATCCTAGGTTCAAGCAAGTGCTTACTGTGAACAGTTCATAGTCAGTGTTATTTCCATTCAAATTGAGAAGGAGTTATGTTCCCAGAGCACTGTTGCTCTTCAAATTAGAAAGAAAAGATAACTTCTCAAAATTTCATTGCATTCTTCTATCAGGGGAGCTGTGCTTTAATACTAGTGTTTAGTCTCAGTTTCTATGAAGATGAGGACCATATAATTGTCCATTATTTAAAGTCCTTCTGTAACAATCAAATTCATCTTACATGTATTTCTCAAACATTTTTTATTTCATCTCTTACATGCTGAGATATAAGGAAGATTTCCTGGTTTTAAAATACTTGTGTTTTATTTATTAAAGGCTATGGGTTCTATATTCTTCTCTAAAACTAGGGAATTTCAATTTGGAATTTTTAAATATTGTTGATCTGATGGACATTAATAAGCTCACACTAAGTATCCTGTTATGAGCATTCCTCTTCTCCCTTGCTCCCTCTAGTGGCTGTTTAGGATAAAATTTATGTTCACTGCCTCCTGGAGGAGTCCACTGTGCCTCTTTTTATTTTGCCTTAAATCTAAATATCTGGCAAATTTGTTGGAATCTTTCATCCTTTTGAAAATCTCTTTAACTCCATAAATAGTAAGCCAGAGTTTTAAGGTTTTTTCTTTTAGTATTTCTGTCCAATACCACTCTGGGTCTTAGACTGCTAATCCCTTACTCCACCCACCCTCCCCTCTCTCTGACAAGATCTCTAGAGCTTGGGGATATAGTGACATAAGATATGGACTTTCCCACAGCCATGAGATGACAGCATGTAGCTGGCATCCGAGCAAAGGCAGTTCTTTGTTTTCTGTTAAGAAATGTCTGCTTTAAGTTACACGCACACACGTTCTTTAATAGAAGAGGCTGTTGTCTCACCTGCATAGGTACCCACTTTTATCCTGAGGATCCAGTAGTAATGATGGTTTCCTTTTGACATCTTTTTCCACCTGAAAGCAGTAACTTTTAACATAACTTCAAATAACAGTTAAAATTGATTTGTAACAGATACAGGGTACTACACATAAAGTAGATAAGCAACAAGGATTACTGTATAACATAGGGAACTATATTCAGTGTCTTGTAATAAGCTATAATGGAAAATAATCCAAATATATATATATAACTGAATCACCTTGCAGTATACCTGAAACTATCATAATACTGCAAATCAGCTATACCTCTTAAAAAATTATTTGTGTCTCTAAAAATTTTTTTATATGGAAGATAAAGAGCAATAGCAAAGAAACAGAACAGAACAGAGCGGGTGTGGTACTGTGGTGCTGGCAAAGCAAGTCAGTCTTGGGAACAATTTTTGGCTTGGACGTTTTCAGGGCACATTGCAACCCTTAAGTGAAGAGAGTCTCCCTGTGGGCTCTGTGTGGTTTTTAATCATAACAAAGCTCAGAAAAAAACACTGAACACTGTTTTATGGCCTATAACACTGTCAATGACCACACTTTGCTGCATTTCTAATGAAGAAGAATACATCAGATCAACCTGTTAAGGAATTTTTATCTACATTTGAAAGCTGATTTCCCGTCAGGGATCAGAATAACCAGTCAGGAACCGAAAGGTTCTGTGCTGTCCTCCGAGCTTTCTACATGTAGTGAATATATATATATATTTCCTTTTAAAAAATTTTGGTCTTTTGGTTAATACTAAATATCCTGTGAAAACACTAACAGTGACATTTAAAAATGTGGCTGGGAAGCAATTAATAGATCCCAGATGCTAACTGAGCGTAATGATGTGAAGATGTCATCCATGTTTTATGTGAATTTTATTTCTTTGCATGTACGTTCTAGTCTCTAAAATAGAGTGTTGGGCATGCGGGTATTGTTCGACTGCTGTAAAAGTCTTAGGTACCGTTTTTAAACATCTCATGAAAATATTTTTTAAAATTATAGCTCTCATGTACAAACTTTTTTTTTTTTTGGCATTATGCTTTTTTATCCTTAATGTATGAATAGTCTCTCATGAGTTCTGAGAAAATGCCTGAATATACTGTTGCTTTGCTGTACCTTACCAAGTAACACTGTTCCTTCTATTTCTCTAGATATCTATGCATTTATGTAGAACCTATCATCATAGTGCCTAGGCGCTATGTTTGATGTCAGCCGTAAGAGGAAACTTGCCAAGAAATCTTGGTTTAATATCTGTCACTTAAGACCACAATTAATCTGTTTTCCACTGTTTGGACTCTTAAATTGTACTCCTTCAGCCAGAGGAGCTTACACTGCTGCTCATAAAGCTGAGACGGCAGCAGGCGGAGCTGAGTAGTATCCGGGAGCACACTTTAGCACAGCTTATGCAGCTCAAACTCGAGGCCCACAGCCCAAAGGTCAGCCCTGGAGCCGTGTGTCTGTGTGTCTGCTCTCGTCACTCACTCTGAGCCGCTCATCGTCAGTCGGTCCGACCTGCGTCACCCCCATGAGCACGAGCCATCCTACCATTGCAGGACCTCCTATTGACCCTTTGAGAACTCCTTTGGTCATACCTTATCAATGTGGGCTGAGTACAGTTCTTCTTAGCCTTCCCTCTACGCGCTCACCCACCAAGTTTTGGCTGTGAGCAAGGAAAGGCAAACAAGACTTCAGAATAGCTTTGTCATCCACCAAACACCGCAACTCCGGTGAACCGGATTGAAGAGTCCCGTCATTTCCCATAAAGTAACCAGTGGAGAATTGATCATCTTTCTAATAATGCTGCCTTTTCATTGCCAAAGATCAATTTCCTTGTGTTCTCGATTTTCAAAATGAACACACGGAAACATTTCTCAAAGGGTTTAATAGTCTCTGGTTATAAACATCCCAAGACGTAGTCCTCTATTGCAGAAAAGAATTAATTTGTAAAGTTTCTAACATGGAGTCTGCTAAAGCCATTTGAAGGATTTTTCTGCTTGCTGTTTCAGCTTATATGCATGTCTACGTAATTTCTTACAGAACTAAGTGTGATTTTTTTTATAGTAATGGAATACGTCATCTGTACCATTTATGGGGTGGGGGGGGCATGTGTGAAAGTTGTTGTGTATTGTGACATAATAGGTGGTGGCAGATGACCTGTTTTTCCTGTTTCAAAACTGACTTTTTCATGAATTCCGCACCCTCTTTCTCTGTCGCTTTGTTCTTGATTGACGTCTACTAGAATGAAATCCTTTCACATCACCTTCAAAGGAACACCATATATTTGGATCATCAGGTGGGATTTGAAGAATTTTTCTTTCTTATCGTACCTCACATTTTAATGTTTTAAGTGTAGTACAATTTTCCATCTACTCGGATATTTCAGACAGTTTGGGTTAATAGCGTGACAGTGGCAGGCTGATAAGAAATCCTTCACCAGGGGAATTCAGGAATACCATAATAACCAGGATAGAAAGGACAGCTGTGGAGATGAGGCAGGATACAAAGGCCAGGTCTCTGGGAGTTGAGAGCCTGGACTCACTAGATTTCCGTATTCTTACCCCAAGAAAACTTGTACTTACTGGCTTACATCAGCTTGGAGGTGACCTCATTTAAGAAATAAACACCCAGCTGCGAATGCCTTTTTGGAAGGCTAAGAGGAGACCGGTGTGGTGGGCTCTGTATTCCCAAAAGGGAGGATAAGGATGGGTGAAATGCGTGAAGATATCATGTTATTGTTCACCATTTCCTCCCGGTGTCGGTTTGACCGAGAGTTGCATTCTCTCGGTGGTGGGAGTGAGTGTGGTTGGTTAAGGTGAATGTTGAAAAGTGGAGGTTCATAAACAAGGGCTGACACTCCTAAATGTTGGTGTTTATGAAATTCCCTGTTAATATTTAATTTGATGAGAATTTTCAAAATGTTCTTAAATAAAAATTTCTTCTAGTGAATTTTTTTTCCATACAAGTAAACCTAAACCTTGCTTTAGCTTGTTTTCGAAATGTTTAAACTTGAATATTTCATCAAGTGAAAGAAGTTACTGTAGAAAGTGTTATAAGAAATTATTTACATATTTATATTTGCCCTGTCCTGTTTGAAACAAAATAATAATGCACTGCTTTAAATTAGTTCTATTTAAGGAGGGATTTTGCATTAGGATAACCCTTGGAAAGACCTTCAGTCATATTTCTTTTAATTTTTGAAAGAAATACACTTTTGTTAATATATAACTTATTTTCCCACAAAATATTTTCATCTTAGTTTTGCCCATCAGAATGGTTTAAAAATCAGCATTTCATGAATCCAAATTTCTATCTTCACTCCAGAAACTGGTGTTATTAAATTTAACCACAGTGTATATTATATATGCTATCAGTAATAAAGACATGTTTGCCAACAAAATAGTAAGATAAATCTTCCCTTAAAATTCCACACTGCCAGAAAGCTTCTAACATACATGGGAAATAACTGTCTTAGAAGCTCCTTTGTATATAAATCTAATGATAGTTCTGAAAAACAGTGGGATTCACAAAATTGAGGGTTAAAAACAGTGATATAAATGTGAATCTGAAGTTATCTAGAATCTCTGGAAATAAACCTAATGATTTATTAATTTACTGTGTACCTCATCAAGTCAAATCTGCTATTGCAGACCCACAGAACTTAAGCAACTTTTGGGAAAGGGCAGGTAAATATATGGAAATACACACTTTTGCACAAATGCCTCTCCTCATCCTCTTTCCCAGGTCGAGCTGCTTCTTCCCTTGGCTTCAGTGGCCTAGATCTGGCTGAGGCTCAGTTGCCGTCCTTTGCTCTCTTGGCATGCCCTGCCAAGCCTTTCCTGATGTGCCATGCTGACAGTCCTACAGGTGGCTTCTAAAATCTCAGCTTTTTAGACACAAGCCCCTGGTAGTCCGGTGGTTAAGACTTCACCTTCCAATGCAGGGGGTATGGGTTCAATCCCTCGTCAGCAAGCTAAGATCCCACAGGCCTCTTGGCCAAAAAACAAAACAAAACAAAACAAAACAGGATAAACAACAGGAGCAATATTATAACTAATTCAATGAACACTTTAAAATGGTCCACATCAAAAAATGCAAAGAAGATGGAAAAGGCCAGGAAGTGGGCTCTCCCCTCCACAGTGTGGAGGGAACATGACCCTGCCCACACAGTGGTTTTGGCAGATGGAAATGATTGCAGACTTCTAGCCTCCAGAAATGTAAAAGAATAGTGTGTGTTGTTTTTTAATGAATTAATTAATTAAAATTGAACTTTCAACTTTGTATCCCATCCTCTCTGTACTCTCAGCATGTCAGCAGAGCTTTTCCAGGGATTCACCTTTTTCTTAAGATTAGATCCTGAAATAGCTGTCTGATTCCACTTTTAAAATTTATGTGATAGTGAAAAGAATTGCCGAGTTTGATTGTTGATGACTTGCAATGACTATTTCTGAGGGCAAAAATTGGGCCATTTTTTTGGTAATAGAAAGTATATATAAAAACATGGTGAGGGCTTTGCCCAGAAACTCAGATGTGCCCAAGTGTGTATATTGTTAAGGGTTCCTAAAGGAAAATCTCTCTTTAAATAAATCTGAAAAATTTATGGTTTCAAGTAATTGGATATGATATAAATGAAATATTTATTTTTGAATGGTCCTATATTTTATTTATATCACTAGCAAGATTATTAAGTTATGTAGAAAGGTTATTAAGTTATATAGAAAGAATTCTTGGTAATTTTAATTTTAATGAAATTTTTGAGCTCAAACATTTCCAGCTTTTAATCTTATTACTGCCAGTAGCCAATTTTAGATGACCAGGTAAATTTTTATAGGCATTATTGGTTACCTGGGTTTATAAACTAATTCACCAGTTTTATATGATTGTAAATTTGAAAGATTTTAAAACCTTAGCGTCAGAGGCTCTGGTCACAATTTACAGACTATATATCATACCAAGAGAATATGTACTAATTGATACTCTTTCAAACACTTGTTCTGCTTGCTCAAATAAATCATCAGAATAACCTAAGGCCAATTTTTAATTGATTTAAATTCTCTTAATCCCTATCATTATTCATGAAAAATAGAACCAAAGTGTAGTCTCTAAAGTGCTTCTAGGTAAATTCATTCCTAATATTATAACAAATAAAAATACCTTATCTAAAATTCTAAAAATTTACATATTAAATTGTCAACCCCAAACTGTTAACTTCTGGTGCCATATCACCATTATGAAGACAAGTCATTTACTGGATTGTTTTTTAAAATAACAAAAACTGTATTAATTATATGGTAGAATTTTCTTCTGCTTTCTGTTTTACTTTGAAGTACACTATCACAGTTTGCTTATGTTTTTATCGCCGAGTTAGTAGACTGTTCAAAGTCTATATTTATTAAGATGAGCCTAGGTTTATTTGTCATTTTTATGAATTTTTAGATATCAAAGCCCTAATGTATAATCTGTGAACAGACAATAATCCCAACTAGATACTTTATGTACCTCATCCAGGTTCTATTTAGAAAATGAATAAATACATAATGTATCAGTAACTCATTTTCTTCTCATTTAACTTAGTTATCACTGAACATTAGAGAAACTTTTGGTTACAATTTAAGTGAAACTTGACAGTTTCATCCTAAAATACATCTATAGAATGGATTTGACATTGGCTTTTCCACTGTTTATTTCTCTACCTACCAAAATATGGGGGTGGGGGTGTGGGGGGAGGGGGCGAGGAAAGCCATAAGTACCTCTTGCAATGACCTCTACTTGCCAGGAAGTTGGAAGTAAATTCGAGACTATCAGCAACTGTAATGATATCTTCTCTTGAAGAGTTCTTTGACAGTGAGGGAAAAGAGACTTTCTTGATATATTTTCCTTTTTTCTCAGAACGGGACAAATTGAGCTTGCATTTTAGAACTATGCCTTTGAACCTTTATTTGATGATTAGGAGTTCCTGATGTTTTCACAGAGCCAGATGTACATCATCTCTTTGAAGCCAGAGTAACAGGTTTCCACTGAAGCTTACTGTATGTAGTCAACCTTCTGCTTGTCAGCTGGAGTGTATGTCTGCTTCACCAGGCCTTACAAGGGTGTAGGGACTTCATTTTCTTCATCTTGTCCCTTTCAAGGATTCCTTCCCTTGTCTAGTTCTTGCCTCCTGTCTCATGGGCAAGGACTGGTTGGACTGAGCCCAGGAGTGAAGCTGGGGTTGTAGAAACTAGAGTAGGAGCTGGGGAGAGGGAACTAGGCAAGACCTTTGTGGATGAAGAGGTGGAGCAAGAGCTGGTGCTTATTGCTCAGTCATGATGGGAGGAGGAATAGGACTGGGGAAGTTAGGACGTGTTGCCATCCCTTCCTCTGTCTTCTTCCCCTTTGCTTCTTTCTTCCTCACTTGCTGTTTCCTTCTCTTTCTTTTGGTGATTGAAGAGCAGTTATGAGGGAGTTTCTGCCAGTTTTCCATGTAGGCCATGGTAACAGAAAATGAAACGCTTAAGAACTGAGATGAAGAGATAACGTAGGTAGGAGTGGACCAGAAGAATCTAGAGGGTTGGAGAAGCGCTTCACAGACCTTTTGCAAGCACGCTGCCCGCTGGTGGGTGACCTTGAGCCTATACCAGCCCTCTTTCCCCACCTCCTCCCCCCAGCACTCCCGTGGCCAGCCTCCCCGTTTTAGAAAACCTGAGAGAATAAATGGAGCTTGACTCCTACAGAGGCATGCTTTGCTTGTGTCGGTATTGTAGCAGATGATTTTTCATTTTTTAAACATGAAATGGTAACATCGAATGTGCTTTCACAAATGACCTTTAAAATTATGACATTCCGCCCTTACCCCTCTCCCTTCAAGAGTCATTATAGTTAATTGCATCAGAAATATCTTCATGAAACCGGAAAGGAAGGGACAGCCACACCTGTGTTGAAGATTGCCTATTCCTAGTGTGCTCAAAAGTTCTTCATGAAAAGAAATAGGACTCTGCTAGTCATTTTCTAACATTCATTTGCCCTTACCCAGCTGGAGCTGTCTCCTCCCCACCTGGAACAGAACTAAATCATTTCTGAATTTAGCATCAAATAGTATATTCTTTAACACCAGATGGCTAAACCTTATCCTCAGATTTTCATGGAAAAGCTGGAAATGTCTCATGAAAAACCAGTTCGCCAAAGTACAGAAAAAGAAAAATATAAGTCATGAATACCTGTGGTGTTCTTGTTGCATGAAAATGTTTAAGGTTTGCAAGGCAAAAGCTCAGTCTTTCTTTTTTAAACAATTTATTTGTTTTTGGCTGTGCTGGGTCTTTGCTGCCGTGGCGGCTTTTCTCCAGTTGCAGTGGCTTTTCTCCAGTTGCAGTGCGGGCCGGGGGCTGGTGGTTACTCTCTGGTAGCAGCGTGGGGACTCCAGTAGCCGTGGCTCCTGGGCTCTAGAATAGTCTCAGTTGCTGTGGTGCACAGGCTTAGTTGCTTTGTGGCATGTGGGATCTTCCCGGATGGACCAGGGATCGAACCCCGTGTCTCCTGCATTGGCAGGCAGATTCTTTACCACTGAGCCAGCAGGGAACCCCTCAATCCTTCTTTTATCGGGATTTTTTTTTTTTTTTTTTTTTTTTTTGCTTTTTAAGTATGATCAAATGCTTATGAGGAAGAAAGAGTCTTATTATACTAACTGTCGCGGTCTGGGTGTGGGTTGGAAAAGCATTTCCAGACACGAGACAGAATGAGAGGGAAATAAAGTTTATTAGAATGGGAGATGCTGTTAGGACAGTGGGCCAACTCAAGGGAAAACTGACACTGAACAGGGGTCCTTATACCTAGGGTACAAAGAGTGGGCTAGGGGTCTTGTGGGTCATTTACTGATTGGATGAGGCACATATACTGGATGGAGGGAAGAGCAAAGCAAATACCTTCTCCCAGGTAGGAAGGGAGACAGGTTATACTGCTCAGGAGGACTTGAAATCCATTAATAGATACAACATGGGGGAGGGAACGATGATAAGGGTCTGGTTTTTCCATTCCTGCATTCCAAGACCCTCCTTTGTTTTATCTGCTCTTTTGTCCTTGGGTCACCACACTAACCTCTAAAACATGTGGAAGAGTACATTGAAGTTTCTAAAATGCAAAAGTTTGGTAGTAGCATTCAGGTTATATAATGTAGCTCTTTTATAAATACTAATATTTTGTGATGCGTGCACCAAAACTGCTAGTGACTTTTGGAAGAAGTCTGACACCCTATTATTAGTTGCCGTGGACATCCCTCATCTGCATGCTTTCTATGTCCTTTCAAGAAACCACAAAAGCAGGAACTCTGACCACTTCTAAACACATTTATGCCAAGGGAAATGCAAAAACTGGGTGTATGTAATTGGTACTGAAACCATTCAAGGTAAAAAAATCTCAGAGTACTTTCTAGCATTTTGTTCTTTGTGTTCATGAAAAACAGCTTCCCTAAAAGGGAAGAAATGCTAACAAGATGACTGAAAAGATTCTTGATGGCTTTCATTGTTGGCCATTCAGCACCTTTATTCCATTGAGCTATTAAGTAAGTTCTGATTTTCTCTAATATTTGAAGGGATCCTAGAGCTTCTATTTTTAGGGGTGATTGAAAGCTCCAGGGGGTAATGTTTCTAGGGGATATAGAAAAGGCATTTGGAAAAAGCAAGCTAAGGACACTGGAAAATTGAAAATACCTTATTTAGCACATACCGACGCAAATTAATTACGTGGTGTAGAATATCAGTATTTTCTTGTGCCTTGCTGTTCAGAGCAGTCCTCTCTCTCACATACCCCATTTCTCTTTTTTTTCTCTTCCTATCTCTCCCTTCCTCTGCATATTTGATCATAGTAGTGGTAGGGAGAGGGAGATGTCACCGAGGAATATCTTAACCAGGATATGACCTCATAATCAGTTCAGTCTTTCAGTCATGTCTGACTCTCTCCAACCCCATGGACTGCAACACGCCAGGCCTCCCTGTCCATCATCAACTCCCAGAGTTTACTCAAATTCATATCCATTGAGTCGGTGATGCCATCCAACCATCTCATCCTCTGTCATTCCCTTCTCCCGCCTTCAGTCTTTCCCAGCCTCAGGGTCTTTTCAAATGAGTCAGTTCTTTGCATCAGGTGGCCAAAGTATTGGAGTTTCAGCTTCAGCACCAGTCTTTCCAATGAATATTCAGGACTGATTTCCTTTAGGATGGACTCTTAATGGCAGAATATAAATAAATGGACAGTGTGTAGATTAGAATTTAGAATATGGAAGTGTATGTGTGTCAAAACGCTGACCTCTCAGCCTATCTGATGCTTCCCCATCATTATCACGGTTCTCCTGTTTCTTACAGTGATGGATCTGTCCCTATTTGCTGTTTTTACCCATCTCAACCCTAATTTTATGGAAGTGCCCAGTGTCTTGGTGTCCTCTCATCTGAACATTCATCTACTCAGTGTTTTACTAGGTGTCTGTTACTTTTTGTCTCTAGCCCCTGGATTTCTCCTAGAAAGCAGAGCCTGTGATGTTGGCTTCCTTGATGTGGGCTTGTTTGCAGGAAGTTTTACTTCTGAGAAGTAATCCCAAGGTACAGGAGTAAAGAGAGTGAGGCGGGAAGGTGCAGATAGCTTATCAACTGCCAGAAGCAACTCAGGCCTCTTCTGATACTTGTTGACAAACAGATAGAAATCCTGTGGACTTACCAGCTGACCTAGAGAAGACGGCAGCATTTGTATTCGCTCCCATCCTTCACTGACCAAAGTTGCCCCTTGAGACCAGTTCTTGGGTACACTGAGGTTATGCATACATGAGCGCCCGGAGATTCTCGTAACACACAGCGAGGGCTGAAACAAGAGACATGGAGAGGGGGCACAAAGGATGTCTAAAACACCTCTCCCTGCAGTCACCATTGTGTAGTTGTAGTTGATCAAAGAAATCTCCATTTGGAAGCTCTGCCTTCGGTACATCTCCTGTGTGTCCAAAATTAAGGCTGTCATCTTGATCCCTCAATTCTCTGACCAAAAAAAAAACCTGAGAGCAGAAATGGTTCAAAACACTGGTCCCCTTTAACCCGGTTGATGTCACAGCGTTTGTCAAACATATCATCCTCAGGGAAGAGCTTGATGGACTTGAGAAGGATCAGGACCTTAGCTTTCGCTCTTTGCTTAGACATAGAACTTGAAGTGATTAAGTCCCCAAGAGAACAGAGGAAAGTCTTCGCCAGCTATGGCTGGAGCAGCCTCTCCCAACCTGGTGGGTGAAAAGGAAGGCAATTAGTAGGCTACCTGAAAGGACCCCTGGAGTTGTATTCTACCAGCTCATATTAAAGCTAAAAATACCTTGAAACTGGAGTTAAAAGTGCTTTAAAAACACTTGACTGAAAATGGTTCTGTATGGTTCTGCCCTACTATCCAAACAGATTGTACTTTAACTGATACATAGTATCTGCATGGTTTTGAGTGCGGATCATAAATGCCACCAAAACATGTTACACCTACTGAGCTCCTCAGTACCATTTAGTCGCCAAATCCCAGCTGTACTTAAACCTGCCACATTGTCTTTCAGCTAACTCAGGAAACTTCAAGCTCCTGGTTCCCCACATAATTAAATCTCTTTTTGGTGTGTCACTCAGGCCCTCATTTCATCATAAACAACTCCTCCCCCGTAAACCCTTTTCTCCAGTGACTCATCGTTTCTCAGATGCGGTGGAAGCACCCCATTCTCTTTACCATGCACCTGTCCAGCATCTGTCCATCCTAATAGCTTGTATCACTCCACAGTGTCAAAGTTCTGACACATTCGTGTCCCACCTGCCTCTCATACCCTCCTCGGCAATGTGTGGCCAGTTACTCTTATCCCCATTCAATCAGGTTGAAATGACTTGTCCAAAATCACAAAGCTAGGATGAATACCTTGTATTAATGAATTTTCTTTCTTTTTTAAAATCTATTTTACTTACTTCAAAATCAGTAGAGTTGTTCTTGTACCTAAAATAGTTCTGTTTCAGGTTGCTGATCTTTGTTACCTGACAAGTATCAGCTCCTGGTTATATAACTGGTTATTTTCCCATCTACCAAGGTAAATTCAGCTTTCACAGTATCTTAAGTTGCTCAGTCATGTCCGACTCTTTGCGACCCTGTGGACTGTACTACAGCCCACCAGGCTCCTCCGTCCGTGGGATTCTCCAGGCAAGAATACTGGAGTGGGTTGCCATTTCCTTCTCCAGGGGATCTTCTGAACCCAGGTCTCCCGTATTAGAGGCAAACGCTTTAACCTCTGAGCCACCAGAGAAGGCTTCCCTGGTGTCTCAGATGGTAAAGCGTCTGCCTGCAATGCGGGAGACGTGGGTTCAATCCCTGGGTTGGGAAGATCTCCTGGAGAAGGAAACGGCAATCCACTCCAGTACTCTTGCCTGGAGAATCCCATGGACGGAGGAGCCTGATGGGCTACAGTCCAAAGAGTCGGATTCGACTGAGCGACTTCACAGTATCTTAATGATGTATAATTAGTTTTATAAAGATAAAAGGTTTAATTTTAAAGATTCTTCTCCAAATAAATTGCTATTAGTAAGCTTTAGTTTAATAAAACTGTAGTATTTCTATATGTATCTCTATATGTTTTGGAGAAGAAAATGGCAATTCACTCCACTATTCTTGCCTGGAAAATACCATGGACTGAGGAGCCTGGCAGGCTACAGGCCATGGGGTCACAAGAGTCAGACACAACTTCTCAAGGACTACCACCACCACCACCAAGACAGGAAAATGAAAACAGTAGTTCCCCACTCCTCCTAAAATGCATAATACAGTTCCACGATTTATTTACAAAAGCTAATATTTTATAACCCAATTATTGTGGCTCTTTTTTTCTTCTATCTTTTTTTTTTTTTTTTTCCAGTAAGTTCATTCAGCAGAGATTTATGGAGCTCAATGTCAGGCAGGATGTTAGAGCTTATAAGGTAGAATTGTAAATGGTTTTCAAAGCTCAGGAAGGAAATAAACTTGAGCATAAATGCCAAAATCTCTTCTGGGATCAACCTAAGGATGTGATTATGTAGTTAAAACATAAGCTGATAAATCTTTGAATTAATGGTAGGAATTCTGTTAGTGCCAACTTTAACTCAATAGGAATGCGATTGTTGTTAATAAAGCCCAGATCCTGTATCTAGAGGATATTTTAATTTTGATTTAAAGCTCAAATATATTTTAGAATAGATTTACCCATTGGCCAAAATAAATACTTTTTTTTTTCCCTAACAGAAATGATGTAAGATTTTGACTTTGGGAATGTTTTGTTCCTTCAAAATAGTATTGTTTTGGAGACTTCCCTGGTGGTCCAGTGGCTAAGACTCCAGGCTCCCAATTCAGGGCATCCGGGTTCAGTCCCAGGTCAGGGAACAAGATCCCACATGCCACCCCTGAAGATCCCACATGCTGCAACTAAGACCCAGTGTACCAAGTTAGGGAAAAAAAAAAATCATTTTGTGGTATCATTTTGCAAAATGCTTTCAAGGAAGAGAAATATATGACCATTTCAAATATCTTTTCCACCATAAAACATGTTTACAAAATGTATTTTGAGTTCTCTTCATATTTCTAGTTTCCTGTGGATACCGGGAATAAAGATGGTGTCATCAGATAATAGTACATTGCTTAAAGGAACAGTATTTTTTTAAGTTATTAATCAAGAAAAACAAGCTGGTTCATGTTGGTATATGGCAGAAATCAGCACAATATTGTAAAACAATTATCCGCCAATTAAAAAACTTAAAAAAATATTATCCAAGGGAAGAAAAGGAAAACAGATTTAAGCCACTGAAGCAAAAATCAGATCTATAAAATGTATCCTGTAGCCAAAAGGATTTTTAAAAAAAATTCTTAAAAGGCCCATAGATGAAAAGGGATGACACTGTAATTTGTAAATTGTTTGGAAAAGTACAAATTTAGAAAATTCCAAACAATTTACGTTTATAATTTATGTAATTGTAGATTGTTTAGAAAGACATTAGCCTAGACCTTAAAAGTTTCCCCAGATATGTATCTCAAAATGGTGACTTAAAAAATTCAGCAGTTTAACTAAGGTTGTGAGTATAGAGATTGCCCCCCTTTTGTTCTGCTGGATTAGGGGTATTTTCATAATATGCCTCAATAAGTGGATCTTATTCCTGAAGCCAGTACTTAGGGTCAGTTTAAAAATGCTCTTTTTTTCCTTTTGGGGGAACGACAGATATGGCTCCTGTGTTAGTGTCCCAGTTTTCTTTCTCTTTTTCTTTCTTTCTTTTTTTTTTTAAAATCTATCTTTCTCCCTTAAAGAAAAAGAGGATAGATTATATCGTCTAGCTGCATCTTTTAAAGCACCATTGAATTTTTTCTGAATATATATAATAATAATACTTTGCCAAAGTTCTACCTTTAGAAACCACATATAGCATGAACCGTCTGTTCTGATTGCTTTAAAATTTCCAAAGTAATAGACCTCCATTCTTTGCCCCATTGGTTATAAAGAGACTTATTTACATTCTTCCATTTAAAAAGTCACTTCAGATTTTCCTGCTTCCTGTTAAACAATGAGCAGTTTCTATAGGTAGTCATACCCTTCAATCTCAGGTTCTGGGACTTTCAGTTGTGCCTAGAATGAGAGTGGAAGGCATTTACGTTGTCATTATCCAAATGACCTGTTTATAAAGGCCCCTGCAATCCTCACAGCTTCACCCCCGGGCATGTCAAATTCTTTAGCCTTTTATTTTTGCCACACATCTTAAGAGTTTATTGATCTAGACACAGGAGGACATTCTTGAGAGATGGATTCTTTGGTGATTAAGGCTATCAGGGTTTTGGGCTATTGTTAAGACAGAGTCGCAACTTAAAAAATTCTTTTTTCTAAAATGCCATTAAAAGCTCAGGAAAAGTCCATTTTCCATTTAAATGGAAAATGACTGCACAGAAATGGGTCTTCTCATTGGTCATCAATGAAGGACAAAAGCTCTGTAGGGCTGCTAGAAATCATCCAGACTGATTGCCCCACCCCGCCAAAAAAGGAGAAAGCTGTTAGTGCAGAATTCAAACTCAAGGAGCATCCGTTACTAGACAGAGCTTGAGCAAACGTTTTCCCTTCTGAGAATGAGATCCAAATTTAGGGGAAAATTATACTTAACTTTACCAGTCTAGAATTTCTAGGCTTATGCTGTCCAGTATAATAGCCACTAGCCCATATGTAGCTATTTAAATTGGAAAATTAAAATTCATCTCCTGCATCACACTAGCCACATTTCAAGGGCAGAAGAGCCACTGGTGTGTCATTTTGGACTGTACCAGTAGAGAGCATTTTTATCATCACAGAAAGTTCTGTTGGACAATGTTATTCTAGATGATTTATTATATAAACTTTTTTTTTAAAAAATAAGCATTTATTGCACCAGGTGTCAGGCTTGTAATTTGCCAGATGTGGTGGTGGTGTTTCTTCGTTTATTTGTCTACACCAAGTCTTAGCTGCAGCACGTAGGATCTTCGATCTTCTGTTTTCATTGCGGCATGCAGGATGTTTCAGTTGGTAAAGAACCCACCTGCCAGCGCAGGAGACGAAAGAGACACAGGTTTGATCCCTGTGTTGGGAAGATCTCCTGGAGTAGGAAATGGCAACCCACTTCAGTATTCTTGCCTGGAAAATTCCATGGACAGAGGAGCCTGGTGGGGGCTACAGTCCATGTAGTCGTGGAGAGTCAGACACAGCTGAGCTCACGCGCTGGCTGGCTGGCTGTAGGATCTAGTTCCCTGACCAGGGATTGAACCCAGGCCTCCTACGTTGGGCAGGCAGTCTTAGCCACTGAACCACCAGAGCAGTCCTATATAAACTTTTTAAAGAGCATTTAAGCCACGACTTAACCGCTTCTTATACATAAAGGGGGATTGGGAAGTTAATCTTCCCAAGGGCCAATTATATGAATGATTGTCCTGTCTTTGCTCACTGCTAGTCTTTCTCCTTCCTGACCCTCCCCCTAAAATTATTCAGGAGCATTTATCTTATGATTTACAGCATACTGATCCTTCTGCAATCCTAGCTGGGCTAGTTTCTGTAGCAATAGATATTTTTAAACAGATATTTGAAATTGCTAGGATAATAGAACAACAGGCGGTTGGAAATTGAATTCTTAGTAATACCCCCAGATCTCAGTGGATTCTGCTGAGCCCACTGATAATAAAGCAATTCAATTGATTTTTTAAGGGAGTGAAGTCTTTTAATGCTGTATTTCATACAAAAACAAGAATATTTTAGTCTCCATGCAATATACTTGTATATTAATTTGAAATTTTTCATCTTTTGATAATTGCACAGCTATCTTGACCAACATTTAGTACCAGCTTATCAGGACCTTGAAAAAATTCCTAATTGGTGATGGTTGAATTGGTTCTCAGTTACTTAAATTAGTGCTGGGGTGGGATTGTGGTTCTCATGCCTGATTTCCTGTCAGAACTACCACTGGATCTTTAGCAAGACAAAAACAAAAGTACAATTCACGAGGACTTCTGCACCCCAGCTGCCAGGTTGCCAGAGCCCCTCTCCCCAACTCTGCATGTTTTTAAAACCCCACCAGTGATTTATTTTTCCCCCTCAGTCAGGTTTGAGAACTGCTAAGATAATGACAAGAACACCAAAGAAAGAGGAGACATCTGGGTTTTTTCGAAACATAAACAGCATCTCAGTGCTTTCTGCCCTTTTCATGTATGGCACACAGGGAAAAGTGACAGCGGGGAGTTCCCTTGTGGTGCAGTGGCTAAGACTCCGTGCTCCCAACACAGGGGGCCTGGATTCCATCCCTGCTCAGGAACTAGATCCAAGAAAAGAATGACAGGATCTGTACACACCTTGATAGAAATTGGAGGCCATGCTTTGGGGGCATAGTAGGCCCTCTAAGGACTAAGGTGGCGTCTTGTCTCCACACACCTGGAACCCTTTCCCAGTCACAGGTGTCTGTTGGAAAGCTGCTCATGATCCTACCAGCCATCGCATAAGTTGCATAGAATTGTGTTGAGGAGGTAGATTCTTAACCACTGGACCACCAGGGAAGTCCCAGTGATGGGCTTTTAATCAAGCTATTTCCAACAGTAACATCAAAGAAGGCTCTGTATTCATACTTGCCCAAAATGCCTCAAACCTGAGAAAGAGACTAAAGTATCAAATTTTCTAGGTAGTTTTTATAATCATTTAGACTGACACATTTCAAGTAAAAATACGTGTTTTTCTTGTAAACAGACATATATTGGCACCACCTGTAAACAGACAGATACTGGTGCCACCATCTAAATCTATCCATTTAGATTTTTTTATTTATTGCTGAAGTGAGTTATGAAAATTGTGTAATGCCCGAATCCTGTGTTCTCGTTTTATAATAAACAATGGGCCTTTCATAATGCTTTATAATTTTGCAATTAACTGGAACCCAAACCTATATTACCTTTCACTTCAAAGAAGGAATTAAAGCAGGAAGCGAAGCATTTAACTGATTTCCAAGTAAATTATTAAGCATCCTCCACATACTAATTAGTCTTTCTCTTGCTCTGATTCCTTAAAACCAAAATACATCAGCTATTAGAAGCAGTTCCTTAACGCTGCCTAGGGTTCTTGTAGTAGTCAAGTCAGAAGAGAATTACTGGATAGTCCTTTTGTTTTTGTCTTTTAAGGAACTTAAGCATGAAATTCCAAGGTCTCATAGAGCATTATGGTTTTTGTTTTTAGGTCATCTTGCACTGCTTTAATTTGAAAGCTGTTTTATAAAGTTCACATCGCAAAAACTAAGTAGAGTGTGCTGTTTTAGTGTAAGTTATAGAAATGATCATTTTCTATGTATTAAAATGTAGGTATTTCATGACACAAACCAACCTATCTATGAAACAGACTCACAGACATAGAGAACAGACTGTGGTTGCTAAGGGGGAGAAGGGTGTCTGGAAGGGACGGATTGGAAGTTTGGGGTTAGCAGCTGCAAACTAGTATATATAGAATGGATAAGCAACAAAGTCCTACTGTGTGTAGCACAGGGAACCATTAATATATACAATATCCTGTGATAAACTATAACGGAAAAGAAAAAGAATGTATATATAACCAAATCACATTGCTCCACAGGAGAAACTAACACAACATTGTAAGTCAAGTATATTTCAATAAAATAGAGAGAGAGAGAGAGAGAGAGATGTTGACAGACAGATAGCTAGTTTTCAGAGGTGACTTAGTAAAAGAAACTACTAGCCTATCTCTAGGATTATTTGGAGCAAAAAAAGATCAAGTATTTCTAATTCAATGATGTGCAGAGAGTAAAAGTTCAGTCAGATTATTAAAATTGTTTCAGTTCAGTTCAGTTACTCAGTCATGTCCGACTCTTGCAACCCCATAGACTGCAGCACGCCAGGCTTCCCTGGTCCATCACCAACTCCCAGAGCTTGCTCAAAATCATGTCCATCAAGTTGATGATGCCATCCAACCATCTCATCCTCTGTTGTCCCCTTCTCCTCCTGCCTTCAATCTTTCCCAGCATCAGGATCTTTTCCAATAAGGTAGTTCTTCCTATCAGGTGGCCAAAGTATTGGAGCTTCAGCTTCAGCATCGGTCCTTCCAGTGAACATTAAGGACTGATTTCCTTTAGGACTGACTGGTTGGATCTCCTTGCAGTCCAAGGGACTCTGAAGAGTCTTCTCCAGCACCACAGTTCAAAAGCATCAAATCTTCGGTGCTCAGCTTTCTTTATGGTCCGATTCTCACATCCATACATGACTACTGGAAAAACAGTAGCTTTGACTAGAGGCACCTTTGTCGGCAAAGTAATGTCTGTGCTTTTTAACATGCTGTCTAGGTTGGTCATAGCTTTTCTTCAAGGAGCAAGCATCTTTTAATTTCATGGCTGCAATCACCATCTGCAGTGATTTTGGAGCCCAAAACAATAAAATCTGCCACTGTTTCCACTGTTTTCCCATCTATCTGCCACGAAGTGATGGGACCGGATGCCATGATCTTTGTTTTTTGAATGTTGAGTTTTAAGCCAGCTTTTTCACTCTCCTCTTTCATCTTCGTCAAGAGGCTCTTCAGTTCCTCTTCGCTTTCTGCTGTAAGGGTGATGTCATCTGCATTTCTGAGGTTATTGATATTTCTCCCAGCAATTTTGATTCCAGCTTGTGCTTCCTCCAGCCCAGCATTTTGCATGATGTACTCAGTATATAAATTAAATAAGCAGGTGACAATATACAGCCTTGACAGACTCCTTTGCAAATTTGGAACCAGTCTGTTGTTCCATGTCCGGTTTTAATTGTTCCTTTTTGATCTGCATACACATTTCTCAGGAGGCTGGTAAGGTGATCTGGTATTCCCATCTCTTTAAGAATTTTTCACAGTTTGTTGTGATCCACATAAACTCTTTGGCGTAGTCAGTAAAGCAAAAGTAAATGTTTTTCTGGAACTCTCTTGCTTTTTTGATGATCCAGCGGATGTTGCAATTTGATCTCTGATTCCTCTGCCATTTCTAAAACCAGCTTGAACATCTGGAAGTTTTCAGTTCACATACTGTTGAAGTGTCGCTTGGAGAATCTTGAGCATTACTTTGCTAGTGTGTGAGATGAGTGCAGTTGTGCAGTGGTTTGAGCATTTGTTGGCATTGCCTTTCTTTGGGATTGGAATGAAAACTGACCTTTTCCTGTCCTGTGGCCACTGCTGAGTTTTCCAAATTTGGTGGCATATTGAGTACAGCACTTTCACAGCATCATCTTTTAGGATTTGAAATAGCTCGGCTGGAATTCCATCACCTCAGCTAGCTTTGTTTGTAGTGATGCTTCCTAAGGCCCACTTGATTTCAGACTCCAGAATGTCTGGCTCTAGGTGAGTGATCACACCATCGAGGTTATCTGGGTCGTGAAGATCTTTTTTGTACAGTTCTTCTATGTATTCTTGCCATGTTTTCTTAGTATCTTCTGCTTCTGTTAGGTCCGTACCGTTTCCATCCTTTATTGTGCCCATCTTGGCATGAACATTGGTATCTCTAATTTTCTTGAAGAGATCTCTAGTCTTTCCCATTCTATTGTTTTCCTCTATTTCTTTGCGTTGATCATTGAGGAAGGCTTTCTTACCTCTCTTTGCTATTCTTTGGAACTCTGCATTCACATGGGTGTATCTTTCCTTTTCTCCTTTGTATTTGGCTTCTCTTCTTTTCTCAGCTATGTGTAATGCCTTCTCATAACCATTTTGCCTTTTTGCATTTCTTTTTCTTGGGGATGGTCTTGATAACTGTGTCCTGTACAATGCCACGAACCTACGTCTGTAGTTCTTCAGGCACTCTATCAGGTGTAATCACTTGAATCTGTTTGTCACTTCCACTGTATAATTGTAAGGGATTTGATTTAGGTCATACCTGAATGGTCTGGTTGTTTTCCCTACTATCTTCAACTTAAGTCTGAATTTGGAAATAAGGAGTTCATGATCTGAGCCACAGTTCATTCCCGGTCTTGTTTTTGCTGACTGTATAGAGCTTCTCCACCATCAGCTGCAAATAATAAAATCAATCTGAATTTGGAATTGACCATCTGGTGATGTCCATGTGTAGAGTTGTCTCTTGTGTATTGGGAGTGTTTGCTATGACCAATGCATTCTCTTGGCAAAACTCTGTTAGCCTTTGCCCTGCTTCATTTTGTACTCCAAGGTCAAACTTGCCTGCTACTCGTGTTATCTCTTGACTTCCTCCTTTTGCATTCTAGCCGCCTGTGATGAAAAGGACATCTTTTTTGGGTGTTTGTTAGTTCTAGAATGTCTTATAGGTCATCACAGAACCATTCAGCTTCAGCTTCTTCAGCATTAGTGGTTGGGGCTTGGACTTGGATTTCTGTGATATTGAATGGTTTGACTTGGAAAGGAACAGAGGTCATTCTGTAATTTTTGAGATTGCACCCAAGTACTGCATTTCAAACTCTTGTTGACTCTGAGGGCTACTCCATTTCTTCTAAGGGGTTCTTGCCCACAGTAGTAGATATAATGGTCATTTGAATAAATTCATCCATTCCAGTCCATTTTAGTTCATTAATTCCTAAAATGTCAGTGTTTGCTCTTGCCATCTTCTGTTTGACCACTTCGAATTTGCCTTGATTCATGGACCTGACATTCCAGGTTCCTATGCTATATTGTTCTTTATAACATTGGAGTTTACTTCTATCACCAGTCCTATCTACAGCTGGGTGGTGTTTTGCTTTAGCTCCGTCTCTTCATTCTTTCTGGAGTTATTTATCCACCCACAAAATATAGAACAGTTATACCAAAGAAATTCTCTCACTGTTAAAAAAGTTGTAGGACCCACAACAGATTTCCCAACCTGGGGATCTGGCAAAGGGACAGAGAACGCCTAGGGAGTTTGACTTTGGAAGCCAGTGGGATTTTATTATAGAACTTCCACAGGACTGGGGGAACAGACTCTTGGAGGGCACAAACAAAACCTTGTGCGCACCAGGAGCCAGGAGAAAGGAGCCGTGTCCCCACAAGAGACTGAGTCAGACTTGTCAGTGAAATTGCTTAATGGGGACCAAACTCCTGTTGTTGAGATCTTGAGTGTTGTGTTTAGCTGCCCTCAGCCATTGCATGCTGCACACAAGAGGGGTGGCGCCAGGTACAGGACCACTCCTCTGTGCCCTTCATCCCTAGAAGCCCACTGCCCAGGCATCCTAGCAGCCCTTGGTCAGGTGGGTGTGATGCCCAGGGGAATTCTGAAATGGTCCCCCTGCTGCTTCTTTCTGCAGATAGATTTCCCCATCTCTCCGACTTGAGTGAGATGAGATCCTCTAAGAGTATGTGAACTGAAGAACATTCACTGTGCTCAGATTACATTTGACTGACTTCAACACTTTGGGAAAGAACATTGTAGTTACTTTTCTGTCAAAAGGAATCTTGAGGCCAGACTGTCACCTTGATATTTTAATAATATTGTCCACATCAGAGATTTTCGAGGTATGTTATCATTATCTGGAAGTCAGGATCTCTGTTCTCTTCAAGCTCCTCACATGATTCTGGGTTCAGAACCACTGGTAGAAATAAACTTGAAGTTTGATTTGTGATGTAGCCTGTAATAAAAAGAAAAAAAAAATGATAGTTGTAGGTGTGTACAAATGCATTGTGGTAGCTTACTTTTTTTAGTTAATGTTTCTTCAGTCAATTTCTGATATGCATACAGATTCATAAGGCAGAATAAAGGTGGTAAGAACAGTTCTAGATCAGGGCCTTGCTGCACTAAAGGACTTCAGCAACCTTATACATGATATGAACACATGTGCTGAAGGTTTTTCTTAGCTTCTTGTGTCCCCAGGGGGTGTTTGGCAAAAGATACGGTTGTTCCATTAATTTAGTTTATTTGCGATTTATATATTTTTATCATTGACTCTCAAATAACATTGTTTTTTTTTTAATTAGAAAAGTAATATCTATACAATGGAGAAAATTGGGGAAATTCAGAGAAGTATAGAGAAAGAATAAATAATCATTCTGTCCTACAATTCAAAATAATAGCTGCTGACATTTTTCATTTCTTTACTGTACTAAATTGTCACTTTCCAAAGATGCCTTCTAAGTTTAATATTCTAGGATTTGATATATACATTTGAAATTTTTCATAATGAAAAGTAGTCAGCTTCAGAAGTTGGCTCTGTGACACTCTACACTTTGTAACTTTTCATGTTATTTTTTTCCCTGATAGCTCAGTTGGTAAAGAATCTGCCTGCAATGCAGGGAACCCCCTCGGTTGGGAAGACCTGCTGCAGAAGGGATAGGCTACCCACTCCAGTATTCTTGGGCTTCCCTTGTGGCTCAGCTGGTAAACAATCTGCCTGCAGTGCGGGAGACCTGGGTTTGATCCCTGGGTTGGGAAGGTCCCCTGGAGAAGGGAAAGGCTACCCACTGCAGTATTCTGGTCTGGAGCATTCCATGGACTGTAGAGTCCATGGGGTCGAAGAGTCAGACTCGACTGAGGGACTTTCACTTTGACTTTGTTAGAGAAAGACAAATACCATATGTTATCACTCATATATGGGATCTGAAAAGTGAATACAAACAAATGAATGTAACGAAACAGGAACAGACTGACAGATGTGGAGGACAAACTAGTGGTGACCAGGGGGAAAACGGGAGCGGGGAGGGGCCAGCTAGAGGTAGGGGATTAAGAAAGATGAACAACTGGGTATAAAATAAAGAAGCTACATGAATATTTTGTATAGCATAAGGAATGTAGCTCATTTTATAGTAACTTTAAATGGGGTATAACCTATAACAATACTGAATCACTGTATTGCACACCTGAAAATAATCTAGTATTATAAATCGACTATACTTCAGTTTTTAAGAAATAGTCACTTATTAAATGTTATTTTTGCTCTTTGTATTTTTAGTTTTTCTGTTCCTAAGTCAGTGTCTTCTCACAAGGTCCCCCCTCTTAGTGACTTAATAGTTAATGATCTTTGATAGGTAAATTAAATGGAGGCAGTTTTTAAATCGAAAATGTGGCTTCCCTCTATAGCATGCATGTTTACCTTCTCGAAGTATTCTGCTAAATAAATCAGGCTGGATTACTGTTCGGCTGAAACGATATTGTCCCTTTTTAAATACATTTTAAAAAGTAATTCCTAAAGGTCTAAAGTCTGAATACTAGTCACTGGTCTGTACCCTGCTGAAGCTCGACTTAAAGGTGAAAACCCACCATACTGACAAACCTAGCCATGTGACAAGGGCCTATTTGCAAGACTCCACAGGTAGTTGCATTTTTGACCTTGAGCGTCTTTTATGTTTGGAGACTATCCAACCTGCATGATTTCTTAAACATTCATGCTCTTGACCATCTTTCAAATCCCCAGGCCCTCTACCCGCTTCCTCCCAACCCCCAACCCCCTCACCTAATCTAACTTTGGTACTTTAATTACCAAGTACTTTTCTGTCTGATTTTCATGGCATGCTCTTGAAAAACAGCAAGTGTAGATGAGATTGCTTTGAAAATCAAAATGATATAATACTGAAAATGAAGAGAGTTAGGCTGCCTACATTATATGAAAGAAAGAAAGTGAAAGTCACTCAGTCGTGTCCAACTCTTTGCGACCCCGTGAACCCTATATAGTCCATGGAATTCTCCAGGCCAGAATACTGGAGTGGGTAGCCTTTCTGCTCCGGGGGATCTTCCCAACCAAGGGGTCAAACCCAGGTCTCCTGCATTGCAGGCGGATTCTTTATCAGCTGAGCCAGAAGGGAAGCCCACATTATACGAAGTATGTATCAGTGCAGTCAAATGATGAGGCCAAAACCAAAGGCAGTTACACTTTATTCCAAGATCAACATTTGATTGGGCTTCCCATGTGGCACTAGTGTTTAAGAACCTGCCTGACAAAGCAGGAGACATAAGAGATGCAGATTCAATGCCTGGGTCGGAAAGATCCCCTGGAGGAAGGCATGGCAAGTCACTCCAGGATTCTTGCCTGCAGAATCCCATGGACAGAGGGCTCAAAGAGGGCTGCAAAGAGTCAGATTTGACTGAAGCAACTTAGCACACACTCAACTCTTTGGTTAAGATAAAACGACAAGCATTCCTTTAAAACATAAACTTTAAAATATAAAGAGGTCTTAAATTTCTGTATAAAAGTTGTTTTCTACTAAAGAAAACTTTTTATCTATAATTGCCTACTTATAAGTTACTTCCCAACAGTAAAATTTTATCTTGTACTTCCTATTAACACAGTTCTTTCCTGTGTGCATGAGAGGTCACCTGTAAATGCCTTGGTCCCTTACTGGGTAATAGTGAGGGGAAGAGAGTTTGAATTCAACCAGCGTGTAGATTAGAGTTTTACTGACATACAGACGTTTGAGTTTAACTAATATTAAATGTTTAGATTTAAAAACAAATTACTTACCTAGAATAAAACTTTTTATAAGGAGATTAAACCAGTTACAGAAGGTTTCTCATTTGACAGCTAAAACAGAAATTACTGACTTGAAACATCGGTAACTAGACTGCAAATAAAATTGTCTAGGTGTATAGTTTTCCAGATTTAATTTTTGCTTATGCATTCAGTCTTAAGATTAGTAAACTTTTGCAGATTTTGTTAGGTCAGTGAAGTAGCATTTGTTAACCATGATAGAAATGCTTATTCTATAATATGGGAGATGAAAATTATATAAACTAAATGTCATGAATTGCAATTATGAACAGATTTGTCTGCTTACAAATAGTACAAATATGTTGGCCTTTTATTGTCTATACATAATGATAATTATCTTTTGAATGCTTTAACTTTTGAGTCCAGAGCCTGCTAAAACAAATATTTTTCTAGAGGCAGTAATTAAGTACAATATAGCTGGAAATGTGAAACATAATTTCAGTCTTTTAAAGAGCTGGGAGATTCACTGAGTCTTCGCTTATTTAATTTGAGTTTGCACAGCTTTGAAATCATTCTGCATATGGTGTTCTACTTTGAGATAATCTGAAGTAGAGTATATATAAGTGTCTATCAAGATTAATAATAAAGTGTGTGATTGTTTAAGTGAGAAGGTATTATTTGTTGAGAGCTAAGTTTTTCTGAATAACCTTATAAAGAACTGAATATCATTTTAAGCCTTTTTACTAAATAGCTAATTAAGTTATGCCATTTTTTTTTCCTTTTAAGTTTATAGGTGGTTGCCTTTTAGTTTATCCTTTGAATCTTGATGCTTTATCATCTGTTCTAGTGTATATAAGGATATTCATTAATTGACTATATTGGTTATGTTTATTAAATAAAGCCTTTACTGCAGTTAGTAAGCCCTTTATAATTTTGGCAGTATTTTACAGCTTTTAATACTTGTTTGAAATGGCTTATATTGATTCTGTACAACCTTGGGATAATATATAAACAACTGCACTCTTAGGAAGATATTAAAGTAGAGGCTATATTTACAGTGTCGTCTTTCAAATCTAGCTATGCTGTAAACTGATGTTTGCTGTATGCTCCTCCTGATTTGAAATAGATGAAAGAAAATGAACCTATTATCACCATGGTTCACACAATGATTGAGAACTCGGCGCTAAGACCCCAACTGTACCAGCAAGTAAGGTCTTGGACAGTGAATGATACTGCTTTATCATCTGCAAAACCCCTCAGTGACAGTTTTGGTTTCTCCTCAAAGTTACTCATAACATTAGTCTTTTTCTTATTCCATTTTTTGTTTCTGTCTCTTTGGAAAAAAAAATAAAAACAACAACCCAACTCATCCATGCTTTTCAAGACGCTGCAGTTCTTCGCATGGCTTTGCTGAACATTTTGCTGTTGAATATTAAGTGTGCCATTTTCTTGAAGTTTTTGTACAGAGTATTTGATTGAAATGTACTTGGAGGTCTGCAGTACATGTGTAAAAATTTTTTACTAACTTGCCATTAATTTTTGATTAAAGCATTGTAACTGATTTTTAGGGAAGACTTAAAAAGAATTTCTTTTTTCCTTTTCAGGGGCAAGCTCCCCAACCTCTCTCCCCTGCAGTGTTTTAGGAACAGTTTATATTTGTATGGAAGTTATTTAAGGCTTGTTTCTGTACTGTGGTAAGGTAAAAACTAAAGATGACCATTTCTTACCATACTGGGAGTGACTTCTCCCTGTATTCTTTTCACTCTTCTGTAGTCATCATGGTCTTCATATCTGACCCCATTCTCTTCCCTAACTCAAAATATGTGCCATGGCGTTGGCTGGCTTGAACTTAGGACCTCGGTAATCTGCAGATCTGCAAAAGAAGTCATGTTACGCATTCCTCTCCAGTATTTTTTTTTTCTTTTTTGTATTTCATGGTCTAAATGTTCTTAGCTGTGTGTTTTGCAACATCAGCTTAGCTTCTTCCACTTCAACACCCTTGAATTAACTGTGGCCTGTGACCTGTCACAATACTTTAAAAATCATACCGAGGAAGAAAATTAACTAACATGAAAAATGAATATACCTTTTAATTGAAATATGTAAAAGCACCTGGTAAAAAGAAGCACCTTGAACTTGCACTGGCTTTAAAGGTCTCCAATTTGCCTCAAGGCGCCTTGAGGTCTGTGTGATGGAACTTGTAACTGGGAGACTGAAGCAGTTGGCGGGAGGGTGACTCTTTATTTCTGAGCCCAGTTTTCAAAACATGTAGAGTATGTGATCGAGCATAGTTTTTAATTTGCAGCAAGGAGATAAACCATTAAATATTTAAAGTTAAACAGCTTTACTCTTCAAAAGAAAAAGGAATCTCCATTCTTAAAGTGATGAGATTATAGAACCTTGATACTTCATTGCAAAAAGGCACACTTTTTGAAATGAACCTTAGGGCTTGATCTGGAATTGATAACCTTTTCAGCATACAAAGCTGTCAGTTTCTAATTTTATAAAATGCTGACTGACATGAGACAGAAGGCCTTTTATTCTAACAGGTTGTGTTTTCGTTTTTCACATTTTGTATATTTCCAATAAGTAAGAGCTGAGATTTTCTGTTTGGTTTGATTTTTCTTTTTATATTGATGAGTAATCAAGGCTGATGGTGGAGAATTCATTGCTGATTGAAATAATTCAGCTGCACTAGAAGTTCTCCCTGGAGTTTTTCCAAAAACATGGAGGTTATCTGAGACTGGTCTTCCATAGCATCACTGACCTTGAATACTGAAAGAGTAATAGATTTATATACACATATTTCCACATACTGATTCTTGAAAGAAAAAAAAAAACAAAAACCTGAAATTGCACAGAACAGGAAGATCGGAAGGTCTAAGAGCAGCAGCCATGCCTGAGTTTGAAATATGGGCAGCCAGGTAATCAATATTAACTATCAGTGCTGTCCAATCTAGGGATTTTTTAGTTTCTAGAATTAACTTTGGTTAGTTCTAAAGTTCTTTTCTGTAACTAGCCAGTAGTAAAGTGATTGATTATTGGCAGAGCATCATTGGTAGATAAAAGTGACAGACACATTTCTTAAACTCTGTCTATATAGACTTCTATGAATTGAAATTACATCTTGTTTTTCTCCAGATTTTCCTTCTAGTGTTATTATTGAAAGAAAATCTTTATGAAAATTTTTGTTGTACACATGATGGTTTGCTTTTCTGGGATTGCGTTGCAATGCTGTCTTGATGGGTTCTTGAAATTTAGCTGAAAATGAAGTGGCAATACGGGCTTCCCAGATGGCACAGAGGTAAAGAATCCACGTGTCAGTGCAGGAGACACAAGAGACTTGGGTTTGATCCCTGGGTCAGGAAGATTCCCTAGAGAAGGAAACGGGAACCCACTCTAGTATTGCGTGGCAAATCCCATGGACAGAGGAGCCTTGCGAGCTACATTCTGCAGCTTCACAAGAGTTGGCACATGACACAACATAGCATAACAGTGTTTTATGACCAATTATTCTGAGTCATAGCCATTTCAGGTTTTCTCTCAGGAGACCCTCTGTGTTCCATTTTCCTAAAAGAAAGAGGACACCTGAGAAATTACCTAAGCAGTATTTTTTTTTTTTAATTTTTGGGGTCACCTTTCAGTATGCAAGATCTTAGTTCCCTGACATGGGATTGAATCCATACCCTCTACAGTGGAAGCATGGAGTCTTAACCACTGGATCACTAGGGAAGTCCCAGTAATTTTCTTAAAATTAGTCAAATAAAAAGAACCTAAAACTGAATCAAAGCAAATGTTAAGTGAGCATCAAGTTTAAAAATTCCTCTGGTTCTATTGATCATTCTATCTCCTTTCACAAGTACAATTTGTACTAGAATTTTTATAGCATAATTAATATCAGTGAAATTAATCACATGATAATTGTTTTAAAAGATACAGGTTGATTAGCAAATATGCATGCATAGCCCTAAGAGCATTTTTGAGTTTTTGTAGGACATGTCTAATTTTATCGAAATATTTCCCCTTGGATCTGTTTTTGTCCTTTATGTATATATTCATATGCTTCAAAAGATATATATATACACACATATATATATTTCACATACTTAAAAGGGATACTGTAGAAGGTTCAGTTTTAATTGGCAGAAGTGATTTTGTTTAACTTAATGCCAAACCAGTTTTTAAAAAGATTATGATACTATACTATGAAAAAGTTATGAATTTCTAAATGTAATGCATATCCTTATATAATCAGTAAAGTCCATATAATATGCTTCTCAAACTGAATTAATTACTTAAGTAACCCCTGTCACTTAACTTTTCTAGTGTTGCAGAGGTACCTCAAACAATGGTATTCAAACTCAGAACTTTCTTGCTAAAGATGTGTTTGAAAAATGATAAAAAATATTGCCATGAAACATTATTTCATGTAGAACTTGAGTTAATCAGAGTATTCATGAAGTTAATGTTTCTTATTACTAGGATTTTGATATGGAGAACAAAATAGTAAACTTCTTTGATTCTAGATGGAAATTTTTAAAAATAAATTGTATTCTAGAATTCCATGGTGGTCCAGTGGTTAGGACTCAGCAGTTTCACTGCCATGACTCAGTTTCAGCCCCTGGTTGGGAAACTAAGATCCCTCAAGCCTTGTGGTGTGGCCAAATTTAAAAAAAAAATTTTTTTTCAAGTTAAAAAAAAAATTTTTTTCAAATTAAAAAAATTTGTAAATAAATAAATTCATCTTTTCTTAAAATCATCAGTAATTAAAATCAGTAATAGGAAATGGACGATGCTTAAAAGTTAATTTTTTAGTTAATCTACTGTACTCCAGTTAAAAAAAAAAAGTTAATTGTTTAAAGAACCATCTTGTTTTCTTATGCTTTTCTTTTCTTCTGACAGGCAAAAGAAATGCATATTGGAAGATTAATTATTTTAAGATTTTATTAGTTGATATCCAGTTATCTTTATTGAATAAGTTGATAAAAGGTTTAGATAAATCTTCGTTGGTACCAAAAACACAGGTACAACAAAATAAATCTAATTTGTGTGTATTATTATTTCTATGGTTTTCAGGAAATAGCATTCTAAAATTATAAGTACACAATATACATCTTTCCTTTTTATAATTTGCCAACTCATATGAAAATGCAGTGAGATTCTGTAAATAAAAATGTTATACCATTATCCAAAATATTTGTTATAAATTACTGAGCTTTTGTTTTTTAAATACTTGGCTTTTTCTCTCTTGACTTGGGATATAAGGTGCAAATCACATTTTAATCTAGATGTAGCACTATTTATGCCCAAATTATACATTCCATGGTTTAGTAAAGCTGTTTGGCGTTTAAATATTAAATAAGCAAAGTCTTTGTAGACATTTAGCAGCTAAAGGCTTTACATCTTTTATGTTTTATAAATGAGAAATACTGATTTTGGCATTTCTGACTTTTTTTGGTCATGGATGAAAGCATTTTAAAACTTATTTTTCACTACTTTCTTTAGATAGAAGTATAAACTCTTCTTGGATCTAGGTGCTTTTATTTAGAATGACAGTCGACACTTTGCAGGACATATTCAGTGGCCTTTGTTTTAAAATAGTGCATAAATATTCTGGCTTTTGTCATTCAATTCATTTTTCATGTGATGTTCTTTTCTATGAAAGTTCTATGGTTTAATAATCACTGTGCATACCCCTTAAGTAGTCACAGAATCATTTGCATGAGGTACGTGAAAGCAATGTCTTGAAGTGAAACATGGAAACCAGGATTGATTATTGTATGTTTGGAATGCTTATTACCTTTTCTAATCTTCTGATTTCCACATTCCTAGATCCATTTAGTTATCTATTGTTTAAATAGTGCCTTCTTGAGATATACCTGTTAAGCAGTTTTTTTCAGAGAAGGCATATATAGTTGTAACTTTTATATTCTTACGCATTTGTAGTGAAATTTAATTTTCCAATCTAGAATGTAGTTGGGATACATTATTCCTGTCCCCATTTTGAGAAAAAGTATACCACTTTGTGAACATGCATTGAGCCCCAATTACATTTTCCTGCTATGTTTTTCTTACACTGTCTGCTGCTGCTACTGCTAAGTCACTTCAGTCGTGTCCGACTCTGTGCGACCCCATAGACGGCAGTCAGTCAGTTTTGCCTGCAGAGGCACTATGATATAATCCATGGTATAACTGACTGGAATGGCTTATTGAAATCTTGGTTAGCACAGTCAGAAATAAGGATTGGCTTGACCAAAAGATATTTGGAAGAAGCTGAAAATAGGATGTTTGAATACAATGAGTAGAAATTCATTACAATATAATAAAACAGATGGTGTCAATGAACACATCCTTACTTTTTATGAAATTTGGCCGTCCATATTTATACTGTAGACTTTCAGTTTTAAGAGATTCTGAGTGCTTTTCCTCTTTTCAATTAAACCCATCCTTTTCCTCCATTCTTTTAGTTCTTAAGACAGAGGAACAAGATAAGTCTATACTGTGTATGTGTGTTTATATATTACGTATATGTATACAATGTGTTCTAGGTTTTGTTAATAAAATTGTACAAAGATGTGTTGGCATCTGAATGTACACATACACAGTTGTGTGGTTATGTGTATACTGTTGAAAGCACGGTTTTTGACTGCTGAAATAATGCCTGATTCGAGATTTGATTCAGTACAGCTGCTCTGATTGTATTTGTCAATTTTTTTCATTAAAATAATGTGTGTCTCGCAAATGGAAAACATAAGGTGCTGCATAATTTTATTTGACCAGCTTCTTATTTTGTCTGACAAGCTCAAGTTAACATCATTCTTACGTATCTTGCATATTGATTGTATTGATGTTCAGTAATTTTCTATTTTTGTAATGATCTGTGTTTGAACTAAACTTTTTAAAAGTATAGAATCATTAAAAACCCCATTTCTGTTGTTGTTATATGAATTAAAATGTTAACTATAGACTAAGTAAATGTATATTGTTAATCACTTTTAAAGATGCTGTGTGACATTTTCCCTTATAGCTGTCACAGGATGAATGCAGAGGCACGTTATACAAATACAGACCCGAAGAAGTAGATATCGATGTAAGTATTAGCAAGCAGGGTATTATCAGTGCTCTGCCAAAACGCTGGAAATAAGCGTGACAAAAAAGATTTCCTCTTCCTGTTCTGCCCTCCAAAATGACATCCAATAAATAACGTTTTCTTCTTTTGCACTTAGATTCAATTAAATCCTCACTCCCTGACTTGTCCTCTTCCCACCCCACCCCCATAGTTAGCAGCTGAACAAACTTAGAATCATTTAAATGAAAGTGAAGAGTATTTCTGATATAAAATTATGAAGGATTAGAGACAAAGTAAAACTTTGTCATCTGGAGAAAGTGTCAACCTCTAGAAATTCTGTCACTGGATCCTTTTGTTACTGCTGTTAATCGTGTTTTACATCACTAACGTCCTTATTTATATCTCATTCTTCCCTCATTTCTGCTGGTTTTATTCCACTGAGCTGTACCTCCTTCTCATTTCAATGCATCCCATCTGATGTGGCTTGAGTTGTGTTGTCTAACAAAGATAAGATGGTTACTTTAATAGATAAATGACAAGGAAAGAATCTCAAATTTCTTGCTTTCTTGTGTCATTATGCAGTAACACTTGGGATATATTTACTGTTTGTTCCGGGTTTTTATTTTCAGATATGTGATGAACTGGTTTATTGCAGGACCGAAGTCTTATTAAAGTGCTCTCTCATGTTTTTATAATTAAAAAAGTGAGGTATTATCAAGAATTTAAAACATTGAAATTGTTGAAAGTTATTTTTCTCCATTAGCAATGTTTTTACATGTATTATTATAGTTAGAGGCAATTTTTTCCGAAGAACATAAAAGCATACTTTAAAAAATATAAAAAGAGAATCCAGTCTGTGTTTTAATTAAGGATTGCATAAGTTACTTAAACTCTCCAGCAGTTTGTAGAGAAAATATCTTAACCCCATTAAAATGATTTGCTGAAGTCATAGGAGACTGCCTGGTTACTAAGAGTATTTTGAATTGTGTAAGTTAAATAGTATGGTGGAAAATGCTTTTTTACTTTATATGCATTTTTTAAAGCGTCCTATCTCTGTATTCTATATTTTAATTTTTATTTTATTGATTGAAATGAAGATTGACCTGATTAGCTATTCCTTGGCTGTTTTAAATGTGAGGGGTTTTTTTTGTTATACCTAAATCCAATTACAGGAAAAATTAAAAACTGCTCACAAAAGACATCTTCTCTGTAACCTAGGCCAAGCTAAGCCGACTGTGTGAGCAAGATAAAGTGGTACACGCTCTGGAGGAGAAACTTCAGCAGCTCCACAAGGAGAAAGTAGGACAATTATGTTTATTATCTACAACTGATGTTACTTTATATGATGATTATCAGGACACTGATAACTGAAGTAGAAAAGAATTAATTCGATGATGCAGAACATTAAGTGTAATCATTTTTTTATTATAATAGTACACGCTTGAGCAAGCTTTGCTGTCAGCCAGCCAAGAGATAGAAATGAATGCAGATAACCCAGCAGCCATTCAGACCGTGGTGCTTCAGAGGGACGATTTACAAAACGGACTCCTCAGCACATGTCGTGAACTCTCTCGAGCCACTGCAGTAAGTAGCAGGGTTTCCTTCCTAGTAAACACCAGAATGGTATGCTGTTCTTTTTTTATTATTATTATTTAATTTATATCATTTTAATTGGGCTTTCTGTAGGATTTTTCTTTATTAGTACAAAATTTTAATTTGTTGCTCTTAATTAAGACTAACAAAAATAAAAGGTGGTCTTTGTTTTTTTAATTAGTGGACCTTGTGTTCTTTGTGAAATAGTTTTACAGGGAATGTCAACACACCTGTTTATATATTATGAAGATGAAAAGTTCTTTATAACATTAAAAGTTGTTGCTGTTAGGAAAATAAATGTCACGTTAGAATAATTTTTGGAAGGTGATAATTGGATTCATTGAACCAGCCGTTTCAATTAAAGGCTCCCGAGAAATGCTTTTAAGAAGCCGCCAGCATTACCATTTTACAGCTGCAGTGTGATCTAAGGTTAGATGATAGTTTTGAGTAAGAAATATAATTAGCAGAACCTTTAACCCGTAGTCCAGTTACTTTATAATAAAGAGTCTCCTGGGATTACCAAATCTAAAAGTCTTACTTAAGAGTTTATAAATTGAGTGTTTTATGAGTTTAAAGAGTCTGCTTTAGATCCTATGACGTACTCATTTCTAAACATAGTAAGAGCACCTGCCCAGGCAGCCCTTTGAAAGGGAAAAAAGCCATCTGTTACAGAAAACTGCAAACACACCCTTGTGTGTTCCTTCCGTGGGCTGTTTAGGGAGCAGCTACCTTTGAAGAAAGTCCTCAGACAGTATAACTTAACGAAGAGAGGTCTTTCCTAGCTGGGAAGCTACCAGACTCTCAACATGGCATCCATTCTAAACACTAAATTCACTTTCCAAACACAAACTACTTTTAAAGGAATATACCATGGTTTTATATAAATCATAACTTGGTTTTTGTGACTCTTAAGTACTTTATATTTTATATACCTATTATTCCTGCCTGTCAGTGCAGGAGATACAGATTTGATCCCTGGGTTAGGAATATTCCCTCCCTGGAGTAGGAAATGGCAACCCACTCCAGTATTCTTGCCTGGAGAATCCCATGGAGAGAGGAGCCTGGTAGGTGAAGATCCATAGAGTCACACAGAGTCAGACACAACTGAAGCGTTTTACCATTCTTTAAAACAAACAAACAAAAATACTGATACTTCCATTATCTCATCTGAGTTTCTTAATTATACACTGGCATATATAGATATTTTAAGAATTTAATATCCTTGCAGTTGTGATCTCCTTGAAATCAGAACCATATCTTATTCACCTTTGTAACTCTAGCATTCAGCAATATAGGATGTGCGTTAAAAATGTGATAAATTGGGGACTTACTGTCGGTCCAGAACAATGCAGGGGATGTGGGTTCAATCCCTGATCAAGGAACTAAGACCCCACATTCCGCAGGGCAAGTGAGCCTGCACCACAACGAAAGATCCTGCATGACACAACTAAGACCCACTGCAGCCAAATTAAAAAACTGTGATGAATGAACTGAATGACTTACCCAGCATTATAAAGCCAACTGAATGCAGTGCCTCCTAGAGGTCAACTCCAGGTCTTCTAGCCATAACCCTGAAGCCTTAGGTCTACATAGCTTTTTATAGTATCATCATAAAGAAATGTTATCTACAAGGAAGTAGTCATTTAGTGCATCAGTGATGGGTAGGATTTGGAAGAAAGGTGAAGTGAAGGGCAGCCCATACAGGACAAAACGCTCTGAATTATAGCTGACAGATGAGAATGTGAAGGGCATATTTGGAGAAGCAAGAAATAGAACTGAGTAGCTGGCTGGAATCGAAGCTGGGAAATACGAGATAAGGAAGGGAAAGAGGGGTTAAGCTGTCAGTGCCAAGTTAATGAAAAGCTTGGGATTTGTATGACAGTCTGAGTCAAATCAAAATTAAGTTGGAAACTATTTCACAATTTGGTGTCTGTGATAAAAAGTTTTAGAGGTATATAGTGTTTAATTGAACTATTATTTCTTCCCTTACCAAATAGGTTTCGTAACTTAAATCTCATCTGTAGGCTCTCTCCCAAGATACCTCCAGTCCTGATGGAAGTTTATCAGATACGTTCAAAGAAATAATCATTTTTGAGTATCTCACTTTCTGGTTGTTACCGCATATGATCACTTTGCTGGGATTTTTTTTTTCCTTCGCCTTTAGCGTTATTCACTGGTCATTTATAAACTCTCAATATGTTCTTCTAAGACAGGTCTTAATGCATAGACTACAAACTGTTATCCATGCCTTCAAGTACACATATTCATATTTGTAGCTTAGGGCTACAAATGGTTGGAACTCACTGGATGTTGACAAGGCTTAAATTATATCTCTGCCAAGAGAATCCCAAAGGATTCCTCTGATTCTTTAACAGTTGATTTTGGGGCATTGGTTCCAATCCAGGTCCTGAGATATAAAAGATATGAGGTATGATGTTAGAACAGAGCTTTGATCTTCTCACCTGGTTGGCCACTGAGGTATTAAAACCAAGATTTAATCCATGCCAAACATGTAAAGCAGTGTTGCCTATGTGTTTAATTCTTGATGCAGTTTCTCTTCTCTCTAAATCCTATCCAACACACACACACACACACATACTCATGCATGAGTGTGCTTTAAATTTAAAGCACATGATGTCTTTGTGTGCTCTCCTGGCCTCTGCTTCTTTTTTTCTTTGTTTTTAATTTTTTTTTAACTTTATTCTACTCCTTTTTGACCTAAGCCTAATTAGTAGGAAGGATCATTGTAACAGTCAGTTATCCCTTGAAAATTGTCAGCATGTCGCTGTCTTAGTTTGGGTTTTTTCTGAAAGCAGAGCCGGGGATGAGGACCTGGGAGCTGTTTCCAGGAAACGAAAGTGATGGAGGAAGTGTGGAGAATGAGTCGGGGCGGGGTGTGGGGAGTGGCCGGGAGAAGAGCCAGCGGAGGTTCACTGCTGAGTTGGTCGCCACTGTGGACTAGTAGCGACCCTCTGAGGAAATGAGCTAAATATTTCTAGATTTCCCACTGAGAGGTGGGGAGGCTGGGCTGTCTCTTACTCCTTGGTCGCAGTTGCCCCGGAGTCCTTAATTCACCGGCATTTCCAAAGTGCCCTAGTTGATTGACCATCAACACTGGCACACGTGGAGTTGACCGCAGTGCCTTGAAATCAGGTGAGCAGAGGGCTAAGCATCTGCTCCAGTCACCTTTTTCAGGAAGTTTACATTTAGGCTTCGTCTCTGATTGTAAAAGAAATATTCTGATGCTGTATTCACTCAGCAGCGTTGCCTTTATTCTTTCTGACAGCTAAAGGAGCCAGGTAAAGCAGATGCTCTTCACATGCCTTAGATGAGAATTTAGGGTTCATCCAGTAATGGTAGCAAAGTTACGTACAGATATTATCTGGTTTGATCCTTAAGCAGATACTGTGCAAAATAGCTGTAATAATTGTCTCCATGTTATTTTCATTCTCATTACCTCCACTGCACAGATGAAGAAGCAACTCAGGTTCATGGAGGTTAAATGACTTCCAAAGTGACATAACCAATTAAAAACAGATCAACACCTAAATCCAGGACTTTGAAGATTTTTTTTTTCAATGTGGACCATTTTTAAAGTATTTATTGAATTCGTTGCATTACTGCTTCTGTTTTATGTTTGGATTTTTTTGCCTTGAGGCATGTGGGATTTTAGCTTCCTGACCAGGGATCAGACCCCCATCCCCTACAGTGGAAGGTGAAGTCTGAACCCCTGGGCCACCAGGGAAGTCCCTAGGATTTTTTAATTCTTGGACTTCTGTATTTTCTACTCCACTTTACTCTTTGTAGTTACATAATTTGTAATTTCTGGAACATGGAATCAAATCTAGATTCTCTTAATCAAACATTTACAGTCAAAATTCCATGGTTCAATCCTGGGTTTTGGCACCAAAGAAATACATGACCAAGTAAATAAAAATAAAGTTGGAATTTAAAGAAAAGAACTATAAAGCCCCCCAGTCATCCTGAATCATGCTAGTAGATGGCTTATGCATTTATCCACAGCAGAATAGGACCAATATATGAATAGTAGTAAACATTGTGAGTATTTCTGGAGCAGTTTATTGGGTGCCAGATTCCATTATAAGTGTTTTCACACATAGTTAAGCCATTTAAGAACCCTTTCACAGGGGTACTATTACTACTGTGTTAAAAATGGAAAAATGAAAGAGAGATTGCCCAGAGTTACAGTGAAGGAGCATTTTGTATAGACTTCCAGTAACTTTAAATTTATGTTCTAGACCAGATTCTGCATGGGAGGGACTTAAGTCAATGGAGACTTTAGACTAGAAGGATAAAGTTTAACGGGCTGGGGAAGAGGACAGATAACCCACCTTGAAGAGAAGCGTGCACTTGAAATCTTCATCTTCTCATTCTCCATATCACACAGAGCTGCTGAGAATTATAGTTATAGCAAAATGTGGTTTTTTTTTTAATGAATCTATTGACGTACATGGATTGTCATGAAGTACACTTTGAAAGATTTCATGATGATTTTTAAATACACTGGTTGTTTCATGATTGTAATACAACATCCTAGAAACAGAGGCAGCCAGGGGTGATAAACCTCCTGAAATGCTGCAGTGGAAAGTACCCAGCAACACTCGTGAGGTTGGGGGAATAAAAAATCAAGTCTGAATCTCAGCAAACCTCAGCATCTAACTACGAGTTTATAGGAAACATAGAAAACAGAAGCACAAGCTAAACAATACCACAAGAATTCAGTTAACAGAATCTAACATGGGAGAAATTCTATAGAACAAGTGACCCATTCTCTTCAACAAATAAGTAGCAAAGGAATAGACAAGGAGATTGTTACAGTTTAAAATATTTTTTAGGACTTCCCTGGTGGTCCAGTGGTCAAGAATATGCCTGCCAACGCAGGGGACACAGGTTCAGTCCCTGGTCTGGGAAGATTCCAGAGCTCTGAGCCCTTGCTCTAGAGCCTGTGTTCTGCAGCAAGAGAAACCAGGACAGTGAGAAGCCCGAGCACCACCACTATAGAGCAGCCCCTGCCGGCCGCAGCTGGAGAAAGCCGCACAGCCATGAAGAGCCAGCACAGCTAAAAATAAAGAAAATAACTTTTAAAATACATTTTTAAAGTAATACATGTGTGTGTTCAATCGCTCAGTTGTGTCTGACTCTTTGAGAACCCGTGGACTGTATGTAGCCCTTCAGGCTCCTCTGTCCAAGGGATTTTCCAGGCACGGATACTGGAGTGGGTAGCCATTCCCTTCTCCAGGGGATTTTCCCAACCCAGGGCTTAAACCCAGGTCTCCCGCATTGCAGGCAGATTCTTTACCATCTGAGCCAACAGGGAAGCATATTAGTTATTAAAATTCATTAGAATTTGTCTGTTATCTTTTTCATTTTTGTTTCTTTTCTGAGGTGTTTATAAATGAAACCATATAATCTCTGGTACTTGCTTTGAAATGATCCCATGGGGATGGAAAATGGATTCTATAGATGAAACCAGATTGATCATGTATTGATAACTTTTGCATTTGGGTGCTTGTTGGCTACCTTTGTCTTTATTTGGAAATTTCCCTTGTACATATCTGAGGAGGATTAACTGCTAACAACGGGGGAGCATATTAGATCTTTTCTTGTGTTCTATTCTACTTTTATTATTAGAAAAATTCATTATATCTTCAATTTGTACAATAAAAAGCAACCATTTTCTTTGAGATAGAATATTATTTTGTTTCAAAGAGAAGATTAGAGGAGAAACTAAATATATGAGTTGAAGATTATAACTAGCCAGTAAGTTAAAGATTATAAGTAGCCAAAAAAGTAAAATGACTAATTGTTATCATAAACTAGATATTTAAAATTAAAGTAGCTCCGTAATTACCTGATTTAGTTGAACCTCACTTTATATAGTTTGAATTTGTCTCTTGTAACATCTTTTTAGGTTTAAAAAAGCCAATATACTAGTTATTATTAGCTAGTATAATAAGATATGTTATGTGTTTAGTAAGTAGTGATTTTTATCTCTGATGCAGTTATATACTAAGGCAAGTATAAAATCATTTAAAATATTATTTTTAAAAAAATTATTCAAATTCTAAACACATTGTTAATATCTATGCCAACAAATCTCTACATCGTGAAGGTAAAACTGAAATTACATTAACCTTATTTTGATTAATCTCAAAAATCAACTAGTTCTGATACCCAGTTGACAGAATTGTTATCATTGGGTAGTAATAGCCAAAATTAATATTTTTTGTGCCTAATCACTGAAACATAATGGTAAATTTAAATTGTTGTTTGCTGTTTAGTTGCCGAGTCAGGTCTGACTCTCTTGCAACCCCATGGACTGTAGCCTGTCAGGCATGTCTGTCCATGGGATTTTTCTTCCATGTGCCATTTCCTTCTACAGAGGATCTTCCTAACCCAGGGATTGAACCCACAACTCCTGCATTGCAGGTGGGTTGCTGTGCTACCAGGGAAGCCAGATTTAAGTACTGCAGTATTTTAATTTTCCAAGGGTAGTTGTGGACATTAATCTGTAATATTTAAACATGAAGAATTGTTGGAGCTTAAGAAGCTAATTTTTTTGTTGTTCAGTTGCTAAGTCATGTCCAACCTTTTGCAACCCCATGAACTGAAGCATGCCGGGCTTCCCTGTCCTTCACTGTTTCCTGGAGTTTGCTCAAACTCATGTCCTTTGTGTCAGTGATACCATCCAAGCATCTCATCCTCTGTCGCCTCCTTCCTCTCTTGCCCTCAGTCTTTCCCAGCTTAATGAGTCGGCTGTTTGTGTGTATCATATTGTATAACTATCCCCATGGGTAGATTTTGTTATAAATTGCCATTGGTTCTGGACAAGGAAACGAAAGTTCTTATTATATTAAAAACTTGGAAATGAATCATCAGTCTTAAACCCTTCTTAATAAAGCTCGCAATATGGTGCTGCTGTGGCTCTGTAGTTACATATTAAAATTCTCTTTCATCTCTTGTTGATAGTCTGGGGTTTCATTGCCTCTGAATGTTGCAGACCTACTGAAACTTTGGGTTTTTTTCCCCCTACAGTAGCCAAGTCTTATCTCAGTATAGACTATAAAGAAGTAACCACTATTACAGTTTACTTGTTGCATGCCATAAACTTAAACTGAGTCAAATTTTTAAAAGTTTTCTGCCATCCTTGCAGCAAGTCCACATAGGCACGTGCGCTTTGTTTTTAAACCTTTGTTAGAGTAGAACATTTTCAGAAAAATACACAGATTAACCGCACAGACATGGCCAACATCTTTATCAAGGCATTGCATTTTAATGGGATGCTTTCTTCTCCATGACTGCCTCCTCCCCCAAAAAAGTGACTACCTGACTTTTCAACTATATATTAGGTTTGCCTGTCTTGGACTTTGTTAAAGTATAACCATATAGGATATACTATTTGGCTTCTCTTAACATTATGAGGTTCATCCATGTGGTTCTAAATCACAGGATTTCTCTCATCCTCTTAACTATATGGCTTGAAAAGTCCAGGTCTTTATTGAAAACACTGCTGTGTTTCCTGACTTGCGCCTGTGATTTTAAGATAATTGTATATGTGCAACTCATCACCCCTTTTAATTGCCTTAATGTACCTAGATATTATCTTCTTGACAAAAAATGCTAATGTCACATTTAAAGATTTTAACCTTGTACTCCGATAAGCCACAAACTCTTTAATGAAACGCTTGGCCAGGTGTTGGGAGGACTGATATGGGGCCAGTGCTGCCCTGTTGCTGGCTGCTTCCCATTGACTTGTGTTACTACTCACATGTAATCATGCTGAAGGAGCCCAGAGGGAAAGGCAGAAACAGGTACAGCAGGATAATGGTGCTGGTACAGTGGAACGGCAGGACTCTCCAGGTTAGGGAAATTCAAACTATATTGTGTTACCTCACCCCTAGAATATTAGGAAAGTAGGCTGCCTGTAGATCTCTGTTTTTTATGTGAAGGACAAGAATTCCCCACCATCCTAAAATGTTCTTGGATTTAGTTGCCTCTGTAGCAGCTTTGGGCTTCCAAGGTGGCTCAGTGGTAAAGAGTCTGCCTGCCAATGCAGGAGTCACAGGAGATGCGAATTCAATCACTGGGTCAGGAAGATCTCCTGAAGGAGGAAATGGCAACCCACCCCAGTATTCTTGCCTGGAGAATCCCATAAATAGAGGAGCCTGATGGATTACAGTTCACGGGGTTGCAGAGTCAGACACAACTGAGCATCTGAGCGCACATGCAGCAGCTTTGGTCTCCCTCTGAACTTTTCTACAAAAGAGGTTCTCTGTCTGCCTGGCAATGCCATCTCCTTACATTGCTGGACTGCCACTGAGTCTGTTCAGTTGCTTAGTTGTGTCTGACTCTTTGCAGCCCCATGGACTGCAGCATGCCAGGCCTCCCTGTCCATCACCAACTCCCGGAGGTTACCCAAACACGTGTCCATTGAGTCAGTGATGCCATCCAACCATCTCATCCTCTGTCGTCCCCTTCTCCTCCTGCCCTCAACCTTTCCCAGCATCAGGGTCTCTTCCAGTGAGTCAGCTCTTCGCATCAGGTGACCAAAGTATTGGAGTTTCAGCTTCAACATCCGTCCTTCCAATGAACACCCCAGACTGATCTCCTTTAGGATGGACTGTTGGATCTCCTTGCAGTCCAAGGGACTCTCAAGAGTCTTCTCCAACACCACAGTTCAAAAGCATCAATTCTTCAGCACTCAGCTTTCTTCACAGTCCAACTCTCACATCCATACATGACCACTGGAAAAGCCATAGTGTTGACTAGACGGACCTTTATTGACAAAGTAATGTCTCTGCTTTTTAATATGCTGTCTAGGTTGGTCATAAGTTTCCTTCCAAGGAGTAAGCGTCTTTTCGTTTCATGGCTGCAGTCACCATCTACAGTGATTCTGGAGCCCAAAACAATAAAGTCTGCCACTGTTTCTTCATCTATTTCCCATGAAGTGATGGGACAAGATGCCATGATCTTACTTTTCTGAATGTTGAGCTTTAAGCCAACTTTTTCACTCTCCTCTTTGATTTTCATCAAGAGGCTCTTTAGTTCTTCTTCACTTTCTGCCATAAGGGTGGTGTTATCTCCATTTCTGAGGTTATTGATATTTCTACTGGCAATCTTGATTCCAGCTTGTGCTTCATCCAGCCCAGCGTTTCTCATGATGTACTCTGCATAGAAGTTAAATAAGAAGGATGACAATATACAGCCTTGACGTACTCCTTTTCCTATTTGGAACCAGTCTGTTGTTTCATGTCCAGTTCTAACTGTTGCTTCCTGACCTGTATATAGGTTTCTCAAGAGGCAGGTCAGGTGGTTTGGTATTCCAGTCTCTTTCAGAATTTTCCACAGTTGTGATCCACACAGTCAAGGACTTTGGCATACTCATTAAAGCAGAAATAGATGTTTCTCTGGAACTTTCTTGCTTTTTCAATGATCTATCGGATGTTGGCAATTTGGTCTCTGGTTCCTCTGCCTTTTCTAAAACCAGCGTGAACATCTGTAAATTCACGGTTCATGTATTGCTGAAGCCTGGCTTGGAGAATTTTGAGCATTACTTTGCTAGTGTGTGAGATGAGTGCAATTGTGAGGTAGTTTAAGCATTCTTTTGCATTGCCTTTCTTTGGGATTGTGATGAAAACTGACCATTTCCAGTCCTGTGGCCACTGCTGAGTTTTCTAAATTTGCTGACAGCACTTTCACAGCAGCATCTTTTAGAATTCCATCACCTCCACTAGCTTTGTTCATATCATGGCATCCGGTCCCATCACTTCATGGCAAATAGATGGGGAAACAGTGGAAATAGTGCCTGACTTCATTTTTTTAGACTCCAAAATCCCTGCAGATGGTGATTGCAGCCATGGAATGAAAAGACGCTTACTCCTTGGAAGGAAAGTTATGACCAACCTAGACAACATATTAAAAACCAGAGACATTACTTTGTCAACAAAGGTCCATCTAGTCAACACTATGGCTTTTCCAGTAGTCATGTATGGATGTGAGAGTTCAAGTATAACGAAAGCTGAGCACTGAAGAATTGATGCTTTTGAACTATGGTGTTGGAACAAAACTTGAGAGTCCCTTGGACTGCAAGGAGATCCAGCCAGGTCATCCTAAAGGAGATAAGTCCTGGGTGTTCATTGGAAGGACTGATGTTGAAGCTGAAACTCCAATACTTTGGCCACCTGATGCGAAGAACTGACTCATTTGAAGAGACCCTGATGCTGCGAAAGACTGAGCTTGGGAGAAGGGGACAACAGAGGATGAGATGGTTGGATCGCATCACTGACTCAATGGACATGAGTTTGGGTGAACTCTAGGAGTTGTTGATGGACAGAGAGGCCTGGCATGCTGTGGTTCATGGGGTCGCAGAGTTGGATACGACTGAGCAACTGAACTGAATTGAACTGTACTTTCACAGCATCATCTTTTAGGATGATGAGTCTGTTACCCTTATTTTATCCTCCCTGACAATGTATTGTGAGCACTTGTAGAATTATTCTGTATTAAACAGATGACATGTGGTTAAGGATTAAGTATGAAAGTTTTCTCTCTGATTTGAGGTTTAGAGATAGTTTTATTTTCCCCAAAGAAGAAAAGTATAGGTGGGTAGTACCTCTGTCAAGTCTCTACAAGCAGGATTCACTGTGTTAGTTAGCTGAACTAGGTTCATTTGTTGTTGTTCAGTTCCTAAGTTGTGTCCAGCTCTCTGTGACCTATGGACTGCAGCACACCAGGCATCTCTGACCTGCACTATCTCCCAGAGTTTGCTCAAACTTATGGCCATCAAGTCGGTGATGCCATCCAACCATGTCATCCTCTGTCGACCCCTTCTCCTCCTGCCTTCAATCTTTCCCAGCATCTGGGTCTTTTCCAGTGAATTAGCTCTTCGCATCAGGTAGCTGAAGTATAGCAGCTTCAGCTTCAGTCGTTCCAATGAATATTCATGGTTTATTTCCTTTAGGATTGGGCTTCCCTGGTGGCTCAGAGGTTAAAACATCTGCTTGCAAGGCGGGAGACCCTGGTTCAATCCCAGGGTTGGGAAGATCCCCTGGAGAAGGAAATGACAACCCACTCCAGTATTCTCGCCTGAAGAATCCATGGACGAGGAGCCTGGTGGGCTACAGTCCACGGGGTCACAAAGAGTCAGCCACGACTGACGACTTCACTTTTCCTTTAGGATTGATTGGTTTGATCTCCTTACAGTCCAAAGGACTCTAAAGAGTCTTCCAGCACCACAGTTCAAAAAGCGTCAATTCTTTGGTGCTCAGCCTACATTATGGTCCACTCTCACATCAATACATGAGTACTGGAAAAGCCATCACATAGCTTTGACTATATGGATCTTTGTCGGCAAAGTGATGTCTCTTGCTTTTCAGAATGCTATCTAGGTTTGTCATAGCTTCTCTTCCAAGGAGCAAGTGTCTTTTAATTTTGTGGCTGCAGTCACCATTTTCATTAATTTTGGAGCCCAAGAAAGGAAATCATTACATGACTGTATATTTATTCTAAGTAAATTCATGTCAAGCTTCCTGTGTTATTGAAAATCTGACATGCTAAAAATACAGCCTATTATTGTTTTTATTTCTGGGCAAATGTTAATCACGACAGATAAGAAAATATTTTACTTATGCCTCTTCTGCATTTTAAGAAACCACTTTCAAGAAAAAATTAATGTATTGTCATGAATAAAATAACATATTTTCTCCAAATAAACCTCTTTAGAGCCTACAATCAACTGAGTATTTTGACGTCATGAATGAATAAATAATATAAAGTGTGTTTGTTTGAGTTGTTTGAGGGTTATTTTTGTTTGTTTTTGATTTTTTAAGTGAAATTTGAATACAGCAGCACAATAATAAATAATTCAGTTGCTCAGCATTCTCCTTAAATTGAGCTAAATGAGAGGAAAAAAGGGGAAATGAGTTATAACATGTTGTACTTTGCCCATTATTGATTACAAGAGTGATAACACACCAGCACATTTTCTCCGTGAAAGTAATTAAAGCCCTTCGATTTTAGGAACTGGAACGAGCGTGGAGAGAATATGATAAGTTAGAGTACGACGTAACTGTTACCAGGAACCAGATGCAAGAGCAGCTGGATCGCCTCGGTGAAGTTCAGGTACAGAATTATAATAAGTTTACTTTGTTCTAACTGGCTTTGACTGGTACTGTGCAATCCATCTTGTTGGATTCACTCACAGCTTCAGCATTTGTTGCATAATTAGCTACCTAACATCTGGATTTCGATACTTTCAATGATAGGAATCTTACTGTGTCACAAAATAGCCCAGCCCTCATTGTCTAAAAGCTCTTTATCCTGTCGAGGACATAGTGAGCCCCAGGGTGTACTGTGCTCCTCGCTGTCACTTGCCATTGAAGTAGCAAATTATTGTATCTATTCTATTTTAAATCCCTCTCTTTTATCAAACTGTTTTAGCCCATTATCTTGACTGCTATATTAATTAGAATAGGGGAAGATGTGGCAACTTTTGGCATAAAGAATCTAATTTTGTGTATAGGTAGATAGGGAGCCAAGGTCCAGGTGTTTGTTTTCTTGTCTGTAAACTGACAATAATAATAGCTGTCTTAAAATATTACCCTGGGGAATGGAGATTATATATGTTTGAAAAAATAATAAAGTCACTTCATACTTGTGACCCTATGTAAATTTAATCATTTGCATTGGAATCCCAGTGGACTGAACAATTCAATATAATAAATAGATAGTAAGGCTGACATAGAAAGTCACCTGTCTTCTATGCATGCTATCCAAAATAGAATCACTAAACCACATGTAGTTTTTAGGCCCGTCAGTGTTGCTAGTGTAGTTCTTGGGCATTTGCAGTGTTGCTAGGAATTTTTAATTATCTAAATTTAAGTAGCCAGGTGTGGTTGTGACTTCTGTTTTGTACACTGAAGTTACTAAATGCAATATTAAAAAAGTGGTAAATATCTAAAATATAACCAAGGGATCAGTAAACTTTATCTGTAAAAGGCCAGATATTAAAGACTTTAGATGTTACAAGTATATACACTCTGCCACAAAATCTTTGGTACTTGGGATTTTTAATAACCCCTTAAGAGTAAGAGTATAAAGTTAATTTTTAGGCCATAGGCCATAAAAAAGAAGCTGTGAACCAAAGCAGTTTGCAGTCCTGATTAACCTAATAAAAAAGGTTCACGAAAATTTAGGAGAAGGAAATGGCAACCCACTCCAGTATTCTTGCCTATAAAATTCCATGGACAGAGGAGCCCGGCAAGCTATAGTCCATGGGGTCGCAAAGAGCTGGCCACGACTGAGCACATGAATATTTAATTAGTATAGGACGTGAGAGAAGACCTGAATAAATGGAGAGGTATTAATAGTTATACTGTGTTGTCGCTGACCTGATTTAACCTTATCAGGATGAAATTGTTCCCATAAGCATAATTCTATTCCAACCAGATTTCCAGAAAAGAAAATCACAAAATGGTTCTATATTTTTAAGGTATAATAAAGATCACAAGTAGTTAGACATTTTTTTAAAAAAAATGAAAAACTAGGAGGCACATCTTATGAGAAGTAGCGTTGCACGTATAACCTTAGGCCAGTTACATATGCCTCAGTTTCCACTCAGTAAAATAAAAATAATACTAGTATCTAGCCCTGTTGGGTTATTATGATGGTTAGATGTGTTGATTTTTTTTTAAGCACTTAGAATAGAACCAGGCAAATAAAACATACTATATATAAAACATATATAATTATTTGTTAAATACATGAGTAAACAATGAAAACCACATAGGAAACTTGGAAAACGACATACTAGGAAGAAGTATCTTGAACCTTTAAAAATTCAACAAGTTACTTAACTAGATTTGTGGAAAACTTTTTCATTTTGGTTTGGAGAAACAGAAATGCATTAGCAAAATAGACAAAGAACGTGAATAGTTTTAATTGATAGAAAACTTAATAACACAGTTTGCTAACAAGTGTTTGAAAAGTTGGTCAGTGTAACTAGGAACCAGAGAAGTGCAAAATAAAATAAAAATTAGGTTTTCATTAGACCCCTTTCAGATATACAGAAATATGTATTATTTTAAATTATTGCAAAAATAATACATATTCTGTATGTGCAATTGTCTGATTTGTGTAGTTTATATTCCCTCTCACAAGTCTTTATTGGTATTCACATTTCAGGGCTAGCATAATCATGACAATTTTCGTACTTATTACCTGTTTCTTTTTAAGTTATAGTCCTAAAAATTATATTTATTGTTTTACTATTTATCAATGAGTCATAGAGTTTTGTTAGAATCTTACCAATATTATCTTATTTTGGCTTCAATTAGAGTATTTAGCCTAAGGTCATGAAATGGGGTATTAGAGGTAAAAAGAAGTAGATACAACTTTAGGTTGGAATGAAAATGGCAATAATAAAATGGCAAACTGAAAATTTGTCCTGAAAATTCTTTTCAACTCTATCAGTCAAAACTCTTCAAAATATATTCTGTAAATTGCCCTTTCTTTTTTGGCATTTCTCTATGTTCTAGAACTTAGGAAGCTAAAATACTTTCCTTTTTTTCCCCCTAAAAATGTTTTGTTTAATTTGAGGTTGGTGAGTTTCTGTTCTGTTGTGTTTTTGTGTTGTTTTGTTGGTTTTGGTTTAGGGGAAGTTCCCCATTTTTAGTCCCATGTAGTCAGTATTCCTTCCCAATTGTAAATAATGCAACACAATGCTTATTGAAAAAATGTGAAATAGTGTACCATGTAGGTGTGAAATATTAAATTTTTCTTTTTCTGCTTTCTTTCTTTTATCATCGACATTGCAAAACTGAGAAGGATACACAGATTATATTAAATAGTCTCAAACGTAATCCACTGTGGTTCTCATTGTTTAGATATGTAATTAGTGGAATTTACAGCTGTATCTCATGATTTCTCTCACTCTCGCCGCCCTCATGTGTGGTCTACCCATTTTTACGGATAGACTGAATCAGCAGGAATTCAGCGTGCACAAATTCAGAAAGAACTCTGGAGAATTCAGGATGTCATGGAAGGACTGAGTAAGCACAAGCAGCAGAGAGGCACTTGGGAAACAGGTACATTAGTTTCGTCTTTTATTCTGCACTAATTGACCATATTATTATATCAAAATGGAATGACATGCAGAACTGGATTTCTCTTGTTATTTTACTAGATTTTTGGCATTAAGAAACAGGTACTTTGTAATAATGAATTAGTACCCAAGTTTATATGTAATATAGAAAGCAAAAGTTCTCCCAGCCACACTCAGACAAAAACAAATCATTGTTTTGTGTCTGTAATTGTAAACACACACAATATTTTGGTTTGAGTAGTTTTTTCCCCACAATAGAAAGTGCTGTTTTTCGTCAGTATGCTTTTTTCTCCTTAACAACACAGTATAGTAACAGCTGTGTAAAAATACATTGTATAGGTAAACTGTAATTTATCAATTTCACTGTTGATGAACAGTGTATTTTTTTCAGTAGGTTGCTTCCAGTAGGTTGTTGGTGGGTTGGTTGAGGGTTCTTTTTGTTTTTCTTTGATATAATGAACATTACTGTGTACATGATAAACACACATGCTAGTACTAATGGAGTCTAGAAAATGAGAAATAATTTTACATTTTTCATTTTGATAGGTACAGCCAAATTTCCCTCCTAAAAGATTGTATCAAATCATACTTAAACCAATTGTATTTGAGAAAACCCATTTGCCTGTACTGTCATTTAAATTAGATATTTCAGTTTGTATTTTTAAGGTAATGAGTTTTTAAATTTATTTTATTGAAGTATAGTGGCTTTATTTGTTAATTTCTACTGTATAGCAGTGTAATGGGTTTTAAATTCAGAAAACGTTAATGAACGGGGGGTTAGAAACTAAAGCCTTTGTTGAAATGGAATTGTTCCTTTTTCCTATAGATTTAAGAAGGTATGTTTAGTGTTAAGTAGTTATAGTTTACATTTTTTTTAATAGGTATGATAGGATCAAAGCCTTTCTCAACAGTTAAGTACAAAAATGAGGTAAGTTTGGATTGTTTCTCTAACTATAATTATTTTAATTTATAATTAAAACATGAATTAGAATTTACTCATAATAAAAATGTTTTCTAAATATATCTGTTATTGTCTTAATCTTGAAATTTCACTGGTTCAGTAATTTGGTGCTTTTAATGAGTGTGATCTTCTTCCCTTTTTTTAATGCAAAAAAATTTGAATCACCACTTTTTATCTATGTTAGAACTTTAACATTGTCATACTTTTTCTAATCTAAGTAATTTGAGTATTTATTTATCATTGTTTGGTGTATTTTTTAAAGTATATGAGATAACTGATAGTTGGCTGTGTATCATGCATACCATAAAGAAATTACAGCTATAAAGAGATACTGTCAACCTAGTTGAAAGCATCTGTTGTCTTGAATTTTGTATAAAAGTCAACCAAAAAGAAATGGCTTTTTTTCTCTCTTAAATTTACCTAAACAAAGTGGAGCAAGATTTTTAAAATTAATTCTTCTATTTTTAAAATGAAATATAGTAGTTTCATAAATTTGTTTTGATGTTGAGCTTCAGAGTAAAGCTAACCTATGGTTACCGAAAAAATGAGATGCAACCAAATTTTAAACCCAGTTATTGGCTATCATAAACATTTTTGGTTTTACTTTTTGATATGAGACTCTTGACTTGGCAGTGTCCCTTTAATTTTCTTAAAGTGAATGTAAGTTAACTTACCATTGCAAAGAATTTCGATATACTTAATTCAATATGCTTATCTAAATAAGGTGACTATTCTACAATCTTTAGGAAGAGGAAGTAGTCCCACCTCGTCCTCCACTTCCTCGGTCCTATGACTTTACAGACCAGCCTCCCATAATCCCCCCTCTGCCCAGTGATAGCAGCTCCTTGCTCTGTTATAGCAGGGGCCCAGTCCATCTGCCCGAAGAAAAGAAGATTCACCAAGTTCAAGGATATCCAAGAAATGGATCCCATTGTGTAAGTGGCTGCAATAGCCACAGAGCAATCAATTGTACATCTCCTCATTTTTCCCAACAATTTATTTTTGACTCAATCTTTTCTTTTTATTATTATCAGTACTTTTGTGTTCATATATAACATCGTCTGTGTTTTTCCTGTTTTAGTTTTATGTTGCTTATTTTGTCATTTTTCCCCCCACAGTTTTAATATTTCATAGTTTGTTGCTTTTCATGAATATTTTCATCAAGTGGTTATGTTGCATGTGTTTAAGGAGCCATGTTTTAAATCTAGCATTTCAGGATATTGGAGGCACAGTGATATCTTTAAATCAGAAAGATGCAAGGAAGAAAAAGATTCTTATCAGGAACGATGAAAAGGCTGGGATGTGGGCAGTTCAGTATAGGAAAACCGTTAGAGCATTTGGACATTGCCAACGAGAGACATTACCCGTGGGAACTAGAAAAAAGCTTAGAGGTTAAGTAAGTGTATTAAATGTAATAAGCAAGGAGAAGAGAACAAGAAAAAAAGAAATAGGGTTAATTGAGTTAATATGATATAATTATTTTCAGACTTTAGTTATACTATGATAAAAATGTTCTGATGACTTTGTCCTTAAGAGGAATATTCTTAATTTTAAAACCAAAAGATAAACTGGTTAAAAATCTTCCAAAGTCTTTTTTTTCCCTATCCTAATTATAACATATATATTAATTGATTTATACCCAATATAGCCGACTGAGGCTTTTGATTGTTAAGAGTGTGAGTTTTTGGAGGTAAACATTTTTTAAAAGACTTTTACCTTTTTTTTTTTTTGTAATTACACATCTTTCTTTCAAGGGTCCAGATTATAGACTCTACAAGAGTGAGCCAGAATTAACAACAGTGGCAGAAGTTGATGAGTCTAATGGAGAAGAAAAATCAGAACCTGCTTCGGAAATAGAAACTTCTGTTAAAGGTCAGCATTTGTGATATGTCTTATCTCCTATGTTTTTCAGACATTTTAGAAACAAATTCAGTTTGCATGCTGACAGAGTGCATATGCGAGCCCACAGTCCCTTATTTGAAACCTGTGGAATTTGACGAGTTTCTGAATTTAGAAGTTTTCAGATATTGGGACAATAATATGACCCATAAACTGTATATTGTAAAGTCACCTTCTCTGCTAGGAATCTCCCTTTTTAAACACAGTAATATTTTTGGACTATTCATCCTTTGTGGGATAAAGACAAAAACTTCATGTCAGTTCAGGTGAGGTTTTATTGAGAAATAAGTTTATGTCAAACTTGTGAAAAACTTTTTATTTCCTAACCTGACACTTTATTTTTTGGTTTTTACTCTTTCAAAATTATACATAGAAGAGTAGGAATAAGACAGACTTTTATACAATTTCTATAAAAGTAAATTCTATGACATAATGCTTATTTTTCTGTGTATACTCTGATTATCTTTTAATACTTACTTATTTGGCTGTGCTGAATCTTAGTTGAAGTATGTGGTATCTAATTCCCTGACCAGGGATCAAACCTGGGCCCCCTGCATTGGGAGCTCGGAGTCTTAGCTGCTGGACCACCAAGGAAGTCATCTGATTATTTTTTAATGCTAGTCATTCTTTAAGAAATCAATATTATTTTTTTTTTAAAAAAAGGATAGAGAGGGGGCTATTTAGGAAAAAGACAGAAAAAAACAGATATATTACAGTACTTGAACTTTGAGTTGATCATGGTCTAAAAGAAAAGCTCTAAAGACATTCTTTGGAGAATAATGGACATTTGCATAGGTTCTAGATACTGCCTAATGATGCTGTGAGACGGTGGTTATTTAGGAGATATAGTAAGTGAATTCTGAAACACTTAGGAGTAAAATATCTGACTTACTTTCAAAAATGTTTTACCAAAAAAATCTGTTAGTGATAAATACTCTAGAATGTGGGGTTTTTCAGAAAAGTAATTTCTGATCATCATAACTTTCTAGTCAATTTTTTTAAACCTGCTAGAGGGTCACAAAGTAAATTTTGAACCATATGAAATGGTAATATTCACATAGTTTTTTCCATAATTGGAATATTTTTCAAGGTTTTCTAATGTCAGTGGTTTTCTTTTTTCCCATTAGAAAAATACTGCTATCTTTAAAAGTTAATATCTATACACCTTTCTCATTCAAATCATATCTTCTCATTGAAAGTCTTTGTTAACTTTCTCTTTTCACAGAACAAATTTAAGTTAAAGAGTCACAGTCTTAGTCCTTACCATATTGTTGCATATAGTTATAAATATGCAGGAATTATCAGACAGCAAACAAAAGTAAATGTTTTTGGTAACTAGATATCCTGGCCAATCCTCCCACAAACAGGGATTATAAAAGCTGCTTCAGGGACTTCCCTGGTGACCCAGTGGCTCAAACTCCACAGTTCCGATGCAGGGAGCCCCAGTTCACTCCCTGGTCAGGGAACTAGATCTTACATGCCATAACAAAGAAGTTGCATGCCACAACAAATCTTCAGATCCCAAGCTCCACAACCAAGGGACTTGGTGCAGCCAAAAAAAGAGCTAGTTCAGGAACTTCCTGGTAGTCCAGTGGCTAAGACTTTGTGCTCCCAATGCAGGGAGCCTGGGTTTGATCCTTGGTCGGGGAACTGGATCCCACATGCTGCAACTGAGTTCACATACTGCCACTAAAAGATCCCGCATGCTGCAACCAAGACCTAGCACTTTTATATAAAAGCTGGTTCATATCACTTAAATTTTTTGAGAAGCTTCAACAAGTTAAAGAAAAGTAAAGAAAGGAATGTTCAGGTGGAAAATTACGTGAAGGGTGGTTCATTAGTCTAGGCTTCCCTGGTAGCTCAGATAGTAAAGAATCCACCTGCAGTTCAGGAGACCTGGGTTCTAGCCCTGAGTGGGAAGATCGCATGGTTACCCACTCTAGTATTCTTGCGTGGAGAATTCCATGGACAGAGGAGCCTGGTAGGCTAACAGTCCATGGGGTCACAGAGTCAGGCACAACTAAGTGACTAACACATACATCATTAGTCTACTCAGACCACCGTAACAAAATACTATAAAACAAGTGCTTGTTTTGTGGGGGTTTATTTGTTTGTTGGTTTTGTTTTGCATATTTGGCTGTGTTGGGTCTTAATTAAGGCATGCAGGTTCAGTTAGCCCCGAAGCATGTGGGATATTAGTTCATGGAGCAGGGATTATTATGCCCAGAGTCCGAGTTCCCAAAACTGAGAGAATAAGACGTCCACGGCAATGCAAAAGCATAAAGGGGTTTTATTGCCAGCTCGAGCCAGGGCTCCCGTCTCATCCAGCGCAGTGGAGTCTTGACGAGAGCCCCGAGCCCAGATTTACAGCAATATTTATAAGTTTAGAACAAAGACAGGGAGTTGGCAAGGGTTGATTGGCTGCAGGGGTTTCCTGGTATTTACTGATTGGCCAGTCATCATCTTTCTGATTGGCCAGAGTTACCATCCCCGGAAGCCCCGGAAGCATGACTCAGGGATTATTTTTGGCCTAGTGCACCTCTCTGAGCCTGTCATGGCTCTGGTGAGGTTGTAACAGGATCAAACCCATGTCCTCTGCATTACAAGGTGGATCCTTAACCCCTGGACCACCAGGGGAGTCCCACCAAGAGCTTTACACAACAGACACTTGTTCTTACAGTTCTGCAGGCTGAAAGATCAAGTTCTGGGAAGGTTTTCTAACTTTTTATTTTGTATTGGGGGTGCAGTTGATTAACATACAATGTTGTGATAGTTTCAAATGAACACAAAGGGACTCAGCCAGCCATACTCCCCTCCCACCCATGCTGCCACAGAGCACTGAGCAGAGGCCCCTGTGCTATAGAGTCCTTGTTGGTTACCCATTTTAAGTGTGGCAGAGTGTACATGTCCGTCCCAAACTCCCTAGCTATTCCTTTCCACCTCCCTTTTCCTGGGTAACCATAAGTTCATTCTCTTAAGTCTGTGAGTCATAACAACCTCCTTTTATGTCCACAACATAAAGGGGCTAGGGTTTCAGCAGGAATTTTAGGAAGATCACTTCAGTCTATAGCAAGAGGCATCCAGGAAGTTACTAAGTGGAGCATGAAAGCCAGCTTTCACTTTGTGACAGGATAAAGCTCAGAGCATGAACATATTAGCAGTCTGCTAGGAGACCCAGTCAGATAAAGTTGGGACCCTGTGAGGGGTATACTCTTAGTGAAAACTGATTAATTTGGTTTCATCAAAATTTAGAACTTTTGCCCTTCAGAACAGGAGAAAAAATTACCAATACATACACCTGACAAAACCCTTGTATCCAAAATATATAAACAACCCTTGTAAATCAATAATAAACAACCCAGTGCAGGCATATAAGCCTTGGAGAGCTAACAAATAAGGTATACAAATGACCAGTAAGCACATGGAAAAGTTTACAACTTATTGATCATAAAAGAATTGCAGTTTTAATGCAAATAAAAATCACAATGCACACCATCTAAAATGACTGAACTTAAAAAACTGACTGACTACCTAGTGTTGGTTAGGATGTGGACCAGCTGAAATTCACACCTATTTCTGAGGTGGTCGAAGATAAAACAATAGTCCAGCAGCTTCTTATAAAGTTAAACATGCAGTTATCAAACTTAGGAATCCTATGTATCTACCTAAGAAAAATGAAAATATAACTCCTCACAAAGACTTATTCAAGGGTCTTTAAAGCAAGCTTTAATTCATAGTAGATGAAAACTGGAAGCAGTCACATGTCTGTCAAGAAGAGTATGGATAAACAAATTTTAATACTCTTAAGCAAAAAACTCATAGATATATTTACTCATAAAAACTGTACTGTCTGAAATATGTTCTCTCAAAGTTTTTCCTCATTTAAAATTTGGGTTTTTTTTTTTTAAGTGTAATCCTAAAAATAAAAAAAATTTTTTAATTTAAAAAAGTATAATAGGCTCTTATCTGAATAAATTGTCTGAAGTATACAGATCAATTACAGTGTAGTTTATATTTTACCACATGACTTAAAATAGAGCTATTAAAAATGGATTGCTGTTGTAAAGCAGTTATCCTTCAATAAAAAAAAGAAATGGACCATTGACTGGCACAACAGAAAAGTCTTTTGTTTGCTTTATAAAATTACTTGTAACATAGCAGTCCAGCTCTTCACATTCTCAAATATACAATTCTCATAAACACACAGTTACATAATATTTCGCCTTGATTCAGCTGCAGATTGTTTGGTTCTTAACCTATAGGGACCGTGAATGGTTGACCACTATCTGGTTTTAGTGGGAAAAATAAGATTTCATTTTTCTGTTGATACTTAGTTCATGACGTTAGTGAGCCCCAAGAGAGTGATTTTTTTTTTTTTTCAACAAACCATCAAGATTTGATTAATTCCTTCCTTTACTTGTGTCCTCCGTGGACAACAGTGCACATCTGCTTAAACAAGACAACTATGATACAAGCGAATACATTTTCTGTCAACTGACCACTAGCTTTTATTGTTATGTTAATGATTTTGTGTCTACAGCTGTGTGTTGTTTTCTAATTATAAAAGTAGTACATATTCATTCTAGAGATTTTCAGAAATGGGAAAGAAAAGTTAACTTCAATTGCCTATAGTTAACTTCCCTTAACATTGTTAGTAGATTCTTTATTGAAGTAGTGCAGTGTGATTGAAAGAGATCAAATGAAAATGAAGGACATTTAGGTACATGACTACCTTTCGACAATAACTTTGCTAATCTGCGTGAGGGGATTAGATTAGGGTACTTTCAGCCTCTGAAAATAATTGTAAATATTTCATGAAGAAGGAGAGCAACAACAGGAAAAGCAGAAACCCCAGCCATGATGCTGCTGAGCTATATGGATGTGAAGAAGTCCATTAACCCAGAAACTGCATTTCTTTACCTTCTTGTCTTTACAGAGTTGTTGTGAAGATATATGATCCATTGAATGTTACTGAATTTTTATAATGTTTTAATGTCATCTGTTATAGTCAGTAGAACTTTGTTTCTAAATCTAACCCTAAATTTGTCTGGTTAGCATCATTGCTGGTTTATAGATAAAATGACTAATGAAGGGTTGTTAATGTTTCCTTATCTCTTTTCAAACAATAAATTTGCATTCTAATTTTAAAAGTCTCAGAAACTGAATAGATCAGTGAGAGAGAGTGTCATGTGAATATGTTTTAGAGAGAGCAGTGTCATGTGAAGATGTTTTATAGAACTTACTGCTCTTTTTACTTTTAGGTTCCCACTTTCCTGTTGGAGTAGTCCCTCCAAGAACAAAATCACCAACACCTGAATCTTCGACAATAGCCTCATATGTAACGTTAAGGAAAACTAAGAAGATGATGGATTCAAGAACGGTATTTAACTATCCATTAATTTCTAGAAGGATTCTGAAACCTATTTATTGCCACATTTATGTACGTTTTAATTTTAGGGGATTGTTTTGGAAATTTTTTTTGGCGTACCCCGCAGCTTGCAGGATCTTAGTTCCCCAACCAGGGATCAAACCCATGGCCCGTGCAGTGGAAGTTCAGAGTGCTAAGCACTAGACCACCAGGGAATTCCCATCAAAACTTTTTTTTTACGTATTCTAAGAAAAAATTAGCAATCTTAATTTCTAAAATTCCATTCAGGGAATTAGCACCTCAGGAAGCCCTGGGGGTGCAGTGGTACCATGCGCCACCAGGCATGGCGCCTGCCCATACAGGCGATGTGGGTTCAGTCCCTGGGTTGAGAAGATCCCCTGGAGGAAGAAATGGCGACCCACTCCAGTATTCTTGCCTGGAGAATCCCATGAACAGAGGAGCCTGGCAGGCTACAGCCCATGTGGTCACAGAGTCAGACACGACTGAAGTGATTTAGCAGCCACACAGTTGGCATCTCAGAGGACAAGCCTAATTTAGGTTTTCTTTGCTCAGACTCCACATGGAGCCTTTAGTGACCAGTTTGTGAAATCTGTTCTCAGATAGCTAGCTGCTCCTTGATACCTCTAAGAATTTCCTTAAGAGAGTGATAAACACATTCTGTGATCAGACAAGCTGATGGATTTACAAGCCAGCCTGAGTTTTCAGGGCCTTTCTGCTGTGGGAGATTTAGACTTTGCTAGTCCTCTGGTTACAATGAGAAATGTGAATTAAGAATGAGAAGGAAATCCTCTATTTTTCACACTTTCATCTAAGATCCATTTAATTCAAACTGACTTTACACCAGTCTAACCTTGGTTTTCTTGGGAAGATTCCCAGAGGATTTAACTCACTTCCCCAAGTACTCTCTCGAAATTTGGACTGCGAAAGAACTTTCACTTTTCACCTTTTTTTAAAACTTTTCATCTTTATAAATTCTATTTATTTGGTATGAGATAACTTAAAATGATAAGAAAAGACTGAAAAGTACAACAAATGATGATGATTCTTGAAAGATACTAAAGTACAAGCACAACGTATATCCCCCAAATTCTGACAGATTTATATATAAGAAATATAATGGTTCTGTAATACTATTGTTCGTAGAGTTAGGCATTTTTTTAGATTAAAAGGGTGTTTTCTTTGAAAATAGTAATGTAAACAGGAAAAAAAAACTTAAAATGCATGTTGAGAACAAACAGAAAGATATTAGTGGATTTATATTATTCTATAACTATCTTTTTAAAAAATAATAACTAACTTAAATACTGGGGCTTCCCCAGTGACTCAGTGGTAAAGAATCTGCCCTGCCAGTAGAGGAGACGTGTGTTCCATCTCTGGGTCAGGAAGATCCCCTGGAGGAGACATGGCAGCCCACTCCATTATTCTTGCCTGGAGAATCCCATGAACAGTGGAGCCTGGTGAGCTAGAGTCCATGGGGTTACAAAGAGTCAGACATGATTGAGTGACTAAACAATAACAGTCATAAATGCCAGAAGAAAGACATATGTAAACAAATACTGGGGTAAAAGTATAGAAGACTATAGTTATATAATACTGTACTGGGAAGTCCTTTATAAACCATATAGATGCCAGGAGAAAATACTTGCAATATATGAGAAAAGTTCCATAATATATGATGAATGAATATAAATCAGTTATTCATAGGGGGTTTTTTAATGGAAAATATACGATAGTAGCAATCCCCGGGACGGGGGAGCCTGGTGGGCCGCTGTCTATGGGGTCGCACAGAGTCGGACACGACTGAAGCAACTTAGCAGCAGCAACAGCAGCAGTAATTCACAAGTATATGAAAATGGCTCAACTCCGATGATCATTTTTAAAGTGCTGACTGAAACCCCAATGAGATACTCTTTTCTAGTTACATTGGAGAGAAAATGTAAAAATTAATAATATTTTACATTAAAAAAAAATAAAGTAGATTTGTATAATATAATTTGGAGAAAGAAGTTTCAGTGAGACAACAGTTTTTCACAAACACAGAAAACCAGGAAGAATACATGTTTGTTGTGTATAACTAAAAAACAACAGTGCTAAAATAGCCAGCATCCTAATCAGTATCTAGAATTTACTCGTTTTAAAGGGGAAGGGATAGTTAGGAAGTTTGAGATGGTCCTATACAAACTGCTGTATTCAAAATGGATAACCAACACAGACCTATAGCACATGGAACTCTTCTCAATGTTGAGTCCAAGCCTGGATGAGAGGGGAGTTTGGGAGAGAATGGATACATGTATATGTATGAGTCCCTACATACATATACAGGAATTGAGTCCCTACACTGGTCACCTGAAACTACCACAACATTGTTAATCCAGCTATATGCCAATATAAAACAAAAAGATTAAAGTTTGACGAAAAAGAAAAAATATATATATACATTTTCTTCCCACAAAAACAAATGTTTTGATTTACAAATAAATGAGAAGCGTGATCATTTCTGCATTTTCATACTTTTCTGTTTTCATTTTCCTTGTAGTTTCTACATGAACTCTTTAAGATATTCTCTACAATAGAATACAGTTCTAGAGCTGTCACTGCTGCCCGGCAGACAGTTTCATTTTTATCTATTTATTTTTTTGGCTGTGCTGCGTCTGCACTGCTGCACACTGGCTTTTTCTTTGCTGAGCCTGGGCTTCTCTAGTTGGGGCACGCAGGCTCTAGAGTACACAAGCTCAGTAGTTGTGGCATACAGGCTGAGTTGCAGTATGTGGGATCTTAGTTCTCCAACCAGGGATCGAACCTGGCTCCCCTGCATTGGGAGTCTGGAGTCTTATCCACTGGACTACCAGGGAAGTCCCTGCAGACACATTTAGGTTGCAGTGGAGAGAAAACAATCTTGGCTGTTATCCTGATATACTGCTTCTCACTGTGTGCTTAGTTGCACATTTGTGTCCAACTCTTTGCAATGCCATCGACTGCTGGGCTCTTCAACTGCTTAGTCAAGAAATACTTAACCTCTGCCCTGGGTTCTTTCCAGAACTCTAGCAACTCCACACCAACATCCTAGTCAGTCTTCAGCAGTTGAGTCCAGAGGGCACAAAACACCTGTGCACTCTCTTCTGTAGATCTTCAATTTAGTTCAGTTCAGTTCAGTCGCTCAGTCGTGTCTGACTTTTTGCAACCCCATGAACCGCAGCATGCCAGGCCTCCCTGTCTGTCACAAACTCTCGGAGTTTACCCAAACTCTTGTCCATTGAGTCAGTGATGCCATCTAACCATCTCATCTTCTGTTGTTCCCTTCTCCTCCTGTCTTCAATCTTTTCCAACATCAGGGTCTTTTCTAATGAGTCAGCTCTTCGCATCAGGTGACCAAAGTATTGGAGTTTCAGCTTCAACATCAGTCCTTCCAATGAACGCCCCAGACTGATCTCCTTCAGAATGGACTGGTTGGATCTCCTTGCAGTCCAAGGGACTCTCAAGAGTCTTCTCCAACACCACAGTTCAAAAGCATCAATTATTCGACACTCAGCTTTATTTATACTCCAACTCTCACATCCATACATGACCACTGGAAAAACCATATTCTTGACTAGATGGACCTTTGTTGACAAAGTAATGTCTCTGCTTTTGAATATGCTGTCTAGGTTGGTCATAAGTTTCTTTCCAAGGAGTAAGCGTCTTTTCATTCCATGGCTGCAGTCACCATCTGCAGTGATTTTGGAGCCTAAAAAAATAAAGTCAGGCACTGTTTGCCTGTCTGTTTGCCATGAAGTGATGGGACCAGATGCCATGATCTTAGTTTTCTGAATGTTGAGCTTTAAGCCAACTTTTTCACTCTCCTCTTTCACTTTCATCAAGAGGCTCTTTAGTTCTTCTTCACTTTCTGCCATAATGGTGGTGTCATCTGCATGTCTGAGGTTATTGATATTTCTCCTGGAAATCTTGATTCCAGCTTGTTCTTCCTCCAGCCCAGCGTTTCTCATGATGTACTCTGCATAGAAGTTAAATAAGCAGGGTGACGGTATACAGCCTCGACGTACTTCTTTTCCTGTTCGGAACCAGTCTGTTGTTCCATGTCCAGTTCTAACTGTTGCTTCCTGACCTGCATACAGGTTTCTCAAGAGGCAGGTCAGGTGGTCTGGTATTCCCATCTCTTGAAGAATTTTCCACAGTTTATTGTGATCCACACAGTCAAAGACTTTGGCATAGTCAATAAAGCAGAAGTAGATGTTTTTCTGGAACTCTCTTGCTTTTTCGATGATCCAGCAAATGTTGGCAATTTGATCTCTTCCTCTGCCTTTTCTAAAACCAATTTGAACTTTGGAAGTTCACAGTTCACGTATTGCTGAAGCCTGGCTTGGAGAATTTTGAGCATTACTTTACTAGCGTGAGAGATGAGTGCAATTGTGCAGTAGTTTGAGCCTTCTTTGGCATTGCCTTTCTTTGGGATTGGAATGAAAACTGACCTTTCCCAGTCCTTGGCCACTACTGAGTTTTCCAAATTTGCTGACATATTAAGTGCAGCACTTTCATAGCATCATCTTTCAGGATTTGAAATAGCTCAACTGGGATTCTATCACCTCCACTAGCTTTGTTCATAATGATGCTTCCTAAGGCCCACTTGATTTCACATTCCAGGATGTCTGGCTCTAGATGAGTGATCACACCATCGTGGTTAACTGGGTCGTGAAGATCTTTTTTTGTACAGTTCTTCTGTGTATTCTTGCCACCTTTTCTTAATATCTTCTGCTTCTGTCAGGTCCATACCATTCCTGTCCTTTATAGAGCCCATCTTTGCATGAAATATTCCCTTGGTGTCTCTTATTTTCTTGAAGAGATCTCTAGTCTTTCCCATTCTCTTGTTTTCCTCTTTCTTTGCATTGATCAATAAGGAAGGCTTTCTTATCGCTCCTTGCTATTCTTTGGAACTCTGCATTCAAATGGATATATTTTCCTTTTTCCTTTGTTTTTCGCTTTTCTTCTTTTCACAGCTATTTGTAAGTCCTCCTCAGACAGCCGTTTTGCTTTTTTGCATTTCTTTTTCTTGGGGATGGTCTTGATCCCTGCCTCCTGTATAATGTCACAAACCTCCATCCATAGTTCATCAGGCAGTCTGTCTATCAGATCTAGTTTCTCACTTCCACTGTATAATCATCAGGGATTTGATTTAGGTCATACCTGAATGGTCTAGTGGTTTTTCCCACTTTTTTCGATTTCAATCTGAATTTGACAATAAGAAGTTCATGATCTGAGCCACAGTCAGCTCCCGGTCTTGTTTTTGCTGACTGTATAGAGCTTCTCTATCTTTGGCTGTAAAGAGTATAATCAGTCTTATTTTGTTGTTGACCATCTGGTGATGTCCATACATGTTTAATAGCTAAAGTTTCTGTTATATCAAATAAGGTAAAATATTGTTATGACAGTTATTGGTGTACTTAGAAAGTGAGAAGTAAAAACTGGTTGTTTAATGTGACTGATGTTTTTAAACCATTCAGTAAACCATAAAAGTGAACCACGTAAATGTGTGTATATATATATATGTAGATATATATATATTGATATATATATATAAAATATAGCCATCTGATTTATAGAAAATAACTTCTTCCTTAGTTTTATTATTGCTCATAAGCTAAGAATGTTTTCTCTACCAGTCTTTTCACAGTAAAAAAATAATGTGTGACTTGAAACATTACATTTTTTAGTATAATAAAAGAAATTACTGAGGGACTTCCCTGGTGGTCCGCTGGCTAAGACTTCAGTCTCCCAGTGCAGGGGGCCCAGGTTTGATCCCTGGTCAGGGAACTAGAACCCACATCCCATAATGAAAATCTTGTGCAACAAAGGAAAAAAAAATTACTGATATTTTGAAGCCATGCCTCTTTTTTCTCTTGAGTTTTATACAATTTCCCATTTTAGGGCTGTGAGGTAGGGTCACTTCAGAGCTTCATACCATACCGTTTTGTTTTTTTTTTTTTAACGAGCAAATACCTTCCTTAAGTTCCTCTTTTCTCCCCTTCCTCCTACCTCCCACCTCTCTCGCTTTCCATCACTGATCATGCATCAGTGTACTCGTAAAGTAATCTGCTTTTCTGGTGTTATGTAAATGACATCTAAACCTACCACTTTTGGTTTTGCCAACAAAATTAATGCATTTTAAAACACTTTTTTTTTTTAATTAAAAATATTATGTTTATTTTTGTGCTGCATCTTCATTGCTTCTTTTTTCAAGGGCTTTTCTCTAGTTGTGGCGATAGGGAGCTACTCCTCATTGTGGTGTGTGGGCCTTTCACCGTGGTGGCCTCTCTGGTTGTAGAGCCTGGGTTGTACGGCCTGCATGCTTTAGTAGTTGCAGCTCGAGGACTTTAGAGCAAAGACTTTTGTGGCACAGTTGTTCTGTGGCATGTGGGATCTTCCCAGACCAGGGATTGAACCATGTCCCCTGCATTAATAAGCAGGTTCATATCCAGTGTGCCACCAGGGAAGTCCATTTTAAACGTTTTTTTATTTTAACATACTTGTGTCCTGTATTCAGGATTCATCTGTTTATTTTCAATTTAAAGGAACGACCAAGAAGTGCAGTGGAACAGCTCTGTTTGGCTGAAAGCACTCGACCTAGGATGACTGTGGAAGAGCAAATGGAAAGAATCAGGAGGCATCAACAAGCATGCTTAAGGGAAAAGAAAAAAGGATTAAATCTTATTGGTGCTTTAGACCAGTCCCCCTTACCAAGTCCTTCAAATTTAAGGGATAATCCATTCAGGATTACCCAGGTATATATATCAGTTGCTTTTACTCATTCTTGTGGGTAAATCTAATATCAGTTGAATCTTAGAGTCATAGAGCTACATGGTAGATGGGTTTTTAAATATTGGCAACATAGATAGTTATATTATTTAACTCTTATGATATGCCAAGACAGCTTGGTAAAATGGAAATAGCCCTGGGATCAAAAAACCTTGGCTAAATTACTTGTTGGCTGCCCTCCTATTGTGAACTTAATCTCCTCTACTATAAATCAATAAAGATATAACCTGTCCTGTATATGTCACAGAAATACTAAGAAGATAAAATTTGCTTTCAACAAATGTAAAATGCCATGTAAGATAGTCCCCAATTCCCCTCCCAATAAAATGTGCAGTACTCTGTATCCTAATTTAGCATGACCTAAATTGTAGCAGGGGAGAGCTTCAGAATAAAACTTGTACTATGCAGCACATTTTAACTTCAGTCTTATAAAGAGACACCATTCCGTCTCTTATTATTGGTTTGTTGGTTATCCTGATTCATAAATCAGAGCAGACCAGTGAACCTTTCCAGAGGCTTCAGTCGGTCGATCCCTGTTTGTTGATGTGGACTAACTGAAAGTGCCTTCCTGTCATCATGGAAATCTCTTAGCGTAGTTGGAGAGAAGGCGTTTCTAGGAGAGGTTAACATTGAGTGACTGTACATCCTACACATTACCAAATAGATGATTAATATATATAAGATGCTACTGTTGTTTCTCATAAGGAAACCTTGCAAATGAAGGGCCAACTTAAAAAATTAGCAGGTACTATCTAGAAACTACACATACCTGTATAGTATGAATCTAAAAGTACTGTCTTATCTGTTGAACAGGCTCGAAGAAAGGATGATAACTCTAAGGAACTGGACACTGTCATCAGAGAAAATGACACGAAGCCAAACCATGACACTCCTTCCACAGACACTGTTCAACTAAAAGAAGCTGAACCTCAAAATACGGATTTCAGCGAAGAGGTAGCAAGATTATTTTAGGACACAGATTCCAAAAGGATAGATTTTTTAAGATGAGATCAGGTGGGAAGGTTGAAGATAGTTTTGTGTGGCATTCTGTCACAGAGGATGCTGATCTCAGTGAAATGATAGGTTTCATGTAATTTGATCAATATATATGTTCAGCCATGTCAAAAACTGGGTTAATTGAAAACTTAAAACGTGATCAGTTGAGGCTGGAATAAATTACCATTGCCCCAATTAAAGAATCTTTAATCCCAAAGCAGCTAGTAATGGCAGTGTACTTTTTGTCCTTCTGATGTAGGAAAGGATGTCACTGTTTTTAATATACTTGATTCTAAAATATATTTCAGTAAATATTTGATATGGTATAGTGTTTAATAAGCTTTTATTTGGGAATCATTCTAGATAATTTGCTCATATAGCAAATATGGTAAAAAAAAAATCATTTGAAAAAATAAATTTTTCCTTCTTCCATAGTTTAAAAAAACTGAAAATGTTTTTTCTGAAACACTTTTCACACCTGAGCCAAATGGAGTGAATTCTGAGGAAGTGATGGATAAAGAAGGAGACAAAAAAGAGATGCCTGAACACGTGCCATACAGGTAATAATTAGAGAAAACAAACAAGCAAACAAAGGGATCATCCGCTAAATTAAATTCACCTGCTTAAAAATGGTAAACTTCATGGTCAGAGGTCTTAGATGCCACTCCCGTAATATTTACTTACAAGCTGTAGGATCTTAAGCAAGTTACATAACCTTCTTAAATTCGAGTATCTCACCTGTAAAAATGAGGGTAATAGTAGTAACCATCTCACAAGTGTGTTGTCAGGATTAAACAAGAAAATAAATGTGCAGCACTTAACTCTGTGCTAAACACCTAGGAAGTGATCAATAAATACCTTAAAAAAATTTTTTTAGCTTTTTATTTTATACTGCAGTATAGCCATTTAACAGTATTGTGATAATTCCAGGTGGACAGCAAAGGGACTCAGCCAGACATATATGTGTATACATTCTCCCCCAGACTCCCCTCCCATCCAGGCTGCCACATAACATTGAGCAGAGTTCCCTGTGCTATTCAGTAGTACTTTGTTGGTAATCCGTTTTAAATATAGCAGTGTGTACATATTGATCTCAAACTTTCTAACTACATCTAGGCACACAAGCTGTAGCAAAGTAAGCACCTTACCGTATAATGACAGATGTTGATCAGCTGTCTAAGCTGTCTGATAAGCATTCCAAAAATTATAGTGACTTTCTGTTTATTTTTTAACTGTATTTGTTAACTAGCCTTTTAAAATGCATATCCTCAATCTCACCCTCCATAAAAACATTCTCAGTGCTAGAAAAGAGAAATACTGTGATTTCATGTCATAGGAGTGCCTTTATCTCTGAAATGAATAGCAGAAGTGAATCTGGGGTCTTTTAGTTTGTATTTTGTTTTATTTACTTACTTAGCTTTGGGGGCACTGGGTCTTCATTGCTACCCTGGGGCTGGCTCTAGCTGCTTTGAGCAGGGTTCCTCTTTGTTGCGGTGCTCGAGCTTCTCACTGCAGTGACTTCTCTTGTTAGGGAGCACAGGTTCTAGGCTTGTGGGCTCAGCAGTTGTGGTACACAGGCTTAGTTGCCCCGAGGCATGTGGGATCTCCCTGGATCAGGGATTGAACCCATGTCTCCTGCATTAGCAGGCAGGTTCTTCACCACTGAGCCAGCAGGGAAGCCTTGGGGTGGTGTGTTTTAGATTGAAGTAGACATTAAGGGACTTGTCAGGCAAATATAATCAGACTTTGTTTAGATCCTGATTTAAACACGTAACTCTTAAGATGATGTTATAAAGCAGTTGAGATCATCTGAACACTGACTGGGTATCTGATGGTATTTACAGATTGAGTGATAGGTCCTTAATCTGTTTGAAAATAATTTGGGGAGGAGCAGGCTGAGGGCTTAGAATGAAACAAAATTGACAATATGTGGATTTAAAAAAAACTTTGAGCAAAATGTTAGCAGTTGTGCAATATAGATGGTTGCATCGTTTCTGTAAAGATTTTTCATAACATTCAGTTGGGAGAAAAAAATTGCATTCTAATGTAACAAATTTGAGGGACCTCCCTGGCAATTCAGTGGTTAAGACTCCACACTTTCAACACAGGGGGGCGTGGGTTCAGTCCCTGGTTGGGAAACTGGGATTCCACACACCCTGCAGCCAAAATAATAATAATAATAAAAATAGATTAAAAAATAACAAATTTTAAAATACCTTTCTATTTTCATTAGCCCTCAAGAGGAGTCACAGATCCCAAATCATAAACCAGAAGGCCCCCCTGCAGAAGATACAAAGGACGATATTCATGAGCAGGAAGAAAATGTTCTTTCTTATGAACTAACTCCTGAGGCTTCTAGAGGAAATCAGACAATGGCAGGTAGATATTACACGTTTCCTAGTTTTCTCACCGGTGCTTCCTCTGAACCTCTGAATTTATTTGCTGTGTGGAGACTCTAGCAAGGGGGCCACTCGGGGACATCAGCTGCAGACTGAGAGGTCTTTGCCTTCCCACACCTGCGTGGTCAGGAAGACTGCTGCTACTCAGGATCCAGGGCCAGTCCTGTCTCAGCAACTAGAGCTGCCCTCTCTCCGGCTTGGATGTCACTTCCTTCTTTTGTTTGTTTTTTTGATCTTAACCTTAACACGTACCTTAAACTTTTTTCTAAGAAGATCTTTTACAACTTGGAAATCCTACCTATTTCTCTGACATTGCATTCCTAGAGTATTCATAAACCTCTCGCCCTCTGGGAACTGTGGAAGATTGAATATCTAAACTATTAATAGTAGAATGGATTTACTTACTTAGCTCCTACCATAATCCACATCTGGGTTTTCCTCTGATAGTAAAAGATCATGAAATGTATAGCATGTGAAAAAAAAAAATACATTTTTATCTATGCTATTCTTTTATACTTTCTAGATTCTTCAAAATCTTTTTTCTTTTTTAATGATTTTTGGCAAGGGAAGGGTGTAGGAGAATGATACCACTAGTATAAATCATCAGCTTTCTTTCTCATAGCCCATAAGCAAAATCTATTTCCCTTCTCCACCTCCCACCCCCCACCCCTAGGCTTTTTGCAGAAGGGTAAGCACGATGAAATTCAGTTACCTAGGACGGTTCTTAAGAGCATTTTCTGTATCTTATATACTTGTAACATGGAAATGTATATTATCAGCCATGTTCCTTTGTAACCAGTGTGAAGCACCGTCTTTTCCTTGTCTCTTATCACTTTCAAGGTAATATGCATGGGCATTCTCATTTTTTCCAAAAGATTATCATTGGTCACATCAGATTATTCATACAGCAGGTCTGGGTTAAAGGGGGGGTGTGTGTGTATGTGTGCGGGCGTGCGCGCTCAGGCCTGTCCCACTCTTTGCAACCCCATAGACTGTAGTCTGCTAGGCTCCTCTGTCCATGGGATTTTCCAGGCAAGAATACTGGAGTGGGTTACCATTTCCTACTCCAGCGGTCTTCCTGACCCAGGGATTGAATATTGGGTCTCTTGCACTGGCAGCCGGATTCTTTACCACTGTGCCACCAGAGAAGCCCAAAGGGGTATGTGGGTGTATTTAAACCCCAACACTTAAACCATCTGTAATATTTAGCTGCGTGGAACTAGAAAATCCTTTTAAAGTGAGAAAGGGTTAAGTCACTAAAGACACCTGAAAATTAACCTTGAAACAAAAAAATTAAGGAGAGAGAATTCTTAATTTTTTCCAGTTTCACTGCAATATAATGGGCATATAACATTATATAAGTTTAAGGTGTACAAGGAAGAATTTTTAAACTGACTTCAAGAGACATTTCATCCTGAATAATTTAGCTGTCAGAATCGCCAAAACGCAGAAGCGAAATGCAGCTAATAATTCCTTCCCGACACATGTTCTTATTGTGCTGAGACCACAGCGTCAGAATTTTCTGCTCCAGAGGTGTCTCCGGGGCTTTGACCTTGTCCCATTTTCTCCGTGTGTTCCAGCGCAAAGCCTGCCTCCGTCTCCCGACTCCTCCGCGTCACCCGTCCCGTCCGCGCAGCCGCAGCTCACAGAAGGCTCCCACTTCATGTGTGTGTAGTCTCACAAGTACGTCATTTCCTTTCGATTCTGTGGTTTACCGTTAAAGTTTTCAACTTGACTTTTATTCCTCTGTTGTTTGAGTGACCAAAACCTGCAATGAATTCTGTCCTGTGTATTAGTGATGGTTGGCAGGGCAAGTAGACCAAGTGCTTAAACCGTGGGCAATAAAACTTTGCAGCAGCGGCCCTTCGGTGATGCGCTCCGTGACCACATTTTCTCCTGTCTCTTCTTTCATTGTCTGTAAAAACAGCCAGACCCGGAGGGAAGGGCCTGTGCCAGGACAGGCCTCCTGGTGTTTTGCAGCTGTGTTCCCAGCTGATGGTTCTTTCCATAGTCGGGTCTGAGAATTCTGTTCAAGTCATTACATTTTGATCCAGAAATTTTTTTTTTATAGTCAGGGTGAGGTATCTTCCATACTGAGAGTTTGCTAATTATTTTTAAGGATAAAGAGAAGGTCATGGTACAGCCAACTAGATATGGAATCGAAAATCTTTTAAGATCCATCAGAAATTATTTCTGAATACTTTAAAGTCAGTAAAGTAGTTATCTAAAAGCCACTTGTGGGCACAGGGAGAAGGGCCCTTTCTCACCCAGTATTCCTTTGACCACAATTTAGAACTGAGAATAATTTTCTAAGGTCCTTTTTTTCCCCCTTAATTTCATGCCTTTATTTCTGGCTGTGCTAGATCTTTGTTGCTGTGCGGCTTTTCTCTAGTTCCAGCAAGTGGAGTCTGCTCTGTGGCTGTGGTGCATGGACTTCTCGTGGTGGCTTCTCTCGTCCCAGAGCAGAGGCTCTAGGGCACACAGGCTCCAGTAGTTGGAGCTCCCAGGCCCTAGAGCTCAGGCTCAGCTGTTCTCACAGCATGTGGGATCTTCCCTGCATGAGGGATCTAACCCATGTCTCCTGCATTGGCAGGTGGAATCTTTACCCATGAGCCACCAGGGAAGCCCCCTGAAGTCTTACTTTTAAACTTTATCAACAACTGGTACATTTTACAGCAATTTTGTACTCACGTACTTTATTTTTCAGAAAAACTGTGAGGTATAGAGTGAGCATTTTATGCCTTTTTCTGCACTTTTTTTTCTCTCAGTATCTGCCAGATCTTCTAATGTTTCGTTCCTTAGGATTACCACCTATTTCTGTTAAACAGTTAAAGCTATGAAAACACCTACAGATTTTTTGAGCATAATTATAAACATGTTCTTTGATTTTTGGATTCTCAACATCAATGCCTACAGACACTAACTTGACTCAGGTTTTCATCCAGTAGTGCTCACATTTTCTAGAATCTACTTCCATTCACACCTTTTTTGGTAGAAGCTGTAACCTATGTCCCTTTTTTTCAGCCAGAGGATTTATGTTTAACAGAAGGCAATGGCATCCCACTCCAGTACTCTTGCCTGGAAAATCCCATGGGCGGAGGAGCCTGGTGGGCTGCCGTCTCTGGGGTCGCACAGAGTCAGACACCACTGAAGCGACTTAGCAGCAGCAGTCTTGTATCTAGAACTTTTATTTGAGATCATGTCTATCTGGAACCCAGAAGAGGCTTGCTTTGTTGTCATTTGGATCTCTGCAGGATTATCGTCCTTTCTGGGGTTATTTGTTACAGTCTTACCTGTGTCTTTGCTCTGTCACTTGTACGTTTAAATGTTAAATACATTCAGAAGTGGCAGTTGCCACTAGTGACAGAATAACACCAAACACAGGGATAATAAACATCATGTTCCCTTGATGCCTCCTGTGCAAAGAATTGATCAATGGCCTCTGTCTATCTTGGTGGTGACATGTACTCTAAGAGCCACTCTCATTACCTTTTGGTTCAATAAACAAGTTACAACTCACTGTACTCAAGACCATTATGACAGTTAGGAATGTTCACAGTTAAAACTCGAATACATGGCCAGGTTCCTTAAGTTGTTATTGTTGGATTTTGTTTTGTTTTACTTTTGTCCCAAGAACCATTGGCATTGCCTGCTGGCATGAGATCCAGGGTTTGCTGGATATTTTCTAACCTTGTGGCATGCAGTCATCACGGCCAACCAGTGGCATTCATGCTTGCGTTATTTTACAGTCCATCTTCTCGTTGCGCATGTATCATTTTCCTGAACTTTTTTTGGCAAGAGTTACGGAGGTTTCACGCAAGACAGACACACCACTATGTAGGCAGCTTAATATAATACTACGTATTTTAGTAAAGTCATGCAGATCTGGCTCATTTTGTCAGTCTTTTGGATTCAGCCAGAAGTTTGGGTCCTTTTTTCCATCTGAATTGCAATTTAACTGCATTATGTTTCTTTGCTTTGTGAATTAAGCTTATGGAAATGAAGAGAAGATGTCCTTCAGTGGTTATTATGTTTTAGGATTTTCGTGGCCATGCTTGTCAGTTCTTTTGTTAGAGAATGTCACCCTCAGTTACTTTAGGAAAGGGTCATTCATTAACTTTGCAGATGTCAAAGTAATTTTCCTTCTCTGTATTTTTCAGCTATACTGACTTCTGTTGAAACCATTCAGAGCTGAGGACATGGACCTTTGGCAATGTGAGAAGATATTGTACAGTATATTTTAAATCTATGAAATTCATAGTTCTGATGCTTTTGGCCACAGAGCATCGTTTTATCACTTCTGGAAAATGTTTATTCCAAAACAGCTTTAATGGCCCATATGTACACTCAAGGTTCTGTAATGTAATCTCAAGGTTATTACTCTGACACCAGCTTGCTGCTATGATTTCAAAGCACATAAGTAAAGGTGCTTTTTAGTGTGCAGTCTACAGCCAGAGCTTACGTAGTTGCTGATCTCCAGGTTTTGATGTTTCTAAAGTCTGGGTGGATTTATATTTCTTTTCATTTTTTAGTACAGAAAATTTAGTTATTATTTCCAGTGAAGCTTGTTTTCCTTTTTTTTCCTTCTTCCTCCCATTTCAGCTACTGCAATGCTTTGTTTCACACTTGATTTGTAAAAATTTTATATATATATTTAAAATGTGCCATTTTATTATTGCTAAGTGAAGTATGTCTCGTTTCCTGCTATAATTATTTCTCAGTCAGATTGCATTGTCAGCAGTTACTGCCACACTCTTGTCAGCTTAAACACAAATGTTACCGCTTACTTTTTCTTAAAAAGCAATTTAAAATGTAGGTATTTTGAAGTACTGGGCTTCTACTTCATTGGACTAGATGTGTACAGCAATAAGCAGGTTTTCAAATCCAGTACTTAGTTTGTGTACAAATGTAATTATGTTCATTGTGTATATATTATACAATGAGCACACGTAATGTAAGTATTAAAGGCTACTTACTATTGTTAAATGCAAATGTTCATATCTCATTTCTTTTTTATCATGTTAAATAAATGTTGATGTTCTTAAATGACTTGTGTTAGAATTTTTGCTCTTCCCATGTGCAATGGAAAGTCAGACTTTAAGAGACTTCTCAATGAAAAAGTAGTCTGTTAATCTCATTGCAGACAGCACCAGAACAACTGTGTCTGTCGTCCAACTCAGCTCTCCTGTGTCGAAGCTGAGAAACTTGAAGCTGAGAGAGAGAAACTGACTTGGCCACAATCACTTTATGCCTAATGACAAAATCTGCACCAGAATAAAGTTTCTCTGATCTTTCAACACCAGTGGGCAAATTTAGTTTTGTCAAGTCTTCTGTACCTACTTCCTCTTTCCGTTGGTTTTGGTGTCATAGAAAGTAGCTTCTAGCATCTGTAATCTCGCTCTACTTAGGGGATTGGACTTGGGGTGGGGGCGGGGGCAGCCAGTTACTTCTCTGACCCGGGTAACGAGAAACCATTTCATCATCATAAGCAGGACCCTCAGAGATCGTTTTCTCTTACAACACATTCTCTGCAGATGTTCACGCTCTTCAAAATCAATTACATTTCCTTGCCTGTATAACCTTTTGTTCAGGCTATATATTGTTCCCACAGTAGAAGGAAATGTGATGCTTTGGGATTCCTATATAACACGGTTGAAACTAAATCGGCGCTGGTCAGTCTTTTTTTTTTTCATGCTATGTTAAAACAGATTTAGATTTAATTTAAAATGCACATGTATGAGAATTCATCCAAACAGAAATACACAAAATGAAGTGCAAATAGATACAGTCTGTAATGTAGGAGGTGAATGAAAAGAGAGGTATAAACGGGAGAAGAATGTATAGCTCTGTCTGTCCATATAAACATGATTACGTGTGTTACCTGTTTCTGAAGATGGCTTCTCAAAGGAAATAATAGTCAACGGATGATGATTTCCCTTTAGTCATGATACAGAGATTGTTGTCAAGTTTTTATGGGTATATTGAGGTTGAAAGTTGATGTTATTCTTTGGGTTTTGTTTGGGTATTTTTGTGCAGTGTTTGTCTTTATGTTTGACTGGTGTGTGTGGTATGTTACTTTTAATTTACTCTAAGCACATTTTTTGAACTATTGCAAGAAGGAAAAAATGTCCTATTCTGGAATATGTGGACGCTAGGGAGAATTTGAAGAAAGTAGTATAAGGTAGTTGTAACACTTCATTCTGGCTTTCAACGTTTCAGAAAGCCCCATGAAAATCATATATTTACAAACAGTAAGTCAACACAGGTATTTGTTACAGGATATAGTAGACTATTAATATGCTTTAAAAACTTGTACTAAATCAGTACTCTCTATCTGACCTAAAGCTCACCTTTCCCAACTTTCCCCTCTTATAGGAGAGGTGCACAGAGAACTCAGGAAGTCCCAAGGCTCGTGGTAAGGAGGGCAGACAGACTGGGAAGGCCATTACACCAAGTTGGGGGGGTTAGGGGTTACCGTAAGGGCCACCTCTCAGCCATGGAATTAAGCTTTAGAGTTCAGTGCATGGCTAGTTGGGCTGGTTTCTCAGTCATCACATCCATGTACCTTACCCATCCCCAGTGATTTGACAGTTGACAGCTATAGGGTGGACGAAAAGTAAACAGGTTGGGAATTCCTTGGTGGGTTGGATTCCAAGCTTCCATCGCAGGGGGCGACAGGTTTAATCTTTGGCCAAAGGGAAAAAAAGGAAATAGATAACCATAGAAAAGAGATCTGCAAATTTCTCTGGTTCGATACTTTCAAAAGTTCTTTTATTTTTTATTTTTAATATTTAGCTTAGCTGCATCAGGTCTTAGTTGTGGCACTTGGGATCTTCCATCTTCATTGCAGCATGCAGGATCTTTCTGTTTTTTTTTAGTGGCAGCATGTGAACTCCTTAGTTGTGGCATGTGGGATCTAGTTCCCTGACCAGGGATCCAACCCAGGCCCCCTGCACTGAAAGTGCAGAGCCTTAGCCACTGAATCACCAGGGAAGTCCGCTACAAAAGTAGTTTTAATAATCATGTGCCCCTTTGTACATTTTAAATTTGATATCCCCAGTTTTTCATCAGTTGGACTAGTTAAAAAGAATACAGTTTCTAGCATGCTGTAAATATTAACTTTTAAAATAAACCTGTTATCTCAATTTTTGTAAATGTACCCAACAGAGTCTACGTACTATTTTGGTACATATATCTACCATTTTTAATTTTACAAACCAGCCTTTTAATTTTTTTTGTTTTTGTTCTTTTGGCTGCGCCATACAGCTTACATGACCTTAGTTCCTTGACCAGAGATTGAACTTGGACCACGGCAGTGAAAGCCCCGAGTCCTAACCACTGAACCTCCAGGGAATTCCCATAGCAATTATTAATCAAGGGCTAACTTTATCTAACTTTACAGTTTCTAAATTTACTAAGGCACTATTACTCATTATCTTGTTTGAGCAGTGCTTTTAGACTGGGCCACAGTTTATCATGTATCAGAATCACCTGAAAAGCTTGTTAAAATACAAATTGCTGAGCCCCATCCCTAAAATTTCTTATTCTCTCTGTCCAGAGTGTGATCCAAAAATGTGAATTCTAATTCTTAACAGGTTTCCAGGTGATAACTGATACCTGTACTCCAGAGACCACACCGTGAGAACTTATGATATAGAACAAGGTTTTGTGTTGTTCATTGAGTTTTTGTTTTTGTGTTCATTGAGTTTTTGTGTTGTTCATTGAGTTACATGTGGTGGTAAAAAGGGGCTTCAGGATAAATTCAGTTTTTATTTATGAAGGTGTGCATCAGTCAGTTCAGTCGCTCAGTCGTGTCCGACTCTTTGCGACCTCATAAATCGCAGCACGCCAGGCCTCCCTGTCCATCACCAACTCCCAGAGTTCACTCAAACTCATGTCCATTGAGTTGGTGATGCCATCCAGCCATCTCATCCTCTGTCGTCCCCTTCTCCTCCTGCCCCCCAATTCCTCCCAGCATCAGAGTCTTTTCCAATAAGTCAACTCTTCACATGAGGTGGCCAAAGTACTGGAGTTTCAGCTTTAGCATCATTCCTTCCAAAGAACACCCAGGGCTGATCTCCTTTAGAATGGACTGGTTGGATCTGCTTGCAGCCCAAGGGACTCTCAAGGGTCTTCTCAACACCACAGTTCAAAAGCATCAATTCTTTGGCACTCAGCTTTCTTCACAGTCCAACTCTCACATCCATACATGACCACTGGAAAAACCATAGCCTTGACTAGACAGACCTTTGTTGGCAAAGTAACCTCTCTGCTCTTCAATATGCTATCTAGGTTGGTCATAACTTTCCTTCCAAGAAGGTGTGCACAGAGTGTAGAAAAACTAAGACAAATAATGTAACAACTTAGAGATGTTCTATCCCTAGGCCCACAGGGGAAATGGAAGAAGCAGATAGAACCCATAGAAGAGAGTCATTTGAAAGAAGCCTTACTCTGAGAAACGAATGCCAGCTTCAGTGAATGCACCCTGCAAAGATGAGGTAGGGCAAGAAATTTCCGATGGCTCTGTCTTATTGCCAGGGCTCCCACTGGCTGAACCCAGTGAGATTCGGAGGTCACAAGAGTTGTGTTGGGTGTGGCTGGGAACTCCTGAGGGTTTCCTGGACCTTCTCAGAAGATGTTTGCAGTCAAAACTGCTTTCATAATAACACTAGGATTGTTGTTGTTCAGTTGCTGTCGTGTCCAACTCCTTGTGACCCCACAGACTGCAGCACACAGGCTTCCCTGTCCTTCACCATGTTCTTCAGTTTGCTCAGACTCATGTCCATTATTTCGGTGATGCCATCCAACCATCTCATTCTCTGCCATCCCCCACTAAGATGGTATTTGCCTTTTTCCACTTTCATTCTCTCAGTAGTGAATAGTGGCGTTTTCCAAAGGCTATCTGTCTTGTGATATCAGCAGCTTGAGTGCAGAAGGAAATGTTAAAATCCACCTATCTGTTAATCCTGATAGAAAAGGGCATTACAATGCAAAGCAATTTTTAATTAAAAAGTATTTATGTTAACATGTAGTGGGTTTATTACTGTAATTTTTGATGAACAAGTAAATATTTCAAACATGTTTCAGCTTTAATTTCTATTGCTATAAATTTCGATAAGATATAAGTCACAAAACAAACTATGTAGAGTCCTTGATAGTTGTTTAATATGTGAGAATTGTGAGACCCAAAAGTTTGAGAACCCCTTATATTGTCCATCTGTACTCATATAGAAAGGATGTGGGAGCTGAATCATAAAGAAGGCTGAGTGCTGAAGAACTGATGCTTTTGAACTGTGGTGCTGGAGAAGACTCTTAAGAGTCCTTGGACTGCAAGGAGATCCAACCAGTCCATTCTAAAGGTGATCAATCCTGAATTGGAAGGACTGATGCTGAAGTTGAAGCTCCAATACTTTGGGCCACCTGATATGAAGAGCAGACTCATTGGAAAAGACCCTGATCCTGTGAAAGATTGTAGTTAAAAAGAGAAGAGGGCAGAGGAAGATGGGATAGTTAGATAGCATCACTGACTCATGAAAATGAATCGAGCAAAGTCTGTGAGACAGTGAAGGACAGAGGAGCCTGCTGTGCTACAGTCCATGGGGTTGCGAACAGTTGGAAACAACTTAGTGACTGAACAAAAAACAACATATCGTCCATAGAAATCAGCGTCCTGTCGCAGGGCATAAGTTGAAAACTTTGATAGGGGAAGGAGATACCAGCCCATCTTCCCAAGGACGATGCTTCTTGCAGTCAATACTTGCAAATCATCACCAATCGGCTCCTTGAACTGGAAGCCTCAGTGTCTATGAGTCATCTAGAGCCTGTGAGTCCCTCTTGGGCTCTGCAGGCTACAAATCATTAATGAAAAATGACTCAGAAAGCTGGCATCCAGACATACAAAGGTGTAAAAAGCCTGAGAATTTTTACTTTAGCCCTCTTACCCAATTCATACTTTCTTATTCTCATTAGCCTTGGGTGATTACAAAAAACATAGTTAAAATATTTAAACAGGACTTTCCTGGTGGTCCAATGGTTAAGACTTTACCCTCCAGGGGCTGCAGGGTTTGATCCTTAGTTGGGGAACTAAGATCTCACATGCTGTGCAATGCAACTAAAAAAAAAAGTAAAATATACTTGTTAAATTTACAAAAAAAAATTTTTTTGTAAATATAGACATGTCATTCTACGACAACATGGAGTAGCAACCTATGAAAGAATCCATTACATGATCTACCCAAATGATATTATTTGCTACATGTGATTTCTCCACAGACATTTGTGTCACCTGTAAGAAATTGCTATCCTCTGACTGTTGGGGTGTCTGGTTCCACCCAACATAAGAAGATGAATGACTCAGCTCTTTGGATGACAAGTAGCAACTTAAGCTGTTCAGAAACTTGTTCAGTATATGCCTGAAAGTAGCAGATGCTCAAAGGATCCCTAACTTTTTCTTTTTTTTTGGAGACCTCTCTCACCAAGGTCCTTCCCAAGGGTGCTGGGGTTGTGGAGACATTTGGACTGCCAAAGAGCAGGCCTGAAACGGACGTCATGTCTGTAACATCCTATGGGAAAGTGACAGGGATGTAATAGAGTTGCTGGAATTTCAAACAAACTGGCTGCTAGCTGTTTCCCCCAACACTGCCCACAAGCAAGGAGAAGGGAAGCAGGCTGCTTCCAGTAAGTTAGTTCCCTGATCTAAACTGAAATTTACAAAAGAAAGAATACAGGCATTCACTAAACATATGCATTATCCCTGGTAAGCCAAGATAAATTGAAACAATGAGGTATCCTTTTTTAATCCATCAGTTTGGAAATGGTGCCCCCAAAAAAGATAATGCAACCCATAATCCACATTGTGCATTTCAAAATTTGTTAAGTAAACTTATACGATATTATATGTCTGTTGTCTCAATGAAGCTGGGGAAAAAATTTTTTTTAGAGCCTTGTCAATGGTTTTTCTTAAGTAATCTATTTATTTCAGTTGGAGGATAATTACAATATTGTGGTGGTTTTTGCTATACGTTGGAAGCTGGGAAATTTTAAAACGGCAAATCTCAGGTTAACTATTCTTAACATGCCCATGGGCTTCCCAGGGGTGCTAAAGAACTAGTGCTAAAGAACCCGCCTGCCAGTACAGAAGACATTAAGTGACTGCGGATTAGATCCCTGGATCTGGAAGATTCCCTGGAGGAGGGCATGGCAATCCACTCCAGTATTCTTGCCTGGAGAATTTCATGCCGGAAGCGACTTAGCACGCATGCACAGCAGAGAAAGGCTATACTCAAATAGAGATAGGCTGGTGTTAGGGACCAAACTTGGGACCCAGGGCTTACCAGGCGGTGCAGTAGTAAAGAATCTACCTGCAATGCAGGAGATCTGGGTTCGATCCCTGGGTCGGGAAGATCCCCTGGAGAAGCGAATGGCAACCCACTCCAGTATTCTTGCCTGGAGAATTCTATGGATAGAAGAGCCTGGTGGGCTGCAGTCCATAGGGCTGCAAACAGTTGGTCATTCTGAAAGAGCACGCATGCATGTGACCCGTGTGCTTGCACCATGTGATAGTTGGGAACCTTGGGAGCCTTTGCGGAAGTGCAGAGTGTAACCACCTCCTCAAGCCACAGAATACAAAGAAACTATAAAGGACTAAAAATAACCTCTATCCTGGCAACTATGAACAGTAAGATACAAAAAGGCTACAAACCAACGGCCACTTCCGAAGTGCCGGGAGCAAACAGGGTACTGCGCATGAGCCCTGCACACAGCACCATCAAGGGGTGGGCTGACCACCTAAGCCACGCCTTCTGCCCCACCCACCGATCTGCCCCTACCCTCACCTTATTTAAGGAGCCCGCCCGCTCTCCTCGGCACCTGTTTCTAGTTTTCAATCTCCGGTGGTTCCGCGGGAGCCTCAGGAAAGCCTTGCCTGAAATTCTCGGCTCACCTCTTGTCAGTTTCTATTGCCTGAAAAGCTCAAGGACCCAGGTCAGTAACAATTCAGGGTTGGTGGCGGTGTCCGTTGATAAAATGTTTCGAAAGTATTTGAAGACGTATCTTTAATCTACTTCTGCGAGTTTTTCTTAGAAAAAATAACTAAGCGAGTACCCAGAGGCATTTTGCAGTTTATTTTTTTAGTGGTTTAAATTAAGGCAGAACTTCCCTGGTGGCTCAGACGGTAAAGCGTCTGCCTACAATGCGGGAGACCGGGGTTCCATCCCACGGTTCGGGAAGAACCCCTGGAGAAGGAAATGGCACCCCACTCCAGTATTCTTGCCTGGAAAATCCCATGGACGGAGGAGCCTGGTAGGCTGCAGTCCATGGGGTCACTAAGAGTTGGACATGACTGAGCGACTTCACTATTCACTATCTATTCATCTCATGCCCTAAGAAGCCCAACAGAGAAGTATCTAGGGGCTGGCTGGAGACTTGGGGTTGTTGTGAGGGAGCCCGGCTCCCCGCTCCCTGATGGCTGTGCCTGGGGCCACCTGTGAGGAGCAGGAAGCCTAGGAGGGAGGCAGAAAAGTGTTAATCGCTTAGCCGTGTCCGACTCTGCGACTCTTTGTGACTCCATGGACTATATAGCGAACCGGGCTCCTCTGTGCATGGAATTTTCCAAGCAAGAATACTGGAGTGAGTGTCCATTCTCTTCTCCAGGGAATCTTCCTGACTCAGGGATCGAACCCCTGTCTCCTGCATCACAGGCTGATTCTTTACCGTCTGAACTACTAGGGAAGCCAACCTTAGGGGTGTCTGGAAAAGGAAGTGCTTATTTTTCCAGCTTTTGGAATTAAGGAGGGCAGTGAGAATGGAGTTGAAGTGGGTGTTGAATGAGTCAAAGGGCAGTACCCCACGACTTACCTGTCCATCTTTGAACTGTTCAGATAGAGAAAATGCATTGTAAGCAGCCGTTTCTTTTGTTGTAGTTAATCTATGAAAGCAGTTCACTGTATATTTAGTGGAAAGGGTAGTTGATAAAATAGTGTTTCATAGGACTCAGTGTTAAAAATACATATATATACTATACATTTGCAGAAAACCCTGATACGTATCATATGTTAATTCTGGATCCTTAAAGACTTCGACATTCTCTGAATTTTTTTTGGCAAGCATTCATGCCTTAGTTTTAGAATAAGGAACAGAAAATAGATTCACATTTTTATTTATTTTTTAAAATATTTGTTTATTTAATTTATTTTTAGCTGGGCCTTCATTGCTGTTCCTGGGCCTTCTCTAGTTGTGGCCAGTGGGGGCTACCATTTGTTGTTGTGTCAGGCTTTTCACTGTGGTGGCTTCTCTTGTGGAGCACGGGCTCTAGGGTGTGTGGACTTCGATAGTTGCTGTGCGTGGACTCAGTAGTTCCCACTCTCAGGCTGTAGAGCTCTGGCTTAGTAGTTACGGTTCGTGGACTTAGTTGCTCCACAGCACGTGGAACCTTCCAAGACCAGGGCTCAAACCCATGTCCCCTTTGTGGCAGGTGGATTCTTAAACACTGGACTACCAGGGAAACCCTCCCTAAATTTCCATTTTTATGCTTCACACTGGACCTGAAATAGGAGATAAGCTAGTCAGTCAGTTAAAATCAACCTGATAAGGGCTTATGAAGCCACGTGACCTCCAGATCTTAGCCATAAAACTTTCAAGATTGATTCAAGGCCAAGAATGTAAAGAGAATAAGCCATTTTAGAAAATACAGCTCTTTGTGGTCTGTTACATTTCACTTATATTTCCAAGAGGACAAACTCCAGCACATCCCCACTTGAGCTCAGTCGGTGAAGCCAGGTGATAATTATTTCAGGAACAGGCTCAGCTCAAAATCATGAAAAACTGATTCTGAAAGAAGACAGATCAGCATGCCAGAAAGAAACATCATGGGTCAGGATACCAAGGAAAATTTGTTTGTAAGTTGGTCTGGTAGAATTTGATACTGTAAACGGATCATCTCCAAGGAAATCTCAGGGACCAAAATGTAATTTGCAGGTTCTCCTCAGAGCTTTGACTTGGCTTGTTTAATTGTTGGTGGAATAGCTCAGAGGTAATTGAAGACATTGTAATAGATGATTTGCAGAGTCACATTTTAAAATCAAAACTAGCCGTTTTAAAAAATTGTTGTAACTGTTTATCGCTACGTCGTTTCCAATTCTTTTGTGACCCCATGGGCTGTATCCCACCAGGCTCCTCTGTCCATGGGATTTTCCAGGCAAGAATACTGGAGTAGGTTGCCATTTCCTCCTCCAGAGGATCTTCCCAACCCAGGGGTCGAACCGGGGTTGCCTACGTTGCAGGTGGATTCTTTACTGCTGAGCAATCTGGGATAGTACTGTGTAAATCTCCTGTCTTGTTCAAAAGTTCTCAGGTCTGAAGACGCACTTAGGCTTTGATTGTAACATTTCTGGAAAACTCAAGGGAGGGCTGTGATTCCTTTCAAAGTCTAGCCATCAATTCCCAAAAGATGCCGGTGGATCAACCAAATAAAGGAATCAGCACGCAATACTTTGTGGGTACAGTTTATAAGCTATGATCCCTTTATCTCCTTTTATAAAAGAAAAAAGAAGTAAAAAGTAAAGAAGGTAAAATCTAGGGAGTTCCCGGGTGGTTTAGTGGTTAGGATTACAGGGTTTCACTGAAATGCCTGGGTTCAATCCTTGGTTTAGGGAGCTGAGATTCCACAAGACTGGTGGCAAGGTTTAAAAAAAAGAGAAGGTAAAAGCTAGGAAACAATAGTCAATAATTGTATAAAAACATGAGAACTGGGGGCAGAGGAAGCTACCTACCACCAGAAAGTGGATCAGGTTGAAGCGAAGAGACTAATGTTGGTCAAGAGCACCCAAGGACAGTGTTCACTTAGCAGCTTCATTTGGGTCTGGTGAAACCCAGGGAATATAGTTTATATATATTTGTTTATAGTCAGATTTTAACAAGTCTGACTATCCATGTTTCCTAAAGTATCTGCTTTTCTTAAGCCTAGCTGATCAACAGAATCATTAGGCTGCTGCTGCTAAGTCGCTTCCGTCATGTCCGACCCTTTGTGACCCCATAGATGGCAGCCCACCAGGCTCCCCTGTCCCTGGGATTCTCCAGGCAAGAACCTGGAGTGGGTTGTCATTTCCTTCTCCAATGCATGAAAGTGAAAAGTGAAAATGGAGTCGCTCAGTCGTGTCCGACTCTTAGCGACCCCATGGACTGCAGCCCACCAGGGGATTGGGAAAATCCATGGGATTTTCCAGGCAAGAGTACTAGAGTGGGGCGCCATTGCCTTCTCCAGAATCATTTGGGGATTTTGTTTTAACATAAATTCTTGACCATCCTGGCTATTTATAAGTATTTATTTGCCTCTGTTAGTCACTCAGTCATGTCCTACTCTTTCCAACCCCATAGACTGTAGCCTGCCAGGCTCCTCCGTCCATGAAATTCTCTAGGCAAGAATAGCGAAGTGGGTAGCCATTCCCTTCTCCAGGGGGTCTTCCCAACCCAGGGATTGAACCTGGGTCTCCTGCATTGCAGGCCAATTCTTTTTTTTTTGCAGGCCGATTCTTTACTGTTTGAGCTATTTGCCTGTGCTGAGTCTTAACTGAGGCATGTGGGATCTTTGATCTTTGTTGTGGCTTGGGAATCTTTAGTTTCAGCATGTTGCATCCAGTTCCCTGATCAGGGCTTGAACCCCGGCGCCCTGCATTGGGAGCATGGAGTCTTAGCCACTGGACTACCAGGGAAGTCCCCCTTCCATCTCAGCTTTCTGATTCACTAAGTCTGGAGGGTATCCAAGAAAATTGCATTTTTTTTTTAACCATTTCATTTTTTAGATGAACTGTCAGTAAGCTGTAATTTATATGAAATAAAATGCACCCATTTTAGATGTATGGTTAGGTGATTTTTTTTTTTTTACAAATATATATGCCCCCCCATAACCTTTACCACAATCAAGGTATAGATCATATCCATCCAACGAGGACTACTTCCTCTAAGTGACTTTAAAACTTTAGCTATAAGACTTTCTAGAATGATTCAAACCCAAGTATAGTAAGAAAACCATAAATCCCAAAATGTTCCTTTGTGCCCTGGCAAATCATGCCCCCAACCCACCCCTGACAGCCTCCACCGCAAGCAACCGCTGATGTACTTCTTAACCCTGTGGACCCTGTGGATTGGTTTGCTTTGTCTGGAATTTTGTATAAATAGACTCGTATGGTGTTTGCTTTGGGGATTTGGCTTCTTTGGCCTGGCATAATATTTTTGAAATTCATTCATACTGTTGAAGATATACTTAAATAGTTTATTTCTTATTAAGGGTAATAATGTTCCATTGAATGGATATACCGAATTTTTATATCCATTCATCTGTTGATGGATGTTTAAGCTGTTTCTGGTTTTTTGCTGTTACGAGTAAAGCTTCGTATACATTGATATAAAAAGTGTGGACATACATTTTCATTCTCTTGTACTAAATACATAGAAGTGGAGTTGATAGGTCATATGGTTGGGTGTATTGGAGAAGGAAATGGCAACCCACTCCAGTGTTCTTGCCTGGAGAATCCCAGGGACGGGGAAGCCTAGTGCGTGGTGTAAGTCTAACTTTAAGAAACTGGTGAACAGTTTTCCATAATGGTTAGACCACTTAACTACCAGCAACTCTGAGGGTTGCAGTTGCTCCATATCCTTATTAACACCTGGTATTATCAGTCAGTTTTAGCCATTCTATATTTGCATGCATGCTCAGTTGCATGTGACTCTTTGCAACCCCATAGACTTTAGCCTGTTAGGCTCCTCTGTCCATGGGATTTCCCGGGCAAGAATACTAGAGCAGGTTACCGTTTCCTCCTCCAGAGGATCTTCCTAACCCAGGGACTGAACCCACATCTCCTGCATTGCAGGTGGATTCTTTACCCCTTGAGCCATCAGGGCATCCTCGATTCTATTTAGGGTATTGTGGTATTGCACTGTACTTCTTTAGGCACTTGCTCATATTTTATTTGTTTTGGGATGCACAAGGTCTTTCATTGCTGCTCATGGGTTTCTCGTTGTAGTGGCTTCTGTTGTTGCAGAGCACAGGCTCTAGGACATACAAGCTTCAGTAGTTGCAGCACTGTGGGCTCTGTAATCATGGCTCAGGGGCTCAGTTGTTCTGGGGAACGTGGAATCTTCCGGACCAGGCACTGACTGCGTGTCCCTGGCATTTGCAGGAGACTCCCATCTACTGAACCACCAGGGAAGTCCTTAATGTACTTTTATTTGTTTTTTTCTCACTGTACTTTAAAATTGCTTTTCCTAATGAATATTGAGTGTGTTTTCGTGTGCTATTGGCCAAACATGTCTTCTTTTGTTAAGACTATATTCCAATTTTTTGTCATGTTGTTATTGGGCTGTTTACTTACTGTTGAATTTTAAAATACATATATTCTGGATATAAAATTAAATATATGTTTTACAAATATTTTCTTAGGTTTTATGGTTTGTCTCTGTTTTCTTTGCAATGTCAACAAAGAACAAGGTTTCAGTGTTAAAGTACAATTTATCAACACTGGTTTTCTGTAATCGGTGATTAGATTGTATCTCGTCTGAGAAATTTTTGCTTGTACCAGGGTTGTGATGATTTTCTCCAATATATTTTCTAGAACTTACATATTATTAGCTTTTACTTTTATTTATATAATCTATTTTGAGTTAATATTTATAAGGATCAGTGTTCACTTTTCTCATGTAGTATCCCGTGGTTCACCTTTTGTTGGAAAGACTTTTCCCATTAAATTGCCTTCACACAGTCAAAAATCAGTTGAAAAAAGAAATATATAAAGCATAGTTTATATAATGTATATCATGTTATATATTATTTTACAAATTATGTATAATACAATTATGAATTATATATATAATTGTATGTATTATATATGCATGTATATGTGCATATATATGTATATGTACATATATATACACACACATCTGTTTCTAGATTCTGTTCTGTCTCATTGGTCTATGTCTCTGTTATTTCCCCAGTTACTATGCGTTCGTGTGTGCTAAGTCGCTTCAGTCCTGTCTGACTCTTTGCCCCATGGACTATAGCCTGCCAGGCTCCTCTGTCCATGGGATTCTCCAGGCAAGAATACAAGAGTGGGTTGTCATGCCCTCCTCCAGGGGATCTTCCCACCAAGAGATCAAACCTGAGCTTCTTATGTCTCCCGTATAGGCTGTCGGGTTCTTTACCACTGGCGCCACCTGGAATGCCCCTGGATTACTATGTTTTAAAATGAAATGGTTTAAGTTTTCCACTTTTGTTCATTTTTAAGATTGTTTTGGCTAGTTTAGGTCCTTTACATTTCCATTTTGGGATTCAATTTGCTAATGCTTTGTTAAGGATTTTTATGTCTGTCCTTCAGGAACAACATTAATCTACCATTTTCTTGTAATGACTTCATGTGGTTTTGGTGTTGGCAGATTATGACCTCATAAAGTAACATGTAAGAGCTTCCTCCTCTAATTTCTTTAAGAGTTTGTGTATTATTTCTTCCTTAAATGTTTAATGGAATTCACCAGTGAAGCCGTATAACATGGATTTTTCTTTACAGAAAGGTATTTCAATATAAATTTTATTTAATTACTAGATATAAGACTATTCCAATTTTTTTATTGTTTCTTGAAATAGTTTTAACAGTTTATGTCCTCAATGAATTCACCCATTTTATTGATTGGCATAAAGTTGTTCATGCTACCTACCTCCTTATTAGCCCTTTAATACCTTCAAGAGATGTCCCCTCTTTTATTCCTGATATTATTAGTTTCTATATCCCCTTTCTTTTTTCTTAATCAGTCTAGCTAGAGGTTTACCCATTTTATTCACTATGTTTGATGGATTGTATTTTATTCGAATTATTTTTTAATTTCCTTTGCAACTTCTGTAACCCGTGAGTTATGAGGATGTGTGTAATTTCTGTATATCTGGGCAGCTTTCCAGATAACTTTTGCAATTAATTTCCAATTTAATTCTGTAGTAGAAAGGAACATTCTACAGTTTTTCAATCATTTTGTATTTATTAAGACAGTTTATGGCTCAGAATATTATCTGTCTTGATAAATGTTTCATGGGTACTTGAAAAGATAATATTGTTTCATGTCCCTTGTGTCCTTAGAGATGTTGTTGTGTCTTTTTGTTCTGTCAGTTGCTGAGAGATCAGCATTGAAAGCTCCAAGTAAAATTGTGACTGTGAATTTGTCTATCTCTCCTTTTGATTCCATCTAGTTTCTTTGGTTCTGTCAGGTTTCATTTAGCATATTTTGAAATTTTGATATGAGGTACATGCATATTGAGGATGGCCTTGTCTTCTCAATGAATTGACTTTTTTGTCATTAGGAAATGCATTGCTCTTTAACGCTGGTGAAATTCCTTGTGTTTATGTCATTTACCTGAAAACTGGATTTACCTCTTGGTGGATGTTGAGCCAAAAGATGGAATTGGGAGAGGGAAGGATTTATTATTACTTGGAGCAAGTAGGGAGAACACCAAGGATCCTTCCCAAAGCAGTGTCTCCCTGAACAGCAAAATTGGGGAAGTTTTAAGCTAAGGGTTCATGCATATTCATAGTGGGATTTGGCCTTCCCCCTTGACTCAGCAGGGCAAGAATTCTCTTGCAATGAGGAAGACACTAGGGACTCTGGCTGGATTCCTGGACAGGGAAGATCCCCTGGAATAGGAAATGGCAACCCACACCAATAGTTTTGCCTGGAAAACCCCATGGACAGAGGATCCTGGCGGGCTACAGTACATGGGGTGACGAAGAGTCGGACATGGCTGAACTCATTGAGCAGTCCAGTCCAAACTTTAGTTGATTGAAGTCACTGAGAGTCAGAAAAGTCAACATCTTGGTCCCTTGGATTCCAGTTGATATGGTGGTTAAAGGGCCTGAAAGTTGGTAATAGTCGCTCAGTGTGTCCAACTCAATCATGTCCATGACCCCATGGACTGTAACCCACCAGGCTCTTCTGTCCATGGGATTCTAAAGGCAAGAATATTGGACTACAAAAATACTGGGCTGGGTAACCATTCCCTTCTCCAGGGGTTCTTCTTCACCAAGGATAAAACCCAAGTTTCCAGCGTTGCAGGGAGATTGCTTACCATCTGAGCCAAAGGGCCTTAGAAGAAATTTAAATCAAAAAAACAGCTCAAGACAGTGCTTTAGGCTAGTCTTTACCATTGCAATACAACTGGGAATCTTTACAACTGATTTATTACCTTTGCTATTGTTACTTCTCTTGCTGATAACAGTCCTTTGTTTCTGCGTTTTTTGTTCCCTTGTTGTCACTCACGTCCCATTCTTTGTGACCGATAGACTACAGGACGCCAGGCTTCCCTGTCGTTCACAGTCTCCGAGAGTTTACTCAAACTCACATCCATTGAATTGGTGATACCATCCAATCATTGCATCCTCTTTGAAAGGCAAAGTGATAGGCAAGAAGTAGATTTATTAGTATAGGACGCTTATAAGAGACGCAATCGGGCAGGCGAGGAAGCTCTGCCTGGAGGATTGAGTGGGCTACAATTAATAATGGAAAAAAGGGGATGAGAAAAGACTACCTTCTTCAGGAAGATGTAGATACAGACATACATCATTAGTTCCTCCTTCATATTATATGGCAGGAAATTGTCTGACCCTATGAGGTCAAACTGGGATTCTTATTAGTACAAGGGTGGTGACCTTCTGTCTAGTCACTGGGGGGGATATCTTGTAGTTCTGTTTATGGTTTTATAATTAAGCAAGCCTGATTCATTGAATAATGTTCCAATAGCTTTCTTGAGGTATCATTGGCTTAATAATGGCCTCCCAAAGTTTCTTGTTTCCTCCTCAATCTAGTTAACCTATTGGGACTTCTACAACTGCTTGTATAACTATCCTATTCTATCGCTATCAGTTTTATCTCCTTGCGGTCCAAGGGATTCTCAAGAGTCTTCTCCAGCACTACAGTTCAAAAGCATCAATTCTTGATGCTCAGCTTTCTTTATAGTCCAACTCTCAGATCCATGCATGATTACTGGAAAAACCATAACTTTGACTAGACGGGCCTTTGTTGGCAAAGTGATATCTATTTGCTGTGAAGTGATGGGACCAGATTCCATGATCTTCATTTTTTGAGTGTTGAGTTTTAAGCCAGCTTCTTCACTCTCCTCTTTCACCTTCATCAAGACACTCTTTTGTTCCTCTTCACTTTCTGCCATTAGGGTGGTGTCATCTACATATCTGAGGTTGTTGATATTCCTCCCAAAATCTTAATTCCAGACAAGACAGAGTGTGGGCCATCTCAGAAGGCAAGAGCAGCCCCGGAATATGAGGTTGTCCGTTTTTATAGTTCAGTTCAGTTGCTCAGTTGTTTCTGACTCTTTGTGACCCCACTAACTGCAGAACTCCAGGCTTTCCTGTTTATCACCAACTCCTGGAGCTTGCTCAAACTCATGTCCATTGAGTCGGTGATGCCATCCAACCATCTCATCCTCTGTTGTTCCCTTCTCCTCCTGCCCTCAATCTTCCCCAGCATCAGGGTCTTCTCCAGTTAGTCAGTTCCCTGCATCAGGTGACCAAAGTATTGGAGCTTCAGCATCAGTCCTTCCAATGAATATTCAGGACTGATTTCCTTTAGGATGAACTGGTTTGATCTCCTTGCTGTCCAAGGGACTCTCAAGTATCTTCTTCAACACCACAGTTCAAAAGCATCAGTTCTTTGGTGCTCAGCTTTCTTTATGGTCCAACTCTCACATCCATACATGGCTACTGGAAAAACCATAGCTTTGACTAGACGGGCCTTTGTCAGCGAAGTAATATTTGCTTTTTAATATGCTGTCTAGGTTTGTCTTAGCTTTTCTTCCAAGGAGCAAGTATGTTTTAATTTCATGGCAGCAGTCACCATCTGCAGTGATTTTGGAGCCCAAGAAAATAAAGTCTGTAACTGTTTCCATTGTTTCTCCATCTATTTGCCATGAAGCTATGGGACTAGATGCCATGATCTTAGTTTTCTGCATGTTGGGTTTTAAGCCAACTTTTTCACTCTCCTCTTTCACTTTCATCAAGAGGCTCTTTAGTTCTGCTTTCTGCCATAAGGATGCTGTTTTTAGTTTTTACAGGAGTGGACAATTTCATACACTAATGAGTGGGAGGATTATTCTGTTTCAGTTAAAAGATGGGATTTCCAGGAACTGGGCCACTGCCCACCTTTTGATCTTTAATGATCCACCTTGGAACTGCCATGGTGCTGGTGGATATGTCACTTAGCTTGCTGATGTGTTACAGTGAGCATTTATTAAGGCACTGAGGCTGAAGTTGAAGGGGAATTTGGACTATTTGGATTATTTGGTTCTAATCAGTTTATGTCATGTCCTCCAGGTATGTCATTCTTTTAAAGTTTGTGCCCTGTCCCCTTCCTTCCTGTTACAAAAACACTAGTTTGCTTCCCAGGTAGTGCTGGTGGTAAAGAGCCTGCCTGCCAATGCAGAAGACATGAGAGACTCAGGTTCCATCCCTGGGTCGGGAAGATTCCCTGGACGAGGAAATGGCAACCCACTCCAGTACTCTTGCCTGGAGAATCCCATAGGCAGAGGAGCCTGGTGGGCTGCAGTCCATGGGATGTCACAGAGTAAGACATGACTTAGCTTGCACACACGTCCAGTTTTCTAGTTGTTTACAGAGGTAGGCTGTATCCAGTCCCAGCCACCCAGTCAGGGTTTGAAATTAAATCCTGGAATAAGTAATGGCATAATATCTAAAACAGGCCCAAGATGGCATTGCTCATGCTGAACCCCACATCAGCAAACCAAAACTTACCTAGGTGTATCTGCTCAGCTCTCCTAGAAAAGGAAGCTGTCCGAGTCAGCACTTGCCTGCTCAGCACAAGTTATATCACCCAACTAGAGATTTTCTTTACCCCATCTAAGGAGGGCAGTGCTGTTGCTTTAACCAATTAGAGGATGCTTGTATAATTCCTTGATTCTTTTAGCTTTGGTCTGTAAGATCACTCATGCTGCACAGTTCTTTGGAGCTTCTTTCTATCTGCTAGATTGGATGATTCCTGATTTAAGAATTGCTGAATAAAGGCTTACTGGATCAGTCCATTGTCTATGGGTTTAACAGTATTTAACAAGTTGTATCCAACGCTTTGTGACTCCATGGACTGTAGCCCTCCAGGATTCTGTCTCCATGGACTTCTTCACGCAAGAGTACTAGAGTGGGTAGCCCTTTCCTTCTCCAGGGGATCTTCCTGACCCAGGGATTGAACCCAGGTCACCTGCATTGCAGGCACATTCTTTAATATCTGAGCCACCAGGGAAGCCCAAGTTTAAATTCAGGAAAATTAATTAGTAAAGTATATGTACTAGGCAGAAAAGAATTTCCAATATTTCTTTTCCTGTTCATCTAGCCAAGTTTGTTGGACACCTACCAAGTACCAGGCACTCAGTATGGCTGCTAGAGATGTAATTGTGAGCAAAAATACATATGGCCTCTGCAGACTTAGTTTTGGTAGGGAAGTATGACCAGTAATTTCATCATGTAACTATTGGCTCTGGAAAGATTGTTATGAAAGCATGTAAGAGGTGATCTGACAGGTGTGGTAGAGATGGTGGGGAAGACTTTCTCACAGAAGTAAATCTGAGTTAAGATCTGAAGAGAGAGTAGGAGTTAATTAATAGGAGGGAAAGAAGCCAGAAGCTTAGGACAGGCTTTGGCAGAGAAGGAGCCTGAAATCAAGCCAGACCTTGATTGTAGTCCTCAGCTTCAAGCAGCAGAAAACTGCTGAGCCATCTTGAGCAGGAGATTGACATGATTGGATTTGCCCTTTGAATAGATAACTGTGTCATTCTTGACTATGCATGCAATGAAAAGATTCCACTACACGGAAAGTAAATGGACCAGGACAACACCTTTCAGCATGAACACTTGACACTAATAAGAGTTTAAGTGAGGTAAGGGTAAGGAGCCGTGGAAGGCAGAAGTGACCCATATGATGTGATTTCATCTCTATGAGGCATTAAAATACTCGAGAAAACATACAGATCCACATATGAAGACATATGGTTGCTGTTGTTCACTCACTCAGTCGTGTCTGCCTCTTTGTGACCCCATGGACTGCAGCACAGACATTAGACTTCCCGGCGCTCAAATACATATCCCCAGTGAGTCAGCGATGCCATCCAACCATCTCATCCTATGTTACCCCCTTCTCCTCCTGCCCTCAGTCTTTCCCAGCATCAGGGTCTTTTCTAATGAGTTGGCTGTTCTCATCAGGTGGCTAAGAAGTGATACTAATGTTGTAAAAGTAAACAGATATGTGAGGAAATGATAAATAGCGCGATCAGGATTGTAGGTACATCTGTATGCAATATTTAAATACACTTAGAGCAGAGGAGTTTTGGTGAAGCAGAAAAGAATAGCTTTATTGCTTGCCAAGCAAATGGGGACACAGCTGGTTCCTGCCCTGAAAAGCTATGTGTCCCAACCCGGGAGGGTTTGATAGGGAGTTTTATGGTAACAGTTCAAGGGTGCGGTTGCTGCTAAGATCAGGGTGTGTGCAGGGCCTGCACTCCTCTAATCTGGTCTGGGTAATCTTGATGAGCTTCTCTGGTTCCTAGCCTCAGGTGAATTCTTGGCTGTGTGTGCATGCTCACTCACTCAGTCATGTCCAACTCTTGGCAGCCCCATGGACTGTAGCCCACCAGGCTCGTCCGTGGGATTTTCCAGTCAAGAATCCTGGAGTGGATTGCCATTTCGTCCTCCAGGGAATTTTCCCAACCCAGGGATCAAACCCGTGTCTGTTGTGCCTCCTGTATTGGCAGGTGAGTTCTTTACCACTGCGCCACCTGGGAAGTCCAGTTTCTTGGCCGCTCCTCCTTTATTTAGCAATGGCTGGACACTGCCCTTTGGAAGTCAGAAAAGGTCACGGAGGTCAGGTTCTGTTCCCTCCAGGGAAGAGAATGGAGGACAGGCTTCCATGCCCAGGGGCCCCAGAGGATTGGTTCAGTTTTAGTTCCAGCCTCCAATGCCGCTGTGATTTTCCACCTGGATTACTACACCAGCTTAAACCAAATGCAGAATTACCTTCTACTTTCAATTTATTTTCTTTTTCTTTCTTGGTCATGCTGTGGGGAGTGTGGGATTTTAGTTCCCTGACCAGGGATGGAACTCATGCCCTCTGCAGTGAAAGCAGAGTCCAAACCACTGGGCCTGCAGGGGAGACCCTCAATCTATTTTCTGTATGTCATGTATCACTGTCCGATTTGAAACTCCTTAATGAGGACCCTAAGTGTTTTAGACAGGAGGTAAACTATGTTGATTTGGCCCTTACCCAATTAAAACAAATTGGTATAAACTATTTGCTACTAGATTGAGTTATATGGTATTACATTTCCTGTACATTGATAACCGTCAATCAACAATTTCATGTGGTTCAACCAACTCATGTCAAACACTGCCCTATACATATTAACTGAAATGTATACATAATAGCTAAAGTTAATCCTCAGAATAACCTGGTAAAGGAGGCAGCATAAGTTTCATAGTTTTCCAGATGAAGAAACTAGGGTCCAGAGAAGCTAAGGCCTTGCTTGTCAAGGCTTTACAACTGGTGAGTGGTAGAACTAGGATTAAAAAGCAAATGGCTCTGGCAAGATGTGGAGAAATTGGAACCCTCACACAGTGTTGGTGAGAATGTTAAATGGTGCAGCCCCTCTAAGAAAACAGTTGGATAGATCCTCAATAAATTAAAGATGACTGGGTTATTCTTATATACACCCAAAAGAACTGACATTCAAACAGAAACATACATAAATGTTCACAGCAGCATTATTTACTAGGGCAACGGATGGAAACAACCAAAATGCCCATCAGTGGACATAAACAAGTTGTGGAATATCCATACAATGGAACGTCACTCTGCCATAAAAAGGAATGAAGTACCGATACATGCTTCCACATGAGTGAATCTCAAAGCGTTACATTAAGTCAAAGAAGGCCACGTATTATATAAATCTGTTGATGTGAGCTATCTACAATAGGCAAATCCATGGAGACAAAATTCCATGGACAGAGGAGCTCAGTGGGCTACAGTCCAAGGGGTCACAGAGAGTCAGACATAACTGAGCACATACATATGAAGAGAGAAAGCAGATTAATATTTACCAGGGACTGCAAAGAGGTGGGGAAACTGAGAAATGACTGCTTCATGGGTATGGGACTTAGGGTGTTGAAAAGGTTTCATAACTAGATAGTGGTGATGTTTTTACTCAAGATACTGTGAATGTACTTAATGCCACTGAATAGCACACTTTAACATAGTTAAAATGGTAAATTTTATCTTATGTGTATTTTACCACAATTAAAAAAAAAAAAGAGCTTCAGAGACAGGATACGTAATCTTTTCATTACCCTGTCCCTTCAAAGGGCTTCCCTGGTAGCCCAGCTGGTAAAAAATACACCTGCAATGCAAGAGGCCCCAGTTCGATTCCTGAATCAGGAAGATCCCCTGGAGAACTTGAGCCCACTCAAGTCTTCTTGGGCTTCCCTGGTGGCTCAGATGGTAAAGAATCCGCTTGCAATGCAGGAGACCTGGGTTTGATCCTGGGTTGGGAAGATCCCCTGGAGAAGGAAATGGCAACCCACTCCAGTATTCTTGCCTGGAGAATCCTATGGACAGAGTCTCACAGGCTGCATTCCATAGAGTTGCGAAGAGTCGAACAAAACTGAGCGACTAAGCACAGTCCATTCCAAGTTAACTGCTTGCTCAAGGTTCTTGGAATGTAGGGATCTGGTGTGTGTATGTATGTTAGTTGCTCAGCTGTGTCCAGCTCTTGAGACCCCAGGACTATAGCCAGCCAGGCTCCTCTGTTTAATGGGATTCTCCAGGCAAGAATACTGGTGTAGGTTACCATTTCTTTCTTCAGGGAACCTTCCCAACCCAGGGATCGAGCCTGGTCTCCTGCATTGCAGGCAGATTCTTTACCGTCTGATCCACCAGGGAAGCCCAGAAAACCCTGTCGCCTCAAAGCTGACTGCTTGCTTATGTTTCATGGAATGTAGAGATCCAGATAAACTGCAAAGACAGGTCATTCCCTCTGCTGGAGACCATCCCTCTGCAGGCATGCAAGCACATTCTGCCCTTATCTCAGAAATGCCTGCTTACCTTTGAGCCAGCTTAGACCTCATTCTCCTAGAAGCCCTCCTGGATTGTGTCACCCCTCATGGAGTGAAACTCTCATCTTGTGTGTTCTCACAGCTTTAGCATCTCCCTATTACAGCACTTAGTAACAGCTGAGGTCAGTAACTGGATGTGTGTATCATTGCTGTAGTCCCACCACTTAGCAGAGTGCTTTGCACATAGTAAATCGTCACTGAATGAATAAGTATGTCATAAATGTTTGCTGTTTTTTAATACCAGCACAAATTGTTTTATTAAGCTTTGCTTTATTGTGCTTTGCAGATTTTTTTTTTTGAGAAATTGAGGGTTTGGGGCAATCTCCAGGTGGCACTAGTGGTAAAGAACACGCCTGCCAATGCAGGAGACATGAGAGACCCAGGTTCAGTCCCTGAATCGGGAAGATCCCCTGGAGGAGGAAATGGCAGCCCATTCCAGTATCCTTGCCAGGAGAATCCCATGGACAGAGGAGCCTGGCGGGCCATGGTCCATAGGGTCACACAGAGTCAGACGTGACTGAAGCGACTTAACCCGGATGCATATCAAGCAAGTCTGTCAGCACTGTTTTTCCAACAGCATTTGCTCACTTCATATCTCAGTGTCACTTTTTGGTAATTCTTGCAATGTTTCAAATATTTTCACTATTATTATATTTGTGATGGTGATCAGTGATCTTTGATGTTGCTGTTATGTAACTCACTGAAGGCTCAGATGATGTTTAGCATTTTTTTAGCAATAATTTTTAATTATGATATGCACACTTTTTAAACAATTTTTACTTATATATTTTTTGGCTGTGTTGGTTCTTTTTGGCCACGCGGGTTTTTCTTTAGTTTCGGGAAAGGGGGGTTACTCTAGTGGCAGTGTTGAGCCTTCTCATTGCGGTGGCTTCTCTTGTTGTGGAGCACAGACAGGCTCTAGGGCGTGTGGACTGGAGTGGTTGTGATTCTTGGGCTTCACAGCACAGGCTCAGTAGTTGTGGCGCACGGGCTTAGTTGCTCGTCGGCATGTGGATCATCCCGAACCAGGAATCGCAGTCATGTCCGCTGCATTGGCAGGTGGATTCTTTACCACTGAGCCACCTGGGAAGCCTGAGAACTGTTTTTTTAGATGTAATACTATTGCACACTTCACAGAACTACATTAGAGTTTAAATATAGCTTTCACGTGCACTAGAAACAAAAAGAAAATTGTGTCGCTCATTTTATTGAAATATTCACTTTATTGTTGTGGTCTGGAATATTCACTTTATTGTTGTGGTCTGGAATATTCGAGTCTGCAGTGTCTCCCAAGTATGCCCAGTAATCAAATTTTGTTATCTCTCTGTCCACCCTCCCCCCACTACCCAAGGCTACAGGAATGTAGGCTCTCACCACAGACAGGGAAAGAGAATAACAGGAAGTGCATTAGCTCTCTAAAAGTCTGACTTTGGCTTTCAAAGAGCAACAAATTCAAGTGGGAAAGTGAGACATCCCCCCTCGCCCATCTCTTCATGGCCCAGGTAGGTCACTTTGTCCAAAGCCTTCAAGATAATTGCACTTGCTTTTTCCAGTCCACACAAGAAGGTTGAAGAACTCCGCTGGTGGTCCATTGGATAAGACTCCACGCTTGCAATGCGGGGGCATTGGTTTGATCCTTGGTTGGGGAACTAAGATCCCACATGCCTCTTGGCATGATGGAGAAAAATAAATAAAATAACAGTGTGTGTTAAGTGACTGCAGCCATGAAATTAAAAGATGCTTACTCCTTGGAAGAAAAGTTATGATCAGCCTAGACAGCATATTCAAAAGGAGAGACATTACTTTGCCGACTAAGGTCCGTCTGGTCAAGGCTATAGTTTTTCCTGTGGTCATGTATGGATGTAAGAGTTGGACTGTGAAGAAGGCTGAGCGCCCAAAAATTGATGCTTTTGAACTGTGGTGTTGGAGAAGACTCTTGAGAGTCCCTTGGACTGCAAGGAGATCCAACCAGTCCATTCTGAAGGAGATCAGCCCTGGGATTTCTTTGGAAGGAATGATGCTAAAGCTGAAGTTCCAGTCCTTTGGCCACCTCATGCGAAGAGTTGACTCATTGGAAAAGACTCTGATGCTGGGAGGGATTGGGGGCAGGAGGAGAAGGGGACGACAGAGGATGAGATGGCTGGATGGCATCACTGACTCGATGGGCGTGAGTCTGAGTGAACTCCAGGAGTTGGTGATGGACAGGGAGGCCTGGCGTGCTGTCATTCATGGGGTCGCAAAGAGTCGGACACGACTGAGCGACTGAACTGAACTGAAGTTGCTTTAGTTGTGTCCAGCTTTGCGAGCCTATGAACTATAGCCTGCCAGGCTCTTCTATCCGTGGGCTTTTCCAGGCAAGATACTGGAGTGGGTTGCCTTGCTCTCCTCCTAGTACCTTTTAATTAAGACTAAGACACTAGTGGGACTTCCCTGATGCTCCATTGGTCAAAATTCCATGCTCCCAGGGTAAGGGGCACATGTTCAATCACTGGTCTGGGAACAGGATCCCATCTGCCATAGGGTGTGGCCAAGAAAGAAGAGTTAGAGGACTTCCCTGGCGGTCCAGTAATTAAGAGTGCGCCTTGCAGTGCAGGGGACATAGGTTCAATCCCTGGTTTGGGAAGATCCCACATACCTCGAAGCTACTGAGCCTGTGCTCTGCAATAAAAGAAGTCATACAGAAAAAATTTTTTTTGTTAAAAGCAAAAACTGATACTAGCCAAATCCTGAGCTGTTAATGTGATATAAATAACAATAGAGTTTTCACTGGGTTTACAGTGAGAGCTCACAACCCAGCCCTTGCTCATGTCATTATAATCCAGCAATAGTGTTTATCTGTCTGAGGAAATGGACTCAGATGATGACCAAAATCTGTTTTCAGCAGTAATGTAAAATGACATTGAACATATGCTTTCGGGGGTTTTTGTTTATTATTATTACTGTTATTGCTTTTCATTTTGTTTTGTTTTGGATGTACTACATGGCATGTGTAATTTCCCTGATCAGGGATCAAACCCATGCCCCCGATAGTGGAACTGAGAAGTCTTGACTCCTGGACCACCAGTAAAGCCCTAAACATATACTTTAAAGGATGATAATGTGATTTAGTTCCAGAACCGTCTTTTGAGGATCTACCATATCTCTGGCATTGTGCTGAGTACGATGGCTGCGTGAAACACAGTTACAGCACAGAGGAACACTGTTGTTAATAGCACTGCCCAAGAGGACACCGCAACTTCTTTGCTTTTCTGCTCTACCTGCTCTAGTTGAATGACAATGAGCCCTCCTTTTCTCCCTTCCTACCAGGGAACCACTTCTTCAGAAGGTACTAGAGGTGGTGGCATGAACCAAACTGTGTTCCCTGCTTATAATCTACCCAGCCATCCGCCTATATTCAGACACCCTCACTTTTCCCAAAGTTTCCCCTTTGTATATAAAGGAAGTTGAGGAATTTCCCAGTCCTATACTTGGCACTAAGGAGATGCTTAAAAAATTCTAGTTCCCTTGGCCGCCTCTCCATTCTCCCAAGGGCTGTAAAAGAAGGGCTGTGTGTTCTGGAAGCCCAGCTCTAAGTCCAACTGTTTGATAGACAAAAAGTATTCTTAGTAAAAGAGAAACTAGGGACTTAGGGAAAAACACCTTTTTGTAGAGACATGGCTTTTAAGTTGTTTGTTAATGATATCTAGGTTCAGTGGAACTGTAATGATTAGAGAATCAAATCTCTAAACCTCTTCAAACCAGAAGACAATGAGACTTTTCTAGAGAAAAAGGCCTTTAAAAGATGCTTTCTCTTCCAAATTCTTGTTTTCCCTCCAAAGATTTCACCCCAACTCAGATACCCTGTCTTTGCTAGCTGTTTCTCCTACCTGTTGCATTTCGTCTACAAAGATGACAAACAAATTACACATTAATGAAGCCCAGTCTTGCTGGCAGGTTGGATGAGAAGGCTTTCAATATGAGAAGTTGCTCAGAAACTATCCTGGAGGGTAACATGGGCTATAATATGGCTTTAAAACTCTGAATGTTATACTTCCCTGGTGGCTCAGACGGTAAAGCCTCTGTCTACAATGCGGGAGACCCGGGTTCGAGCCCTGGGTTGGGAAGATCCCCTGGAGAAGGAAACAGCAATCCACTCCAGTACTATTGCCTAGAAAATCCCATGGAAAGAGGAGCCTGGAAGGCTGCAGTCTATGGGGTCGCAAAGAGTTGGACACGACTGAGTGACTTCACTTCACTTCACTTCACTTCAGTTCACTTCACACACACACACACACATATATATATATATATATGTCTATGTTATATGTACATCTCAGATCAATCAGTGAATGTTCAGCAGTTCCCAGTGGTGACCCGTTGTTACAGCAAGGAAACAAACTCATTAATGTGTAGAAAGATTCAAAAATGAGGGGAGGATTTCCCTGATGGTACAATGGATAAGAACACCTGCCAGTGCAGGGGACATGGGTTCCGTTTGTGGTCCGGGAAGATCCCACAGCCTGCAGAGCCTGTGCTCTGCAACAAGAGAAGCCATAGAGTGAGAAGGCTGTGCTCCGAGACTAGAGAGCAGTCCCCACTCGCTGCAGCTAGAGAAGGCCCAGGCACAGCAATGAAGAGCCAGCGCAGTCAGAACCAAGTAAAAACCAAAACCTTCAGTTCAGTTCAGTCGCTCAGTCGTGTCCGACTCTTTGAAACCCCACGAATCAAGGCACACCAGGCCTCCCTGTCCATCACCAACTCCCGGAGTTCACTCAGACTCACATTCATCAAGTCGGTGATGACATCCAGCCATCTCATCCTCTGTCATCCCCTTCTCCTCCTGCCCCCAATCCCTCCCAGCATCAGAGTCTTTTCCAATGAGTCAGCTCTTCCCATGAGGTGGCCAAAGGACTGGAGTTTCAGCTTTAGCATCATTCCTTCCAAAGAAATCCCAGGGCTGATCTCCTTCAGAATGGACTGGTTGGATCTCCTTCAGTCCAAGGGACTCTCAAGAGTCTTCTCCAACACCACAGTTCAAAAGCATCAATTCTTCGGTGCTCAGCCTTCTTCACAGTCCAACTCTCACATCCATACATGACTACTGGAAAAACCATGGCCTAGATTAGACAGACCTTTGGTGGCAAAGTAATGTCTCTGCTTTTCAAAACGAAACCTTAGAGACAGGTGGGGGGAAAAAAGGAGCTAGTTTAGTTCGCAACTCGTAACCGTGCAAGTGTTTTTCCCTGAGACAACCATTAATACTTGGGTATACAACAGAAACGCTTTAAGTACATATATTTCCCATTTCATCACACAGAATATTGAAATGCTGTGGAAAGAAAGATCATTGAAGGAATGAAAGATTGAATTATCTTTTATTGTTTCATCAAAGGGAAGCCATTGCAATGAGAAACCCGTGCACCACAACTAGAGAAAGTCCATGCATAGCAATGAAGACCCAGTGCAACCAAAAAGTAAATTAATAATAATTTTTAAAAAAGAAATGAGAGAAACACAAGGGTTCTTTTTCTACCCCTAGCATCTCACTTAAAACAAACAGCTGTGAAATAATTGCATTTAAACAAAGAATCCAACCCACTCAGCATGTTGAACTTTGATGCCAAGGAGACCAAAGACTTCCCCCAAGGGAAACAGGAGATTCAAAACACAGGCACATTTTCTTCCATTATCACCACCCCCTAATCCTGCTGTGTCACCTCAGAGAACAATGCTGTACATTCCCAAGGAATTTGAAAGAGGCAGTGTAGACAGAACATTTTCAACACTCCTAGGGAAAGTGTGTCTTTATATTTTCTTCATGTATCAGTAGCATCCTCTTCACAAGGTCCTGCCAGATCGTAAAAAATAAACTTGAGAAACTTACATTAAGTTTCTAATGTTGAAGTTCATGTCCAAGGTCAGCTTGCCTCTTGACAAAGGAGACTTGGACACGTAAGAGCCTCACATTTGTAAGTGGTTTAGATCCTGATTTCCTTCTCGGTCACAGGTCTTTCTCTTGCCAGCCTCATACATAATGCAGTGGTATCTGCTTTTGGTGAAAGCTTGATTGATTCCTCCTCTTTGAAAAGCAATCACAAGAATGAAGCAATTAAATGTAATAACTCAGAGTAGAAATAAAACAGCTCTGTTTGTGTTGTAGTCTTACCTCAGGAAGATCATGTGGCTTTTGCATAATTTTAAAGAATTTTATGACAATAGTTGTATGGGTTTTTTTTTTTTTTTTGGTATACTCTTAATTGAATCAACCTGTCCAAACAGCTCCCAATTTATGAAGTTGAAGTGTTCTTAAGTAATTGGATAGGAGGTTTCTTAGTAGGATATTAAAGGGCGTTTCAAGTGAATAAGGATGGCATTGTAGACATAATTTACGACTTGGGCTCATCTTACAAATAGGCAGCCATGAGTGACCTAATGTACTGTTCCTTCTCAAATGATACAGAGTAACACTAATGTGTCATTTATTTTAATCAGCAAATATTAATAAACTCCTCAAAGTGTTCCTTTAAATTTTTAATTAACTTCTTCATTTAGATTTCCCTCCTAATCAGCATGTAGGTATACTCAGTAGTTATTGATACTTCCTCCTTGTTCTTACTAATCTCCCAAAGTGAAGTTCCTCCTTTGTGTCCAACTCATTCCAACCCCATGGACTGTAGTCTGCCAGGCTCTTCTGTCCATGGGATTTCCCAGGGAAGACGACTGGAGTGGATTGTCATTTCCTTCTCCAGGGGATCTTCCTGACTCAGGAATCGAACCCAGTTCTCCTACATTGCAGGCAGACTCTTTACCATCTGAGCCACCAGGGAAGCCCAGTCTCCCAAAGTTATGCTTTTTATGAAAATATAGCAAATGCTTTTTATAAACTGATTGGGACTAAATAAATTAAACCTGCATTTTCTAATCTAATTTTCACAAAGTTTTAGAAGTTTGTATTTGAGATGTTCCTAAAAGGGAAATCACTGAGTAATTCTTAGTTCTGAGGTACTTCACATCTCCTTACCAGTAAATATAATCTGTCCATTTAGGTGGAAAAGATAAAAACTTTTAAAAGATACTGGCTGTTCTAATAGGTGTGTGGTCATGCTATCAGAACTCTCATTCATTGTTGGTGGGAATGCAAAATGGTACAACCACTTTGGAAGATGGCTTGGTAGTTTCTGAGAAAACTAAATATAATCTTTCTGTACAATCCAGCAGTCACATTCTTTGGTATTTACCCAAATGAACTGAAAATTTCTGTTCACACAAAAAGCATGCACACATATTTATAGCAGCTTCATTTGTAATTGCTGAAGCTTGGAAGCAACTGAATTGTCCTTCAAGAGGTAGATGGATAAATAAATTGTGGCACATCCAGACAATGAAATATTATTCAGCACTAAAAAGAAATTAGCTATTAAGCCATGAGAAGACATAGGAGAATTTAAAAACCATACTAACTACATGAAACAAGCCATTCTGGTAAGGCCACATACTGTATGATTTCAACTAGACAGCATTCTAGAAAAGGCAAAAGACTATAGCTCTAATGAGGTGGTTGAACCTAAAGCCTACTATACAGAGTGAAATGAGCTAGAAGTTGTTGTTTAGTCTCTCAGTCATGTACGACTCTTCTGTGACCCCATGGACTATAGCCTGCCAGGATCCTCTGTCCATGGAATTCTCCAGGCAAGAATACTAGATTAGGTTGCTATTCCCTTCTCCAGGGGATCTTCCTGATCCAGGGATCAAACCTGGGTCTCCTGCATTGCAGGCAGATTCTTTACCATCTAAGCTGCCAAGGAAGAGAGAGAAAGACAAATATCGTATATTAACACATATATATGGAATCTAAAAAGATGGTACCAGCGATCCTACAGGTAGGGGAGCAAAGGAGACACAGACGTAAAGAACAGACCTTGGACTCAGTTTGGGGGGAAGGTTGAAGGTAGGATGATTTGAGAGAATAGCATTGAAACTTACGCATTACCATATGTAAAAAGATAGCTGGTGGGAGTTTGGTGTATGATGCAGGGGACCCAAGTCTGCACTCTGTGACAGACTGGAGGGATGGAATGGGGAGGGGGTGGGAGGGGGGCTCAGGAAGGAGGGGACATGTGTATACCTGTGGCGGATTCATGTTGATGTATGGCAGAACCCATCACAGTATTGTAAAGTAAAAATTTAAAAAGAGAGAGAGGGAAAAAAAGGCAAGACTATGGAGACAGTAAAAAAAAATGATTGGTTACCAGGAGTTAGGAGAGAGGGAAGAACAGGAAGAATACAGAGGATTTTTTGTGCAGGAAACTATTCTGTATGATACTACAATGATGGATATGTGTCATTATGCATTTGTCCAAGTGGTAGAAATTGGAACAGCAAGACTGAACCCTGACATGCACTATGGACTTCGGGTGATTATGATGCGTCATTGTAGGTTCATCCATTGTATCGCGTACACCAGCACACTGATGCTAGATCGTGGGAGAAGCTGTGTGTGTGCAGGAATGGAGGAATATGGAATTCTGTACTTTCTGCTCCATTTTGCTGGGGACCTGAAACAGCTCTAAAAAATACAGCTCATTTATTTATTTTTAAATATTTCTTTATTTGGCTCCGCCATGTCTTAGTTGCAGCATGTGGGATCTAGTTCCCTGACCAGGGATCAAACCCAAGCCCTTGCATTGGGAGTTTGAAGTCTCAGCCACTGGACCCCCAGGGGAGCCCCTAAAGTTTATTGATTTAAAAAAGAAATGTGCTGGGCAATTCCTACTTTGAGCTCAGCAGTGTTTTAGAGATACAAAAAAAAAAAAAATGGATTCTGACAACATATCTGCTAGAACTCACAGTCTTGCAGAGTGACAGACCAGTAACAAAAAACGCGTGATGCTCTAATGGAATGACGCGAGTTGCTCTCATGAAAGTATATCTTCCGTATTTGTTGTTGTTCAGTCACCAAGTCATGTCCAGCTCTTGGCGACCCCATGAACTGCAGCACACCAGGCTTCCCTGTCCTTCACTATCTATTGGAGCTTGCTCAAACTCATGTCCATTGAATCAGTGATGCCATCCAACCATCTCATCCTCTGTCGCCCCCTTCTCCTCCTGCCCTCAATCTTATTTATAGGGAGATCCAAAGATAAGCTTTTCTTCTGTGGGATGTGGAGGACAAGGAAAGGATTTCCCAGAGGAAATGGCAGTGAGGTTTGGTAAAGGATGGTGGTTAGAGTTCTGTTGTCCTGTGCTACAACCAGACACTAAGAAGTGATCCTTAGAGGGGCTTCTCTGGTGGCTCAGTGGTAACGAATCTGCCTGGCAATGCAGGAGACATTGGTTCAGTCCCTGATCTGGGAAGATCCCACGTGCTTCAGGGCCACTAAGCGCAATGTGCCACAACTATTGAGCCTGTGCTCTAATGGTTTCGGGGGCCCCAACTACTGAGCCCCCATGCTGCAGCTCTTGAAGCCCATGCGGCCTGGAGCCCGAGCTCCACAACCAGAGAAGCCACAGTGAGAAGCCCGCTCGCTGCAGCTAGAGCAAAGCCATGCAGCAGCTGAGGCCCAGCACAGCCAAAAATAATTAAATAAGAATGATCCTTAGTGTAGCCTTCTTTCCACTCCCTGAAAATTGTATAACTGAGTAAGGGAAGGAGGTGTATCAACTGATGTTTTACTTGCTCTTCTCACCAGCCCAGGATGAGGTCTAAATAATCATTGAAAAATATTAAAAGATTCTATTCTTTAAGCATCGATTCTGTACTTACGAGAAACCAAATGATGAGTGGAAGAAGAGAATTTGGTCAAGTTCATGAACTACGTTGTTTCAGCCTCCAGCTTTTCTCACTTTATATTTTGTCCCCAAGTGATCTCAGAATGAGCTGCAAACAGAAATATCTGGAAGCACATCACCTTCTCAGGCAAGTATCTCCAGCTGCTTGTCTGACATCTCTACTAGAATGTCTCTAAAGCATCTTTAATACGATGTGCTGAAAGCTGAATTCACACACTTCGCTCTAAACCTAGTCCTCCTCCAGGTCTGACCTCATGGTTGGCATCACTCTCCTTCCAGCTGCATAGACGGACCCCAAGGAGATATCACTGTCAAGCTCTTCCTGCCTTGCCTCCGACATCTGCCTCCCAGTCCTGCTGTTGGGTCTTTGTATTCTTCAGATGTATGCTCTTCTCTTCAATTCTTCCTTCATCTCCCAGATCAAACCACCATCAACACTCACTTTATCACTCTCCCAGTCCACTTTCCACCGTGCGCAGAGATATTTTCAAAAATGGAAAGTTGAGCACATCCTGCAAGTGGAACTTAAAATCTGTAGTATCATAAATAATAAAGATTTAGGGGAATTCCTTAGTGGTTTGCGCTTGCACTGTAGGGAACATGATCCCTGGTCAGGATATTAAGATCCCAAAAGCTGCACATGTGTTAGTCGCTCAGTTGTGTTCGACTGTTTGCGACCCCATGGACTGTAGCCCACTAGGCTTCTCTGTCCGTGGGATTCTCCAAGTAAGAATACTGGAGTGGGTTGCCATTCCCTTCTTTAAGAGATCTTCCTGACACGGGTATCGAACCCCAGTCTCCTGCATTGCAGGCGCCACCAGGGAAGCCCTAAAAGCCACATGGCCAAGTAAGAAGAAGAAGAAACATTTAGTCTCTGCCCTCGGTTCCATCTATGTCGCTGGCATATAGCTCCTAAAACCCTTAGAGTCTCTGCAGTGGTAAGATTGTCTTTTCTGGGAATTCCCTGAAGGTCCAATGGTTAGGATTCAACATTTTAACTGCCAGGGACCAGCTTCGGTCCCTCGTTGGGGGAACTAAGATCCTGGAAACCATGGCACAGCCAAAACACAGAAACATGTTTTAAAAAAAAAAACACAAAAAAAAAACAAGAATTAACTGATTCCTTCACATGGAGCTCCATGAAATAAACAGTTGTCACATAGCAGGATGCTAATGTCATGGATTACTATAGAAACACTCAAAATTATCTTTTCAAATCTGGAATATAGAGAATGAATTAAAAAAGGAATTTTTAAAAAAGAATGTCCATTGAAGGAACACATTCACAGACAGACTGTGGGCCGTCATAGAGGGTGAATGTGGCCTCAAAATGTCATTTGGTTAGCTTTTATGGGCTGGGTAATTTCATAGGCTAATGAGTGGGAGGATTAGTCCAACTATTTTGGGGAAGGGGCGATTATTTCCAGGAATTGGGCTACCACCCACTTTTTGGTCTTTGATGGTCAGCCTTGGAACTGTCATGGCAACTCTGGGTGTGTCATTTAGCTTGCTGATGTGTTACGGTGAGCCTATACTGAGGATCAAGGTCCAATTGAAGTTGACTCATCTGCCATCTTGGCCCCATTTGATTCTAATCAAGTTATCTTGGGTCCTTAGGCTAAGTTATTCTTTCAAAGGTTGTATAGCCCTGCCCCCTTCCCTCTAGTTTCAAAAGCTCTAAGCCCCTTCACTCATATCCTGCCCTCATCTTTTCCCCTGGCTGTTCCTGAGCTCCATCTTTTATAATAAACCCGTAACAGCAGGAAAACTTCCCTGGTGGCTCAGATGCTAAAGAATCTTCCCACAATGCAGAAGACCCAGGTTCGAACCCTGGGTTGGGAAGATCCCTTGGAGAAGGGAATGGCTACCCGCTCCAGTATTCTTGTCTGAAAAATTCCATGGACAGAGTAGTTTGGCAGGTCATAGTCCATGGAGTTGAAGAGTCAGACATGAGGACTGAGTGACCATCAGCTTCACCTTTCAACAGCAAGGAAAGCACTTTCCTGAGCCCTGTGAGTCATAGCCACTTCTCAAATCTAAGAAGATGGTTATAAGAACCCCTAGTTTATAATTAAGTAGCTTGTCCGACTTTTGCAACCTATGGGGTGTAGACCACCAGGCTCCTCTGTCCATCAGATTTTCCAGGCAAGAATACTGGAGGGGGTTGCCATTTCCTTCTCCAGGGGATCTTCCCAACCCAGGGATCGAACTTGGGTCTTGTGCATTGTAGGCAGATTCTTTACAGGCTGAGGCACCAAGGCTAATATTTAACTTATATGCAGAGTACATCTTGCAAAACGCTGGGCTGGATGAAGCACAAGCTGGAATCAAGATTGCCAGGAGAAATATCAATAACCTCAGATACGCAGATGACATCACCCTTATGGCAGAAAGCAAAGAGGAACTAAAGAGCTTCTTGATGAAGGTGAAAGAGGAGAGTGAAAAAGCTGGCTTGAAACTCAACAATTTCATGTTAATGTATGGCAAAACCAATACATTATTGTAAAGTAAAATAAAAATAAATAAATAAATAATGAAAAATAAAATAAAGCCAGGGGAAAAAAAAAAGGTTAAGATCATGGCATCTGGTCCCATCACTTCATGACAAATAGATGGGGACACAGTGAGAGACTTCATTTATTTTGGGGGGCTCCAGAATCACTGCAGATGGTGACTGCAGCTATGAAATTAAAAAACATTTGCTCCTTGGAAGAAAAGCTATGACAAACCTAGACAGCATAGTAAAAAGCAGATACATTACTTTGCTGACAAAGGTCTTGTCTAGTCAAAGCTATAGTTTCTCCAGTAGTCATATGTGGGTGTGAGAGTTGGACCTTAAAGAAGGCTGAATACAGAATTGATGCTTTTGAACTGTGGTGTTGGAGAAGACTCTTGAGAGTCCCTTGGACTGCAAGGAGATCCAACCAGTCCATCCTAAAGGAGATCAGTCCTGGGTGTTCATTGGAAGGACTGATGTTGAAGCTGAAGCTGCAATACTTTGGCCACCTGATGTGAAGAACTGACTCATTGGAAAATACCCTGATGCTGGGAAAGATTGAGGGCAGGAGGAAAAGGGGACGATAGAAGATGAGATGGTTGGATGGCATCATGGAGTCAAAGGACATGAGTTTGAGTGAACTCAGAGAGAGAGTGAAGGACAGGGAAACCTGGCTTGCTGTGGTCTATGGGATCACAAAGAGTCAGACATGACAGAGCAGCTGAACAAAAACACAAGTTACAGTTGGTCATTCAGTAGTAAGAGTATCCTGGAATTATAGTTGGTGTCTGAGGTAAGAGCAGTCTTGTGATACTGAGCCCTTTAATCTGTGAGGTCTTACTCTCACTTCAGATAGATAGTGTCAGAAATGAATTGTTGCACATTTCATTGACCTCAGAGATGCTGGTCCAGGAAGATTCCACACACTGCAGAGCAACTAAACCTGTGTGCCGCAAGTACTGATGCCTGGGCACCTAGGGCCGAAGAGTCGCAACTACTGTTGAGCCCCTATGCCACAGCTACCAAAGCCCATGTGCCCAGACCCCGTGCTCCACAACAGGAGAAGCCACTGCAATGAGAAGCCCTAGCACTGCAACAGAGTAGCCCCTGCTCACCACAGAGAAAGCCCATGCAGAGCAATGAAGACCAGCACAGCCAAAAATACATACATACATTTTTTTAATTGAAAAAATGGTGAAGTGAAAAAATGCCCAAAATCCTTCTAAGGGTTTCCATTGTTTTGGACCAAAAACCAAAATCCTTTAATGTCCCACAAAGTGCTGAGTGCTCTCTGGCTGATGGCTACTTCTTCTTCAGCCCAGTTATCACCTGTCCTCCTCAGTCACAAGTGCTCTAGGCACCCCAGAGTCGTCGTCTTGGGTCCTTGAGTATGCCTCCTCTGTCCCCGCTTTCTGCAGCTCTTGCTACAGATGTTACTTCCTGAGGGGATTTTTGTTTTCAATACCCTCCCCTCAACACACATCAGAACTAAACCCACTGCCCTGTTACGGGCTCTCAGAGCAATGTACTTTCGCATCAGAACAATTACCCCAGTTCATCAGTATAAATTTAGGCTGTGCTGTGCTCAGTTGTGCCCAACTCTATGTAACCCTATGGACTGTAGCCTGCCAGGCTCCTCTGTCCATGGGATTCTCCAGGCAGGAATATCAGAGCAGGTTGCCATTTCCTCCAGGGGATCTTCCCGACCCAGGGATTGAATCTGTTCCTGAATTGGCAGGCAGATTCTTTACCACTGTGCCACATGGGAAGCCCCAATATAAGTTTGGATGACTATTTATTAACGTCTGTCTCACACATAGAATAAAATCTCCCATAAGTATAGAGACCATAGCTGTTTCGTTCATCATTGTAACTTAGCTCTTAGGATAGTGTCTGTTCTGTAACAAATGGCAGTAAATATTAAAGTAATAGTGGTTTATAGGGACTTCCCTGGTGGTTCGGTGGCTAAACACTCTGTGCTCCCAAGACGGGGGGCCCAGGTTCAATCCCTGGTCAGGGAACTAGATCCTGCATGACACAACTAAGAGATTCCAGGTGCTGCAACTACAGCCTGGTGCAGTCAAAATTAACTCATTTTTTAAAGAGAGGAAAAAAAAAAACCAGTGGTTTATGGTAGAGTGAGGAGAAAGTACTGCTAAGCACTTTTCATGAGAGGAGAGCACTTTAAGATGCTGGAATGAAAAGAGGCCACTGTGCCATTTTCTAAAAGTCCAAGGAAAATAAGTTTCTCTGCAAAGGAACTTCATGGGTTAACTATAATGTCAAGTTATTTGCTTTGAGCGAAAGGAGATGTGTCAGTATGGTATTTCTGATGCATGACCCTTACCAGAAGCTCTGATTACAAGATTTATTTACCTTCAACTAAAAATCAGATGAATGGATGCGTAAGTAATGCAGATTTGTAGATAATATAAGGTGTGGCGAAGGAGTAATAGAAAGTTGGTCAGCTTGAAATACCAGTAATAACCAGATTGGTTATTATTATTATGTTGTTGTTGTTGTCATTGGTGCTAGTGGTAAACAACCCACCCGCCAGTGCAGGAGACGTAAGAGATGTGGGTTCAATCCCTGGGTCAGGAAGATCCGCTGGAGAAGGAAATGGCAACCCACTCCAGTACTCCTGCCTGCAAAATTCCAGGGATGGAGGAGCCTAGTAGGCTCCAGTCCATGGGGTCACAAAGTCGGACATGACTGAGAGACTTAACTTTCACCTTCATGGCCTCATGGTTAAGAGGAAGGTCTCTGGGGAGACTTCCTGGCATTCCAGTGGTTAAGACTCCACATTTGTCACTGAAGGGGGCTCGGATTTGATCCCTGGTCAGGGAATTGCTGACAGCAGTTGTCCCAAGAAGATAAAACCAGTCAATCCTAAATGAAATCAACCCTGAATGTTCACTGGAAGGACTGATGCTGAAGCTGAAGCTCCAGTACTTTGGCCACCTGATGCAAAGAGCCAACTCATTGGAGAAGACCCTGATGCTGGGAAAAGATTGAGGGCAGGAGGGAAAGGGGACGACAGAGGATGAGATAGTTGGATGGCATCACCGACTCAATGAACATGAATTTGAGCAAACTTCAGGAGCTAGTGAAGAACAGGGAAGCCTGGCTTGCTGCAGTCCATAGGGTCACAAAGAGTCAGACACAACTTAGCCACTGAACAACAAGAGCAGGTAACTGAGATCCTGCATGCCATGTGGCATGGCAAAAAAAGAAAAAGAAGAAGGTCTCTGGAGCCAACTTCCTTGCCGTCTGTATATATTCTCTGTTCAAGTCCAGTCCATTTTTCTTTTTTTGTTGGCTATGCCACATAGCTTGCAGGATCTTGGTTCCCTGACCAGAGCTTGAACCCCAGGGCTCTGGTAGCGAAAGCACTGAGTCTTAACCACTGGACACCCAGGGAGTTCCCATCCAGTGCATTTTTAATCAGGTGGTTTGTTTGTGTGTTTTTTTTTTTTTTTTAATTTTTATTAATTTTTATTGTGAGGCTTTTCCCCTCCAGACATGAACTACATGGTATCTTTTCATGTGGTATCTTTTCCAGCATTATCAGTTTTCTGACACCAGTGGGGCACCCAACTATTCCATTCATTCTGACACTGTCTACCTGGAGTTAGCATCAGATGCCACATGTTGAAGGGCTCGGGCTCAAAAGACTGCCCCTCTTCAGATGCCAACTGCCGATGAAGTATCCAGGCTATCTATACTTTAACCTGATGAATGACAAATTCAGGGCTTCTCACGAACCACTCTGGTGTTCAGTAATTTGCTACAATGGCTCAAGAAACTCAGGAAAATGCTTATTTATGTTCCCCCATTATTAGAAAGGATACACTTCATGAACAATCAGAGGGAGGGATTCATAGGGTCAAGAGTAGGGGTAGGAAGAGTCACAAAGCTTCCACACCCACTCTGTAGGCAGCACCCTCCTAGCACTGTTTAAAAAAGATACTTATTTAATTTTTATTATTTACTTGGCAGCTCTGGGTCTTAGTGGTGGCATATAGAATCCACATGAGAAATCTTTCAGTTGCAGGGTATGGACTCTTACTTGGTGGCACATGGCATCTAGTTCCCTGACCAGGGATTGAACCCTGGTCTCCCTACATTGGAATCAGGGAGTCTTAGCCACTGGACCTCCAAGGAAGTTCCCTTCGTAGCACTTTAATAGTTTTATCAACTGTCCTACAGCTCAATCTCTTTCTTCCCTTCTCCTCCCGAGGTTGGTGGGTAGGGCTGAAAGCTACAACCCTCTAATCCTTAGGTCTAGGTTATCTAAGGGCACCTCTATGAGCCCCTCATTAGCATAAACTCATTGTAGTGAAAGGTGCTCATTATAAATAAAAAGATCCTCTTATTGCTGAAAAAATCCCTAGAGTTTTAGGAATTCTGTGTCGGGAACTGGGGCAAAGACCAAATATATTTTCATGATTCCCACTTAATTGTTAAGTTTTAAGAGTTGTTCATATTTTTTGGATAACAGTCCATCAACAGATATCTTTTGCAAATATTTTCTCCCAGTCTGTGGCTTGTTTTTTCATTCTTTTGGCAATGTGTTTCATTGAGCAGAAGTTTTTTATTTTAATGAAAAATAGCTCATCAGCTTTTTCTTTTATGGATCCTTTTTACAGTGTTGTATTGAAAAAGGCATCCACTGGCAATCTGGTGGTGAAAACTCCCTAATTTCACAGCAGGGGCGTGGTTTTGATCCCTGGTCAGGGAAGGAAGAGCCCTCAAGCTTCAAGGCACTGCCAAATAAATAAATAAAAAGGTACTCACCATACTCATGGTTATTTGGGTTTTCTTCTAAGTTATCTTCTAGAATTTTTACACTGTTGGGAAGAGCTGACTCATTTTAAAAGACCCTGATGCTGGGAAAGATTGAAGGCAGGAGGAGAAGGGGATGACAGAGGATAAGATGGTTGGATGGCATCACCAACTCAATGGACATGAGTTTGAGTAAACTCTGGGAGTTGGTGATGGACAGGGAGGCCTGTCAGGCTGTGGTCCATGGGGTCACGAAGAGTCAGGCATGACTGAGCAACTGAACTGATTTTACATTTAGGTCTGTGATCCATTTTGAGTTAACTTTTGTGATGGATGGAAAGTCTGTGTCTACATTCTTGTTATTTGGGTGTAAATATCCAGTTGTTGCAGACTTAGTGCCTTTGTCAAATGTATATCGAGTTATAAAAGGCACAGATTTAATATTTTGCTGTGCTACCCTTTGTATAAACGCAAGTACGTGAACATGTTTGTCACTCGGTCGTGTCTGACTCTTTGTGACTCCATGGACTGTAGCCCGCCAGGCTCCTCTGTCCATGGGATTCTCCAGGCAAGAATGCTAGAGTGGGCTGTCATTTCCTTCTCTAGGGGATCTTCCCCTCCCAGGGATCGAACGCGGGTCTCCTGCATTGGGCCACCAGGGGAGCCCATATAAACGTGAAGATTGGGAAAATTCCTTTGTGGCCTGGTGGCTAAGACTTAGTGCTCTCGCTGCTGTAGCACACGTTCAATCGCTGGTCAGGGAACTAAGATCCTGTAAGCTGCACAGCGCAGCCAAAAAAAAGCAAAAGTTTTTTGTTGTTTGTTTCTCTTCTGTAACATATCTTTTGTGTATATAGAAGCAAGTATGTATTTATCTACCTGGAATAGAGTTTGGCTTAGGATAGGCAATAGACAAGGGAAGAAAGGCATTCCAGAAAGACTCCAACTTGACTACAAAAGCTAGCAGTCTTCAACTGGTGATGTTTTTTAAGAAAAGCTTTATGAGGAATAGTTTATTTACAATTTGTGTTTAGTTTCTGCTGTAGTGCAAAGTAACTCAGTTATACACATATTCTTTTTCACATTCTTTTCCATTATGGCTTATCATAAGATACTGAACAGATTTCCCTGTGTTATACAATAGGACTTTGCTGTTTACGCCCCCCCCCCTTTTTTTTTGCTGTACTGCACAGCAGGCAGGATCTTAGTTCCACCAGCGATCAAACCTGCACACCATGCAGTGGAAGTGTGGAATCTTAAGCACTGCAATGCCAGGGAAGTCGCATCCAATCTGGATATAATAGTTTGCATCTGGTAATCCCAAATTCCCACTCCGTCCTTTCCCCACTCCCCTTCCTCTTTGGCAACCGCAAATCTGGTCTCTGTGTCTGTGAGTCTGTTTTGTAGATACGATACGTTCTTTTGGGTCATATTTTATATTCCACATATAAGTGATACAATATGGCATTTGTCTGTCTCTTTCTGACTGACTTCGCTTATAGGACCATTCCTAGGTCCATCCCTGTTGCTGCACACGACATTGCCTCACTCTTTTAAGTGACTGAGGAATATCCCGCCGTATAATTGTGCCACATCTTTTATAGCTACTCATCTGTCTGTGGACACTTGAGTTGCTTTCATGTCTTGGCTGTTGTAAACAGTGCTGCTGTCAACATAGGGGTGCATGTATTTTTTCAAAGTAGAGTTTTGTCTGGGCGTGGGATTGCTGGATAATATAACAACTCTATTTTTAGTTTTCTTTGAGGAAACTGCATACTGTTTTCCATAGTGGTTGCATCAACTAGTGATTTTGAATTAGCTTATTTAATTCTGCAATACCAAAGCCAAAAAAAAAGCTTTCTGCATCATGTAACGTACCTGCGTTGATATTTCCCTGGCAGGTGGCTGCAGAATCACAATAGTTCAATTATAGAACTTTGCATTGTATTAGGCACAACTATTTCCCTTGGGTCCTCGTTAAATAAGGTTAAATCAACTTTCTGCCTACAGCATTTGCGCTTAAAAAAAGAAAAATCCAAAAAAACGCCATTGCATTATTCTATATACCCTTAGAGAAATAAAAAAAGATAAAAAAAAAACACTTCTCTCAAAGGGTTAAATTCAGAATTTTTTTCTTAAAACTCACTGGAAAATGGCTTCCACATTCCAAAGGATAAGGAAGGAAAGCTATGAAATCATTTTGAATGGATTTTTTCAGCAGGGGAAGAACTGGCTCATTTTCCATGTGGACTGCCAAGTTCGCCAGTCTTGGGGAAGCGGGGGGAGGGGGAATGGTTTTACTCTTTCTTACTTCACATGCATTTTTAAACTGCAGTCGTATGGAATTGAAAATCCCATTTGGAGATCAGATTCTTCAGATGGATTTAATTTATATACCATTTGACCAAGTCAATCAGGCCAGGCTTAGTAGATGGCTTTTTTCATTACAATGTTGTGAGCTCTGCTGAAGAATCCTGTTTTCTAAGTTACAGAAAGTTGATTTAGCAAGTACTGCAGCTCATTTAGGTTTTGTAGCTAATTATCTTTGGGCTGCATGAAAATTTTCTTCTGAGCGATAATTACATTGCCTCTCCTTAAAAGCAAACTTTCTGAATTATTGTCTTCTAAAATCTAGAGTTTCTTCCAGATTCCCTGGTAGCTGAATATGGTCAAGGGAACTGAGTTCAACCTGTAGCTTGTTTGTGTACAGTGTCAAAAATGTACAAGAAAGGAGCAGAGCAGAGTGAGAAAACAGCGAAGCGTCTCTTCCAAGAGATGAGGCTTCGTCTCATTCTAAGTGTTCACACTTTGCTGTGAGCCTCCTTTTTCTTATTGTTTAAAAATATCAGTGAATTGGCTGAAGCCCATTGGGTTTAAGAGACGATTGCATTAAGAGCGAGTGCACCCACACGAAAATGTGTGCCCTGGGATTAACGGAAGCGACTTTAGTCACTCTTCTCTCCCTTCAAGGGAAACTGGAGTAAAGCATGCCTCCTGCCACTTCATTATGTCAGAGGTTTGTGTCTCCTGTTAGCAAATCCACAGAGAGCAGGGACTTCCTGCCAGCCAAATGGTGTTGATGGAATAGATTCAAATATTTGAGACAGAACCTGCATTGTGCCGTGCTTTCACAGACATTTTCTCTAGCCGAGGGAGTCCCTGCAAGTGCCCTGCTCTTTCCACAGCCTCTCCGTGCCTCTAGGAATTGCTTCTCTGCTGTTTCTAGGCTTTCTCCATCCCCTATTCCACCCTGAAGACAATTTCTGAATTCTCTGCCAGACTCGACAAATCCTGGTACATTGTTGGTGTTCGGTCAATATTTGCTGAATAAGTAAAAATACCGATTTATGATATATGTGACCTGTTTGCCGGAAGGCTGGAAATGATCAAAACTCTTTCTGTCAACATGGATCTTGAGAGCGGAGAATTCTGGGGCTGGAAGCATTTTTAAAGACCTTTCATTGCTTTGAGTTTGAAGAGATCCATCAGTGATTACGTTAACAATGTAAAAAGCTGCATGGGAGGCAGTGGAGAAAAGGCAGGAGACGCTTTACAAGTGCTAAAATGCATCATTTGTTTTGGGTAAACTGACTTTTGTTCCTTAAAGTGCATTTCCATATCAGTGGTGCAAAGAAGTTGATGACAGAAATGACTAGGTTCACTGAAAGTTCTCAGGGATGCTGAAGACGTGAAACACACACCCATTTATGAAACACCCATTTTGCTGACAGATGAAGAGCTGGCAAGACTTTTGGCAAATGATTGAAAGTCAGCATGTGGGAACTTGGACTACAAATTGGGAGTGGATCTTCTGAAACTGCAGTAAACAAGCAATCTCTTCTCTTTTATAAAGCACAAAGGCAATCATCTAAGCTAGCTCCAGTGTTATAAGAACAGCACAACTTGTGTGATAATTCACAATATTAAACTGGTCAAAGGAGAGGATGTTTATGCTAGAGGTCCAAGCATGATACCCCCCTGGGCAGGCAGTGTGTATACCCTGACCTCTCTGCCACAGGCCAGGTAAGGAGACCCAGCTTGGACAGATATCCACATGGACAAGAGAGAAAAAACAAGGAGAATTTCCTCTTCTGCCTTTAGCTTTTAACTCTTAATGAGCAAGAGGAGCCTCAGGACTGGAGAGGATCATTTGCATCTCTACACCAGGATTTTACAAATTACTTACTTACCTCATATGGTCGGGAGGATTAAATGAGTTAGTGAGTGAGTGAAACTTGCTTAGTCGTGTCCAACTCTTTGTGACCACATGGACATCCATGGAATTCTCCAGGCCAGAATACTGGAGTGGGTAGCCTTTCCCTTCTCCAGGGGATCTTCCCAACTCAGGGGTCTAACCCAGGTCTCCTGCATTGCAAGTGGATTCTTTACCAGCTGAGCCACAAGGGAAGCCCAAGAGTACTGAAGTGGGTAGCCTATCCCTTCTCCAGAGGATCTTCCTGACCCAGGAATCGAATGGGGGTCTCCTGCATTGCAGGCGAACTCTACCAACTGAGCCACAAGGAAAGCCCCTCTTTTCCTAGAACAGTATCTGGCAGAAGCAAAGACACTAAATTCTCCTTCTTCCTCTCCGTCACCGTTTCCCTCCTCTTCACCTTTGCCCTGTTTACCAGCCCTTCCTCTTCCCTTCCCCTTCCTCCTTAGTATTATTTTTATTTTCATCATCATCTCAGGTCCTGGCAGGTCTCAGACCTGCACTACTGGTGGAACCAGATGTATTAACTTTCTATTGAGCTCTTCTAGAGAAATTAGCATTCAATGAGCACCACCTATAGTGAAGAATCCGCCTGCCAATGCAGGAGATGAAAGAGATGCAGGTTCGATTCCCTGCATCCGGAAGATTCCCCAGGAGGGGGAAATGGCAACCCGCTCCAGTATTCTTGCCTGGGGAATCCTGTGGACAGAGGAGCCTTGTGGGCTACAGTCCATGGGGTTCCAAAGAGTTGGACGTGACAGCACGCACATGCCCACACACACAGCTATGTTACAGACAGAAAGTGCTTTCCAGATGACTCTTTTACTCCTTAACAATAACACTAAAGAAATAATGATGATTACTCACACTTTAGAAATGAGGAAACTGGCATGACCGAGTCAGATGAAGCCCAAAGTTTCCTGGCAAATGTCTTGGGTGAATTAGAAAAGGTCTCTCCAGTACCCTTTTCATCACCCACGTCCGAGGTACAGATCACAGATCCCTGCCATTTGGGGGGAGCAGTTTCTGCGCTTCCCCAGGCCACTGCCTGTCCAGTGAGTACTCTCTGCAGAGTCTTGTCCTGACAAAGCACCTTTCTGAAGTCACATATAGGCTTTCTCTGGACTCTCAGAGGCCCTGGGAGTCTCAAATCTTAAGGTGCCGAAATTCAAGTAACCTACAAACAGTTGCCGAGAATGCCTGCTTTGATTTCCAAAGTCTTTATAAGAGGGAATCTCAGACTGAGTGTGTTTTCAGGATTTGCTGACATTGTTTGTACAGATGAGGTGCCTGAGGTCTCAGGGTAGGGCCTAGGGCGAGGTGAGGGAGGTAGTTTAAGGACACGACATTTAAGGAGGCTTCGTCCAAACGTGGGCTTCGCAAGTGGCTCAGTAGTAAAGAATCTGCCTTCCGATGCAGGAGACTCAGGAGATGCAGGTTCAGTCCCTGGGTTGGGAAGATCTGGAAGAGGAAATGGCAGCCCACTCTAGTACTCTTGCCTGGGAAATCCCTTGGACAGAGGAGCCTGATGGGCTACAGTCCATGGGGTAGCAAAGAGTCAGGCACGACTTAGCGGCTGGGCACATGCAAGCGCAGGCATGGCATTATCCTGTCCCAGTCATTTTCTGTGACTGTACTAGAAAATCTGTCTTTGCCCTCGTCCCTGGCTGTCGACAACACTGAATAGATCTGGGCACCTATGTGTGGAAAAAAGGCAGTGGAAAAGTGGTTTGAGGCCAAATCTTAGCCTCTAAGAACCATAACTGAGAGTTTGCATGTTACACCACCAGCCACTGTTTCTCCACGTATGGTGTTGGAATCGTCTGTTCTCTTAACTTCAGAATTCTCAGATTGAAAAAAAAAAAACCACAATTCTCAGATTGAATTGGAAAGGCAGATACCTCTTTTCTTCAGATGGTGCATGTTAGCCTGGTTCAGTCTTTTGGAAAACTTCTTCCTTTTGGGGGAAGGGATAAATGAGATGATGTTGGTAAAACATCTAGTAATGTCATTATGAGGTCTGTGATTTTCTTTAACATATTTTAACACATAGATTCTGTTGTTATGTGTGCACTATTTAGATTAAGCAGTGATTTAGATGCTACCAGCATTCTAATCTAGACGGTACAAGCCAGTAACAGCCAAATGCAAGGCAAGATCCTCACTGGGTCTGATTTTTAAAAATCAAATGTAAAAGACATTGTGGGGACACATGTGGAAATCTGAGTACAGATTAAGCATGAGAGGATATCGTGGGTTTTTTAAATTTTATTCAGTGTGATGTGGTATTGTGATCATGGGGAAATGTATTAGGTTGTTAGAAATGGATCATTAAGAATTTGAGGGTGAAAATAACACGATGCTTATAATCAACTATAATGAAAGATGATAAGAATTATTAAGTCTAGATGATGAGTATATGGGTGTTCATTATACTATTCTCTCTACTTTTCTGTGTGTTCATAATGAACATACAAAAGTTGTTCATAATGAAATGCTAAATAATAATAATAATGACACACAGTCCACAAAGGGTAGTTTTCTGGCTTTTGTAACCACTTCTGTTACCAGTATCTTGACTAAACCATGACACTTTATCGCTTGCTGGGATTTCCCTGGTGGTCCAGTGGTTAAGACTCTGCACTTCCTGTGCAGGGGATGCACATTTGATCCCTGGCTGGGGAACTAAGATTCCTCATACTGCGTGGTTCAGCCAAGAAAAAAAAAAAAAGTGTAATTTGTCAACTAAACATGAGAAATGGGTTTTACTGGTAAAATCAATGGCCTATGGGACAGTATAAAGATATTCAAGATATCTTGAATGATTTTTCTTTCCTTTTGTGGCCAGGCTGTGCAAACTGCTGGATCTTAGTTCCCCCACCATGGAATGAATCTGTGCCCCCTGCATTGGAGGGATGGAGTCTTAACCACTGGACTACCAGGGAAGTCCCTGCTATGTGATTTTTTTTCTAAAAATATTCCCTCCCATTGTCTAAGTAGGGTGTACAAGAGGCTTGTAGTCTCTATCCTTAGCAATGATGTGTGTACCTGTGTGTTAGTCACTCGGTCTTCTAAACTCTTTGTGACCCCATGGGGTGTAGCCCGCCAGGCTTCTCTGTCCATGGGATTCTCCAGGCAAGAATGGGTTGGAGTGGGTTGCCGTGCCCTTCTCCAGGAGGCTCTTCCTTACCCTACTCCAAGGATCGGAACTGCAGAATCGTCTTCTGCATTGCAGGCAGATTCTTTGCCATCTGAGCCACCAGGGAAGCCCCCTTAGCAATGATGCCCTAGGCTAAATCCTTCAAGGGGTCTCTCACCAAGAACACTGGAGGATTCTGGGTGTCTGATCAAATTCTCCCTTTGGAATCTTGGCTTTTACTGGAAGATAATTTTTTTTTTGGCTGATTGTACCAACTACAAAGAACCTAGAGGTTGCACATGTTCAAATTGACTCAGGTTCATTTTTAAGAATAGGACTTGCACATAGTAGATTTTCAGTATTTGCTCACTACTTCCACCTCCCAGTTTTGAACTTCTGTTGCTGTAAATAATCTGGGGCACATGTTGCCTTCTTAGCTGTCTTTACAAAACATCAATGTTCGACAGCTCTGTTTCACTTACTATGCACTCCACCTAAGCTGATTATTCAACTACTAGCTAGATCTTTTCAATTCAGCTTTCCTTCCATTGAAATGAAATGGACATAATGTAAACACCAGTGAACAACACGATACCCTTGAAAATCCAGTCTCTCCATAGTCTGCAGAGGTTGAGGTCAAGGATATATTTTACTTACCCTGTTATTGTTAAGTGTCTAAGAAAATCACGCTGTGTTTTCCTTTCACACTCAGGATACTTCTGACTCTAGCCACCTGTAGGGTGTCCTACACTTCAGTTCAATTCTGACACAATTGCCTGGAGTTAGCTCACAAGGTAAAGTCTCAATCCCATGAGACTGATCCACTTCAGATTCCAGTTGAAAATCCCAAGTTTTGAGCCACTGGCTATCAGTCAGGCTCCCATGACCCCCTCCTCAGGTTTAATAGTTTGCTAGAATAGCTCACAGAAATCAAAACATTTACATTTAGCAGTTTATTATATAATAAAGGATATAATCACAGACACAGATGAACATCTTGATGAAGAGATATGCAGTATAAACCAGAAGGGTTTTCTCTCCCCTAGGAGCTGGGAAACATCACCCTTTTGACTCAAGTATATGTTCATGAACCTGGAAGCATCTGAAACCCCATATCTTGGCGATTTTTATGGAGGTGTAATCACATACACATGATAGACTATTAACTCAAGCTCAAGCCCCTCTCCCTTCCCTGAAAGAGGGGAATGGGCCAAAAATTCCAAGCTTCTTATCAGGGCTTGATTTTTTGCTGACAGGCCCCCATCCTGAATTTATCCAAAAAGGCCTCCAAGAATTGCATCTTTAGAACAAAAGAAGTTTCTGTCATCTAGGATATTCCACATGGTTTATAGCTCTGAGTCAGGAGCTGAACTTTTAAATATTAAAACAAAATATGCTCCTAACAGCTTTATTGCTTGTTGTTGGTGTTTAGTCTCTAAGTCATGTCTGACTCATCGCAACCCCATGGACTGCAGCATGTCAGGCCTCCCTGTCCCTCACCATCTCCTGGAATTTGCCAAAGTTCACATCCATTGAATCAGTGATGCCATCCAGCCATCTCATCCTGTGTCACCCTCTTCTCCTTCTGCCTTCAATTGTTCCTAGCATCAGGGTCTTTTGCAATGAATTGGCTCTTTGCATAGGGTGGCCAAAGTATTGGAGCTTCAGTTTCAAGATCAGTCCTTCCAATGACTATTCAGAATTGACTTCCTTTAGGACTGACTGGTTTGATCTCCTTGTTGTCCAGTGTATTCTCAAGAATCTTTATTGCTTAAGAAATGATAATAGTTTTAGGAGCTTTGGCCAATAGTCAGGCAGAAGCATCAAAATATATGTTCTTATTATGTCACAATATCACAATAAGACACTGCTTACACTCTCAGGCCATCTGTGGAACTACATATATGTATTAATATGCATAGCCCAGAACCTATAGCATTTTGAGTATACATTGTCATCTCTTTTGATACCAATAAAATTCAATATTTTATTAAATTTTTTTAAATTTAAAAAAATATTTCTGTATTTATTCATTTGTTTCGGCTGTGTCAAATGTTAGTTGCAGTGTGCAGGCTTAGTTGCCCCTCAGCATGTGGGGTTTTGGTTCCCTGACCAGGGATTGAACTAAGTCCCCTGCATTGGAAGGCAGATTCTTAACCACTGGACCACCAGGGAAATCCCTCAATATTTCATTGATATAATATTAAAATACTATAACCAGTTTAATAAAGTCCTGCTTTTATTTCCTTTTCTGCCCACTTGCATTCTGTTATCCATTCTCCTGCTTACATCTTCAACACCTTTGGGCTTTTGTCCTTTTGACTTGCCTTCCTAGCAGACCAGTGACTCTGGAGCAATCCAGTGGACCTGTGTTGGACTCCTGCACAAGATCTGCAAGCATCCCCATCATCCTACCCAAGGAGAGTATAAATGTCCTGTGACCTGGCCAGTGCCAATCAACTTGGGTATGGATCCCAGGACCAAACTGGGAAGATTATAACTCCTTCCCTAAGGTATTTGGGATGAGATTCAGAGAGTCTTGTTAAAGTCTTCATGGCTGAAGATTTGAGCATGAGTGCTATATAAAATATTCAGTGAATTCATTTGTATCATTTCTTTTTATATTCCACATATAAGGATGTCATACAATATTTCTCTTTCTCTGTCTGACTGACTTCACTTAATAGGACACTCTCTAGGTCCATCCATGTGGCTGCAAATGGCATTATTTCATTCTTTTTAATGGCTGAGTAGTACTCCATTGTATATATGCACCGCATCTTCTTTACCCATCCCTCTGTTGATGGACATGTAGGTTGCTTCCATGTCTTGGCTATTGTAAACAGTGCTACAATGACTTACAGAACTGAAACATACTCAAAGACTTAGAAAGCAAACTCATGGTTGCCTGGGGGAGGAGAAAGTTAGGGACTTTGGAAAGGTGCTGTGCACACTCTACATGCTTCCCGGGTGGCTCAGCTGGTAAAGAATCTGCCTGCAGCGCAGGAGACCTGGGTTCAATCCCTGTGTTGGAAAGATCTGGACAAGGGAAGGGCCTGGAGAATTTCATGGATTATATAGTCCATGGGGTCTCAAAGAGTCAAACACGACTGAGCAACTTTCACTTTCACTGTACACACTTCATTTCAGTTCAGTTGCTCAGTTGTGTCCGACTCTTTGTGACCCGATGGACTGCAGCACAGCAGGCCTCCCTGTCCATCACCAACTCCCAGAGCCTACCCAAACTCATGTCCATTCAGTCGGTGATGCCATCCAACCATCTCATCCTCTGTTGTTCCTTCTCCCACCCTCAATCTTGCCCAGCATCAGGGTCTTTTCAAGTGAGTCAGCTCTTCACATCAGGTGGCCAAAGTATTGAAGTTTCAGCTTCAACATCAACTCCCATTGATCTCCTTTAGGATGGGCTGGTAGGATCTCCTTGCAGTCCAGGGGACTCTCAAGAGTCTTCTCCAACACCACAGTTCAAAAGCATCAATTCTTCAGCACTCAGCTTTCTTTATACTCCAACTCTCACATCCATACACGACTATTGGAAAAACCATAGCTTTGACTAGACTAGCCTTTGTTGCCAAAGTAATGTCTCTGCTTTTTAATATGCTGTCTAGTTTAGTCATAACTTGCCTTCCAAGGAATAAGCATGTTTTAATTTCATGGCTGCAATCACCATCTGCAGTGATTTTGGAGCCCCCAAAAATAAAGTCTGCCACTGTTTCCACTGTTTCCCATCTATTTGTCATGAAGTGATGGGACTGGATGCCATGATCTTTGTTTTCTGAATGTTGAGCTTTAAGCCAACTTTTTCACTCTCCACTTTCACTTTCATCAAGAGGCTTTTTAGTTCCTCTTCACTTTCTGCCATAAGAATGGTGTCATCTGCATATCTGAGGTTATTGATATTTCTCCCGGCAATCTTGATTCCAGCTTGTGCTTCTTCCAGCCCAGTGTTTGTCATGATGTACTCTGCATAGAAGTTAAATAAGCAGGGTGACAATATACAGCCTTGACATACTCCTTTTCCTATTGGGAACCAGTCTGTTGTTCCATGTCCAGTTCTAACTGTTGTTTCTTGACCTGCACACAGGTTTCTCAAGCGGCAGGTCAGGTGGTCTGGTATTTCCATCTCTTTCAGAATTTTCCACAGTTTATTGTGATCCACACAGTCAAAGGCTTTGACGTAGTCAAGAAAGCAGAAATAGATGTTTCTCTGAAACTCTCTTGCTTTTTCGATGATCCAGCGGATGTTGGCAATTTGATCTCTGGTTCCTCTGTCTTTTCTAAAACCAGCTTAAACATTGAAAGTTCACTGTTCATGTGTTGCTGAAGCTGCTTGGAGAATTTTGAGCATTACTTTACTAGGATGTGAGATGAGTGCAGTTGTGTGGTAGTTTGAGCATTCTTTGGCATTGCCTTTCTTTGGTTTATGATTGGAATGAAAACTGACCTTTCCAAGTCCTTTGGCCACTGCTGAGTTTTCCAAATTTGCTGACATATTGAGTGCAGCACTTTCACAGCATCGTCTTTTAGGATTTGAAATAACTCAACTGGGATTCCATCACCTCCACTAGCTTTGTTCGTAGTGATGCTTTCTAAGGCCCACTTGGCCTCATAGTCCATCCAGGATGTCTGGATGAGTTCTAGGTGAGTTATCACACCATCGTGATTAACTGGGTCATAAAGATCTTTTTTGTACAGTTCTTCTGTGTATTCTTGCCACTTCTTAATATCTTCTGCTTCTGTCAGGTCCATACCAATTCTGTCCTTTATTGAGCCCATCTTTGCATGAAATGTTCCCTTGGTATCTCTCATTTTCTTGAAGAGATCTCTAGTCTTTCCCATTTTATTGATTTCCCCTATTTCTTTGTGTTGATCACTGAGGAAGGCTTTCTTATCTATCTTGCCTTGCTATTCTTTGGAACTCTGCATTTAGATGCTTATGTCTTTCCTTTTCTCCTTTGCTTTTTGCTTCTCTTCTTTTCACAGCTATTTGTAAGGCCTCCTGAGGCAACCATTTTGCTTTTTTGCCTTTCTTTTCCATGGGGATGGTCTTGATCCCTGTCTGCTGTACAATGTCACGAACCTCCGTCCATAGTTCATCAGGCACCCTGTCTATCAGATCTAGGCCCTTAAATCTATTTCTCACTTCCACTGTATAATCATAAGGGATTTGATTTAGGTCATACCTGAATGGTTTATTGGTTTTCCCCACTTTCTTCAATTTAAGTTTGAATTTGGCAATAAGAAGTTCATGATCTCAGCCAGAGTTCACTCTTGGTCTTGTTTTTGCTGACTGTTTAGAGCTTCTCCATCTTTGGCTGCAAAGAATATAATCAGTCTGATTTCGATATTGGCCATCTGGTTGTGTCCCTGTGTAGAGTCTTCTCTTGTGTTTTTGGAAGAGGGTGTTTGCTATGATCAGTGAGTTCTCTTGGTAAAACTCTTCTAGTGTTTGCCCTGCTTCATTCTGTACTCCAAGGCCAAATTTGCCTATTTTTCCAGGTGATTCTTGACTTCCCACTTTTGCATTCCAGTCCCCTATAATGAAAAGGATATCTTTTTTGAGTATTAGTTCTAAACGGTCTTGTAGGTCTTCATAGAACTGTTCAACTTCAGCTCCTTCAGCGTTACTGGTCAGGGCACAGACTCGAATTGCCATTGAATGGTTTGCCTTGGAAACGAACAGAGATCATTCTGTACACACTACTATATTTAAAATGGATAATCAACAAAGACCTGTTGTATAACACTTGAAACCGTGCTCAGTGTTACATGCCAGCCTGAATGGGAGGGGAATTTGGGAGAGAACATATACATGCATATGTATGGCTGAGTCTCTTTGCTTTTCAAAATATATATATTTTTCCTAGACAAAAAAAGAAAAAAATTATTCAGTGATTTGAATTGTGTGGGTGCTGGCCATTCAAGATGAGTACAAACGCAGGACAGTAGGCAAGGCCTGGAGACTCCCGATGCCTTTTTTTGACCCTGTAGTTGCTGGATCGTGAGGAGGATCTGGGAGTCCTAAGGAGGTAACATGCTTCAGAATTTTAAAAGCTCTGTGTGAAACTTGGGAGTTCTGAGCAACCACGTTTCCTGCCATGTTGTCGTATTGCCTCTGTAATAATTTACTTTAAAATACTTCCTTCTAAACAGTGTAATGTACTTGTGTGTAAATTAACTCTAATCTACACTCTAGGGGAGGTTAGTTATCATTAGAGTTAACCTATTAGGAATTCACACTCCAGAGGTGGTTAGTTATCATCTGAAGTGCCCTAATCAGGAATCCATACTCCCCAGGTGGCTACTTAAGCCTTTCAAGGATCTTTATTGAAATTTATATCAGAAGGTTCATTAATTAGCATAAGGGATGTTAGAAATACATTTTCATTGGTGAAATGAATGGAGTTCCTGATATATGGCTGGCCAGAAAGACTTCAGAGCCCTGTCATACTTGTGAGAATCAGGTGAACACCTGATCAGAGTTAAGTTCCAGGAAAGCAGGAATTTTTCTTGGATTTAGCCCCCCATAGCTCTGTAACAGTGCTAAGAACAGTGCCTGACACATAGGATATACTCATGCTTTAGGCATGCCTTAGGACAGAGAGTTAGGATTTCCTTTACCTTAACTGGGCACATATGACTTTGTTTTTGTCCACTTGCAAATAAAAATTTATACATTTCGAAGAATTTGGACTAAGGCTTGTTTGCCTTGTAATCTACCATCTGATGTGAATGTTGGGTGGGTGAAGGGGCTTGCATAGCTTCCTCCTGATTCATTAGTTGCCTCTGTTGATGTTCACTCAAAGAGCCTGACAGTTCCTGAAGGACACAAAAAAGCTGCAGTCAGTTGGTAATACATGAGGAAACTGTGGGACAGACACACATACAATTTTTTCTACTGGTGCCGTATAAATGAAGGGTCCGCTGTGTTAGGGAGGCATTGGTGCTCTCCAGCCATGTAGAGAATGAATCTGAGAGATTCTTGAGATTCATCATCAAGGCATCAGAATAAGGACACTGGCTGTTATTTACCAGGAAAACTGTCAAATAAGAAAGTTGGCTAAGGATATAGACTTGGCAACCAACATTTAAAGAACAGGAGAACAAAAAGAAATGATGAAGGGTATTGCCAATCTAGATGAGAGTCAGTTCAGTTCAGTCACTCAGTGTGTCTGACCATTTGCAACCCTATGGACTGCAGCACTCCAGGCCTCCCTGTCCATCACCAACTCCCGGAGTTCACCCAAACCCACGTCCGTGGAGTCAGTGAGGCCATCCAACCATCTCATCCTCTGTCGTCCCCTTCTCCTCCTGCCCTCAGTCTTTCCCAGCATCAGTGTCTTTTCAAATGAGTCAGCTCTTCGCATCTGGTGGCCAAAGTATTGGAGTTTCAGCTTCAACATCAGTCCTTCCAATGAACACCCAGGACTGATCTCATTCAGAATGGACTGGTTGATCTCCTTGCAGTCCAAGGGACTCTCAAGAGTCTTCTCCAACACCACAGGTCAAAAGCATCAATTCTTCGGCACTCAGCTTTTTTCACAGTCCAACTCTCACATCCATACATGACTACTGGAAAAACCATAGCCTTGACGAGACGGACCTTTGTTGACAAAGTAATGTCTCTGGTTTTTAATATGCTATCTAGGTTGATCATAACTTTCCTTCCAAGGAGTGTCTTTTCATTTCATGGCTGCAATCACCATCTGCAGTGATTTTGGAGTCCCCCAAAATAAAACCTGCCACTGTTTCCACTGTTCTCCCGTCTATTTGCCATGAAGTAATGGGACTGGATGCCATGATTTTAGTTTTCTGAACGTTGAGCCAGCTTTTTCACTCTCCTCTTTCACTTTCATCAAGAGGGTCTTTAGTTCTTCACTTTCTGCCATAAGGGTGGTATCATCTGCATATCTGAGGTTACTGATATTTCTCCCAGCAGTTTTGATTCTAGCTTGTGCTTCCTCCAGCCCAGAGTTTCTCATGATGTACTCTGGACATAAGTTAAATAAGCAGGGTGACAATATACAGCCTTGACATACTCCTTTGTGGCATCAAAGAAATCAAGAGAGAAGAGGAAGATACGGCGCAAAGTGCATGCACAATGCAGAATTTGATCTGAGACTTATTCTCATCATGATGTGATAGCAAAGTTGTAAGGTCAGAACTGGATGGGCAATTAATTTCTACTGAGTAGTTTATGAACTTGTAGTGGGATCAGACATCATTTTGCAGTGGTGGTTTTGTCACTGAGTTGTGTCCAACTCTTGTGATTCCATGGACAGAGGATCCTGGCAGGCTATAGTCCATGGGATTTCCCAGGCAAAAATACTGGAGTGGGTTGCCATGCCCTCCTCCAGAGTATCTTCCCAACCGAGGGATCAGACCCAGGTCTCCTGCATTGCAGGAAGATTTCTTCACCAACCAAGTTAACAGGGAAGCCCATTACTGTGCAGTTGGGAGACAACATACGGCAGGTGAGAGTGAACAAGCAAGTGCAGTTCACATTTTTAGATGTTTAGATGAAAGTGGAATCAGTACTTTATAACCACAAAAGTACCTGATCATGTTTATGAACTGAAGAAAAGAATAAAAAAGGAGGATGTGATTGAATACTCAGAAGAGGAAATGGAAGCTAATGGGTTAAGTTATAAATGTTTGTTAATTTCAGTGAAGGCTAAGTTGCCATTTTAAGAAAAGTCAAGGCAGGACTTCCCTGGTGGTCCAGTGGTTAAGAATCTGCCTGCCAATGCAAGGGACTTTTTTTTTTTTTTTGAATAGCTACAGAGACATGGCATATTTTATTTGTAAAATCATCTCTCCATAAAAACTGTACACAGATATCTTATCATAGGAAAACTCATAAGGGCTACATTGCCTCTTGTTGAAAAGGAACAAAGAAGATCACAAATGCCATGGGGCAGCTGTGCCCATGTGCTGCAGCTACTCAAGCCCACGCATCCTACACCCTGTGCTCCACAATAAGAGAAGCCACCACCATGGGAAGCCTGCAGATTGCAACTAGGGAGAGGAACTCTGCCCACTGCAACTAGAGAAAGTCCTTGCACAGCAATGAAGACCCAGTACAACAACAACAACAACAACAAAAGTCACTCTAAAATAGAGTAGCTTAAATAGAAGCTTTTTTCTCTGACAACATATAGCAGTCTGGTAAGTCTGGATAGGCATGAAGCTTTGCACCATGAAATCAGTCAGGGGTTCATATTCCTTTCATCTAGTTGCTTCGCCATCATGGCATGTTGAAGTTGGGTCGATGGCACAGCCCTGTTCAAGCACATGGGAAAGAAAGTCAAGGGCGCTTCAGGTGGAGGTTGTACTCATCACCTCTGTTCATATTTTCCTGGTGAGGATTTAGTCATGGAACTACCAGTCACTGATAACATTTCTGTAATTCACTTAAAAATACTGTATTTCAGTATAGTTAGTGTGATGTTATATATATCTGCCAACAATGTAAGCTTTAATTCTGTAAAGGGTGAGCTTATGCTTAAAGAAACACTCAATTCAGTAGTCCTCTGCCAGCATTAGATCAGAAAGGGACACACTCCAGAGCTTGCTGATAACACATTCTTCTATGATGAATACCTCCATAAGCCTTGCTAATTGGCATACTGACTGTAAAAATGGGTTTGGTATTGGTGAAGCTGGTGATTTGTTAAATAGAATGTGAATGTTAAGAGTGAAATTAAAGTTACTCAGGGTATGAGGATTATCTGTAATGGTTAGGAAACTTATGCTTGCAAGAACAGTAACTTTGTTCTCTGATGCCCTTAGCAGTAACTCCTAAGCCATTCTCTGTTGAGCCAGGATTTCTGATTTCATCATAATAGCTCAAGGGCATAGAATCCTGCTCCTTAAATGTTTCTATATCTGAAGTCACTGTTCATTTGGCAAGTAACTTTTGTCCTAAAAGTACAAAGGGAGCTAGATTTTCACCTGAGGTTATAGAACTGGTTATATTCACATTTCTTTGGTAGCTGCTCCTCTCCACCCCAAAGAATCCACTGCTTGGATTGACCACATATGCTTAGGTTTATAAACTGGGTGTAAGGGAGCATAAAGGATGCTGGAGAAGCATGATCTCCACCTGAGCTGCTGTGTGCCCAAGAAGTGGAAGAAAAGATCCATGTATACACTTGTCTTTTTTTTTTTTTAAACATAGCTAAGACTCTGCAATAGTATAAACCTTGATTTGGATAGGGACAGAAAAATGAGTGAGGATATAGATGAGTTTATAGATGGCGAGGCAGGAAATTGAAGGATTTTACTCACCAGAGCCTCAAATTGCTAGAAAACAGGAAAGTATGTTTGTCTGTTTATTTCACCTGCATTAAGATATTGATTTGGCCAGTTTAGAAATGACAAACTAAATAAAAGATTTCTTTCTCTTTCACAAGGAAGTCTGAGTTGTTAATCCATGGGGATGAGGGGCACTGAAGTCATGCCATGATGTCATCTGCAGGCTGAGGCCCTGTCATCCTAGGGTGTGGTCCTGGTGGGCATGGTGGAGGCTGGCTCAGCCCCACCACCATGTGTGTGTTCTAATCTAAGGATGGGGCCCAGGAAGAGTGAAATGTTGTTGTTCAGTCTCTAAGTTGTGTCCAGTCCCATGAACTACAGCACACCTGACTTCCCTGTCCTTTACCATCTCCCTGAGATTGCTCAAACTCACGTCCATTGAGTCAGTGATACCATCCAACCATCTCATCCTCTGTCGCCCCCTTCTTCTCTTGCCCTCAGTCTTTCCCAGCATCAGGGTCTTTTCCAGTGAGTCAGCTCTTGGCATCAGGTGGACAAAGTATTAGAACTTCAGCTTCAGCATCAGTCTTTCCAATGAATATTCAGGGTTAATATCCTTTAGGATTGACTGGTTTGATCTTCTTGAGTCTTCTCCAGCACCACAATTTGAAAGCATCAATTCTTCGGCACTCTACCTTTTTTGTGGTCCAGCTCTTACATGCGTATGTGACTGCTGGAAAAACTATAGCTTTGACTATAGGAATCTTTGTTGGCAAAGTGATGTCTCTTCTTTTTACTATACTGTGTATGTTTGTCAGAGCTTTTCTCCTAAGGAGCAAAGAGTGAAATAAGGGAGGGCAAGCAGCTTCCTTGGGAGTTCGTGACCCCTTCTGCTTATATATACAGCTCGTTGGGCAGAACTTAGTCACATAGCCAAACTGAGTTGTCTGTGTTGCTGGGTGGTTATATGCCCAGCAGATCCACATGGTGGGAGTGAGGAGGGAGGAGGCTTAGTAGGCTCTACAAAAACAAAACCAGAATAACTCAGTCAAATTCACTTGAGAAAATAATTTACCAAGATATATAAGGACTGTAAAGTAGATAAGAGCAAGCAGTGAAATAAGGGAGAAACGGAAGAGGAAGGAGAAAAAGAGGGTGAGTAAGATTAGTAGTCAAAACAGGAAAGGAAGAGGTGGGTTGCCTTTTTTTGGTTTGTTTTTATTTTGACTTCAAACAGGCTGTTTATCCAAACTGCTGATACGCTGTTTTTTTTAAAACAAGCTCAAGGCTGCCTTTTTTTTTTTTTTGGCCATGCCCCTTGGCTTGTAGGATCCTTGTTCCCCAACCAGGGATTGAATCCTAACCTGGGGTGGCAGTGAAAGTGAAGAGTCCTAACCACTGGATTGCCAGGGAATTTCCAACTTTCTGCCTTCTTAGAGATTTGATGGATGAAGTGCTAACTAGTATTGTTACTTGTATGTTACAGTAACTAATCCATCAAGTTCAGTTTCAGTAACTGAGAGACTTTTGGATGTTGAAAAAAAGTTACTTGAAACATTGTAAATTGATAATACTTCAATAAAAAGTTTTTAAAAAGTTACTGGTTAGCAAGTTAGATATAAATTACATGAAAGGTCAAAACCATGGTGTTTATGTTATTTACTTTTCATACTTTTCCTATCCTTTCATGGCTAGTTTACAGGGAAAGCATTTTACTAAATTAACAATAAGAAACTATTCAAAAATAGCAGACATGTATATGATCTCCTTATGGTAGAAAATTACCACCCAAAAAGCAGTTACATCTTTAAATGGTCCTACTGACGAAAGAACCTTTAAAAAAACTTTAGTTGTGGGCTTTCCTGGTAGCTCAGCAGGTAAAGAATCTACCTGCAATGCAGGAAACCTGGGTTTGATCCCTGGGTCGAGAAGATTTCCTGGAGAAGGGAAAGGCTACCCCCTCCAGTATTCTGGCCTGGTGAATTCCATGGGAATTCTGTATAGTCCATGGGATCGCAGAGTCAGACACGACTGAGTGACTTTTAGTCACTTTCCATCTGCAACATAGGAGATCCAGGTTCGATCCCTGATGCGGGAAGATTCCATATGCCTGGGAGCAACTAAGCCCATGCGCCACGACTATTGAGCCTGTAATCTAGAGCCCACGGGCCGCAGCAGGAGAAGCCGTGCAATGAGAAACTCGCGCACTGCAAATGGCAAAAAGCCTGTGCAGCAAGAATATGCAGCACAACCATAGGTCAATAAAATCATTAAAAAAAAAACACCCTATAATCCTCAAGATGATGATAATGATAGTAACTAACATGTATTCTTTTGAGCTCCTCATGGATACTCAACTTTTGATCTTCACAACAGCCCTCAAGGAAGTACTCTTTTACACCTCCTTTTACAGGTCAGAAAACAAGTAAGTTGCCCAAGGTCACAAGTAATAACTGGAAGAAACACAATTTGAACCCAGGCAGTTTGGTCGCAAAGCTCACGCTTTTAGCATCATGCCACACAGCTTTTCCAGTTTCATGAGATAAGGGATGCTACAAAGCTTTACAAACTAGAAAGTGCTACAGTAAATGTAAGATACTTCTATAAAAGCAAAAACTATAATCATTATTTGGTTGTATTTTGGTGGATGACAATCTACAAATTGGAGAAGCTTTCATCAGATTTTGAGTTATTTTCAGCTTTAGCGTGTTAGTCATTCAGTTGTGTCTGATATAGCCTGTCAGGCTCCTCTTTGCATGGGATTCTTCAGGCAAGAGTACTGGAATGTGTAGCCATTCCCTTCTCCAGGGGATCTTTCTGATCCAGCGATGAAACCCGCATCTCCTGCATGGGCAGGCAGATTCTTTACGTCTGAGCCACTAGGGAAGGTCTAATCATTCCATCTTCCAATAAGATATTGTCTCTTTTCACATATACTTTCTTTAGATGTCAAGTCAATCAGAGAGTGAGGTCATTACACTGTTACTGATTCTGCTCATCATGACATTGTTAACAAGAATGAGGAACCTTGAATAAAGATGCACAACCTGCTCTGGCTGTGTATTTTAGAGAATTTTTCAGAAATATTATTACGTGTGATGTAGTAGGAATCTCAGCCTGACTCTAAGCTGGGTGTGCTGCTGAGGTTCAAGCTTGTCTGGGCATGTCTGGGAACTGCTCAGGTAGGGCTGAAAGAAGCCTGCTGACCTGGGGGTGAAACTGCTTCCTCAAACAGGACTCATGTTCATGGAAGAGAATTAGAGAAGCCCTAGAAGAAAGACTTAGTCATTGGATGGGGAGTAATAAATACAGCTGGGAGTAGCTGTTAGTCAACTCTGTCGCCAATCTAGGTTCATGAAAGCATGTCTGGGTTCCTAAGAGAGACAGATCGCTGAGTAAAAACATAAAGAACTGTTTCATTGAAAACCGTGTGGGCCAAGCAGTCTGCTCCAGGGTTCCCCTAAAAGAGGTCAACACAGTGATCTCCATTTCTTCAGGCTACACCGTGGCTTTGGCTGTTTTGCTTGTATTACAGGTCCAGGTAGTAATACCATTTACCTCAGACTGGGACTTGAACCCATGTGCTAGGACTCAAACCCAGCCAAAAGCCTAGTTTGAGACTCAAATCCACGTGGCCAGGACTTGAATCCAGTCAAAACCCTGCCTGTGACTTGAGCCCACATGGCTGGAACTCAAACCCAGCCAAGACTCATGGTCTTCCAACTGAGATCATAGACCTGGTTTTAGGACCTAATGAAGCTCAGGTTCTTGATGTCTCATCACAGAAAGAATTCAGTGAGGGACAAAGTGTTGGGTGAGAACTGTATTTATTCAGAGAGAAGCACACTCTGCAGATAAGAGTATGGGCCATCTCAGCGGGTGAGTGCGGTGTGAAGAAGTGGTTAGTTTTTGCGGACTGGGTGAATTTCATAGGCTAATGAATAGGAGGATTATTTGAACTATTTGGGGAAAAGGGGTGGAGATTTCCAGGAATTGGAAATCCACTGCCCACTTTTTGGTTTTTTGACAGTGCCTTGGAACTGTCCTGGCACCTCTTGGTATGTCATTTAGCTTGCTGATTGAAGATCAAGGTCTAGCCCAAGTTGACTTGTCTGCCATCTTGGACCCATTTGGTTCTAATCAGTTTATGTTGTGCCCTCGGGCTATGTCATTCTTTCAAAAGTTGTGCCCTGCTCCCTTCCCTCTTGTTTCAGTAAGAATCTGCAGTTCCTGAAGGAGCAGAACTGGGGAGGGAGCCATTGGGTGAGCAGGGTGTGAGCAGAGGAGAGATTCCCCCATCCCAGGGGCTCCCAGAAAACTAGGGGTGAGCTGCCTATGTTAGTAGGCTTGGTAGGTGGAAGTGCCAGTGAAATTCAAGTTATCATTGTTAATTTGACCCCATTAGTACTGTGGTTGGTGAGTTTGAATACTATTCCTAATCAAATAGCTCTTATGCAATGGTGTGTTATTGGGTAACGTAATTACAGGTAGAATCAGTCTCTAGGCAAGCAGGTAGGAAATACACAGCAGTGATTCTCAGTCTTTGAAGGACAGTGTTTTACTTTCCAGGGGACTGATACTTTTGGAAAATTACCAGATTAAGAAGATAAAAAATAAACTGACGACATAATAAAAAATAAAAGCCTCTTTTTGATGATTAGGTTTGGCAGATATAAAGTTACTCTGCCAAGTTGTTATAGAAGTTCCCTGGGACTTTCCTGGTGGTTCAGTGGCTAAGACTTGGCACTCCTGATGTTCAGTCCCTGGTGAGGGGACTAGATCCCATATGCTACAACTAAAAATCCCATATGTCCCAGCTAAGACCTGATGTAGCCAAATAAATAAATAAATACAAAAAGTTTCCTGAAGCTGATTTCCTGTAGCTAGCTGCAGGCTGGTAAGGACCAGGGAGTGGATGGGCACTGGTCTACAGACCATGGTGCTTTCATTTCATCCAGCCTCTCACCTGAAACCACCTGAAAAAATTCTATCACCCAGAGGACTGCCTCTGGCCAAACACTTCATGAATGCCTCAGTGACATTGTGACCTAGTTCTAAGGAGATGCTTACAGAGTAATTAATCTGCAGTTAAACCAAAAGAAAGAAAGAAACAGAGACAGAGGGACACAGACTGCACAAATGTGGCAAAATACTAGTGAGTGATGAATGTTGTCAGGTTTATGGGCTTCCCTGGTGGCTCAGATGGTAAAGAAGATGCAGGAGACCCAGGTTTGATCCCTGGGTCAGGAAGATCCCCTGGAGAAAGGAATAGCTACCCTCTCCAGTATTCTTCCCTGGAGAATCCCAGGGACGGGGGAGCCTGGTGGGCTAAGAGCTGGACACAATTGAACAAGTAACACACATGCACACACACATACGCACACAGGCAAGCAGGTGTATAAGTGTTTATTATTATCCAATTCTTTCAATTTTTCAAAAAATTTGCAATTAAAAAAAAACCACTCCAGTGATGGGAAACAAGAGCTGTTTTTTTTTTTTTTTCCAGAAAGCCAGTTCTAAGATAGTTTGTTTTTGTCTTCAAGTAGAAATACTGCAGTCAGAGCATTCATTTGTGGGTTTGATACCTGCCATTTCCACTTAGCTAATTGCCGTGCACGTTTCCATCCTTTCACGTTTTTCTCCATATCACCTGTAACATTAGATAACCTTATAACATAACTTAATCATATCACACCTTAAAAATTTTTTCTGTATACAAACACACGCACACTCACTCACTCACTCACTCACTCTGTCATCTTTCAGAGTCAACCTTTTTTTACTTAGCGTTTTCTGTGATCTCATCTTGAAGTCTTTTTCACTTTTGTAGCTTCATTTTCTCATGCTTAACAGTCACAAATTAAATTTTTATGGTTTTCCAATGTCTCAGTCTTAGAATTCCCCCTCACACAGATTTCTCAGTCTATTCAATCTTCAAGATCTGGCTCCATTGTAAATGTATTGTATGTTATGTACACAACTGTTCAAATCCTACATTCTTCATGATGTTTTCCTTTAGTACGTCTGCCAAACACAGCCAAAATCTCTAGGGCTTAATACAGTGCTTGGCACATACACTTAATACACGCTTTTCAGTTAAACTAGGATAGTTTTTAACTGACAACACAGGAGGATGAAAATACTTTCCTAGTCTATCTCAAAGAGTGGCTTTGAGGTTGAAATGTTTGTGGTTAGCATTTTGCCTTGTATGAGCGTTGTGAAGGTATCTGTGAGCCATAATGCCCCATGGTATTATTTATTATTTTTATTTTTGCTTTCTTTTGAGGCAACATACGGAACAAAGCTGTCCAAAGGCCTAAGGCTGTAGACATAATGCTGGGGTATTCATGATGTATGAAGACTTTCTAAGATGTGTTTGAGCACAGAGCCTGTTTTAAGGCAGTTCTCTGATTCTCCCTTCTCTTACACCTAGAATTGATCTGTCTGAAAATGTGCCTCAGGGTCAGATGTGAGGTGGGCTCCTTTCCAGCTTCCCTTATCCCAAGTGACGCTTCACTGCTTTACAAAAGAAAGGCATAACTCTGCCTTACCCATCTTCCTAACCTACCTAGCAGGGTATGCAAAATCCTCCCCGACACCAGAAAAAGGAACAATCGAGTGGTGAATGAGAATGAGTAACACATCTTTTTACAAGTCAGGTGGTGTTCAGTTACTTGCTTTCAACAAAGTTGAAAGAGAACCTAGTCAGAGTTGTCAACGGATAGATCATTAAAAGTATTTTTTTCTTGTTAGATCTTTATGTGATTTTTTGGGGGACATATAATTTAGAAAGAGTTCAAAGAATCGAATTGCATTGCTCTGACAAAACTCCATTCATTCTCATGTACTTACTAATGTGAACAAGTTTTTTCAGTGCTTACATTCAAGGAATTAAAAGTTTGTAACTGAATGGAATCATCTCATTTTCATCCTAGAAATACTCGTCCACTGATAAATAATCTAGCTTTTAAAAAAGTATTCAATTCCATCTCTGTAAGATGCATTGTCAACAAAATTCCAATTTGGGGGTTTAGTATCTATTTGTAAATATTTGAAATATATTTGTTTTGATCAGTTGAAACAAGTGTTGAGTGTTATGATCTCAGGAGATTTAGAAACAACCCTTGAATTTCAATTTCGATACACATTTTTTGTGTATATAAGATGTATACAGGAAATATATAAGATGAACAATAAAACAGTTCAAATATAAAATATTAGGATAAAATTCTGGAGATGTAAAATGTAAATGAGCTCCAGAGGATAAAGGATGGAAATTGCCCAAGTATAAACGAGACTGTATTTTAAAAGATATTGGTGGGTATTAAATCCGTATGGAATTTAGGATTCATTGGTTGACTACATTTACAAAAGTGTGACAGTCGTAAATTATGAGGCTGGGAAAAAATGTGGATGTCACTTTAAACATGTGGATGTACGAAGATGTAAAAAATCGTTTCAGAGGGCTCAGGAGCTAAAAAGTTTGAAGATCTTGCACACAGATGTTTGCTCTCAGACTGTGATTTAACCAGTCCTCGGGGTATTCGAACGTAGGTTAGATAAAAACCTGTGGCTCTGCGTCGCGCGTATGGATTCAGTACCTAGCACTGTATTATTTATTTTTACTCATTTTCCTCGCCTCTCCTCTTAGACTGTCAGCTCTCAGGAGCCCAGGGACTTGTTCGATTCTTGGCTCAGCGCCCGCGCGCCGGGGACGCTCCCCAAACACTCCCGGAATGAATGACTCGATCGTGAGCCCTCGGGGCGGGGGCTGTTAGAATCCCCGTCCGGCGCCCAGCTTTTCGTTCCGCGTGTTCCGCCCGCCGCGCGGCCGGGGAAGGCGTGGGCAGGCCCCGCGGAAACTCTGAGTCCCGGCGGGTCGGGGCGGGGGCCCAGAGGGGGCGCGGCCGGGGGCGCGGGCGCGGAGCCGGCGGCCGAGGGGAGGCGCCACCGCGTGCCGCCGCGCAGGCGCGCAGCCGTCTCCGTGTGAGTGCGCGCAGTGGCGCGCCTGTCCCCGCGCGGGTTCCGTAGCGCGTGTGCAGGCTGACGCAGCTCGCGGGCCCTCCTCCCCCTCTGCCGCGGCGTCGGCCGAGTTTGGAGCGTTTGGGAGGGGGGCGAGGGAGCGAGAGTCGAGAGAGGGAGGCGGCGGCGGCGGCGGGGAGGCGGAGGAGCCGGAGGAGGAGGAGGAGGAGCAGGCGCCGCCATGGCCGCCGCTCTCACCGACATGGCCGACCTGGAGGAGCTCTCCCGCCTGAGCCCTCTGCCCCCCGGCAGCCCCGGGCCGGCGGCGCGGGGCCGGGCTGAGCCCCCCGAGGAGGAGGAGGAGGAAGAAGAGGAGGAGGAGGCGGAGGCCGAGGCGGTGGCGGCGCTGCTGCTGAACGGCGGTGGGGGCGGCGGCGGAGTGGGGGGCGGCGAGGCGGAGACGATGTCGGAGCCGAGCCCCGAGAGCGCCAGCCAGGCCGGGGAGGACGACGACGAGGAGGACGACGACGACGAGGAGGAGGAGGACGAGAGCAGCAGCGGCGGGGGCGAGGAGGAGAGCAGCGCCGAGAGCCTGGTGGGCAGCAGCAGCGGCGGGAGCAGCAGCGACGAGACGCGCTCGCTGAGCCCCGGCGCCGCCAGCAGCAGCAGCGGGGATGGGGACGGCAAGGAGGGCCTGGAGGAGCCCAAGGGACCGCGGGGCAGCCAGGGCGGCGGCGGGGGCGGCAGCAGCAGCAGCAGCGTCGTCTCCAGCGGCGGCGACGAGGGCTACGGGACCGGGGGAGGCGGAAGCAGCGCGACCTCCGGGGGCCGGCGAGGCAGCTTGGAGATGTCGTCGGATGGGGAACCCCTGAGCCGCATGGACTCGGAGGACAGGTCAGTGCTCCGAAGCGTTCCTCCGCTTCCCTTCCTCCTCTGGCGCTCCTGGGCCCCTCCGAGGGGGACTTTTCTGCTGAGAGTCCCCCCTGTTCCCCGAATCCTCGGCCCCTCCCCCCTCCCCCCGGCTCTCAACTCGGAAACCTCTCCCTGCCGCCGCGCCCCTCTCGCTGCGGATAGCGGCTTCCAACTCTTCAAAACCCTTTTCCCCCCAACTCCTTTCCCCGCCCTCTTTCCCCCTCGGCTCTGCGCTCCGTTCGGACCGAAGGACGGCTCCAACTCGGAAACCATCCCCAAAGTAGGCCCAGAACCTCCGGCGGAGCCGAAGAGGGCCTTGATGTACACACCTCGGTACACAAGGTTAGCTTCCCCGGGCGATGTTGGCGAAGACTTGTCACAACTGTAACTGACAAGTGTTTTCCAACATGGCTGGTCTCGCCTGGATGTAAGAGAACTTCCTTGTTCAGGGAGGGGGACCCCAACCATCACTCTTCTTTTACTTAAAAAAAAGACTATTCTTTTCTATTTGACTAGCGCTTCCAGAATTCCTCATACCTTCCTTAACCTGGTCTCCAAAATGATTTTAATAATCTCTTTAATTTGGTTGGTGGTCAAACTGGGGAGAAAGTTCTCAAACTGTACACATCGTTGTGTAAGAGAATAATGAGTTGGTGTCGTTTAAGGTAACTTTACCGAGCCGAAGAGAGTTGCACTGGTAACAAAATGCAGTCTTAAGGTACAACATGTTGGTATGCGTTTTAAAATCTGTGTACACTAATGGTTCAACAAGAGTCGTGATTTTAGGTGATAATATTTAAAGTCATGTTTTGGCGAGATTTCTGAAGAGATTAGTAGTAGTTTTCTAAAGCTTTTTAGAAAGTGTGGAGACTGACAAAAATGCGCTTCATTTTCTGGGGGCTTTAAGATACTCATTGTTACGGTATGTTTCAGATGTTGTCATTATTTTTCATCTCCAGAAGATTTCATATTTTAACTAATTGGTTGTCAATATATTTTATTTTGATAGAACAGAACCATGTCATGCGTATTGTACTGCATCTAAAGTATGTTAGCAATTATTTTGACCGTCTGCTAATATTTGGATGAGCAGTAGAATTTTAACCATCGATATTGGATTTGAAAGTTTAAGTATTCTGAAGTTCTAGGAATTCTATTGTTAACTGATAAAAATGAACACCTTGGCTTATATTTAGTATTATGAGGAATTCACAGCCCTAAATATTTTGAAAATACAGCATCAAATTCTATTTGACATTTATTTTAATATCTAAGGAAATAACCTTGAATGGGGTAAAATAGACTGCAAACCTTGAAAAAATTCTCCTGAACTATGTAGGCAGGATAGGAAGGAGAATGTCTTTAAGAAAATTAAAAGATTGGTGTGAACTGCCTAACGAAGCATGTTATTTGTCGTTTTACTGTCTACGCCTTCGTTGGTACCAGTAGATCTTTAAAAGTTGACATTAGTTCATACAATTCGGCATCTTCCACAGTTGTTCCATTTACCTAGCATACACACGTACTTGCCTAGTAGCACTGAAGGATTTAAATGTGCCAATCATGTCATTTTCACAACTCTGGTGCAAGACTTAAAAACAGAGAAGCAGCAAGTTAAGTGTCTTACTCAAAACAGTAACTGTGGAATGGAAGTGGTGGAGCTGGATCTGAACAAAGGTTCTCAAGTCCCCTGCTAGTTCGACTTCACCAGAGTTAGAATTATTCTCTTTAAATAAGCTACAAGCAGTATGTGCCAGGTTTTTGTTTTTTTCGTTTTTAAAATTTAATGTCTTATCTACTGTGTCATTTTAGGAGACTATGAGTAGTTGGTTCAGTAATACTTCAGCAAGTGGAGTTTTGACGTAATTTTTATTAGATACTCACTTGAATAAGTAATTCTTACTCATTTCAGAGTAAGGAGTAAGATACTGGTGCCACAAGTCCAAATAAGGTTAAAATTTGATTTTAAAAAAAAAGCATGCTTGCTTTTCTGGATGCTTAAATATTAGAGACTACTAAATACTATTATCTTTTTCCTATTACAGGGTAATGAATTTATCACGTATGAAAAAACCTTTATTGCTAGTGAAACTGTTTGTGATCTTGATAATATTAACTTTGAAATGCCCCCCTCCTTTGCCTTTCAGTTTTTTTTTTTTTGAGAGTTATTTTAAGTTTGCAAAGGATTCATAATTCTTATAAATTGATGCAGATTACATCAATCTGTGGATTTTATAGGTTGATTTCATGGTAGGAAGTCTTTATATTTGTAACTGATGGAAGGATATCGTGGTTTTAAAGTGCTTTTCAAAAACAGGAGGCATTCCTGTTGCAAAGATTTTATTATCCTTAGAATTTACTCTTTTGTTAGAATGTCTATTGAGCTTTCACCTTGAAATAAGATTATACTTTTGAGTTTATGTAACATTCTTTAGAACATGTTGAAATATCTTAAATATTTTTAACTTTAAGTGCTTCTTTTGAAGAAAGAACTAACTGTAAAGATTTGGATATAAAGCTTGTGATCAAGGAGTCAGTTTATAACACATATTTTAAGTGTTGTGAAAGTGATTAACTTATAAAATGATTGTCACACAATTCCAAAAACATTGTTTTCCCCAGGAGAAAGTTATTCAAAACCAGCGTTAAGTGTACTGATGTTTATTTTGGTAAGATTAGGAACCTTAAAGTTGATACATAGTTTACTCTTACTTCCCTTATAAAGATAATGGAATTTTCTTTGGGGAGAATATTTAGCCATGTGAGGCCACTAAAAACTAGCTTTTATTTTACTTTGAATCTAAGCTTAAGTACTTTTTAAAAAGTTACCACCTTTTAAGTTAATTTCAGAGCCTAAGTTGACTTTTAAATAGAATTTTAGAACTTGAAATGCTTCTGAAATTTTTTTTTTTTAGTGTAAAAGTTAGTTTATATTTTTAGTTGCTTGTCTATATAAGTGAATTGATAATAACAGCCTGTATTTTGTGGTTATTTGTCTCTTTTTTGTATTATGGTTTTTCCTCCCCAGCTAGAATATAAGGTATGACTTGTTTTGAAAAAGCCACTTTTATCAGCCTTTCTAGGTAAATTCAGATGTCAAGTGATGGGTCCATATAGGGAAGGGCATTTAGTGTGAAGCTTAATGATCAGCATAGACTGACTACAGGCCCTTACAGTTTTGAGAATTAACATTTGGATTCCCAGCCTTATGGGTTGCAAACTTCAAGGTATAATTAAAATCGTTTTGACACTGGGAAAACAGGGTTATGTTGCCCACTTTCCCAGTAGTATGATTGGGAAGATTTTTTTTCCTAGTATGGAGGCTAAACTTTTAAATTGGATTAATACTAGAAAGCTTCATGCTGAGGTTATCATCAAGATATATTAAGGCTCTGATATGGTTGAGACAATCAAATACTGATAAAAGTATTTTGCTCATACTTCATGATGGAATTGCTTTTCACTATTTACCTTTCAACTCTGAAGCAGCTGCTCATAGTCTCTCCGGAACCACTTTTAGTTTTGACTAAATTTAGAGAAGAGCTGCTAACAAGTCTCAGTTTTCATTGATTATGTATTGTAATTCTCAGTTAAGGAAGGTATGGCTCTGTGCTAAAAATAAGAAGTAAACAACAATAAAACTACAGCTTTCAGGATTGAATTTATATGGAAAGATTCAAGGGAACTATTTTACTTTTAAGAAACTTTGAGGCTGTTTCATTGGGTCAGTTAGGAAATCTTGTGTGTCTGCTAGTTTGTTACCAAGCTTAGATAATTACTATGTGCAGGAAGGACTCCATTGGATATGGTGAGAGAGAGACAAAAAGCTTCCCTCTCATCCATCTTGCATATTGCCTCTGAAACTTTTAATTAGCACAAACTTTGATGCCAAACAAAGTTAGCGATTTCACACCTTGACTATTGTGTTAGCTATTTATTGCTGTCTAACAGATATGCTCCAGATTTAGCAACTTAAAGAAACAAACATTTATTATCATGTGGTTTATAAAAGTCAAGAAGGGAGCTACTTAGCTGGGTGGTTCTGGCTTAGTCTCCTATTGCAGCGAAAGTGTTGGCCAGCACTGCAGTCATCTGAAGGCTTAACTGGGGCTGGAAACCATCTCACTTATATAGCTTTGGCAGGAGGCCTCAGTTATTCACCAAGTCAGTATCTCTATAAGGCTACTTGTGTGTTCTTAGGACCTAGCAACTGGTTTCCTCAGAGCAAGTCTTCTGAGAGAAAGAGAGCCAAGGATTTTATGACCTAAATGTACCTGCTCACATTTTCTTCATACATCTTCACTTAGCAGATAACATTTTCCCCACTTTTTTTTTTATTCATACTATGATACAAAATAATTGCTTCAAGTTTCTGTTGATGGAGACAGCCTTTCAAAACCCATCAAAATACCATGACAAATTGTTTCCAGGTCTTTTGAAACGATATTAATTTCTTCCTTTTAATGAAAAGGAAATATTCTCTTCCTTTTAATTAAAAGAAAATATGGTCTTTTAATGAAAAGGAAATATGGTATTGCTTTTAATACCATATTTGTATTTCTTCCTTGCTTTTTCAACCCAGTTTGTGGCTCTGTTCTATATAGATGGAAGAATGTAGAATATTGCAACATGAATAGCCTATAATCAAGAGTCAAAGGAAAAGATTCAAATCTTAGTATTGCTAACATCTTTGACCCTTAATTCCTTAACTGTAAGACCAGGTTAGGTTTTCCCATGAAGGTGTTTATTAAGGTTTACATGAATTTCTATTAAAGGGCCCTGTTGACTATTCTGAAGAAGACCTCTTATTTGGATGCTTTGCTTCATCCTTTTTGTTGTAACATGGTAGTTTTGAGAGCAGGGACAGTTTAGCTCATTTCCATCTTTGTAGTATCTAACAGTACGTACTTACGGTGTGTACTTAGTTATTAGAATTAAACTGAAATACCAGCAGTAGAATTTGTATAAGGAAGACTATGAAGTGAGGGCCAGGAATTGATGCCTTTGGTTGGATTATTGTGTTTGGTATAGTGATTTAAGGCCAACTTTTCTCTAGGGGCATACTCTAGTAAGGTCAGTGAGATTGAATGGAAAATTTTATGTGGACGTTTCTCTGAGAAGATGTCAGTAGTTTTTATCAGTCTCAGAAATGTCTGGTCTAAGCTAAGAACTGTCAGTTTAGAAGCAATCCAGAGGTGCCTAATAAATACTTTTTAAATGATTGGAGACTCTGTAAATTTCTGTAAAGAGCATATTTACAAAGTAAGTTGATAGAAAAATCCAAAATGGATAGGCACTTGGGGTTTTTTGTTTTTATTTTAACCACTGTTTAGAAGCATTTATAGTAGAAAAATGCCCAGCGTTTTATCAAAGGCAGATGGAAAATTTGAAGTTAATGAGAGAAGGATAGTGAGAGAAGTGGTTAAAAGTACACTATGAGTCAGAATACTTGGATTTGAATTCTGGCTGTCACTGAAGCTGGGTGACCGTGGGACAGTCATTTAGGTTATTTAACATCTTAATACTACTTCAAGTTTTTTATCTGCAGAAGAGGGACATTAATAGTTCCTTTCCTGTAAGGTGTGGTGATTACATGTGCAGTATTTGGCACACACTTTACTAAGCATTTATTACGTGATAGGTAGGTATTTAGTCCACAGATGTATGCAGAAGCCCCATTATGTGGGTAATGGGTATTCTAGGTGTTGGGTACACATGGCAGTGACTGAAACAAAGCACTTGACCTCATGGGCGGGGGCACAAACTGCGTTTGAGCCAGTTGTAGCTAAGTTAACATTGGTCTCTTGTTGAAGCAGTTTAAGATCTGAAATGCCAAAAAATACTACGCTGTTCAGTTGATCAGTTGTGTCTGACTCTTTGCAACCTCATAGCCTGTAGCCCGCCAGGCTCCTCTCTCCAGGGGATTTTCAGGCAAGAAGACTGGAGTGGGTTGCCATTTCCTTCTCTAGGGGATGTTTCCCAGCCAGGGATCAAACCCGCATCTAAGGAGGATTTTCCTTTTTTTCTTTTTTTTTTCCACCACTGAGCCACCTGGGAAGCCACATCTAATTATGTGCAGTTCTCAGTTGCATCAGACTTTTTGCATCCCTTTGGCTCCTCTGTCCTTGGAATATTTCAGGCAAGAATACTGGAGTGGGTTGCCATTTCCTCCTCCAGGAGATCTTCCTGACCCAGGGATGGAACTTGGGTCTTTCCTTGCATTGGCAGGTGCATTCTTTATCATTGAGCCATCTGGGAAGCCCCCAAAAGTACTAAACAAGCTGTTAAATATGTGGCATGTTATCTGTAAATGAATGCTTCGGAAACTTGCAAAAGAATATGCCATATCAAAAGATTTTATTACAAAATCTGCATCTTAATCATTTACTTTAACATACATGGTTGACCTAAAAGGCTTCTTAATGCCTTTCATTTTTAATAGTTTTTGGTATGTAACACTGCTGATCTATTACTAAAGGGTTTTGGAATTTGTTTTCTAGTAATGGTGATGGGTTTGCAATTAATTTTACCACAGGTTGAGTTCATTTTTGTGACCGATAGTATACATTTGTGGAAATAATGATGACATTGACCTTAGAACTAACTGAACAGTTTTGGGCATGGATAGGAGATCAGGTGGATGTTTGGATGTTTAAAAAATCTTTGTTGAGCATTGAATGATGGTTGGCATTGAACCCTGTTTAGTGATAAGAAATATACATGTGTTGTCTTACCATTTGGTTAGTTTTTAAGGAGACTAAAAAGACAGTTCCGTCATTTTCTAGTTTTTCTGTAAATTGTGACCCGGTATATTAAAGTTAAAGCTGTAGAGGACTTCCCTGGTGGTACAGTGCTTAAGAATCTGCCTGCTAGTGCAGGGAACAAGGGTTTGATACCTGGTCTGGGAAGATACCACATGCTGCGGAGCAACTAAGCGCATTCGCCACAAGGAACAGTAGCTTCTGCTCGCTGCAACTAGAGAAAGCCCTTGCGCAGCAAGAGACCCAGGGCAACCAAAAATAAAACGATGATTTTTAAAAGAAAAAAGCCGGTACTGTAGAGTATTACAGTCGATAACTAAAGTTTTGATGAGAGAAACGGACTGGATTTTAGGGTTAGTTGAGTAGTTGAGTGATGAAAATTTCTAGAAAGCTTAAATGAAACATAGGAAGGAAAGAGCCTAGCATATTCAGGAAACTTCCTGCTGAGAGAAGAGGTTCCACATTGAAAACTGGGAAATAATTAATGGGAAAAGTGTGGCCCTTTGTGCCAACACAGGTGTGCCCATCTTTCTCACTGTAGGTTGGTGAATTGGTTTCTTTGGCTCTCCCCGACTTCTGTTTTTGTAACTCCCAATCATGATCAGGTTTTACCTTGAACATTTGCTCAAGCAGCCTCTCCATGATTCTTTGTTAGACACACAGTGCTAGCACTTCAAATTCTGCATTGCCTTTATCACAATTTGAGTTATGATTTACTGCTCATCGCTCTTGGGAGACTGTGTGCTGCTTGAGAATGGGAACCACGTCTGTTTTGATCATTGCTCTATCTGCATTACCTGGCACAGTGCCTAATGCTTATTTTAGGTATTTTAAAATGTATTTTGAACGAATGATGAAACTTTGTGTTACAGGAAAATTAATCACACGTGGCAAAGGTAGAGAAAGAAAGCTTGGGAGCTGGGAGACCAATTAGGAGGTAGAAGGAATAGTACAGGTGTGAAGTGAAGAGACTTTGAGCGGGGGTCAAGTTGGGGAAAAAGTCACACTTGGGAAATTGACTTAAAGGAAAGAAAAGCTAATCTCTGGAGTGATGAATAAGAGAAATTTCTGAGTAAAAAGTTTTTTCCTTGAGGATTTTATTGGAACAATACCTTACTGTGTTTTTGTAGACAGGTCTATCACTGAAACAATGAAAGGAACATTGGGTAGTGAAAGAGCATGAACCCGTTAAGTCAGAAAGCCTTGGTCTTATAATTTATCTTCTCAGAAGTTGTTTCCTTAGCTTTCAAAACAGGAGACATACCTTAGTGTTATGATTAAGTGAGATGGAGTATGTAAAGGGCCTAGGGCTGTGATTAATTCATATTGTCAATTACCCTCCCATTTCTCATGTGTAAAATGTGGAAAGAATACTCTAGTGAGAATAATCAGTATTGTAGCTCTGGCGTTACTAGAGACTGCCTGCAGGAAATCTGGCAGTGGATTTCGTTTCTCTGAACTTCAGTTTGACTCTCTTTCTTGGAAGTGAGGGTTTTGGACTAAACAATAAAAAGTGGTTTGGAACTCAGATATGATTTGGCAAGTGCTCTAAATGGAAGTCAGGAGATAAACATAGTAACTCCTATCTTGATTAGGACTTATCTTGAACAGTTTCTCAGGCAAACTATCCCCAATACTCTGTTAGACTCATTGTCCATTTCAAATTCTGCATTAGCCCTATCACAATCGGAGTAATTATTTACTGTTCATCTCTTGTTAGAATGTGTGCTGAGAATAGGAAACTGTTAATACATCCTCAGTGTGTCTGTATTTCCTGTCCTTTAGATAAACCCAGAATATTGTAGGTTGTGTCTTTGCTATTTCCAAGATCTCAAAGATACTTCAGGTTCTTCTGGGTTCAAAAGTCACTGTAATTCTAATTCATATTTATGATGTTGTTTTGAAGTATCCATTTATGTTTGTCTTCTGTAGGCTATAATATTTTAAAATCAGGTCCTATTTATACTTCCAGCACTTAGCTATACTACACTGACGTGTTACACTCTCTGTGTAAAGTAACTCATTAATTGAATTCAGCTGATTGTGGATGATGATTAGTCGCTAAGTCGTTTCCGACTCTATGACCCCATGGACTATAGCCTGCCAGGTTGCTTTGTCCACAGGGTTTCCCAGGCAAGAATACTGGAGTGGGTTGCTATTTCCTTCTTCAAGGGAGCTTCCCCACCCAGGGATCGAACCTGTGTCTCTGAAGGTGGATTCTTTACTGCTGAGCCAGCAGGGAAGCCCAACCGTGGGTGTAGATATTTCTTCTTTCTTGCTGTCATTTGTGTGGCTGCAGGAAACGAGGAGAAGAACCATTCTGTGCCTTATGTCTTCCCCTAGTTCCTTTTAATCAAGTCAGTTCTGTCACTCAGTCATGTTCGACTCTTTGTGACCCCATGGACTGCAGCACTCAGGCCAGACTTCCCTGTCCATCACCAACTCCTAGAGCTTGCTCAAACTCATGTCCATCGAGTCAGTGATGCCATCCAACCATCTCATCCTCTTGTCCCCTTCTCCTCCTGTCTTCAATCTTTCCAGAATCAGGTCCTTTTCCAAAGAGTTGGCTCTTTGCATCAGGTGGCCAAAGTATTGGAGCTTCAGCATCAGTCCTTCCAATGAATATTCAGTTCCTTTTAATAGCATAAGCAGAAACAGTATTTGAAAAAAGTTGTGGTTATTTGAATAGTTTTAAAAAGCAGGATTCCCAAACTTACATTTTCTCAGGAGAAAAAAATAGATCGACACACTGTTTTAGAAGAAAACCACTATTGATTGTCTAGTTTGCTTAAGAATCTGAGGCTTGAGCTTATTGAAAGGATTTGATGAAGTTCACTGCATCCACATAGTTCACTGAAGCTGTGATTAAGTTCATAGCTTCCCTGGTGGCTCAGATGGTAAAGCGTCTGCCTGCAGTGCAGGAGACCTGAGTTCAGTCTGGGTCAGGAAGATCCCCTGGAGAAGGAAATGGCAACCCACTCCAGTACACTTGCCTGGAAAATTCCATGGACCAAGGAGCCTGGTAGGCTACAGTCCATGGGGTCACAAAGAGTCGGACACGACTGAGCAGCTTCACTTTCTTTCTTTCATAACTGCATCCACATAATCAGTGAGGTGAGAAAGTACACACAGACTGTATCCTGCCCAAAGTCACACAGCCCCTGCAGAAGGCTGGCGGTCCTGGCTCTGGGTGGGGTCTTAGCTGTTACACTGCCGGTAGGACTGTTTTAACAGCTTTGACCAGGGAAGCTTAACTAAAATTTATTGGCTGTTTTAATATTCATCCTGTCTTTTTTGCAGACTGTCTTCTGTGCTTGAGCTCATTTACATTTCTGGGCTTTAGTCTCTGTTTGTAATTGTGTAGTTAGACTAGATTCCTTTTAAGACTATGAAATACAGGAGTTAATTTTTTTGAATTATTGTAGTTACTCAGTTTTTAGGGGAATAGTGTCTTTATTGACATTTTTTCTTTAATGGTAACACTTTTCAAAGTCCTTGACTTGTTTTCTGGTTTTGATTTATATTTCGAGTTTCTAGAAAGATAAAATATAAAACCAATTAGAGAAAACAAAGATTTTAGATGGGTATTAGTATTTCTTAGTAAATACACTTAGTAGTTCATTTCTTTCTTTACTTTTATTAACATTTCTCTTTTATGTAGTTATTATTTATTTACGCCTGTGCTGGCTCTTCTCTGGTTGAGGCGGGCAGTGGCTGCTCCGTAGTTGCGGTGCACAGCTTCTCATTGCGGTGGCTCCAGTAGTTGGGGCACATGGGCTCGGTGGTTGCAGCATGTAGGCTTAGGAGCACAGGCTTGGTTGTGTGGTGCAGGGGCTTAGCTGCTCCTCGGTGTGTGGGATCTTCCCAGACCAGGGATCAAACCCATGCCTCCTGCTTTGGCCAGTGGATTGTTTATTACTCAGCCACCAGGGAAGCCCACTAACTAGTTCATTTCTAAGTTATAAAATGTTTGTCATTCCTTTTATAAATACTTGTTAAAGTACTGAGGGTGGGATGAATGAGCAGTAGGCTTTTTAGTGATTAAAATTGCTGTGAGCAGTCATTCAAACATGTCTTTTGAGGTGTTGGATTCTACTGTAGTCGTTCTTAGGCTGAAGTCATCTGATAAAATCATTTTCATGATTTAACACTTAAACGCAAAATGAATATGTGATTGCTTCTGTATAAAGTGAGTATTGTTTTTCATAGCAGATTTTTATATCATTGTGTATAGATATTTTTTTGGAAACCTTTTTAAGAAGGTAAAAGATAACTCTTAGTGTAATTTTACTGAAGTAGAAATGTTTCTAATATTACAGTTTTTCTGAAGATAATTGCTTGCTGATGTCTTAAGCTGGGTGAAAAATGTGGGTGGAGTAATCTTAAAGGGCAGTAGACTAGAGATGAGAAACAGTTGGAAATAATGTGCACAGTGCATGGTGGTGATACAAGACGTAATGTCTTGTTTTCCGTGAACTATATTTCATCATCGTTGCATAAAGTCCCTTTTGGCCAATTTGGTGAATACTGCTGGATCTTGGGGAAATATCTTTTGTCTTTATTCAGAGAAATAATTGTGGGGATAGAGAGTAGTCTTTTTCTTGATTAGAAAAATCCATTTAGCTTTTTAAATTACAGTGATAATAGCTTGTAATTACAGTAATAATAGTAATAATAATATCTTGGTGTTGGCCAATGATTTTGTGTGCCTCTAATTAATTTTTATGATTATCTCAGTGTGACAAAGCCATATATTTTACTTGCCTTAGAACGCCTACTTAAATTTATCACTAAAATGTGAGCATTTCCCTTGTGCAAGGCACCAGCCAGGTTTAGGAGTTCAACCTGAATAAGAGGTTTATAGGTGACTGACTCATTGTATACAGATCAACTGGATCTTCCATCTTAGATGAGTAGGAAAGACCTTAGGGAAGTTTGACCTGAGCATATATAGCATTAAAATAAAAACGAGGCACTTACCTTTACTTTTTTCCCCCTACTTGCTTCTGAGTTTAAAGCTCTGAAAGCCTACAGGACCATGGCAGTTTGGAAGGCAAAACCAAGCAGTCTTAGAGAAATTAGATGTGGTCTAAATTCCTTAATTCTGGTTAAGACTAATCTCAAAACTTACTGTTTGTTTTTCATATGTGAAAACTAAAGTGACCGCTCGCTTCCTTGTCCCTGGAGCAAGTATTTTGTAGTTGAATTTTACACTGATATTGTTAGGTTCATGATCTGGTTCCGTGGGCTACAATCTAAATTTGGGACAAGTTCTATGTGAGAATAGTGTTGCTTTCTATGACTGACCTTGAGTTAATTTTTTAATGAAACTAACTGACTTGTAGAAATCAAATTTAATACATCATCTTGTTAATAAAACCATCTGTTCAAGCGAGGCAAATTACGTGTAGATGCTAAATATCTTCTGTGTGTATGTATGCATTGTAGATACAAAAGCAAAGAGTTTCCTATGAGTACACACCAGCTGAAACTGTGTCGCCTTATCGTGATGTGTAATATAGGCAACATTTTCAGTATTTCTAAAAGCAGTAATTGACACATTTGTCCTTCATATAAATGCGACAGATTGTTTGGCATTAGTGCTCTGGACAAGTCACATAATTTTTGTGTCCCTTCTATCTGCTCAGTCTTTTTGCTCAGCCTCTTTTATCTGTAAGATGAGGCTACTCATACTTGAATATTAGTAAATAGTGATTCCCTCATGTGGTTGTTGTAAGCATTACATGAGTTAATACGCCTCAGGCATTGTTCCAGTTACTAGGGCTGCATGACAAGCAGCCCCAGCGTTTAGTGGTTTTAAAACATTACTTTGCTTACAAATACCCTGTCTGAGCAGGGCTTGACATGATTAGATCATTCCTGCTCCGCTTGGTGTCAGCTTGGAGGAACATAGAGTCTGGGGACACCAGTCACCAGAAAACTCGCTCACGAAGCTGTCCCATGTGTGGGGCCTGGACCCAGAAGGCTCAGACAGCTGGAGCTGGAACAGCCGGGGCTCTGGCATCTCTAGCCCTGTGTGCTTTATTCCTGGGATCTCTTTAGCATAGTGGCTTCAGGAGAGCCAGGCTTCTCTACTGGGTGAGTGAGTGTGGTTCAGGGCTCCCACGCTGTGTCCCAAGAGCTAGACTGCCTTTGATGGCCCAGCCTAGGAAGTTCTGCAGTGTCACTTCTTCAAGAGTGGTAGGCTTGCTGAGATGAAGAGGAGGTAGGCTAGACACCCCTCCCCTCAGTCCCCCATTTCTTGATGCCATGTTGTAAGAAGAGGATGCGGGAAGCTGCGAGCATGGGGTGGACATCTTGGAAAATACAGTCTGACACAGTGCACAGAAAAGTGCAGGGCACGCAGCAAGCGAGGCAGGGCGTACGGTGGTCCTCGCTCACTGTTGTGGTCAAGAGTGGGGAGTCGCCTAAAGATAGCAGAGCCTGCCTTTTGTGAGACAAATTTTGATACAATAAGTTTCATAATCTCCTTTTTCCTTAGGATAAAGTCATAAAATGTAATAGGCAGAGGCAGTTCATAGTTTTCTTGAAATACCTATTTCTTTTAACTGGTTCAGTTTTAGCTTTTAATTTCTGTCAATTCCTGGAATAAAGAGCAGGGCACAAAATGAGAGTCTCTTCCAACAAAAGGAGGTGAGGAGTGGTATTAATAACTGAAGTAAAGATATGTAAGGTCTTAAAGTTGTGTAATATCAGGCATACAACTTCAGACTTTTCAAAAATACAGGATTGTCATTGATTGACCAGCAACTGGAACAGTTTGACATCAATATGGACTTACCATCCCCTCCACATGTGTCTTAGTTTGCCTAAAACAGAAAATATGGTCTTTGTTTTAATTAAATTAATTAAAATCAATTTATTTGCATTAAAAATAAAATATTATCTTAAATATTTTGTCCTGTTTTGAATTTTAATTTTTAATAATTTGATTACAGGTATTGGGGAGACAGTCATCTTTGTAGTAGTGAGTGGCAGTTTTATTATGGATAAAAGGAGCATGCATCATCTTTTAACTAAATACTAGTTTACCTTGTTATATGATTAGATAAGGAATTCCCTGTGTGTAGTTAACATTTACCTACAATTTGATAAGTACTTTGAAAGCTAATTTCTACCCAAAGTTTATTACCAATAACAAAATTAAACAAGGTTTATAATTTTTGTCCCTGTTTAAGTGTTCCTTAGAGTAATTGAATTTTTGTCTAACTCAGCACTTTCTTCAGTCCATATAGGGAACAATATTTCATTTTTAGTGAAGTACATTTATAGAATAAAAGTTAAAATTACAGAATATTTCTTTTGAAGTAATTCAGATACAATGAGCTGAAGACATCCTAAAGATTATGTATTTTCACTTATAGAACAAAAATAAAACAGCCTTGATCCTTAGAGATTAAAGGGGGTTCTTTTGTGTAGCTTCCATGAGTAACTTCCAAATCTTGAAGAAAGTGGCTAGATGCCTTGATCATTCTGTTTTCCTCCTCCATTTTTTAAAGTTTATAACACTCGATCTGTATATAATAGAGCTCAGTGGTTTTTAACCTTTTTATAAAAGTTAGTAGTTTGGCAGTTTTGAGGTCTGTTGTTACAGATTTTTATCTGGAACCCCAATGCATAAGATACATTAAAATGGTGTTTTGTTACTATTTATTTGTAAGTTCAAAAGTTTGACAATTTGTCAAGTCAGTTAAAACAGGAAAGTTTTTTGAGATGAACTTAAATTTCATGTTAGGTTTGTAGGTGATACAAGTTGATGTCAGTTTTTAGCATCCAGTTTTTTCCTTACTCTGTTTGGGCTGCATAGCTGTGAAAATGTGACTTGTGGACAAGGGCACTTTGTCTTTAGCCTGCATTTACACTTTAATTCTCCTGGCAGAGAGCTGTGACGGGGAATTGCCAGTAGGGAAATCTTGTTTGGAAGACGCCATGAGTTAGTGGTTGGTCTTAATAGTGTTTACTTCATATCACAAATACAACAGTGATCAGAATCTTAAATTTAAACAATAAAGAATATTGTTTCATGACAGCTCTTTGATTTGTTAGCAGCCACCTGGCCAGTCCTCTAGCAGAAGAGAGCATTCAGCAAGTAATTGAGTCTTGGGGAGACATTTAATTGGGTAAAGCATAAAGTGTATGATTCACAGACCTAACTTTTTATCAGAGTGGACAAGTGGAGACCTAAGTTAGGGTTGGAGAAGCACCAGTGCAGAGCTGCAGCTTTGCTAATCAATGTTATAGGAGATTCTGAAATTCCTATATTTTAGTTTTTTGATAAGAATAAAATATATTTGATTTCATGTTATACATTTACATATCATGTTATACATTTGCTATATATATCAAGTGTGTGTGTATATATATACGTAATCATAATGACACCTCATCCTCAACCCTCTTGTAAAGTTACACATTTCAGTAGCCTAGAAAAAGGAGAAGGACCCAGATTTAATAAGGAAAATTCATACCCCAGATGAGTTTCCTCACAGATAAGTGGAAAGAAGACTGTAGATAAGACTGCCCCCATCCATGTGACCTCAAAATGAATTTCAGATTCAGCAGTTAACCCTAGAATAAAATCAGGATATTCCAGGTCAGAAACATACTCTTTCCAAGCTATTTCAGAGAGACCTTGAAACTTTGCTTTAAATACAGTCTGGATCAGTGGTTCTCAAACATTTTGCTCTTAAGGACCTCTTTGCTTTCTTAAGTATGGAGAAATACAAATTATATATCTCAGTAAAGCTGTTAAAAAAGTTATTGAAGAAACCAAAGAGCTTGTTTATGTAGAGTACAGTTACCACTATTACAGGGTCAAAAATCAAAACAGAACATTAAAAACATTTGTTAATTTTAAAATAAGCCAATTAAAAGTAATTTTTTAAAATAAAAAACTACTTTTCAGTTAAAAAAAATAGAGTGACACTGTTTTATGCTTAATGTCTGCTGATGCTAAGTCACTTCAGTCGTGTCCAACTCTTTGTGACCCCATAGATGGCAGCCCACCAGGCTCCCCCATCCCTGGGATTCTCCAGGGCAAGAACGCTGGAGTGGGTTGCCATTTCCTTCTCCAGTGCATGAAAGTGAAAAGTGAGAGTGAAGTCGCTCAGTCGTGTCCAACTCTTAGTGACCCCATGGACTGCAGCCCACCAGGCTCCTCCCTCCATGGCATTTTTCAGGCAAGAGTACTGGAGGCTTAATGTCTGGCTGAACAACTATTTCTCATGTCTGCTTCTGCATTCAGCCTGATGCAGTGAAGTGATTTGGTTGAGCCATATGAAGAAAATCTGGCTTCATGCAGATATTTAGTTGGAAAAAGAAGTATTTTAATATACTTTTCAAGTTAATTGTGTGGCAATTTGATAATTTGCCAGAACTTAACAGTTCGTTTGTTTTTTAAGAGACTGTTTGCAGTGTAGAATCTGAAACCATGTCAACAAACTTCTTTACTCTGTCACTTTAAGACCACTGTCTCATCCTTCTCCATAATGATAAGGTAGCATCCTTGTATTACTTCCTCTGCTCCTGTATCTTGGCATTTAGCAAGCTGATCTTCTCAGTATTGACAGCCCTATTGGCAGTGGTCATGTCTACCAAACATGTTTTGCTTGGAAGTAGTTTGAGTTATCAAAGAAGAGGCTATTCTTTTATGTAAGTGTGAGTTGGCCCTTGAATTTCCAAAGGAAACCATTTTCATAAAATCCATGTAGTTGGTTACTCTAAATGTTAGTCTGATCTGCCAGATAGTTTCTTAACAGGGCCCATGGGAAGAAAAGGAAAAAGGGAATGTTGTTATGTTAAAAATAGCTTGTAGAAGTGAAGTGAAAGTTGCCCAGTCGTGTCCCGACTCTTTGCAACCCTGAACTGTAGCTCACCAGGCTCCTCCTTTCGTGGGGATTCTTCAGGCAAGAATATTGGGGTAGGTTGCCATGCCCTCCTCCAGCTTATCTTCCCAACCCAGGGATCGAACCCAGGTCTCCGCATTGCAGGCAGATTCTTTACCATCTGAGCCACCAGGGCAGCCCCCAAATGGCTTATGCCCTTCCCTAAATATTGCATAGGAATCTTTAGTAATGCGTGTGTGTTTTAACTTAAGGATTTTTGCTTGTCATGGTGTATGTGTGTTTGCTTTAGCTTACTATTCTACAGTAAGAGACAATTCCTTAGTTGGGTCAGTCTCAGTTGGGTAATAATAATGAAAGAGATCTTTTAGAGTCTTGCTACTTAAAATGTTGTAGCAGCATCATCAACAAGTAAGCTCTTGTTAAAAACACAGTATGTCAGGTCTTACCCCAAATCCACTGAATCAGAATCTGCAGTTAATAAGACCACAGATGTTCATATACATATTAGTTTGAAAAGCACGGCTTTAAGTTACTGAAACTTATCTGAATAGACTGAGTGCTTTTTCTGGCTCAGATTTTCTTCCATATCCCAGGCTGCTTTTGTTCACATCTTATAGAATCAGTAAGTGTTCATTGGGAAGGAGAACTGACTGAATGAAAGATTTTAATATATGCTTGAACTTAGACATAAGATTGGGTGGAAGTAGTCAGTTTTTAGTTCTGATCATATTGTTATACTATAGGAAGAAGGACACTGCTTTCTGTGAAATCTGTATCTATCCTGTCAAGGTTATAAATTACTTAGAATTTGTCTCCTTTGCTCTCCTGTATGAAAACTGTTGTCTTTACCAATCTTGAGACTGGAGGGAACCACTGATTCTGGCGTGAATCTGGGACCAAAAGAGAGCCTGGAGATTTAGGATTGGACTCATTCTAGCAGTTGGAGGTGCCAAGCAGGGGTCATGTGGCAGGACTCCACTTTGTCCTGCTGGGCAACGGGAGGCTTTGTGGGGATGCCGCCCAAATGTAGAGTGTCTCTCGATCTTTCAGGGCAGAGAACGTGCGCCTTACCTCCTGCACTATTGCATTTGCCAGTGGTAGGCAGAGTTCATGGGCTTTAATACCTGCAATATGCTCTCCTTTCATGAGCATCTGTATCCACATGAAGTACTGGTTTTCAAGTGAGTAATATTGCATGTGAGCAATATTTCACTATTGCTTAGTGTTCATGGCTATTTGGACTCAGAAGGCTCTCCTTCTGGGGTGAAGTTCATAAGCAAAACATGTTAGGCACTGCGTAGATGGACACTATTGCTAGTTGAATTTAGCACAAGCGTGTGAGTCTCTTGACGTTGCTCTACTTTGTTCAATTTAAAGCAAATTAATTTGGTTTCATTTTCAGCTAATTTTGGACTTTCAAGTAAAAGCAATGGAGATATGTGGTTAAAGTAATACAGAAGTTTATTTATAGTTAAAGTCTGTCTTGCTTCTCCCACCCGCCCCAACACAGACAGCACTTTGTGTATCCTTGAAAAGAGGTTTGCCTTTGGGGGGTGGCTGTATCTCTGTGTCTCCCTCCACTCAGGTATGCAGAATGGAACAGTACTACCCTGTACTTCCGTGGCTCCTTTTTTTTTTTTAACTTGGAGTTTGTACCATAGTAGGTCATTGAGATTTACCTGTTTTCTGAGGTTGTTTATAAATTGAGCGTGCTGGATTGCTCATTTAAAATTACTATTTATTTGCCTTTGGAGTTAATCAGTATGGTTTATAAAAGTATGAACTTTACAGGGAAAATGTTTTCAAATATATGAAGCAAGTGTCAAGGAAACTAGGGGCCTCATGAAACTTGGAATTTCTGGGGCTCAAGTAAAAATTTGTATTTTAGTATAAACTATACTTACGGTTTATTTCTGCAGAAACAATATACAAATGAAATTTCATATATTCAAGAGTTGATTCACATGTAAGAGTTTCCTAGAGATTACGGAGTTTTAGAATGAAGGGTTAGAGCTGAAATTTAGAATCTGTAGATAGACTGGGAGATACTTAGCCAGATGAACTTAAATACGTGAATATCCTTTAAAGAGAAATCTTGAGTCATTTTTCCTATCTTTTAAAAATCTTTATTTATTTGTCTGTGCCATGTCTTAGTTGCAGCATTAGGGGATCTGGTCCACACACCGGCGGTGTGGACTCTCAACCACTGGACCACCAGGGAAGTTCCTATTTTTCATATCTGAACCATCCTAAAAAATTTTTGTTATCTTTGAAAAATGAATGCATTTTATTTTAGACAGTGCTGCTGCTGCTAATTCACTTCAGTCATGTCCAACTCTGTGCCACCCCATACACAGCAGCCCACCAGGCTCCCCCGTCCCTGGGATTCTTCAGGCAAGAGCACTGGAGTGGGTTGCCATTTCCTTCTCCAATGCATGAAAGTGAAAAGTGAAAGTGAAGTCGCTCAGTCGTGTCCGACCCTTAGCGACCCCATGGACTGCAGCCTACCAGGGTCCTCTGTCGATGGGATTTTCCAGGCAAGAGTACTGGAGTGGGGTGAATTTTAGACAATATATAAGTGAAATTTCAGATGTTTAAGAATTGATTCACATTTGAGAGTTTTCTAGAGATTATGGAGTTTTAGAATGAAGTGTTAGAGCTGAAATTTAGACTCTGTAGGTTGACTGGGAAATAGTTGGCCAGAGGACTTCAGTTCAGTTCACTAGCTCAGTTGTGTCTGACTCTTTGTGACCCCATGGACTGCAGCACTCCAGGTCTCCCTGTCTATCACCAACTCACAGAGTTTACTCAGACTCATGTCCATTGAGTCAGTGATGCCATCCAATCATCTCATCCTCTGTCGTCCCCTTCTCTGCCTGCTCTCAATCTTTCCCAACATCAGGGTCTTTCAAATGAGTCGGCTCTTCGCATCAGGTGGCCAAAGTATTGAAGTTTCAGCTTCAACATTAGTCTTTCCAGTGAACATTCAGAAATGATTTTCTTTAGGATGGACTGGTTGGATCTCCTTGCAGTCCAAGGGACTTTCAAGAGTCTTCTCCTACACCACAATTGAAAAACATCAATTCTTTGTGCTCAGCTTTCTTTATAGTCCAACTCTCACATCCATACATGACCACTGGAAAAACCATAGCCTTGACTAGATGGGTCTTTGTTGGCAAAGTAATGTCTCTGCTTTTTAATATGCGTCTAGGTTGGTCATAACTTTCCTTCCAAGGAGCAGAAGGACTTAAGTATGTGAATATCCTTTAAAGAGAAATCTGAGACATTATTAAGCTTACTTAAGAAGTTAAAATTCAGTCTAAGTCTTAGGTGTGAACAAATAAGGTTGCAGTGGTTAAAGATGAATGTTCTTATTTTTAGAAGGGATGTGCTGAAATAATTGTGATTGAAGTATCATGTTTGCAACCTGTGGATGATTGAGAAAGACAAATTATATATAACAAACAGGACTGTTAATATTGAGTTCACAGATTTAGTTATTCTTATTGCAATATAGTTGATGGTACAATATTATATATTTCAGGTGTGCAGCATAGTGATTCATAATTTTTAAAGGTTATGAAGATATCCTCTGCCCGCCTTTTCTCTGTAGAAAAAGCTTTAGCCAAAGAAAAGGTAATCAGAAATGTGAAAATGGAGAAACAACGGAAAACAGAGAACACCAAATAATGTAGTCAAGGACCTTTAGTTCCTTCTCAAGGGCTGTAGGTAATCCTCTGAGCCATATCCTGTGAGCAGTCTTAGATACTGAAACCCCCACCAGGTAGAGAAGTTAACGTACGTGATAACCAGACTGTGGCCATGACATAAGCTGCCACAATTCTGACAAGTGGCCTCAGGAAATGGAAACAAACGGACCCTGGAACTGAACTGAACTATACTTAAAACAATCAAGATGACTCTGATGAGACCACAGATGACCAATTTCTGTATGACTGTCAGAGCTGACTGTACTGTTTCTACATGTAACCCCCTCCCTCAGCCTATAAAAGGTCTTGCCCACTGATGGTCATTGGAAGATGTCGGCCCTTTGGACAGGTTCCCTCCCATTCCCCCCTCTCTGCCCCCATCCAAAAGAAAGCAAACTTGGCTTTCCACCAACCTGGCCTCTTTAATGATTGCTTTTGAGCAGCAAGCAAAGCAGCTGGACCCCACTTTTGATTACAGGTATATTCCATTTATTAGTTATATTCCCTGTGTTGTATAGTATATGCTGCTAAGTCACTTCAGTCGTGTCCTACTCTGTGCGACCCCGGAGACGGCAGCCCACCAGGCTCCCCCATCCCTGGGATTTTCCAGACAAGAACACTGGAGTGGGTTGCCATTTCCTTCTCCAATGCAGGAAAGTGAAAAGTGACAGTGAAGTTGCTCAGTCGTGTCCGCCCCTCCGTGACCCCATGGACTGCAGCCCACCAGGCTCCTCCGTCCATGGGATCCCAGGCAGGAGTGCTGGAGTGGGGTGCCATTGCCTTCTCCTAGCCTGTTTATTTTATACACAGTAGCTTGTACCTTTTCATCCCTCCCCCTTGTCTTTACTTCCCCACTACCTGCTGGTAACCATGAGTTTGTAGTCTGTATCTGAGTTCAGGTTTAGATATACTTTTTTGTGTTTTTGAAATTTTCTATAATGAAAACTTAGTGTGGAATGGGGAAGCATGCCCCTTAAAAGTTAATGTGAATTGTATAGTTTACTGGTATTTAAGTATAGGCAGTTTTAGATTTTAATAGGTTTTAGAATCTGAAGCATTCTTACTGTTGGTCCTTTTGTGATTGATGCTACTTCCATGTAATTTCTTTATTGAGAAGATATGAAGAAAGGAAATAAAGTGAATTGCTCTTAAGATGAAGGCAAAATGTGTTACAATTTTTATGATGTGAAATTCTTAACATTAAAAATTATTCATTTTTATTAATGACTTATTACTAATATTTTTTAGTAAATAAAAAATTACTAGTATATAATACTTTGTTTATTAAATAAAAAGTAAAAGGGTTTGAGGTGCATAAGACTTTGAAAAAAATTGAGGACCAGCAAAGTACTTTTTGGACTTTGGTAAAATCAGAGAAACTTTTCTTGCACTTAGTTCTCTCTTTTGCTTTTTTATTAAGAGGGAAAATACAGCAAAATTTCCCAACTGCTTTGAGATGGAAAGAGGTAGGATGTGGTAGCAGTTGTCTTCTCAGGTTAGTGAATGGAAGAAAAGACCAACAAGTGATTTGCAACACTGTAAAGATAATCTTTTGATTTTAAATTATTTGCAGCTGGAAACTTTATTACTTTATCATGCTTCTTAGACTCTTGAAGGGGTGGAATGTGGTGAGCTGTGTGTGTGTGTGTTGGTTTGTTTTCTGTGGGGTATGGTGTTGGGGACTTCATGTCTGCCAAAAGTTGCTTAAATTATTCCATGGCTAGTTTGAGGTACTAGTTTTTCTTTGCCTTGATTTGCAATTTATTGCAAATAGTATTTGAAATTTAGTTTTAGAGAATAATTATTTGAAACTAATTTTAAAGCATATTGTTTTCTGGTGGAAAATACGGGTCGTATGCTTTATGGGGCAGAATGTCAAGTGGTAATCTTAATTATTTATAAGATCATATTCATGTTAGTGAACTTCTAGGAATAACACAGCCTTTTTTCTTCTTTTGTAGCATAAGCAGTACTATAATGGATGTAGACAGCACAATTTCCAGTGGGCGTTCAACTCCAGCAATGATGAATGGACAAGGAAGCACTACTTCTTCAAGCAAAAATATTGCCTATAATTGTTGTTGGGACCAGTGCCAGGCTTGCTTCACCTCTAGTCCAGATCTGGCAGATCACATCCGTTCCATACATGTAGATGGTCAGCGAGGAGGGGTTGGTTTTGTCATTTCTTTTTTTCACTCCCTGTTTTCATTAGTTTTATTAATTTGTATTTGCTAGTTAGGCTTTTTTCTTTTTCTAAGTAATTTTGAAAAATTTTTATTTTTCAAATGTTTTATTTTTTCAAATGTTTTTTCCCTTTTATTTACTTTCCACATATTTGATTGAATCAAATTAAATAGAACATATTATGTGTTGGATTTTAATTTGCTCTTAGGTGTATTACTTTGAAGAAATTAGACTTTTTAAAATATGGTGGGAGTATTGTAAATGAATACTGTGTATCTCAAGGTTCTGATGTTTTGAGTTGAAGGCTTTTAGCAATTGGCATTCTTAGGGATTTCTGTTGTTAGAGTGGTCTTAAATTGTCCCTGATGCTGAAATTAACTGGAAAAACTATTGGTGTCAGGATTGGTATATACAATCCTGTTAAATGGCTATCTGTACTCATTATTTGTGACTATTGATCATCTTTCCCAGGTCTTGTCAGAGCTCACTTAATATTGACCTGTAAACTTTTAGGAATCCATTTAGTTGTGTCAGTTCATATAATTTTTATTGAATAGTAAGTAAAGAGCTAAAGCAAATTAGGTGAGTCACAGCATAATGGACCAAAATATTTGTAAAATTGATAGTACAATACATACTTATCAACTTTATCTAGATTTTTGTCTTGAATAGTTAACCATTCTTAGTATGTTTTTTAGAAATTTAATGTCACATTTTTAAGTACAGATAATTTATTAGGCCATACACTGCCTATCAGGGATTCCCTGGTGGCTCAGACGGTAAAGCGTCTGCCTGCAATGCGGGAGACCCAGGTTCAATTCCTGGGTCTGGAAGATCCCCTGGAGAAGGAAATGGCAATCCACTCCAGCACTCTTGCCTGGAAAATCCCATGGACGGAGCAACCTGATAGGCTACAGTCCGTGGGGTTGCAAAGAGTCGGACATGACTGAGTGACTTCACTCACTCACTCACTCAAACTGCCTATCAGTATGGTATCACTATTGAGATACACTAATACTAACATGATTAAAATCTTAAGTAAGTGGGTAACTGTTTCCAAGGTAGTATTAATATTTAGATTGTATTACTGGTCTTTTTTTAAAAAGCATAGAGCCATAATAGGGACTCTTAACATTTTTACCAGTGGTATTGCATTTGAAATTTCTTTTAAAAAATATTTACTGTTATCACAATATGTTACAATGTTTCAGCAGTCTTTCAGTTACTTGAACTTGTATACCTGAACATATGTCTCATTATTAAATTTAATACATGTGGGGTCTGGGTAGATATCAGAGAGTGTATTAACATATTATTGACTGGGGGATTTTTGCAGAAGATAACATGTATGTTTGGCAATGTGTTATGTAAGTGAATATTGAAACACTCTGGTCAATAACATTCGGGTAACAAAAGACATCTCTGGTCAATAAGTTGCTAATGAACTCTGCCCATCATATGGTATTTTCACTGCATAACCCAGCTCAGTGGTTAAGCTGCTTTTGTAACAGTCTTTATTTCCCCTTGTGTATATCCCTTGGTTTCTTGGTCATTCTAGAGTTGCCTTTTGTAAACCAGTGCTTGAAGTCACCTGTTATATCACCAAGGCAGTCCTGTGAACCGTGGCATGATGCTTTATAGTCACTCAACTTGGCAGCTACATGCAGGATCCCAGGCTCTGCAGGCATGATCTCTTAGTAGTAATAGGAGACTTACACATTTCTAAGTCTTGATCCTACAAGTTGAGTTGTCACACAACGTTTATGAGAATGTTTTCAGCCTTTTACAGATTTGTAGGCAAAATGGAGTTACGGACTGAATGTGTAATGTAATCACTGCACCTGCAGGTATCTTACTGATATTACAGAGCCAGGCGTGAAGTTTTGGTATTTCTACTTTAAACTTGTTGAAACGGAAACCCCCTATGTCATTTCTTGAATGCTTATTCATAAAATTACTTTATTACAAATAATAAGATTCTCTGGCTAATTTTAAGAGTAATTCTATTTTGACTTAAGAAAGGAGTTCTGATCTTTGAAGGACATTAGTTGCTAAACTACAGACTTAAAGGCTCAGCTAAATGAACAAAATATATTTCATTATATTCCCATTATTTTTGCGTACCAGACTTAAGCTTTCATAATGAAAATTTGAACGAGAATTTGAAAACTTGAGGCGTTGTGTGCTCAGTTGCTTCAGTCGTGTCCGACTTTGTGCAGCCCCGTGGAATGTAGCCTGCCAGGCTCCTCTGTCCGTGGAATTCTCCAGGCAGAGCTACTGGAGTGGATTGCCATGCCCTCTATGGGATCTTCCTGACCCGGGATTGAACCTACATCTGTGTCTCCTGCATTGCGGGCAGATTCTTTACCACTGAGCCACCAGAGAAGCCGAAAACTTAATTACTGCTGAATAATTTAGGAAATCTCAGTCTGGTTTGTGCTTTAAAATAGAGTAGTTATGTTATGGCCATACCACCCTGAACACGCCTGATTTCAGCTACAATTGAGTAGTTGTTAATTTTTTTTTATTGCCCTCTTTGAAAGGATATTTTTAAAAAATCGTTTTAATCATTTTTAAGTGTGCACTTCAGTGGCATTATTAAGTACATTCACGTTGCTCTGCAATGATTACTGTCCCTCTGTAACTCTCTTATCGTCCCAAACTGAAGTCTGTACCTATTAAATAATACCTCCCTAATCCTCCCTTCTGCTAACCTCTAGTAACCATGGTCCTACTTTCTGTCTTTAAATTTGACTATTCTCGCTTTCTCTCCTGTATAGTGGAAAACAGCTGATTTTGATGACATTTTTAAAGAGTTTTTAATTCTCTTCTTTCTACCCCAATTGTGAAACTGTCACAGTGGAACAGAAACAAGTGAGGAAAATTATTGGCAACTCTAGAGGGTTTTATGTTTCTAGTTACTGAAAGATGACAGTTCTTCTGGAGCAGTAAGATAGCAAGATCTACATCCTGCATTAATTCCGGTTCTTTTTCTCATCCCACTCTGCTGTTCACCCTGGGAAAACCAAAACTATAACAGCTTAGTAACTTCTTTACCTGCCTTAAGCTATTTATGTTGCCATGCCATGTGGGCTTTAATTGTATTTGGAGGCTGAAGGCAAGTGGAATTTTAAGGTTTCCTGACCTTTTCATATGTCAGAGTGGGTGGATATTTAATCCTATAGTAAAAGTTAAACTTATCATTTAAGCACCTTTTTTTTTTGAATATACCTTTTTTTAAAAAAGTCATGAAAGTACTTTTCTATAAAATAAAGACAAGCAAGAAAAAACTTAATCTTTTTTTGTTCAGTAAAACAGAATTATGTTCTTGGGTTCATACTTCCATGCATGACTGGATTTCAGAAACTAGACCGAGCTATTTTGCTAGTCAAATTTCAAAGGCCTGTGTCCTCTTATTATACACGTAAGTCTTGGTAGAAGGGGAACTTCATCTTGTAGGATTTCAGTGGTTCAGTAAGATCCATTAATGTACTGGTTTTTTTTTTCTCTTGTCTTAACTATTTCTCACTTTAAAAACAGTTGCCAGAAAGAAACCTGTTTATCAGGGATGCTCTTACACGTGTTATTTCTATTAAGTTTACTTTTGTATATGTTCTTTGGTGCGCTTGAGGCAAGAGGGCCAGAGGGATATTTTGGGGGAGGTGATGACCGGGTATTACTATTTGGAGAGTTGAATGAGTTACCTTGATGTTACATAACATTAGGCTTGTAGACTCTCATGGTTACATTGAATGCTGCTAGGAAATGGGGTCAATCTTAGGAGGTCAGATTGAGTTTTGATTGCCAGTCTGATATTACTAGATTCTGAATACAGCATTAAATTGGGCATATCTTTTACAATAAATGAGGGATGTTTTTTCCTTATATTGTGAGAGCTTACCAAATAGTTGCCCTCTGTTTATTAAATATCTTTTAACAGAGGAAATTGAAAATGTTAACACATTTAATGTGGTTAAAAATTACAGAATACAAAATTATAGCCTTCATTTTACATCTTGAAAGAGTAGACTGATTAGAGACAATAATTAGATATAAAAAACATTTACTTCTCTTTTATATGTTCACATTTTGTGAAAAACTGAAATAATTTTTTTCTAAGAGCTTAAAGGAACCTTAAGATCATCCATTCAACCCCTTCCTGACTTTATTTTAGATTGTCTGTCTCTTATTTAATATAAAATCTTTTTGTATCATTTTACTACAGAAGGAATGTAATTATTTAGTAAAAGTAGGGTTTTTTTTTTTTTACTCCCTCTGAGGATGTAAATTATATTGCTTACTGGCTCTATTTAGAGTATTACACTGATTTTACTTTACCAGTAGTAACAGAATTTTCCTTACATGTGCTTGTTAGATTTTATTAGGTTGTGTTGTATTATTTTGCAGTGAGTCTTAAAATTTACTTAATTTTTTGATGGATTCATTTATGCACTTCATGTATGATATGTTGGTAATCAGGTGTAAGTGCATTTATGTTTACTGTCACACAATCCATCATAGGTGTAGAACTTGTGTTGTTTTTAGTCTCTCAGTTGTGTCTGACTCTTTTGTGACCCCGTAGACTGTACGGGCTCCTCTGTCTGTGGGATTTCCCAGGCAAGAATACTGGAGTAAATTGCCATTTCCTTCTCCAGGGGATCATTCTGACCCCAGGGATTGAACTCAGGTCTCCTGCATTGCAGGAGATTCTTTACCGTCTTAGCTACCAGGGAAGCCCATGCATACATTCAGGTAAATACTCTAGTTCAGGAAAATTGACCAAAGTAAGGAGACTAGGACTACCCTCGGTTTGTACAGGCTTCTTCATTTTAGGCCTTTTGGAGGGGACCCCTGACGGTAAAGCTGACCTGTTCTGACAGTAATGGGCAAGGTTTTCTAGAGGAGTTCTTAACAGAAAGCCTGAACTTCCCTCTAACACTGAAATTTTAGACCTCTTCATCTTACAAGTTAGGTCATTGTAAATCTGAAGTTAGTAGTAGAAAAATATTCTTTTAATGGCCATGCGCCATTTTTTTCCTTGGACAGTCTGTCAGAAAAAAATTGGCAGCAGTTATTTTGAGGAGGGACCTCCAGTGTCTAATGTAAACCCAAGTTTTCTGTTAACTAGTCCTGAGAGAAAATATTATCTTGTATTTTCATTGTGTTCTGGACTTACAACAAGTGTGTGCTCGTAGCATCTATTTGGTGACAAAGGAAATAGAGACGTAAGTTCTTTGAAGATTGTGTAGCTGCAAAATAAGAAAGGGCTGGATAGAGTTTAGGTTGTTTACTTTTCTCCTGTTTGTTATCTGTAATACAGCCCGTTTTAACTAAGCCAGTTTATCATGAAAGACTGGACTGTGAACCTCAGTGTTCTAATTAACATAGTTAGATCTGAATTCATTTTAAGATAGTTTAGAGGAACCATGTCAGACTTTCTTCTTGAATAATTCCATTCATATTGAGCTGTAATGTTTTCAGTGTTAATTTTTACAATGAGAAAGTTTCTAAAAATGGAGTAAATGTTTTTCAAATGTTGTGCATACAGAAAGTCTCAGATCAAATACCCCTTTGTCAGATTTTGGACTGGACTTAAGGAAATTTAGCTCTTTAAAGATTTGTGATTTGGGGGAATACTTGATGATGGATTTTTAGTGCCCATTTTGTGTATCAAGATTATCCTTATGCAAGTTTACTTCTCCGCTCTCCCCTAAGAGTAGTTTTCATGTATTAATATTCCGTATAGCTAAACATAGTTTGCTTTGATTTCTTTACACTTGTCTCATTTCCTATAAAATTCACTAGGTTGAAGGTTATGGTTTTTCTTTGAACCTGAAGGTGTTGCTGCCCTAATAGTGTTACTGGACATTATTCCATCTAGAAGGATAGACCATACCTGTTCACACTAGAGGCTGTTATCTGATGGAATCACATGGCCGGTAATTGCCTCCTATTAGTGACTTCACTTTAACTTTTTACTTTCATCCATTGGAGAAGGGAATGGCAACCCACTCCAGTATTCTTGCCTGGAGAATCCCAGGGACAGAGGAGCCTAGTGGGCTGCCGTCTGTGGGGTCGCACAGAGTCGGACACGACTGAAGCGACTTAGCAGCAGCAGCAGTGGTTGTTCAGAGGAGAAAGAATTAGAAATCAGACATGGTTGCTTCTCCCAACTGTAGCTGTTGAGTAGGGACAGAATGTGAGTATTTATATTGTTGTTTCTTTGAGAGTAACTCAGCACAGGCATTTCTTAAGTGTTCTAACAATTCTTTACTGTTAATTTTTTTTTTATAACTGAGATTAATTTTGTTCCCAAATACTTGCTTTAGGACATACCTGTTTGTGTATGACTTGTGAAAGCGTTTTAAACCAGTCTGTTTATTACTTGGATTGAAAATTTAAGACTGAGTCTTTGTATTCTTGAGTTAGGAAATTGATAGGATTGATATCCACGTATGATTATTAAACACTGAATTAGTCTTCACAGCATATTGGTATACCTTTAAAGACTTCTCTACATTCATTAAAAGTGGCTTTTAATTTTGGGAACTTTAGGAATCATTTTATAAACATGTACTAGGGTCAGGAATTTTTTATTTTTTAAGGAATTTTAAATATTGAGGAGGAAATGTGACATCATATGCTTAACTAAAAGAAACTAGCAAATGCATTAAGCACAGCAATAACAGTGTTATCTCATTGTGAAATGGTTTTGAGTAAAAATTGATCTCAGTTATTTTAGACTGTTTTTCTAGATTTCTAAAAATTTTCCTTCAAACATACTGTTTACTGATTGTTTCCTCAGTCCTGTGTGTATCTTTGTTTTGTTCTATATGCAGTACATTATAATCTTCAAAGTGTGGCTCTATTCATAATTGTTGTAACCTTAGAAAAGAACAGAGCCTATAAATGGTTCTTTGAATGTAATGGTTACTGTAGGTTCATACTTCTTTTACCAATGATGGGGAGCAGTTTTCAGTTTGATAAAAATAGAATCAATCAAAAAAAATTGGTATCTCAGTGTAGGAAGATGGTAAAAATCATGTTAGTTGTTAACCCAGTCATACTCAGTTACCTGAACCCAACAATGTGGGTCTATTATTATAGAGTAACTGCTGTCATAGCTTCTGCAACTGTATTAATTTTAGCATTCTGTATTAGATTTTGCTTCATAATCAAGACAATTGGGAATCATTTTAAATAAAACAGTATAAATAAAATATAAACATTGGTATGCATTTGAGAATAGGAAATCAAGAGCAGCAAAATTATGATTGGAAAATTTGTTCACTCACTTTTTGAAGGTGAAACTATCAGTAACTACCAGTTACTTTTGATTTATTGTCGGCATTTCTTTGTACCTTTATATATTCCTAATATTTACAGTTAGTACATGCTTGTTCCTTCATGCAGTAAACAAAAAATTAAATTATGGTCCATTGTTCTAGTTCTTAGGACTGTATTGTTAATATTTTGTAGATTTCCTTCTGAATGGCTCATTGGGATTGGTATATCAGTTCCTTATTGAGGGAGTGGACAGCAGCCTTAAAGGGGAATGGTTAAAACTGTGCCTCATGTGGGAGGTTCAGAAAGTACCTACAGTAAGCGTTTTGATTGACTGGTACATTCAATGTCTCTTTGTCAATTGAAGACTTGGCAGCATGTTTATTTGAATTTACAGGGAATAAAAGTCCCTGTTGAAAAAAGTGATGAAAATGATTATGGCTCTTCTGTTAACAGGTGTTTGTTTGCTTATGGAAAGGCTGTAAAGTATATAACACTCCATCAACCAGCCAGAGTTGGTTACAGAGGCACATGCTGACGCACAGCGGAGACAAACCTTTTAAGGTAAGTAAGTGTAAGAGTTTTTCTTCTTAACTTCACGTTGACACGTTTCTTAATAGGCATACTTTTGCCCTCCTAAAAATTTTTCAAAGAACCATTTGTTTTAATATTTCTGTAGATGCATGTGATTTTATAAAGTAGATGAAGGTAAAGGTAATTTAATCTGACTTTTATAATTTGAAAACCAGAAAAAAGTCATTGTGGAGGTAGGGTCTTTGCACAGCTAATAGGCAGAGTAGCACCTTGAATGGATGTCTTTAAAACTGATTGGTTGCGGTTAGTACCTTGTACTCTAATTATGTTTTCTCAGTGGCATAGGTTTCAGCCTTTTTAATTGGCGAACAGTCCTGATTATTACATGAAAAAATTTTGAAATTGTGGAGCATTAAAGGATTTGATTTCTTTCCCTCACTTTGAGATCGTGTTACTAAGCTTAGTCATAAATTACCGTGTCAAATAGATGTATTTGGGAAATTCTGAGCAATTTCATGTAAAAACGATATTTCGTTTTATCCTCATAAAAAGTTAAAATATTTTGCTTTGTAACTATGGAAAGCATATACCATAGAGATGAAAAGTTTGTCTTTAAAGAAATTTAGTAGTTGTTAAATACAGTGTCTACTGGTATATATTAATAAACACTGCTGTGCCAGAAACTCACTTTGGGTTTCATTAGAGGAGTAGGTAATTCGTGTGCATTTTCTTTTTTAATTACTTAATTTTCCTGGAAAAGACAATCATTAACAATTTTAAGAAATTTATAAAGAAAATTTATATTCAAAAATCTTTATACCTTTCTTATTTTCTCTCCCCTGAATATATAATTGTTGTTCTTAATTACTGATGAATTCTTTATGGAACTACAAGTAGATTCATATGTAGTATCGTTATCCTTCTGCTTACACAACATCTAATAAATTATATACTCTCTGTATCTTATTTTTTATAAACTTTATATTTTAGAGCAGTTTTAGTTTTACAGAAGCATTACAAAGATTAGAATTCCCTTATGTCCTGTACCAAGTTTCTCCCATTATCAAGAATTTTATTGTGTGTATGTGTACCTTGCTTGTGTAACGTGCTTTGTAGTAGAGATCTTTTCATATCTGTTCATAAAGAATATTCTCTTTTTAACAGCTTCTTAGTATTCCATTGTGTGGCTATAGCCGTTCATTTAACCAAACTTGTATAGCTGCTTCGGTCGATTTCAGTCCTGTGCTGTTGCAAGTAGTGCAAAAGCTATATAACCACTGATAATTTTAATGAATATTGCCGCACTGCCTCGCTGGGGGTTGTGCCTTTATCAGCAATGTTAGAGTGTCTGCTTTCTTCACAGCTTTGTTAAGAGGGTTTTGTCAAACTTTTATATTTTTGCCAATCTAATAGGTGAGAAATTGCATCCTGATGTAGTGGTTGTCCCATCAGTTGCATCCCTCTCCTCCCCTTAAGATTTATTTTGGTCTTCCCTGGTGGCTCAGTTGGTAAAGAATCCACCTGCAATGCAGGAGACCTGGGTTTGATCCCTGGGTTGGGAAGATCCCCTGGAGGAGGGTGTGGCAACCCACTCCAGTACTCTTGCCTGGAGAATCCCCAAGGACAGAGGAGCCTGGAGGGCTGCAGTCCATGAGGTGGCAAAGAGTCAGACTCAGTTCAGTGACTAAGCCTAGCACAGCACAGCACAAGATGGATTTATCTGGTTTTGACTACTGTGGGTCTTCCTGCTGCGCACGGACTTTTTCTAGTTTCGGGGAAGGTGCAGGGGTGGGGCTGCACATGTGGCTTCTCTTGTGGAGCCCGGGCTCTAGAGCACAGGCTTAGTTGTTCCGCTGCATGTGGGCTCTTCCCAGCCCCGGAATAAAACCTTTGTCCCCTGCATTGGCAGGCAGATTCTTAGCCACTAGACCACCAGGGAAGTTCCCAGCTTGTGGGATCTTAGTTCCCTGACCAAAGATTGAACCTTGGTCCCCCCAAAGTAAAAGCGCCAAGTTCTAACCACTGCACTGCCAGGGAATTAATTCCCTCCCCTGATGTAGTTTTAATTTGGTTTTCCTTTATTATCAGTGAAGTAGGACATCTTTTCATATGTTTAACCAACCATTTGGATTTCTTTTTCTTTATTATCTAAAAAATAGTCTCATTGAGCTTTCTGTTGGCATGTGTGTTCTGTAACATTAACTTCCTAGTCTTCTCTCATACTGCAAGTTCTGGTCCTCATGTGACCTGGGACAGTTGTTTGAACTTCCTGTCTTAACTTGTAGCTGGTAATAGTGGTTACCTCATAGAACTGGTGGCTCAGACGGTAAAGCGTCTGCCTACAATGCGGGAGACCTGGGTTTGATCCCTGGGTTGGGAATTTCCCCTGGAGAAGGAAATGGCAACCCACTCCAGTACTTTTATCTGGAAAATCCCATGGACAGAGGAGCCTGGTAGGCTACAGTCCATGGGGTCGCAAAGAGTGGGACATGACTGAGCGACTTCACTTCGTAGAACTGTATGGTATATAGTAAATGTAAGAGCTTATTGTTAAAAGTAAGAGAGTCATTTACTTTCCCATTATGTTCCTTCCCATATATTTTTCTTTAAGGCAGCCATTCTTTTACTGGTTGGTTATGATGTTCAAGTTAATTTCACAGTCCATAGAAATGGATTTTTTCCCCCAAATCTCTTTTTTAGAAGCTGTGGAAGAGTTTCATTGAAGAGGGGGAAAGAAACTGTCCTTAAAAGACAAGTTAAAGGGTGTGATTTAGTGAGGCATTGTTCTGTAAGTAGTAGGAACCATTTGATTCAAAAAAGCTTTTGTTGATGTTTGCATTACATAGCATTGTGCTAGACATTGGAAAGCAGGGTGAATGAGAATGGAGACCTCTGCCCTTGAGAGAACTTTTTTTCTTTAGGATTTTACAGATCTAAGTAGGTTTTAGTAATAAAATGTCTTCAGTTCAGTGCAGTAGTGACCCCATGGACGCCAGACTTCCCTGTCCATCACCAACTCCCGCAGCTTGCTCAAACTCATGTCCATCAAGTTGGTGATGCCATCCAACCATCTCATCCACTGTCGTCCCCTTCTCCTGCCTTCAGTCTTTCCCAGCATCAAGAGTCTTTTCCTGTGAGTCAGTTCTTTGCACCAGGTGGCCAAAGTATTGGAGTTTCAGCTTCAGCATCAGTCCTTCCAATCCTTTAGGATTGACTGGTCAGATCTCCTTGCAGTTCAAGGGACTCTAAAGAGTCTTCTCCAACACCACATTTCAAAAACATCAATTCTTTATCACTCAGCTTTTTTTGTAGTCCACTGTCACATCCATACATGACTACTGGAAAAACCATAGGCTTGAGTAGACAGACCTTTGTTGGCAAAGTAATGTCTTTGCTTTTTTAATATGCTGTCTAGATTTGTCATAGCTCTTCTTTCAAGGAGCAAATGTCTTTTAATTTCGAGGCTGCTGTCACCATATGCAGAGATTTTGGAGCCCAAGAAAATAAAAAAACAAAAGTCATTGATTTGTTGTCATTCAGTTGCTAAGTCACCTCTGATTCTTTGCAACCCCATGGACTGCAGCATGCCAGGCTCCTGTGCCCTCCACTATCTAATAAAATGTTAAGTGGCAATAAATGTCTGTCAAAAGGTTCTCTGGAAACATGGATTAGTGACCAATTAATGGGACTGGGAAAGAGTAGTAGAAGTTGAGTGGGAGTTGACTACAGAAAGGGGATCGATCATGTGATGATTCTTGAGACAACTCCCTTTGGAAATTTTTTTTTTTAGTTGTAACATATCACAGCGTACATTAAAGCGTTTCAGTTCAGTTCAGTCGCTCAGTCATGTCCGACTCTTTGCGACCCCGTGAATCACAGCACGCCAGGCCTCCCTGTCCATCACCAACTCCCGGAGTTCACTCAGACTCACGTCCATCAAGTCAGTGATGCCATCCAGCCATCTCATCCTCTGTCGTCCCCTTCTCCTCCTGCCCCCAATCCCTCCCAGCATCAGAGTCTTTTCCAGTGAGTCAACTCTTCACATGAGGTGGCCAAAGGACTGGAGTTTCAGCTTTAGCATCATTCCAAAGAAATCCCAGGGCTGATCTCCTTCAGAATGGACTGGTTGGATCTCCTTGCAGTCCAAGGGACTCTCAAGAGTCTTCTCCAGCGCCACAGTTCAAAAGCATCAGTTCTTTGGCACTAGCTTTATTCATAGTCCAGCTCTCACATCCATACCTGACTACTGGAAAAACCATCCCTTTGACTAGATGGACCTTTGTTGGCAAAGTATTGTCTCTGCTTTTTAGTGTGCTGTCTAGGTTTATAATTTTCTTATCTTAATACTTAACAGGTATATAATTAAGTAGTTTTTAGTGTATTCATAGGTTTCTTCAACTGTCACTACTACTTACAGAAATACATGATTTTGAAAAAAAGACAAGCATAAAAGAGTAAGTGAACTATTTAAGGAATAACATGCAGTTTTATAATATTCAGTGATACTTTATGGTGACAATTTGAAATCGTTAAAAAAATTCTGAGTAGTAAGCTTGGACTGTCTAGAAACTTAAGTATAAAAGCAATTCGTTGCAAAATGTCTTTCCATACTTTTATTATCTTACGATCTGTCTGGAATCCAGTTATTACAAGGAGTTAGCATGATTTATTTTGTCTTTTATATTTACCATATGTTTCAAGCATTTGCCAAGGAGTTCAGTTTTATTCCTATCTTAAGCAGCCTTGATGTTGGCTGCTCTGGTTTGGTGGTTTGTGTGTGGGATAATTGATAGATTGATCTTGATGAGGGATTTTTAGAAATGGACACTTTCTTTACTGAAAACATTTAAAGTTATTCTTTACAATTTTGTAGTGTTTTTTGTCATACATTGACATGAATCAGCCATGGGCGTACATGAGTCCCCCATCCTGAACCCCCCTCCCACCTCCCTCCCCATCGTATCCCTCAGGGTCATCCAAGGGCACCAGACCTGAGCACCCTGTCTCATGCGTCAAACCTGGACTGGTCATCTGTTTCACATATGGTAATACACGTGTCAATGCTATTCTCTCACATCATCCCACCCTCGCCTTCTCCCACAGAGTCCAAAAGTCTGTTCTTTACATCTGTGTCTCTTTTGTTGTCTTGCATATAGGGTCATCATTACCATCTTTCTGAATTCCATATATGAATGTTATTATACTGTACTGGTGTTTTTCTTTATGACTTACTTCACTCTGTATAATAGGCTTCAGTTTCATCCACCTCATTAGAACTGATTCAAATGCATTCTTTTTAATAGCTGCATAATATTCCATTGTGTATATGTAGTGTAGCTTTCTTATCCATTCATCTCCCGCCAGACATCTAGGTTGCTTCCATGTCCTGGCTATTGTAAACAGTGCTGAGATGAACAGTGGAGCACACATTTCTCTTTCAGTTCTGGTTGATTGTTGAGAATGAAGCCTGAATAGAGAGAAGGGATGGAAGATAGGAAAAGAAAGGGCTAGTATAGCGTTGCTGGCTACAACAGACTGTGACCGTACACAGCCAACAAAGCTTTGTCTTAATTCCTAATTATCGCTTGCTCTTCTCCTGCACTCTGTCAGATGGAAGTGTGTTGTAAAAGTCATGCTTGCTTCAGTTTAAGAAATTTGATTTTGAAAAGTTTACTGTGAATATAATCTAACATTTATTATAATTGACTTCTTAGCATATGTGTACAAAGTAAAGAAATAAATGGAATCAGTTTGCACCTACATGGTTGAATCTTTTTTTTTTTCGGCTGCGCCACACGGCTTGGGGGAATCTTAGCTCCTTCACCAGAGGTTGAGCCCATACCCTTGGCAGTGGAACCATGGTTTCCTCTAACCACTGGACTGTCCCCAGGGAATTCTCTAGCCTACCTTTTTAGTTTTGTATTGGACATCATTTCAGGTTATTCAGTATTTCTGTAGAATAGTTTCCCTATATTTTATTTAATCATTCCTTAATGGGCTTTTTTGGTCCAGTTTTTCACAATATAACCTATGAGCTCATTTTTATACACTACTTTTGTGAGCTAATATAAATTCCTAGAAGCTCTTTTGCTAAGTCAAATAGTATATGTCTAAGCTTGCTTTTGAAAGATACTGTTAAATTCTCTCTGCAGAAAAACATACCAATTTATATTCTCACCAGCAGTGTTAGAATATGGTAGTGCCTGTTTCCCAGCAGCCTTCTTGAGGCTTGTTATTTATTCTCTTTTATTTTGCCAGCCTGCCAGTGTATGGTAATACCTGTCTACTTACATACCATGCAGGTACATATAATGTAAATACAGTATAAATACTTCCTGTATATTCACATTGTTTTTCCCCCATGTTAATTATTTTTGTATTTTTAGGATGCAAAACTTTTTGAGCTTACTCATTATTCTCATTATTCTTTTTTATAGAGTAGGAAAAATATTTCCTTCCTGTGATAGGAGTCAAATATTTTCCCCATTTTGACCTTTTTCTAAAATGCAAATTTTTTAAACTTATAATTTTGAAAAATTTCAGCTTGCAAAAAAGATGGGAAAACTCCCATATATTTCTCTCTTTCACAGACAGGTATGTGTAAAGAAGGAACTCCCATATACCCTTTAGCCAGATTAACCATTTTGCCACATTTGCTTTCTCTCTGTCCATCTCTCCATCTGTCTTCGTCCCTCCCATCTCTCTCTCTCCTTTCCTCCCTTGTTTCTTGCACACACACTTCACACACTACACTGTTTGGAGGAGCCATTTAAGAGGAGCAGTAGCCCTAAATTCTTCAGGGTGTGTATTTCCTAGGAACACTCAATTTATATAACCTTAGTACAGTTACCAAGATCCAGAAATTTAACATTGATGCTATTAGCTATTCAGATTTCACTTGACTGTCCCAGTAATGTCCTTCATAGCCATTTTTTTCTCTTTGTTTAGAATTCAGTTGAGCATCATGCATTACATTTAGTTTTCACAACGCTTTGAAACTTACTTTCCTCAGCCTTTCTTTATGTTTTATGGCAGTAATATTTTTGAGGAGTATAAATGTTTTATTTTGTAGTATATTCCCTATTTGGGAGTTATTTGATGTGATCAGATTCAGTTTATGTCTTTTTGGAGAAAATAATAATTCTCACTATTATCACTTCAGGGAATACTTGATAAGAGTTTGTTCCATCATAGATGAGGTTACCTAGCATCACTTGGTTAAGGAGGAATTTCCAGGTTCTCTACCACAAACTTTTCATTTGTACCTTTACAATTGATAATCAGTTTTTGGAGGGACACTTTGAATCTATATAAATAATATTGTTCCCCATGAGAACTAGTTTTAGTATCCATTGATGCTTCTTGCCTGAATCATTTATTACTATGAGGGTTGTTACAAAATGAGTATTTTTCTAACTTCGTTGCCATCTGAATTTATTAGTTGATACTCTGTTTTCAGAGCTTTCTACCCATTGTTCTATCATGTAGCTACAGAATGGACTCATGTATTGTTATTCTTAAGCTTGTAATACATGGCTGTCATTTTGATGTTCATTTAATACAGATTTTTACATATTGAATTTTATCAGTGTTTGCTCATGTGGCTTCTGGGGCAACTGTCTCACGATTAAAGATTCAGATGATAAAAATCTGTTGGAGTTTTTTTGGTAATGGCAAAGGTTAGAAACGAAAAGTCCGGAAAGACCTAATTGAGTTGATATGGGAAATCAATGAAAGTCACTGATGTGTTGTTTAGGTTTAAACTGAATTTTATATTTCCTATACTTGTTTTGCGCTCGATGATAAAAAAGTTAACGTCATATGAAAATAATCTTGTTAGCTCATTATCAGATTTTAGTTTTATAAAATCATACTCCTGAAATGCAGATATAGTTTTTTCTTTTAATAATGTTAGTCTTGTATAATGAAAATGCAAAGATTATTCTTAATAAACAAGCGCCTTCCCTGCACCCCCTCGCCACATTCATGTTGTCTTATATATATACCCCTGCTTTGTATGTGCCTTTAGAGTTTGTGTGAGGGGAGTTGCTGTTGCCATTTTGTTAAATTTAGTGAAACCTTTTATTATTAAAGTTTGAAAAACATTACATGTGTTAATAGGACTAGGATTTTGAAATTATTTCTGCTATTCTCTGGTCTTTATTTTCAGTGGTGATTTTCATTCTCCTTGGTCATTTGGTATTAAGCTTTATCATGGCTAATTGACCTCAGCTCACCGTTCTTAGTAATATTTTACTTAACTGAAGAAAATAAAAATTAGTCATACACAGCATGTCTGGTGATGGTTTTGATTTCCATTTTGCCAGTGTGACAGTTACTTGTCTGGACAAATTTGTATAGTGTGGTAGAGATTACATAGTTGTACTTTTTAGATAGTCTCCATAGTTTTCTTTTTATTTCTATATGTTTCTACTCTAGTATTTCTGTTTACTTTGAACACAGTACTTGTAGTCACTTAGTTGTCATGGGCTAATGTATTTATTGGGCTTCCCTGGTGGCTCAGATTACAGCGTCTGCCGATGTATTTATTATAGTATTTATTATTATAACTTTTCCTCAGCAGCTAGTCTCCCGCAGCACAGTATGTTCTTTCATAATAGTGACATATCTGAATGACTTCTCATTGTGATAGAGTATTGCTCGAAAAACTTAAGACTTTCTTTCAGACCTATATACGAAATAGCCAGTTGTTTTAAGTGTTTTGGAGTCAAGAACGTAGCCTAAATTGTGATAAAGAAAAAAGAAATTTCATCAGATCAGGATTAAACTATTGTATCCTTGTTAACTGTGCGTGTCTTACAGTTGTGCATATAAGCAAATTGTGGTAATTGTTACAAGACACAGTGATGCCAGTATTATTACATCATTCACTGTGATGGGTGATGAAAAAGTTCCTTCTTCAGTTCCTTTGTAATGTGTTTGATAATGGTAGTTGATCGTGATAATTTAAAAAATTTTTTGCTTTTTCTCTCCAGTTTTATTGAAATATAATTGACAAATGAAATTCTAAGATATTTAAAGTCCACATTGTGATGATTGGATATGCATTACAATTCTGAAAGGATTCCATCCAGTTAGTTAATTAACACATCCATCACCTCACAGATATTTTATATATATTACATTATATATGTATGTATATTTGGGGGGAGTGAGAATATTTTACTTTTCAACATTCTCTGTAATAATACAAAACTTTAAGCACCCTGTTCTGTCTTTAATTCTCCTTTGTCTTTTTGTGTCTCTCTGTTTGAAGCACTCATTTTACCTAGCCTTGGCAGCCAGGTTTTAGGAGGTTTCCCCTGACCAAAGATGGTACAATTTGAGTATAAATAAGGAAAATAAGTGTAATGAGGATGATGATACTGAAAAACAAAACATGATTCCTTAACACGCACACACACCTACCCACCCACCCACCCATGAAACTAATTGGTCACTGGTGGGGAATGGTAGGGATCTGGTTATTTGGAAATCTAAGAAGAGTCTTGTGGTCATTCTTTCTTGACTATATGAGCTGTGCCACTGGGTATTCAAATTCTGGTGCCCGAGTTGTGCCCATGACCAATTAGAATCTTCTTGATGTGCTGCTGGTTGCTCCTTTATTTTAAAAAATCTTTCTGGTGATTTGGATGTGCACCTGTGCTTAAGAACTCCTTATGTGGCTGCGATGGATCTTTGTGTTGCATGTGTGCTTTGTCTAGTTGGGGCGGGCTGGGGCCACTCCAATTGTGTTGCATGGGTTTCTCATTATGGTGACTTCTCTTGTTGCAGAGCACAGGCTCTAGGCGAGCAGGCTCAGTAGTTGTGGTTCATAGGCCTAGTTGCTTCACAGCATATAGAATGCTCTTGGACCAGGGATTGAAGCATGTCCCCTCATTGGCAGGCAGATTGTTATCCACTGTACCACCAGGGAAATCCAAGAACTTCTGTTTACAAAGGTTTTCTCTTATGAGGGGACCCTGTAAGAGAAGTACCACTTACTACAACACTGGGTGAATGTGGTTAGTTACCAAAACTGATAATTAAACATCATTTCTCTAGTAAATGAGGATACCAACTCAAAGCTCTTTGAAAGGAGGGGTGGGGGGAAAGCACAGGGAAGAAAGATGTATGCTCTGTTTACTCTGTGAATGTTGCGTATGGGGTCTTGGTCTTTACTAACTTACTCTTTCCTCTCTGGTCCTCCTTGATGCCACACTTGCCTGTTCTTCATCCCCGTCGAAACTCAGTGGCTGTTCCTGCGGAGTCTGCTTTGCTGTTCTGCCTCACTTTTGAATGTTGGAGACTGCTGTCAAAAACTCTCATCCTAAGTGTTTTTATCTTATCAAGTTCTTTGGTTTTAAATACTCTGTATAGTCTGCTTACTTCTAGATGTTTACATCTAGCCCTAATTTTCCCTCTTGGATTCCAGAATAGAATATTCAGTTTGGATGTCTTATGGAGCATTTCGAACTTAATATGTACAGAAGCTTGGTTTTCCATTTCAACCATGGTTCTATTTTAGACTCAGTAAATAGTAAGATCTTCCATCCAGTGACCCTGACTTTAAGAGTCCTTGATTATTCTTTTTTTTTCTTTCCCTCCCCCCCCTTGATTATTCTTGATTCTTCTCTTGACTTCTCATATACTGCCCCCGCATACATTCCCAAATCCTATCAATTTGCTTGCCTCTCAGTGTATTGTGAATACTATTACTACGTCTCATTCTGCTCTTGTATTATTCATCTCCCAGTTCATCTTCTAAGGTTCACTTAGTTATTGCTATTTGAAATCCTTGGTAACTCCTCCATCTCTGTAAATGAAAACATCCGTATTTCTTAGCATGATGTATAATATCATATCTGATACGTACCTGCTTCTCTCTTCTCATTTATTCCTTTACTATATCTTCATAGGAATTGTGTTCCAGCCAAATACTGAACTACTTGTACATCTCAAATGGATCTCCTTTTGCCCTGCTTGTGGTTTTGTTTAGGCTGTGCTTTCTACCAGAGAATGTTAAAAAATTTTGTTCCAGAAAAATTTTGAAGTTACAGAAAATGTGCAAAGGTAGTACAGAGAGTACTCGTATACCTTCACCCCATTCTTTCCCCCAATGTTATCATCTCACGTTCAAAACTAAGAAACCAACATTTGTACCTGGAATTTTTGTTTTCTTTTAGATTACTTGCTAATAAATACTCCTGTATCTTCTGTTTTCTGCTCTCTGTTTCAGTAGCCCCTTGTAGATTTTTATAGCACTTAAGGGAATATGACCATGAATGACAGTCTTGGTGCTGCTTCATTTGAACAAATCTGTTTGAAAAAACTGTCATTCCATGTTTCAAACTTTGTAACAGCTACATGCCCACAATAGCAGCTAACAAATGTTTCAGTGGATTCAAGAGAGAGAACATTTGAAACACTTTTCCAACATTTGAAACACTTTTCCAACCACCAGTTTTTCCCGATTGCTGACATGGGTTTGCTTTTTTCTTTTAAATCAGCACCATGTGTGGTAGCTTATGTTCGGTGGTCATTATTGATGTGTGGATGAAACATTGACTGTTTGAACAGTAAAGTCACTCAACACCGTGAAACACTTGTGTTACGAGGAGTGAATGCACTAAGACCATTTGAGGCAATAGATTTGTCTCTCACCTTGTTGTCCGTGATAAACACTAAATGAGTGGAATATCGATTAGTGACATTTAAAATTTCTGTTAGGGTAAATGAATTTGTGTTTTAGTGAAAGGTGTGCGATTCTGTTGTATTTGTTTTCATTGAAAGTGCTCTTTTCTGTCATTCTAAATTCTCCTTTATGTTTTCTTTTTAGGATTTGTTTTTGATTCTTTGTTTATTTTTTGATTCTTGATTGATGAGTAATCAAAACCAAAGATAAAATAATTTTCTATTAGGATTCTCATTCTTGATTTTATTTCCTGAGCATTGAATCATTGCTGATTAAAATAAACTTGAGGTATTTACTCTCTTAGTTTTAGGTGCTACCAGGGCTTATTTTTTGCAGTTGTCAAGAAACCTAGGACAAAAGGAATCTGTTAATTTATTCAAATCCTTGTAATTAAGGATAATCCTGGGTGGATTTGTATGACAAAATCCCTAGAAATTTAAACCTGGGGAGTTGGATCTGAACAGTTATTGTCATTGCTGCCTTAATTATAGTCAAGTAGCAATTCTAAAATTTGGAATGTGGAATTTGTCCATAAATTTGTTTGAATAACCAGAACTCAAGCAAGAATCTAAGGGTAAAACTTTTATTTACTGCATTCCTTGAAGTATCTGTCACATGGGGCACAAAATATATAATTGACACATGTTTCTTTGGGACTTCACTGTTGGTCCAGTTGCTGAGACTCTGAGCTCCTAAGGCAGGGGGCCTGGGTTTGCTTCCTGGTCAGGGAACTAGATACCATATGCAGCAACTAAGACTCAATGCAGCCAGATAAATAATAAAGTATGTTTTTAGAATAGGTGTTAGGAAATACAGGGGTGATATCTTTTAAAATGGAAAAGCAAGAAAAATAAGTACTGCACGTCTTAGTCTATGGCAGTACTGTACAGTTTAACAGAAATGACGTGTGAACTGAATGTGTTATTTAATGTTTAAAATTTTTCAATGCTGTGTTAAAATACTTGAAACAAGTAAAAATGAAAATAATTTAAATAACATCTTTGAATGAATGAATGAAGTCGCTCAGTCATGTCAGACTCTTCGCGACCCCATGAACTGCAGCCCAGCAGGGTCCTCTGTCCATGGGATTTTCCAGGCAAGAATACTGGAGTGGGGTGCCATTTCCTTCTCCAGAGTATCTTCTCAACCCAGGGATCAAACTCCGTGTCTCCCACACCTATTTGATCATTTTAGCATCTTGTCAGTATACATAGTTAATAAGACCTTTTGCATTTTCTGGTACTAAGTCTTCCCCATTTGGTGTGCAGTTTATACTTGCAACACTTAAAAAATTTGAACTAGCCGCATGTTAAGGACTCAGTAGCTCTATGTGTCTAATGACTGGCATGTATTGAACAGGGCATAACTAACTATCCAGGGTGATTCTCCTTCAGCACTCTTCATTCAGGCTCTGAACACTTGCATCTATATTTATTTTATTTTTTAACCGTTTTTTAAGTGAAGTATTGTTATTTGCACTGTTAAGTATAGGTATGCAAACCGATTCAGTTAGACATACATACATATATTCTTTTTCAGATTCTTTTCCATTATAGGTTATCACAAGACATTGAATAAACAGTAGGTCTTTGTTGTTAATCTGTTTGATACATAGTGGTGTGTGTATGTTAACCCCAGTCTCCTACTAATTTACCCCCTCCCTCACTATCTTCATCTATATTTAGATTTCATAAAATTTGCAGTTGGAGAATAGATTCACACACTCATGTTTTCCAACCATATTTAAAATTTTTTTTCAGTATTTAGAAGGAATTATCAGGTTTTAAATTAAAATGATTATTAAGGAAATAATAAGTGAAAACCACAGTGAGATTCCACTTCATACTCATTAGGATGGTTTTAATAAAATAAATGAAAAATGACGAGTCTGGGCAAGGATGTGGAGCTGTCCTTATAAACCTTGTATTTATTTGTAGGTTGTAAATGCACTAAATACCACTGAATTATATACTTTAAAATGGTATGTTATATGAAATTCACCTCAAAAAATTAATATAATTAAATAAAAATAAAAATTCAGTTTCTTCTGGTAGCATTATTTATAGTGGTAAGTAGCAGCATCTGACTAGTGGCTCCTGTAGTAGATGGTGGTGTTTTCTGGCAGTGTGGTAATCTGCAGAAGATGGAAACTTGAAAAAGCATCATTCTTTTTTTGGTGCTCAAAACTACGTGTAGTAAGATTTTAGGTTCTAAGAATTCAGCAACCGTCAGATGCCCAGCTTCTTTCTCAAGGTCAGAATCTGTAGCTGAGCCTTCTGTGATGTAGGCAATCCGAGGACCACACTATTGATGAGTTATAAGAATTAAATGAGTTGTGAAGCCCTATATATGGCTAATTGTTTCTTTTCAAGGTTCCATAACTCTTTGTGCCTTAACCCTTGGTGATAGTCCTTTGAAGTTGTTGCTTTATATATATATGTCTTGCTGATCACATATAAGCACTTTCAGTGCAAAAAGTATATCTCTTATCCATCCTTACACTTCTAGCATCTAATGTTGATAGTACTGAATATGGAATAGATAAATATTTGAACTAAAATCTTGAGTCATTCTTCTCTCTCTTAACCTAGTGTGCCCTTTAGAACGGTCAAAGGTTTTTGTTAGCGATACTGAGTACCATTGGAGTGCTTAACATGTCTCATATAGTGAAATGAGTAGAGTAGTTTTTAATGGTACTATGGAAGGATTTTGCTGTGCAGTGTTTCAGCCAGCACTGATTTTTATCAGAATCTGTAAGCCAATATATTTAGAGATAGCTATGATTTGCAGGATGCTTCTGGTAATGTGTATATTCATAAGAGTATATTCTTGCCTTGAAAATGCGTGGAAAAGATGGGCTAGGATAAATTATCTAATTGTGATCTGAAAGTATGAGGATGCTCCTCACAGGAGGGTGAACTCTTTTCACATGGTCAGATTTAAAGAGATTTTGTGAATAAAGTTACAATCTTTACTAATAGAGGGCTGTTGGTCTGGAAGATCCCCTGGAGGAGGAAATGGCAACCTACTCCAGTATTCGTGCCTGGAAAATCCTATGGACCGAGAAACCGGGAGGGCTACAGTCCATGGGGTTGCAAAGATTCAGTTGCTTTTGTGAGCGTGCACACACACACACACTCTCACTCTTACACTCTGTCTCACTCTCCCTCTCCCGGGCTGTATTGTGCTTTTAGAAGTTTGAAATGGTAGCCGTATCGCAACTGAAAGACTACACACACTAGAGGGCAGTATTGTGGAAACATGTGGAGTCTTTTGTGGTATTAATCTAGAGAAATGTGAGTTGAGCCATTTGGGAATAATGTGTTGGATACATTTAGTGGCATATATGGCAAATTTGCCTGCTTGTTGTTTGGTTGTCAAGTCAGAAACTAAACAACTTGAATAAATCACTGATGGCAACCCTGCAGCAATCCAGTGTGGATTTTACTGTTGAGGATCACTTTTGGAAAATGTTTTAGTAACATTCATTTCTTAGAAGATCTGAAAATATTATTTTTTAAGATCTAACTAGAAATTACTAAAATTGTAATTTTAGTGATTTCCAAACACTCTGCATCCATTGTTGGCATAGCAGTTTCCAGGAGACTTGGGTAGTTAAGTAGACCTTGTTTTCTCAGTTTTGCAAGTACAGAAGACTCTGGTGGTGGTGAGATTTAGTTGCTAAGTCGTGTTTGACTTGCAATCCCATGGACTGTAGCGTACCAGGTTTCTCTGTCCATGGATCATAGCTCCTTTCTGGAATTACTTCAGTACTTCTTAGTAGTGTATTTACTTGTGAAAGTACAGAATATCCACTCGTTTCTATTTTGCTTGCATCTTATCCTGCATTCCTGACACTATTATTATTTTTTATTTAGTGTGTCGTCGGTGGCTGCAATGCCAGCTTTGCTTCTCAGGGAGGGCTAGCTCGCCATGTACCCACACACTTCAGTCAGCAGAACTCCTCAAAAGTCTCTAGCCAGCCAAAGGCCAAAGAAGAATCTCCTTCTAAAGCTGGAATGAACAAAAGGAGGAAATTAAAGAACAAAAGACGACGCTCATTACGTAAGTATTCAGTACACACTGAAAGGCAGTGTGTGTCAGATGGTTTGGTTTTTAATCTTAGACTCTCATGCAAGTTCAGTTTCTACCATTCCTCAACTCTGCTCATCTGTTACTGTTAGTCTAGTTTGAACAGATAGGATCTTGGTCTTTCCCTGTGAGAAGTCAGATGTGTATTTTACCTTCAGTAGCTAAGGGAGCAGAAGTATATGTGGACTTAGAGTACAAACTTTATAGAATTAGAATTTGAGGGCTATTGTAATTCTGAACTAAGACAATTTAAATTATGACAATGGTGCTGTTCGTAACAATATTTTAGAAAATTTGAACATGTTAAACATTTAAAAATCAGGTAAAAATAAAGTAACCTGTCTGTTCCAAAGTGGTGTGTGTGAATAGGGAAACTCAGTGTAGTCTGTGTCTCAGTGCTTAACAGTCTATTGTGATGCATATGTATAGTGTTTAAGTGCTTAATTACAAAATTATTAGATGTCCCCTCCGTATTTAGGACCAAACATAATTAGATGATTGTATACTTTTGAACCACAGGAAAATAGTCTTTATTTTTGTGGTCTTCAAACAAAAAGTTTTTGATTGTATAATTTACTAAGAAAAATGGTTGCGTTCAGTCTTAACTTGATGTGCTTACAGTGTGTAGAGGGAACACTGCTAGTGTACATTGACAGGAAGGAGTACTGAAAAACAGAAATGGGAAAAAGAAAGAAGTTGTATTATTTTCTTCCTCATGCTAGTGGATCATGACACACACCTGCTTTGGAGACTTGTTCTAGTTTAGTATTCTTGATCCTTTAGTAGTAGACATAAAATGGTTAAGGTCTGATGCATAGAATCTGAAATTTGAGAGCTCTTCTTATTATTCCGAATTTAATTCAAGTGATGACCTCTGTGTTTGTTTAATCTTGAGTGAGGAGTGATAGATTTGAGTGATTTAGAGGGGTGAGTCATTGTTAATAAGCTTATTCTTCTCAAGAGAAAGCATATTTGGAGAGTATGGAGAAAGTACACATTTTTCACCCAGTAGCAGCAGATGAAGTAGGAAGGGGATTTGTTTCTTAGCATTAGGTAAAATCATGACTTTTTTCCTCTCATAAATAAATGTGAGTTTTTAAAAACTGATTTCCCATTGCCATTGCATTGTTAATTTTGTGGGTTCTGTTAGTTTATTACTAGCTGGTGTTCTATTTATTTCCTTTTGAGCAAAAATCCAATGAGAAAAGAGCTATTCAGATTGCTTTATTGAGTATACCAATTGGTAGATGTGTGTAGGTGTACTGAGAACTCCGTGAGTAGTAGAGACAGTTTCAGTCTACCCATGTGTTAAGTCAGAATAGTGTGGTAAATTAGCCTATATGTAATTTAGAATATGCTGTACCAAGAAATTAGGCTGTTTCTTTTATTGTCAGTAAAGTTTAATTTTTAATTACAGATGATATTGAGATATTTTATATGTATTAGAAAGCTCCACAATTGTAAAATAATAAATGCACTTTCCTTACTTTGAACAGTGTTATTAGGAATAGAAACAATACAATTTATAGTTACTAATGGGATAAAAATAGAAATTTAAAAAATGATCTTATCAAATCTTTAGTGTATAACTTTGTTGTGATCATAGTAAAAGATTGCTTACTCTAGGTTTGTCCATTTATTTTTTAAAAATGATATAAGTGTATCAGTATGATTGCATTATGGCTTAAGGCATTTTTCCTGTGTATTTATTTTACTCATCATCTATAGCTGTTGCATTTCCATTTCTCAAATTAGGAAACAAACTAAGAAAGATCAGGCAGTTTGTGCAAAGTCGCATAGGTGATAACTGATACAATTGGGTGTTTGAAAGAATTTTGGAGTACTCATTGGCATTTAAATGTATTTATAATTTTCTTAGATTATCATTAGAAGAGTTACTCATAATCAGGAAAATGTATGTCAAAAATTCCAAAATTTTTAAATTTTAATATTACTACTTTGTCAAATCTGAAGGAAATTTTTATTACCTATTAATATAAACTGTTCATGAAATGTATTTCATATGTTTGGCTGAGGTGAGTGAGATCTTGTTTTAGTGCACAGATGAAGACGTTTGTCATATTGTTGGAAATGCGGGACTGGTGCTCAGGAGCGATCCTGGAGTAAAATGCAAAACTATATGAAAAAGAGACTGAATTGAACTGAACTTAAAGTGTATAATCATGAGGTTGAAGGTTAAAATCTCACACACCAAGGAGCAGAATTAAACCACACTTGCTTCTTAGAGTTCTGCTTCTTAACACCCTTAACTTTGTCAGCTTGGTTCTATGTTTTGAAAGCAAAGAAAATCTTGACGTTTAAACACTAGACAGATAGATTGTTAATTGTTTCAGTCTTTTCTACTTAGTGCATATTTTTGTGAAACACGGATCACTAATTATGACTGTTCTGAGACATCTGCATTTTTCTAAATATTCTTTACTGCTTTTGTATTGACTTTTAGCACGACCACATGATTTCTTCGATGCACAAACACTGGATGCGATAAGACATCGAGCCATATGCTTTAACCTCTCAGCTCATATAGAAAGTTTAGGAAAGGGACACAGTGTTGTTTTTCATAGTACTGTAAGTATCTGATTTTATTTTATTTTTCAAATATTTCCCACGGTTCTATGTTTAAAAGATCACATGAAATTTTTTAGCCTTTAATTTAAGCTATTTAGGAAATTGGGATGTCATTTGGGTTACTAAGCATTTGAAGATCTGTCTTTGACTTTAAGTAAACTAGGTGTGTTTTCTGACCTCTGGTTTCCTTATATGTAAAGTTAGAACATTAGACTTCTTTTCGTACATCCCTGTCCTGTCTTATTTTTCTGCATACTGTCTCCCCTAAAATGCACATCTAAAGCTTGTGTTAAACAGAAAATAAGATAATGGTTATGAAATGAAAGCTTCATGAAAGAAGGAATTTTTACCTTTTTTTCCCCCTGTGGATGTATCTGAAGTGTGTAGAATTGTGTGTGTATTTGTTGGATAACTGTTGGAAAAAGCAAAATATCAAATAAAAAAAATAACTAGTTTGTTATAGTTTGATTAACTAGAAGTTAATAGTTGTTTTCTTCATGCACCTTGCCATTTTATTATCCAGTCATCTTTATATTGCTGTAGTTTGATGTAGGTGAGTTAGTAGAGATAAACCTTAAATCAGACTCAGTGATTTGAATCCCTGGAAAGAGAGTTTCTTTAATTTTGGCAGTTGAAATAGAATTTAGGTTTTATATATTCTAATCAAAATGCATGAGAATTTAAATACAAAAGATCAGTATGGATATTTCTACTGGTTTGAATCTTTTATTTTTCCTAACTCCTCTATTAATGAGATATTCTTGTACTTTCACTTTTTCTTCTATGACGACTTCCAGTTCACAGTCCCTGATTTTGATTCCCAAAGTTAAAGACAAGAAGGTAGAAGACTAGACACAAGGAAAGGGAACCTTTTCTGAGCTTGGAGTACATAATAGGTTTGAGTTGGGTTTAAGGAAAGGTTTGCCATACGTTTATGTGCTTTTAAAGAATGTTGGAAATACATTTATTAAATAAGAAAGGGTCAAAAGGAAAACTAGAGGCTTTGAAGACAAAGTTAAAATGGCTGTACTGGGAATTTTGTTGGGATTCAGCAAGATTAGGAGCTTGCTTATCAGTGATGGTTAAAGTCCTCCTTTGGAATTTGATAACATTGGTTTATGATTTGGTAGGTCTATAATTGTTATTTTTTTTTTGTAAGTTGAAATTAACATTTATTATCCAAGTTTACATTTATGTTTTAACACATAGGAGATAGAAAATATTAATCATTTTACAACTGAGGATTGGAACTTTGCCGACTGTCCTCTGGGTTAAGACTTGGCCTTCCAGTGCAGGAGGGTGTGGGTTTGACCCCTGGTTGGGAAGCTAAGATCCCACATGCCTTAGGGCCAGAGAGCCAAAAAACATAAAATAGAAACAATATTGTAATCAATTCAATAAAGACTTTAAAAAGGTTCACATCAAAAAAAAAAAAAAAAGGCCTGAGGATTGACTGATCATAAAAAATATTTCATGATGATTTGATAAAGTAGACTTTTAAGGGTTTTGCTAAATAAAAAGCATGTGAGATAGAAAATAAGTTACTTAAATTTTATCCATGTGATCTTTTTCTCTTCATGAAATACAGTTGATTTACAATATTGTGTTAGTTTCAGGTATATAGCAAGGTGATTCAGTTATATATATGTTGTTTTTCTGGTTATATTCCTTTATAGATTATGATAAGATATTGAATATAATTACCTGTGAAAGTGTTAGTTGCTCAGTCAGGTCCTGACTCTTTGGTGATCCCATGGGCTGTAGCCTGCCAGGCTCCTCTATCCATGGAATTCTCCAAGCAAGAATGCTGGAGTGGGATGCCATTCCCTTTTCCAGGGGATCTTCCTGACCCAGGGATTGAACCCCGGTTTCCTGCATTGCAGGCAGATTATTTACCTTCAGTTCAGTTCAGTTCAGTTCAGTTCAGTCGCTCAGTCGTGTCCAACTCTTTGCAACCCCATGAATCGCAGCATGCCAGGCCTCCCTGTCCATCACCAACTCCTGGAGTTCACTCAGACTCAGGTTCATCAAGTCAGTGATGCCATCCAGCCATCTCATCCTCTGTCGTCCCCTTCTCCTTCTGCCCCCAATCCCTCCCAGCATCAGAGTCTTTTCCAATGAGTCAACTCTTCGCATGAGGTGGCCAAAATACCAGAGTTTCATTCCTTCCAAAGAAATCCCAGGGCTGATCTCCTTCAGAATGGACTGGTTGGATCTCCTTGCAGTCCAAGGGACTCTCAAGAGTCTTCTCCAACACCACAGTTCAAAGGCATCAATTCTTCGGCACTCAGCCTTCTTCACAGTCCAACTCTTACATCCATACATGACCACAGGAAAAACCATAGCCTTGACTAGACTGACCTTAGTCAGCAAAGTAATGTCTCTGCTTTTGAATATGCTATCTAGGTTGGTCATAACTTTTCTTCCACGGAGTAAGCGTCTTTTAATTTCATGGCTGCAGTCACCATCTGCAGTGATTTTGGAGCCCCCAAAAATAAAGTCTGGCACTGTTTCCACTGTTTCCCCATCTATTTCCCATGAAGTGGTGGGACCGGATGCCATGATCTTCGTTTTTAAGCCAACTTTTTCACTCTCCTCTTCACTTTCATCAAGAGGCTTTTGAGTTCCTCTTCACTTTCTGCCATAAGGGTGGTGTCATCTGCATATCTGAGGTTATTGATATTTCTCCTGGCAATCTTGATTCCAGCTTGTGTTTCTTCCAGCCCGGCGTTTCTCATGATGTACTCTGCATACTATACAATAAATTCTAGTTTCTAGTCTATTTTATGTATAGTAGCTTGTATCTGTTAATGCCATACTTCTCATTTGTTCCCCCTTTCCACCTTCTAAGTTTTTTTATTATAATTTTTTTTTAAGGTTGGTAAGATGTGGTCCTAGACTCAAAAGGAGTGTGGCATTAGGGCTAATTTGTTCATTTACTTAAATATTAAGCAGCTATATGTGCCAGGTACTAATGATACAGAAGTGAACAAAATGGACAAAAAACAAGAAACCAGATATGCCTACACTCTAATTTGGGATACGTGATAAACAGGGTAAATTAATAAAATTAAAAGCTTGAAAGTGAGGATATGAACCATTCAGTTATTAGGGGGAGGGGCATCCTAGCCAGAGGCAAGTGTAGAATCCTAAAGTAGGAATATGCCGAGTATGTTTGAAACCAGTGAGAAGGCTAGTGTAGCTGGAGGAAATGATTGAGGCAGAGAGAGTAGAAGTGTCAGAGAGGTATTGGGGAGAATCTGGTTGGACTGACACCTTGGCTTTTTATTCCATTGTGTATTGGGAAGCCATTGGAGGAGTTTGAGTAGCCATGCTCTGATGTGATTTTTTTAAATAAAAGTTCTATTGAGGTGTAGTAAATATAAACTCACCCATTTTAATTATACAAGGGAATTCCTTATGGTCCTGTGGTTAGGACTTCATGCTGTCACTGCTGGGGCCTGAGTTTAGTTCCTGGTCTGGGAACTAAGATCCTGCAAGCCATGTGGCCAGGAAAAAAGAAAAAAAAAAGTATACAATTCTCTGAATTTTGACAGTTTTACTTACCAATGAAACCACCACCACCACAGTTAAAAAATATGTTAAAATATTCCCATTACTCACAACTTCCTGGTGTAGCTTTGTGTGTTCATCTTTGTCTCTGCCCTCCGCCTTAGAGAACTCACCAGTCTCTTGCCTGTCATGTAGGTTTTAACATGCTCACTTCAGTTCCTGCACTGAGAACATATTGTAGATCAGTGTAGGGGAGAGGAGGAGTCAGTCTTTTCAGTATCTTGAGAAAAGACCAGAGTAGTTACGGTGAAGACACTAAAAATTGTTAGGCTCTGGATGTCGTTTGAAAGTAGTCTCGATGAAAATTACAAATGGATCAGGTATGGGAACAGGAGGATAAGATGACTCCAATGGTTTTCGCCTGGAAGTGAAGTGAAGTCGCTTAGTCGTGTCCGACTCTTTGCGACCCCATAGACTAGAGCCTAACAGGGTCCTCTGTCCATGGGATTTTCCAGGCAATAGTACTGAAGTGGATTGCCATTTCCTTCTCCAGGGGATCTTCCCAACCCAGGGCTTGAACCCAGGTCTCCCGCATTGTAGACAGACGCTTTACCGTCTGAGCCACCAGCGAAGTCAGGGCAGCTAGCCAAAAGGATGGAGTTGCCTTTAATAGAGTCTGTGAGGTGAGCAGGTTGAGGGAGTCGTTGTTTAGTTGCTAAATCACGTCTAACTCTTTTGAAACCCTATCGACTGTAGCCCACCAGGCTCCTCTGGCCATGGGATTTTTCAGGGAAGAATACTCAAGTGGGTTGTCATTCCCTTCTCCAGGGAATCCTCCTGACCCAGGGATCAAACCTGTGTCTTCTGCTTGGCTGCTGGATTCTTTACCACTGAGCCACGAGGGAAGCCCAGATTGAAGCAGAGGGGAATATCAAGAGCTGTAATTTCAACACATTCTGTGGAGCATCTAATGCTTCTATCATGTAGGCAGGTGGATATGAGTCTGAGCTTAGAGGAGAGTTGTGGCTACAGATAAGCATGGAAGTTTCTCATGTATTAGGGTGTTTAAAGATACCAGACTGGATAAGACCACCTAGGACATATTAAATAGAAAAGAGAAGAAATTGAAGGACTGAGGTTTAGGACCTATCATTTAATGATTTAAAAGGGTAATAAATCTGATGAAATAATGGTCTAGTATTTAACAGGGACCTCTACCTGTTAGGGAATAGAGGCAACGATGATAGATAAGGTTCTGTTTTAAAAAGTGTAGCATCAGTTTTCACATGATTTCATTAGTGCCAGTCCTTGAGATGAAATCCTTAAGCTGACCACAGGAGAAGTAAAAATGATAAAAAAAAAAATGGAGGAACTAAAAATGTGATATTAGGAGTCTGGAAGAAAACTTAAAATTTACTCTGTTAACATAGTCTATGAAAATGAAGTTTTCCATTTGTGGAAAACATCTATGAGGGGTTTAAGAACACGATTGATAGCTGTTTGTTATCAATAAATTTTTAAAAACCTAGAATAAGAATAAGTTATTTTGCACCCCAAGCGACATTGTGATAGCAGAGGCGCCTTGACTGAGAAGTAACAAAGGTGTCATATAAATGTGAAGAATGCTTTCTCCTGCGGGAATTGGAAGGAAGAAACATCCATAATGGGTAATGGTCTTCCTTGGACACACAGAATTCTAGGAAAGGAGCTAGGTGAGGAAATCCTTGAAAGTTCCATGACTGTGACTGAGAAAGGTTGATGAAGGCAGTTTGTATTAAACAGAAGCATTTCTGTTAGTAGTCAGTGTTCAGTACTAACTGTAAATAGAAGTTTTCTAGTATCAAATTAGCTTTTATTGATAGTGAAACATTTTGCATAAGAATATTTATATGGTGTACTATGCTGTTCAGTTTGCCTAATTTGTCTTCCTTAATTGAAACATTTTCTTTGAGCCTTCTCTCCAGAAGAGGTCAGCAGAATCCCAGTTACCAATCAGTTGACTTGCTATACTTGGTTGCAGTGTATTATTCTTATATCTTATTTCTTTGTCTGTAGAGATAGCTTGTTTTAGTGTCTTCAGATCTGTCTTTGGGCTTTTAAATTAATCCCATTACCGAGTCTAGAATTAGAGTACTTACTATAGGGTTTTAAATAATGAGGCTAGAAAGTGTTTTGTATTTGTGTGAAGTACTGCTTTTACTTCTAATATATTTTGAGGATGACATGTAACATTACTTTGTGAGGCTATTTGAAACTTAAAAACTTGGTAAAAATATTGACATGTAGATTATTAAAACACTAGCGTTCTAATTTCATTAATATGGAAGTTCTCAGAGTTATAAAATGCCATTTTGATCGATTTTTAAGAATCATTACTTTAGTTTTTAGAATCTAGTAATGAAAGACAAGCATTTTGGTTTTCTTACATAGGTCATTATAGTTCTGGTTGATCCACACTTTAACTTAGATTCCTTAATCAAATCACACCTTAAGATCAAACCAGATTCCTTAAAATCAAACCTAAACACTGATTGATTAATATTTCATTTAAAATAACACAGATCAACCCTCAAACAAAAAGCCTCCACACAAATGACAAACACCTTAATCATAAAAAGGAGATTTGTCCCTTCCCAGTGTTATTTTTTCCTTCACTATTTATTTGTTCTTCACATTTCATTACCCGCCCCCCACCCCAAATCCCCCCCAAATACCCATTTTAGCCAATGTGGATTCTTGGTTGGTATTCTGGCTCAGCTAAAGACTTAGTAGATAGTAAAATAAACAGCAGATAATATGGTTTTTGTCTTTGACTGTATAAAGCTGCTTCACTTTTTCTCTTCTTTTTCTTTTGTGAAAATAGATGATCAAGGGTGAAATTGCTGTGAACTAGGGCAGGACAAGATGTGGTGGTGGTCCCAGACATGAACACTTCAGTTCTTAATTAGGACCGAAAGCTTTCTTAAAGCATATTAGAATGATGTTTTATAAATAGTTTTTGTAATTTATTTTATATCATTGCTAGGTAATAGCTAAGAGAAAAGAGGATTCTGGAAAGATAAAACTTTTGCTTCATTGGATGCCTGAAGACATGTAAGTATTTGGAATACCGCATATATAAGTAATAGACTGATGTCTTATTCTTACTAAAATCTTGTACTCAAAAATTACTTAAGCTATTGGGTTCAAATGTAGAAGACATACAGGAATGAAATCACAGAACATTTTGAGGTTGTCAGCATGAAAAAGATAATGTGTAAAGGCTCTTTAGAGTACCTGGCTCAAGGTATAAGCTTTAAAATTAACTTTTAAAATAGTTTTTTTTTTTTTTTTAATGTAAGTTGCCATAGCAATTTTTAGTCATTTTTAGGATGTGATTATTTTTAGAACTCTTAGTAATCTTCAAGTAGGATAGGGCATAAGCAGCCTTAGTTATGCCTTTGAGACAATTATTTTTAACAATTTCCAAACATTTTTCAGGGCACTATTAATGGTATTTTATTGAAAAAAGCAATTGGTGAGTTTTCTAGGAGTGTTATATTTTTCTTTAAGTTTTAGTACCCTTTTATTAGAGTGGTTCTGACCTATGTGCTCCTTAATTTGGATATTTCATGTTCAGTATTCCTTTTATTCTTAAACATTTTTTTAGTTGTTGCAAAAGGTAAATGAAGGTATATAATAGAAAAGCACCAGTAATAGAATAAATTGAAATGAATGGAATCTCATTAAAAATTAATAAGATGTGTTCCATATTTATTCTGTTACTATATATTTTTCTACAATATCATTTCCCAAACTCCAGTCCAAAGAGATGTTAGTGAACATGATATGAATTCAGAGCTTTAAAAATAGATTTGGGATGGGGTGAGGGGTAGGGGAGGTTCAAGAGGGAGGGGACACATGTACATGCTGATTCGAGTTTTTGTATGGCAGAAACTGGCACAACATTGTAAAGCAGTTATCCTCCAACTAAAAATAAATTTAAAAAATAGATCCGGGAGTTTACAGTGCACGTTAGCATATTGAAGTAAAGAAATTTTTATTTAACTTTTCAAAAATCCTGTGATTATCAAGTGTCGGTGAGTGTAGGACATACTTTCCACTTCCTTTTACCCCCTCCCTTCCAGGTTTTAAAAAAAATGCTACTCTAAAATATTTTGAAATGTCCGTGTAAAATTTATTTAATGAACTTTTTACTGAACATTTAAAGCTATCCATTTTTCTCCACTGTTTAAAAAACATTAAACTTTGTTTTTATTTAAAAGCTATGGAAAATGTTATGGAGATAGGCATTGCCTTCCTGAAAGTTTTGTCAGCTTCTAATATCATCTGTGAAATTAGAGAGCTTATTTCTGACTTATTATCAACACTGGCTATTGGAGTTCTTACATTTTGCATTTCTTTGATTATGAGCAACTACATCTTTGGCGAATTGATGGTTGATGTCCTTTGTCTCCCCTATTCTTTTTCCCTTAATGAGAGTTCACTTTTTTCATACTGATTTGTAAGAGCTCTTTTTATAGTAAGCTTATAACAGTTCCTTAAAACATTCGGATATCTGTATTCTTAATATTTTAGAAATCGATCAATCCAAATATCAAAATGCTTTTATTCTGAAATTCATTTTTTTCAAAGTGAAAATCTGATGGGGTTTTTACTTCTTATTTCTTTCTACAGAAACTAGATTTCAGCTTTTTATCACATCATGCTCTAATTTCACTTAGCAAGCTAAGAGACAGACAGTGTGTTAATACGTGTTTCCAAGTTGTGGGATGACTTTGCCATCAAAATTCATTTCCAGATTTATGTCTAAAATTTCACCATACCATTTTTCTGGCTGTGTCTTTACATCCCATTACTTAGATTACTGAGTTTCCTTGTTGTCTGATAAGCTTGTTAACCTAGGTGACCCAGTCAGACAAGTCAGAAAAAGCTGGGTAAATGTGAGGAATGTGAAGGTATGTGAAGGATAAATTTAAACTTAATGTTATTTTATATATGACTTGTTTTTTTAAATTCACAGTCTGCCTGATGTGTGGGTGAATGAAAATGAACGACATCAATTAAAAACTAAAGTAGTTCATTTATCAAAGCTACCCAAAGATACTGCCTTGCTTTTGGACCCAAACATATACAGGTAATTTAATTATTGCTTTGATGTTTCGCTTTGAATTGTAATCATAAATCTTCTTAAAGTTTGGATATAAGGTCAGGACTTATTTTTTAAGTACTGAGTTTCAGTATCAAGCATATCTTGCTTTCTTGAGCTTTGTGTATGGAAATTACATCACAGTGATACATACATTGTAGACTCTAGAAGGGCAATATTTTGGTCAAGTTTATATGCCTGGTTAATTCCAGATTTATCTTGAGTAGCTTAGACTGTGATATAGAGTGTTTTGAAAATAAGTGCCCTTTGTTTAAGTATGTAATTCTTTTTAAATAATATCAAATATGTAGACCTGGGCATATATCACATGTTCACTAAATGCCATTAATGGTTGAAGTTCTTAAACTTAGACTCTTCCCAGACTTTTCAAAAGAGCAGTTCAAATATTACTGTGCTTGTTTTTAAGAGGTAGCTTGGAATGTTCACATTTCTAATTTTTTTGATCTTACCTTTGTTTTTGTGTGTCGTGCATATGGAATATGTTTAGTGGGGGAAGGAGAAGAGACCACCGTTTCTGGCTATTTGCTGAGTCATTGTGCTAGGTGCTTTATGTAACACTTCTCCTCACATCAGGCCTGTGAAGTAGGTGTTCCTATATCTGTTTTACAGGTTAGAAATCTGAGGCAAGAGGCACATAGCTTGCCCAAAGTGGCACAGCTAGAATGCGACTGAACTCCATTCTGCCTCTGTGCAAATGACATATACTATGGTGATTAAAAAAGTGGCTGAAAATGCTTAAAAGGCACTCTTAATGAGTGAACTTTCTGTATTTTAAAAAGGAATTCTAGTTTGGTATATACTTTACATAGTAGTAGGTTGGATAAGAATAAGGTGACATAATGATTGAGAATCCCAAATGTGAATTTCAGCTGTACTGAAAGTACTATGTCTTGTGCCAAAATTTGAAACAAAGACTTTGATTTGAAGGTTTTGTTCATTCCACGACTGAACTTTTTGGAATGTGAAACATCTTTTGAGAGTGAGATTCTCACGTAATGGGCCTTGCTGCAAGGAGACATTGAGATGCTTCCAGACTTTTAAAGCATCTTTTGGTGAAGGTGCTAAGTCTGATGTAAACGTGTGTTTTTTTGTGGAATGAGCTAGGTTATCAAGAAACTAGCTAGCAGAGAGAACAGTGAAATAACCTTAAATGATTTACCTTTCTTTTTTTAAGGAAAAATAATTGAATAGTCCTTATTTACTGGCTCCTAATTTAGGGCTTATTTCTGCTTATTCTTTGAAGGGAGTGATTAAAACTAGCATCCTAAAATAGTGGTATTTTGGGAGAACCAAGAATGGTCCTAAACATGCCTTAAGCAGTGAGTTGATTAAGAAGCATGAATTTTAAATAAATGGTTGAGACTAACTTTTGTGTTTCTGCCCTGCATTCTACTTCCCACTCTCTATGAGAGTCTTCCTTTTTCACAGAATCAGCTTATTTTTGCTATTCTTACGCTATATAGGAAGCAATTTAGATATTTTGGTGAAAGTGAGAAAAAAATCATTCAAGCTCAGAACTGATGTCCAGAAGTGCATAGGACTTGCATCGCCTGTTCTCAGGGTATAATTCTGCAATTGTTACTAATTTCTAGGGTAATGAAGATATACATTCTTAAAATGTATTTGGTACTTCTGTGGAGTTAATTTTCTTTAGTCGTAAGCCATCTTCCACCCATCTTAACATTTAATTTCGAGTCTATAAACTTTCATGCTTCTACAGTTCTGGAAATTAAAATCAAATCTACCCTAAAGTGGTGCGGAGTTATAGAACCTCCTACATTTGTGATGCTGTAGCAGCTTGGCAATGCTTGGACTTTGAGTGAGGAAGCATGTGAAATTAAGAGGGGAAGAAAGCAATTATTCTAATTTGTTTTAGGAGAAAAAATTTGCAGCTTATGCACATCTCAAAATGAAAGCATGACAAACATTCCAAAAAATATATTAACTTCAAAAGTAGCAATAAAAAGGACATACTTATATGAAAATTAAACACTAAACACTAATTTACATTTCATATAAATTTAAACATGAGATTCTTTTTTAGAAACACATTAATAGGTTACATGAAAAGGATTTGTTAAAAAGCTGTATTTTATGTAACTAAATTTATATCCATCATGTGAATGCTTAGGAAATAAATTTTCATGGTGATCAGTGATTGTCACATTTCCTATTTCTTATACATATTTGTATTTTTGAAGCACTTCATATGTGTTTTTGATTCAGTTGAATAAAAGATTATCCCTTTTTCTCTTTTTCTAGAACAATGCCGCAGAAGAGGTTGAAGAGGTAAAAAATAAATAAATACATAAAAAGCAAACAAGCGGGGACACCTGCAGTCTTAGTCACTGACAATGGGTTTTAGTAAAAGTTGCACATTAGAATCAACCCCCTTCCTTTTTTTCCCTTAAATCCAGTATTTAGAATATTTATGCTTAGTGTAAACATTCTGTGAATGAAGTAGGCTCTTCTGTGGAATATATTAATATATTACTGTATATCCACATTTTCATGGAGTGGTACTGTGGGAGACTGAGCAAACACTCTTCTGGCAACTTAGTGGAACAGCTTCTTAAAGGCTTTGCATGCTTGCTGCTTTAAGCTGCTTTTTTTTTTTTAAACCCTTTAGTGATCACAGTAGTTGATATTGGAAAGAAAACCAATTACAACATGTGCCCTTACAAATACCAAAAGCACTGTAAGGATATTTGTCTTGACAGTGTCTATTGATTTGGAGTCTTATTAGGAAATATTTAGACAGTGAAAATTATCGAGAGATAATTTACCTTTCAATTATGATAAATAGATGTGATTGGTTGCCATTTGTGTTCTTTTGCAGAACTCTGATAAGAAAAGTGTTCAATTTGTATTTAAGCAAACAGTGAACGACATTTGCAATCAACTAAAAATTCGTCTATCGAATTAGGGCTGAGAATTTCTGTTAAAGAGTGTTGCAGAATGTCTGGTGGCTCCCCTTTCAGGAGTAGGGTTTTCTCATGGAGTACAGTATGTTAATATTTACGTATATAACTAATCTGTTAACGGTTTTTGAAAAACCTCTATTTCAAATTATTTGAATAATCCTCATATTTTCATTTTAACCTATATAATAAGCCTCTATTTTTTTCTTTTTTTGAGGAAAGCAGTTGGTTTGCGAGCTGTTTTTTTCTTAACATAAGAAAATCGTATTTTTTTTACAAGTATCTTCAAACTGAATCCTTTATGCACCAAAGTTGGTTTTGAAAAGGAGAGTAGAATCACTTTCTTGCTTGGTAAGCAAGAAGCCATATGGATTTTTTTTTTTTAACTTACAAAAATGGAAATATGTGTAACTTGTTAGTATTGTATCAAACAAATGTTGCATAGAGTTAATAGAACATTGCTTGTAAATATTTCAGATTTGTAATATATTTTTATATTATGAAATGTACTGTAGATGTTTTTCTAGAGGCATGAAAAGTTAAATGTATATATTATGGGTAGAAATAATATTGAAGGATATTGTAATTCACTAGTGCTGCCAGAGGAATTGTTAATAAAGCACCTTCTTTAACAATAAATGTCTTTTGCAGACTTAAGGGACTATGTACTACTGTTAATATCTATAAGAGCAAAACACATTGAACATCCTTCCAGAAAGTCTTTGAGGGAGGACCTATTACCCATAATAGAATTATGGCACTCATTTCTGACAGTGACCGTGAAATCAATTATTTCCTTACTGTTGGAAGGACATATTGTAAAGTATGTGGTTATATGCAGTCAAACTGCATATATGCATATATGCAGAAACTACTCCTGATTGAGGAGTTTTCACTTTACTACAGTGATATAAAAAAACCAGCAGTTTTTACACTAAAATTTTTTTAAAGAAAGAATAGACAAAAATATAGAATTAATAAGCCTTTTGGTTCCAAAATGGGAAAGGTTCCAGGATACATAAATCATTTCTCATTTACTTTAAAAAAATTTTAAAAAATGATAAAAATTATGGGCGGCTTTATTCGTTAACAATGGGGTTAAAGAGCTATATACATGAAGTAAGTCATATAAAATTAAATGAAGTGCAAATAAAAGCACTGCTTCTGTAAGACATTCTGGAATGGTTGTTTAATAAGGGTATTATTCATACGATCTGTAGCAAATGTGATTTTATTTTTGAAAAGAAGAAAAGCAGTGTGTTTTCTTACTATTTTTTTGTTTTCTTTTGCTTAAGCACTTCATCAGTTGCTTTATTCTGTATCTATGAAGTAATCTGCAATCTCCTTTGTTCTTTAATTTTTTGATTTGTTATAAAAATTGCCAAATAGTGTTTCAGATATATAGTTTGTACCTGTATTTTTATTTTATTGCCTCATGTTCTTGTAAGTCATTCTTAATTGACCGATGATTGTAGACCTTGCCTGAGTATTTTTTCTAATAAAACAAAGCAAATCACATTTAGTTTCAGAATTGTAACAATTCAATTAAGTTTTAAAACGACATCTGAATTATACATCTAATGTTTTCTTCAGGGGCACAGCAAATAAATTAGTTTTCCCATTGTGTAGAAATACTAAGGTGGTCAAAACCAAATTTCATGGTTATTGATTACCCTCTGAGTACTCAGTCACTCATGATACTCTGCTGCTTATCTGACTTTGTTCTGATACTATTTACACACACCAAAAAGAATATGGAATTGAAGTAGTTTTATAACTTGTATGTATACATATATACACACATGCAATTATGATTGGGAAATAAAGTGTGGAAATTTTTACTTTATAATGTTTATTTAGTAATAGCTATCCATCTATATTATTATCCCTATCCCTGTATTCCCCACCCTTCTGCATCTCTTCCCCTCACCCCTATATATATATTTATAAAATATTCATTGTCTTTTCAGCAGCAGGCAAAATGGCAGCTCACAGACATCCCCATTCATTTACTTGTGGCTGCTTTCTTCCTGTGTGACAGAGTTAAGTAGTGACACTTTATTAACCTGCAAGCACAAAATGTTTGCTATCTGACCTTTTAAGGAAAAATTTGTCAGTCCCTGGTTGTTATAGTTGATAAATTTTTCTATAAAATAAACCTAGATTGCACAAATTATATTTTAATATGATAGTATTATCTTGGTAATAAAGCAGCACATTAAATTTTGGTGAAGCTTTTTAATATACACGAGAGACTGAGATCCTGCCAGACTAAGATACAATACATGCAACAAATGGTGTTTTTTTTTTTTTTTTGACTTTTACATTGGAGTCCTCAATAGTTACTAACATTTCCCCATTTGTTATTGTATTTTGTTTTACTCAATAGGACTAAATGAGATTTTGTAAATTGGATCATGTTTAAATCATAAGGCTCATCTCTATCTGAAAGGCTCTTGGAAGTGGAAAATATTGTAAAATTTAAAGTTGTTTATTTTTCTAATAAACTTTTTCAAATATAAATCTTCCCTAAAGTGGACACACATTACCTCTGAACTTCAGATGAAGGAAAATTAAGGTGGACAGTAGTTGACTCTCAATGCGTATTTCAAGATGTTTTATTCTCATTGAAAGCATTGATAATCATATCAGTAAATCTTTGTGAAACTTCTCCTCCTACACTTTAATAAAATATTTTAAATATGTAAGTACTCATAAAAGGATAGAATTTGCCACAGTTGTTTAATACATCTTTTATTGTTTTCTGTTTGAATTCTTTTAAGAATATCAGATGATTGGTTAGCAAAAGTGTTAGATATTTGAATAAGGTATAAAAATGGGTAAATATGGTTGAAGTCTTTAAAATGAGGGGCTTTCTATATGATTACAACTTTTTTTCTTTTTTTTTATAGTCTAATACTTTTTCATATGTTCTCTAAAAGAGAGAAATTCTTATTTAGGTAGATTCTCTATTGGAAAAACTGATACATTTATATGTATAGCAAGGCTGGGGGTTGCACACCTACAAGGGAATGCTTATATATAAAGCCTTTATTAAAAAGAGTACAATCATATACGTCATTTGAATGTCTTGGGGTTTTTTGGTTTGTTTTTTAAGAGAAGTGGGTTTTTTTGTTTTAATGAATAGTATTTTTCTACTTTTAAAATGTAAGAAGTGTTTCTTAAAAGGTAAGATTTTAAGATAAATGTCTTATATATTTTTATTTTTTAATTCTTAAAAGAATCTGACCTAGTGGATGATGTTTTGCAGTTCAAACACTAGCTTTAATACAAATAAAGTCTGAGGAGTTTTTTTGTTTTTTAACGGTTTAGAGTATTTTGTCATTACTAATGGTTATGAGCTTCAGTAGCCTTGAGAATGTAACAAGTGCTGTATTACTTAAAATTAAAAATTTTTTAAAATATTTACATAGTCCAGTTCATTCTCTGAATCAGATTTGCATGGCGTATAACATATGGTTCTATATTACTGTGAAAATTAAAAAGGACTTGTAAACAGAGCAGAAATTGCAACCCATTTTTTTTTTCTAGGTCAGTAGTCTTTCTACTATACCAAATGGCTTTTCACAGTGTGAAAGAGAAAATAAATGTGTGCTGTAATACAACTACAAAGTTGTTTTCAGTGTTTCCGCCATAGCCAGTCTCAAACATAATACATGGTACAAAATTAGTCTCTAAAATATGTATTGAATGAGTGTTACAGGTGAATTACTTGTTACAGAAAGGTGTTTTGGAGAGTATGGCTGAAGCACACTGGCTTAAATGATACTCTGTGGTAATATTTATATGTGAACCTATAAAGGGAACTACAGTTTGCCTGAACATTCTCAATGAAAAGAATTATTGATGTTATATTTTTACATACTCAGTTGTAATAGTATTTTTAGTTTGTTTACTTTTGTGAAAAAGTGTTCTCAATCTTGTTTTTGTAGAGTGCCCCTCCCCTTATTGAAGCACAGTTGATTTATGTTTTGTTAGTTTTTGGTGTACTGTAAAGTGATTCATATATTTACACACACACACATATTTGTAGAAGCCCTTTTTAAAATAATAAGACTTCAGTTACATGTATGGTATGAGTAACATGTTTTGAAGTATAACACTATTTTAAAGGAGTTACCTAGTATTTGATTAATTTATCTTAATGTTTTTATCTTACAGCATTGTAAGGACCTTTTTTCCTTTTCAGTATTTATAAGACCCTGCTAGTGGGAGAGCTACATTTTTTAAGTCTTACAAATTTATTATTGAAATTCCTAAAGGTTTTTATGTTCCTGTTAAAGAAAGCCATTTCAGGAGTTCATTTATATTGGAATGCCTAATAAAACTCATAGAAGATTATTACATGTTTGAGGGATTTTTTTCCTTTTAAAAAGGCAAATTTGTGTAGCTAAGATTGTAAAATGTGAGCATGGTGAGCATTTACTCTTGGTTGCTGGGCCCAGTGCAAGTAGTTTTGTGTTAATATCATTGAGGATTGCAGAAGAGTAGGTCAGAAGATGTCCCGTAACATTACATTTTGACTTCTGTATACACTGCAGTTTGCTCATCATCAAAAGTTGAGTTTCAGTCTAATACCAGTTGACCTACTTTACCTGTTTTGTTCTTCTGCACATGTATTTGATTTGTTAATATTTGTTGAGTACTTTTGCATCTGTGTTCATCAGTGACACTGCCTGTATTTTTATTTATTTAATTTTTTATATTGTCCTTGTGCTAGCCTTGTAAAATGAGTTGAGAAGCATTTCCTCTCTTCAGTTTTTTGGAAGAGTCTTGAGTCTAGCTTTTATTTGAATGTTTGGTAGAATTCTCATGTGAAGCCATCTGGTCCTAGACTTTTGTTTTTTGGGAGGTTTTTGATTAGTATTTCAATTTCTCTGCTAGTGATTGGTCTAATGATTGGCCCATTCAGGCTTTCTGTTTCTTCATGATTCAGTCTTAGAAGGTTACCTGATTCTAACTATTTATCCATTTCTCTTACATTGCCCAGTTTGTTGGTGTATAATTTTCATAGTATTCTCTTATAATCTGTTGTATTTCTGTGGTATCTGTTGTAATTTCTCGTTTTCGTTTTCAGATTTTATCAGATACTTTTTTCGTAGTTTAGCTAAAGGTTTGTCAATTTTCTTTTTTTTAAATCTATTGTTTTTTACCCTCTAATTCATTTATTTCTCCTCTTGATCTTTATGTCCTTCCTTCCACTGACTTTGGACTTTGCTCTTTTTCTGATTCCTTTAGGTGTAAGATCTGAATTTTTATTTGAAGTTTTTCTTGTTTCTTGAGGTGAGTACGCCTGTATTGCCATGAATTTCCCTCTTAATACCACTTTGGCTACATCCCATAGGTTTGGTAATGGTATATTTACGTTTTGATTCGTCTTCAGGTATAAAAACATTTCTTTGGTTGATCCAATGGTTATTCAATAACATGTTGTTAATCTCCACATATTTGTGATTTTTCCATTTTTTTCTTATAGTTCATTTCTGTGGCTTGGAAAAGGTGTTTGATGTGGGTCTTAATTAATTTGAGACTTGGTATTACATTCCAGAATATGGTCTGTTCTTGAGGATGTTCTATGTGATCTTGAGAAGAATGTGTGTTCTGCTACATTTGGATGAAATGTCCTACATATATGTTAAGTCCAATCTGATGTATTGTTTCACCTAACACTGCTGCCTCCTTGTTGGCATCCTATCTGGATGATCTGTCCATTGATGTAAGTGGGGTGTTAAAGTCCTGTACTATTACTGTGTTGCTGTCAGTTTCTTTCTGTAGGTCTGTTAGTAGTTGCCTTACATATTTTGGTGCTCCTATGTAATACGGATATATATTATTAACTGTTATACCTTCTTGATGAATTGTCCCCTTTATCATCATATACTCTCCATCTTTGTCTCTCATTGCCCTTTTGGGGTCTGTTTTGTCTGCTGTTTGCTTGGAATGTCATCTTCTTTCCTTTCATTTTGAGCCTATATTTGTCTTTAGAGCTGAGTGTTCTGGAGGAAACATATAGTTGGGTCTTGTTACTTTAATCTTTTCAACCAGCATGTATGTATCTTTTTTTTTTTTTTGGTCTGAAGCATGTGGTTTGTGGGGTCTTAGTTCCCTGACCAGGGATTAAACCAGGGCCACGGCAGTGAAAGCACCCAAGTCCTAAATAAGCACTGGACTGCCAGGGAATTCCCATATCCTGTATCTTTTTGATTGATGAATTCAGTCCATTTACATTTAGGGTGGTATTAACAATTGATGAATAAGGACTTAAAATAATTTTATCTATTATTTTCTGGTTATTCTGTGTCTTTGTTGTTTCTTTTGTGTGTGTCTACTTCTGCCTGCCATTTTAGCTTGGTGGTTTTCTATAATGTTTTTCTTAGTTCCTCTTTTGTTGTGTTTTGTGTCTTACCTAGAATTATATTGCATGGTTACCATGGGATGTGTATAAATTTCTCATAGATAAAGTAGTTCTTTTCCTGCTGATAGCATCTTATCTTCATTTGCCTATATGAATTTTCTGTAATATTTTTGTGGTCCCAAATTATTCCTATTTACCAAATTGACATTACTTTAGTTATTTTTACTTCTTTTCCCTCTTTAACCTTTATGTTGTAATTAAATGTTTTAACAGCATATTCTAGTACAGAATTACAGTTTTCTGATTCTGTTAGAATTAGAAATTCTATTACCTTACTCAAAAGTTTTGTGTCTTTTCATTTCAGAAGGAAGATCTTCCAACATTTTTTGTAAGGCAGTCTCAATCATAGTCTGACTGTTCATGACCCCATGGACTGTAGCCCGCCAGGCTCCTCTGTCCATGGAATTTTCCAGACAAGAATACTCTGATGGGTTGCCATTTCCTGCTCCAGGGGATCTTCCCGACCCAAGGATCCAACCCTCATCTTGTGCCACCTGCCTAGTGATCATGAGCCTCCTCAGCTTTTGTTTGGGAAAACATTTATTTCTCCTTCATATCTAAAGAGTAACTTTGCTGGATAGGGTATTGGCTCACAGTTTTTATCTTTCAGTATTTTGAGTATGTCATTCCACTTTCCTGTCCTGTAGTGTTTCTACTGAGAAAGCTTGTTGTTTGCTAGCTCAACCGTGTCCCAGCTGATTTGCAACCCTATGGACTGTAACCCACCAGGCTCCTCTGTCCATGGGATTTCTCAGGCAAGAATCCTGGAGTGGGTTGCCATTTCCTTCTCAAAGAGATCTTCTTGACTTAGGGATTGAGCCTGGGTCTCCTGCATTATTGCAGGCAGATTCTTTACCACTGAGCCACTGGTGAAGGCTGGTACTGAGAATGCTGCTGGTAGTCTAATGGGAGTTTCTCTGTAGATTACTTTTTTTTTTTTTAACCTTGACTGTCTTTAAAACTCTGTCACTGGCTTTTGACAGTTTTAGTATGATGTATCTGGAAAGAGGTCTTTTTGCATTGAGGGAATTAGGTGTTCTCTTAGTTTCATAGACTTGTGCATCCGGTTCCTTCTCCAGGTTTGGGAACTTCTCAGCAATTACTTCTTTAAAGTCTCTTTTCCCTCTCTTCTGGGATACCCATTTTTCTTATAACTTGATAATTCTCGTAGAATTTCTTCTCCTTTTAGATCTTATTCTTTCCTTCTCTACCTATATCATTTCTAGATTTCTGTTTTCAGAGTCACCTGAAGAGCAATTCTCTCTTCCCTACCATCTGTTTTATATTCAGTGCTTTCTAATGTGTTCTTCATCTCAGTTATTGAGTGTTTTAATTCAGAGTTTGTTTGGTTTTCATTTACAGTTTCAATCTGTTTGTTAAAGTGTTCTTTTTGTTCAGTAATTTTTAAAATACTTTTTCTGAATTTTCTTGTAGCTCATTGTGTTTCTTCATGACAGCCCTTCTAAATCTCTCAGATTGCAATATTCTGTGACTTCAAGTTCTGTATTTGGAGAATTGTTATTTTCTTGTTGTGATACCATGTTACTGTGGTTTCTTGTGTTTGATTTCCGTTTCTGGTGCATTTGAAGTAGTGAATAATGTTCTTCAGGTAAAGCTTTATTTACTTGATTCTGACAGTAGGTGAGTAATGAGAGGTCTTTGTTTTCCAGTTTAGTTGCTAAGTCGTGTCTGAGTCTTCTGCAACCCTGTGGAGTGTAGTCCATCAGGCCCCTCTGTCCATGGGATTTTAAATCTTCTTATGATCCCTTGAAGCCCACTCTGGATACAATCTTGTGTTGTCATTGGAAGAAATCTCATGTAGTTTACTTAGTTTTTCTGATTATGCTTGGGTAAAAAAAGCTCCCTCAATTTCATGTAGTCATAGAAAGTCATTTTAGTCATTTAATAATTTCATGAAGTATTTATTTTGGTCAATTTTTACTGTTCTCTTAGGTGCGTTTTGACAGACACTTATAATTATGAAATCACCAACACAATCAAGATACAGAACGTGTCAGTCACCTATAGGTTTCCTCCTGTGCCAGCCTCTGGCAGCTGCTGATCAGTATTCTCTCTTTAATATAGATTGGTTTGCGTTTACTAAGATTCTGTATAAATGGAATCATACACACACACACACACGTGCTTCTTTGTGTCTGGTTTCTTTCAGTGTAATGATTTTGAGATGGATTAGCAAATACTGTTTTTACATTTTCTGTTTAGAGACATTAAACACTTTTTTTTTGTCTTTGTATTCTAAGTAGGCATTGGAAACATTAAAAATTAAATGCTTCTGACTTCAGATTATTCATTACGATTTATTAATAGTGAATAAGTGCAATATACTCCTTAGATATAATTGGGTAGCATTAAACACATTAAGGCAGTTTTTTATTAAATGGTTTAATCATGATTTCATAATTTATATCTTTTTAAGGTAGTTGGGGCTTCCCTTGTAGCTCAGTCGGTAAAGAATTTGCCTGCAGTGCAGGAGACCCAGGTTCGATCCCTGGGTTGGGGAGATCCCCTGGAGAAGGGAATGGCAACCCACTCCAGTATCCTTGCCTGGAAAATCTCATGAGGAGTCTGGTGGGCTGCAGACCATGGGGGTCACAAAGAGTCGGGCACAACTGAGCGACTAACACTTAACGTAAGGTAGTTGTGTGACTTAGGATGGAAGTTCTTAGCTGTTTCTTTACATTGGAGATGGGAGAATAAATCTTTCTAGCAAAGAAATAGGGCTGTCACCCTTAAAATGTCATGAAGTTTACATACAAAATTAGTAAAGTGTTAGTAGAAAGTAAAATCTTAAGTGAATGTGTAAAAGGCAAGGGCTTGCCACTATTCTTGATCTCATGGGACTGAAAACTGGATGGGAGATGAAAGGCAGTATACAGATGAATGAAATATACAGTGGGTTATGGGGTGTAAATGCTGTGCAAAAAGGATGGAAGGGGATTTTTGATGCAGTGTAAGTGGGGTAGTTGATAAAACCTATTGATAAGGTAACTTCTGAAGGTACTAAGTTCAGAGTGTTAATATAGATTAAGGTATCTCAGGGAAGAATGTTCTAGCAGAGAATAGCAAGTCTAAAAACGCTTGAGGCAAGAGCAGTCATTTCAAATATATATATATCAAGTACTTGACCCCATCCCAGCATAATCCCAGGCATTGGTGATGCTACCTTGAACAAAGCATTAAAAGAATAATTTCAGTTTCTTAAAAATCTTAATGTGTTGTTGGGTTGATGCAAAAGGACTTCATGTTTGAGGAGGCGAGAAGAGCAGTTAAAAGACTATTAAAATAAGTAGCCGCTGGAACCAGAGTGAATGGTGGTAAAAAGTTGGGTATTAATTGGCAGGTAGATTGGCTGAGAGTTTGGATGAGGTGTGAGTGACTCTAGAATGGCCACGTTTGGAAAATGAATTAAGCTTTGAGTGGTTTACACTTGGATTGCTTATTAGACACCCAAGTAGTAGTGTGTGAGTCAGAATGGAACGTACAGTGGAAATGGTTTAAAATCAAAGACTATGAATCCAGTTTACACACTTCCATTGACATGTAGGTAATTTAAACATTCATCAGGGTGAGTTTATCATTTCAGTCGCAGTGAAGAGTTCCTTTTGAGTCTTCTTGTTTAGTTGGTAGGTTGTTTCTTGTGACCCTATGGACTGTAGCCTGCCAGGCTCTTCTGTCCATGGGGTTTCTGAGACAAGAATACTGGATTGGATAGCCATTTTCTACTCAAGGGGATCTTCCCCACCCAGGGATTGAGCCTTCATCTCTTGTTGTTGCAAGCAGTTTCTTTACAGCTGAGCCACCAGGGAAGCCCTTTTGAGTCTGGGCTTGAGCAAAAAGCAGAACCCTGGGCCATTTCTAAATAAGCAACAGGCAGCAGAAATTCAGTCTAAGACCAAGAAGATATAGTGTTTGATCAGTTTATCACTGCCAAGTGTTGATAAGGAATGAGTCAAGAGTTGCTTTGTGATAAAAAACTAGGCACAGAAAGACAATTGCATACCCTTTATATCAAGAAAGCAAGAGAGTTCCAGAAAAACAATTTCTGCTTCATTGACTATGCCAAAGCCTTTGACTTTGTGGATCACAATAAACTGGAAAATTCTGAAAGAGATGGGAATACCAGACCACCTGACCTGCCTCTTGAGAAATCTGTATGCAGGTCAGGAAGCAGCAGTTAGTTAGAACTGGACATGGAACAACAGACTAGTTCCAAATAGGAAAAGGAGTACGTCAAGGTTGTGTATTGTCACGCTGCTTATTTAACTTATATGCAGAGTACATCATGAGAAATGATAGGCTGGAAGAAACACAAGCTGGAATCAAGATTGCCAGGAGAAATATCAATAATCTCAGATGTGCAGATGATACCACCTTTATGGCAGAAAGTGAAGAAGAACTAAAAAGCCTTGATGAAAGTGAAAGAGAACAGTGAATAAGTTGCCTTAAAGGTCAACATTCAGAAAACTAAGATCATGGCATCTGGGCCCATCACTTCATGGCAAATAGATGGGGAAACAGTGGCTGACTAATCTTTTAGGCTCCAAAATCACTGCAGATGGTGACTGCAGCATGAAATAAAAAGACACTTACTCCTTTGAAGAAAACTTGCGACCGACCTAGACAGCATATTAAAAAGCAGAGACGTTATTTTGCCAACTAAGGTTTGTCTAGACAAGGCTATGGTTTTTCCACTAGTCATGTATGGATGTAAGAATTGGACTGTAAAGAAAGCTAATGCCAAAGAATTGATGCTTTTGCACTGTGGTGTTGGAGAAGACTTGAGAGTCCCTTGGACTGCAAAGAGATCCAACCAGTCCATCCTAAAGGAAATCAATCCTGAATATTCATTGGAAGGACTGATGTTGAAGCTGAAACTCCAATACTTTGGCCACCTCATGCGAAGAGCTGACTCATTGGAAAAGACCCTGATGCTGGGAAAGATTGAAGGCAGGAGGAGAAAGGGACGACAGAGCATGAGATGGTTGGATGGCATCACCAACACAATGGACATGAGTTTGAGTAAACTCCAGGAGTTGGTGACGGACAGGCTTGGCGTGCTGCAATCCATGGAGTTGCAGAGTTGGACACGACTCAACGACTGAACCGAACTATATTTTCCACAGATTTAAAGGAATAGTCTTCAATGTTTTTGGCAAAATGTGGGCTAAGTGGGCATTATCACTTGCACTAATAGGAATGGTGAACATCTTTTGAGACACCAAGTGCTGGGTTCTGTTCTGAGTTCCTTAGGTGCATTGATCAGTTTAATCCTCAAAAATAGCTCTATGAAGCTAGGATCATGCATTGTATGGTGGAGAAAGCAGGTGCAGAGAGGTTAGGTGATGTTTCCAAGATCACATAGTGAGCATTTGGAGAAATCTGTTGGGGAATTTGTGAATAATATCCCAGAGGAAGTGATTTTCAAACTTAACTTAGAATGGTGCAGAGGAAATAGCATGTGCAAAAAGGACTAAAAATTTTTGAAAAATGGTGCAACTATTTAGTGCCAAGCAAGTCCTTGGTACTTTGAATAAAAATAAATAAGGGGTTCTGTTCATACTTTCCAGACTTGAGGAGGAAGATGACAGTGGCATTAACATGACCACTGTGCAGCGTGGAGGGCTGTGCTGGAGGCTTGCCTGGACAGTCGTGAAAGTACCGAGAGCGTATGGTCAGCCTGGACCGTCAGGGCAGGCTCCGCTCGGAAGAGAACTCCGAATCACCTTGTAAAGATTACTTGGGACTCTTGAGTGGAGGGCGAGATGGAGTGGTTTAGGATGGAGGAAGCTCCGTGTGCACAGTCCCTGGAACAGCCTGAGTGTGGTGAAGAGGGAGGTAGGGAGTGGTGCAGGTGATAACGGCCTTGTTACCATGCCTTGTCATGGTTTGGGTTTACTGTGGAAGATGTGAGAAACTATTCAAGGTTTCTGGAAGGAAGTTAATGGTCAGATTATTTTTTTGGTTACTGTGTCTAGTAGTACATGAGAAGCTGGGCCTGGTGGGTTAGTGGGCAGACAACTAGTCAAACGCTGCTATTTTGCCTTACTCTCCACAGAGGGAGAAAGAAGAACATAATATTCAAAGGAGTGTATGTTTTCAAAACACTTTTGTATGTATTGAAAGTACCTGAAAAGTACCTTTTCAGGAATTGAAAATAGTTCATTACTGGGGTGGTTAATATATGTTCTGTTATTACAGTCCTTAATCAAACAGTTTCATCTATTAAACTCAGACTTGGGTAAGGTGGAGACTAAACTAAGTGACCTTTTAAACTCTATATGTTGCTCTCATTATACCATTATGTGTTTTCTTTGAAAGAGAGATGTACAGAGTACAGAACATTGTTCATTTTATCTTTGTGAGAGGTAAGACATCAAAAATGTCCTTAAAGCACTTAAAAGGCGATCTTGGCCTTTATGGAAAACCATATTCAAGCTGGCAGACAGGTCCTACCTAGATATATCTACAAATAGGGGGAAACATAGTCTTATTAACATTGGACTGAGCCAAGAATTAACTTGGGGTGTTTTTTTTTTTTCCCTTGAATTTTTGTGACATTGTGCAAATCACGTAGGAGCTTAGCAACTTAGGGAAGGTTTCCTAAAATAAGAAATGGTATTTATTGTATAGAGAGGTTTGTTGATGTTTATAAGGAAATTTGAAAATGAAGCAGATATTCAAAGCTGAGTTCAGTTCAGTTCAGACGCTCAGTCGTGTCCAACTCTTTGCAACCCCATGAACTGCAGCATGCCAGGCCTCCCTTTCCATCACCAACTCCCGGAGTTCACTCAGACTCAGTCCATTGAGTCCGTGATGCCATCCAGCCATCTCATCCTCGGTCGTCCCCTTCTCCTCCTGTCCCCAATCCCTCCCAGCATCAGAGTCTTTTCCAATGAGTCAACTCTTGGCATGAGGTGGCCAAAGTACTAGAGTTTCAGCTTTAGCATCATTTCTTCCAAAGAAATCCCAGGGCTGATCTCCTTAGAATGGACTGGTTGGGTCTCCTTGCAGTCCAAGGGACTCTCAAGTAATCATCAAATATTTCAAGTTTAATCTTTCCCAGAGGGAAAAAAGGGGGGAGGGGAGCAAAATACAGAAGTTAATCATAGTGACCAGTGTGTATGTATGTGGCAGGCATCTCCTGTGGTTGAGAACATGGCCAGTGGGCCTGCCTTAGATGCCATGTTGTGAACGTTGGTGATTGAGGTGCTTCTAGAAGATACTTCTGAAGAGTATTTCATCCATTCCTTGGAGAAAATATCAAACTGTTGGCTTGTCTCTCTTCTTTTTATTTCTCTTTTTGTTTGAAAAGGTTTCATACTGTTCGGAGGCAAGATAATGTTTTTAAAAATATTAATAATAAACATAGCACATAGGAAGAATTTCAAAGTATAGGTTGAGTGATGTCCCCGAAATGCATGCTCTGAAATTTTGTACATTTTTAGAGATTGGTCACAAACTTGTTAGCTCATTGTGAAACTAGTAAAGGGGCAAGTCTCCAGGTTCATACTGCTTACAACTCAGTCATTTAGCATTTAGAATTAGCTGTTCAGAGGGCTAGGTGAGTTTGCATATTCTTTGCATTTAATCCTTACACTAATGTATGAAATATGGGTTTCATCATTTTTGTATTACAGATGAGTTACTCAGGCAACTTACCCAAAACTATACATACAGCCAGCAAGTTGCTGAGCCTAGAGGTTGAACCACTTTTTTCTGATTCTAAACCTAAAGGTTTTACAACTATGCCTTTTGGATAAATGGTTTATTATTGACATTTGAATGTATTTTGCAAGGCTGTGTTAAAAGAAGTATCTCTGAAGGAAAACATCTTAGTTACTGTCAAGGAGATCTTAACCAAGTCTTGCTCATCTTTCTCCTTGTGTTCTTGCAAACCATTTCCACTTATTAATGCAACTCTGCCTAAGGATTGAAATTACTTTTAATTTATGACAAATGGCAAGGTAAGTATTGTATAAAATGATTGGAAGTATTTTATCTTTTACTTTTTCCTTAATGTTCTTTACTTATGCACATCTGAGTTTGGGACGTGTATCATTCATTTCCTTCTCTCTGAAGAAAACCCTTACTATTTTTTGCAAGGCAGGTCTACTGGCAATGAGTTTACTCAACTTGTTTGTCTGAAAAAGTTTCTCCTTCACTTTTGAATAATTTCACAGGATACAGAATTCTTAAGTTGGTTGGGCTTTTGTGTGTGTGTGTGTCTCAACACTTTTAAATATTGCATTCCACTTTCATTGATTGCATGGTTTCTGAGGAGATACCTGATGTTATTCTTATCTTTGGTCCTTAAAAGATTTTTGCTCCCTCTGGCTTCTACCAAGATTTTTTCTTTGATTTTCAACAGTTTGAATATGATACTCTGTGGCAGATTTTGGGGGGCATTTATCCTGCTTACTGTTTTCTTGAGTTTCCTGTACCTATGTCTGACATTAATTTTGGGAAGTTCTCCATCTTGATCACTTCACATATTTCTTCTGGCCCTTTCTCTCTTAGAGGTATTCTCATCACAGATATATTATACCTTTGTAGTTGTCCCATAGCTCTTGGATATTCTGTTCCTTCCTTGCTTGCTCCCTTTCTTTTTCTTCTCTGCTTTTCAGCTCTAGAGGTTTCTGTTGAAATGTCCCCTCACTCACAGGTGCTTTCCTAAGCCCGTCAGTCTTTTTTCATTTCTAGCATTTCTTTTTGATGGTTTTAGTTTCCGTCTCTGCTTACATTATTCATCTGTTCTTGAATATTGTCTGCTTTCTTCATAGCATATGAATACTTATTCTCCTATATTAACTTTAATTATTTTAAATTCTCAGTCTGATAATTACAAAATGCCTGCTCTATTTCTCTTAAAATGTTGGTTGTTTTTTTTTTGCATTTTAGTATCCATGTAATTTTTTTTGAAAGCTGGACAGGATGTACCTGGTATAAAGAACTGTGGCTTTTAGCAGTGTGAAGTGTTCTTTAGTCCTCTGTGCATGTTCAGTATTTTCACCGTAAGCATCTTTAACTGCAAGTGGCTTCACCATGTCACTCATTGGCCATAAGGCAGTTATGCTCTGAAAGATAAAATAATTGAAAATAAAAGAGGCACATTAAAAAGGACATAATGAAACATGAAAAAATCAATAGCAAATTTTAAAATATTGTGAAAAACAAAATATTTGAATACATTTAAAATGTGCACAGATTCATGTTCATGGTTGTATGTGGGTATATCTTTTGGAAAGAAATTATTTTTTTTTTTTTTTGGCTATGCTGCCTGACTTATGGGATCTTAGTTCCGTGGCCAGGGATTGATCCCAGCCCCCTTGCAGTGGAAGTGTGGAGTCCTAACCACTGTACCGCCAGGGAATTTCTTATACTGTCTTTCTTAAAGTCAATCATAAAGATTCAGAATCTTACTGTAGACATAAATTCTTTACGATATAAGGAAATCTACTTTTAAGTCAATTCACATTTCCTTGGAAGTAAACAGGGATGCGGCTGTTTCTTATTCATACATATGATGTATGCAAGGGCTTCCCAGATGGCTCTGTGGTAAGAATCCGCCTGTCAATGCAGGAGATGTGGGTTTAATCCCTGGGTCAAGAAGATCCCCTGGAGGAGGAAATGGCAACCCACTCGAGTTTTCTTGCCTGAAAAATCCCTTGGATGGAGGAGCTTGGCGGTCTACAGTACTTGGGGTTGAAAAGAGTCGGACGTGATTGAGTGAGTGAGCATGCACAGCATGTGTAAGTGGTACTACCTGTCTGGACTGCCTGTAAAAGTTCTGTACATGCTCAGTCCTTACACTTCACTGAATCATCTAAGCCAAATTCTGTGCCAAATACCAAAATTCCAGCCGCCACATGTTTTTCACTATCAAATAGCAAAAGACTTCAACAATTTTGAAGAATCTTAGACTTATCAGGAGTCATGTAACCATTTCTTTTGCAGGGGAATCAGAGGAACTTGATTTCCTCTTTTACCTCCAGCATCTAATGTTACATGAAAAATCTGGTAAAGATGGTGTTAGAGAATAAACTCCTGGATCTCAATTAACTAAAAAGTCAAGAATGAATGTGCTTGAAGATTTGTGAATTATCAGCCATAGCTTGGTAAGCTTCTGGTTTTGACAAGTGGGAGGGTGGAGGTGCTCGCCAAAAGCATCTGCAAACCCAATTTGTTATTTTGTACTGAAATGTGCAGTCTGGCTTTGCACTGTTATCTCACCACCAGTAAGTTTTCTAATCAAGTTGGTACACTGTTATCTTCCACATCGCAAGACATACATGTCTACTCATCACTGTATAGACCATTGAGGCCCAAGATTGCTGTAATATAAAAATGGAGTACTGCCTCAATGGAGAAGCAAAACCAAACTGCTAACGAGCTGAAACCAAACTGTTAAACCATCGAAACCAAATTGTCAAACCAAACTGTCAGCCAATTATTCTGTCTTTTACTGTAAAATCGTCTTAATGGCCAGTTGTCTGATGAAACTGCTTGCATCACACTTCTTATGACAGAATACCTCGATCCTGTCCTCCGAGTGGGTGGACCTGTGCCCCTGGGCTGTGACCTTTGGGAGTGCTGCTGGGTTTTTTTCTGTTCCTAAATGGGGCAGGGTGCCTGGAGGAATCTGGAGTTGGGAATTTCCCTCTCCCACTTGGAAGGTTTTCCCAGATCAGTTAGGCTCTGATAAAACTCCAGGAGGGGGACTTCTCTGGTGGTCCTCTGGTTAATATTCCGGATTTCCACTGCAGGGAGCTCAGGTTCACGCCTTGGTTGGGGAACTAAGATGCCACATATGGCATGGCCAAAAAATGAAAATAATAAATACCTGAAAACAGAACTCCAGAAGGGTTAAACTCTGGTGAAGTGGTTTCTTCTCTCAAGGGCTGGCCTTGTTAAGAATCGCAGCGTGCTTTGGGTGTATAGTTTGGCCCTCTGTATGTGTTTCGCATCCTCGGATTCCACCAACCATGGGTCCAAAATATTTTGGAAGAAAAAAAACTACAGCAAGTTCCAAAAACAAGATGTGAACTTTCCATACTCAGGACAACTGTTCACACAGCATGTGCCTTGCATTTGCAAGTATTTATGCAGCCTTTATGCAGGCTTCCCTGGAGGCTCAGTGGCAAAAGATCCACCTGCTAATGCAGGAGACATGGGTTCGATCCCTGCTTGGGGAAGATCCCCTGGAGAAAGAAATGGCAACCCACTCCAGTATTCTTGCTTGGAGAATCCCATGAAAGAGAAGCCTGGTAGGAGTCCATAGGGTTGCAAAAGAGTCAGATATGACTTAGCACACATCCATGCAGCTTTTACATTATATTAGATATAAGTAAAGACTTAACATATAGAGGAGGATATGTGTACTTACATGCAAATTTATATGAGTTTGGTATCTGCAGGGTCCTGGAACAAGTATATTTCCAAACAGACTACTTACCTGTGAAAAGCAGGAAAGGGCTTTTCTGTCTTCATTATGAGAATCTAGTAGAACTCCTGAAGGTGAAACTAAACAAAAATGTGACAGAGGCTCACTGAAACTAGGTCTCATTGGAGTTGATAGCTCTCAAAATTGTCCACACTGAGCATCTGGCAGTTTGCCAATTACAGTCTGGGTTTTCCAACTCCAGTATTGGTCTGTGGAGGCTTCTGCTTCAGTTGAGTTGTGATGTTTTGTATCTCCCTGTCCCTCCAGTTTCAGGGGCAGTGGTGCGCCCTGTAACCACAGTTCTGATGGATCTAAGAAGAATTGTTTGACAATCCAGATTTTTACTTGTTAAGACTAAATGACGACTTCCAACTTCCTTACGTGCCAGACCAGAAATGAGAAGTTTAATTCATTAGAAATGAATTTGTCATTGTTACTTAGTCTCTTAAGTCATGTCTGACTCTTTGCAACCCCAGGGACTATAGCCTGCCGGGCTCCTCTGTCCTCCACTATCTCCTGGAGTTTGTTGCTCAACGTTTCCATCGAGTCAGTGATGCCATCCAACCATTCATCCTCTTCTGCCCCTTTCTCTTTTTGCCCTCAGTCTTTCCCAGCATCAGGGTCTTTTCCAGTGAGCCAGCTCGTCACATTAGGTGGGTAAAGTATTGGAGCTTCAGCATCAGTCTTTCCAGTGAATAATCAGGATTGGTTTCCTTTAGGCTCGACTGGTTTGATCTTGCTAATGATTAATCCATTGCTTTGGCTTCATTACTATGAGAGTTACACCGGTATAAGGATCAGGATTGTGTTTCAGACTGTATGTCATATGATTTATATCATCTTACATTAAGCATCCTCAGACAAAAGAACATTACTTTATTTTCGTGAATTTTAAGTTTTCCCTCTACTGCACTCCAAAATGGAAGAACTTGAAGGAAAAGGAGGGATCAAATGAGGATCGATAAAAATTCATCAATTCAGTGCTTACTGATTTCCTGCTATGCACAGTGTTCCGGACATGTCTTCCTGGAACCCACAAGCTGATGGGGAGGAAAGGGCCGAGATGTTAAACAGATACATGAAGTTAGTGATGAGGCCATGAGAAAGGGACGGTGAAGTTCAAGTCAGCACAGCCCAGGCAGTGCCCCTTTGTGGCAGTAACCTTTGAGCAGAGAGCTTTCTGACAAGGGGTCAAGGCGTGCGTGTATGTAGAAAGAGGTGTTTTGGACAGAAGGTTCAATGCAGAGGCCTGAGGGGGCAGGAAGCTTGGCCCAATTATGAATGGAAAGCCAGTCAATGAAGCTGGAACCCAGTGGGTGACGCCTGGCATATCATGAAAGAGGAATCTGAAAACTGTAGATATAATAAAAAAACGTTTAACTATGGGGGCTTTAAGGTCCCTGCTGTTGGAGCAGGAAAGCAGCCATAGGTATTATATAGACCAATGGGCAGCTGTGTTCCAGGAAAACTTTCTTTATAGGAGCAGGCACTGGCCCAGATTTTGCATGTTGGCGGTACTTTGCTAACTTGCACCATAGGGTCTCAGCGACCATCGGAAAGCGCTTTGGGTTTTAGTTTAAATATAATCATGGACACTGGAGTGTTAGGAGCAGACTGATGAAGTGAGAGGATTAATTTTAAAAGGATTGCTAGGGGGCACAGACATTTTCTCTTAACTAAGAATGAAGCAGGGAAAGCGACTGGGGGTTTTGTGTGAGTTGAGAAGATGGTAAGGGGGTGTTAGATGAAGAGTGAGTGAGATTGAGTGAGAGTGTGTGTGTCCATAGAGGCTTCTAAGACTTTGAGCAACTTAATGAAAAGATAGGTTCAAGAAGACTTCACCAGACTGGGATTTTGTGGAGAAACCAAGTGTGGTTAAGGTTGAGATGCCTGTTAGACATCCGGGTGTCAGAATTGAATAGGCAGTTGGATGTATTCCACCCTTACCTCTTCCAGGGAGAGGAGAAGGTGTGTAAATCATGTGGGAGAGTGACTGGATTAAGGAAATGAAAGAGAAATGCTAGACAGCCCTGAAATAGCACAAGGCCTGTCCTCGTACGTTTGTAGCGAGAGTAGATGCCATTACCATGTACGTCCTCCCCGAGCCCTGATGAGCTGTGTGGGTGCAGGTGTGGGGTTACCGGAGGGTTGGGTTGAACTCGAACTTGGATTTTGTTAAGCAGGTAGAATGAAGGGAGTGAATCCTAGGAAAGTATGTGGTCTGTGGACTCCAGTTGGGGTGGGGAGTGAAAAATGAATAGGTCATAGGTCCTGGTGGAGTTGAGGAATTGTTGGACTCATTGTTACTGGAGGAAGTGAAATAGAAAAGCAGGCGTTTGGTCAGATTCTGCTCTTGATGCGTTAATTGATACCACAGAGATCCAGCACACGGCCGTGAGAGTAAGTAATGGATATGACTGAGGATGTGACGACTGGTTATCAGGAGTCCAGTAACTGAGAGGCTGGAGTGAGCCATTATCATGTGCATTTTGGAGTCAGAATGATCATCAGAGTCGTCAAGGAGACCAAGGCAGTAAGCTTGGAAGCCAGTGAGACTCTTCAGTGAACAGGAATGATGACGAGTGAGCCAGAAGGTGGTTGTTAATTGCTGATTTTAATCAGCTCTGTGACTTCTGGCCAGTCAGTTAACCTCTTAGGTATCTGTTCCCTTCTGTTTGTATTAGTGTATATACAGCAAGTGAGGGGAGACTAAGGGCACATCGTGAAGGACAAGGATCGGCCAACTTCTTTTCTATAAAAAGAGTTTTGTGTTTTTTTTGATGTTGAGGACATCATGGTCTCTGTTACAACTGCTAACCTCTACTCTCGTAGAAGCATTGTTATAAACATGAAAACCTCAATTATACTTGTTGGAAGAAGCAAGAAAGGGCTGGAAAGGTAAAAATGGAATTTCCCTTTTAATGCAGTGATGTCTTTGAGCATTATTTCCTTGAAGCATCAGTTAATGAATGCATTGATCCAGAGTGTTTGTCAGTGATACAACCACACATTTGTCACCAAAATCTAAAGTCAAAATACTTTTCAGTGATGACAACTGACTTTTTATCTCATGTCTCTATTTCTCAGTCTCTACCATAATGTTTCACATGTTACAGTGTCTTTAATAAATTGTTAATGAATGAAGATAAGAGACTTCCTAAAATTAACAGTTTTTAAGAAGCAGTTTTCACCCTTTATGCCAATACAGCATGATGAAAAATTAGAAAGTAGTGGTTATACTTCTGCATACTTTGCTTAACATTTGAGACATTTACTAGTTTTTGTATGTAAATAATTTTAAAGGGTATAAAGTCTTTCTATTAAGGATTCTGAAATGTGTAGTAATCAACAACCAGTGTGTCTCAGTAGCCAAAGTATATTTATGATGAGATAGGAGTTATTTAGGAGAAGGCAATGGCACCCCACTCCAGTACTCTTGCCTGGAAAATCCCATGGACAGAGGAGCCTGGTAGGTTGCAGTCCATGGGGTTGCGAAGAGTCGGCTATGACTGAGCAACTTCACTTTCACTTTTCACTTTCATGCATTGGAGAAGGAAATGGCAACCCACTCCAGTGTTCTTGCCTGGAGAATCCCAGGGATGGGGGAGCCTGGTGGGCTGCTGTCTGTGGGCTCGCACAGAGTTGGACATGACTGAAGTGACTTAGAAGCAGCAGCAGGAGTTATTTAAAACTTAATTAGGTCAGAAGGAAGCAGGAAAATGAATCTATTTCCAGTAAGGTTTGCAATTTGATTTTTACTTTCTCAAGGGTGTCATAGTGTCAGATAAGGATATTTCTTCTTTCCTTTAAGCAGTTCCTAAAAAGGCATCTGTGAATGAATAGTCTACATTGAGGTGCTGACCAGTGATGCATTTATGGATTTAGGTATTTATTTACTTATTTGTACTTTCATAGCACTTATGTTCACAGCACTTACTATGTGCTATGTAAAGCTAGCTGTGTGTGTGTGTGTGTCTGTGTGTGTGACTGCTTAGTCGCCCAGTCACGTCTGACTCTGCAACCCCGTGGACTGTAGCCCACCAGTCTCCTCTGTCCAGGGGATTCTCCAAGGAGGACTACTGGAGTGGGTTGCCATGTCCTTCTCCAGGGGATCTTCCCAACTCAGAGATCGAACCCATGTCTCTTAAGTCTCCTGCATTGGCAGGCAAATTCTTTACCACTGTGCCACCTGGGAAGCCCGTAAAGCTAGTTGTTGTTCAGTCGCCCAGTCATGTCCGACTGTTCGTGACCCTGTAGTCTGCCCAGGCCTCCCTGTCCTTCAGCATCTCCTGAAGTTTGCCCAAGTTCATGGTCATTGCATCAGTGATGCCATCCAGCCATCTCATCCTCTGACACCCTCTTCTGCCCTCAGTCTTTCCCAGCATCAGGGACCTTTCCAGTGTGTCGGCTCTTCTCATCAGCTGACCAAATACTGGAGCTTCAGCTTCAGCGTCAGTCCTTCCAGTGAGTATTCAGGGTCAATCTCCCTTAGGATTGACTGGTTTGATCTCCGTGCTGTCCGAGGGACTTTCAGGAGTCTTCTCTAGTACCACAGTTTGAAGGTATCCCTTGCTGTCCAAGGAACTTTCAAGAGTCTCCTCTAGTATCACAGTTTGAAGGCGTTCTGTCTTCTTTAAGATCCAGCTGTCACAACTGTACGTGACAGCTGGGAAGACCATGGCCTTGCCTATAGGGACCTTTGTTGTAGGAGAACACACTGTCTAGGTTTATCACAGCTTTCCTGCCAAGAAGCAATGGTCTTCTGATTTCATGGCTGGGGTCACCATCTGCCATGATTTTGGAGCCCAAGAAAAGGAAATCTGTCACTACTTTCACCTTCTCCCCTTCCATTTGCCATGGTGAAATAGAGGCAGATGCTTTGATCATAGTTTTTTTTTTAGTATTTAGTCTTAAGCCGGCTCTTTCACTCTCCTCCTTCACCCTCATCAAGAGGCTCTATAGTTCTTACTCTTTGCTTTCTTTCAGAGTGGTATCATCTGCATATCTGAGGCTGTTGATGTTTCTCCTGCCTGTCTTGATTCCAGCTTGTAACTCATCCAGCCTGGCGTTTCTCATGATGTGCTCAGTGCATAGGTTAAACAAACAGGGTGACAGCAGACAGCCCTATTGTACTCCTTTTTCAATCTTGAACCAATCAGTTTTTCCACACAGGGTTCTATCTGTTGCTTCTCGACCTGCATATAGGTTTCTCAGGAGACAGGTAAGATGGTGTGGTATTCCCATTTCTCTAAGAGTTTTCCACAGTTTGTCATGATACAGTCAAAGGCTTTAGCATAGTCGATGGAACAGAGAGATTTTTCTGAAATTCCCTTGCTTTCTCTCAAATCCTGAGATGTTGGCAATTTGATCTCTAGTTCTTCTTCCTTTTTCTAAACCGAGCTTGGACATCTGGAAGTTCTTGGTTTGCATAATGCTGAACCTTAGCGTGCAAGATTTTAAGCATGACCTTACTATCATGGGAGATGAGTACACTTGCCTGATGGTTAGCACACTCTGTGGTACTACCCTTCTTGGGAATTGGGATGAGGATTGACCTTTTCCAGTCCTGTGGCCACTGCTGGGTCCTCCAGATTGGCTGGCATAATGAATGCAAAACCTTGATGGCTTCATCCCTAAAGGATTCAAATAGTTCTGCTGGAATTTAATTGCATCCTCTAGCTCTGTTAACTGCAGTGCTTCTTAAGGCCCACTTGACTTCGCACTCCAGAATGTCTGGCCCTGGGAGACGAAAGCCAGTTAAGCACTTATAAATAGGAGCTCAGTAAATGTCTTGAATCTTGGCATACGGATTACCTGGGGATTCCCTGCTCTCTTGTCCTTTCTAGGTGAGTATCTGGCTCACAGAGAGAAGCCCTACTGCACTTACTTCTGTTCTTCCAGCACTCCGTGCCATCTTCTGCTTCTGTGTCTGTAAACATGCTGTTCTGTCTCTATACATTTCCTCCTGGTTACCTGGCCTTGATCATACATCCATCCTTCTCATCCATCATACATCTCATCTTTGCTTGAGCACCGCTTCCTCAGCACAGCCTTCTCTGGAGCCCTTCTCTCGGTGAGACTGCCTTGTGTTGGGATCAGCACCAAAATACCAGTCATATTTGTGTCCCCCTTTGCATCAGTGCTCCAGTCTTCTCTGGAGTAGAAGAGCTTTATTTCTCTTTTCCTCCCCACTCCCCTTCTGGTGTTCATGTCGTCTGGCACCTCATAGGCACGCAAGAAACTGGAGTTGCAAGAAATGTTATTGGCACGCGTAGTCTTGGCTTTTGTTATTGGAGACATTTAAAACTCAGTTTCTAGTTGCCATGAATAATGGTGGATATTTCCTGACTCCCAAGACAAGGCTGGAGAGAGGTGTGGCGCAGCTCATCAGGGAAGGCGTGGGCTGCAGTTTGATTCTGAGCTCATGGCATGTGATCAGTTTCATTGATGAGGTATCTGGTGCTGAACCCCTTGATCGCTGGGCTTCCCTGGTGGCTCAAACAGTAAAGAATCTGCCTACAATGCAAGAGAACCCGGTTCAGTCCCTGGGTTGGGAAGATTCCCTGGATAAGGGAAATGGTTACCCACTCCAGTATTCTTGCCAGGAAGATCCCCATAGGGTCACAAGAGAGTCGGACACAACTGAGCAACTAACACTTAAACGGTTTTCACTTTGCTGGGTCACTTGAGCAAGGATGACAGTACTGTTAGGAATCCAGTGTTAGCTGCTGTGGTGGGAAAAACTGATTGTGTCCAATTGGTGTTTAGGTTTTATTTGGATAGAATATATTTTGGCGTTATGTGAGTATCTAAAGAAATGGTCTAGTCCTAGATCATGGAATTGCTAAATAAAATGTTTGGCTTCTCTGTCTGCCCCAGTTATAGTAGAATGATATCCCCATTTTCCTCACAATCTTTTTGTGGAGGAGTAAAATTAATTTCAAAACACAAATCTGAAGTTTCCCAGGAGCTGTGTGTCTGTTTTTTCACAACACATCTTTGGTTTTACCTCAGAAGCCCAGTGATGACTTCAGGTGAAAAAAAGCACAGACTGAAAAAGAAAAAAGCAAAGACTGTTTCCTTATTAGCCAAAAAAAAATAAAAAGACATATTCAGGTGAAGCCTTGATATTTGATGTAAATGTATTAATAATTCAGGTTTTTCTAAAGCTAGGGGACTGGGATGCCCACATATAGCTTTGCTTAGTGAAGTTGCTCAGTCGTGTCTGACTCTTTGTGACCCCGTGGACTGTAGCCTACCAGGCTCCTCTGTCCATGAGATTCTCCAGGCAAGAATACTGGAGTGGGTTGCCATTTCCTTCTCCAGGGGATCTTCCTGACCCAGGGATCGAACCCGGGTCTCCTGCATTGGAAGTCAGACGCTTTAACCTCTGAGCCACCAGGGAATATTTTAGGATCGTTATATGTTCTGTGTTATGTGTTCTTGCTTTCTATTTGACAGGAAAACTTGCCCTTTGAAGAAATGTGGTGCACACACTGTTAATAAAACATGAAAGAAAAGGTTCTTCATGCCAAGAAATCCCTCACGTGAGATGGAATCTCTTTCAACAAATCTGGTGACAAGCTTTTTTCTGAAAGCTGGGAAGAAAGAGGAAACAATCTTTTGTGTTAAAGAAAAAGTTATTTATTTTCGGCTGTGCTGGGCCTTCACTGCTGTGCAGGCTTTTCTCGTTGCGAGGAGCAAGGGCTCCTCTCTAGTGGTGGCTTCTCATTGTGGTGGCTTCTCTTGTTGCGGAGCACAGGCTCTGGAGCATGTGTAGAGTAGTCGTGGCATGTGGGCTCAGTCGTTGCAGCTCCCGGGCCCTAGAGGGCAGGCTCAGTAGTTGTGATCCACGAGCTTAGCTGCCCTGAGGCATGGAGGATCTTTCTGGATCAGGGATTGAACCCGTGTCTCCTGCATTGGCAAGCGAGTTCTTTACCACTGAGTCATAGAGGGAGCCCAGGATGAAATAATCTTAACCTGTGTTCATGGCCATCCCCCTCAGCCTTTCATTCGGAGTGCATGAAGCCTGCCTGAAAACAGACTCAGCGCCGGCAGCCCCTGTTGTACAGCCAAACAGTGTGCAAAGCCTGCTTCTCTGGGCAACTTTTCCCGTTTCCAGGTGGCAGTGACGATGTTTAGATCTACAGCAAGATCTAAATCTGCTGGAAGACAGTGCGATTCAAAAAACGAGGTGTTAGGACTCCCGGAGTGAGGGTAACCCACCAGCCTCTCAGGGTCACGTTCAAGTTCAGAACTGTGAGTGTCGGCAGTTCAACAAGGGAAACAAGCTGCTTTGCAGGTTTTGGGGATTTTGGTTTTTTCTCTCTATCCAAGGACTGAACTATTTTTCCTTTATCACATTGGGCTCCATACCTTTTCCTCTGTACCTTCCTTCCCTGGCGGCTCCGTGGTAAAGAACCTGCCTGCAATGCAGGAGACCCAGATTTGATTGCCGGGTGGGGAAGATCCCCTAGAGAAAGAAATGGCAGCGCACTCCAGTATTCTTGCCTGGAGGATTCCATGGACAGAGAAGCCTGGTGGGCTACAGTCCAAAGGATCAGAAAAAGTTGGACGCAACTGAGTGACTAACGCTTTAACTTTCACATTTTCCTGAAGCAGCAGCCCTGTTTACAAGTTCCATTTTGCTTAGGGTATCAATATCTTGCTGCTGCTGGGAGCTTTCCGCCTTCAATCCCGAGTCTCAGTAAAAGTCCACCCACCTTCATATTTGCGAGTTTTCCCATGCTGTTAACATTCCTCTTTAAATGGAAACACAATGTTTCCAGCTCTGCCCTGCTTGCTTGACCCTCTGTATCACTGATGATTTGTAGAAATCAAATAGGCATCACTGCCTCTGCATTCTTTTCCCAATTTGAGTCTTTCCTCTGTTTGGAGAGACGGCTGGGTGCTGTTAGTGAGGGCCCTATGACCTCAGTCTTTGGCAAGAATTCAACAAAGGCAAGACCTCAGCCAAGAAATTTAACCGGATCAAACTTCTGAACAGTGTCCAAAACACAGTATCAGGGATTCTATCATCCCAAGTAAGGACCCAAATAACCCCTGAAAGCCATGTCTGTCGACGACACAAATGTAATAAAAATACATGAGGATATTACTACTATTTTTTCTTTTAATCAGTAATATCCTAGGGTGAAAAATGATAATTCCTTCCTATTGGAAGTGGTAGCCATCACAAGTCCCCCCGCTGTTCCCTCCCCCCACGCTCTCAATAGATGCATTTTTTGTTTGTTTTTTGTTTGCTTTTGTTGTCATGAAAATCAGAATTTAGCTCTCTACCCAAATACGTGAGAATTATTTTTTAAATTTATGACAAATCTCAGATGGGTCTAGGGTAAAGAATGTACACTTGTTGAGATATGAAAGACAATCTCTTGAGAGCATTTTGTGGGAATCATGCTATTTAAGTATTTCTGTGCTTTCCCAAACGACTCTTGGCTTCCTGCCTTGGGGAGTGAAGCCTCATCGCAGAAGGGCAGGGGAGAAAATCTGGATTAGAAATAGAGAGATATAAAAGCCGACGTCAATACCTACTGCAAATTTGTTTTGTCTTCCTGGGCAATCTTTTCCTTTCTCTTTACCCCATGGTGAACTGATCAGTATGATGATATGGTTAAAACTGAGCCCGCTTAAATCAGTTTAAACTTGATTTAATTTTGTTGTTCTTTTTTCCACTGCAGTGTCCTCTTATCAAATTGTAAACTTACATAAACTCTTGTACATCATTTAGATAAAAGATAATACATGAATTCTAAGTTAATCTTCATGAGAGAGTTAAGCCATGAAAACAGGCTGTTTGAACCTTTATAAACAGTTGAAATGGGAGTCATATTAATTTCCTAAGGCTGCTGTAACAAATTACCACAAACTGCTGGTATCTCTTTTTTTTTTTTAATATTTATTTATTGGGCTGCATCTGGTTTGAGTTGCAACTTGCAGAATCTTCCTTGTGGCACACAAACTCTAGAAACGTGGGCTTATTAGTTGTGGCAGGGGTCTTACTTGCTTTGAGGCATGTGGGACCTTAGTTCCCTGACCAGGGATCAAACCTCTGTCCCCTGCATTGTAAGGTGGATTCTTTACTACTGAACCACCAGGAAAGTCCCAAACTTCAACAACAGAAGTTTTATTACCTCACAGTTCTGGACGGAGAAGTTAATGGCACCCCACTCCAGTACTCTTTCCTGGAAAATTCCATGGACGGAGGAGCCTGGTAGGCTGCAGTCTATGGGGTTGCGAAGAGTCGGACATGACTGAGCGAATTCACTTTCACTTTCGTGCATTGGAGAAAGAAATGGCAACCCACTCCAGTGTTCTTGCCTGGAGAATCCCAGGGACAGGGGAGCCTGGTGGGCTTCCATCTATGGGGTCGCACGGAGTCGGACATGACTGAAGCAACTTAGCAGTAGCAGCAGCACGGTTCTGGAGGCTGAAGTCCTAAATCAAGGTGTGGTCAGGTCCATGATCCTAGCAAAGTCTGAGGAAGGATGCTCCCTTGCCTCTTCCAACTTCTGGCCACCCCAGACATTCCTCAACTCCCAGCAACATAATTCCAATTTCTGCTCATCTTCCCATGGCCATCCTTCCTCTGTGTTTGTGTCTCTGTGTCTTTACATGGAGAACTTTTTTCTGTCTGTTTTCTAAGAACATCAGTTATTGGGTTGAGTGAAAGTGTTAGTCACTAAGTCATGTCTGACTCTCTGCAACCCCATAGACTGTAGACCGCCTGGCTCGTCTATCCATGGAAGTCTCTAGGCAAGAAAACTGAAGTGGGTAGTCAATCCCTTCTGCAGGGGATCTTCCTGACCCAGGGATCCAACCTGAGTCCCCTGCATTGCAGGCAGATTCTTTACTATCTGAGCCAACAGGGGAGCCCACATTGGGTTGAGAGCCCATTCCAACTGAACCTGACCTCACCTTAATTATATTTGCAAAGACTCTATTTTTTTAAATATAAAGACCCTATTTACAAATGAGGCCACATTAACAGGAACTGGGGTTTAGGATTTCAACCTGTCATATGGGGGGATCAATTCAACTGTAATAAGAGTGACAGATGACATTTTCAGGGTTGTATTAACACTAGTAGCCAATTCACTTCTGTGTTTTTTTAGTAATACCATATGGAGAAAAATACTGGTGCACACTAATCAGTAAATATAAATGATTTTTTTAAAAATGTAAACATGTCATTTTGCTGTCTCAGTCTTGATCCCTTCAGTTAAACTAATCCCAAGGTCTGAAAGAGCCACGTGGGGAAATGTATGCATCAACATTAAATTACTGACAATTTCTTGAATAACACTCACCTTCCTTATTGGAGAGGGTTCACTTTTTTAAAGAAGTTGATAAATGGACTCTGGAGGAAGCTTAAATCATCATCATATTTGGCTGACGTTGTTTTTCAGTGTCATCATACCCCAAGTTTAATGGCACCGTTTGAAAACATCTCACTAGTGACATGTCCTGTCACATTCCTTCAAAATTTCAAAAGAGTAAAAATAGTGTTGTTTCTGCTATTGTGAGCTGTAATGGGGGGAGCATGAAATCCAAAGGAACCCTTTCAACTGGTTGAAAACAGTGTCCAGCTACTCCAGCTGGTCCAACTAAGTTATATTCATTGTAAGACCTGTAATAAATTTGACGGTTTTTATGGCTTTATCCAACTTCTTCCAGAATTGCTGCACAACCTTTCAGCACAAGGGCAGTGACCACCAGCACGTTTCAGTAACTGCTTTTATCTGAACAACTCTTTCTATAGCCTCAGTATATACATGGTTCATTTTTGATAAGTTGTTCAATATCATAATCTAAAAGCATTTTTCCCTCCTGTTGTGTTTTATCTAATATGTCTTCCTTGGGTTCATTTGGATTACTTCATACAAAAAACATGCAAAATGCAGAGATCAGCCAATTCATATTTTCATTCAGCTGAATTATAAAAGTTTTAAGGGAATTCACCAGATGTATTTTGATGTGTATTTTCGGGTAAGAACGGTGGTGCTACCCAGCGTGGTATGGGTCCTCAGGGGTATTTATTTGCAAATCTGTGGGGGCATTTTGCTTGACACTAAGTTTCCTTGAATGAAGGTTGCTAAGTAACTTGTACTTGTCTCATCTGAAATGCTAGCAGAAAATAAGAGTAATTACGTTTCTGTACATGTCAGCTTGGGCTTTCTGGTGGCTCAGTGGTAAAGAATCCACCTGCTATTGTAGGAAATGCAGGTTTGACCCCTGGGTCAGGAAGATCCCCTGCAGAAGGAAATGGCAACCCACTCCAGTATTCTTGCCTGGACATCTGTGAACATAGGAGCCTGGTGGGCTACAGTCCATGGGGTCACAAAGTCGGATACGACTTGTCCACTAAACAATGCAAAAATGTCTGTTTATTTAACACAGCTGAACCTCAAACAAGCTCTTTCTGATAGAATTTGTCTTTTCCTTACTTAAATCTTTGGATTCTCCTGTTAAGGAGTTAGTTTTCATTATCAGATTTACACTTGGTTCACAAAAAAATTTGTGCTGTTGACACCAGGCAGGATCATCTGAGTTCCTTCCTTTTGAACTTCTGTGTTTTGTTTCCAAATTCTGTAATTGTGCAAGGTTAGAAATGGTACGCGGAGAAGGCAATGGCAACCCACTCCAGTACTCTTGCCTGGAAACTCCCATGGACGGAGGAGTCTGGTGGGCTGCAGTCCATGGGGTCGCAAAGAGTCGGACACGACTGAGTGACTTCACTTTCACTTTTATGCATTGGAGAAGGAAATGGCAACCCACTCCATTGTTCTTGCCTGGAGAATCCCAAGGACGGAGGAGCCTGGTAGGCTGCCGTCTACGGGGTCGCACAGAGTCGGACACGACTGAAGCAACTTAGCAGCAGCAGAAACAGTATAGCTTCACTGAATGAAATACAAGAAGTTCATCAGTCTTAGATATACTGAAATGACTTTCAATGATGGATATTTCTCATTGTAACTTTCTTGACTTCAAAAGCTCTCCTGTGAAACTTAAAGACATTTGCTTTCATTTCATACAGTGTTGTTACAGTGGTATGGTTGATTCTTGATTATCACTTTGTGCCGAGTTGGTGCTTTAGTCATGAGACAATCTTATTTTACTTACAATCTTTATTTTCTCATTAGATTTAATTCTTTAGCCAGTGATTCACTTCTACTTCTAAAGGTAATTACTTTGTCTCATGAGAAAAAAATTTTTAAATATCCAAAGTTTACCATAAGCCTTAAGCTTAGGTAATAATCGCAACATATGTGACTTGTTGGCCACACAGCTTTCTGTGGCTTTCTGACATGAGCAAGTGCTGAGTAGAAGCATCTGAGCCTCACCTGGCATTTGATGAATCTGATTAATGTCTGCTAGGGTAAGTCTACTCTCCTGCCTAATTTTATAGGAGAGGCCACAAGCAAGCCTGAATTAAAAAAAAAAAAAAAAAAAAAAGACTTGCAGAGTTACTACCTTTTCGGTGTATGTTATACATGCTAAGTAAAGTGTTAATTGCTCAGTAGTGTCCGACTGTTTGTGGTCCTTTGAACTGTAGCCTGTCTATGGAATTCTCCAGACAAGAATACTGGAGTGGGTTGCCTTGCCCTTCTCCAGGCAATCTTTCTGACCCAGGGATTGAACCCAGGTCAGTTCTTTACCATCTGAGCCACCAGTGACTGAAAAAGCAATAATTTAAGGTCTGCACAAAAACGAAGAAAACCGAATGGGAGTTAACTGTGTATTCAAAGTTGGTGTCTTTAGTGATATTTAAAAAAAACTTGGCTAAAATCTAGCAGCTGGTTCCCCACCGTCCCAAGCTCTCAGGTCCTTGGTAGTGTTCCGCTTGGTCTGGTCCTCTTCTTCCTTTTCTTTATCTCAGTCCGGTCTCCTCATTTCCATGTCAACTTCAGTGTAAGTGATTCCAGTGTAGACAGGAGCCCATCTCAAGATCTTTGTCCTTTTCCCTTGTGTGCTCAGTCGTTCAGTTGTGTCCAACTCTTTGTGACCCTGTTGGCCCTCAGTTCACAGGATTCTCCAGGCAGGAATGCTGGAATGGGTTGCCATGCTCTCTTCCAGGTGCTTTTTCCCTTACCCAGGTCCCCAGTTCCAAACTCACAAGGGCTACCCCAGATAACTGAGAAAGGGACACTTCACTTCTTGGTCTTTTCTTGGCTTGTTTCCCCCGGGGAGTAAATGCCAGGTCTGCTTGTATTTTTTTAATTCACACCAAACAATCTGGCTTCCCTGCTGGATCAGTCAGTAAAGAATCTGCAATGCAGGAGACCAGGGTTCGATCCCTTGTTTGGGAGGATCCCCTGGAGAAGGAAATGGCAACCCACTCCAGTACACTTCCTTGGAGAGCTCCATGGACAAGAGGAGCCTGGTGGGCTAGAGTCTATGGGGTTGCAAAGAATTGGACATGACTGAGTGACTGAACTGAACAGAGTGATTAACACTTTCACTTTCTTCTTTCTTACAACCTGGCAAAAATTATGGCTCTGAAATTGAGCTTCGATATTCTCCTTTCTTCATGTCAGAAGGCCCAAGTAATGTGTTGCACCTTTGCTCTGCAGATGGTCTGGCCGGTGGACACTGTGGCTATGTGTGTGGGGCTCATGGAAACTTCTGGGTCTTCACCATCCCCTTAGGAGCTGCAGGGAAACCCAGGGGGCTATTTCTAACTTTTCTTGGTTGCAGTCTCCAGAGGCTTGTCCCCTTACAATGCAGAGTGCTTCTGTGTGTCTGGGGCTTTTGAAATTGGAGCTGAACACGTGTTCTCTTTACTTTGGGATTCCCCAGTGAAAGGTTTTCCATACTGCCTTCTCTCTTCTGGGGACTGGCCACCATGCCACCACCATGCTGCTTCCCTTCCTGAAGCTCTCCTTTTTCCTTCTGCTGAGAGGTTTTTGTCTGTTTGGAGTGAGGAAGAAGGGAGAACAAGGAAAATCCGTCCTTCCAGTGTGTGTGTACTTTTTGTAATGTTTTGTTGTCCTGTCTGGGTAGGAGCGAGGAGTGCACTTGCCTTTGAGTTAGAGATTAAGATCATGACATCTTTTCTTCTCCCTGGTTTACAGTCACAGATACACTGACAAGTCCTAGGAGGATCAGTCGTTTTACTGGGCACGTGCGAAGGAGTGCATCATTAATGCTTTGAGATATCATCGTGCCACATAAATGAAGCACACACAATGAAACAAAAAATTAGCACCTTAAAATCAATCAGTTCTTCTTCCTTAAAATTTCCTTCCTTGAAAGTGGTTTGGCTAGAAGATGTTGAAAGTTCCTTCAGAGAAACCCTCCAGTTTTACATTTGCTAAGTGATGATGACAATTATACTTTGATTTCTCGAAGATTAACAGCGAAACAATCGCTGGTCATCCCCTTAAACAATAGCGGTATCAAGGAGATTTTTCTCTGCAGAGAAAATGCCAGTTAGTGGCCTGAAGGAGGAAGGAGAAGAGAATTATAGGATCCTTACAATAAGGAAAGCCAGAATCCCTATTAAAAGGAAAAAACATTTTTCCCTACCCATGGACCACTTCTGACACCAAATATGTATAGCTGTTTTGTTTTGTTTTGTTTTTCCCTCAAACCAAAAAATTCTTCATTTGTCTCAATACCATTTGGGTGCTGCAGTCCAACTCTGACACTAACTGTTCTGAATTAGCAGAGATCCCAAACAGGTTAAGGGCTCAATCCCACAAGACTGCCCCCCCCCCCCACTTCTGATGTCAATAGCAGATCTCAGGATGTCTTCTCTGTACTTCTGACCAACTGGCTATAAGTCAGGTATTCCCACAACTTTTTTCTCCAGTTCAATAATTTGCTAGATGGCTCACATAAGTCAGAGAAACATTGCTTACATTTATGGTTTATTATGAAGGATATAATAAAGGATACAGAAGAACAGCCAGATGATGGGGTACAGAGGGCAAAATCTGGAAGGGTCTTGAGTGCAGGAGCTCAAGGGGAAAGAAGCTCCTTGGAGGTCTGGAGTACCATCTTCCCAGGATGTAGATGTGTTCATCAACTCAGAAGCTCTATGAACCCCATGGTTTTGGGATTTTTATGGAAACTTCATCACATAGGCATGATTGGTTATTAATTCATTCTCCAGCCCCTCTCTCCTCCCTGGAAAATGGTTTATGGGGCTAGAAAAAAAAAATCCCAAACTAAGCTATCATGGCTTAATCTTTTGGTGAGCAGCCACCATCCTGAAGGTATCCGGGAGCCACCAAGAGTCACCTCATTAGAACAATGACTGGGGAAATCCCAAGGGATTCAGGAGCTCTGTGTCAGGAACCTGAAGTAGAGACCAAATGTATATTTCTTGTTATGTCACACCTGTGTTAGGTGAGATGAACTTGACCTGATAGGTGGGTGTAGCTTCAGTATAACACGGAGGGAAAAGACAATGACCAGTGGGCCCTAGGTCTTACTTTCTTTTTTCAGTTGTGGCTTGTGAACTCTTAGTTACATTATATGGGATCTAGTTCCCCTACAAGGGATAGAAACTGAGCCCTCTGCTTTGGGAGTGTGGAGGCAGTGAAGACAAACTCGTTTGAACTAGAAAACTCTTGAGATATTTCTGTAGTTGTTAAGGGTCAAATCAAGGAGATCCAGGCAGAGTAACTGAGGAAAGATTAAACATTATATATATATATACACAGACACATATAAATTTCAAATAAAAGAATTTATCAATAAAGCTGGTTTCTGTAAAAATAATATTTAAATTTCAAAAAGACCATAAAAACATAAACAGGCTTATGTAAGTTGGTTATCAGCCTTTGAAAAACTTTAATGCTTGATACAATGATACTAAAACTGTCATTGAAAAGATTTGTTATTTTGATATTAATGCATGTTTTTAAAAAGAAAACTGAAGGAGGTATTTCCTTCCTGAGAAGAACCAATAGATATTATAATGTAATAGATATAATAGTATCTTCAATAGCAGTCCTAATAGCTAACAAAACCTAAAATGCTTTGATTTAATTATTTTCCCTTTTGTTTAATACATGCACATTTGAGAGAAAAATTTATCCAAACATCAGATTAATCTTTGATTCATAAGAACGCTGAGTTGGAAGATGTTAGTGTTCTGTTTCCAAGTATCTTGTTTATTAGATAGTGTTCATGAGTTTTGCTGAGAGAAATCATAATTAAACTTCCGATGGTTTTAGTTGGGAAACCGTGCCTCCTTTCATGGTGACACAGTATTGTGACACGTTGTAAAGGTTCAATGTCCTTGTTACAAGTTTGTGGCATTTTTAGGTGGAAAAAGTGGACAGAGAGAGGGTTATAGAAGATCTTATATGAAAACAGACTCTAAATCCAGAATCCAAATTCTGAAACGCAGTGCATGGAAGCCTCTGAAGAATGGAGAGAATGTCTTTCAAGACCATTGAAATTGATGAATTGAGACTTAATTTTGACTTAGATATAAACTAGCAATAATTAATTCTTAAATAATTAATTAATATTAATTCCTATAATTCTTTTACTCTGGTGCAAATAATGATAATACAATTACCAATAAATAGACCTACACATCCTTTTAAATATTTAGATTTTCCCTCTAGATTTTGACACTGACTGGCAACACTGAGCAAGTCAGTTGGATACTAATATGTCACATGCTGCTGCTGCGTTGCTTCAGTCGTGTCCGACTCTGTGCGACCCCATAGACGGCAGCCCACCAGGCTCCCCTGTCCCTGGGATTCTCCAGGCAAGAACACTAGAGTGGGTTGCCATTTCCTTCTCCAAATATGTCACATGGTGTTATTTAAACTGAAGATATTGAATTTGTCATTTGTTTAACCACATCCTTTTTTTCTTTTGGCTTCTAGGCATGTAGGATCTTAATTCCTCAACCAGGGATCAAACCCGTGCTCTCTGCAGTGCACGAGTGCAGTCTTAACCACTGAACTGCCAGGGAAATCTCAGGAAATTTGTTTAAGAACTTGTCACAGTATGACAGTGAAAAGGTTATATTTTTTTCCCTCTTGGGTCTCATTTGTTCAGCATGTAAATAAAACCAAACTTTTATGGCCAAATGTTTTTCCTCTGAAGCTTTTTAATGTATTTTCATTTAAAAAGAAAACAGTTCAGTTGACAAGACTGCAAATCCTATGGTTGATGCTTCCAAACTATAGGATAGTTGTCAGAGAAATCAAAGATGAGCAGATGGAGTTATGCTTGTAAACCTGCTTGAGAATTAATCATCAAAAAGTTGGAGGAAAATAGTTGTCATGGTCCTTCAAAGGGTAAGACTGATTTCCCAGAGACTTAGATAGCTTTAGTTGGAATTGCCATCCACAGGATAGCTATTCTAAGACTTCACTTTCCAGAGCCTTCTCTTGACCTTGAAGAGCAACATGTGGTCTGCAGATGTCTTTGCCACCCGACAAATGACTCTGAACAACAGCCAGATCTCTTCTGTTCTTCAGAGAAATTTTCTTAGATGAACATTTTTTTTTCTCCAGCAGCCTTTCCTCTTCTGAAGTTTCATATGAAGAGAGACATTCTCTAAATCATTCATCTGAATAAACTGGTCAAATATTGCTTCATACATACCACACAGTCATAGAAATGTCTTCTCAGAAAGTCTATATTGACCTCTAAGAAACTGCTACTCCTGCTTTTTTTCAAAAGAATAAAACAAAATTTTGATATCATGTTCAAGAGTAATTCTGAAATGTAACGTGATTTTAGAGACTGCAGATCTGTTTGAGAATTTTGCTTTAAGGACTGGAGGGACTGGTAAAGTAGAAGAGATGGGTCCTAGAATTTTCTCCTTCTGAACTCTGTATGGCCTTTTTTTTTTTTTTTCCTCCCGGGGTAAAGAACAGGTTGGTCTAAAACACATTACCTTTACAGTGTTTCCAGTCATATGATGTGACTTCGTTTTCTTTATGTTATTATTGGGCTGTAGGGTACCCTTCTGGAGTGGATGGTGGTGATGTTGATAGTGAACTGTAATGAGAGATATCATTGGAAATGTAGGGCTGGGTAAATTTTGGAAGATTTGGACTCCTAGACCTAAGAGTTTCTATTTAATTGAATAAGAATACAGGCTTTTTCAGCATGATTTGCACATTCTACTTGTCTGCATAATCACTTACACATCTTTGTATTTTTTTTAATGGTAAATGGCATGTTATTTATTTTAATTACTATGGGGAAAAAAGGAATGCAGGATTCATACATGTTACAACATGAATAAACATTAAAACTATCTTTAGTGAAAAAAATCCATATAGAAAAGGCCACCCAGATCCCATATTCACCATGTCTGCTTTATTTTTTTTTTTTTTACTATTTCATCGTTGTATTTTAATTCTCCAGGAAATGACTGTTCTTATAGTATTTCAGTCTGAATCATGTATATGAAAACAGTTGAAAATGAAAGCAGCATGGCACAGGAACTGAGATCTTGGATTCTAGAGTCGGGAAGACCTAGATTAAGACCAACTCTACCACCCACCATTTGTGTCTTTTGGGGCAAGCATCTGAACTTTCTTAAGCCTCAGGTACCTCACCTTCCATGGGAATACCTATCTTGGAAGGTTGCTGTGAATATCAAATGAGAAAGTATGTATAAACTATGTAGTATAGATTAGGGCACATGGTAAGTTATCAGTAAATATTGTTATAAATAGTTATTATTGAAATTGAAAAATCACTCTTAGAGTTATTGTCCCCCCCCCCCCCCCCCCGCCGCCGCCTCAATTCATATGTGGAAGTCCTAACCCCCAGTGTGACTGTATATCAAGAACGAGCTTTTAAGTAGATAATTAAGGTTAAATGGGCCTTTTCCGGTGGCTCAGCAGTAAAGAATCTGCCTGCAATGCAGGAGCCACGGGACACGTGGCTTCCTGGGTCAGGAAGATTCCCTGGAGGAGGGCATGGCAGCCCACTCCAGTATTCTTGCCTGGAGAATCCCATGGACAGAGGAGCCTGGTGGGTTACAGTCCATAGGCTCGTAAAGAGTCAGACGTGACTGAGTGACTTGGTACACATGCACAAGGGTAAATGAGGGCAGAAAGTTTGGAGCCCTATCTGATGGGACTGGTGTCCTTGGAGAAGAAGAGATACAAGAAACTTTTTCTGCACCTGTGTACAGAAGAAAGGTTGTATGAGGGCATAGTGAGAAAGTAGCCATTTATCCACCAGAAACAAGCCTCCTCCAAAACCAACCTAACAGAACCTTGATCTTGGACTTTTAGCCTCCAGAACCATGAGAAAATAAATTTTGGTTGTTTAAGCCAGCTAGTTTGTGGTATTTCATTATGCAAGCCCTAGCAGACTAATATACTGTTTAATGAAATTGTACTCAATAGTAAGATCTTATAAAAAAAATCCTATTTTGTATGCCAAATGAATCAATATCACAGAACTTCCCTTTGAGCAAGACAGTGAAGACTTTTCCCATCAGCATAGACAGTGATGGTTCAAACACAAATGTTTAGTTGCAGCTTGAGAAATTCATCAGAAAATCAGCTGGTGAGCTGACTGTCGAGCCAGGGTGACTGGGTCACTTGTCTTTTATGCTCCAGCAAAATAGTCCAGGTTTGTTTGCATGGTGGGGGAGTTCCAAGAACAGCCGAGGGTAAAGTCCAGTGTGAAAGCATGTATTAAGCTTCTGCTTGCATTACATTGGCCAAAGGGAGTCACATGACCTACATAGATTCAGGAGTAAATCTACTTTGGCAGGGGGATAGGATTTGAGGCAATTTTTGCAATTTCCCACATCTTTTATGTTACCTACAGAATAAGACCATCTGAAGTCTAAGCTGAGCTACCTGTGTTGAATAGTCACAGAGCTATGTCAGTCCTTTCAAGTGTTACTAGCTGATGAATGTAGTTACTAATCTTACTGTAAGCATGTCCTCAAACTCTTTTTACATGTCACTAATGTTGCAGCCACCTGCTTGATCTTGTTTGTTCAGGGACTGGTAGGAGGGGACTTAAATAAGCTTCCAAAGAATCATTCATCTTTTGTTGTTGTTTAATCATGGGAATTAAATGCTGGTTTCACTGGTAAAGAATCATGAACGTTTTGAAACTCCTAAAACTGATATACTGTCTGATTTTATAGATAATATAAAAGGTCTTTTGGTTTTCTTTACTAAGAAAGTCAGGGGAATTTTCCTTAGGTCAGTGGTTAAGACTATGCTTTCACTGCTGCAGGCCCAGGGTTTGATCCCTGGTTAGGGATTCCACAAGCCACATGGTATGACAAAAAAGAAAATCAGCTGTTTTTTTTGTTGTTGTTTTACTAATGGCATTTCAATATAATACTGCAGAATTCTAGAATGCCATCTTCTATATTGTATGGGTAGGGGCATGGCTGTTATTTCTGCCACAGAAGTTCAGTTCCAAGAATCCTCTTCCTTTTAATTCCAGGATAACTGAGGCCTCCCTGGTTATCTGTAAAGCTGCCTTCCACTTTGAGGAATTTTAAGAGCTGGAGTGAGGGGTGCAATTGATTCTGTCCTTTGAGCCTGGTATATTCTCTGATTGAGGGCAACAAATGGTCTACATGTGGTCATTGAGTTAGCAAACTTGCTGAAATTACTGGATTTTTGGATTATACAGTGTGTAGAAAGAAACCTCTTGATGCAAATAGTTGGCAAGCTTAGAATTTTTTGTTTTCCCCTGCGAAAAGCTTTATTGTTTCCATCTGCTCCATGGCTTGGGCTAGAACTCCAAGATGGTTAAAAAGCTGCCTAGTGGCTGCAGGGAGAGGCTTGGACAGAAAGCCTGACACTGGGGGACTGCCAGAGAGGCCCCGCAAAGGCTGCTGGGCTCCCGAGGCTCCTAGTTAATGTGTGCGAGGGTGAGGGGTATTTGCCCAGCCTGGAGGCTGCCAGGCTGCGGAGCACAGGCAGGTGGGCTCTATCTTCTAGATGAGTTTCACCTGCTCATCTAGTTAAGGAGGCAGCTTCCAGGAAGTTGGATGGAGTCTGTGCCGGCAGAGCTCAAACTGCTTGGTTCAGGTTCTTCTCCCAGACCATGGCGGCTTCCATGTCATCCAGGGTTTCACCCCACTTATGGGGGCGGTTTCTGCCTGTCCTGGAAGGGGTGTGTCTGACACCCTGGTTTTGCCTCTTCAAGGGAGGCTAGGCACCCTGACGCTTCTCCTCAGCCTATTCACAGAAGAAGCAGCGTAGGCCCTGCAGACCCACTTCTTTGGGTGGAAATAGAAATGGCAACCCACTCCAGTGTTCTTGCCTGGAGAATCCCAGGGACGGGGGAGCCTGGTAGGCTGCCGTCTATGGGGTCACACAGAGTCGGACACAACTGAAACAACTTAGCAGCAGCAGCAGCAGAAGCCCCAGGAGAGGTAAGTGTGGGAAGCCCACAGATTCGGTTGACCCAAGGGTTGACGGGTGGACTTTATCTGATGGATCTGGGAGCTCCTGGCTGGTGGGCAGTAAGGTGCTAAGCACAAAAAGCCATGTTGGCTGGTTTTGGAGGTAGAGGATGGAGGGCAGAAAGGTCCCGAATATTGCTGATGACAAGGAGGTGGTTGGAGGCTGAAAGAAGCTACAGGCCTTGGGTCTGCTGTATGCAAACACGGGGTACCTGGGACCCTCGAGTGCACTGCCAGCTCACATAAACCTTTGAGAAATGTTCTCAGGACTTAGAGCACAGGATATATATTCAACTATATTTATATGAACCTGGATCGTTTCTTTTCTCTCCAGTTGTAAAAAGGTGTATTCTGTAAGTATTTATTAAACACTTTCAGAAAATTTTTCTGGGATGACTTCTAGAATAGCTCCTTGTGTAACAAATACAATCTTATTGTTGTTCAGTCTCTAAGTCCTTTCCGACTCTTTGCAACCTCATGGACTGCAGCATGCCAGGCCTCCCTGTCCCTCAGTATCTCCTGGAGTTTGTCCAAGTTCACGTCCACTTAATCTTATCCTTTCTTGGAAAAGTGCTTCCATCTTCTTTTGGAGAATTGTTGATGCTTTCTTAGTCCAAACACATGGTTTTGGTGAGGCTGTCTCTACCATAGGATGGGGCTCTCGCACTACTTCATTTCCCAAGCAGGAGAACGCTTGATCAGAGATGGGAGAAGTTAGATGGACCAAGACCTCCTCCAGCTTTTTTTTTTTTTTTAATGAGAGGTCATGCATGCTTTCCTCTGTGGTTCTTTAAGGATGTTGCTAAGTTACTTATATGCAGTCTTGTAACCTCTAGAAGCAATTGTCTTTATGCTATTGATTCTCCACAATAGCATTATTCCACATGCTACTGAATAATTCCGCAGTACTCCACAATATTGATGTTCCTTATGTTGTTCTAAGGTGTTCTTGTTGCCTTAAGGAAGAGAGCAAGAAAACTGAATCTCAGCATTTTTCTCTTTTTCTTCCAATAAACAAGGTTTTGAAAGTCACAGGAGAGGTCCTGAAGGAATCTAGACTTAGAATTTAGACTCTAACTTACACAACTAGCGAGAAACCTGAAGAATGAGATTGGCCTCAGCTGTACCCTTGAGACCAGAGGAGGGCAGCTGGGTTAGGGGAGATGGGGCATTGCTTATAGGAGATGGGAGTCGGAGTGAGTGGTCCTCACATGCTCCAGGTGAAGAGGAGTTGGATCAAGATTCGGAGCCTGATGGGTTTCACTGGTGGCTGTCTTGAGGCAGCCAATGGGAGCCCTGCTGATGACTGTAACTCATCATCCTTCAAGAGAGCATCATGTGCTCTGTGTTGATTGACTTTGATAAGCTCTATTGAAGTCCAATCTGTATATTTCAGGGCTTCCCAGGTGGCTCAGTGGTAAAGAGTCCGCCCACCAATGCAGGAGATGCAGATTTGGTCCCTGGGTGGGGAAGATCCCCTGGAGAGGTAATAGGAACTCACTCCCGTATTCACTCCTGAAAAATCCCACGGATAGAAGAGCCTGGCAGACTATAGTCCATGGAGTCACAAAGAGTCACACACACATGCTGTATATTTCATGAGTCAGCTGTACTTTGGTTCCTGCTTTTACCTCTTTTCTCCAACAGCATGGCAGGGAGGAATCTCAACATTCATAAGAATTTGTTGTTGTTTTTTTTCCCCTGTACAATGAGTGATTTTCTCAACCCCCTCTAATAAACAATCTATTCTTTTCCCATTACTCAATTGATACCATATGTAACACTTACATATATAAATAGGCCTGTCTCTGGCAGGTCGCCATTTAAAATAAGAGGCCTCAAACTTCCTGCATTTTCCATAAAGGCTGAAGGATAGAAGGAAAGAGCTGTGAACATACCCACAGTCTGTCAATGGCCTGAGGCAGCAGGCAGGCAGCATTGAAACGGCAAAACTAATCAGAGGCGCCTGCCTCGGTCTTTACTATCTGGGGGCTGCACAAATGGAACTTCATAAATCTGAGTGGAGAAAGCTAGAGAATTTGGCAAAGCAGCACTATATCTACACGACTTCAGTTAAAAAAGAAGCACAAGCTGGGGGAAAATGGGAACAGTGCAGGTGGGTTACATAGAACGTTCTGGAATATCCTGAGCATTGGTTGTGGGTTAAAACCAATTTCATCGAACTTGCCCTGAGAAGCTGCTGACTGCTTCTCAGCTCAGGCTATGTGGAACACAGTTCCCTTCATCACTACTCCAGAAAGATTGACATGAATTTTGTTTTTTCTTCACTCTGACCTCAGACATGGGAACTGTATTCTCTGCAAGCTGACCCTTTACATATAGAAGCAGGAATAAGCTTGCCCCAAATGTACATGGCAGGTGGAAATGTTGACTTTCACCTCTGTGGAGAAAAGCAATTTTACAGAAGGGAGAGTCAGGCCTCTGGTGCCCAGATCCTAGTCATATGTACGTATCTTCAAGTGAAAAGTGGGAACAGAGCCCAGAATTCAGAATTTAGTGGGAAAGCAGGCCAGGGTTCCCCCTTTCTTGCTTGTGAGCCCTTGACTTCTTCATGTGCTGGTTGACTTGCAAATGGCTGAGACTCACTGAACTCTCTTCAAAGCCAATCTGATATAAAATGCCACGTTGACATTGTATCTCTTTCCTTTTTTGTTTTGGGGACCAGTGGGATGGACCAGATGCCTGGGCATAGCCTGTGGATGTGGGGACTGGGACGGGACTAAGCACGGCCAGCACCTGTCTGATTCTGTCTGGAGAGCTGGGGAACATTGTTTCTCTCTGACTTCATTGGTTTGAACAGGAGACAAAGATGAGATTTGATCAGGTTTACACAGATTTGGTCCAAAATATTCTTAAAATTATGGGCTTCCCAGGAGGCTCAGCGGTAAAGAATCCACCTGCTGATGCAGGAGATGTGAGTTCAGTCCCTGAGTCAGGAAGATCTCCTGGAGAAGGAAATGGCTACTCACTCCAGTTTACTTGCCTGGGAAATCCCGGGACAGAGGAGCCTGGCAGGCTACAGTCCATGGGGTCCCAAAGAATTGTACACGGCTTAGTGAGTAAAGAACAGTTCTTAAACATGCACTGAAAGTGGCTAATATCTTCTCTTTATCTGTTGTCTAGACACAGTAACTTTGTGATGGAAAAATATATTGGTATCTAAACTCAAAGAAATGGAAGTATTAGGTGTTTTGGGAAAACAGATGGATAACCTCTCTCTCTGTCCCCATTTTGTACCCTCTCCTCCATCTCCCCATTTTCTCCTCTTTAAAAGTTAATTTAATAGATAAAGGACATTGTTAAGTGACTGTAAAAGTAAGGTTCATGTTTAGACAGTTTCCCCAGCTGCAGTGCTCTGTTTAAAATACTCTGTTTTCATGGCCTACACTGTTTATTTTACATTCAGAGATGTGGGCACATGGGAACCATTTGCAGAAAATACCTTTGTTTGCTTCTACGATTGATATAATACAGAAGCAGGGGGTAGAGTTTCAACAAGCTGCCTTTCTAAAGCCAGATGTATACTCTATCTTCTTATTAATACTAGCAAGTACATTTATAAGAAAAAATGAAGTTATGGAAAGTAACGAAGAGATAAATCCATTCTGTCTTTGATTGTCACACCCAAGATTTACACAAAATAGAAAGTTCTCAGGGATCATTGGGGGTCAAATTCTGGTGGAAATGCTCAGAGCCATTTCACCTACCTGCTCTGAAAAATTAATCATCGATGATAAAAGTGTTGTGCCTTAGATTTGACTCTCAGTACATCTATTACCAAAGATTGATCTGCAGGTGCCTTCAGATAGGTTTCTCCACATTTGATTTCAATTTCTCCTTCCCCTAATCAATCCATCCTGTATTCTTCCACCAGAGCAATCTTTAAAACTGCAGACTGACCATGGGTCCTCCCTGTCTTAAGTTTCATATTGGTCGTTTCTTTTTGCTTCTAGGGGAGGTAAAAATGATCTGTTGGCTGAAACCGACTTTCAAGAATATATAATACTTTTTTGACCACATACTGTGAGCCTGAAAAAACAGGTAATAGTTACCAACATTTAAAAACCAGAGAATTTGATAGAAGAATCTGGATAGTCTGCCGTTATTAAAGTGGTATGCCTGGCAACACTAGTCTTACACTTTGTATAAAAATTATCAAACTGTTCCATCTGGAAGGGCACTGTCTCCCCAGTTTCCCAGAAGACCCACACTTGCTGTCTTTTTTCTCATTTACATGATTTCGCTTCTCTAATTTGCATGATCAGTTTGGCATTTACAGGCATTTAAATGGTCAACTCCTGGACCATGGGCTGAAGTCCAGCTCTTTGGCCTCACACGTAAGAACCATCTGACTCCTATTAACTTTTTAAGGCTCACTTCTCACATTTATTTTCTCTTCTGGAGCTTTCTACTCCAAAAATACAGGTTTTCCCCCAAGACACTGTGTTATATTGCTATTTCCAGGCCTTTCCATCTATCTGAAAAGTCTGCCCACTTACCCAAATTATATTTTCCATCTGTTTTTCTTAGAGTGAACCATCCTTCTTGGTATTTTTTGGAGCATCTGAGCATACCTCCATTACTGATTACATATATAAGTAAAATACAGAGTAATATAAAGTCAGGAGAAACTCGTATGAGCAGCAGGTATAAAATTCCTTGAAGGGAGATGCAAGGCTCTGCAGAGGAGAAGCTTGCTCAAGACCTGTAGGTGAACCCCCCAGGCTCAGGGAACCCACTGAATCTCTCTATTCAGGTTCCTCTTTGGGAAGAGGGCTTCAGGTCCTTGCAGTGTGGCTGGGGGTAAAGTTGAGAAGATGTTGTTCAGTCACACAGTCATGTCCTACTCTTTGTGACTCCATAGACTGCAGCACACCAAGCTTCCCTGTCCTTCACTGTCTCCTGGAGTTTGTGCAAACTTATGTTCATTGAGTCCATGATGCCATCCAACCATCTCATCCTGTCACCCCCTTCTCCGGTCCTCAGTCTTTCCCAGCATCAAGGTTTTTTCCAATGAGTAGGCTCTTCACATCAGGTGGCCAAAGTATTAGAACTTCAGCTTTAGCATCAGTCCTTCCAATGTATATTCAGGGTTGGTTTCCTTTAGAACTGACTGGTTTGATCTCCTTGCATTCCAAAGGATTCTGAAAAATCTTCTCCAGCACAATTCTAAAGCATCAAATCTTTTACGCTCAGCCTTTATGGTCCACCTCTCAACATCCATGCATGACTACTAGAAAAATCATAGCTGTGACTATATGGACCTTTGTTGGCAAAGTAATGTCTCTGCTTTTTAATATACTGTCTAGGTTTGTCAATAGCTTTTCTTCCAAAGAGGATGCATCTTTGAAGATAGGGGAGGCTTGAAAGGGAGACATTTCAAATGGAGGGTTTTTCATATAAAAACCGTAAAAAGAACTGAACGTAGAATTAATTGAAAGTAATGAGAAGAAGTTGGCCTCCAGGGATGACGTAGAAGTGTGGAGAGTGGGTTGGCGGGGGGCAGTTGCTTCTCGCCATAAGCCTCCTATCGTCTTTAATTTTTCAAAATCAAATTACTTTGATAAATTATAATTAGGAAAACATGAATGTAACAATTGATTGTATTTGCTGTGATCCTCTCCCATGGTCTTAGAAATCATCGTAAAGAATTGTTAAAAAAATCATTAAATCTGCAATGATTATTTTTCTTAGGAAAACCTGTGAAGAATCTGGGTTCTAAATACTGGCTAATGTGAGACCAGAAGTGTCAGCACTTGTGAAGGTCAGAACAGCTGGGATCTTAGTTATGTTAATATTTTTCTGGGTATGATCTTAAAAGAACTGATCACACTAATACATGCAATTGATTAAAAAAATATATTGCAGAAGGCTATAGATAAAAGCCACAGACCCCACCCTGTTAATCAGTTCCAGTCCCACCCTCTTGGCCCAGGTTCAACCATTTTTTAAAAAATGGTTTTTTAGAAAACTTTATTGGCCATATTCATACCCAGCTTTCCACGTGGCTCAATAAGGAATCCGCCTGCCAATGCAGGAGATGCTGGTTTGATCCTGGGTCAGGAAAATCCCCTGGAGGAGAAAATGCAACCCACTCCAGTATTCTTGCCTGGAAAATCCCATTGACAGAGGAGCCTGGCAGACTACAGTCCATGTGACTGTAAGAATCAGACATAACTGAGCATGCATGCACATAATTTCAGGTATCATACCACAAGGGTAGATGTTCAGAACTTTGATTAAATCAAAGGAAGACTTAGATTTCTAGCAATGGTAAATGATAGTATATACAGTTTGTTTGTTTTTCTCGTAGAACATTTTAATTCGTTACATAAATTCTGTATTTAGTTCTTAGGGTAGTGATCTTCATAACCCAAAATAGTATGCTAAGGTCACTGCAGCCCAGCTTTACAGCTGAGAAAATAAGTAGTCATGTAGTTAGTATGTAGCCAGAGCACATTGTTCAGACTTGACCTGCATCTCTCTCATTCAGGCATCCTGGGGTTGTTGCAGGCTCTTCCTCTAGCTCCGTACCATCGCTTCCAGATGGCAGAGCCAGATATCCGGATCTAGGAGAGCCTCTTGTGTTCTGGGGCAGGGACCTCATGGCCATCAGTAGTGCAGGTATCTTTGGAAATTTAAATACAGCACAGGAAAGTCCTGAACTGGGAAGTACTAACAGGGACTCCAAAACATCCCTGATGGTTCAAACGTTGAAGAATCTGCCTGCATTGCGGGAGAACTGGGTTTGATTCCTGGGTTGGGAAGATCCCCAGGAGAAGGGCATGGCAACCCACTCCCAATATTCTTCCTGGGAAATCCCATGGACAGAGGAGCCTGGTGGGCTACAGTCCATGGAGTCACAAAGAGTCAAACATGGTTGGGCAACTAATATACACAAAGGGGACTCCGCCAATCAAACTGATTAAACCCCTGTCCTAATAAGCCTGATGGGGCTGACCTTCCACTCTCAGAGGGGACTTGCTGATCCTGGCTGTCCTCATAAGCTGTGCTGTCCCTCAAGTAAGTGAGTAATGATGGGATACCCCATGGAGAAATGCTAGCAAGGGGGTGAAGAGGAGGAGGACATGGTGACAGTCTTATACACACAAATAATTGCTTGCTGATCTATATAAGGAAAAGTAGACAGTGCCTCAACAAGCTACCCCAAAGTGGTGACCACAATTCAGATCACAAAATAGAACATTATCCGTAACCCAGGAGACTTCCCAGAGCTCCCTGCAGTCGCTACCCCCTTTTCTTCCAAAGATAAACACCATCCTAATTTACAACATTGTAGTTGTTTGTTTTTTTTTAACTTTTTAATTTATATTGCAGTAGAGCTGATTAGCAATATTGTGATAGTTTCAGGAGAACTTGAAAGGACTCAGCTGAATATACACATGCAGCCATTCTCCCCTGAACTCTCCTCCCCTCCACCCTGCCACATAACATTGAGCAGATTTGCATGTGCTATACAGTAGGTCCTTGTTGTCTAACACTATAGTTTATTCAGTTTTATAGCCTTGGAAACTCCTACGTGAGAAAACATAAATGTTTATTTTAGCATCGTTTGTTTTTGTTCACTCACTAAGTCGAGTCCAACTCTTTTCAACCCCATGGACTGCTGCCCACCAGGCTGGCCTGTCCTTCACAATCTCCCAGAGTTTGCTCAAATTCATGTTCATTGTGTCAGTGATGCCATCCTATATCTCATCCTCTGTTACCCTCTTCTCCTCTTGCCCTCTTATCTTTCCCAGCATCAGGGTCTTTTCCAATGAATAGGCTCTTGGCATCAGGTGGCCGAAGTTTTGGGGCTCCAGCATCAGTCCTTCCAATGAATATTCGGGGTTGATTTCCTTTAGGATTGACTGGTTTGATCTCCTTGCTGTCTAAGGGACTCTCAAGAGTCTTCTTTAGCACTGTCGTTCAAAAGCATCAATTCTTCATATAATTAGATTTGCCTGTGTTTTGAACTTTATGTAAATGCAGTTGTACAGTATGTATGTGAGATTCATCCATGTTGAGGCATATAGTTGTGACTGACTCATTTTTTCACCCCTGCATACAGCTGCATGCAAGTGTCATGATATATACATACTCATGAGATACATACAACTAGCTTTCCTACTGATGGAAACATTTGTGGTGGTTTCTAGTTTTTGGCTGTTACAAACAGTGCAGCAATGAGCATTCTCTGGTATGTAATTTTGGTACATATGTGTGCATTTCTGTTGGGTATGTAGTGAATTACTAGGCCCTACAGTATATGCAGTATATACAGTGGAAACAGTGTCAGACTTTATTTTTTTGGGCTCCAAAATCACTGCAGATGGTGACTGCAGCCATGAAATTAAAAGACGCTTACTCCTTGGAAGAAAAGTTATGACCAACCTAGATAGCATATTGAAAAGCAGAGACATTACTTTGCCGACTAAGGTCTGTCTAGTCAAGGCTATGGTTTTTCCTGTGGTCATGTCTGGATGTGAGAGTGGGACTGTGAAGAAGGCTGAGCGCCAAAGAATTGATGCTTTTGAACTGTGGTGTTGGAGAAGACTCTTGAGAGTCCCTTGAACTGCAAGGAGATCCAACCAGTCCATTCTAAAGGAGATCAGCCCTGGGATTTCTTTGGAAGGAATGATGCTAAAGCTGAAACTCCAGTCCTTTCGCCACCTCATGTGAAGAGTTGACTCATTGGAAAAGACTCTGATGCTGGGAGGGATTGGGGGCAGGAGGAGAAGAGGACGACAGAGGATGAGATGGCTGGATGGCATCACTGACTCGATGGACGTGAGTCTGAGTGAACTCCAGGAGTTGGTGATGGACAGGGAGGCCTGGTGTGCTGCGATTCGTGGGGTCACAAAGAGTCGGACAGGACTGAGCGACTGAACTGAACGGACAGTATATGCAAAATTTTCATTTCTCCTCCAGATTTGAGATCTGATGAACATGTAACATTGTGTAAGTTTAAGCTGTATAATGTGATGATCTGATATCTGTGAGTATTGCAGAATGGTGACCATAATTGTGTTCGTGAACATCTCCGTCACTTCACATAATTATCCTTTTATTTTGGGGCGAGACATGTAAGACCTACTCTGTTAGGAACTTTCAGGTATATAATGTGATTAACTGTAGTCACCATGCTGTATATTATATCCCCAGTGTTTATTTGTAACTGGAAATTTGCACTCTTGGAAATCTCCCTATCTTCCCTACCCCTCAGCTGTTGACAACTACTATTTACTTTGCTTCTATGAGTTCAGCTTTTTAAGATGTCACAGATTAAGGAGAACAGATAGTATTTTGTCTTTCTCTGGCTGACTTATTTACTTTAGCATAATGCACTCATGCTCCACTCGTGTCACAGAAACAGTCCTTTCTTCTTTCCCATGTCTGAATAATCTCATTGTACTTTTCACCACATCTTTGTGTGTGTGTGTGTTAACTTTTATTTTGTACTGGGATATAGCCGATTAACAGTGTTGTGATACTTTCAGGTAAACAGTGAAGGGATGCAGCCATACATATACATGTATCCATGACCCCATCTTCTTTTAAATGTTTTTTTAAGTTTATTTTCTACTGAAGTATAGTTGAGTTGCGATGTTGCGTTAATTACTGCTGTACAGTGAAGTGACTCAGTTATTTTTTTCCACGTTCTTTTCCGTGATGGTTTATACCACGTCGTTTTTCATCCATTCATCCCTTGATGAACACTAAGGTGGTTTCACATCTTGGCTATTGTGATTAATGGCACAGTGAACATGGGAGTGCAGATATCCCTTTGAGAACTTGATTTTATTTCCTTTGCTTATATGCCCCCAAATGGAATTGCTGGATTATATGATAGTTCCATTTGTAATTTTTTTGAGGAACTTTAATAAAAATTCTTGCCATAATGGCAATAGCAATTTGCCGTCCCACTAACGGTTCACAAGTGTTCTCTTTTCTCTGCATCCTCACCAACACTTATCTCTTGCCCTTTTAACAATAGCCATCCTAACAGTGTGTGGGCTTCCCTGATAGTTGGTTAAAAAAAAAAGCAACCCACCTGCAATGCAGGAGACCCTGGTTCGATTCCTGGCTCAGAAAGATCTGCTGGAGAAGGGATAGACTACCCACCTCAGTATTCTTGGGCTTCCCTTGTGGCTCAGCTAGTAAAGAATCCACCTGCAATGCGGGAGACCTGGGTTCAATCCCTGAGTTGGGAAGGCCTCTTGGAGAAGGGCAAGGCTGCCCACTCCAGTATTCTGGCTTGGAGAATTCCACTGACTGTATAGTCTATGGGATTGCAAAGAGGTGGACACGACTGAGCGACTTTCACTTTCATCCTAAGACTGTGAGGCGATATCTCACTGTGGCTTTGATTTGCATTTCTCTGATTAGTGATGCTGTGTCTTTTTGTGTACCTGTTGGTCATTTGTAGTCTTCTTTAGGGTGGGTTTTTTTGACTGCCTTCATCTAGACTGTTATGAAAGTGATAGTATGTGACTTCCAAGGCCAGGCCATAAAAATGTCCTGGACTTCTGCCTTGTTCATGCGTGATGGAAGGGTATAGGTGCAGAAACAGAAGAGACTGCCCCCAGCACTGAAGCTGGAGGAAGGGGCCTGGAGCCAAGGAACTCGAGGAATATAGCTCTGGAAACTAAAAGTGGCGTAAGGAAAGGAGTGACAGTAATGCAAGGTGGCAGCCACCACGGGCTCGGGAGTAAAAGTTCCTTGCAATTTCCAACTTTGGAAGAAGACCAGAAAGGTGTAGGAGATAGCACAGTTAGCCTAAGCCTAGAAGATGATGAAGACACGGCACTTACAAGATGGGCTCTCAAGAACAATTTATAAAAACTGACTATATAGCCTTAAAATAGAATATGGACCCCAATACTCAGAAGCACCCCCCGCTTTGTGAAATTTATAACAAAAATTAATATGAAAGGAGTTAATAGTTCTAATGGGGGTGGTGGAGCCCCATTAGAGCCATATCAATGCTACCAAAATGGCAGAATTAATAATAGCATCAAAGTTGTCCTCAAGAGCTTCGACACCTAATAATGTCTGAAGAAAATCTGAAACTCCCTCAGCCACCTGAAGGACAGTGGTACAGCAGCTAATGAAACGTGAGAAACCACAGGCCCTCCCCTACCCGCTGTTTGATTTCATCAGTCTTCATTTTGTGCAGTAGTAAACTTTCTAGAATAGTAACTTTCTACATCTTGTAGACCTCAGTGTACTGTAAAAACAACTCTCATTCAAAGACAGTTTATCTTAAGATACTGTAAATGATACTCATTTTTTTCTGTCCAATTGAAATATGAGTTGTGCTATAACAACAACAACAAAAAGGTAAGGAAAGGATCCTCTTGTAGAGACTTCCAAGGAAGCAGAGCCATGATGAACCTTAAGTTTATTTCAGTGATACTGATTTTCAGATTTCCTGTCTCCAGAACTCTGAATGAATACAATTCTTATTTTAAGCCACCAAGCTTATGATAATATATTACAGCAGCTGTAGCAGCCTGATACAAATGGCAAAAAAGTACTTGAAAAGATACTCAACACCATTAATCATAAGGGGGATACAAATTAACACTGCCATGTGATACTACTATATACCTGCCCAAATGGTTACTATTGAAGATGTAATAAACTGATCACTGTGCATGATACCCTAATTTTAGTGAAAATGCATTATGCAGATTTTATGTTGTCATGAACACTTTACAAGGATATCCAAAAAATTAATGAGAGAGGTTACTTTGAATTCAATGAAACAGAAGCCAAGGACTGTTTCCCAGAAGAAAGATATTTATCTAAACTGAAAGAATCGTGTTTTGACTAAAACTTGTTCTTCTTCCTATCTCCTGAAAGACAGCATTGCACTGCCACCAAAGACCAACTTAGGAGTCTTTCTCTGCCACCTATTCTCCTCCAGCCCCTACATCCCAGACACTGAGTCTTGTCAGTTTTATTTCTCTGTGTCCTTTAACTCCATCTTCTCTCCCAGGCTGCTTCTGTTGCCTCCACGGGGCCTTATGATATTTTCTGTGGGCACTGTAATTACCTCCCAATTGGTCTTCCAGCTGCCATCTTATCCTTCTCCTTTTACTGATGACCAGGTTGGTTTTGTAAAAATACACAAATCTGGCACTTTGCTGGCAGTCCAGGGATTAAGACCATATACTTCCAATGCTGGGAGTTCAGGTTTGATCCTTGGTTGGGGAACTAAACTCCCACAGGCCGTGTGGTGCGGCCAAAACAATTTAAATAAACAAATGCAAATAAAAAAACGTACAGATCTTAACAGATCAGTGTCAAGGTTATATCCTTTAATGGATAAAAAGGTGCTGTGGTGGGTAATTCTTCGAGACCTGTCTTAACTGTGAAAAGAGTGCATAGTGAGAGTCAATGACTGATAGAAGGTCCAAGGAAAAGACGACTGAGCAAGAATGTGTTTGATTGAATTCCTGTTTTGTGCAAGGGTCAGAGGGTAGAATGGAGCAACAGAGGAAAAGATTGATCTGGAGGCTCAGAAATGGAAAAGGTGAGATGAAAGGAACAGGAGGCAAAGATCAGAAAGAAAAGAGAGCATTCAAATTGGAATCATCACTTTGGTTTCTATTGAATTGGGAGGTCACAGAATTTTTGCATTAATGTGCAGGAAATTATTTTATAAATCCCAGAAGCATCTGTAACAATTCCCTAAAAAGATGTAGAAAAAGAGACCTCAATTGATATCGTAAAGGAGAAGGGAAAAAAAATGTAAAACAGGGAATGAAGTTGTGGTTGCCTTTTGAAGTTCAGAAGACCAAAGAAAGTTAAAAAAATTTTCTTTTCTTTTTTTTTTTTTGCAAAGTTGCTTTGTGTGTGTGTGTTTGTGGGTTTAAGATCAAGAGAGGCTCCACCATTTTCATGGGCCTGGAACGGCAGTTTCTGACATCTGTTAAATAATCCTGAAACATGAACAGTGCAGGCCTGGCTGGTGGCATACTGTGTGCTGTATTGATTAGGCTTGTCTTTCAAATGGTTAAGTCTGGTACATCCATTATTTGAAAATACAAGAATTAAAATACAGAAATTTAAGGGAAGTTGATAGCTGATCAACTACAGCATGCTTCCATCTCTGTTAGAAGTAGCTATGGCATGACTTATTAAAAAGCAAAACAACAAGGACAAAACAGAAATGTACCTTTTCAAGCAAGATGGAAGATTTAGGGCAAATAAACTGTTAGTCACTCAGTTGTGTCCTATTCTTTGAGACCCCATTGACTATAGCCCACCAGGCTCTTCTGTCCATGGAATTCTCCAGGCAAGAATACTGGAGTGGGTAGCCATTGCTTTCTCCAGGGGATCTTCCCAACCCAGAGATTGAACCTGGGTCTCCTGTGTCTCCTGCATTGCAGGCAGATTCTTTACTGTCTGAGTCACCAGGGAAGGCTGTAGATCTATTCAAAATTGTGTTGCTGAAACATTTGAAGACGACAGGTAAAGAAATAGCTAATATAAAATAGCTGTTTCATTGTGATACAGTTAAAAATAGTGCTGCCCTTGGGCTTCCCTAGTGGCTCAGATGGTAAAAAGTCTTCCTGCAATGCAGGAGACCTGGGTTCAATCCCCTGGGTAAAAAGATCCCCTGGAGGAGGAAACGGCAATCCACTCATAGTGGATTCACCCATAGTCATAATGCATTGTGATCTAGAACATTAAAATGCTGTGGTTTTGTAGATAATTGAGGGACCTCTTAATGTGAGATCCCTGGACTGCTAGAGTTCCTCATCAGACATTTACACAATTGAGTAAAAGACATCAGGTCTATAACACTGTATATCTGGGTAGAAAAATGCAAGACCCAGGTACTGGGCCACTTCTAGGATGAAGTTGTTGTTTAGTTGCCAAGTTGTGTCTGACTCTCTTGCGATCACATGGACTGCAGTCTGCTAGGCCCTTCTGTCCATAGGATTTTCCAGGCAAGAATACTGGAGTGGGTTACCATTTCCTTCTCCAGGGGATCTTCTCTACCTAGGGACTGAATGCATGTCTCCTGCATTGACAAATGGATTCTTTACCCACTGTGCCCCCAGGGAAGCCCAGGGGTGGGTTTTTGTATTTCTCCCTTGCTTTGGAAGATTACAATTAAAAAAAGAATCAGACCAGGATACAGTGCATGTACCCATATATGCATGCAATTTAGGGAAAGAGTTTAATTTTGTGAACTTGGCTTACAGAGACAGACTGATATTTTTCTGGGAGGGATGGGAGTGCTTTGCAATTACTGGGGAAGACACTTGGCAGCTTTCCCATGAGAGCTGGAATGGATTTTGTAGGGTTGTTTCAAAGTTCACACTGAGTCATTAATGTTCATCAGGCTGGTGATGGAAGTGCTGAGAAGTCAGGCAGGAGGTGGGGAGCCAAGCCTGATACTGGATGGCAGGAAGCTAGTGTCACTCCTTGGCGGGAGGCACAGAGGAAGGAGTTGATGCTCCTAGAGCCTAGAGCCCAGAGCCCAGAGTCCCTTTGTGGGGAGTGAGGTCACTGTAGGCTGGGTGGTATGAGCCACAGCCCAGAGGGAGCTGAGGAGGAGGAATAGCTTGGGTTCTCCTTTCTTCCACGTATCCAGTCTCCCTCTCCTTTCCCCTCCCTGACTGATTTCAGATCCTCCAAGAACAGAGGTCCCTGGATGTGCAGCGTGCAGGGCTGCCCCCGTGCTGTCCAGAGCAATCCAGGGGAGGGAGAAGGATACCACCTGGGGTGCCTGGCTCAAGCCTGGAACAGTGGGAGAGAAGAAAATTTGAGATACTGCATAACCAAGAGAGCTACGAAGTTCTTTTTATAAAGTTGTTGAGAAAGAAGGCACATGGAAGGAGGGTTTAGGTTACCAGTTAAAATAGATCAATATACAGTGACTGACAAGTCTACACGTCGAAGTTCAGAGAATGACATTTAAAACTGAAACGTGTTGAGAATTGGCATAGATGATCTAATTTACAAAGCAGAAATAGGCACAGATGTAGAGAACAATCATATGGATACCAAAGGGGAAAGGAGAGCGGGATGAATTGGGATTGATAGATACTGCTGCTGCTAAGTCGCTTCAGTTGTGTCCGACTCTCTGCGACCCCATAGACGGCAGCCCACCATGCTCCCCTGTCCCTGGAATTCTCCAGGCAAGAACACTGAAGTGGGTTGCCATTTCCTTCTCCAATGCATGAAAGTGAAAAGTGAAAGTGAAGTTGCTCTGTCGTGTCCGACTCTTAGCGACCCCATGGACTGCAGCCTACCAGGCTCCTCCACCCATGGGATTTTCCAGGCAAGAGTACTGGACTGGGGTGCCATTGCCGTCTCCGGGATTGACATACACATATCCACTATTGATACTATGTATAAAATAGACAGGGGCTTCCCAGGTGGCTCAGTGGTAAAGAATCTGCCTGCCAAACAGGAGCCTCTGGTTCGATTCCTGGCTCAGAAAGATCCCCTGGAGAAGAAAATGGCAACCCGCTCCAGTATCCTTGCCTGGAAAATCCCATGGACAGAGGAGCCAGGTGGGCTGCATTCCATAGAGTTGCAGAAGAGTCGGACACAATTTAATGACTCAACAACAGCATGAAATAATTACTAATGCGAACGTACCGTCTACTCAGTGCTCTGTGGTGACCTAAATGAGAAAGAAATCCAAAAAAGACAGAATATACGTATAGATGCTTTGCTTTGCTGTACAGTATAAACTAATGCAACTATACACCAATAAAATTAAAAAAAAAACAAACATGCTACTTTTCAATTTATATGAGTGAGACTTGCTGAAATGGGCTGGTGTTATTAAGCAGTGCACATTTTGCAGTGGAGAATTACCTTGCTTTGCTTTGTCACAGGTACCAGCCATGTCGGGGAGTAGCCATAAGACAGTGTCTTATTCCCCTCTAGCTCAGGTCAGTCTAATGACCTATGATTACAGCCCCTTCTTGCATCCTCTCCCTCTAGCCAAAGGGGGAAGGAGTGATTTTTGAGGTCTTTCAAAAACTGACCATTACCCTTGGTGGGAGCCCACCAGCCATTCTCCCAAATGCTGAGGTGAAACCAGGGTGAATCTGGATACTTGATGGCAAAATCAGTTCTGCTATTAGGGACTGATGCTTTTCTTTGGAGTACCCACTTGGCTCTCTCTTGTGCAAATATCCTCTGAGACAGTGCTGTCCGATAGAATTTTCTATGGTGAGGGAAAGAACTTCAGAAGTGGATGATGTAGCTGAGGATCTGAATTTTAAGTTTTATTTAATCTTAATTGTTCACCATTTAAACTAGAATCTCCATATGTGGCAAGTGGCTGCCATGTTGGAGAGTGTCTTTATGGTACTGAAGCTGAGCCTTCGGATAATCTCACTGGTTTATTCCACAGGAGTCTTTCCTTTGCATTCAGGTCATCCCAGGGACTAGGCTAATTAACTCAGACCCTCAAGAGGGACTAACATTTGACTGCAGTCTCAGACTTTAGGGCTTTCCTGATAGCTCAGTTAGTCAAGAATCCACCTACAATGCAGGAGACCCCAGTTCAATTCCTGGGTCGGGAAGATCTGCTGGAGAAGGGATAGGCTACCCACTCTAGTCTTCTTGGGCTTCCCTTGTGGCTCAGCTGGTAAAGAATCTGCCTCTAATGTGAGAGACCTGGGTTAGATCCTTGGGTTGGGAAGATCCCCTGGAGAAGGGAAAGGCTACCGACTCTAGTATTCTGGCCCGGAGAATTCCATGGACTACAGTCCATGGGGTCTCAAAGAGTGGGAGACCGAATTACTTTCACTTTCTTTCTATCTTTAGAGAATTCTCTTGTTCATGTCCCCAAGGCCCCAGGTAGCTTCTAAGCCTCTCTTCCTGATAAAGTCAGAGAAGACAGACCTGTGGAAAAGTTCTTGGCCAGTGTGAATCTCAGAAGAGAGGCCTCGGTGGTGCTCCAGTGGTTTGTGGCCACAGAGTGCTGTGGGAAGCCTTATTTTCCTCTAGAGAAAAGTACAGAAAGGCTAAGAGGGAGAATCTGTGACATCTCTGAGCTAGCCACCAGAGAAGGATGAAGACCAAAATCACACAACAAAAGTAACCAGAGTAGGATGAGATAGATCGTGGAGGATGTCAGTGGAAGATAGAGTATGGCAATGGACCAGAAGCTTCCTTGCTGTACGAAATTGACTTTCCATAAGGCCACCGGGACTACATTTCTGATGAAAGAATCAGAGAGGAAAATCCTGAGTTGACTGAACTTAAATCTAAATTGAGAAAATACAGAAGTGACTAAAGTTATTCCCCACCAAAACCTGAGTTGCAGAACAATCATGGAGTGATGTTTTCATGTGTTTGCAATAGGCATGGTCAAGCATATTTATAACCCCCATCCCAAAAGATTAAAATAACACAAACAACAAAATCAGACCTCATCAATAGGAGACTAGGTCATTAGTGGAATTGCCATATGAGGTAGTACTTGTGGTGTTGTTCAGACACACCCAGTCGTGTCTGAATCTTTGTGACCCCATGGACTGCAGCATGCCAGGCCTCCTGTCCCTCACAATCTCCTGAAGTCTGCCCAAGTTCACGTCCATTGCATTGGTGATGCCATCCAGCCGTCTCATCCTCTGATGCCGTCTTCTCCTCCTGCCCTCAATCTTTCCCAGTATCGGCAAAGCACTATGTAGTACTAGGCCATGGTGAAAAGAAAGGAATTGCTGCTGTGTGAACTGGCGTGGAAGAATATCCAAAGTACTGAGTGGAGAAAGCAAGTCATTAGAAGAATATATGCAAACATTATATAAGATGATAAACAGGCAAAACTGAGTAATACTTGCTCTAGGTATACAGACAAAAGTGGTAGCAGCTGTTTAAGAAAAAATTAATGCTTAAGTCAAGGTAATAGTTAACCTCTTGGAGTCAAGGGAGAGGAGGGTGGGATCAAGGGGGCGCCTATGGTAATAGTAACATTCTTTTTCTTAAGCTGTGGGGTTAAGTTGTTCACTTTAAATATTATGATGACTTTTTTTTCCTGCTGCTTTTTGAATATATGATTAACCTATAGCGTTGTGTAATTCTAAGGTTTACAGCACTACAATTTGACTTACATACTTCATTAAGTAATGAGCAGAGTAAATTTAGGAAATATGTCATCTCATAGATAAAAAAGACAGAAAATTTGTGTGCTTGTGAGAGCTTTTGGGATTTACTCTCTTAAATTTCACATGTAACATGCAGCAGTGTTAATTATATTTATCATGTGGTATATTACATCCTTAGAACTTATTATTATTAAAATGATTTGGGGGCTTCCCTGGTGGTCTAGTGGTTAAGACTTCACCTTCCAATGCAGAGGGTGCTGGTTCAATCCCTGGTTGGGGAACTAAGATGCCCCATGCCTTGCGACCAGAAACCAAAGCAATATTGTAACAAATTCAATAAAGACTTTAAAAAATTTAAAAATAGCCTATAATGTTGAGGGAATAACATGTGCAATGAGATACCGTTTCTATACAGTTTAAAATCGTGTTGAACTCGATATTGTTTGTATTCTGGAGTCCTATTAGAAGTGTAAAAATGTATCCCAGCGCAGGATAGTAGTTAATTCAGGGAGAAGAGAAGAAAAAAGGATTGTGCAGGGTTCACAGGGGCTTCAGTTGAAGCACTTGCTCTCATTTTTTCTTTCTTTAGCTAAATGCTGTTTGTCACAGTTTTACATGCCTAAAATATTTCACCAAAATTTTATGGAAAGCAAAAGCCAGGGTGGCTTCCTTAGAGAATATTCAGAGAATGCAGGCTCTGAAGAGCAGATGGAGAGAGGAACAGACCCAAGGAAAGACGAATGCCAGATTACCTCCAGGTTCAAGGCAGCCAGTGCTAAAGACATAAGTCCATGGGAAACCTGTGCTCACAGCAAGGAGAGTAGCAGGAAAGCGCTGGGCTTGCTGGATGCAGATAAGCTAACCTTAGTAGATGGCCCCGATAAAGTAGAGTCCTAGTATAGCTTTCATTTTTTCATTCAGCACATTTTTACTATTTCCATCCAAAGGCTTTGTTCTGCTCATCTTTTTCTTGCATCTTTGAGAGCTTGAGACCAAACTGGAAATGATTAAAAATTCCAAAGATAATCAATGTAAAGTAGTTGTTGTCCAGTTGCTAAGTCATGTCTGACTTTTGTGACCCCATGGACTGCCTCACGTCAGGCTTCCCTGTCCTTCACTATTTCCTGGAGTTTGCTCAAACCCATGTGCATTGAGTCGGTGATGTCATCCAACCATCTCCTCCTTTGTCGTCCCCTTCTCCTCCTGCCCTCAATCTTTGCCAGCATCAGGGTCTTTTCCAATGAGTCAGCTCTTCACATCAGGTGGCCAAAGTATTGGAGCTTCAGCATCAATCCTTCCAATGAATATTCAGAGTTGATTTCCTTTAGGATTGACTGGTTTGATCCCCTTGCAGTCCAAGGGACTCTCAATGTAAAGTAGGTATGAGGTTAAAAGGAGTTGAGTGACCAAGTTAGAATCTTGCGTTTGTGGTGTGTTTGCTTATTTGTAGGAGGCAGCCTAGGATGGGAGTTTAGGATAAGGGTTCTAGAACCAGACTACCTGGTTTAAAATTCCAACTCTACCAATTCTAGCAGTGTGTTCTTGAGCCAGCTGCTTAACCTCTTTGTGCCTTAATTCTGTCAACTGTAAAAATGTGGATGGCTATCTACTTCATGAGGTTATGAGGATTCAATGGATGAATATATGTAATGATCTCAGACACATGCCATATAAGAATTTCCTATTAAAGTTTCCAATTAAGAATGTTAACCTCCTTAAGTGTATTCAAGTTTTCAGGGCTAAATTGCTATCTTAGAAACATGTCAGAAATTATCATACCAATTCGTTACTCAGGAGGATGGGAAAGGAGTGAGGTGTGGTGGGTTTGGGGTAGGGCAAGAAAGTAATTGGGCTTCCCTAGTGGCTCAGACAGTAAAGAATTTGCCTGCCAATGGAGGAGACCTGGGTTCGATTCCTGGGTCCAGAAGATCCTCCAAAGAAGGGAATGGCTACCCACTCCAGTATTCTTGCTTGAAGAATTCTATGGACAGAGAAGCCTGGTGGGCTACAGTCCCTGGGGTTGCAAAGAGTCAGACAGGACTGAGCGACTAACACTTTGACTACTTTCAAGAAGCTTATTAGGTATGTCCAAGTAGATGAGCAGACTGAAGATAAAAACTTAGGTGTTGTTAGCATCCAGATTTCAGTGGTTGATCTTAAAACAGGTCTTAAGACTCTCCAGTTGATACCAGATGCCCTTCATTATGAATGAAACTTCCCACTATTATTCAAGTGAGAAGCTTTATTCTTGCTTCATTGCTCCTATTTACTTTTTCTCTTAGAACTCCAAACTAATGCCAGCATGTCTTTTTCGAAGTATCATTTTTTTTTTTTTTTTTTGCGTTCTTGCACTGATAGATGTCAAAGAGGGAGGAGATACTGGTTGACCATCTAGCAAGGACAATAGAAGTTATTAGTAGCACACATGGAACCAAATAATGTACTTTTAAAAAGGGATGCAACAAAAAAGGGGAGTGCAAGCTTGTTTTGAAAGAGAAGAAACAGATTTTGGTGCAGTTTGATTCTGATTCATAACAAAAACTCAATGGGCATTCAGCCTTCTAGTTCACTATGTTATTGGCTGATAATGAGATCCAGAATCATGTGTTATTATTACTTTTTATTTTTCCCAGGTTTCTTGTTTTAGTAACTAGAGATGAAAATCATGTTTGAGGTACTTCTATACATTGTTTCTTATGTGACATATTTTCATGTCACTGAAATATATTTAAATTCTCAATATGCATGTGTGCATATGTATATATGTATTTGTAATTTATTTTTGGCTGCATGGGACCTTCATTGGTGTGTGTGGGCTTTGTGTAGCTGCAGTGGGCAAGGGCTACTCTCTAGTTGTAGTGTGCAGGCTCCTCTTGTGGATCTTAGGGCTCTAGGCACACAGGCTTCAGCAGTTGTGGGTTTAGTTTCCCCGTGACATGTGGGATCTTCCTGATCCAGGGATCGAACCATGTCCCCTGGACTGGCAGGAAGATTCTCTACCACACGGCCACTAGGGAAGTTCTGATATATATGTTATGATGCTGAAGGCCATTGAAAGCAACGTCCTGTTCTTCTGCTCAAGAGACCTTCCTGATCATAATCTGTGTTAGAAGCCTGTACTTTGCCATTTAGGAATACAGGCAGCCTTTTCTAGTCTTTAAGACCAAGGATTAAAAATTAAACTTTTACAGAAAAAAATCCAATAAAATTGCAGACTGTCTCAGTTCAGTTCTGGAGAAGGCAATGGCACCCCACTCCAGCACTCTTGCCTGGAAAATCCCATGGATGGAGGAGCCTGGTGGGCTGCAATCCATGGGGTTGCTAAGAGTCGGACACGACTGAGCGACTTCACTTTCACTTTTCACTTTCATGCACTGGAGAAGGAAATGGCAACCCACTGCAGTGTTCTTGCCGGGAGAATCCCAGGGATGGGGGAGCCTGATGGGCTGCCGTCTATGGGGTCGCACAGAGTCGGACACGACTGAAGCAATTTAGCAGCAGTTCAGCTCAGTTTAGTTGCTCAGCAACCCCCTGTACTGCAACGTGCCAGGCCTCCCTGTCCATCACCAACTCCCAGAATTTACTCAAACTCACGTCTATTGAGTCTGTGATGCCATCCAACCATCTCATCCTCTGTCATCCCCTTCTCCTGCCTTCAATCTTTCCCAGCATCAGGGTCTTTTCCAATGAGTCAATTCTTAGTATCAGCTGGTCAAAGTATTAGTTTCAGCTTCAGCATCAGTCCTTCCAATGAATATTCAGGACTGATCTCCTTCAGAATGGACTGGTTGTATCTCCTTGCAGTCCAAGGGACTCTCAAGTCTTCTCCAACACCACAGTTCAAAAGCATCAGTTCTTTGGTGCTCAGCTTTCTTTATAGTCCAACTCTCGCATCCATACATGACCACTAGAAAAACCATAGCCTGGACTAGACAGACCTTTGTTGGCAAAGTAATGTCTCTGCTTTTTAATATGCTGCCTAGGTTGGTCATAAGCAGACTGTCTAGATCTGCCTGTTAGGTTGTTACCATGTCCCTAAATTGTGCCGTTCATATTCTGAAAAAGCAAAATCTCATGGTAGACTCTTTTGGGGACACTTGATTAAAGTTCTGATTTTGGTTGATGTCCTCAGTCACTGTGTTCATTGTTGTTGACTTTGTTCTTTGTGCTTATCGATTCCTTGGACCACTTATGCTTTCCCCTGTAGCTGTCAGTCTGAAGTGGTTTTCTTCTAAGAAACTCTGGGTCACTGTCTGGGGAGCAAGCATTAAACACTTCTATGAGACAATACAGTGATTGTATTCTGAAAGCCTTTTATGGATGGAAGTAGCCTAAAAGTGGTCCCTTCATCTTATTTTACTTGGCTTATTTATCATCTTAGTCTTCAAACCAAGCCATCTTTATATCCATCTTAGTGGGTGGTCTCAGGTTTGGACCAGTTGACTTGGTGAGACTTTCAGAAATGTTGAGAACTCTTTTGGCTCACTTACCTACTCAACATAATGGAAACATGACACCAAACCCTGAAATTGCAATTAATTTACGAGAATAATGAAGAGGAGGACTCAACCAGCAGAGAACATTTCACTACTGGGTGATGATTTAGCTTTTAAAACTTATGCTAAAGAAATCACTAACCACAGCCATAGCAGCAATGTTTTTACCAGAACAGACTTAATTAATTCCTTGGCTATTAAACTCTTCAGGCAACAACCCTTCAGGAGCCATATAATAAGGAAGTAGGAGACGAATGATGGAAAAGTTTCCCTTTTTCGCCTGACAGCATTACCAGTCATATTTTTTCCCCACTCCTCTGAGTAGCAAACCATAAGCTGCAGAAATGGTTAGGGGAAAATGTTAAAGTATTAAATAGTCCCTAGATGGCTATTAAAGTAAAAATTCTATCTGCATATTATAGAATTAAGTGAGTCCAAGGAAAGTATTAGTTCTTAATATTCCTCCAGGAGTTCTTTCGTTACATTAACTTCCCATGAAGAAGACTTAATGAAGAGTTTCTGAGCTTGGCTAGAAAGAAGCAACATGGCTCTGTTTTTCTTTCCAAAAGATGCTTTTTGAAACAGGGACATTTATATTTCCTTTGGAATTGTGTACACAGTTTCTTCTCCAAGAATGCCCAAACTGAACATCTTTTCCCCTTATTTTCCTTCTGATTTGGGGGCATACAATCATTTGCTTTCCATAACCACAGATGGGTAAAAACTGTCCCCTTTTCCTTAGTATCCTTAAGTTCTTGCCTTGGTTCAGTTTTAAGCTGTGTTGGAATAGGGATTCACTGTTCGCAGCTCCTGGCTAGGGAATCTGCAGTTTCTTTGGTTTTCCACATTAAACAGTCTGTAAATGGAGGAGTTGAGTATCAGTGCCTTCACTGTATAAATACAAAAGGTCCGAGATTATATCGGGCTCCATGCCTGCCCAAGGCCCCTCCTCTGAAAGTTACGGATAAAAACAGTGCCTGGCTTTGTAAAGCCTTGACAACTTGTATAGTGACATACTTTATATCATTGCACCTTTTTTTTTTTTTTGACTGTTGATCAAATCTAAATATTTTATTATATAGTTACACCCAATTGTGTTTTTGCTATATACTTTTAACTTGAAGACGTCTGTAAAACCAGTACATTAGATAAATCCTGAAATTCCACTAGCTATAAGCTATTTAAATATTGCTTATACAAAATATTTGGGGGCGGGGGGGAGGTGGACAAAAGCTTATTTACAAAACAGAAATCAGATGCAGAAATCTTATGATTACCAGGGGATACGGGGGAGAAGGGTCCATTGGGAGGCTGACACTGGCACGTATACACCACTAGACATAACACAGATGACAGCGGGAAACGGCAGCCCACTCCAGTACTCTTGCCTGCAGAATCCCATGGACAGAGGCGACTGGCGGGCTACAGTCCATGGGTTTGCAGAGTTGGACACAACTGAAGCAACTTAGCATACATATTACTAAAAAACTGCTGTTATAGCACAGGGAACTGTACTCAATACTCTGTAATGGTCTATATGACAAAAGAATGAGTGGATATATATGTATAACTCATTCACTTTGCTATATACCTGAAACTAACACAACACTGTAAATCAACTACACTCCAATAAAATTATAAAAAAGTATTTAAGGAAAACCAGCACCATATGAACAGCATACACTTAAATAAAAGATGAATGTTTAGAATTCCCATTCTCCCATGTATACTGTCATGTAAGAATTGAATCGCCAGTCCATGTCTGACGTAGGGTGCAGCTTGCTTGGGGCTGGTGCATGGGGATGACCCAGAGAGATGTTGTGGGGAGGGAGGTGGGAGGCGGGTACATGTTTGGGAACGCATGTAAGAATTAAAGATTTTAAAATTTAAAAAAAATAAAAAATTTAAAAAAAAATGTTAAAAAAAATAAAAATAATTAAAAAAAAAAGATGAATGTTTAACATACAGAGTAATGTTTTTTATTCACTGATAGCCTAAAGGTCCATTTCAAGATGTTTCTTTTGTATGCTTAATTAGTTTTATTAGCAAGCAAAGCCCTGTGAAGGATGGCGTCATCTAGTCTTCAGACTCAGATTCATCTTCATCTTGACTAATCTGGAAGTAACGAAGCTCGTAAGTCTCCTGGTCAGATGCAACCACACGAAGCCAATCACGAAGACTGTTCTTTTTAAGGTATTTCTTGGTAAGGTACTTCAAATACCTTTTAGAGAACTGTTTCTCAGAAACGACTTATGATTTTATTCTTGAAGCGTTCAGTGTGAACGACATTCCCAAGATTTCCAGTTTTTCCATTCACTTTAACCTTTTCCCGCAGAAATTGTTCAAAATTTCCAGAATCAAAAATTCCATCTTCTACTGGATGAGTAAGATCCAAATTAAACTTCCAGGTTGACTTCTTAGGCTTCTTGTCTTTCTTCGGTGCCATCTTGAAGGCTTGCCGCGCGATGAGAGCTCATTGCATCTTGATAACCCTTTGAGGTAAGCATGGTAGAGATTACTGTGTTCTCTTTATAAAGTTAAGAAATTGAGGTTTGGAGAGATGAAAATAATTCCTAAGTTTACTCATCCAGTAAGAGAAGCAGGAGATCTAAAACTCAAGCTACTGAAGCCATTCTAGGTACCCCCATCCCATTGTTGTTCAGTTACTAAGTCACGTCCGACTTTTTGTGACCCCATGGACTGCAGCACACCAGGCCTCCCTGTCCTTCACTATCTCCCAGAGTTTGCTCAAACTTATGTCCATTTGAGTCCATGTTGCCATCCAACCATCTAATCCTCTGTTGCCCCTTCTCCTCCCCTTTGATCTTTCCCAGCCTCAGGATCTTTTCCAGTGAGCTGGCTCTTTGTATCAGGTGGTCAAAGTATTGGAGCTTCAGCATCATTCTTTACAATGAATATTTTTTTTTTTAATTTTTTTATTTTTTTTTAAATTTTAAAATCTTTAATTCTTACATGCGTTCCCAAACATGAACCCCCCTCCCACCTCCCTCCCCACAACATCTCTCTGGGTCATCCCCATGCACCAGCCCCAAGCAAGCTGCACCCTACATCAGACATGGACTGGCGATTCAATTCTTACATGACAGTATACATGTTATAATTCCCATTCTCCCAAATCATCCCACCCTCTCCCTCTCCCTCTGAGTCCAAAAGTCTGGTATACACATCTGTGTCTTTTTTCCTGTCTTGCATACAGGGTCGTCATTGCCATCTTCCTAAATTCCATATATATGTGTTAGTATACTGTATTGGTGTTTTTCTTTCTGGCTTACTTCACTCTGTATAATTGGCTCCAGTTTCACCCATCTCATCAGAACTGATTCAAATGAATTCTTTTTAACGGCTGAGTAATACTCCATTGTGTATATGTACCACAGCTTTCTTATCCATTCATCTGCTGATGGACATCTAGGTTGTTTCCATGTCCTGGCTATTGTAAACAGTGCTGCGATGAACATTGGGGTACATGTGTCTCTTTCAATTCTGGTTTCCTCGGTGTGTATGCCCAGAAGTGGGATTGCTGGGTCATAAGGTAGTTCTATTTGCAATTTTTTAAGGAATCTCCACACTGTTCTCCATAGTGGCTGTACTAGTTTGCATTCCCACCAACAGTGTAGGAGGGTTCCCTTTTCTCCACACCCTCTCCAGCATTTATTGCTTGCAGATTTTTGGATCGCAGCCATTCTGACTGGTGTGAAGTGGTACCTCATTGTGGTTTTGATTTGCATTTCTCTAATAATGAGTGATGTTGAGCATCTTTTCATGTGTTTGTTAGCCATCCGTATGTCTTCTTTGGAGAAATGTCTACTTAGTTCTTTGGCCCATTTTTTGATTGGGTCGTTTATTTTTCTGGAATTGAGCTGCAGAAGTTGCTTGTATATTTTTGAGATTAGTTGTTTGTCAGTTGTTTCAGTTGCTACCCAAAGCAATTTACAAATTCAATGCAATCCCTATCAAGCTACCAGCCACATTTTTCACAGAACTAGAACAAATAATTTCAAGATTTGTATGGAAATACAAAAAACCTCGAATAGCCAAAGCAATCTTGAGAAAGAAGAATGGAACTGGAGGAATCAACTTGCCTGACTTCAGGCTCTACTACAAAGCCACAGTCATCAAGACAGTATGGTACTGGCACAAAGACAGACATATAGATCAATGGAACAAAATAGAAAGCCCAGAGATAAATCCACACACATATGGACACCTTATCTTTGACAAAGGAGGCAAGAATATACAATGGAGTAAAGACAATCTCTTTAACAAGTGGTGCTGGGAAAACTGGTCAACCACTTGTAAAAGAATGAAACTAGATCACTTTCTATCACCGTACACAAAAATAAACTCAAAATGGATTAAAGATCTAAATGTAAGATCAGAAACTATAAAACTCCTAGAGGAGAACATAGGCAAAACACTCTCAGACATAAATCACAGCAGGATCCTCTATGATCCACCTCCCAGAATTCTGGAAATAAAAGCAAAAATAAACAAATGGGATCTAATTAAAATTAAAAGCTTCTGTACAATGAATATTCAGGGTTGATTTCCTTTAGAATTGACTGGTTTGATCTCCTTGCTGTCCAAGGGACTCTCAAGAGTCTTCTCCAGCTCCACAGTTCGAAAGCATCAGTTCTTCATTGCTCAGTCTTCTTCATGGTCCGACTCTCACATCCATACATGACTACTGGAAAAACCATAGCTTTGACTATATGGACCTTTGTCAGCAAAATGTTTCTTTTAAGTAATGTTTTTAATACGCTGCCTAGGTTTGTCATAGCTTTCCTTCCAAGGAGCAAGCATCCTTTAATTTTGTGGCTGCAGTTACCATCTGCAGTAATTTTGGAACCCAAGAAAATAGTCCCACTTTTTTCACTTTTTCCCCATGTATTTGCCATGAAGTGATGGAACTGGATGCCATGATCTTAGTTTTTTGAATGTTGAGTTTTAAGCCAGCCTTTTCACTCTCTTCTTTCACCCTCATCAAGAGTCTCTTTAGTTCCTTTTTGCTTTCTACCATTGGAGTGGTATCATCTGCATATATGAGATTGTTGATCTTTATTCTGGCAGTCTTGATTCCAGCTTGTGATTCATCCAGTCTGTACTCTGCATTTAAGTTAAACCATATTAACTCTATGCCACTCTTCCCTGCCTCCTCCACTGCAACAGGGTTTTAAGGGACGCAGAAAGATACAGCTATAGCATAAATGAAAGTGATGCAACAGATTTGGGAATGAGAAGATGTGGGCTCAAGGTACCCTCTCTAAGAGTTCTGCTTCTTACTGACATTGGACCTTTTAGTCAAGTGGTTTAGTCAAGAGGAGCATGCTACTTGCCACAGAAAAAATCCCGCAGTGTTATACTCCAGTTTCACAAGCATTCTTCTGACTTGTGGGTTGAAAAATCTGATTTGTCTTTACTATTCTCTTATGAAGGGCTCTTTCTATTATTTTTCTCTTTTTTTCTAATATTTTTCTATTATTTTCTGTAATAAGTCAAGAAAAATAATTTCAGTCCTGAAAAACACAGCTAACTGAATGGAATGATTCTTCTCTATTGATTATAATAATAATCATAACAGTTTCTAGATGTTTTTGAATAATACATATGGTAGTACTTTATTGATGCTACACGCAAAATGGAAATTTCAAGGAACAAGGCAAAATGCCCCATAAATGGCATATTTCTTTCAGTGCATCTGTTGGCTTATTCCTTGGAGTATGTGCTACCCACATTGCAAATTGCTGTCCTAAAGAACAAGAACAATAGAAAAATATCACCGACCATAGAGAACAGAATGGAGCTTCCTTAAAAAACTAAAAATAATTACTGTATGATCCTGCAATCCCACTTCTGGGCATGTATCTGGAGAAAAGATACACGCACCCTAGTGTTCATAACAGTGCTATTTACAATAGCCAAGATGCCTAAGCAACCTAAATATCCATTGATAAATGAATGGATAAAGAAGGTGTGGTGTATATATATACAATGTAATATTACTCAGCCATTAAAGAATGAAATAATGTCATTTGTAGCATCCTGGATGGACCTAGAGATTGTCTTCAAGAATCTTGTGCTATAGAGAGAAAATTACTGAATTCTCTCATACATGTTGATATGGATATGACCTGCTAATGATTTAAAAATCCTTATGACTGGACTTCCCTGGTGGTACAGTGGATAAGAATCCACCTACTAATGCAAGGAACATGGGTTCCATTCCTGGTCCGGGAAGCTTCCACATGCTGTGGACCACCTAAGCCATCGCGCGACAACTACTGAAGCCCATGCTCCCAGGGCTTTTGCTTTGGAACAAGAGAAGTCACCTCAATAAGAAGCCCATGCACCGCAATGAAGAGTAGCCTCTGCTTGCCATAACTAGAGAAAGCCCTTATGCAGCAACAAAGACCCAGCACAACTGAAATAAAAAATAAAAAACTCTTGTTATAAAAAATCTTTATGATGAATTGTTCTTTTACTGCACTGCCAGAATTTATTTGATAGCATTTAAAATGTTGGCATCCTATTCATCAGTGAAATTTGCCTAGAGTTTTTTCTTCATTATGTTATGTTAATAAGAACATGATAATGCATAAAATGAATTCTGTGGTTGAGAATAAATAACATAAATTAGGAATTATTTGTACTTTAAAAAGTAGAGATAATCCAGCTGCTATATCATCTGGGCCTGGTATTTTTTGAAAAGTGGTAGACCTTGGCTTTCCAACGTCTTTTGTGATTATTAATCTTTTCAAGCTTGCTACTTCCTATTGGTCAAATACAGTAGTTTTTATTTGGGTAAAGTCAACTATTTTCTCTGCATTTTCAAACTGATCACTGTCTTAGCTTGAAGACCCTGGAAAATAGAGGATGAAGCCAGGGTTGAGTGCTAATGGTTTATTGGGAGGTGCAATCCTGGGACAGTGAAAGGGGAGAAAGGAAATGCAGGTTGGTGCTCACTGCCTCCTGAAAGGTGAAGGGTGTGTCACTCAGGGCAACTCCAGACAGGCTATCAAGAAAATAAATATAGGAATAGTTTGTTGCAGGAAGGAAGGGAGGTAGATTTATCTGCCAGTTCCCTCTCATCTCATTGCTCTTGTTGGTCAATATTTGCTACATGGGGAGCTCACCCTCTGCTGTTCCAGATTGCATCACCTGGCCTCTTTGGCTCTTGCTGCAGAAGCCAGATCCCACCATGTGGGATGCAATTTTGGGGAATAGTCATTGGAGTCAGTGATAGGAGGAATCAGAGCCTACGTGGGTCTGATTGAGTACTGTTAAGAGGGCTAGAGCTTCCGGGGCTTCTGGCATGATGGGAAGATGTGAGGAAGGTCATATTTCCAGAGCCTGGCACTGGCCTCAGGAGACGATGGAATGATCTGAGATGCCTGCTGATGGGGTGGTGTTGGTGACAGCTGCAGTGGCTGCTGGGTCATTGAGGACTCCAGAAGAAGGTTCATTCTTGTGAATCTGAGGGGACCCACAAATTGTATCTGCAACATTTCCATAGACTTGCATCTATACTCATATGATTTTAAAATCATTAAAATCTTAATTTTTATCATAATTAAAAATAAAACCCTGCGGTTATTACTTTTTGTCTTGTGTGTGTATGCTAAGTTGCTTCAGTTGTGTTCAACTCTTTGCGACCCCATGAACTGTAGTTTGCCAGGCTCCTCTGTTCATGGGATTCTCCAGGAAAGGGTACTGGAGTGGGTTGCCATTTCCTCCTTCAGGGGATCTTCCGGATACAGGGATCGAACCTGAGTCACTTAGGTCTCCAGCATTGATAGACAGGTTCTTTACCACTAGCACCTCCTGGTAAGCCCTTCCCACCTCCCCCTCCCCCTGCCTTTTTTATCTTAATATTGTATATTTTTGCTTTTTCTTTTTCCATTAATCAAGTTTTCTAGGGGTATATGCATTTACAAAATACTTGCAGAGAAACAGTTTCTATAGATTTTATATATTCCTTATTTCTTTCTGAAAAATTATCTGATTTCCTTATTTTAGCTTGACAGTTGATGTTATATTTTAAATTTCTTACATTTAGAGCTTATTAATATTAGGAAACATTAAAGCTTTTAATGGTATAATTTTGGTTTGGCGTCATGGTATTACCTATGGTCCATCGGTTTTAGCATCAGTAGTCTCCTTTTTGTTTGAGACAATTTGCAATTATAATTTTGAAATTAACAAGGCCCTTCTAAACTAACAATTTCTGATCCAAGCGGTGGCACCATTTAGTTTCTTTAGAAAGATTTGGGTGTATTTATAGGCCTTCCTGAGACTCTTGAATCAAACTTTCCCCTAGGATCCTCTAAAGATAATTCATAATAATGATAATTTACTAAAAGTACTTGACATAACCCTAATCCTGTTCTGGGTCAGTGGACATAACCCTGACCTTCTTTGGAGAAATGATCCCTTGCATTGTCTCCCAGGTTCGTGACCACTGACTTCTCATTGATCTCAGTGTTCTAATCCAATGGTGGTTTTCACCCTGTAGATGTTTTGACCTTGCTTAAATGAATATGTGCATTTTAATAAGTCTTGTATAGATATCGATGACCTTTCATTAATTTCATCAATAAAGTAGTTTTGGAGTAAACTCTTTTAAGCAAATTAAATTTGTATCCACTCTAGCCTTGCTGCTTATTATGGTTAGTAAGCCAGTCTTATCTGTTGTGATAAAGTGACTCTGTTGGCCTCTTCCACTCTGGATCCCATAATCTCTATTGAAAAAGTAGGACCTGTTACACAGACAGCTTTCACATTTATTTTGATCCACAGAGTCCAGTCATTACACTGCTTTCCGAAGACCTCAGCACTTATTTCTCAGTACTGTGGTAAAGACATGGGGCCTTCTTGGGAGACCTAATTGGGAACAGATATAATTATGTTGCATGTGATAGCTGTCTCTCCAGATTTCTATGTTTTTTCTACTACATATAATCTTGTATCTCAGCCTCATTTAGGAGGCCATGATTGAGTCCAGATTTGATTTAAACCACCAAGAAAACAAGCAACCTGGGTCACCCAGAATTAGTATATTGGCACCAGCATTTTTGCTATTTGTCTCTGTATTTTTGACTTGAGTAAATCTAACATGATGTTCTTCTCCCACTAATCTACCATCCCCAGAATCTGTTTTCACATCTATTCTCGGTGTTTTTTGTAATAGAATTTAACCAATTCTTGTGATTTTTCCTTTTTTGTTGTTGTAGACTCATGGTTTGATTTTTGTAATGTACGTCAAAGGACATGCTGGAGTATATATCCAGTTTGAGGTATAGAAGCAATTTAGAATGGGACAAGGGGAGAATTGGCACCCCTTGAGAAGGAACTTGCCTAGGTGAGGTGTTTACAATCAAGCCACCTATGGTGGCTCAGTGGTAAAGAACCCGCCTGCCAGTGCAGGAGATGGGAGTTTGATCCCTGGGTTGGGAGGATCCCCTGGAGGAGGAAATGGCAGTCCACTCCAGCATTCTTGACTGGAAAAGACCCATGGACAGAGGAGCCTGGTGGGCTACAGCACATGGGATTGCAAAAGATTCAGACACGACTGAGCATTCACACACTCCTATAGCAAGTTGGTAACAGACTGGTCTTCATGGCAGAGTGAACAGCTTTGTCTGGCAAGGGAAAATGAGTGGTTTTAAATTAATTTTTGGGATACTGATGGACTCCATTGGAGCTCTTAGGATCGCACTTTTTCTTGATCAGTTCCCTCACTTGTACTCAAGAGAAGGACTGTGAAATCAACCTGCATTGCTGTGGTGCAAGTTAAGGTCATCTTCTGTGTTTGACTTCAGTGATCTCAGCCTTGCAACATAGAAGAGACTCTTTCTTAGGGTGGTAGTCATAAAAACTCCTTATTTGATGATTGTACCCAGAGCTAAGAATTTTACTTATTTTTTAAAGAGTTTATTTTGGCCAAACAGCATATGGGATCTTAGTTCCCCAACCAGGGATCAAACCCACAGCCCTTGAATCGGGAAGCATAGAGTCTTGACCCCTGGACCCCCAGGGAAGTCCCAAGCTAAGAATTTTAAATACTGAGCTTGCCATTTTCTCTCTTTAAGCTTTCCTGGGAAGCAACAGGGATCATGTAGTCTTTTGCTAATAGTAGGTGCTTCATTGTGACTCACAACAGGTAGTCATGTAGGTCACACTTTTGCCCCGTGTAAAATGAACTACTGGTCCTTTAAAAGTCTTAGGATCTTTGCTACTTTCAAACCCAGTTCAGGGAGAAAATCATTCACATTTCTGTTTCTTTGGGGGTCTGTTGACTGTAAACTCTTTGGCACCACTGACTCTGTGGTTTATTTTAACTTTGAATCCTCTCGCTAGTTTTAACAGAAAAGGCTTTATTAAAGGTATATAAAGAGTATTAGGTAGCTCACAGAATCTTGGGGATGGTCAGATAATCAGGCTTTGACATGAAAATACAAGTAAATTTCACATTGTACCAATTACATCTAAAGGAAATCTAGCTTGTCCCTGCTACAGGGGCCTAATATCATTCCCTTTTACCCTGAAGACAGTTTCCAAGGAAGACAGTTGTGTAGAAATATGTATGAAAGGGTTTCCTTAATCCTTTTGGCTCATGTTACTAGTTTGAAAGTCAGGCAAAGATATTAAAACTGAAAGGTAAATCCTGTACTCTCTCCTAATTGGCAAAGAACACTGCATTAAATGTTTTATAAACATTATGCTGTAACAAAGCCAGCGACTTATGCATTTCTTCTTTGTTTTTGCCTGAAAAGACCAGCAGTCTCTTCTGGTTTACCTTTGGGTGAACTTTTGTTTTTGATAGTAAGCAGACTTTTTGCTCTGAAGTTCCAGGGTTGGTGTTTCACTTCTGCTTTTTAAGGAAAATAATTACCTTAATGCTTTTTGGTTTTTTTTTCAGCTCTGTTAGCTGTTAGTAAAAAGATGGAAACCCAATTCCTGTTCAATACAAAATTCTTCAGTAAATGGAAATTGACAAAGAACTGTTCTCTATACTTCTTTCAAAATGCCCTTTTGAGTCCCAGGCCTAGGGTTTCAGAATTTTTAAAAATACCCAGGTAATTGATGACTTCAGGTTGAGTGACCATGGTCCCAGCATTCAGAGCTTTCAAACAAAGGAACTCTGCTTCTATTAGAAAATATCCTTTCAAATAAGAGGAAATAAAAATGAAAGGAAGGCCTAACTATATGGGCTGTTTATTCTGGCTCCGTTGGTTAGATTGGTTCTGTTTGTTCCTTCCCTCCTTATTTGCTGATGCTTAGGCCTCAATAACATGTAGTCTGTTCTTTTAGAAGCACACCATAATTTTAGAAAGTGTACACAGTTGAGGAAATGTAAACTCATGCAGAATCTTTATTTAATATGCCATGAGTTTAATATCCTGTAGATGTTCATCTCCAGTCAGGAGACCCTTCAAGAGACTGATCTTAAGTAACTGTTTATAAGCTTTTTGATGACCTCAGTTAAAAATCCCTAATGGTGACTGTTTGGTTATGAATGGATTAGTCTGAAATTTGAGCTTGTAAGAGAGTGAGGTGAGGAAGAAAGCTATAAATAGAGGACTCCATTGGGTCTAGACTTTGTTGCAAAGTGTTGGTGAGAATCCCAAGGATGCATAGAAGCTTTTCCCCATCCTCAGTTTTTGGGCTCCCAAATCACTGCAGATGGTGACTGCAGCCATGAAATTAAAAGATGCTTGCTCCTTGGAAGAAAAGTTATGACCAAACTAGACAGCATAGTAAAAATCAGAGACATAACTTTGCCAACAAAAGTCCATCTAGTTAAAGCTATCGTTTTCCCAGTAGTCATGTATAGATGTGAGAGTTGGACTATAAAGAAAGCTGAGCACCAAAGAATTGATGCTTTTGAACTGTGGTGTTGGAGAAGACTCTTGAGAGTCCCTTGGACTGCAAGGAGATCAAACCAGTCAATCCTAAAGGAAATCAGTCCTGAATATTCATTGGAAGGATTGATGCTGAAGCTGAAACTCCAATACCTGCATGTGTGTGTGTGATAAACAAGGATAAGCTTAGTGTACATAAAAATGAGTGGACATTCTGTTTTATAGATAGAGGAACAGATGTTAGCAAAGTTAGATAACTTGACTAAGGTCATGTGACTGCTAAGTGAGAGATAAGGTTTGAATGCAACTCCAAGTTCAAAGCTTTATTTTAAACCACCATGGTATAACTGCTGCCCTTGTGCTTTAAGACTGCTTCCTGTTCTGTGGGGCTGAGAGTATTAATGGTAAGGACTATTTGGGGAAATATTTCTTTCACAAAACTTGGGAGAACTCCACAGATGCTCAGAGCTACATCCTTAATGCCTTAGCCCTCAGTTCATTGGGGTTCCCTGATGGCTCAGAGAGTCAAGAATCTGCCTGCAATGGAGGTGACTTGGGTTCAATCCCTAGGTCAGGAAGATCTCCTGGAAAAGGAAATGGCAACCCACTCTGGTATTCTGGTTTGGAGAATCCCATGGACAGAGGGACGTGTTGGGCTACAGTTCATGGGGTTGCAAAGAGTCAGACACAACTGAGTAACGCTTTCACTTTCAGTTCATTAGTTGGAAGTAGAAACTGTTTTCTTGAATAGTTAAAAATCTCAGGGCTAAAAACTCAAGTTAATAAACTTTTTACCAACATATAGCTATGTGCACGCCTTTTGGAAACAGAAAATTTTTAATTTAGGCCAACTTGACATGAGCGAATGAAAAATATAGCTACCTAGGTGAAGAGTCACCTTTTCTTTGAAGATTTTCAGGTTAAAGCAGCCCCTTCAAGTCTGGTCTTATGATTGGTAAAAGAATGTAATTATTTACAGGGTATGGTATGAGAGGTATTCTGAACACACAGATACCCCATCCCCCAAACTTTCAAAGCGTTGTTATCATTTCTGAAATTTTACCATTAGAGATTCATTCCTTTGAGATATTAGAGCTTTTTAGACTTCATGAATGATCTATTAAAAGTAAAGACTCACGTGTGTGAAAACCAAAGGAGGAACACCTTAAGGGCATTGCTGACCTCTGAGGGGGTTGAATTGGTGGGTAGCTGAGAGCAGCCCCCTGAGGACTGAGACTGACAGAGCAGCAGGGAGAGAGGCAAGGTTCTCTGGGATGGAGGATAGCCCCCTTCCAGCCTGAAACCCTTGGCTCCGCACCTTCTAAATGTATCTTCCACAAGCTCCAAGGTTCTTTCAATTTTACTTGGAAATGTACTGTTTGCTTTTCACATCTGTTTCCATATTTTCGTATAATTGCTCCCTAGCTCTGTAGAGAAACATGTTTTTGTTTCAGACTTGCACATATGTACTCATCCCGAAGGGGGAAAAAAAAGTGTTAGTCCCGTTCAGTCGCGTCTGACTCTTTGTGAGCCATGGACTGTAGCCAGCCAGGCTCCTCTGTCCAGGGAATTTTCCAGGCAAGAATACTGAAGGGGGTTGCCGTTTCCTTCTCCAGGGGCTTTTCCCAGTTTAGAGATTGAACCCAGATCTCCTGCATGCACTCATCCCAAACCCCACCACTAACGCAAGAGCAGAGACAGACTCTTGGACCTCAGTATCTAGTATGGCACAGCTTAGAGGTCCGGGTTCAGACTGTTATGTCCTTTCTTGAATTCTGGTAATAACTTAGCAAGGAGCTGGAGGATCTTTGTGAACGATGCACAGTTAGGAAGTGGCAGAGGTTAGTGTTTCTGTCTCTGAATCCAGCACTGTATTCAGTACCGCAGAACAGGGTTAACAAACAGATTTAACAAACCTGTTAAAAGCAAGGAAGCAAAAGTGGCAGGGCCCAGGAGATAAGCTTTTCCTGTTCCATAACTTGTCCCTTGGTGTGTAATAAAAACTAAACTTTTATTTCCTTTGAATCTGATTTTTTTTTCCCCTGGAACTCTGGAGGGAGGGCATTCCAATTGCCTAAAACTCTGTTTCATTGAGTATTTCTCTCTTTAAACTAGTAGAATCAGATAGGTGAGGCTGAACCTTCCTATCCAGCTTAGTCTCTAGAGGGAATGCTATTTTTTTTTTCAATTTTTTTTTAAATTGAAATATACTTACTTTACAAAGTTGTATTAGTTTCTGCTGTACAGCAAAGTGAATCAGCCATGTGTGTGTGTGTGTGTGTGTGTATACATATATATATATATCCCCTCTCTTTGGGGTTTCCTTTCCATTGAGGTCACCACACAGCACTGAGCAGAGTTCCCTCTGCTATACAGTAACTTCTTATTTTATATATGGTAATGTATACATGTCAGCCCCAGTCTCCTAATTCATCCCACCTTACCTTCCAGTCCACCTTCCTCCCCTACCTTGGAGTCCATATATTTGTTCTCTACATCTGTGTCTCTGTATCTACTTTGCAAATAGGTTCATCTGTACCATTTTTTCTAGATTCCACATATATGTGTTAATATACCTGGTGAAAATCATAATTTTAAAAGATTCATGAATCCCAATGTTTATTGCAGCACTGTTTATAATAACCAGGATATGGAAGCAACCTAATGTTCATCAGCAGAGGAATGGAGGAAAAAGATCTGGTACATATATATACACAATGGAATATTACTCAGCAGTAAAAAGAAACAAAATTTGTGCCATTTGCAGAGACGTGGGACTGCTACTCTTTACTGATTGAAGCCACTGCAGGGGACACCCTCGCAAGTGACAGTGTTTGTACATAGAGCTTAAATTTGCCTTTCAAGTTATGTTTGACTTTCTTGAAAACAGAACTGTGGCAGAATTTTCCATTTTATTTGAAATCAATTCACTACTGTAATCACTTGGTGTTGCTCTTGCTTAAGAAAAGAAATAGTTTCATACTTTATTAGTTACATTGCAGCAGTAATTATGTGGGAAGGCCAGTCTGGGACAGTTTGCATTCAGAGAATGTTTGTTTTTCTCCATGAGTGTGTTATCAGGCTCCTTAGGTTAGCCAGTGATGATTTAGGGGACCCAAGATCCAAGTTTTTCTTGGCTCCTCTGTCTTCCCTCATTCATCCTCTATTGTTCTCTCCACTATCCTTGTTGGGTCTTTGGGCTGAGCCTGGAGTCATACTGTTTAATGACTTGCTGCAAATGGACCTCTGACTACATTTCACAGTGAAATTTCACAGTGAAATTGAATTGGAGGGTTTTGGAGTGTGTTTATTTTACAGCTGCCCTTGGCTCTTACTATCCAAATGAACATTAAAAAAGTAGTCAATTATATGACTAATTTTTTTAAGATTGCCATCCAGCTGAGAGTTCAGTCAGCCTTAAAAAAATACCATAGTTTTGAAAATATATCCCATTTGGGTACCAGAAGGCACCAGAGTGCTTTGGGTCATGTGTTAATTTTGTTTTGTTTTTTTTTTTTTTTTTTAATTTTGTATTAAAAAATCAATCTTCACACACTCTGATTTTATTGAGGTCCAAATGAAAATTCCATTTCCATGACTGTGGCTTGTATTCCATGAAAATTTGCATACCTTTTCTGTTTTCCTGCTTTTTCACAGATATGTTTTTAAATCATCGTGGTCTAAATGTTTAATTCTGGAAGAACCCAAGTGATAAAAAGCTGAAATTGCTTTATATTCTACCATCTGTTTTACTATTTGTCTTCTGTAGTGAGAACGTTAAATTGAGCTTTCCTATTTCTCTTTAAGGCCCTGATTTAGTGAGTGCCGGGAAGAGATAAACCATATGTAGGTCTTTCTCTGGCTAGTAAGGCTTAGTTACCAAATATTTTATTATGGTTTTCTGTTGAGCAGTAAGTTATATGGGAAGGCAATTCATCAGTCTTTAGTCCCAATTTGTGTACAAACTGTATAGTAAAACATTTATGAATATACCATGTGATAAAAATGAAGTTACTTATGTGGTAGATCGGAGAAGGCAATGGCACCCCACTCCAGTACTCTTGCCTGGAAAATCCCATGGACGGAGGAGCCTGGTGGGCTGCAGTCCATGGGGTTGCTAAGAGTCGGACACGACCAAGTGACTTCACTTTCGCTTTCCACTTTCATGCATTGGAGAAGGAAATGGCAACCCACTCCAGTGTTCTTGCCTGGAGAATCCCAGGGACGGGGGAGCCTGGTGGGCTGCCAGCTATGGGGTCGCGCAGAGTCGGATGCAACTGAAGCGACTTAGCAGCAGCAGCATGTGGTAGATAGCATTTGAATGGGATTCCCCTTTGTTTACTTATTTGATGTACTATCAAGATGGTTAATTTTTTTTTTTTAACTACGTAGAAGGGAGACAAAGGAAAACTCAGAAAAATAGGATTGCTAAGCATCTTACTTCACTATGGCTGTACAGCAGGCAGTGAGGTTTGACTCTGGACATACGGACCAAAAGAAGACAGCTGCTAGATGCTATAAAATAGTTAAATTCACCGTCTGGTTTGCAAGATGGGTGAAGATCTGCTGAAAATCTGGAGTGAATGCCATGCCCCAGTTAGTTGACAAATATGGCGGGTCCCTTTAGTTCTAGAGCATCAAGTGTGGTTCTAAGGACCAAAGAATTAAACTCTTTTAAAAGTAACAGTATGTGTGGGACCTGGAGAAAGCCCACACACAGCAATGAAGACCCAGTGCAACCAAATATAAATAAATAATTTTAAAAAGGTATTAAAAAAAAGTAACAGTATATATGGGACAAAGATAAAAACAATACCACTTTACTTATAATTTGTTCTACAGGGTAGGGGGAGAATTGGGGGAAGGGATAGTTAGGGAGTTTGAAATCAACATGTACATACACTGTATTTAAAATGGATAACCAACAAGGACCTACTGAATAGCACAGGGAACTCTGCTCAATGTTATGAGGCAGTCTGAATGGGAGGGGGGTTTGGAGGAGAATGGATACAAGTGTATGTACAGCTGTGTCCCTTTGCTGTTCACCTGAAACTATCACAACATTGTTAATCAGCTTTACTCTAATATAGAATAAAAAGTTTTTTAAAAAATAAAATTTGCTCTGTGTGGTTTCTAAAAGTGATTTTTTATATCTTTAAGGATATGGCAAAGAATAGCAAAATCATAGGCCTAGTTTAAATTGAGACAACAGTATGAAACACAACAGAAATGAAACTGAAATACATTTGTTAGGATCAAAACTGGCCTAATAAGACTACAATTGCATCTGATGTTCCTTCCTTTTAAAAATTTTATTAAAAGCACTTTTTATTGTGCTATAGTTGAACTAAAATATTAAGTTTTAGGTGTACAACAGAGTGACTCACAATTTTTATAGGTCATACTCCATTTATTGTTATTATACAATACTGAGATATATTACCATGAACTTCCTAATGTTCAAGCTGGTTTTAGAAAAGGCAGAGGAACCAGAGATCAAATTGCCAACATCCGCTGGATCATGGAAAAAGCAAGAGAGTTCCAGAAAAACATCTATTTCTGCTTTATTGACTATGCCAAAGCCTTTGACTGTATGGACCACAATAAGCTGTGGAAAATTCTGAAAAAGATGGGAATCCCAGCCCACCTGACCTGCCTCTTGAGAAATCTGTATGCAGGTCAGGAAGCAACAGTTAGAACTGGACATGGAACAACAGACTGGTTTCAAATAGGAAAAGGAGTCTGTCAAGGCTGTATATTGTCACACTGCTTATTTAACTTATATGTAAAGTACATCATGAGAAGCGCTGGACTGGAAGAAACACAAGCTGGAATCAAGATTGCCAGGAGAAATATCAGTAACCTCAGATATGCAGATGACACCACCCTTATGGCAGAAAGTGAAGAGGAACTAAAAAGCCTCCTGATGAAAGTGAAAGAGGAGAGTGAAAAAGTTGGCTTAAAGTTCAACATTCAGAAAACGAAGATCATGGCATCCAGTCCCATCACTTCATGGCAAATAGATGGGGAAACAGTGGAAACAGCATCAGACTTTATTTTTGGGGACTCCAAAATCATTGCAGATGGTGACTGCAGCCATGAAATTAAAAGACGCTTACTCCTTGGAAGAAAAGTTATGACCAACCTAGATAGCATATTCAAAAGCAGAGACATTACTTTGTCGACTAAGGTCCGTCTAGTCAAGGCTATGGTTTTTCCTGTGGTTATGTATGTATGTGAGAGTTGGACTGTGAAGAAGGCTGAGCGCCGAAGAATTGATGCTTTTGAACTGTGGTGTTGGAGAAGACTTGAGAGTCCCTTGGACTGCAAGGAGATCCAACCAGTCCATTTTGAAGGAGATCAGCTCTGGGATTTCTTTGGAAGGAATGATGCTAAAGCTGAAACTCCAGTCCTTTGGCCACCTCATGCGAAGAGTTGACTCATTGGAAAAGACTCTGATGCTGGGAGGGATTGGGGACAGGAGGAGAAGGGGATGACAGAGGGTAAGATGGCTGGATGGCATCACTGATTCAGTGGACATGAGTTTGAGTGAACTTCGGGAGTTGGTGATGGACAGGGAGGCCTAGCATGCTGCAATTCATGGGTTCGCAAAGAGTTGGACACGACTGAGCGACTGAACTGAACTGATAGCCTATTTTATCCACAGTGATTTGTATTAATCTCTTACTCCCCTACTCCTATTTGCCCCTCCCCCTTCCCTCTCCCTCCAGTAACCAATAGTTTGTTCTATGTGAGTCTGTTTCTTTGTTCTAGTCACTAGTTGTATATTTTAATCTCCACATATAAGTGATATCATACAAATTTCTGTCTGACTTATTTCACGAAGCATACTCCCCTCAAAGTCGACCCATGTTGTTGCAAATTGCAAAATTTTATCCTTTTTTATGGCAAAGTAGTATTCCCTTGTGTATGTATATGCCACATATTTTTTATCTGTTCCTCTGTTGATGGACCCTTATGTTGCTTGTGTAACTTGGCAATTGTAAATAATGCTGCTCTCAACATTGGAGTGTGTGGTATCTGGTATTCCTCCTATTTTGAAGAAGTAATTTTATTTGGCAAAACTGTAGTTTTACTTTAAAAATTATTTTTAATTTAAGTTTTAATTGACGTGGAACAACAGACGGTTCCAAATAGGAAAAGGAGTATGTCAAGGCTGTATATTGTCACCCTGCTTATTTAACTTCTATGCAGAGTACATCATGAGAAACGCTGGGCTGGAAGAAACACAAGCTGGAATCAAGATTGCTGGGAGAAATATCAAGAACTTCAGATATGCAGATGACACCACCCTTATGGCAGAAAGTGAAGAAGAACTAAAGGGCCTCTTGATGAAAGTGAAAGAGAAGAATGTAAAAGTTGGCTTAAAGCTCAACATTCAGAAAACGAAGATCATGGCATCTGGTCTCATCACTTCATGGGAAATAGATGGGGAAACAGTGGAAACAGCATCAGACTTTATTTTTTTGGGCTCCAAAATCACTGCAGATGGTGACTGCAGCCATGAAATTAAAAGACGCTTACTCCTTTGAAGGAAAGTTATGACCAACCTAGATAGCATATTCTACAACAGAGACATTACTTTGCCAACAAAGGTCCGTCTAGTTAAGGCTATGGTTTTTCTAGTAGTCATGTCTGGATGTGAGAGTTGGACTGTGAAGAAGGCTGAGCACCGAAGAATTGATGCTTTTGAACTGTGGTGTTGGAGAAGACTTGAGAGTCCCTTGGACTGCAAGGAGATACAACCAGTCCATTCTGAAGGAGATCAGTCCTGGGTGTTCATTGGAAGGACTGATGGTAAAGCTGAAACTTCAATACTTTGGCCACCTCATGTGAAGAGTTGACTCATTGGAAAAGACTCTGATGCTGGGAGGGATTAGGGGCAGAAGAAGGGGACGACAGAGGATGAGATAGCTGGATGGCATCACTGACTCAATGGACGTGAGTTTGAGTGAACTCCGGGATTTGGTGATGGGCAGGGAGGCCTAGCATGCTGCAATTCATGGGTTCGCAAAGAGTCAGACATGGCTGAGCGACTGAACTGAGATGGAATTGACATATGACATTTGTTTCAGGGATAGAACATAGTAATTCAACATTTTTATATATTGCAAAATGGTCACTGCAGTAAGTCTAGTTAACATCCACAATCACACGTGGGTATAAGCTTTTTTTCTCATGATGAGAACTTTTAGGATTTACTCTCTTCAGCATTCAAGTATACAGTGTACTATTATTAACTGTGGTCACCATGTTATATATTGCATCCCCAGGACTTACTTATTTTATCACTGGAAATTTTTAACTTTTGACCTCTTTCACCCATTTTGTTACACTACCCCCCCTTCCCCTGTTGCCACCATCATCAATCTGTTCTCTGTATTTGCAAAGTTAATTTTTTTTTAGATTCCACATGTAAGTGAGGCCATATGGTATTCGTCTTTGTCTGTGTAATTTTACTTCGCATAATGCCCTCAGTTTCCATTTATGTTGTCGCAGAATAGTGAGATTTCCTTTTTTATGGCAGAGTAATATTCCATTGTGTGTGTATATATATATATATATACTGTATCCTCTTTATCCATTCATTTATTGATGAATACTTACTGCTTCCATATTTTGGCTATTGAAAATAATGCTACAGTGAACATGGGAGGGTATTATCTTTTCAAATTATTGCCCAGAGAAGTTGCTGTTCAGATAAATACCCAGAATGGCAAGAGCATATGGTAGTTATGCTTTTAATTTTTTCAGGAACCTCCATAATGCTTTCCATAGTGGCTGTACCAGTTTACATTCCTACCAGCGGTGTACAAGCATTATCCACATTTTAGCTAGCATTTGTTATTTCTTGTCCTTTTGATAGCCTTTCTGACAGGTATGAAATGATATCTCATTGTGGTTTTGATTTGCCTTTCCCTTTTCATGTACCTGTTAGCCATCTGGATATCTTCCTTAGAGAAAGTGTCTATTCAGGTCCTCTCCCCATTTTCCTTTTGGTTTTTTGTTATTTTGCTATTGAGTTGTATGAATTCTCTATATGTTTTAGATACCAACCTTTTATCAGACACATGATTTGCAATTTTTTCCCCATTAGGTAGGTTGCCTTCATTTTGTTCATGGTTTCCTTTGCTGTGCAGAAGATTTTTAGTTGGATATAGTCCCACTTGTTTGTTTTTGCTTTCATAATTTTTGCTTTCGGTGTCAAATCCCAGAAATTGTCACCAAGACAGATGTCAAGGAACTTACTGCCTATATTTTCTTCTAGGAGTGTTATGGTTTCAGATCTTAAAGTTTTTAGTCCATTTTGAGTTGATCTTTGTGTATGCTATGAGATACGGATACAGTTTCATTCTTTTTCTGGTAGTTGGCCATTTTCCTCATTTATGGAGACAGTTCCCCGTGCCCACACACACATTCTTGGCTCGTTTGTTGTAAATTATTTGACTGTATATATGTGGGTTTATTTCTGGGCTCTCTGTCTGGTTCCATTGATCTATGTGTCTGTTTTGATTATAATAGCTTTATAATATACTTTGAAATTAGGAAGCATGATGCCTCCAGGTTTGTTCTTCTTAAGATTATTTTATTTATTCAGGGTCTTATGTGGTTCTGTAGAAAAATTTAGTGTTGTTTGTTTTATTTCTGTGAAAAATGCCATTGGAATTTTGATAGCAATTGCTTTGAATATGTTGATTGTTTTGGGTTGTATAGATATTTTGATGATAATCTTCTAATCCATGAACTTGGCATATCTTTCCATTTATTTGTGTCATCTTCAGTTTTTTTCCATCAGTTTCCTTCAGTCTTCAGTGTACAGGTCTTTCACCTCCTTGGTTAAATTTGTTCCTAGTTATTTCATTCTTTTTGATGAAATTGTAAGTGAAATCGTTTTCTTAGTTTCTCTTTCGGGTATTTCTTTAGTATGTAGAAATGCAGCAGATTTTTGCTTATTGGTTTTGTATCCTGGAACTTTTACTAAATTCATGTATTAGTTCTAACAGTGTTTTGGTGGAGTCTTATGTCTGAAAGATATGACGCTTTTACTTTTTCTTTTCCAATTTGGATGCCTTCTATTTTGTTTTCTTTCCTAATTGCTCTGACTAGGACTTCCAATACAATGAATGAAAGTTGAGAGGGCATCCTATTTTGTTCATGATTTTAGAGGAAAAGTTTTCAGGTTTTCACTGCTGAGTATGATGTTAGCTGTAGGCTTGTCATATATGGCCTTTACTATGTTGAGGTATCTTTCTCTTTATGCCCACTTTGAGAGTTTTTATTATGAATGGATGTTGAATTTTGTCAAATGGTTTTCCACATCTATTGAGTTGATCATAAGATTTTTATCCTTTATTTTGTTAATTTGGTGTGTCACATTGATAGATTTGTAGATGTTCAAGCATCCTTGCATCCCTGGAATTAATCTCACTTGGTCATGGTGTGTGATTGTTTAATCTATTGTTGAATTTGGTTGGCTAATTTTTTTGGTGATCTTAATTTATTTTCATCAGGGATATTGGCCTGTGATTTTCTCTTCTTGTTATGTCATTGTCTGACTTTGGTATTAGGGTAATGCTGGCTTTGGGAAATAAATTTGGACATGTTTCTCCCTCTTCCATTTTATGGAAGAGAGTTGTATTAAATCTTCTTTAAATTTTTGGTAGAATTCACCAGCGAAACCATTTGGTCTTGAACTGTAGTTTTTTGGGAGGTTTTTGATTACTGATACAATCTCCTTACTAGTAATTGATCTGTTTGGATTTTCTATTTCTTCCTGCAGTCTTGGTAGCCTGTATGCTTCTAGGAATTTATCCATTTCTTCTATGATGTCTGGCTTATGCCAGTACTCCAAGAATGATGGATACATGTCAGTAAGACATAGAATCCAGCTTAAGTGACTCCCACTAGTCTAAGCGGGGACATCTTGAGCATCAAGATAATGATAATGATAATGTCAGATATAATCCATTAGTGAGATAAAACTCTAAGTCCTACTGATATAATTAAAGGGCAAAGAAGGAAAATGTTTTCCTCATAATTGTTTGCCAATTAATAAATTAAGAAGGATGATAACCATCACTGTAATAATTGGTTCAGGTAGAAACTGTCATCATTGGTTTTAGCATGCATTGAAAGTTTGAGATACTGCCTCTTTATGGAGTCTCAACATATATCCTTAAAAACTACTAATTAATCACAAAGGGCAAAGTAGCAATCTTATTGTGGAGAAACCAGGGAAGCATCTTATGTTAACTTGATTGAAGTTAACATCCCCAGTGTTGGGACAAATAATGTGTGGCTCCTGATATGATACTCCTTGGAAGACCAATATTACTTCTGTGATATTCCTTTGAGAACTGCATAGCCCAAATCTAACATGAAGAAATACCATGATGCAACACCAGACAAACCCAGATTAACAGACATTCTACGTAATGAGTAGCCTGTATTCTTCAATAGTATGAAATTCATGAAAGACATAGGTTATAGATCTGCTGCAGGTTAAAGAATACTTAAGAGTCATGACAGCTGATGGCTGTTTCTGATCCTGGCTCACTCATTTTCTGTCCTGTGCTCATGTCATTCACATAGCATATATTACTATTAGTAGTATTGAGGTTTGTACCAAGGGTATGAAAGACAGAATCTTTATTTTTGTTGTTCAGTCACTAAGTTGTGTCTGGCTCTTTGTGACCCCATGGACTGCAGTACTTCCTGTCCTTCACTGTCTCCCAGAGTTTTCTCAAACTCATGTCCCTTGAGTCGGTGATGCCACCCAACCGTCTCATCTTCTGTCACCCTCTTCTCCTCCTGCCCTCAGTCTTTCCCAGCATCAGAGTCTTTTCAGATGAGTCAGTCCTTTGCATCAGGTGGCCAAACTATTGGAGTTTTCAGCGTTAACATCAGTCCTTCCAATGAATATTCAGGACTGATCTCCTTTAGGATGGACTGGTTGGATCTCCTTGCAGTCCAAGGGACTCTCAAGAGTCTTCTCCAACACCACAATTCAAAAGCATCAGTTCTTTGGCACTCAGCTTTCTTTAAAGTCCAACTCTCACATCCATACATGACTGCTGGAAAAACCATAGCTTTGACTATACAAACTTTGGCTGGCAAAGTAACATCTCTGCTTTTTAATATGCTTTCTAGGTTGGTCATAGCTTTTCTTCCAAGGAACAAGCATCTTTTAATTTCATGGCTGCAGTCACCATCTGCAGTGATTATGGAGTCCCCCAAAATAAAGTCTCTCACTGTTTCCCGATCTATTTGCCATGAAATGATGGGACTGGATGCCATGATCGTTTTCTGAATGTTGAGCTTTAAGCCAACTTTTTCACTCTCCTCGTTCACTTTCATCACTTTCCTATTTTTAAGGAAATATCATAAGGTATTCAGGAGTAAATGAGCACAATGTTTCAACTTATTCTCAAATGATTTATGAAATGTATACATACATACGTATATACATAGAGAGAAAAGCAAAGAAGCAAAGTATAGTAATTGTGGAATCTGATCAAACCTTATATAGAATTTCTTGCGGCATGTTGAAATTTTTAAGAAATTACATTAAAACAAAAACAATGTGCCACAGATCTGAGTACATAAGATAGTAGATAGGCTTATAACAAGAACCCTGTGGCATTTGCTGTCTCTGGTGATGGGCATAGTGGATGGGTGTGGAGGACCACTCCCTCAACAACCTGGGGCAGAAGACAGAGTCAGTCAAGGAGGAAGTAAAATCCTCCCTTGTTTAAGAAAAGCTGAGGTGGGAGGTAGGAGGATCTGACCATCACATTGCTTAGTGATCACTCCACAGGATATGTAGTTAAGATATACTAGGTAAATAGCTATTAGAAATCTCAGAAAGCCAGGGAAGGGTTTTCTTGCTGTATAATTTGGAATTTCTTGTGTGTTCTATTTGGTATTTGATTTTCTCATGATAAATAGAATGTTCATTAAACTAAAATTTTAATTTAATAAATTGAACTTTATTGACCTTGCTTCTCCCTTAACCCCTGGCAACGACTGATCTTTTTGTTGTCTCCATAGCATCGAATACTGTATGGTTGGCTTCATACACTTTTCAGATTGGCTTTTACCCCTAGTAATGTGCACTCAGGTAGCGCTAGTGGTAAAGAACCTCCCTGCCAATGCAGGAGACATAAGAGATGCAGGTTCGACCCCTGAGTTAGGAAGATCCTCTGGAAGAGTGCATGGCAACCCACTCCAGTATTCTTGCCTGGAGAGTCCCATGGACAGAGGAGCCTGGCGGGCTACAGTCCATGGGGTCACAAAGAGTCGGACGCAGCTGAAGTGACTTAGCATGCACATGTGATGTGCATTCAAGCTTCCTCCAAGTCTTTTTCATGGCTTGGTTGCGTATTGCTTTTTAATGCTGAATAATGTTCTTTTGGATGGATGTATGGATGTACCACAGTTGGTTTATTCACTCAGTTACTAAGGGGTATCTTGATTGCTTCTCAGTTTTGGCAGTTATGAATAAAGCTGCTGTAAACATCTATCTGCAGGTTTGGATGAATATAAGTTTTCACTTTCTTTGGGTAAATACTGAGGAGCATGACTGCTGGATTGTATTAAAAGAGTGTGTTTAGTGTTATAAGACACTGCCAGACTCTCTTCCAAAGTGTCTGTCCCATTTTGTGTTCCCACCAGCAATCCATGAGAGTCGGCATTCCTCTACATCCTTGTCAGCATTTGGTGGTGTCGGTGTTTCAGATTTGGACCATTCTAATTGTTGTGTGGTGGTATCTCATTGTTTAAAATTTCAATTCCCTAATGACATCTGATGCTCATTTGCTGTTTGTTATCTTTGGTGAGTTGTCTGTTCAGGTCTTTTGCTCTTTTTAAAATTGAATTGTTCATTTATTTATGGTGGAGTTTTCAGAGTTTCTTTGGATATTTTGGATAACAATCCTTTATCAGATATGTCTTCTGTAAAGATTTTCTCGCAGTCTGTGATTTGTCTTCTCATTCTCTTGAGACTTTACCCTTTTCATCAAATTAAAATGCAAAGAGGGAAATTTGATCCACAATTCAAAATATCTATTAAAGCAATCCAGTTCCTACAAGAGAAATATAAATGTTCCTGCTTTTAAGAGCATAAATGAATTTATCCCAAAGTCCTCAATAAAGGAGCTCTTTTTTTGGTACTAATAGTGAAAAAGCACACTTACTACAGGCTTCTCTCTCCTACCCACCAAACCGTGTAATGTCCCTTCTTTACTTTGAAGAGAGCTTGGAACCTTAAACACTGTATGTTTAGATTATAAAGCAGGAAGATATTCTTAGAAATAGAATGGATATGAGAAAGTAGGGTCCTAAGCTAGTGCCTAGAGGCCCATTAATGGTAGCAGTAAATAATACGCACGTGTCAAAAAGGGGCTCTGAGAGTGCAGCAGTGGCAGCTAGGCCTCCCCAGCTCATTCTGCACAGAGACACTGGCAGCTGGTTGAGAAAGTAAAGCGTCTCACTTGGATTCATTTTCCAGATCACAGATTCACACAGTTGAGCACACCATGCCAAGTAAGATGGGGAGCCGGTGTGGTGGTGCTGCCATGTGTGTGCCAGAGACAATTTCTCTCTCTCTCTCTCTTTTAAGATTCATTTATTTATTTTTGCCGTGGTGGGGTCAGCTGTTGCTGCACTTTGCACTCGGGCTTTCTGTGGTCGAGGCTAGCAGGGTCTATTCTTCGTTGTTGGGTGCAGGCTCCTCATTGCAGTGGCTTCTCTTGTGGAGCACAGGCTGTAGGTGTTCAGGCTTCAGTAGTTGCAGCTCACCTGCTCGAGAGCACTGGCTCAGTAGTTGTGGCTCACGGGCTTGGTTGCTCCACGGCATGTGGAATCTTCCCGGACTAGGGATCAAACCGGTGTCCCTTGCATTGCAAGGTGGATTGTTAACCACTGGACCACCGGGGAAGCCCCGTAGAGACAAATTCTACCACCAAGTTCCATAAGGAGACTTCACTGTTTACTCCTCTGCCAGCAAGCCTTCAAGCATGTAAGGTAAGGTGTTCTGTAGCCACTGAATTCTGCCTGCTGCCCTGCTCTTTAGCAGTGTAGAGATTCCTTCCTGTTCCAGTCTTTCCCTCTGCTCTTTCTGTTTATCTTTCCTCTCTCCCCTTGTCCTTTCTTTCCTCTTCTCTCCCACCCTCCCTCTTTTTCTTTCTTTCTCTTGCTCTCTCCCTCCGTTCTTCTTTTCCCCTTCTCCCCATCTCCCCGCTCTTTTTCCTCTCCCTTCCCTTCCTCCATCCCTCCCTCTTTATCCTTCTCTTCTCCATATTTAATTACTAGGAGGGGAAGGAAGAGGAAATGGAGCTTCTTGCTGAAATCCTGTTTCAAAAATCTCTGCCTCAGTGTTTCCTCTGGCATTAGTTTACAGTTCATGGGGTGGGTTTCTGTTCACAACCTGCATGAAATGTTCTAGGTCTTTCCCCAAAACCTTATAGGAAATACACCTCCTGATCATGCAGATTGATGTCTATATGATCTTTCAATATAGATCTGTGATATCACACTGATGTACCATCAGAAACATCCTTGAGTCCCTTGCTCATCAAAGTCCTTGACAAGTTAACCTCCCCGTGGAATTTGTAATAGAAATCACTTTGCCAACGGTTAGAAGCAAAGCTGATGTCCATTGAAGTTATTGTACTGAATCAATAGCTTCGATGAGACGCTTTGTGCCTTTAGAGAAAGAAAGGCAATCCAAGTGGTAAGTTCACTTTCATTTAGTTCTTCTGGCTGTTTGAGCTTGTATAGGAGGTGCAGTTCAGGCAACTTAGGTGAACTTCTCTAGAGAGAAAACTGAGGACTTTGAGAGTTGTCAGCACACCTTGAATAGTGATGTATCACTGCTAGTTTGAGTAAAGAACATCTAGGCAACACCCTCAGGCATTTCCTTCTTTACCAGCAGAAGGGTACTTTGTGGAAACTGTCTCTCTGCTATACTTGTTGGAGTAGAATACCAGGTAACAGGGTCAGTACAGAAGCCAACTTTCTTCTCCCTATAGCCCTGTTATGTTTTGGGAAGTACAGGAAGAAATAAATATCCCTGAATTACAGGTTTAAGCCAGGAAGCTGTAGTGTGGTTTTTTTTTTGGATAACTAGCATAAGGGGCCAGTCTTGGTGCAGCTTGTAATTTGGACTACATTAGCGGGGACTTGTAAATGACAGTGTCCAAAGCCTTGGCACAAGACCTTGGGGCAGTATGTAGGTCAAAAGGTGATTCCTTAGTAATTAAGTTATCTTACATCTTATGTTTATAGTCACATCAAATTCTGCATGAGTATCTGACAATGATAAAAGTCCTGGTCTTTGATATTCCATGATAATTATGATCACTTACCACCATATTGTTGAATCTGTATCAGAACAGGTTTAGAAAATGTTTATTGCGTTCTTAAAAAGTAGCAAAGAGCCAACTGCCCAATTCCCTTCTGGCCTCCCAGACCCTTCCCCAACCCCAAGTTTCTATCTGCAGGGCAGTTGGTACCCAATCAGGTATCACTTGCTTAAGGAGATGGTAGATGAAGGAAAGTTACATGGCTCAAAATAGCCTGGAGTTAAAACTCCCCTCCAGGTCCTCCCCACCATTCTATACAAAACAAAGAACTCTCTCACAGAAGGAAAAAAAAAATCGACATTAAAGTTGATTACGCCCAGCTCCCAGGCAGTCCCAGCCTCTGGCCTATCTCCAGAATTCCTTGCCTCAGCTGTTTAAGAGAGAACTACTCTGAACAACCTTGGAGAACAACAAGCCCCCTTAAGACAGTAGATTTCCACATATGCCTATATATACTTACTCTTTTCTTGGGTAGTGCAGCAGCTCACTAATCTGACTGCTGCCCCTTATCGCCTCATTAAAGGTGAGCTGTTCCTGTAAAGTGCCGATCTCATTCTTTTTCCAAACCTCGCCTTCTCTAACTCCCTTACCCTACAGTAGACATGAGAAAGAGGTGAACTCAGTTACTCAACGGTGAGCACCAGAGAGAATTTTCCTCATATGCAAATGATGGACCCAGATCAAAAATGTAAAATGCTGTATGTCATACTCAATGTCTAGAAATCGCTTGGTTTTACTGAATAATCCCTTGAAATATGTTTCTCTAATACAACTGTCCTTAATGATTACTCCCTCTTACCCGCCTCAAGACAAAACGAGGGTCAGTATCATGTAGGTAGCAGTGTGTTGAGTCTCTTTTAAAGTAGGAGTGAATCAGACGACTCCTAGCAGGACTTCGTGGAAACCCTCCACTCTGAGTAAAAGCCCAACTTTCCCTCATTGAGAACCCTTTAAGCAGAGCGCATGTGGCCTTGAAGAAATGTGCACATCATCTGTTTCTTCCTTCAGTCAGGTTGGAATGTGTCACCTTGGCCTCTGTCTGTTGAGTATTATGAAGTATCTCCAGCAGTTTTTAAGGCCAGACAAAAAAATGCTCTGAAGGTGGATGAAAGGAAAGTCTCTATATGGAGCCCCAGCACAAGGCAGAGAACATTTTCTGTATCTAAAGGTAGTCTGCTTTGTTGCTTCTGAACAAAGCTCTGGGAGGAAGGGGACGTGTGGGCTGCCTTCCAAATGGTAAGGACCATTGCATCCAGCTCTTACGGGCATGAGCTCCTCATTGGTGGAGCATCTTGTCAGCCATGAGAAAAGAACTAGAAGACCTGGTCTTCTGAACTGCTACCTATACCTCCTAAAATTCCATTTTTTCCCCCTTTAACACTGAAAATGTTTTGTATTGGAGTATATAGCTGATTAACAGTGTTGTGGTAGTTTCAGGTGAAGAGCAAAAGGACTCAGCCATGCATACATGGATCCATTTCTCCCCCAAACCCCCCTCCCATCCAGGCTGGCACATAGCATTGAACAGAGTTCCATGTGCTATAAAATAGGAGCTTGTTGGTTTTCCATTTTAAATATAGCAGTGTGTATATTACCTTCCCAAAGTCCCTAACTGTGCCTTCCATCTGGTGGCCATAAGTTCATTTCCTAAGTCTGTGAGTCTCTTTTTGTTTTGTAAGGATGTTCATTAGTATTATTTATTTTTAGATTCCACATATAAGGGATATCCTATGATCTTTCTCCTTCGCTGACTTACTTCACTCAGTATGACACTCTAGGTCCATCCATGTTTCTGCAGATGGCATCATTTCATTCTCTTAGTGGCTGAGTAACATTCCATTGCATATATGTACGATGTCGTCTTTATGCATTTGTCCATCGATGGACACTTCAGTTCAGTTCAGTCGCTCAGTCGTGTCCGACTGTTTGCAACCCCATGAATCGCAGCACGCCAGGCCTCCCTGTCCATCACCAACTCTGGGAGTTCACTCAAACTCATGTCCATCGAGTCAGTGATGCCATCCAGCCATCTCATCCTCTGTCATTCCCTTCTCCCCTGCCCCCAATCCCTCTCAGCATCAGGGTCTTTTCCAGTGAGTCAACTCTTTGCATGAGGTGGCCCAAGTACTGGAGTTTCAGCTTTAGCATCATTCCTTCCAAAGAACAAGTAGGGCTGATCTCCTTCAGAATGGACTGGAGTCTTCTCCAGCACCACAGTTCAAAAGCATCAATTCTTCGGCACTCAGCTTTCTTCACAGTCCAACTCTCACATCCATACATGAGCACTGGAAAACTTAACTTTCCTTCCACTGCAGATGGTGACTGCAGCCATGGAATTAAAAGATGCTTACTCCTTGGAAGAAAAGCTATGACCAACCTAGATAGTATACTCAAAAGCAGAGACATTACTTTGCTGACTAAGGTCTGTCTAGTCAAGGCTATGGTTTTTCCTGTGGTCATGTATGGATGTGAGAGTTGGACTGTGAAGAAGGCTGAGCGCCGAAGAATTGATGCTTTTGAACTGTGGTGTTGGAGAAGAGGTGAGAGTCCCTTGGACTGCAAGGAGATCCAACCAGTCCATTCTGAAGGAGATCAGCCCTGGGATTTCTTTGGAAGGAATGATGCTAAAGCTGAAACTCCAGTCCTTTCGCCACCTCATGCGAAGAGTTGACTCATTGGAAGAGACTCTGATGCTGGGAGGGGTTGGGGGCAGGAGGAGAAGGGGACGACAGAGAATGAGATGGTTGGATGGCATCACTGACTTGATGGACGCGAGTCTGAGTGAACTCCAGGAGTTGGTGATGGACAGGGAGGCCTGGAGTGCTGTGATTCATGGGGTTGCAAAGAGTCGGATGCAACTGAACTGATGTCTTGGCCATTGTAAACAGTTGTAACACTGTTATATTGTAAACCTTGCAATGAACATTGGGGTGTATATATCTTTTCGGGCCATGTTTTCCTCTGAATATATGCCCAGGAGTCAGATTCCAGGGTTCTATGGTAGCTCTCGGAGAAGGCGATGGCACCTTACTCCAGTACTCTTGCCTGGAAAATCCCATGGATGGAGGAGCCTGGAAGGCTGCAGTCCATGGTGTCGCGAAGAGTCAGACATGACTGAGCGACTTCACTTTGACTTTTCACTTTCATGCATTGGAGGAGGAAATGGCAACCCACTCCAGTGTTCTTGCCTGGAGAATCCCAGGGATGGGGGAGCCTGGTGGGCTGCCATCTCTGGGGTTGCACAGAGTCAGACACGACTGAAGCGACTTAGCAGCAGCAGCATGGTAGCTCTATTTTTAGTTTTTAAAGGAACTTCCTTACTGTTCTCCACAGTGGCTGTACCAGTTTACATTCCTGCCCACAGTGCAGGAGGGTTCCTTTCTCTCCATACCCCCTCCAGCATAAAATACCTTTATTTTTAGATTTTCTTTCTTTTTTTTTCCCTTTCTGATCATATTTTTCTTTTTTTCTAAATTTTTTAAATTTTACTCTATTTTGCTTTACAATACTGTATTGGTTTTGCCATACATCAACGTGAATCCACCACGGGTGTTCATGTGATCCCAATCCTGAACCCCCCTCCTGGCCCCCCATAGGACATTGTAGTTTAAAATATTTCATTTACTTCAACTGTGAAAATTTAAAGGTGGAAAATTGCTTAGGATGAAAAGAACCATCTTTAAACATTACAAACAAAGCAACATGTCTTGTTTGAATTCACTACTTGAAGATCGAGTCTTTTCAGTGTTATTTAACGAGCTCACAGAGATGACAAAGATGCTGCCTTTTGGAACTTCAGCATAGTGAATGGTCAGCCCTCCCACCCCCACCCCAGTGAAGCATTAAAAGGATGTAACGGGGCACGTACAATGTGCCATTGGAAGGCAGGGTAAGTGTGTCTGAGAAGATTGAGAGTGTCCTTTAGGGTGATGCTAGTGATGATATTGTGTAGGTGTTTACCAGGTGAGGGAGATGGGTGTTGGGCTGTACCACTGGCTTGTCAGCCCTATGCTTGCTCAGCCTCGAGACTGAAGAAAGGACCTGGAGTCAGTGACAGAGACATCAGTGCTTTTATGGATGGGGGCTCTTATATGTCTCAAACAAGGTCCCGGAGCCACCCCACTGTGTGTGGCAGTTTGTGGGCAGGACACAGTGGCCATCTTTGCTCTTAGAGAGAGGTGGAGGTTACCAGTTATAGGGAAAGTTGACAACAGGTTGACTCCTTGGTTACCAGGCAAGCCAGCAGAGGATCACGCCCCTCACTGCTCTCTTTGATAAGCTTTCATGGTAGAGATGTTCGGATCTGAAAATTAGAACAGTCACTAGCTGTATGTAGTATACACTAGCTATATTTGCTGCTTAGGCTCTATGATTAAGAGGGAGGGTCACTCTTGGGAGTAGAGTGTAGGTGAAGCAGTGATGGGTCAGGCAGGATATGTACAGAGAGCAAGAGAGCAGCCATCTTGGGTGGCCTGATCACACAAGGGGAAAAGGACATTGCAAGGAGAGGGATGGGCATGTGCAAGGACAGTGGGGCGTGTGTGCACACCCTGGATTGGGCCAGTGGGGAGGTTTGGTGGCCTAGACCTTTATGGTGGACATGGCATAAGGTGAGTCTAAGATCAGCTCGATTTATCTGGAGAGGGGAGGTTGGGAGCCTGGAAGTGGGGTGAGGGTTGCTAGAGTATCCTCAACCAGAAACAGGGGAACTGGCCACAGGAGGTAAAGGCCACCTGAAGCCCTTGTGGGACTTCACTGGTGGTCCAGTGGCTAAGACTTCATGTTCCCAATGCAGGAGACCCAGGTTTGATCCCCATTCAGGGAACTAGATCCCACATACCACAAGTAAAGATCCTGTGCGCCACAACTGACATGGTGCAGCCAATTAAATAAATATCACAAAAAAAGAAAAAGACTTAAAGGTGGGTTGTGTGATGAATAAACAAAATATGTAGGATGTCAACTCAATACAAATTAGTTCTCATCTCATTCTGACCTTGTAAAATGTATTGCATGGGGTGAAATAACCCATGTCTCAGGATGAAAACCTTTGCAGATCCATGACTTTGCTGTTTAGCCCTTGGTAAATGGACTGTCCTACACAGGCCACATACACACAGTCCCAGTTTTGTATTTATAAGTGTTCAGTTCATTGGGCTTCCCAGGTGGCGCTAGTGGTAAAGAACCCACCTGCCAATGCAGGAGATGTAAGAGACTTGGGTTCAGTCCCTGGGTTGGGAAGATCCCCTGGAGGAGGAAATGGCAACCCACTCCAATATTTTTGCCTGGGGAATCCCATGGAATCCTGGTGGGCTACAGTCCATAGGGTTGCAAAGAAGCAGGCACGACTGAAGTGACTTAGCACACAGTTCATTGTATTACTGCATCAAAGCTGTACAAAGATACGACTCTTCTTTGTTCACCTGTAGCCCGGTCTCCAGTGGGCTCCTTGCCACTTCGTCTGGGGCAGGTGGGAGGGGCCGGTGGTCTCCCAGGTGCAACCAGGTCAGGTCTGTTACTCTCCATCCTCCCCCATCTCTGGATGTAGTTTGGACCCCACAGATGGTCAGATCTTTCTGTGAATGGCTGGCTTCACTCTCGCCTGGCCTGACAAATGTTTACAGCTGGCTTTCTTTAAAGCTGGGAAACCGATTTGCAGACTTCAGCTTTGTTAATTTTGGATCTGCTCACCTGGCACCTTTCTTTGAGATTTCACTGTAGTGACTTCTTGGGATCTCTGTGGAAATGTTAATTTTAATATCCTGTCAAGTGTATAACATCTGGGTGTGTGGAGTATGGAAAGCTGGCTTGGAAATAACTTGGGGAAAGAGAGGGATGATGTTGGTAGGACAGACTGAAAAATGATTAACATTTATTGAGAATTTATAATGTGTTAGGTGCTGTTGTAAGCATGAGATGGGGAATACTGCTCTTGATCGTCCTAAATCTGACGTAGGTGCTAGTGTTAGTTGCTCAATCTTGTCTGACTCTTTGCAATCCCATGGACTGCAGACTGCCAGGCTCCTCTATCCTATTTCCCTATTTTCTACATGAGGATATAGAAGTAGAGTGTTTAAATAATTTGTCCAAAGCGTGTGTTGGTCACTCAGTCGTGTCTGACTCTTTGTGACCCCATGAACTGTAGCCCACCAGGCTCCTCTGTCTATGGGATTCTCCAGGCAAAAATACTAGAGTGGGCTGCCGTTTCCTTCTCCGGGGGATCTTCCAGACCCAGGGATCAAACCCGAGTCTCTTAGGTCTCCATCATTGACGGGCGGGTTCTTTACCACTAGTATCACCTAGAAGATGCCTAGTGCATAACAACTGTTCTGCAAATGTTAACTGTCAGGTCTCTGTATCTCTATGTAGCTACAGTACATGAAGTAGTGAAATTATTAATTTCTCAGTCATGTCCAACTCTTTGCGACCCCATAGACCGTAGCCCTCCAGGCTCCTCTGTCCATGGAACATTTCAGGCAACAATACTGAAGTGGGTAGCCATTCCCCTCTTCAGGGAATCTTTCCAACCCAGGGATCAAAGCCGGGTTCCCTGCATTTTAGGCAGATTCTTTACTGTCTGAGCCACCAGGGAAGCCCAACTATAGTATATATATTATTATGTATTTTTTAATTTTTAATTTTTATTTTTGCAGAAGGATTATGCTTATTTTTTGTATGAATTTTATAAATACCTTGTCTACTTCCCAATCTTAAATTTATTTTTAATTGGAGGATAATTGCTTTACAACGTGGCGTTGGCTTCTGCTGTACAATGTGAATCAGTTTAAATATAAATATTTCCCCACCCTCTTGAGCCTCCCTCCCAGCCATCACCCATCCCACCCCACTAGGTCATCACAGAGCGCTGAGCTGAGTTCCGTGTGCTGTAGAGCTGCTTATATTCTGATATATCTATAGTAATTCAGAAACTTTCACCGTTAGCATGTGCCTGTCCTATTAATAAACAGGAAGTACACATTCCGGTTGTGGAAATAATGTTATTTCCATCAGTGCTTCTGGGGACTAAGGACTTCTGTACAATATCAAATGGCTTTCTGTCAATGTGGTAATAATTCTTAGGTCCCTTATGTTCCTTTTTTGTTTGCTTTAACCTTCCTATCTTGTTATCTAAATACACCCTTTAGTGATTGCATAGGAATCCAAGAGCATATTTGAATACTCTGCTGCCTTGCTCTGATCAAAATCTTGGTTGACATTTACAGCCCAGACTGGGTCTTACTAAGGGATTCCCAAGTAGCTCAGTGGTAAAGAATCAGCCCGCAATGCAGGAGACATCAGTTCCATCCCTGGGTCTCGAAGATCCCCTGGAGGAGAAAATGGCAACCCACTCCAGTATTCATGCCTGGACAGAGGAGCCTGGCGGGCTACAGTCCATGGGGCCACAAAGAGCTGGACATGACTTGGAGACTAAACAACAACAACAACAACAGGATCTTACCATAAAGTTTACTGTGTGAATCCAGTCTTTTCCTTTGACTTGGATGGATTCATTTATTCAGAAAGAAGTTACTGAGTGCCTTCACTGTGTCTGTGATGTTTCTAGGTATAGAGGATACAGCATGAAACAAAACAAACAAAAACACCTGCCTTCAGGGAGTTCATGTTCCAGTGGGTGAAACAATGAATAAATAGAATATGTAGTAAGCCAGATAGCAGTAAGGCAATGGGGAGAAATAAAGTAGGGAGAGAGGACTTGCTGAGGAATTTGTTATTTTTAATAGCATCAGGTTTGAATGTGATGATGTGATTTTCTTTTTATTTTTTTAAAGAACCTTTACCAGTTAGAGATACAGTTTGTCTCCATGTCTGAGGGTTCTGCATGTTGGAGCCAGTCCCCGTGCCTCTATCAAGGTTGACTATATATACAGATGTAGTGTGGTGAAGTATACTGAGGTTTGATGGTGAAACGTGTCTGAGATTTGCTTTAAAACAATTCAGAATTGGGCCAAGGGCAATAGGAAGGATTTACAACTGAAGCAAGGAGGTGTATGTTCAGTGTTGAAATAGGTTAGTAATGAGTATATGGGAATTTGTTAACCATTTTGCTTTACTTTTCTTTTTGAAAACCTCCACAGTAGACAGTTAAAAAAAATCATAACAACTTAAATATGTACACAAATCAAAACCGTAGGATTCCATTGCAAAAGCAGACACAAACTTCTAAGTCCATAAAGTTACAAACACAGTTGACAAAATAATTACTTACATTATTAAAGTGATATAAATAATTTATATAAAATTATTAAAGGTGATTTGTGGCTCACCTGGTAAAGAATCTGCCTGCCATGCGGAAGACCTGTGTTTGATCCTTGTTCGGGATCCCTTTGACTCCCGATCCCATGGGTCAGGAAGATCCCCTGGAGAAGGGAAAGGCTACCCACTCCAGTATTCTGGCCTGGAGAATTCCATGGACTGGATGGTCCATGGGGTTGCAAAGAGTCAGACACGACTGAGTGACCTTCACTTTCACATTAAAGGTGAACGAAAGAATCAAGTTTCAGAGACTGCTTCACTGAGAAGCAGTCCAAGTGGAGATGTGCAGGGGAAAGGAGGTGGCTGTGGGGGTTGGGAGGTAGGGGGTGGGGAGAGATGAGCACGGAACCCTGGATTATTCTGGAGAAAAACCTTTCAAACAGAAATGCCGGGGATCCAAAGAATCCACCTGCAATGCAGGTTTGATTCCTGGGTTGGGAAGATCCTCTGGAGAGGGGATAATATACCCACTGCAGTATTCTTGGGCTTCCCTTGTGGTTCAGCTGGTAAAGAATCTGCCTGCAATGCGGGAGACCTCGGTTAGACCCATGGGTTGGGAAGATCTCCTGGAGAAGGGAAAGGCTACCCACTCCAGTATTCTTTCCTGGAGAATTTCATGGACTGTATAGTCCGTGGGGTTGCAAAGAGACACAACTGGGGGACTTTCGCTTTCAAACTGCCAACCCGATAGGAGATGGTTGTTGAGGGTGGAGCCTTGTTCTTGCCTGGGAACAAATGGTCCTATGGATGCTGTTCGTGTGTATTGTGATTGCAACCGAGGAAGCACTGTGCAAATCTGCAGGATGGGGTGGGGGGCTGCCACATTCATCATGGCTTCACCAGCGCCTAGCAGAGACACTGTGCTCCTTGAGTGTTGACCATTCATTTTCTCATCTTTTCCTACAACCAATTTGTAGGGTAAATGGGGAAGGAATCTCTTTTCTCATTTAATGCAGATGAGGTACCATTTCCTGGGCTTCCCCGGTAGCTCAGCGGTAAAGAATCTACCTGCTAATGCAAGAAATGTGGATTCAATCCCTGGATCAGGAAGATTCCCCTGGAGAAGGAAATGGCAACCCACTCTAGTATTCTTTCTTGGAGAATCCCATGGACAGAGGAGCCTGGCGGGCTTCAGTCCATGGAGGTCACAAAAGAGTTGGATGTGACTGAAGCGACTAAACAACAGCTGCCATTCCCTACCATCAGGAATTTCCATTCCATCCCATTCCGCTTCACTCTGCTAAGTGGTGAAGCCCCTGATTAGTCCTCTGGGTCTTTCCCTTCCCCCACAGGATCTGTTAAGGGGCCCAGTTCCTTGACAGAGAAGGACAGCTGATGATTGTTTTGGACAACTGAAGATTTATTTATTTCTTAAACTGAAGTTGGAGAGGTAAATAAAATCACCAGTGCCTGGTGCATAGACTCTTGAGGCCAAATTAAATTTCCTGCAACTGTGTGTGGCCAGAGAAAATAAGAAATCCCGTTAAAGCAGAAACCCAGGCATGAAACTGTTGCTCCGAAGCTCGGAATCATTTAACAGTGAAAAAAGTAAAACAGAACAAGACCCACAAAGACATTTTACATGCTGCTTAAAGTTACACATCCAAATTGTGTACATATGTCTGTGTGCACATACATTGAATTTCAAGATCAGTGGTTTTAAACCTTCTTTCCATATGTAGAATTTTTATAATCAGCAAGTAGATGGGGCTTTGGGGTTTAATGAAAAGATTTGTATGGATAACATATGTTTCCTTTTATAGAAAATAATCTTACAGCCTATTGAAAATGCCTGAGTTCTTAAGTGCCCATGGAATAATTTTATTTGACCTGTAAAATCATATAGTTTTCTTCCCTTACCATTATTATTTTTTGGTGTGTTATTATTTATCCAAGGGTATTATTTTTTTAAGTGTCTTTTAATTTTTTATTTTATTTTTATTTTTGACTTCCCTGGGTCTTCATTGCTTTTGTGTGGGCTTTCTCTAGTGTGGGCGAGTGAGGGCTACTCTTCATTGCAGTTCACAGGCTTCTCATGGTGGTCACTTCTGTTGTTGCAGAGCACTGGCTGTAGGCATGCAGCCTTGAGTAGTTGCCCAGCACAGGCTCAGTAGTTGTGGCACGTGGGCTTAATCGCTCCAAAACACGTGAAATCTTTCTGGACCAGAGATCAAACCCTCATCCCTTGCATGGGCAGGTGGATTCTTATACACTCCACCACCAGGGAAGTCCAAGGTCTTATTTTTAATTCTGGAGGCCTAGGTTCAGAATAAGGAATACTTTTGTATTTTAAGTTGATTCTATGTAGACATGCATTTTACAAATGTTAAAATATTTCAGATGTCTGGAGGTATATAGTGGGTATATTTAGAAGTGTAATTTCATGTTCCTCCCTCATCTTTAGGGGACAGATTTAATTAATAGCCTATATGAATTTCTTTGCTCCAAGAAGAGCACACGTTAGGGAAATTATCTTAGAGTAAGTTAGAGGTGAATCTACAATCTTAAATTCCATTTGGGAGAAATAGATTGAGTTAGGATAGAGTCACTCAACTTGGGGATCCACCATCTTTTAAACATGCACCTTAAAGAGGTCATGAATTTGTAATAGAACTTACTACAGGGTCTGAATTTATATTCTAGGCTCATCCTAAAGTTTACAATATGTCCCCTGCAGGCTGTTCCAAAGGGTCAACCATTTGAGATTTCTATGAAAACCAAAATTATTTCAGTAGAAATAATTAAACCCTGGAAGATCTTTGGCTGGCTATGGTGATATTTCTTTGTAAATAGTAAGTAATGTTGGCATTGAAACATTTACATAAGAAATGGAGGTTTAACCTCAAAAACACATCCCCCCCAAAGCTTTTTCTGAAGTTTTAATTAAAAACATGATCATCACCTGCAACTTATTTGAATAAGCGCTTTTAAATTGTCAAGTCTTTTTCATTTATTCTTTTGTTGTAAATTTCTACTTTTATTGTATAAGGTCGACAGCTGTGGCCTGGATCAGTTTTTGAATTTTGCACTTTATGAAGTTTTCTTTTTCACTTGCTATAGAGTAGAATCTTGTAAATGCTTCCTGCTTACTTAAAAATGGTATACTTTTAGGAAATATAATTTTACTTACTGTGTCTTTGGGTAGAATACTGTATATGTGTATCTCTAGAAGTTTCCCTGTATATTTCCAGAAGTTACTGCTTTATTTACTTACATGCTGTGTTAATATCAATGTAGACTGTGGTTCTTAAAAATCAGCAGCACACGTGTATGTTGGTAAAATATTACCTTATTATGGCAATATAACATTTTCTCTTTCTGTAAAAATAGGTGACATACAACCCCAACTTCCTAGTCAGTATGTGCACGTGCTAAGTTGCTTCAATTGTGCCTGACTCTTAGTGACCCCATGGACTATATAGCCCACTAGGCTCCTCTGTCCATGGGATTCTCCAAGCAAGAATACCAGAGTGGGTTGCCATTTCCTTCTCCACTAGTCAGTATAAGAACGTGTTTCTTAGAGAAAGGATGCACAAAATCTCAGCGAAATAGGGAGGCTACTTGAGTTCTAGTGAGTGCCGTAGTCTTCTCTGCAAATCATCGGCGCTTTTGGATCTTCTGTAGCAGGGGCAGGGTTGTCTTTTGAAGGAGAGATGATTTGCTCTGTGGGAGGTTTGCTGCTGCTGCTGCTGCTAAATTGCTTCAGTCGTGTCCAACTCTGTGTGACCCCATAGATTCTCCAGGCAAGAACCCTGATGTGGGTTGCCATTTCCTTCTCCAGTGCATGAAAGTGAAAAGTGAAAGAGAAATCTCTCAGTTGTGTCCGACTCTTAGCGACCCCATGGACTGCAGCCCAGCAGGCTCCTCTGTCCATGGGATTTTCCAGGCAAGAGTACTGGAGTGGGGTGCCATTGCCTTCTCTGGGGAGGTATGCGCCAGGTCTAAATTCCAGGTAAGTCTTTGGCATCGAGAGGCAGCTGATAATGTGAACAAGGCTAAGAGGTCTCACCAAGAGAGACCTGGGGCTTCCCCAATGGTTCATTGGTCACGAACTTGCCTGCAGTGCAGGAGATGTGGGTTCCATCCCTGGGCCTGGAAGATCCTTTGGAGAAGGGAAATGGCAACCCATTCACAGCATTTTTGCTGGAAAAATCTGCATGGCCAGGGGAGCCTGCCAGGCTACAATTCATAGGGTCTCAAAGAGTTGAACATGATTGAGCAACTGAACACACGCAAGAGAGACCTACTTTATTCTTGATGTTATAAGCTCAGCTATCAGAGTCCTGTTTCTGGGTAGATTATGGGACTGTTCAAAGGTATGTCCTGCCACCCCTGGGGTGAATCATTGGCACTGCGAAGTCCTTGGAAGAAGCATGTGGAGGAGGAGGCAAGTGGGTTTTCTAGTAGAAGTTTGCTGGCAGAGGGTAGGGGGTACTATCTGGTGAAAAAAGACCCTTCCTCTTGGGACTGTCACTGATAGATAGGGACAGTGACTCCATTGGCATTGAGAAGGTATGTAAATTTGGTAATCTTGGACTTCTAGAAACATTTACTAATCTTTTTGCATCTAGTAAAGTGTATTTTTGACCCCTGTTGCCCATTGTGATCAATATTCAGGGAAATTATGTCATTCTAGGGGTATTCCATTGTTAAATTTGTGATTTCCAAGAGCAGTGCCTCAGGCAAATAAAATATGAAATGCCCTTAGAATAAAATCACTTGGGCCTCCGTTTAATAGGACAACTACCCTGTTCTTGATTTTTATCTTTTGTAGCACTGATATTTTCCTAGTGTTTGAACTCCAAAATTCTGTCCAAACTTTCAAAGTCCGAAATGACATACAAGTCATCAAAAGGATTCAACTGGTGGAGGTATCCACTACATTTAAAGTCTCAGGCTTTCAGACGAGTTCAGGTTATTTAAGCCTGGCCAAATAGGTATTGAAAAATCCTAAGTAAAGGAATCTTGATGTTATTGGCTTATTTCCTCCCATATTGAGTTTCTGCCGCAATTGCCTGAACAATGTTTGATGACTTAATTTACTTTCTTCCGGGGGAATGCTGGAAAAGTAATTCGCATAGAAATAGGAAGACTTATAATAGCTAAAATTAGAACATGGAATGGGAAATCTGAAATTTGTTGTTCAGTCACTGCGTCCTGTCCTACTCTTTGTGATCTCATAGACTGCAGCACACTAGGCTTCCCTCTCCTTCACTATCTCCCAGAGTTCGTTCAAATTCATGTCTGTTGAGTCGGTGATGCCATCCATCCATCTCATCCTATGTCTCCTTCTCCTCCTGCCTTCTCTCTTTCCCAGCAACAGGGTCTTTTCTAATGAGTCAGCTCTGTGCATCAGGTGACCAAAGTGTTGGAGCTTCAGCTTATACTGAAATACTGATTCACCATCACAAAAGGGGTTGAATCCTCTGATGAACTTACTGATTATGCTCAATACTTTAAAAAGACATAGGTTGAAGAAACAATGATTTCATAGCCATGGTCTTCTAGAAAAGAATGCCGGTCAAGAACTAGGAGACCTGGTTTGCATTTTCAAAACTTAGTGAGCTGCATGGGCTCTGAAGCCAGGCTACTGGGATTCTTCAAGGAACCCTTTCCTAGCTGTGTGAATTTGGGCTGGTTGCAGAAGCTTTCTGCGAAACAAGGATGTGACAGTAACCTACTGAGTGGGCTTTTTGGGAGGATGAAATGAGTGGATATATGTGAATTGCTTAGGAGAATGTCTCCCACATACTAAGTGTGCTCAATAAATGTGAGAAATGATAATTTCCAAGTAATTTACTTTCTCTAGATCTGTTTTCCTATTTGTATAAAAATGTTTGTTCTGGACTCCTTGGTATGGGTAATAAGAAAGGGTCTCACTTATTCTGAAGGGATTTTCTCTCCAGGAGAAGAGAGGAAATAAGCTCAAAGGCTCAAAGCAAAATAAATGACCTCAGAAATCACTTTGGGTCTGGAAGATGAGAGAAGGCCTGCTGGTGAAGCAAGCAATAGGGTTTCCTTGGTGGCTCAGATGGTAAAGAATCTGCCGGCAGTGCAGGGGGCCCGGGTTCAATCCCTGGGTCGGGAAGATCCCCTGGAGAAGGGAATGGCAACCCACTCTAGTATTCTTGCCTGGAGAATTCTGGTGGACTACAGTCCATAGGGGTGTGGAGAGTTGGCCACGACTGACCAAAGAACACTTTGCTGGCGAGGGTGATCAGTTGAGTTGTGCTTTAAAGTGGTGGTTGCCAGACTTGGAAACGTTATAAAGTGATAACATCTAGAACACAACATTAGAAACAAAATACAGATGGCAAACTTTATTTTGCCCAAAAAATGGGCGGCGGCAGAGTGAACCTCTTCTGCCATCCAAATATATCACCATTATTTTTATAAAAGAAGGCATTTGAAGATGAAAGGAGTTATCTCAGTCCAAGAACTCAATATACTTGCTTTTAGGGACTCTTACTACATTGTCGTTTTAGATTTCCTTCTTAACTTGGGTACACTTTCATCATGGACCAGCCAATCAACATATCAGGTTTGGGAAATACCACTTTTAAGAATAAGAGGGTTTCAATATCTAGTAATCATGGATAGGAAGAGGAAAAGGGACTTTGGCAAAGACATTTGTATAACCAAGAGCACAGGGGTAGGGCATTGGGGTAATTGATGTTAGCTGCTTCATTAGGCAAAGCCCAAATCCTAGTGGTATAACACAATCTGTTTATTTCTCACTTGCATAGAGTCTGATATGGGCCAGGCCATTTTTTCTTCATCTTGTAGCTAAGCCATTTGGAACACGTGCCCTCCCAGGGGTCTGGCAGGAAGAGAGAGGCAGAGGGAGTCCTTGGCTCTCAGTCTAGAAGGGATGTGTTTCATGAGTGAAATTAATCACTTGGCCCTATTCTTACTGCAGAGGGGGCTGGGAAGTGTAAATACAAGAGTGTCACCATGATGGAAAAGGAAGAGGAGGTGCTGCTGAGTTTGGGATTATCTGAAACCATGGAGTAAGAGACCCTTGCTCCTTGGAAAGAAAAGCTATGACAAATCTAGTCAGTCTATTAAAAAGCAGAGATATCACTTTGCCAACAAAGGTCAGTCTAATCAAAGGTATGGTTTTTTCAGTAGTCATGTACAGATTGAGAGTTGGACCATAAAGAAGGCTGAGTGCCGAAGAATTAATGCTTTTGATTTGCATTTCCCTAATAATTAATGACATCAAACATATTCTCACATGCCTGTTGGCAATCAGGATGTCTTCTTTAGAAAAGTGTCAATTCAGCTGCTCTGCCAATCTTTTAATTGATTGTTTTATGTTGAGCTGTAAGAATTCTTTATCTATTGTGGATATTAACCTCTTATGGATATGTGATTTGCAAATATCTTCTCCTGTTCTGTAGATTGTCTTGTCATTTTGCTGATGGTTTCCTTTGCTGTGCAAAAGCTCTTTAGTTTGATGTAGTCTCTTGTATTTGTTAATCAGACCCTTAAAGAAAAATAGGTTTAAAGAGAAACAACAGCATAAATAAGAGTAATCATTCTAAAGTTAAATTTAAAAGACAGTATGGGAGTAGAATTGGTAGAAATTCTTGGCAATGGCTCAGATACAAGGGAAACAAAGGAAAAAACAGAGAAAGGCATTGAAGTCAATTCTAAGGCCTCTTGAAGATTGGCTGGGTGAGAGTAAGCGAAAAATGATCGCCAGGCTTTGTGGAGCTGCATTGTGCTTGCTGAATTTTATGAACCAGTGGAAGGTCTAGTTGGGAATGTCCAGGAGACAAACATTTCAATCTGCAGAGGGGTAGACATCAGGATCTGTATTTGGGAGAAGATAGCTGAACTCAGGGACCAAATGCCGTCATTGAGAAGGGATGTGCAGAGATGTAAGAGAAAGTGACAGAGACAGGGCCTTTAAAGTCTGCATTTTGGACCCTGTGTTAGAGGAAAGAGGCGAGAAAATTGAGAAAAAGAAGAAGCCAGAGGAGTGATGAGAGAGGCCTGGGGAGAAATCAGGGGAACCTCCTGATCCATCCTTCTGTGACTAGAAGAAAAAAAAACAAGCGTGGACTGACAAGACTAAGTTTCAATCTGTGATCCCAAACCTCAAAGAAGGCTATGGAACTTTCAGACATTCTGTTGTAATCTCTGCAATGAAGTCACCTTATTCATTGCAACGAGGAATATTTTACACCTTCTCCTCTCTCATCAAACCTTCAACACTCCCTCCTTCTCTTCACTCTTGGCCAGTAATCCTATTTCATGGAGAAAATGTGAGCAATCCGGAGAGAACCGCCTCCTCCTCCCCTCCACCCCATCTCTGCACAGTCCAGACTCTGGTCTGGCTACTGTGACTGTCCCTTTCTGCAGTAGCTGTCCCTGCTTCTCGCCGAGGCCCTTCCCTCCACGTGTGTGATGCTCTCCTCCTCCTTGCTTGGTTCTGCTCCTCGATTATTCTTTCCCTTTCTCCTGCATCATTGTTTCCTTCTCTCTCCTGGATGCTGTCTACCAGCACATACTGAAATTTCTCCCTCCTCTCAAAGCTCTTCCTTGAACTTCCCTCTCCCTCTAGTTTCTGCCTCCTTTCTCTGTTCCTTTTTAGAGCAAAAATCCACAGGCTTTCTCCATTTCCTGTCCTTCCCTTGATGTTCTCTATTTCACTCATCAATTCTTTCCCCACATTCTGTCGAGAGTGCCCTTGTCAGCATCGGCAGTGACTTTTCACCTAGTTAAATTCGTTCACGGGACTCATTTATTCGAACTCACAGAAGCTTTTGACATAGCTGATCACTTTCTCTTGATTGAAATGCCAACTTGTGGAACACGTGTGATTTTCTTCCTACACTCTTCCAAGTCTTCAAGTGCCCCAGGTCTCAGTCCCTGGAGGCTTTTCTCGCCACAATAGCTTCCTGGTGCTCTTATTCAGCTAACTAATTAGAAAAGGGACCTATGTATGCCGGACTCTTGTGTTTTCTCTACTGCTGACCTTCCCATTGAGCTTTAGATGTGTGTAACCTTTTGCCTATGTGGTGTCTGTTTTCCCAGGTGGCTCAGTGGTAAAAAATCTGCCTGCCAATTCAGGAGACGCAGGTTTGATCCCTGGGTTAGGAAGATCCCCTGGAGAAGGGAATGGCTGCCCTCTCATGTATTCTTACCTGGAGAATTCCATGGACAGAGGAGCATGGCAGGCTACAGTCCATGGGAGTCACACACAGAGTTGGAAACGACTGAGCTCACACATGCAATAGAACAACTAATAGAGGCTTAAATACAGTGAACAGAATAGAACTACTGGCGCCTCCTGCCACATCCCTTCCTGACTTTCCAGCAGGCCCATCCTCCCTGCCTTCTGCCCTCAGCCCCTCTTCTACTACCAACCACCGCCATCCCTCCACTGGCCTTTGCAGCAGCCTCCTGACTGGCCTCTCTCCTCCCACTTTTACCTCCCTGACTCCAAATCCAGGATATACTCTGCAGAGTCGCCAGAGTGATCCCATTAAAATTACAATTAAGGAACTTCCCTGGTGGTCCAGTGGCTAAGACTCCACGCTCCCAATGCAGGGGCCCAGGTTAGAACCCTGGGAACTAGATCCGACATGCCCAAACTAAAAGAGCCTACATGCCATAACTGAGATCTGGTGCAGCCACCCCCCACCCCTCCCGCTGCAGTTAGACCTCATGGCTCCTGTATTCAAACCCCTCCCCTCAAACGCTTTTCCTAACCATTGCAATAAAACTTGGCGCTTTCCCTCTGGCTTCCAAGGCTTTGCAGGGCATCATCTCTCCAGCTATTCCTCTCTTTGCTTACCCAGTTGCAGTTTCTTCTTTTCCCCAATAAGCCAAGGATGTCTGAGCACAGTGGCCCTTGTGTTACAGGAAGGGGGACCCTTTCCAGGGCCCAAGAGTGCACTCTTGTCTAACACTCAGAAATGAATTGTCCAAGGAAACACATGTGCTGACAAAGCAAGAGACTTTAGTGGGAAGGGGCACCCCGTCATTTTATGGTGATGTGGTTTGTTTCTGGGTCTCTCTGGCCCAGGGTTCTTCCTGTGGCGCGTATCGCTCAGCCAAGACGGAGTCCAGTGAGAAGGATTCTGGGAGGTTGGTAGGATGTATGGACTTGTGTGTCCGCTCTCCTTTGACCTTGCCTGGATTCTTCCGGTTGGTGGTAGCTTGTTAGTTCCAAGTGCCGTAGCAGGCCTCCTGTTGTTAAGGTAACTCATGCGGGTGGTTACTGTGGTGCCTGGCCAGGGCAGGTGGTTTCGGTCAGTTTTCCCCCTCACAACTGCATTGCAGTTCCCTTTGCTTTCCCCCCTCAGATGTTCAGTGTCTCCCTCACTTAACCAGGTCTCTGCACCTCCTGAGAGACGCGTCCCTCGACAGCGCTACCTTGAAATGGCCACTCTCTGCACCTGCTCTAGCCTTTTACCTGGTCCCATTTTTCCTTATGGCACTATGACCACCTAAACTTATATTCCTACTTGTTAACTGTTTAGTTGTCTATATCCCACATTAAAATACAAGATCAGTGAGGGTAGAATAAGTGAATGGGAGTAATCCGTTTTATTCACCTTTGGATCCCAGTGTTTACTATTACCTTAATACTAGACAGGGCACTTGTCTAGTTCTGTTACTGTGCTTTGAGACAGTACGGCCATCTAGGACTGTCTGGCAAACAGTAGCAAAAATCTGGCAGGAAATAGTGGAATTTGGGGACAAAGATCCACGGGTGTGTTCCCCTGGCCATGAGTGTGGTCGCTGAGATATTGGATTCTATGGACAATGTAGGGAGAAGGCAATGGCACCCCACTCCAGTACTCTTGCCTGGAAAATCCCATGGATGGAGGAACCTGCTGGGCTGCAGTCCATGGGGTCGCAAAGAGTCGGACACGATTGAGTGACTTCCCTTTCACTTCTCACTTTCATGCATTGGAGAAGGAAATGACAACCCACTCCAGTGTTCTTGCCTGGAGAATCCCAGGGGCAGGGGAGCCTGGTGGGCTGCCGTCTATGGGGTCGCACAGAGTCGGACACGACTGAAGTGACGCAGCAGGAGCATGGACAGTGTATGGCCTCTTTCTTGTACACATCGCTATCCTCACTGACTCTTCCTTCCTCTTTTAACCACTCCAGCTCCTCCACACCCCTCAGATAATTCAACTCTGTTTTGTGAGACTTGTATAACTTGGGGGAAAAGGATGGCTCTGTGTTAGGGATCATGCTGCCACCTAAAGGACAGAAGTGGTAGGAAGCCGGTCTCAGCAAAAGCAGGAGACAGATTGGAAATCTCATTAGCTGTGAGACAGGAGAGACCATCTCAGCTTTCCCAGAAAAACTAGTTTTCTCTGGTGACCTAATAAATGAAGGACGTAGGGTAATTAGTGCAAATGTCTTCAAAAGATTTAAAGTCAGAAAGTCACATCTGCATCTGTTTTTTTTTTTTTCCTCTCCTCCTCTATTGTTTGTGTGTGTGTGTATTAGTAGAGGAGGTGGATTTCTTTCTTTCCTCAGAAAAGGTGAAAAAGGAAATTCCCTGGTGGTCCCGTGATTAGGACTAGGTGCTTTTACAGCCATGGGTCTGGGTTTGATCCCTGGAATTTAACACTCCACAGGCCTCTTCTGAGAGGCCTTTTTCCTGGGCTCCACTTGACAAAAATGCAAAGAATGAAATTTGGAAAAACCATCTATTATGACTATATTATATGACCATCTATTAATATGACTGTATTATATGACCATCTGTTGATATCACTATATTAATAGATGTATGCTAATAATATTAGTATGACTCAGTATGATTCATCAGGAAAAACAGGCAAAATTCCAGAAAATAGATAGGTCAATAATTCCTGGTTTTTACAGGTATAAGTCTTGAAAGGGATAGTTTGACCTGTGAGAGACAGCTCAGGAAGGTCACAGGACTGCACCTGGTCACAGGACCAACAGGAGAGGTTGGGAAAGAATAACACAGGTGTTAAAGATCAGGAAAAAACTAGAAAGGAGTCCCCAGGGTAGACACACTCTGTCTGCAAGAGTTACAGCCAAAATTCAACATTGCTCCTGTTTTATGGTTTGTTGTTTTGGCCCGATGATATATGGGATCTCAGCTCCCTGACCAGAGATTGAACCCACACACCCCCTGCATTGGAAGGCGGAATCTTAACCACTGGACCACCAGGGAAGCCCCAAAGGATGGTTCTTTATTGAGTTCACCAGAAAGCATCAACTAGTGCTTTAAGACAGACAACTCACTTGAGCTGAAAAGAAATTGTTTCTAGATGTGAAATTCATCTCATAGTTGAGTAGCTCAGCAAAGGACACTTGGAGCTCATGGTCATTAGGGGTCTTTTAAGTAACAACAGCAACCATTGGGAAGAAGCTTGGCTGGGATACATTTCTAATACAAGAGAGAGCTAGTGTCCAATGTATGCTTAGGAAAATTCAGGGATTCCAATGCTAGCATGCCTGTCCATGATGAGCTGAGGTTGGGATTAAGGACCATTCCTTCATTAGCCACACAGAATACTGGGGTGTTAACACTGGATTAAGCTGGAGATGAATCTGGTGGGACAAGCCAGGCACCGTTTCCCTTTATTACAGGTCTTGGTGGATCATTTTCGGCAAATGACCTGCTGAATAATGAGAACATTTGTTGAGGATCAGCTACACCAGGAACTGTGCTGTGCTTTCTAAATATTGTCCCAATTAATCTCCTAAACCAGATGAAGTACTGTTACTGTAATATTAATATAAAACCCATCCCCAAACCGAGGGACCCTGTTTAAGTAATCGTCCTAAATTAACATAGCTGATACATGTGCACAACACAGTCTGAATTCACTCACAACTGCACTGTATAACCCTAGATTGTCTTCAAACTCTTGCTTGCATGACCTCTAAAGGAGTATTGCTAACCAGTACTTACATACTTCTGCATCCTGTTATGTTGGCACCTGAAATTTTTATCCTAAGTTAAAGATTTTGCAAAGATGCAGTTCATCCATGCTTTACAACACTCTTTTGAAAGATTTGATCATGGTATTAAGTATTGTGTTATTCTTCCTGTACTCTTTGAAATTGCATTTTCATTCCACTTCTCATAGAATTTGATGAAACATACTTTGGCACTTCTATTATTGTTCCCTCTGATGGGGTGAGTGCCCTCAGAACCATAATAGAGGTTTCCTGAAGAAGGGATTCTGCCTCAAAACTGACATGTTAACTCCTGCCTGAATTTCCAGACTGTCAGACTGCCCTGCAAATTTCAAACTTTCCAGCCCCCTTGATCACAGGAGCCAGTTCCTTTAAATTTCTCTCTGTTTCCCAGTGGTCTTGCATCTGTTGACCCCTGACTGATACATTTACTCTAGTAAACATAATTGCAAGGACCAAAAAAATACATGAATTGAAGTTAAAATACATATATTTTCCTGTGACACTAAGGTTGTTATGTTAAAATATTTCCTTAGCATGGAATGCTCCTCCTACTCTGAGTTTCCCTTGTGGCTCAGCTGATAAAGAATCTGCCTGCAATGCGGGAGACCTGGGTTTGATCCCTGGGTTGGGAAGATGCCCTGGAGAAGGGAAAGGCTACCCACTCTAGTATTCTGGCCTGGAGAATTACACAGACTGTATAGTCCATGGGGTTGCAAAGAGTCGGACATGACTGACTGACTTTCACTTTCACTTTTGTATTCTGTAGCTGCTCAAAATAGTATAGGTATTTGATAACTTTTTTGAAAAGTAAAAATATGCAGGAAGTACATCTCTCGATTGGATTTATTGGAATGTATATATGTGAAACTGTTTATGGGACTCTCATTGTAGAAATTATCGAATATTTGGTCCTGGAATCACTTAAAGGTTTGAGAAGGGTGAGAGGTAGGCCTTTCTTCTGTAAATTGGGAGCGAAGTGACTGTAAAAGACTAGAGTATATTATCGGTTAGAGAAATAACTTCCTTGAGGGGATATCAGATATATGCACCCAATGTTCACAGAAGCATTATTTGCAATGGCCTGGGTGTGGAGGCAGCCTCAGTGTCCATTAACAGATGAATGGATAAAGAAGACGTAGTAGACATATGCAATGGAATAGAACTCAGCCATAAAAGAGGATGAAATGTTGCCATTTGCAGTAACATAGATGGACTTGGAGGGCATTATGCTAAGTGAAATAAGTCAGAGAAAGCAAAATACTATATGATAATAACTTATTTGTGGAATCTAAAAAATAAACTAGTGAATATAACCAAAAACTCCCCCAGATTCAAAGGTATGGAAAATAAACTAGTGGGTTCTAGAGACGGGAAAAGGGAGGGGAAATATAGGGGTAGAGTATTAAGAGTACAAACTATTCTGTATAAAATAATTGAGCTACAAGGATACATTGTAAAGCACAGGGAATATAGCCAATATTTTATAATAGCTATAAATGGTGTATATTGTGAACCGCTGTGTTGTACATCTGTAACATTTAATATTGTACATTAACCATATTTATATAAAAAAGTAAACAGAATTATGTGACTGGATGAAAGTGTTAACTAATGCTATGGTGATAAGCATTTTGTAATATATAAATCTATCAAATCAACACATCTTAATTTCACATAATGTTTTGTCAGTTATATCTCAGTAAACCTGGGGAAAATTTAATTAAAAAACTGAGATAATAAGTAGATATTATTTTAAGCTTCTAAGTGTGTGATCTTTACTCACTATAGGAAAGCGATGAAGCCTTTTTTCATTTAAAAAAAAGTCTGAATAATGCTTTAAAGTGAATATGCATAGAGCTGTTAATATTACGCAAATCAAGGGATAGTATTGACAGCCAAAAATGGCAACCCACTCCAGTATTCTTGCCTGAAGGATCCCATGGACAGAGGAGCCTGGCTACAGTCCATGGGGTTGCAAGAGTCAGACACGACTTACCAACTTAAATGAACTTGTAGGTCATTTCACACCCTAGAACAAATACTTTCTGGTTTCATTTTATACCTTTACTATCTGGGAACACATTCCTAGGTGTATGTTTTTAAAAGTTTGGATAAAATTGTATATATGTAGAAATATATAGGAAATGCTTCTCGTAATTAGATCCATGGGGGTGTATATATGTGAAACTGTTTATGGGGTTTTCTTTGAAAGAGTTACCAAATTGTCCCTCTGGTCTTAGAATCATTTTAAGGCTTGAGGTGGGTTCGAGGCAGGCCTTTCTTTTGTAAGTTGGGAGCCAAGTGAGTGTGAAAGACTGGGTTTCATTATCAATCAGACAAGTTATAGGGGAGCGTGCCTATAAAAGTACAAAATCTGAAAACTTGTTGCTTTAAAATTAGCTGTGACCTTGTAGGCAGTCTATAATCTTAGCACACCTCCAGGGTGAGCGTGTGTGTTATCTGTGGGAGACTGCTGCTTGTTTGTGTCGAATAAGATTTCAGAGTTGCCTCATTTCTCTCAAGTATCTTGGTTACTGATCTGGTTTGGACTTACTGAATTGGACAGACCCTCTGCTTGTTTCCTGGCTTCTGTGTGTGGAGGCCCATTGCGTCACTGTGATCATTGGAGTTACTGTCCATTCTGGGTCTATATTCCTGATGTCGAAGTCTCCTGTCTCAGCAGTTTCTTTCAGTTCTTAACTGGACAACTTGATCTTCCATTATGCAGATTTTAGGATGCACAGCTGCTTATGGTCACCTTGGGGGTGCTGGATAGATGCTGGAGGCGGTGATATCAGGCCACCTGTCAGCCACCGTGCTCTCATGGACTTTATCATGAAGTACAAATTGAGTTAAATATTTGATTGTCCTCCTTGGAGGTCTGGCCCCTTTGTCTGCTTCAATCTGTTTTGATTTATCTTGCTCTATTCCTATTTGCCTCTTGATCTTCTTTGCACCTTTAGGCTTGTTTTTTTTTACATTTCTTCCGGAGGTTTCAGTTTGCCCTCTTTGATTTCTCTGAGTGCTGGTGAAGCCCAGCTTCCCAGGTGATGATAGTGGTAAAGAATCTGCCTGCCAGTGTAGGAGACTTAAGAGACCTGGGTTCGATTCCTGGGTCGGGAAATCCCCTGGAGGAGGAAATGGCAACCCACTCCAGTATTCTTGCTTGGAGAACTCCATGGACGGAGGAGGTGGTGGGCTGCATACAGTCCGTGGGGTCACAAAGAGTTGGACACGACTGAAGCAACTTAGTGAAGATCAAAGCATAAAAAGTCAAAATTTACCAAATATTAGATGCTGAAGGAATATTGTAAGTCATTTGCCATATGCATGTGTGAAGTAGATTTTGGGGTTGTACAGAAGTCATTTAAATGTGGGTGTCTGATACCATGAGAGAGAAGTTTGAGGACCAACATCCCTGTAGGATTTGCTCATCCCTCTGTGGTGGCACATTACACGTGGGGGCCCTTCAGTTCTTCATCTTGCCAAGCAATGTTACTGACCTGGGCAGTTGAAATTGGAAATGGGGAAGAGAGATGTGGAGCAGGGCAAGAAGGTTCTGGCTGGTCATCAACTTTAACAGAAGGGGATTTACCAAGATTCAAAATGAACTCCCTGTTTCTTAAACACAAAAGCGTGGCACGGGCAAGCAGGGGCACGCTGGGGGCTTTCCTGTGTTCTGGGGACACGTTTCCTCTCATGGTTGGGGGTTTCTCATCTGTAGTTCTCTCTTTCCAACAGAACACTCTTGCTTATGCCATCTGCAGATGCTTACAGTCTGGTGGTACACTTCTGGCTTATTTGCCTTTGCTGAGGTTTCTCCTGAATTTCTCCAGGTAGCTTGATTGAATGAGATTCTGGATAATCCCTATGCTGGTGCACACACACTCTCACACAGGAAGTCCACGTAGTGCCATTGCTTGCCCGTGCCATGCTTTTGTGTTTAATAGACCTGCACATTCCTTAAGACACGTTGTTTCTATCTGCTACAAAATTGTGGTAATGTATGCTGTCTTTTTTAAAAGGAGACCTTTACTGCCATGTGCAGAAAGTAAATATTCTGCCACGTAAATGACCCCCACCCACTTTATTACTCTTTAAAAAGAAAAATTTTAATTGAAGTATAAACCTTGATTTATAATGTTGTGTTAGTTTCAGATGTACAGTAAAGTGATTCAGCTTCTGCTGTCGTTCAGTCACCAAGTCGTGTCCAACTCTTTGTGACCCCATGGACTGCAGCACACCAGGCTTGCCTGTCCTTCACTGTCTCCCAGAGTTTGCTCAAACTCATGTCCATTGAGTTGGTGAGGTCAACCATCTCATCCTCTGTTGCCCTCTTCTCCTGCCCTCAATCTTTGCCAGAATTGGGTCTTTTCCAATGATTCAGTTACACATATATGTGTGTGTGTGTGTATATATATATATATACACTTTGAAAATTCTATTCCATTATAGGTTATTATAAGATATTGAGAGTTTCCTGTGCTATACAGTAGGTCCTTGTTGATTACCTATTTTATATATAGTGGTATGTATATTTTAATCCCAAACTCATTAATTTATCCTTCTCCCCCTCCCCTTTGATAACCATATGTTTTGCTATGTTTGTGAGTCTGTTTATGTTTTGTAAATAAGTTCCTTTGTATCCATTTTTTTAAAGATTCCGCATATAAAGGATATCATATGATATTTGTCTTTGATTTACTTCACTTAATACGATCTCTGAGTTCATCCATGTTGCTGCAGATAGCATTATTTTGTTCTTTTTTATGGCTAATTGTCCATTGGGCTTATGTACCACATCTTCTTTACGCATCTAGATGTTGTTTTCTTTATTATTTTGGCTGTGTTGAGTCTTCATTGCTGTGAGCAGGCTTTCTCCAGTTGTGGTGAGCAGTGGCTACTCTCTAGTTGGGGTGTGCGGGCTTCTCGTGGCAGTGGCTTCTCTTGTTGTGGAGCATGGACTTGGAGGCATACAGGCTTCAGTAGTTGCAGCACATGGGCTCAGTAGTTGTGACCCATGGGCTTAGTTGTTCTGTGGCATGTGGGATCCTCTTGGACCAGGAATGGAGCCAGTGGTCCCCTGCATTGCAAGGCGGATTCCCCGCCCCCGGACGACCAGGGAAGCCCCTCGATATTGTGCTCTTGACAGCACACAACCTGCACACTGTACATGGGGGCTCTAGTGCCACCTATGGTCTACAGGAAACAGTCTTTGCTTAAACAAACTCTGTAAGTGAAGGCTGACCCCAGCATGGCAGCAAACTCTCCATCATCTTGTGTTGCCAAACCAAGAGAATTGTTTTCTCTTAGAGTAGTTGCCTCAAAGCTCTCTTTTGCCTTAAGGATGGCATCACTGACTCGATGGATGTTAGTTTGAGTGAACTCCGGGAGATGGTGATGGACAAGGAGGCCTGGCGTGCTGCGATTCATGGGGTCGCAAAGAGTCAGACACAACTGAGCGACTGAACTGAACTGAAGCCTTCCCCAGCAAACCCAATGGGATATTGAAACAGAAGAAAAACAGCTGCCTCCAAAGAAATCCTTTTCACAAATTTTCAGTTCTAACAATATGAGCTTTTATAGTCTTAATGCTCATAAAGAATTTCAAGAGTCATGTAACAGGTTTTTGGTTTACTCCTTTGTAAATTTCACACGTGGGTCTCATACCACTTTTTCATCTGTTTTTATCTTGGTGCTTTATATGAAACTTCTATTTAAAAATAACTTATAAAATGCAAATATTTCTCCAAAAGTGACATTTTTTCTGATTTACTTCAGTAAGAATAACTTAATATGAGTAGAACTTGTCTTCACTGCAAAACTAAAGTTTACTGAAGAATCTTTTTTGTAGGTTCGGTGTAGGAATGACAGGCAAATTTCTTTTAGAACAATTTATTAAGGAGGAATATCATGGGAGTCTTTTATTTTTGTCCCTTCTGGAAGGCACAAAGGATCATGAGAGAGATATCCCTGGGGACAGTTTAAGAAGAGATGGGTTAAGGCTGCAAGAGTAATATTTAAGGTTAAGTATGAAGAATTTCCTGACATAGAAAATTTTTTAGCACTGGAATGAAATATCAAAGGGACCCTCCCTCCAACACTGGCAGCCAAGCTGACTTTGTGTGGGCTGTTTAACCTGCTTTGTTCTCTTATAAGTGTTCGTTGATCTCTGCAAGTTGATTGTTGATTATACGCTTAGTCTCTGATTAAACTAGGAAATCTCTGCTAAAGTATCTAATTGTAATTTCTCTTTCCACATAGAATTATCTAGCTCTTTGAACCCATGTAAACAAATATAGCCTTTGATCCAGATTCTGTCAGATGTCATATTAAACAAAAGAAAAACATTAGTATTAGAACATAATTTAAAGCAATTAAGAATCTCAGTTTCTTATGTAAGTATATAAGGGTAGCAAGTGGTGGTGAGCGTTGGACAGTTTTCCATGAGTGTCTCACATTTCTGCATGTCTTGTGAAGCAAAGGACTGACTGCCCTTTGTTCTGGACTGTGTTTTAGAGACAGAAAAGAAGGTTTGAGTGACTTGATGTGAGAAGGACTCATCTGATAGTTTTGAAAATGGAAGAAAGGGACCATGAGTCAATGAACGCTGGTAGCCCCTAAAAGTTGGAAAAGTCAAGGAAATGGATCCTCCTCAAGAAGGAATACAAGTTTGCCAACACCTTCATTTTAGTCCAATTTGAACTTCCGACCTCCGGCACTGAAAGATGATAAATCTATATTGGCTAAGCGATGAAGTTTGTGGTCATTTGTTATAGCAGCAACAGGAAATTAATAATCCTTGGTAGGGATAGTGTTTTTCTCTAGAGCCAAGGGTCAGTAAGCAATCTTACTATACAACATGACGAAGAAAACATTTCTTTCCAGGGTAGAGGCAGGCATACTATTTTCCATTATAAAATATTCACGTTTCCTGAACTGAGGTTTATTCTGTTGTAACACAACCCTCTGTGGTGCAGGCATGATGGAACTTTCTCTGCATTGCCTGCTGGTGTTGGGGCTTGGACTGAAGTAAAAGTCGCTCAGTTGTATCCAACTCTTTGCGACTCCCTGGACTATACACTTCATGGAATTCTCCAGGCCAGAATACTGCAGTGGTTGGCCGTTCCCTTCTGCAGGGGATCTTCCCAACTCAGGAATCGAATCTAAGTCTCCCACATTAGAGGCAGATTCTTTACCAGCTGAGCCACCAGAGAAGCCCTGGGGCTTGGAGCAATTGGCTCAAATGCTGATCAGTTACTGCTGTTGCAGTGAGTAGTGCCCTGTCCTTTGCCTCTGACCCAGGAGGGCCATGTCTTTTGCCAACATCTATAAAACTCTTGCAAGCTAACTTGCTAGTTTGCAAGAAGGTCCTTCACAGTTTGTTCATTTTTAAAAAAATTTTTATTGGAGTATAGTTGCTTTATAATGTGTTAGCTTCTACCATGCAGCAAAGTGAATCAGCTATATGTATACATATATCCTTTCCTTCTGGATTTCCTTCCCATTTTAGGTCACCGCAGACCAGTGAGTAGAGTTCCTTGTGCCACACAGTGTATTCTCATTAGTTATCTATGCTATACATGCTATCAGTATGTCTCATCCCCTCCCCGCCTGGTATCCATTTGTTTATTCTCTACATGTATATCTCTATTTCTGCTTTGTAAATAAGATCGTCTATACAAATATTTTTCAGATTCTACATGCGTGTGTTAATATATGATATTTGTTTTTCTCAGTATGGTCATTGTTAATGCTCTTCTGCAAAGTTTCTTTGAAAATTCTGTATACCAGGACTAAGCAACTAGATAATTATTGCTTTCACGATACTGGGTTCTTTGTTTTCATAATACAGGGATGAAGTGTCCCAGTTCTCTGCCTTTACCAAGCTTAGAGATCAGTTAGCAACAGATTGGAAACTGAAGGGAAAAAAAAAAAAAAAAAACCTCGATATTTACCACAGATTGATTGAGAAGCATTTCACTGTCTTGAAAAGTGACTTCTGTGATAGCTGCTAGAGAGTTTCTTGCCTTTTGTTTTCATCTACAGATTCCCTTACTGCCTCACTTCTCTGCCTTTTCTTTCTCTATGCCATGCTGCTGCTGATGAAGAGAAAATCCTGAGGGCTTAGTTTCTCAGGGCTCCTCTCCCATGAGAGAAGCTTCCCCACTCTGAATTTTGGTGAATTAGGTGTCCTTGTTGGTTACACTATAAAGCTCCCTGGCTTCTTAGCCAATTTCTTGTTTTTATCCTAAGCTCCATGGCAAAAGTCATAGTTTAGGAGTCGTCCAGTCCAGGTTAGTTTTTTTTTTTTTTTCAACTTTTTATTTTGTATTGGAGTATAACCAATTAACAAACAATGTGATAGTTTCAGGTGAATGGCAGAGGGACTCAGCCATACATATACATGTATCCATTCTCCCCCACAGCCTTCTCTCATCCAGGCTGCCACATAACATTGAGCAGACTTCCCTGTGCTGTTCAGTAGGTCCTTGCTGGTTATCCATTTTAAATATAGCATTGTGCACATGTCCATACAAACTCCCTAACTCTTCCTTCCCCATGGCAACCATAAGTTTGTTCTCTGAGTCTGTGAGTCTCTTTCTGTTTTGTAAATATGTTCATTTGTATATATATTTTTAGATTCCACATATAAGGGATGTCATACAATATATCTCCTCAGAGTTACTTAGCTCTTGTATGACAATCTTGTATGACTTGTATGACAATCTCTAGGTCCATCCATGTTGCTGCAAGTGGTATTATTTCATTCTTTTTCATCCTTGGATTTTTTCTTTTGGCCAGGAATATGTCATTTTTCTCTCCCAGAGTCAGAAGTTTGACTTAAATATTTCTTTCTCTTAACAGATGTAGTAAGAAAAGCTAGAGATATAATTTTTTAATTTTCTGATTATCTTTGAGAGAAATAAATAAAAAACTGCTGTGCTCTTGGATGTCACTAACAGATAACACAGGTCAGAACTTTGTTGATTTAGCAGTGGTACCATGTCATAGGCATGCATGTCCAGTTGTGTCTATTTGTGACCCCATGGACTGTAGCCTGCCAGGCTCATCTATCCACAGAATTTTCCAGGCAGGAATACTGGAGTGGGTTGCCATTTTCTATTCCAGATGATCTTCCCGACTCAGGGATTGAACGAGTGTCTCTTAGTGCCTTCCTGCAGTGGCAGGTGGATTTTTTACCACTTTGCCACCTGGGCTTCCCTGCTGGCTCAGATGGTAAAGAACCTGCTTGCAATTCCGGAGACCTCGGATCAATCCCTGTGTTGGGAAGATCCCCTGGAGAAGAGAATGACAACTCACTCCAGTATTCTTGCCTGGGGAAAACTATGGATAGAGGAGCCTGGTGGGCTACAGTCCATGGAGTCGCCAAGAGTGGGAGACGACTGATCGATTAAGCAGTGAACCTGTTCCCAAATGCAGATTCATGTGTGCATTGCACAGTGAGGCCAAACAAACCAAAACATCACAGCTTAGAGCAGAGAAAGGTTTACTGCAGGGCCATGCAAGGCTCGCATGGGTGGTTCACACTCAGAAAACTCAGAACTCCTCAAAGGGTTTTGGTAAAGCATTTTTAAAAGGCCAGATGAGGGAGAGGCATCCCAGGGTATGTGATCAGCTCAGTCCATTCACAGTTCTGACTGGCTGATGGTGAGGTAACAGGGCGGTTAACATTATCAAGCTTTAGGCACCAGCAGCTCTGGGGGTCATGCTCATGATCATCAGGGAGTTACTCTATTTGGTAGTGGTTATTTGCATCTGAAAAACTCAAATATACATGAGATACTATCATCTGGACTTCACTTGTGGCTCTGTTGGGAAAGAATCCGCCTGCAGTGCAGGAGACCTGGGTTTGATCCCTGGGTTGGGAAGATCCCCTGGAGAAGGGAAAGGCTACCCACTCCAGTATTTTAGCCTGGATAATTTCATGGACTGTATTAGTCCATGGGGTTGCAACACCCGACTGAGACACTTTGACTTCACTTGACTATTATCTGGGTACTTCAGGGAGGAGCTAGAGTAGAAAGTACGAGGGAGGGGTCTGTCCTTGGAAGGCAGCCGCCTTGGGTCTCGTGGGGTAATAGACCCACTGAATTCTCTCTGCTGCTTCTGGATTGTATGTCTGAAATGTGCACTCCTTTTGTTCTGGGAACAGGAAAATGACCAACACCCCTAAGAGATTTGGAAGGAGGTGGGGATTCCCAGGTTGGGTAATGGACAAGCTTAATGTAGTCTGTGCCAAATACATGATGCATAAAATATCCAGTTTTTAAGGAAAGACAATTGGGTTGTATAGAATTCTGTCTGGTTCCTAAAAGAATCATTCCTTGGTTGGAAAATTCTAAAAATGTGCTTTGTGCATTTTGATAAAGTTATGTAATCTATGCTTTTGTGTCCTGACCATTACAAAAGAAAAAAAGAAGCTTCCATGTGCAGCAAAAATTCCTCACAAAAGCAGGAGACCAGTCAACTTGTTCAACCTACGGCATACCTGTTCAACCTTTGAGTATGAGGATGGTCTACATAGCAACGAAAGATGCTTCAGAACAAGTTATAAGTCCTTAAGAGATAGATGTCTTTCTTAATTAGTTGTAAAGGAATGGTTATTACCAAAAATATCCTTTATTGAGCTTGCATCCTGAAGCTGTCTCAAACTGAATTTATGTATAGGGAAGAGACCACATGCAATTCATTAATCAATACAACTGTAGGTGAGAACAGAGTAGTTTTTGTAGAACTACATTTGAATTTACAGCAGTTTGTATTTACTGGTATTTAGCTAGTTAAGGTGATTAACAAATAAGAAATCTTTCTTCAGTGGACAATATAGAATAATACTTATAATTTTTGCATGAAAACACTTTGATGTAGAAGAAACGTGTATCATGATTTGTATTCCCATTCTTGGTATTGGCTATTTGGCCTATTAAACTTAAGCCAGGAACCACTCTATACCTGCTAACTTTTTCTAGAATTGGAGAAATGATGTTTGAAAAGCGAAACTATTTGGGAGTATACCTTATAAGCCTATAAAGTACTGGTAAAATTCAGTGATGGCAGAGAGAAGTTTGGAAAAAATACTTTGCACAGATAAGCAAGATAAAACAAAGAGCAAAATAACATAAAAAAATAAGTAAATATGCTGTATTTCCTCTCACAGGATAGATTGTTCAACAAGCTGTAAGGACCAAAATATAAATGATGACGTCTTAAGTTCCTTTGTGGTTTTGTTCTAAGAAGTAATTAAATCCATTTAGTATTCCTGGCTGTTTACAACATTAATTTATTCCTACTTTGACCTTAAGGGTTCTAAGAGAATTTATGGTTCATTCACTTGCATAAGTGTGGCTTGTGTAAAAGTATCTTTAAATAAGTTAATATATATGAGGGACTTGGATGAAGATCTGGGACATGTTTGTGCTATGTAAATACTATTTTTTTCACCAGAGGGAAAAGTTTTTTTAAATCTCAAAATTTTTAAAAGCCTAAAAGTATTTAAGCTGTTTATACTCAGTCTTTAGAATGCCTTTTGGTCAAATGCAGTTCAGCATGACATTAGGTTGAATGAAGTGAGCTCATTTCCCAGATGGCTTGATGGTATTTTTGACCTTTTTTAGGATGACTTTGGAGGCTATATTGTTGGATGGTCTATGTCAAAGAATCTCTTTTCTAGTCTCTTGAGTTTTGGGGAGCAAATGGTGTTGTTTTGTAGTAACCAACCATTAGATGTCGCTTTCTTCTCATCACTTCGGGTTTAGGAGATACATCCTGGGTTAAAGCTTTTTAGTTTTCTTTTCTTCTTCTTTTTTAAAAAATGCCTATAAATAGTCTTTATGGCAAAGCTAAAGGGAATTCAATTTCAGATTAGTAGATAAGAGACACAATACTCAGCTCCTTGGAATGATTAAACTCTGTGCCTGTTTCCAGTGGCTTGACTCAATGTCCCTCGTTGACTAAATTTGGAAATATAGTATTTGTGTTTTTCTTTCTTGCTGAAATTAGCATAGCCCTGTTTCTATTGCCATGCAGCAGACAGTTTGCCTGGGAATACCTTTATTATGGTCAAAGTTCATCTACTGATCGCTGAGTGAAAAGTCTATTCTTCGATTATCCATGTAGAGTTGCTCCTATGGAAAACTTTAGTGACCCACCCTTCTGTCCTCCACCAAAATCTCTTAGGAGAACTCTGTTCTTCCCGTGTCTTAGCGTTTATGACTCTTTGTTGAAACTGTTCACGTATCTTTCAGCTGCATTGAAACTTCAGTGTCCTCAGGAATGTAGACATTGTCTTTTTCACTCTTATTAGGATGACCAGTTGTTGAAGAAGGTCATTGAGAGGACATAATTGCCAGCTGACTATTGAGCTGGAGCTGAGCAATCAGAGGCTCCTCGCCCCCTCCGCTGCCCTTGGAATGTACATTCTGCCCACCATTTCCCCACTAGCAGCTGTTTTCTGGGTCTTGGTCTTGAGAGACTGAAGTGATGTTGAGACCATCTAGACTGTCTACGTGACTAAAAGCCTCTGTATAAACTCTTAAGATTCCAGAGCATGGGTGTGGAGATCTATTCATTTTTCCAGCACCCAAGACAAGCTGGGTATGTAAGTTTCCTTGCTTATTAAAACCTGCCACCTACACATCTGATGGGTCTGCATATTCTTCTGTCTCTCCTCGCCCTCAGTATACAGGCAGCCAGTCTTAAGTTTCAGCTGGGGGAACTCTGGAAGTTTCCAGCTGACACCAGAGCACTCCACAGCTGCCTTCTATCAGGTACATCATCAATAAGTGTTCATTAAATGAATGAATAAATAATTAAATGGGGCAGAAAATGATTTGGGAGTGCTCTGATCTTGTTGCCTGCTGTGTATTCTGAAGTTCTAGCTCTTCGCCTTTCCAGGGACTAACCACACATTGGCTTGTTTTGAAATGGGAAATCATAGCATGGATGGCATAAAACATTCTTCAGTGATACTGATAATTTTTTTCTGGACATTTCCTTTAGTGCACACAGTGCTAGCTTCTAGACGTGGTGGGATTTTGTTTTGTTTTGCAGGAATTGCTCTTCAAAAAAAGTTCCTTGAAAAAAAATTTCCTTGGAATTTTGAATAACAGAACCTGAAACAAAAGGGAGAAGATAATTATAAATTAAAGAGAAGTTTTTACTTGCAGTTTGAGTAATTGCCTTATTGTTCCAATTTGCTGTGACTGGGAGGCCTGGCCTGATGCCTATGTTGGCTTTGTCCCCTGGAGGGGAAAAATGTCACTTAAAAAACCTCTAAGGAATATGGAGATCATTTCCCAACATTTGAAGGAATATAGCCCAAACCCTTTTGTAAACCTCAAGTTCGGAAGTAGCACTAGATGATAGAATTTCCCTCACAGAATTTGATAAATTAAAAGGAAAATGACCTTCGTAAGTTTCCAATACTGGTATAAGTAGCAGACTAAATTCATTTATCAGTTATCACACAATAAACTCATCCACATTAAATAAAGTCCTTAGCATGGACATGTTATATGACCTCGTTACTGTGTTACTGAGTTTTTAGTCCTAAAGGTATGACATGTTCCTTGGTACACTGTACTGTGAGTTTGGTAACGTTCCTTCCTCTGCAATTTTGGGGAAGATTTTCTGAAGGGTAGGTGTTAACTCTTCTTTAAATGTTTGATAGAATTTGCCTGTGAACCATCTGGTCCCAGACTTCTGTCTGTTGGAAGTTTTTCATCACTGTTTCAATTTCAGTACCTGTGATTGGTCTGTTCATATTTTCAATTTCTTCCTGGTTTAGTCTTGGAAGGTTGTGCCTTTCTAAGAATTCGTCCATTTATTCTAGGTTGTCCATTTTGTTGGCATACAGTTGTTAGTAGTGTATTGTGCAGTGAGATCAAGTCAGATTAGATTAATTAGAGCAAAGCCCTCCAGACCTTCAAGTGGTTTCTTAGTGTCAGACTTTGGCAGAGGCATCTTTAATGGCAGTAGAGATGATTTAGGAGATAATTATGAAGCAGAAAGCATGAGACTGGAGAGAATCTTTTGAATTCAAGATTCAAAAGAATATTGAATCAGATTCTTTTTTAAAATTACAATTGAAGTATTTTTTCTCGTGCAATTTTTTATGTTTTTCTGGTGTGGTGTTCTTTGAGATTTAGTTCTTTGCTCATAGGCTTTGCTCCATTGAAGAGTTATAACTAGTAACGATTATTAGCAAGTTTAGGGAGGAGAATGTGTCTAAAATTTAGGAAAATCTCATCCAATATGACAGGATGAAAATTTACTTGTTGTTCAGTCGTGAAGATGTGTCTGACTCTGTAACTCCAGGGACTGCAGCATGCCAGGTTTCCCTGTCCTTTACTATCTCCTGGAGTTGGTGATGCCATCCAACCATCTCATCCTCTGTTGCCCCCTTCTCCTCTTGCTTTCAATCTTTCCCAGCATCAGGGTACTTTGCTCTTCGTATCAGGTAGCCAAAGTATTGGAGCTTCAGCTTCAGCATCAGTCCTTCCAATGAATATTCACGGTTGATTTCCTTTAGAATTGACTGGTTTGATCTCCTTGCAGTCCAAGGGACTCTCAAGAGTCTTCTGCAGCACTACAATTTATATAGATCTCCATAAACAAAAATGTAACTTTTTGCATTTTCTATAACTTGACCTCATATTGCTTTTGCTCTTACTGGGATAAAAAAGAGAGAAAATCCTTAGAGTGGTCAATTAAAAGTCAAGGAGTTTTTCTGTTTCAGAGCCCAGCCTGGCACTCTAAGACAATCTAGAAGAGTGAAATTGGGGGTGAGGGGAAGGGAGGCTCAAGAGGGAGAGGATATGTATACATATAATTATGACTGATTCGCTTTGATGTATGGCAGAGACCACCACGACATTGTAAAGCAATTATCCTCCAATAAAAAAATAATAAAACAGTAAATAAAACTGGGGAAAAAGAAGTCAAGCAGTTTCTCTGTTCTAGAACCATCTCTTAGCTCTCTCACGAAGTGGAAGAACACTCTTAATAATAGAATCCACAGCTGATTAAGAGTGAGTATGACACTGTGGTCTGGGAGTTGTAAGTAAGTGTTAGTCACCCAGTCATGTTCAACTCTTTGCAACCCCAAGGACTGTAGCCTGCCAGGCCCCTCTGTCCCTGGAAGTCTCCAGGCAAGAATATTAGAGTGGTTTGCCATTTCCTTCTCCAGGGCATCTTCCCAACCCAGGGACAGAACCCAGGTCTCCTGTATTGTAGGCAGATTCTTTAACATCTGAGCCACCAGGACAGTCCAGAACAATCTCTGTTAATCATTAAAAAGAGTCTCCCTTCATTCTTCCTTCTCAAGATGGTGTCTGGATGCAAGCAGAAATTTAATACGCTGATAAGCTTGGTATTATCATTTAATACCCTCATGGTGGACTGGTTGGATCCTCTTTAGGGCATCTTGCTGACATCTAGAGGTCAAACCTGGGTTTCCTGCATTGCCAGCAGATTCTTCACTACTGAGCTACCAGGGAAACCCAAGATAGTCCCCATTTATTCTATGTACGCACCCCCCCCCCTCCACCGACACACACAAACTCCCCATCATCAACATCACTCACCAGAGTGGTATGGTTCTTTACCAAGGACAAGTCTACATTGATATATGATCGCCCAAAGTCACATTTTAAAGTTTTTCCTGAGATATATATTTTTTTGATCCATGTGTTATTTAAAAGTGTGCTGTATCATCTCTACTACATATTTGGGGATTTTACAGTTATATCTCTTTAGTTCAGTTCAATTGCTCAGTCTTGTCCAACTCTTTGTGACCCCATGGAACCTCAGCACGCCAAGCCTCCCTCTCCATCACCAGCTCCTGGAGTCCACCCAAACTCATGTCTGTTGAGTTGATGATGCCATCCAGCCATCTCATCCTCTGTCGTCCCCTTCTCCTCCTGCCCCCAATCCCTCCCAGCATCAGGGTCTTTTCAAATGAGTCAGCTCTTCTCATCAGGTGGCCAAAGTACCAGAGTTTCAGCTTCAACATCAGTCCTTCCAATGAACACCCAGGACTGATCTCCTTTAGGATGGACTGGTTGGACCTTCTTGCAGTCCAAGGGACTCTCAGGAGTCTTCTCCAACACCACAGTTCAAGAGCATCAATTCTTCAGTGCTCAGCTTTCTTCACAGTCCAACTCTCACATTGATTTTTAATTTCACTGTGGTCTGAGAATAGACAGTGGATGATTTCTACTCTTTTACATTTGTTGAGATGTGTTTTATGACCCAGAAGGTGCTTTATCTTGGTGAACGTTTTAAGTGAGCTTGAGAAAAATGTTTATTCCACTGTTATTGGATAAAATAGTCTATATAGATGTGAATTATATCCTTTGATTGATTGTGTGGTTGAGTTCAGCTATATCCTTACTGATTTTTTCTGCCTGTTTGTCTCTTCAAATTGTATTTTTTGTCTCGATATGTTTCGTGATTTTTTTTGATAACCAGACATGATGTCTTGGGTAAAATAGTAACTATTGTAAATAATCTTCTAATGTGGTGGGGAGGGAGGTCTTAGACTTAGTGAGCCTATGTCTCTGAACTGTGCATTTAAGTGTTTCTGTTTTTTTCTTCCTTGTACATGGAACAGGATGGCTAGAATGGGTTGAAGTTGGATATTTTTCTTCTCCCACATGAAAGTTAGACCCAGCTAGAGCTGGGTATTTCATTTTCCTGAGTCAGTTAAGTTCTGTCATACCCCAGCAGGTTAGGTTCTGGTTAACTAGTTTCCCCTGAAGTCAGACCTTGTTAAGAAGAATAGAATGCTCTCAGGTATTTTTTTTAAAATTTTTATTTTATTATTATTATTTTTACTTTACAATATTGTATTGGTTTTGCCATACATCAACATGAATCCACCATGGGTGTACATGTGTTCCCAATCCTGAACCCCCCTCCCACCTCCTTCCCCAGACCATCCCTCTGGGTCATCCCAGTGCACCAGCCCCGAGCATCCTGTATCATGCATCGAACCTGGACTGGCGATTCATTTCACATATGATAATATACATGTTTCAATGCTATTCTCCCAAATCACCCCACCCTCTCCCTCTCCCACAGAGTCCAAAAGACTGTTCTATACATCTGTCTCTTTTGCTGTCTCGCATACAGGGTTATCGTTACCATCTTTCTAAATTCCATATGTGTGTGTTAGTATACTGTATTGGTGTTTTTCTTTCTGGCTTACTTCACTCTGTGTATTTAAAAATGTTTCTTTTTCTACTTTTGCTGGAATTTATTTATTGTGGGAACCAGTTGAGGTTTTGGAGGCAAATCTCACAATATTGTGGGAAGTCCCCCATGATTGAGTCCCCCTGAAGGTTTTAACTATTAGACTTGTCCACACCGACCCTCCAGCAGCTCATCAATTACAGTTTAAGTTTTTCTACCCCTGCACTAGTTTTCACAGCAGTTCAGCAGCTTCTACCAGTCAGTCTGCAGCAGTAAGCCGCAATTCCCGTGTATTTGCCTGCCTCTCTAATTTTGTGGGGCTCCCCCGGTGGCTCAGTCGGTAAAAAACCTGCCTGCAATTGGGGAGATCTGGATTTGATCCCTGGGTTGGGAAGATCCCCTGGAGGAGGGCATGGCAACAGATTTGTCCTGTGTCCTCCTCTTTCTTATGCATCCAAGAGGAACTGTTGGTTTATCAGTCTGTTCAGCTCTTTACTCATTAGAACAGCTGGGGAGGACTTCCAGCTTCTTTCATGTGGAACTAGATACCTACTATCATTATTTCTTTGTTGGCTCTATCTGTTGCAGTGTATAACCCAATGTGTTCTTTGGCACTGAAGAAAATGCTTCCATTGCAACATATTCAATTAATGCTGTATCTTGTGTTTATTTTATATTCTGGAGTGAATATGCTTTGTAGATACTTGGAATCTACCTTTATTTATAGCAAAGGTCAGTCTAGTTCCTTTGTTCTCTATTGCATCGCTGAAAATGTTTTTTCTTTCCTTTTTCTTTCTTTTTAAAATACTGGTTTCTGGCTTTTTCCTCTAATCACATCTATCCTTAGGGTCATCTGTTTTTTATGCATCTCTTCATTTTATAAGTTGATCCTTTTGATATTTTTATTGCAGTTTGATTTCTCATATGAAAGCAATTTTTGTGCTTGGCTGGGAAGCTCCCCCAAACAGTTTAAAACTTTGCTTTTTCTCATTTTTGTGTAGAGCATATGATAGACTTTATATCATATATCTTGCCTTTTCTTGAATTCAACATCTCATGCTTTAATTTATCCAAAACTTAAAATATTTTGGCTTCTAACTCTCTCTCTTCTTTCTTAGATTTACTTACTTTATCTTCTCTTACATCATCAGCCAACTTTTTATTTCTGTTTTGCTTTGTGGGGAGAAGCATATGGGAGGACATTTTCAGAGAAAATCAAGGAAAGTTTTATTACTTAATAAGAATAGCTATGGAGATCAGACTAATAGGAGCTGTGTTCCTCTGCCTTTTTTTTTAAAATTAATTTTAAAAAAAAATTTTATTTTTACTTTACAATACTGTATTGGTTTTGCCATACATTGACATGAATCCACCACGGGTGTACATGCGTTCCCAAACATGAACCCCCCTCCCACCTCCCTCCCCATAACATCTCTCTGGGTCATCCCCATGCACCAGCCCCAAGCATGCTATCATGTAAGAATCGAATCACCAGTCTATGTCTGAGCTGTGTTGAACTATAGATTTTGGATCATTGTCCAGGGTCAGTTGCTAAAATCATACTCACCTTGCACTCAATTCCTTTCTTTGCAAAGTTAGACATTATCAAGATGTCCTGAGGCTTCAGTGTTTTTCACATTTAGTTAAACCCGTGCTTAATCCTTGAATGTCAAAACTAAAAGTAATCCAGAGTTTACAAACTCTGCTGGTATGCAATGCTAATTTTAGAATCAGTTGTTTTTATGCCTTGACATTAAGCACCATAATACTAGCTAACAGCTATTGAATGTGTCCTATGTATTGACTACTAGTCTCAACATTTTTTGTGTATTAATTACCTTAATTTTATAACAATATTTTGAGGCAGGTAATATTATTACTATGGGCTTCCCAGCTGGCACAGTGGTAAAGAATCTGCCTGCCAACGCAGGAGACACAGGAGATGCAGGTTTGATCCCTGACTTGGGAAGATCCCCTAGAGGAGGAAATGGCAACCCATTCCAGTATTCTTGCCTGGAAAATCCCATGGACAGAGGAGCCTGGTGGGCTACAGTCCATGGGGACGCAAAGAGTTGGAAGCGACTGAGGACACAAATACAATATTATTACTTTCATTGTAAACACAAAGGAGCTTGAGTCATAGGGAGTTTAGAAGCTCCTCCAAGGTCACAGTATTTAAACTGTACCTGGGATTTGTCTTAACCAGGTATAGCAAAATGTGCACATGTGGAAATGACTATCATGAAGGAAGAAGTTTTTACTCAGAGTTCCCGGGAAATAAGAGACCCAGACCATCACACAGGGCCACACGGGGAAGCACCAGGGTTGATCAGGAGGAAAGCATGGGCAAAGTCTTCATTATGGTGTCCAAGGGAAGGAAAGAATAGAAGAGGCAGAGTAGGGAAGCAGAGGGCTGGGTAGTTTGAATAATTTCAGTGGGTTGTGGGACCTGGGGACTCCCCTTGTTTTCTGCTTCCTGACCCTGGGATGATTAGGGCAGAAGAATATTGTTCCCTGGTGGGTAAGAGCCAGATACAGGGATTGGTTTTGAATACTGCCCATGGATTAGTTAGTTTGCATATGAAAAGTGCTCTTGAACTGACTGAGGTTGGGAGTGGCAATCTCAGGAAGGCCTTAGATGCTAGAGCATCAAGAACACAGGAAATAAGAAAATAAAGTTAATGCAGTCACACAACTAGTAAATAATAGAGCAAGGATTCCTCTGTAATATTTTTTAAAAATATTTATTTATTTAGCTTTGTCAAGTCTTTGTTGCAGCATGCGGAATCTTCACTGGGTCACGTGGGTTCTTTCATTGCATTGCATGGACCCTCTAGTGTGGCACAGGCTCAGTAGTTGTGGCATTGGGCTTAATTGCCCCACAGCATGTAGGATCCTAGTTCCCTGACCAGGGATTGTACCCACATCCCCTGCATTGCAAAGTGGAATCTTAACCACTGGACCACCAGGGAAATGGCTTCTGTAACTTTCTGATCCAGGGCCTTCTGAAGTCATCTTAATTAATACTAATGGATTCTAGACAATTATAAAATATGACAGATGGATTAACATGCTGTCCAGAGTAATCGTAACCATGCTGTCACATAACTCAGCGAAGAGCTTCAAAGGCGACATGGTAATACTGCTCTGAAGCTGTTATTTGACTTTTATTGGGTCCCAGTGGTGTGCTCAGTCCATCCCCATATATTGAGGTGAAGCAGCAGCAGCTGGTCTTACTTTGTAGATTGATTTTCAGTTGTGATCATTAGCCAGGCCACGATGGACAAAAAGCTATTAGCTTTTAGGTTATGGGAACCATGATAAAAAATAATGATCCTGACATGTATTTCAATGCAAAGCTGTAATCAGTTGTAAAAAGACCTTTTATGAATTACTTTAACTGACTTTAAGCTAGGCTTTTAAAACATTTATGCTTTTCCCAGCTCTATGCAAGATGCTACAGGGGGAAAAACTCCCAAATTTGTCTATATTGGGAGACAAAGCGATAAGGACAATAAATAAATGTCAAACTTTGGATGAAACATACTAAAGTGCAACGTGAATTTAGACAAAACAATTTTAAGATGAGAGTAATTGGTTACTTAATGTTCTTTGAGCTTCAGTTATTTTATTTCTAAAAACAGGAACTAAAAAGAAGCCTGTCTTCACTGGCTTAACTTCTAGGATTGTGTGATGAAAGTGATACAATGTATGTGAAATACTAGAGTACTGAGTATTAGTTATAAATCAGTTCAAATGGGCTATTATATTATACATGTATTGTATACAGTATGTATATAAATTTTATATATGTATGGATCTATCAATCACAGCTACAACTGCTTCACTACTAAGGTATTAACTCTCTTTCCCTTCTCTTTTATATCAGTAAAAATAAAGATGTGTTATTTCTGGAATCCATTGTTTGAGGTGCCCATGCAGGAGATGTGGGTTTGATCCCTGGGTAAAAAAGATCCCCTGGAGAAGGCGGTGGCTATTCGCTCCAGTATTCCTGCCTGGAAAATCTCATGGACAGAGGAGTCTGGCGGGCTACAGTCCATGGAGTTGAAAAAGAGTTGACATGACTTAGTGACTGCACATTGATAACAACAAAGAATTCTCTCCCATATGTGGGACGTGGGATGGGAATCGATAACTGACAGTACTACTAATACATTCATTTTTTTCCTTGTTAAAACATGCAATAACAATAGCTGTTCTGAGTTTGGTCACGTTTTGGAGGTTTGATATCACCATCCTGACTTCTGGAAAGGTCCTGTCACACCAGATAGGCTGCATCTTACTGGGCAACTGCTGTCTTTCTGAGTCACTACAAGATAGAGGACTTCCTTGGGTTCCGAGGGTCTGCTAAGTCAGATTTAGCTGGTTTGCATCAGGAGGGACTTGATCTCCATGAAATTATAACTATGTGCTTTTAGAAACTTTTTGTTTAAATTGTAGTAAAACCCAAATAACATGAGATCTACTTTCTGAAAATTTCAAGTATATAATATGGTTGTTATTGTTGTTTAGTCACTCAGTTGTGCCCAGCTCTTTGGTGACCCCTTGGACTGTAGCCTGCCAGGCTCCTCTGTCCATGAGATTTCCCAGGCAAGAATACTAGAGTGGGTTGCCATGCTCTTCTCCAGGGGATCTTCCTGGCCCAGGGTTCGAGCCCACGTCTTCTGCATTGCAGGCAGATTCTTTACTGCTGAGCCGCCAGGAAAGCCCATATGGTACAGTGTTGTCTGCTATAAGTACAGTGCAAATCTGTAAAACTTTTTCATCTTGCATGACTGAGATTCTTTACCCCTTAAATAGTAACTCTCTATCCGCCCCGCCACCCAGACCTTGGCAGTCTCTATTCTACTTTCTGTTTCTGTGAGTTTGATTGCTTTTGAGACCTTGTGTAAGTGAAATCATGCACTTTGTCCTTCCATGACTAGCTTATTTCACTTGGTGTAATGTCTGCTGCTATGGAAAACAGTATAGAGGCTTCTCAAAAAATTAAAAATAGAAACTACTGTATGATCCAGCAATCCTGCCTCTGAATGAGTATCCAAAAGAACTGAAGTCAGGATCTCAAAGAAATATGTGCCCTCCTATGTTCATTTCAGCATTATTTACAGTGACCAAGATGTGGAAACAGTCTAAATTTGTATCCATGATAAGTGGATGATACAACATGGATTCCATCCATGTTTCAGGGGGAAGGTTGGGGGCAGAAATTTGTAGCTTTCTATCATATTCTCACAAGGACCTGGGGTCCAAACAGAGTTAAGTATTACTGAATTAGGGCAAGCTTAACATTGAACAAACACAGGATAGGTTAGACCTGCCCTTACCCTTTTATATCTGGGCCTACTCCAACTTTTAAAGACTCCCCTTCTTGGGCTCCAAAATCACTGTGGAGGGTGACTGCAGCCATGAAATTAAAAGACACTTGCTCCTTGAAAGAAAAGCTATGACAAACCTAGACAGTGTATTAAAAAGCAGAAACATTACTTTGCTGACAAAGGTTCATACAGTCAAAGCTATGGTTTTTCCAGTAGTCATGTATGAATGTGAGAGCTGGGCCATAAAGAAGGCTGAATTGATGCTTTCTAGCTGTGGTGCTGGAGAAGACTCTGGAGAGTCTATTGGACTGCAAGGAGATCAAACCAGTCAGTCCTAAAGGAAGTCAACCCTGAATATTCATTGTAAAGACTGGTGCTGAAGCTGAAGCTCCAATACTTTGGCCAGCTGATGTGAAAAGCCAACTCATTGGAAAACACCCTGATGCTGGTAAAGATTGAAGACAGGAGGAGAGAGGGACGATAGAGGTTGAGATGGTTGGATGGCATCACCGACTCAATGGGTCTGAGTTTGAGCAAGCTCCGTGAGATAGTGAAGGATAGGGAAGGCTGGCGTGCTGCAGAATAGGTCAAGGCTGAGTCGTTGAGCAATAACTTCTGTAGTTGTTCACTTCACTCGGTGCCTTCTGGATGGAGCACAAGTAGGAACATCATGGTCCCAGCCTTTAAAACATCCTTGTCCCAGCACTGCTGTTTTCTAGGGACATGAAAATGTACTGAGCCCAGATTCAATGACTCGCCTTTCTCAGATGTGGGTAATTTCTATGAAATTTGTAGGACCAAAGCTTAAGAAAGCAAACAGTATATGTGGAGCCCAGGGATGAATTAAAATGGTGGAAGAGGGTCATACCTGGACCCTGATTTATTTCTTGGGATTCCAGACAACATGCTGTCCTAGTCTTTAACCTTTCCGTTTCTTCTCCCTTTTGCTGACTACTTGAAATTTTATTTCCTTTTCTGTGCACAGGAAAGCTGCTTTGATGTCATAACTTGCATCCTTTCTACCTTGTGTCTTACAGTAAAATTCTGTTCTCAGAATTGAAAACCCTGTGTCAATAGGAAAAAGAAAAATTGTAGGATTAAAAGAAAATTGGTTTGCCTGAAAGTAAAGTCAATTATCTTAGTTGTATTCAAGTATAATCTAAAACTTAGTTGGCTCCTTCTAAGTAATTAGTATCATTGATTTTATTTATTTCTATTTTAATTTTAAATTAATTTTTATTGGCATATAGTTGATTTACAATCTGGTTAGTTCCAGGTGTACAGCAAAGTGAATGTGTCAACTTTTTTAGGTCATAGAGCATATGCATTCTTGACGTGCAACTCAGATCAACTTATTTTTTTAAAAAAGAAACAGATCCATTTAACAATGTGATCTAAAATTCATTTCTGAATCTTCAAGAAGGTCTTCTTAAAATGAATAATACTTTCTAGGAAATGTATCCATTATTATAATTGCCTTTCTTAGGATCACAATTTCAAGGGTTAAGGGTTCTGTTGGTTTTTCCTCTGTGTAAGAGCTTGTGGCCAGAAGTTTCTGTCACATAGGACTGAAGAATAAATCTTAGGTGAAAGTTTAACTTTTTTTTCTTTTAATGCTCAGGACACTTCTAATAGACCTAATTTTTTCCAAAGCAGTTTCCTAGTAACATAGGATTTGGTAGTGAGAAATTCCAAATTTGTTTTACTTATAGCTCCCATATGCTTTTTTCCCTTTGTTTGTTTGTTTGTTTTTTCTAAATTATTTATTTTGGCGATACTGGGTCTTAGTTTTGGCATGTGAAGTCTTTGTTGGGGGATTTGGGATCTAGTTCCCTGACCAGGGATTCTAACCCTGGGCCCCCTGCATTGGGTGGGTGGAGTTTTAGTCAATGAGCCACCAGGGAAGACTCTGCCCTCTACCTTTAAATAAGCTTTATTTAAGAGATATCTTATCCTCTTGCATGATCTTTAGTAAAATTTGTATAATTCATTTAATGAAGCCTGTTAAAGGTACACTGAGAAGCTTGTGTATTTCCTATGGATTTTATTAATAAGTATTGGGATAAACTCAAGTGTATTCTGTATTGAATACTTTGTTCTTAGAGTTTACATTGATTTCTGATTTAAAAAACTAAAGAGAAGCCTGTAGTCACTGGCTTAAAGATTGATTACAAATAAATCTGTAGAAATAGTGCTTCTCATCCCAACTTCATTCCCATTTTATCCCCGTTTTTTCTTACAAAACAGATATGACATTTAAATATTTCTCTAATTTTATTGGCATAACCAACTTTGTCAAAGAGCCATATGGTTTGTGCAAACAGAGATAATCTTGGAACATTGACATATGTAAGTTTAATTTTAAAAGCCTGTGAAAATAGTGGGAAGCAAATGGAGAGTTGCCATGGAAATCATTAACACGTAGAAGAAAAATGTTACTTTCGGACCATTGTTACTCCTAAAGGTATAGTCAGATGTGCAGGGGTTTTTCCCACCAAGTTGTCACTCAAAATTGTTGGCATGTCATTATAATTTTTGTTTACCTATGATTTTGTGATGCTTCTATTGTACTCAGTATAAGCATGCATATTTTCATTGGTAAATATTTTTTTGTTAGGGAGAGAGAATTAAGCCAATTATTCACCAGCATTTTATTATTGTTATTTTAATTGTTGGCTGCTCTAGGTCTTGAGCTCAGGCTCTTTTCCTCTAGTTGCCGTGAGTGGGGCTTGCGCTTTGTTGCAGTCTGGGGGCTTCCCGCTGCAGCGGCTTCTATTCCTGAGCACAGGCTCCAGGGCACGTGGGCTCTAGAGCTTGGGCTCAGTAGTCGTAGCACACGGGCTTTGTTGCCCCATGGCATGGGGGATCTTCCCAGACCAGGGATTGAACCCACGTCCCCTGCGTTGTCAGGCAGATTCTTAACCACTGGACCACTGGAGACATCCCAGTATTTTAAATTAAAATATTAGTTTCGATTTTTTTCTGAGTGAAATTTAGAGAACAGCTTTGTCGCTTACTAGTTTTTGTTACCTATAAACAAGTTTTCATCTTGGAAAAACAGGAAATTGAGTCTCAGAATTACATAGTCTTTAAAAGAAGTTAAATGTACATTTATGGGTTAATTGTATTAACTGTCAGAAATAGAGACTTAGGTCTGGATAGCTCAATGAGAGTGATTAAAAAACATTGCTTAAGGCTGATTTTTTTTATTAGAAATTATAATTGCTTGGCATTGCTCTTTACTGTAGTTTAATAATAAACTTAAAAAACCCCAATAGGAAGTCATTTGAATTGCTTATTTTTGTATACTTCTTACCATGCCCTTCGAAAATTCAATAACTAAATTCTAATTCTTTCCCCTTTCTTCCAAGGCAGTTTTAGTTGTTCTAGTTTTGATGGAAAAGACTCATCAAATATAGGAAAAATAATTAGACTGGGGCCATGAGAGATTTGAAGCATCTGTGTGAAAGAGTGAGTGAGTTGCTCAGCAGTGTCCGATTCTTTGTGACCCCGTGAACCGTAGCCTGCCAGACTCCTCTGTCCATGGCGTTTTCCAGGCAAGAATACTGGAGTGGCTTGCCATTTCCTCCTCCAGAGGATCTTCAGGACCCAGGGATCAAAACTGGGTCTCCTGCATTGCAGGTGGATTCTTTACTATCTGAGCCACCAGGGAAGCCCTTGGAGCATCTATACAACATTTAAAAAAATGTGAAGTTGAATTAATGCTGCTTTAACCTTGAAAGTGAAATAAGGATAATAAAGGGATAAACATCTATTATCCAGTTTGCAATAGGAATTCATGCATTTTTTTAACCAAAATACTAAAATTGTACAGTAAAAATCAATGGGAATTTAAAATGAAACTGTAGAAATCAAGGTAAAACCATGCTAATGCTAAATTTTTAAAAGAATACAGATGGATTAGCATCTAAATGGTTAGTTTTTGGGTTTTCCTGGTAGATTTGGATGGCAAATTGCCTTTCTGCAATTGTGTTATGGCTACCATTGCAATTCATCTCAGTTCAATTGCTCAGTTGTGTCTGACTCTTTGTGACCCCATGGACTGCAGCACGCCAGGCCTCCCTGTCCATCACCAACTCCTGGAGCTTGCTCAAACTCATGTCCATTGAGTCGGTGATGCCATCCAACCAGCTCATCCTCTGTAGTCCCTTTCTCCTCCTGCCTTCAATCTTTCCCAGCATCAGGGTCTTTTCAAATGAGTCAATTCTTCACATCAGGTGGCCAAAGTATTGAGATTTCAGCTTCAGCATCAGTCCTTCCAATGAATATTCAGGATTGATTTCCTTTAGGATGGACTGGTTTGATCTTGCAGTCCAAGGGATTCTCAAGAGTTTTCTCCAACACCACAGTGCAAAAGCATCAATTCTTTGGTCTCAGCTTTCTTTATAGTCCAACTCTCTCTCACATCCATACATGACTACTGGGAAAAGCATAGGTTTGACTAGATGGACCTTTGTTGGCAAAGTAACGTCTCTGCTTTTTAATATGCTGTCTAGGTTTGTCATAGCTTTTCTTCCAAGGAGCAAGCGTTTTTAAATTTCATGGCTGCAGTCACCATCTGCAATGATTTTAGAGCCCTCCAAAAGAAAGTCTGTCACTGTTTTCACTGTTTCCCCATCTATTTGCCATGTTTGTTTTGCTTATGGTTTTCTTTGCTGTGCTAAAGGCTTATAAATTTGATGAGGTCCCATTTGTTTATTTTTGTTTTTATTTCTCTTGCCTTGGGAGTATTTCTTGAAACTGGTAAATTGCAGCATCAGCTGACACTGCCCTCATTCCTTCCTGCTATAGCTCTGTTAGAATATTAGGTACGAGAGGTTTAGGGCTGTAAGAGGCAGAAACTGATGATTTACCCATCATCTTTTCTTCCCGCTTAAAGCCCTCTTAGTTTTGTTGTTGTTGCTGTTGGATGCATGGATGCATGAACTAAAGACATATCTCCCAGACATGCTTTAACTTAGATATTAGCTCTTCAAGTGGGTTTGGCTGAGTGGGATGTAAACAGAGAAATGTATGGCAGATTATGGGAAATTTTCTTAAAAGATGGTTAGCAAATACTTGATTCTGCTACTTCCTCTTCTTTGAACTGTTGCTTGAGATGTGGATTAGACGACTGTACCTCCTGCAGTACTTTGGCCACCTGATGCGAAGAGCCGACTCTTTGGAAAAGACCCTGATGTTGGGAAAGATTGAGGGCAGGAGGAAAAGGGGGTGACCGAGGACAAGATGGTTGGATGGCATCATTGGTTCAATGGACATAAGGTTGAGTAAATTTAGGGAGATAGTGACAGGGAAAGAAGCCTGGCGTGCTGAAGTCCATGGGATCATGAAGAGTCGGATGTGACGGAGTGACTGAACAATAACAGCCTCCATCTGGGCTGAGGAAGACAAAGTCTACACCGCAGGGATGCAGAACAGACACCTGGTTATACTTTGGGTCTCCTAGGACTTCAGGCAGCAGCACCAACATAACAACTCTAGAGTGCTTTCTTCAGACTTGCAAGTGAGGGAGAAATTAAATTCCATCTCGATTAAGCTAATGCTGTTTGGGGAAATCAGGGTGATCTGCCGCTCTCAGCTCAGCCTAATCTTATGCATCACATTGATCTTACTCCCCAGCACTCACCACACACTGCCTATCCCATGTCAGATAGTAGTTTTTTAAATGAATAAATTAATGAATATATGAATGTCCACACACACATCAAAATTACTTACCCAAACTTTGCCTTATGCTTCAATAACTCCTAATTATTTTTTTGGATGAATTAGGTAGTCTTATGGTGTACCTCGTTATTTCCTGGGAGTGAGGCAGGCTGCTTTAATACATTCTGGGAATTAGACAATTTCTTTGATATCTTAATTTGAAGTATAGCAGGCAAAAGTTAGTTGACTGCCCAAATAGTCATACTACTTTGCTATGACTACACATTGCCAATGTGCTATCGTATTATTGCAAACAAAAAGCAAAACAGACAGAAAACTTGGATCAAAATAAGCATCTTTGCCAACTGTGCGCTGTTGGATATGTGTTGTGTTGTGCTTGTCTTCTCTCTACCCAGGTCTCAGGAAGAGGGTTTGAACACCAGCTATGCCAGTATCATCAACTTTCTCCCAGCTACATGCTTTGTAGAAAAGCACTGCTTATTAGGGGCAAGACACAGTTTTCAAGAAGATTTATATCATCTGGTTTGTTCTATATACAATGAAGTCTAAAGAGTAAACATCTTGGAAAACATAAAAAAAAAAAAACCCTTCTAAATGGTTCCAGTTCTTTAATAGGAGTGCATTTTATTAAGCATTTTGAAATGCAGCAAAGAGCATTAGACTCAGAGATCTCAGCCTTATGTCACTTCAGCATCGGTTGTTTTCACTTTCCATCTCTCTGTAAAATGGCGAAATAGTTACCCAGCACGTTTGATTATGTGTGTTGAAACAGATAGCATCTTGAAATAGCTTGAACTGCTCAGATATAAATGTTTTAAAACAAACATGGCATTTGTCTAGAGTAGGGAAAAAAGGAAGGTCATTTAAATTAGTAGTAATTTGCATGCTCTCTCCATCTCTGGGCAGCTGGCTGTGATTTTTTTTCCTCTAAAGACCATCACTTATTTTCAAAATGACTACTCCAAAATAAAACCAGAACAGCAGCTTTTGTTTTGAAATAGTTGTGGAGGAGAATTTTCCTCCATGAAATTATGCTTAATTCAGGGATGGAAATGGATTGCTTTTAGAAACAGAAGAGAGGAAGGAAGGAAAGGAGGGAGGAGAGAAGGGAAGGAAGGAAGGAAGAGAAGAAAAGAAGGCAGAGGGAAGAAAGAAAGTGAACAGAACCCTACTGTTCCGTGACTCTGATTATCTACAAGGTAAAGCTTGTGCTTAGCTGCTCAGTCGTGTCCGACTCTTTGCGACCCAATGGACTGCAACCTGCCGGGCCCTCTGTCCATGGGGATTCTCCAGGCAATACCAGAGTGGCTTGCCATGCTTTCCTCCAGGGGATCTTCCCAACTCAGGGATCGAACCCAGGTCTCCCACATTGCAGGAGGTCTCTTTACTGTCTGAGCCACCAGGGAAGCCCAAGTTAAAGTCAAATTGATTTTCCAAATTTTTTCTTTTTGTTTCTGCTCGATCCCCTCCTTATAGAAAATTTTACTGGATATTTCTTTCTTTTTGGACCATAAGAATTTATCATCATGAATAGCTCTCTCTTTTCCAGTTCCTTCATACTAAGAACTTAATGGTTGCAGTGCTGCAGGAGTAAATACAATCCAGTGCAAAGATGAAGCTGATTGAGAAGGGAGAGGCTGGAGGAGACTATTTAAGGAGATGGGTTAGAGAAAGGGGTTGAGCGGTTCACAGAATGGAGGCTCTCCATCAAGCAATTAGAATGACTCTCAAAATTGTTTCAAGATATTTATGTACCTAAACAGTAGCCTCATTGAAGAACTCATTGAATCAAAATTGCTGTAACTTGAACAGGCCTAATTTTCTTTTATTATATTTTACAGATGAGGAAGTAGAGGCAAAACCAGCTGTAGAGTTTGCATAAATGAAAACGTCGGGCTCCTTGTTCAAAAATTATTAGGCAGGTCTTCCTTGGTGGCCCAGTGGTTGAGAATCTGCCTGCCAATGCAGGGGACACAAGTTCAGTCCTTGGTCTGAGAAGATCCTGCATGCCGTGGGGCGACTAAGCCGGTGGTCCGCAGCAAGAGAAGCCACCTCAAAGAGAAGCCCAAGCTCCACAGGCAGCAAGTCACCCTCGCTTGTGGAACTAGAGAAAGCCTGCATATAGCAATGCCGCAGCAGAGCCCAGATAATAAGGAAATAAACTGCTAAGAGTTGGACACAACTGAGTGACTGAACTGACTAACTGAAACTGCTAGTTGCTCAGTCTTTGAGATCCCATGGACTGTATGGGATTCTCCAGGCAAGAATACTGGAATGGGTTGCCAGTCGCTTCTCCAGGGGATCTTCCCAACCCAGGGATCAAACCTGCATCTCTTATGTTTCCTGCATTGGCAGGTGGATTCTTTACCACTAGCACCATCTGGGAAGCCCCCAAAAGAGGTCAGTTCAGTTCAGTTCAGTCGCTCAGTCATGTCTGACTCTGAGACCCCATGAACTGCAGCATGCCAGGCTTCCCTATCCATCACCAACTCCCAGAACTTACTCAAACTCATGTCCATTGAGTCGGTGATGCCATCCAACCTTCTCTTCCTCCATTGTCCCCTTCTCCTCCTACCTTCAATCTTCCCCAGCATCAGGGTCTTTTCAAATGAGTCAACTCTTTGCATGAGGTGGCCAAAGTATTGGAGTTTCAGCTTCAGCATCAGTCCTTCCAATGAATATTCAGGACTGATTTCCTTTAGGATGGACTGCTTGAATCTCCTTGCAGTCCAAGAGACTCTCAAGAGTCTTCTCCAAATACTGCAGTTCAAAAGCATAAATTCTTCAGCGTTCAGCTTTCTTTAGAGTCCAACTCTCACATCCATACATGACTACTGGAAAACCATAGCCTTGACTCGACAGATCTTTGTTGTCAAAGTAATGTCTCTGCTTTTTAATATGCTGTCTAGGTTCGTCATAGCTTTTCTTCCAAGGAGCAAGTGTCTATTTATTTCATGGCTGAAGTCATCATCTACAGTGATTTTGGACCCCCCCCCCCAAATAAAGTCAGCTACTGTTTCCACTGTTTCTCCATTTATTTGCCATGATGTGATGGGACCGGAGGCCATGATCTTAATTTTCTGAATGTTGAGCTTTAAGCCAACTTTTTCACTCTCCTCTTTCACTTTCATCAAGAGGCTCTTTAGTTCTTCTTCACTTTCTGCCATAAGGGTGGTGTCATGTGCATGTCTGAGGTTATTGATATTTCCCCTGGCAATCTTGATTCCAGCTTGTGCTTCATCCAGCCTGGCATTTCATATGATGTACTCTGCATATAAGTTAAATAAGTAGGGTGACAATATTCAACCTTGACATACTCCTTTCCTGATTTGGAACCAGTCCATTGTTCCATGTCCAGTTCTAACTGTTGCTTCTTGCCTGCATCAGATTTCTGAGGAGGCAGGTCAGGTGGTCTGGTATTCCCGTCTCTTAAAGAATTTTCCACAGTTTATTGTGATCCACACAGTCAAAGGCTTTGGTATAATCAATAAAGCAGAAGTAAATGTTTTTCTGGCATTCTCTTGCTTTGTCGATGATCCAGTGGATGTTGGCAATTTGATCTCTGATTCCTCTGCCTTTTCTAAATCCAGCTTGAACATCTGGAATTTCATGGTTCATGTACTGTTGAAGCCTGGTTTGGGGAATTTTGAGTATTACTTTGCAAGGGCGTGAGATGAGTGCAGTTGTGTGGTAGCCGAACATTCTTTGGTATTGCCTTTCTTTGGGACTGGAATGAAAACTGATATTTTCCAGTCCTGTGGCCACTTCTGAGTTTTCCAAATTTGCTGAGATACTGAGTGCAGCACTTTCACAGCATCATCTTTTAGGATTTGAAATAACTCATCTGGAATTCCATTACCTCCACTAGCTTTGTTCGTAGTGATGCTTCCTAAGGTCCACTTGACTTCACATTCCAGGATGTCTGGCCCTGGGTGTGTGATCACACCATCATGGTTATCTAGGTCATGATGATCTTTTTTGTACAGTTCTTCAGTGTATTCTTGCCCCCTCTTCTTAATATCTTCTACTTCTGTTAGGTCCATACCATTTCTGTCCTTTATTGTGCCCATCTTTGCAAAGAATGTTCCCTTGGTATCTCTAATTTTCTTGAAGAGAATTAAGACCACTGCAACTAAGAATGGAAAATCAGTTTCTGAGATCCAACAGAGTCTATTCTCATCAGCATCAGAACCATGTAAGGAAAGCAGAACAAAACACAGATTTAAGAAAATGGCAAAAAAGAAAGGTGAGCAAGAATGGGAAAAACACTCAGAAGTGGCGCCACTGAATCTTTGAGTAAACCAGCCTTAGGAAAACTGCAGCCGGAGACCTCTGTCATTAGTGGATGGGCAAAGGTTTAGTTGGCTTTATACCTGAGCCAGGAGTTCTTGAGAGCCCTCATTTGTTGTGGGCAAAGACAAATGAATGTTTCTATTTTGTGGAATGCGTCGGGAATTTAACTGTTTGGTTGAAATAAAACATACGTACTGAGATGGACACAGACCATAAGGTGTAACTCAATCAATTTCCACAAAGTGAAGGCCTTCAGAACAAGAAACAGGCTATTACCAGAAACTCTAGTTACCTTCTTCCCCACTGATACAACTTCCTGTCACTGTGGTCCCCAATATAACTACCACCCTGACTTCTAAGCCCTGGAGAAGTTTTGCCGCCTTCTGAATTTTATGTTAATTTAACCATAGAGGATTTGCTTTTTGTTAGCAGAGTATTAAGCTTGTGAGATTTATTCCTTTTACATGTAACAGTGTTAATTTTCAGGGCTCCACAGTTTTCTATGGTGTGAGAAACCCATGGTTTTTGCCTAATACTATTAAGTGTTGCTGTGAATATTCTTACAAAGTGTCTTTCTTATAGGAAACAGAGGTATACATTTCTTTTTGCACATACTTAGGAGTAGAATTGCTGGGGCATATGGTAATCATCTTTTGTGGAAACAGATGAATAGTTTTTCTGAAGTGATTTTATGAGCATTCTGTTCAGCTTGCTTCTTGTCCTTGCCAGCTCTTAGTATTACCAAGTCATTTTTATTTTTGGCCATAATGGCAGGTGGTAGTTGTGGTATCTCATAGTGGTTTTAATTTGTTTTTCAACCAATGAAATTGAGCATCTTTAGATGTATTTGTTGACTTTTCAGATATCCTTTGGCTAAGTGCCTGTTTAAGTTTCTTGACCAGCTTTTTTTATTGGATCATCTGTCTTTTTCTTACTGATTTGGAAGTTCTCTTGGGTTCTGGGTATGAGACTTGTCAGTAAGATGTATTGCAAACACTTTCCACTGTGGGGCATTATATTTCTTAATTTTCATATGTTAAAATTTGTCAATTTTTTTACACTTATGAATAGTGCTTTCTGTATTCTAAGAATTCTTTTTCTATCCAAGTCATAAAAATGTCCTTATGATATATTCCAGAAGCCCTAATGTTTTAAGCTTTCACATTGAGATCAACATTATACCTGGAACTGACCTTTGCTCATGGTATAAGGTAGAGTTTCAAGATTGGAAAATTTCAGATTTAGTGTATATGGATATACAACTGACCCAGCAACACTGACTGAAAACCATCCTCTTCCTAATTAATTGTGTGTTACCTTTGTCATACATCATGTGGATTCTTTGAATGTTTGAATCCATCTGTCAAGTTCCTTAAAAAATATCCAACTAGGATTTTGGCTGGGATTCATGAAATCTACAGATCAATTTTGGAGGAGGATTTGATATCTTTACAACTTTGAATCTTCAAATTCATGAATATGATACATCTCTCCCAATAATATTTTCCAATTTTTTGACTACATGTTATTACATATCGCTCAGTGGTTTTATTCCTGAGTCATTGATACTTTTTAACTGTTATTTAAAGCATTTCATCTTGTCTTTTTCATGCCAGTATATATTAATATAATTACAAATGATTTTTGTATGTTGCCTTTGTGTCTAGAAACTTTGTTGAATTCCCAGAGTTTGTAATGTTTTGATTTTTTTATATACAGTCATGTTATCTGCCAATAGTGAGAGATTTACTGTTTTATTTCTTCCTTTCAAATACTGAGACCTTTGCTTTATACCTGTTACTTTTTTTTTTTTTGCTTGTTTTACACTGATTGAGATTCCCAGTACCATGTTGATTACAAGTGGTGATAACAAGTCTCTTATCTGCTTTATCTCATGGAGAAAGCTTTCAATATTTTATTAAGTATGTTTTCTATAAGCCTAGAAAGATGTTATGTAAAGTTGTTAGTATAAGTTTTTTTAAAGTGATATGAAATTTTAAAATCTTCTTTTATAACCAGGAAGCATTTGCCATTTCTATCCCTTCATAAAGAAGAAAAAAATTCTTTAAGGTCTCAGACAATATGTACTAAGTTGTCTTCAGAGCTGTTTATATTCTTCATGAGGTCTGAAATTCTAGAAGCTGACATCATGTTAAATGTGGTACCTGGCTATATCATTTGGCTGGGCTTTTACACTGATGTGAATGTTTGGGAAAGAAGAGAGATAATATATTACCAGGTCATACAGTTTCTAGGATGATAGAACTTTAATACAAATTAAACATTAATTATTTACTTCTAACATCAAATACTGACTAATTATTAATAATATACATATTTAAAAAGTAACAATTAGAGTAATCCCTGAAGTGTTCAACTGTTTCCACCCTTTGCTTAGTGTGATTATGGTTTGTATTCAGCTTTAAAATTTTAAAAATTTATTTATTTTTTAATTGAAGTATAGTTGATTTCATACTGTTCATGGGATTCTCATACTGTTCATGGGGTTCTCAAGGCAAGAATACTGAAGTGGTTTGCCATTCCCTTCTCCAGTGGACCATGTTTTGTCAGAAATATATAATATGTATGTGTACATGTATTATATATGTGTATATGTGGCTTCCCTTGTGGCTTATTTAGTAAAGAATCCACTTGCAATGCAGGAGATCCAGGTTCAATCCCTGAGTCCAGAAGGTACCCTGGAGAAGGGAATGACAACCTACTCCAGTATTCTTGCCTGGAAAAGTCCCATGGACAGAGGAGCTGGTTGCAGTCCGTGGGGTCACAAGAGTCAGATGTGACTGAGTGACTAAACCATGAACACACACACACAGACATATACCCACATACTCTTTTTCAGTTTCTTTCCCTTTATAGATTATTAGTTGTTATTCTGCTATAAGCAAGAACAAGTAAATAGTTTCTCTTTTGAAAGGTCTTTAATGGTGGAAGATCCCTAGGCCTGTGTTCAATTTCCTGGATGTCTTAAAAAATGCTATAACTTGTGGGAGGGATTGGGGACAGGAGGAGAAGGGGATGACTGAGGATGAGATGGCTGGATGGCATCACTGACTCGATGGACGTGAGTCAGAGTGAACTCCGGGAGTTGGTGATGGACAGGGAGGCCTGGCGTGCTGCGATTCATGGGGTCACAAAGAGACGGACACGACTGAGCAACTGAACTGAACTGTTGCATATTGGCAGACTTTGGGTGATACAGTGATGGCCAGTCATCAGATCTTGATAACTAATTAGACCCTTTTTGTATCTTCTTTGCCTTTTTTGCCCTGAGGCCAAAGTTATTTTTCTGTACTACAAAGTCTTCCCCAATGGCTCAATGGGTAGAGAATCCTCCTGCAGTGGAGGAAAGCTGGGTTTAATCCCTGGGGTGGGAAGACCCCCTGGTGGAGGGCATGGATACCCACTCCAGTATTCTGGCCTAGAGAATTCCCACGGACAGAGGAACCTGGTGGGCCATGGAGTTGCAGAGTTGGACATGACTGAGCAACAAAGCACAGCACACAGCACTACAAAGTCTGCAATCTTATCCCTTGGGAAAGGAATTAGGAGCTCCAATTCCATATCCATAACCTTCTTTTGTTCTAATTCAGATATTTCTTTTCCCCTCACATCATCTTTCTTCCTCACTGAGGTCTTAGAAGTGCAAACTTGTATATGCAGTATTTATTTCACTTTAGTATATACTGGCTGGTTTAAGATTTTCTTTGAATCCATTTTTTTTTTCTCAAAATATGTTTGCAAACTACCTGCATCAAGACCAAGCATGGTACTCATTAAAAATGCATATTTCACAACTCTATTCTAGATCTGAGTGAGTCAGCAATTCTGGAAATGGGATTCAGAGATTGTGTTTTAAGAATGTCATGCCAGTTAATTCATATGCACACTAAATTTTAACCTTGTCACTTGAATAAGCTTCTAGTGTATTCCAAATGTGTTATATATTTTCCTAACTTGCATTTCAAAATATTTTTTGAGAGAAGATAATGAAAGTGTTACAGCAAATTGTAGCATAATTTAAAGTCCAGCCCTGAGGAGGGTTATAATGGTTTAATTTTATCAGTGAATGTGATGTTATTAACCTTTTAGCAGTAGGATGTGTCCCTTTTGTTTGGCTAAGGATGGAAATAGGTGGTGTTGGTTCCAGTCCCTCTTGTGTCCTTCAGCTTAGCTTTGCTTGTTCAGTCTCTGACAGTGGAGCAGCGATTTATTTCTTTCCCTGTGTGTGTATGTGTGTGAGTTAACTCAGTCGTGTCCGACTCTGTGACCTCAAGAACTGTAGCCTGCCAGGCTCCTCTGTCCATGGGTTTCTCCAAAAATATACTGGAGTGGGTTGCTATGACCTCCTCCAGGAGATCTTCCCAGTCACAGGATTGAACCTGGGTCTCCTATGTTTCCTTATGTTATTTGCACTTAAAAAAAAAAGAAAAGAAAAGAAAAAAACTGCAAGCAAAATCTATTTGTAGACTAAACTGAAAATAACAATTGGCATCTAATAAAAATTATATTTTTATTAATGGCTTTCAAGATTGAATGATGTCAGAGAATTTCAGAAATGTCCTCTCTCTCCTGTCTCTATTCCTTGAAGAGGGAAGGCAGTTAGAGACAGTAAGAGACTTCGCTTTTATGCATTGTGTGATGGTCAAAATGTCTCAGATCCTTCTAGGCTTGTTTCCTCATTGTAAAATGGGAGTCTATGGTTTAAGAATTCAGTTTGTACTTTTGCTGGAGGAATTAGCTAATGCATGTCAAGCACTTGCCACAGTACATGGTAAGTAATAAGTAGCTTTTATTATTGTATGCAAGGTTTGTGATGTGTCTAAATCACAGGTGTGAGAAAATGTATGTCTTAAGTTGCTTGTATGCTGGTAGTGAAGATAGCACAGAGAAATACAGTGAAGGAGGGCCCAGGACAGGGGTGATGGCTTTGCCTTTGTGTACAAAGTCCTTGTGGACCCCATAAACAGTATGAAAAAGCAAAATGATAGGTTACTGAAAGAGGAACTCCCCAGATCAGAATGTGTCAAATATGCTACTGGAGATCTGTGGAGAAATAACTCCAGAAAGAATGAAGGGATGAGGCCAAAGCAAAAACAATACCCAATTGTGGATGTGACTGGTGATAGAAGCAAGGTCCAATGCTGTAAAGAGCAATATTGCATAGGAACCTGGTATGTCAGGTCCATGAATCAAGGCAAATTGGAAGTGGTCAAACAGGAGATGGCAAGAGTGAACATCAACATTCCAGGTATCGGCGAACTAAAATGGACTGGAATGGGTGAATGTAACTCAGATGACCATTATATATACTACTGCAGGCAGGAATCCCTCAGAAGAAATGGAGTAGCCATCATGGTCAACAAAAGAGTCCAAAATGCAGTACTTGGATGCAATCTCAAAAATGATAGAATGATCTCTGTTCGTTTCCAAGGCAAACCATTCAGTATCATGGTAATCCAAGTCTATGCCCCAACCAGTAATGCTGAAGACGCTGAAGTTGAACGGTTCTATGAAGACCTACAAGACCTTTTATTTTTTTTTATTTTTTATTTTGAAAGATTTTTTTATTTTTTTTATAGATTTTATTTTATTTTTTAATTTATTTTTTAAATTTTAAAATCTTTAATTCTTACATGCGTTCCCAAACATGAACCCCCCTCCCACCTCCCTCCCCATAACATCTCTCTGGATCATCCCCATGCACCAGCTCCAAGCATGCTGTATCCTGCATCAGACATAGACTGGCGATTCAATTCTTACATGATAGTATACATGTTAGAATGTCATTCTCCCAAATCATCCCACCCTCTCCCTCCCTCTGAGTCCAAAAGTCCATTATACACATCTGTGTCTCTTTCCCTGTCTTGCATACAGGATCGTCATTGCCATCTTCCTAAATTCCATATATATGTGTTAGTATACTGTATTGGTGTTTTTCTTTCTGGCTTACTTCACTCTGTATAATCGGCTCCAGTTTCATCCATCTCATCAGAACTGATTCAAATGAATTCTTTTTTATGGCTGAGTAATACTCCATTGTGTATATGTACCAGAGCTTTCTTATCCATTCATCTGCTGATGGACATCTAGGTTGTTTCCATGTCCTAGCTATTATAAACAGTGCTGCGATGAACATTGGGGTACATGTGTCTCTTTCAATCCTGGTTTCCTCGGTGTGTATGCCCAGAAGTGGGATTGCTGGGTCATAAGGTAGTTCTATTTGCAATTTTTTAAGGAATCTCCACACTGTTCTCCATAGTGGCTGTACTAGTTTGCATTCCCACGAACAGTGTAGGAGGGTTCCCTTTTCTCCACACCCTCTCCAGCATTTATTGCTTGCAGATTTTTGGATCGCAGCCATTCTGACTGGTGTGAAGTGGTACCTCATTGTGGTTTTGATTTGCATTTCTCTAATAATGAGTGATGTTGAGCATCTTTTCATGTGTTTGTTAGCCATCCGTATGTCTTCTTTGGAGAAATGTCTATTTAGTTCTTTGGCCCATTTTTTGATTGGGTCATTTATTTTTCTGGAATTGAGCTGCATAAGTTGCTTGTATATTTTTGAGATTAGTTGTTTGTCAGTTGCTTCATTTGCTATTATTTTCTCCCATTCAGAAGGCTGTCTTTTCACCTTGCTTATATTTTCCTTTGTTGTGCAGAAGCTTTTAATTTTAATTAGATCCCATTTGTTTATTTTTGCTTTTATTTCCAGAATTCTGGGAGGTGGATCATAGAGGATCCTGCTGTGATTTATGTCTGAGAGTGTTTTGCCTATGTTCTCCTCTAGGAGTTTTATAGTTTCTGGTCTTACATTTAGATCTTTAATCCATTTTGAGTTTATTTTTGTGTGGGGTGTTAGAAAGTGATCTAGTTTCATTCTTTTACAAGTGGTTGACCAGTTTTCCCAGCACCACTTGTTAAAGAGATTGTCTTTACTCCATTGTATATTCTTGCCTCCTTTGTCAAAGATAAGGTGTCCATATGTGTGTGGATTTATCTCTGGGCTTTCTATTTTGTTCCATTGATCTATATGTCTGTCTTTGTGCCAGTACCATACTGTCTTGATGACTGTGGCTTTGTAGTAGAGCCTGAAGTCAGGCAAGTTGATTCCTCCAGTTCCATTCTTCTTTCTCAAGGTTGCTTTGGCTATTCGAGGTTTTTTGTATTTCCATACAAATCTTGAAATTATTTGTTCTAGTTCTGTGAAAAATGTTGCTGGTAGCTTGATAGGGATTGCATTGAATTTGTAAATTGCTTTGGGTAGTATACTCATTTTTACTATATTGATTCTTCCGATCCATGAACATGGTATATTTCTCCATCTATTAGTGTCCTCTTTGATTTCTTTCATCAGTGTTTTATAGTTTTCTATATATAGGTCTTTAGTTTCTTTAGGTAGATATATTCCTAAGTATTTTATTCTTTTCGTTGCAATGGTGAATGGAATTGTTTCCTTAATTTCTTTTTCTACTTTCTCATTATTCGTGTATAGGAATGCAAGGGATTTCTGTGTGTTGATTTTATATCCTGCAACTTTACTATATTCATTGATTAGCTCTAGTAATTTTCTGGTGGAGTCTTTAGGGTTTTCCATGTAGAGGATCATGTCATCTGCAAACAGTGAGAGTTTTACTTCTTCTTTTCCAATTTGGATTCCTTTTATTTCTTTTTCTGCTCTAATTGCCGTGGCCAAAACTTCCAGAACTATGTTGAATAGTAGCGGTGAAAGTGGACACCCTTGTCTTGTTCCTGACTTTAGGGGAAATGCTTTCAATTTTTCACCATTGAGGATACTGTTTGCTGTGGGTTTGTCATATATAGCTTTTATTATGTTGAGGTATGTTCCTTCTATTCCTGCTTTCTGGAGAGTTTTTATCATAAATGGATGTTGAATTTTGTCAAAGGCCTTCTCTGCATCTATTGAGATAATCATATGGCTTTTATTTTTCAATTTGTTAATGTGGTGAATTACATTGATTGATTTGTGGATATTGAAGAATCCTTGCATCCCTGGGATAAAGCCCACTTGGTCATGGTGTATGATCTTTTTAATGTGTTGTTGGATTCTGATTGCTAGAATTTTGTTGAGGATTTTTGCATCTATGTTCATCAGTGATATTGGCCTGTAGTTTTCTTTTTTTGTGACATCTTTGTCAGGTTTTGGTATTAGGGTGATGGTGGCCTCATAGAATGAGTTTGGAAGTTTACCTTCCTCTGCAATTTTCTGGAAGAGTTTGAGGAGGATAGGTGTTAGCTCTACTCGAAATTTTTGGTAGAATTCAGCTGTGAAGCCGTCTGGACCTGGGCTTTTGTTTGCTGGAAGATTTCTGATTACCGTTTCAATTTCCATGCTTGTGATGGGTCTGTTAAGATTTTCTATTTCTTCCTGGTTCAGTTTTGGAAAATTGTACTTTTCTAAGAATTTGTCCATTTCTTCCACGTTGTCCATTTTATTGGCATACAACTGCTGATAGTAGTCTCTTATGATCCTTTGTATTTCTGTGTTGTCTGTTGTGATCTCTCCATTTTCATTTCTAATTTTATTGATTTGATTTTTCTCTCTCTGCTTCTTGATGAGTCTGGCTAATGGTTTGTCAATTTTATTTATCCTTTCAAAGAACCAGCTTTTGGCTTTGTTTATTTTTGCTATGGTCTCTTTTGTTTCTTTTGCATTTATTTCTGCCCTAATTTTTAAGATTTTTTTCCTTCTACTAACTCTGGGGTTCTCCAACTCTTCCTTTTCTAGTTGCTTTAGTTGTAGAGTTAGGTTATTTATTTGACTTTTTTCTTGTTTCTTGAGGTATGCCTGTATTGCTATGAACTTTCCTCTTAGCACTGCTTTTATAGTGTCCCACAGGTTTTGGGTTGTTGTGTTTTCATTTTCATTAGTTTCTATGCATATTTTGATTTCTTTTTTGATTTCTTCTGTGATTTGTTGGTTATTCAGAAGTGTGTTGTTCAACCTCCATATGTTGGAATTTTTAATAGTTTTTCTCCTGTAATTGAGATCTAATCTTAATGCATTATGGTCAGAAAAGATGCTTGGAATGATTTCGATTTTTTTGAATTTATCAAGTTTAGATTTATGGCCCAGGATGTGATCTATCCTGGAGAAGGTTCCATGAGCACTTGAAAAAAAGGTGAAATTCATTGTTTTGGGGTGAAATGTCCTATAGATATCAATTAGGTCTAACTGATCTAATGTATCATTTAAAGTTTGCGTTTCTTTGTTAATTTTCTGTTTAGTTGATCTGTCCATAGGTGTGAGTGGGGTATTAAAGTCTCCCACTATTATTGTGTTATTGTTGATTTCCCCTTTCATACTTGTTAGCATTTGTCTTACATATTGCGGTGCTCCTATATTGGGTGCATATATATTTATAATTGTTATATCTTCTTCTTGGATTGTTCCTTTGATCATTATGTAGTGGCCTTCTTTGTCTCTTTTCACAGCCTTTGTTTTAAAGTCTATTTTATCGGATATGAGTATTGCCACTCCTGCTTTCTTTTGGTCTCTGTTTGCGTGGTATATCTTTTTCCAGCCCTTCACTTTCAGTCTGTATGTGTCCCTTGTTTTGAGGTGGGTCTCTTGTAAGCAGCATATAGAGGGGTCTTGTTTTTGTATCCATTCGGCCAGTCTTTGTCTTTTGGTTGGGGCGTTCAACCCATTTACGTTTAAGGTGATTATTGATAAGTATGATCCCATTACCATTTACTTTATTGTTTTGGGTTCAGGTTTATACACCCTTTTCGTGTTTCCTGTCTAGAGGATATCCTTTAGAATTTGTTGGAGAGCTGGTTTGGTGGTGCTGAATTCTCTCAGCTTTTGCTTGTCTGTAAAGCTTTTGATTTCTCCTTCGTATTTGAATGAGATCCTTGCTGGATACAGTAATCTGGGCTGTAGGTTATTGTCTTTCATCACTTTAAGTATGTCTTGCCATTCCCTCCTGGCCTGAAGAGTTCTATTGAAAGATCAGCTGTTATCCTTATGGGAATCCCCTTGTGTGTTATTTGTTGTTTTTCCCTTGCTGCTTTTAATATTTGTTCTTTGTGTTTGATCTTTGTTAATTTGATTAATATGTGTCTTGGGGTGTTTCGCCTTGGGTTTATCCTATTTGGAATTCTCTGTGTTTCTTGGACTTGGGTGATTATTTCCTTCCCCATTTTAGGGAAGTTTTCAACTATTATCTCCTCAAGGATTTTCTCATGATCTTTCTTTCTGTCTTCTTCTTCTGGGACTCCTATAATTCGAATGTTGGAGCGTTTCATATTGTCCTGGAGGTCTCTGAGATTGTCCTTGTTTCTTTTAATTCGTTTTTCTTGTTTCCTCTCTGATTCATTTATTTCTACCATTCTATCGTCTATTTCACTAATCCTATCTTCTGCCTCCGTTATTCTACTATTTGTTGCCTCCAGAGTGTTTCTGATCTCATTTATTGCGTTATTCATTATATTTTGACTCTTTTTTATTTCTTCTAGGTCCTTGTTAAACCTTTCTTGCATCTTTTCAATCCTTGTCTCTAGCCTATTTATCTGTGTTTCCATTTTGATTTCAAGATTTTGGATCATTTTCACTATCAATATTCGGAATTCCTTCTCCGGTAGATTCCCTACTTCTTCCTCTTTTGTTTGGTTTGGTGGGCAACTCTCCTGTTCCTTTACCTGCTGAGTATTCCTCTGTCTCTTCATCTTCGTTATATTGCTGCGTTTGGGGTGGTCTTTTTATATTCTGGTAATTTGTGGAGTTCTCTTTATTATGGAGCTTCCTCACTTTGGGTGGGGTTCTATCAGTGGCTTGTCAAGGTTTCCTGGTTAGGGAGGCTTGTGTTGGAGTTTTGGTGGGTGGAGCTGGGTTTCTTCTCTCTGGAGTGCAGTGGAGTGACCCGTAATGGGTTATGAGACATCAAAGGTTTTGGGATAATTTTGAGCTGCCTGTATATTGAAGCTCAGGGGAGTGTTCCTGTGTTGCTGGAGAATTTGCGTGGAATGTCTTGTTTTGGAACTTGTTGGCCCTTGGGTGGAGCTTGGTTTTGGTGTAGGTATGAAGGCATTTGATGAGCTCCTATTGCTTAATGTTCCCTGAATTCAAGAGTTCTCTAATGTTTTCAGGCTTTGGATTTAAGCTTCCTGCTTCTGGTTTTCAGTTTTATTTTTACAGTAGCCTCTAGACTTCTCCATCTATACAGCACCGATGATAAAATATCTAGGTTAAAGATGAAAAGTTTCTCCACATTGAGGGACACTCAGAGAGGTTCACCGCAGCGTGGCTGGGGTTCCGACTCTGGCAGCCGCCATCCACCTCGGACTACAAGACCTTTTAGAACTAACACCCAAAAAAGATGTCCTTTTCATTATAGGGGACTGGAATGTAAAAGTAGGAAGTCAAGAAACACCTGGAGTAATAAGCAAATTTGGCCTTGGAATGCAGAATGAAGCAGGGTAAAGACTAATAGAGTTTTGCCAAGAAAATGCACTGGTCATAGCTAACACCCTCTTCCAACAACACAAGAGAAGACTCTACACATGGACATCACCAGCTGATCATCACCAAAATCAGATTGATGATACTCTTTGCAGCCAAAGATGGAGAAGCTCTGTACAGTCAACAAAAACAAGACCAGGAGCTGACTGTGGCTCAGATCATGAACTCCTTATGACCAAATTCAGACCTAAATTGAAGAAAGTAGGGAAAACCGCTAGACCATTCAGGTATGACCTAAATCAAATCCCTTATGATTATACAGTGAAAGTGAGTAATAGATTTAAGGGACTAGATCTGATAGAGTGCCTGATGAACTATGGATGGAGGTTCATGACATTGTACAGGAGACAGGGATCAAGACCATCCCCATGGAAAAGAAATGCAAAAAAGCAAAATGGATGTCTGAGTAGGCCTTACAAATAGCTGCGAAAAGAAGAGAGGCAAAAAGCAAAGGAGAAAAGGAAAGATACAAGCATCTGAATGCAGAGTTCCAAAGAATAGCAAGAAGAGATAAGAAAGCCTTCCTCAGCGATCAATGCAAAGAAATAGAGGAAAAGAACAGAATGGGAAAGACTAGAGATCTCTTCAAGAAAATTAGAGATACAAAGGGAACATTTCATGCAAAGATGGGCTCGATAAAGGACAGAAATGGTATGGACCTAACAGAAGCAGAAGATGTTAAGAAGAGGTGGCAAGAATACACAGAAGAACTGTACAAAAAAGATCTTCACGACCCAGATAATGACAATGGTGTGATCACTCATCTAGAGCCAGACATCCTGTAATGTGAAGTCAAGTGGGCCTTAGAAAGCATCGCTATGAACAAAGCTAGTGGAGGTGATGGACTTCCAGTTGAGCTATTTCAAATCCTGAAAGATGATGCTGTGAAAGTGCTGCACTCAATATGCCAGCAAATTTGGAAAACTCAGCAGTGGCCACAGGACTGGAAAAGGTCAATTTTCATTCCAATCCCAAAGAAAGGCAATGCCAAAGAATGTTCAAACTACTGCACAATTGCACTCATCTCACAAGCTAGTAAAATAATGCTCAAAATTCTCCAAGCCAGGCTTCAGCAATACGTGAACCGTGAACTTCCTGATGTTCAAGCTGGTTTTAGAAAAGGCAGAGGAACCAGAGATCAAATGGCCAACATCTGCTGGATCATGGAAAAAGCAAGAGACTACTAGAAAAACATCTACTTCTGCTTTATTGACTATGCCAAAGCCTTTGACTGTGTGGATCACAATAAACTATGGAAAATTCTGAAAGAGATAGGAATACCAGACCACCTGACCTGCCTCTTGAGAAATCTGTATGCAGGTCAGGAAGCAACAGTTAGAACTGGACATGGAATAACAGGCTGGTTCCAAATAGGAAAAGGAGTACGTCAAGGCTGTATATTGTCACCCTGCTTATTTAACTGCTATGCAGAGTACATCATGAGAAACGCTGGACTGGAAGAAGCACAAGCTGGAATCAAGGTTGCTGGGAGAAATATCAATAACCTCAGATATGCAGATGACACCACCCTTATTGCAGAAAGTGAAGAGGAACTAAAAAGCCTCTTGATGAAAGTGAAAGGGGAGAGTGAAAAAGTTAGCTTAAAGCTCAACATTCAGAAAACGAAGATCATGGCATCCAGTCCCATCACTTCATGGGAAATAGATGGGAACACAGTGAAAACAGTGCCAGACTTTATTTTTTGGGGGGCTCCAAAATCACTGCAGATGGTGACTGCAGCCAATAAATTAAAAGACGCTTACTCCTTGGAAGGAAAGTTATGACCAACCTAGATAGCATATTCAAAAGCAGAGACGTTATTTTTCTAACAAAGGTCTATCTAGTCAAGGCTATGGTTTTTCCAGTGGTTATGTATGGATGTGAGAGTTGGACTGTGAAGAAAGATGAGCGCTGAAGAATTGATGCTTTTGAACTGTGGTGTTGGAGAAGACTCTTGAGAGTCCTTTGGACTGCAAGGAGATCCAACCAGTCTACTCTGAAGGACATCAGCCCTGGGATTTCTTTGGAGGGAATGATGTTGAAGCTGAAACTCCAGTACTTTGGCCACCTCATGCGAAGAGTTGACTCATTGGAAAAGACTCTGATGCTGGGAGGGATTAGGGGCAGGAAGAGAAGGGGACGACAGAGGATGAGATGGCTGGATGGCATCACTGACTTGATGAACGTGAGTCTGAGTGAACTCCAGGAGTTGGTGGTGGACAGGGAGGCCTGGCGTGCTGTGATTCATGGGGTCGCAAAGAGTCGGACACGACTGAGTGACTGAACTGACTGACTGACCGACAAAATCCTGTGTTGTTATTATGACACTTTTGAATGTAGTGCCTCCCCTATTGTACTAGTCAAGTGAATTTGGACTCAGAGAAAGTGAAGTGTTCAATGTCTGTGCATGCTTGCTCAGTTGCTTCAGTTGTGTCCAACTCTTTGCAATCCATATGACTGTAACCTGTCAGGCTCCTCTGTCCACAGGATTCTCCAGGCAAGAATACTGGAGTGTGTTCCCATGCCCTCCACCAGGGGATTTTCCCAACCCAGGGATTGAACCTGCACCTCCTACATGTCTGGCATTGTGGGCAGATTCTTTACTGCTGAAGCACCAGGGAAGCCCAAAATGTTCAGTCAGTCAGTTCAGTTAGTTCAGTCGTGTCCGACTCTTTGGCGACCCCATGAATTGCAGCACGCCAGGCCTCTTTGTGACCTCAAATTTGACCATGATTTCTGAAATATGAAACCAAAAGCACAGGCAACAAAAGAAAAATAGATAAATTGAACTTAATTAAAATTAAAGGCTTTTGTGCATCAAATGTACTGTTCAGTTCAGTCACTCAGTCGTGTCCGACTCTGCGACCCCATGAATTGCAGCACGCCAGGCCTCTCTGTCCATCACCATCTCCCGGAGTTCACTCAAACCCAGGTCCATCGATTCAGTGATGCCATCCAGCCATCTCATCCTCTGTCGTCCCCTTCTCCTCCTGCCCCCAATCCCTCCCAGCATCAGTCTTTTCCAGTGAGTCAACTCTTTGCATGAGGTGGCCAAAGCATTAGAGTTTCAGCTTTAGCATAAGTCCTTCCAAAGAACACCCAGGACTGGTCTCCTTCAGAATGGACTGATTGGATCTCCTTGCAGTCCAAGGGACTTCAAGAGTCTTCTCCAACACCACAGTTCAAAAGCATCAATTCTTCGGCACTCAGCTTTCTTCACAGTCCAAATCTCACATCCATACATGACCACTGGAAAAACCATAGCCTTGACTAGATGGACCTTTGTTGGCAAAGTAATGTCTCTGCTTTTGAATATGCTATCTAGGTTGGTCATAATTTCCCTTCCAAGGAGTAAGCATCTTTTAATTTCATGGCTGCAGTCAACATCTACAGTGATTTTGGAGCCCCCCAAAATAAAGTCTGAGACTGTTTCCACTGTTAACCCATCTATTTCCCATGAAGTGATGGGACTGGATTCCATGATCTTAGTTTTCTGAATGTTGAATACCAGAAGCTAAAAACAGCAGAGACAGAACTCAGACCAAGAATGTTTGACTCTTACGTGTAGCATTGAGCATCCTATCTCCTTAGACATCTGAAGGGCCTCATCTGATTTAGAGGTGTCCAGATATGATCTCATCTATTTGTCTTAATATATCTATTGAATCTGGCAAGTTAGGGAAAAGGGCCATTTCCTGGCTCCCAAGAAACTGTGCTGATTGTTTATCGCAGTGCTCTGAGAAAGAGCTATAGTGTGCAACTGTCATAAGAATTAGGATTCCTTCTGTCTCTTTCTGAAGGAACATTAAGAGAGAAATACATGTATTAATTACAAATCTTTTAAGCAAGTAAATACAGTGACCAGTTAATGGAAGCAGTTTAGTCTGATTGATTAAACTATAAATGTGAAGAAGCCGTTTGAGAGATTAGAAATAATTTCACATAGACATCCCTGCTTCGTTTTAGTAGTGAGTCATTCCATAAATATCAAGTGTTTGAAATGGGGGGAGGTGAAAGATAATCACATTGTGTTCTTTTCAGCAACTTAAAAACTGCTTCTTCTAGGGAACAGACTTTTGGTTGCCGAGGGGGAGGGACAGGTTAGGAGTCTGGGATTAGCACATGCAAATTGTATTATACATGGGATGGATAAATAGCAAGGTCCTACTGTGCAGCACAGGGAGCTGTATTTGATATCCTGTGATAAACCATAATGGAAAAGAATATAAAAAAGAACGTATACTTATGTATAACAGAATCACTTTGCTGTATTGTTCAGTTCCTCAGTCATGTCTGACTCTCTGCAACCCCATGGACTGCAGCACGCCAGACCTCCCCTGTCCCTCACCATCTCCTGGAGCTTGCTCAAACTCATGTCCATCAAGTCAGTGACACCATCCGACCATCTCATCCTCTGTTGTCCCCTTCTCCTCCTGCCTTCAATCTTTCCCAGCATCAGAGTCTTTTCCAGTGAGTTGGTGCTTTGCATCAGGTGGCCAAGGGATTGGAGCTTCAGCTTCAGCATCAGTCCTTCCAATATTCATTCAGAACTGATTTCTTTTAGGATTGATTGGTTGTATCTCCTTGCAGGCCAAGGGACTCTCAGGAGTCTTCTCCAACACCACAGTTCAGAAGCGACAAAAGCACCAGTATAACAGAAACTAACACAATATTGTAAATCGGCTATGTGAAAATGAAAGTGTTAATCAACTCAGTCATGTCTGACTCTGCTACCCCATGGACTGCAGTCCACCAAGCTCCTCTGTCCATGAGATTTCCTAGGCAAGAATACTGGAGTGGGTTGCCATTCCCTTCTCCACGGGGGTCTTCCTGACCCAGGGGTTGAACCTGGGTTTCCTGCATTTCCTGCAAGCAGATTCTTGTTCATCGAAGCCACCAGAGAAGCCCCAAATCAGCCATACTTCAATTAAACGTTTTTTAAAAGAAAAAATAACCAAAATCACACAAATGAACAAATGCTGCTGGTTCTCTGTTAAGAAATGCTCTGACTTAGCTCTTCCGATCTTGTTTCTTGTGAAGGCAGGTAAACTGCATGTTGTGATGTATGCTCAGCCCCCTTCAGAACTGAGGGACTTATTCAGCCACTGGCAGCCCTGGCTGAAGAAAGCCACCTCACCAAGTTCGTGATCCCTTCCTGGGGGTAGAGAAGCATCCAGGGATGGGTTAACACCAGGTATAAAGACCCAGCCGCCTTGTCCCAACTCAAAACAGCTCTTAAGAGCTGTTCCTGCCTTAGTGCTCCCTGTGAGTCAGTTGTGCTCTCTCTAGTTGGAATCTCAGCCTGTTTCTCCCTCTGCCCAGTCCTGTTTCCTCACCTGATGTTTCTCACTGCTCACTAAACTTTCTGAATGCTTATCTCCTATTTGGGCTTCCTTGGTGGCTCAGATGGTAAAGAATCTGTCTGCAGTGCAGGAAACCAGGGTTGGGAGGATCCCCTGGAGAAGGAAATAGGTATCCACTTCAGTATCCTTGCCTGGAAAATTCCATGGACAGAGGAGCCTGGCAGGCTACAGTCCATGGGTTCGCAAACCTGTTTCCCACAAAACCCAACTTGCAACAGTAGGGAACTGAGAAGGTTTGTTCTCACTGTGGTTCTCACAATTAGTGTATGTAATAAGTGTAAATACTGCTGCTGCTGCTAAGTCGCTTCAGTCGTGTCCGACTCTGTGCGACCCCAGAGACGGCAGCCCACCAGGCTCCCCCATCCCTGGGATTCTCCAGGCAAGAACACTGGAGTGGGTTGCCAGTTCCTTCCCCAATGCATGAAAGTGAAGTGTAGTATAAATAAGAATTGTAGAATACCAAAGAGACTCTTAAGGGACTTTAGAAATTATTTAGACCAGTGGTCTCTAAAACTAAGACGTATATCAGAATCTCTTGAGTTTTTAAATTTATTTTTTATCTGGACCGTTTTCAAAGTCTTTATTGAACTTGTCACAGTATTGCTTCTGTTATATATATATATATATTTTTTTAATTTTTTTTTTTTTGACCATGAGGCATATGGGATCTTAGTTCCATGACTAGGGATTGAACATGTGCCCCCTGCATTGAAGGCAAAGTCTTAACCACTGAACTTCCAGGGAAGTCCTATGAAGAGAGTTGTTGGTTTTTTTAAAACTGGCTTTTCAGATTTTCTGAATTATAAGCTTTAGAAGTGGGGCCAAGAGTTAAACAAAATAATTCCTTAGTAATTCTGATACCAGCCTATGACTGATAAATAAAAAATGATTTATTTATGAATGACAAAAAGTTATAATCTCAAATGCCTGTTCCCTAATTTTTGTTTTGTTTTTGGCTGGATTGCATGGCTCATGGGATCTTAGTTCCCTGCGTGCATGCTAAGTCACTTTAGTTATACCCAACTCTTTGAGACTCTGTGGACTGTAGCCCGCCAGGCTCCTCTGTCCATGGGATTCTCCAGGCAAGAATACTGGAGTAGGTTGCCATTTCCTCCTCCAGGAGATCTTCCTCATCCAGGGATCGAACCTGCATTTCCTGTATCTCTTGCATTGGCAGGCAGATTCTTTACCACTGAGCCAATGTGGTACATAAATGGAATGAGTAAGAGAACAAACCTGCCATTTACAGAGGGTTAGTGATTACTACTCAGTGAGGGTGGATTTGTCTAATAACCCATGGGACATTTAAGCAAATGTTACCAGACTCTCTGTGACTAACAAAGGGAAAGTTCCTGCCAGAGCTGCCCCCATACAACACAGATGGCCCCAAGAAGTATTAGTGAGTTTTACATCATCTGAAGCTGCTCAAGCAGAATATGGCCTTTGGCTCCTTTGGGGATTTCTGCACAGAAATATAAGTGTAGCTGGATAGTCTGGAAGAGTCCATGATGCAAGAGGCGCACGAGAAATTTTGTTTGCAGAGAAAGGACAATTTCTGTGGGACAGTGAAGTCAGTCTTTCTTCAGAACATCAAGCTAGCTATGATAGCTGTGATTTTCAGTGGATCAGCTTTGGGTTAGAGCATGAAATTTGTTGGATCTTTAGTCAAAATTCAATGAATGCTCTGATAGTTTCCTTTCTATTAAAAAAAGGCTTGTTCTGGTCAGTCTCAAATGGAAAGAATGGGGTGTGTGTGTGTGTGTGTGTGTGTGTGTGTGTGTGTGTGTGTGTGTGTGTGTGAAAGAGAATGAGAGGGAGGAGAGAGAACAAGAGAGAATAACGAGAAGGAGACCATGAGCAGTGGTCTTTTTCCCACCTTAAAGTTCATCCAATCACATTCCTCTGGGACTCTAATTTGGAGATCAGAGCTGTTTTTTCTTAATGAAATTTAATCTTTTTGCTCTCGAGATGAGCTCAGAACAACAACAAAAAAAGAGAAATTATATTGTGTTAGTGAAGTGAAAGTCACTCAGTTGTGTCCATTTCTTTGTGACCCCATGCACCATACAATCCATGGAATTCCCCCGGCCAGAATACTGGAGTTGGTAGCCTTTTCCTTCTCCAGGGGATTGTCCCAATCCAGGGGTCAAACCAAGGTCTCCTGCATTGCAGGTGGATTTTTACCAGCAGAGCCACAAGGGAAGCCCATATTGTGTTAGAGAACAACTCAATATAGGTCACAGTGGCCTATATGTAACTGAATCTTCTTATGAATGACATTCTTTAATGAATTTTTTAATAGAAGATAAGTGTTTTCATTTACTAGCAACAAAAGAAGGAATTAGAGAATTTATATATCGAAAGCTGTACTCTCTATTCAAGTAATTGTTCTATAGATGTTCCAAAAAAAAAAAAAAAAAAGCAGATGGGCTATCAATGAGTGCCGTCAGGTATTGTCTTTAAACGGCTTCAGTATTCAGAATTTTGTGAATGGACATGTGAGTCTGTGTGTGTGTGTTCAGTTCAGTTCAGTCACTCAGTCGTGTCCGACTCTTTGCAACCTCATGAACTGCTGTCCATTGAGTCAGTGATACCATCCAACCGTCTCATCCTCTGTCGTCCCCTTCTCCTCCTGCCCTCAATCTTTCCCAGCATCAGGGTCTTTTCAAATGAGTCAGCTTTTCACATCAGGTGGCCAAAGTATTGGAGTTTCAGCTTCAACATCAGTCCTTCCAATGAACACCCAGGACTGATCTCCTTTAGAATGGACTGGTTGGATCTCCTTGCAGTCCAAGGGACTGTCAGGAGTCTTCTCCAACACCACAGTTGAAAAGCATCAGTTCTTCAGTGCTCAGCTTTCTTTACAGTCCAACTCTCACATCCATATATGACTACTAGAAAAACCATAACCTTGACTAGACAGACCTTTGTTGACAAAGTAGTGTCTCTGTTTTTTAATATGTTGTCTAGGTTGATCATCTTTCCTTCCAAGGAGTAAGTGTCTTTTAATTTTATGGCTGTAGTCACCATCTACAGTGATTTTGGAGCCCCCCAAATAAAGTCAACCATTGTTTCCACTGTTTCCCCATCTATTTGCGACGAAGTGATGGTGTTTTTGTATGTGTATATAGATAAAATTTTTTCAGAAGAGAAACTATTTGAGGAGGAGTATATTGTCACGGTAATTTTTGAAGCACATGTTCCATCATTTTGAGCTCAGTGATTGAATTGTGATTTAGTAGAAAGAATGATGAAACAATAATTATAGTATTGATGTCATTCCCATTTATCTAGATGAAAGTATGAAACTGTTAGTTGCTCAGTCATGCCTGACTCTTTTGTCACCCCATGGACTATAGCCCACCAGGCTTCTTCTCCATGGAATTCCCCAGCAAGAATACTGGAGTGGGTTGCCATTCTTTTCTTCAGGGGATCTTCCCAACCTGGAGATTGAACCAAGTTCTCCTGCATTGCAGGCATATTCTTTACCATCTGAGCCGTGAGGGAAGCCCATCTAAATGAGTGATCATCAACAAATCTCTTTTCTCCCTGAGTACTGGAACTTTCTCATCTCTAAACGGTAGAGTAGGTGATTTCCAGGACACTTACAAGTGTGAAATAGAAGCTCACATTATCTGAGTATTTAATTTCAAGCTTGTCAGTAAACCTGTTTTTTGGGTTCTACTACATGTTGATGAAAAGCTACGGATCCATTCTCTTAACCACTACTATAGATAATGACATCTGCATTGTTGATAGAATTCCTCTGAGGATTAAAATGATATATTTAAGGTAATGAGATTTGAGCCTAGCTGTAGCATAGATGACATACAATAAATGCTACTTTTTATTGTCTTACAGGTTATATTACCTTAACACATGCTATCCCACTCCACGTCCCAAAATATCTTTTTAAATTTAGACTTGGTCATTTAGTGACAGTGAGCGTATTTGTTTTCTAGGGATGAATTAAGATTCCTAAACAGATGTTCAGTTTTTTTTTTCTTGGTAATTATGACAGATAAAAAAAATATAGCTTAAGTCCCCATTTTATTTTTTTAAAATTTATTTGTAATTGGAGGGTAATTGCTTTACAATGTTGTTAGTTTCTGCCATACACCACCATGAATTAACCATAGGTATAATTATGCCCCCTCCCTCTTGAACCTCCCTCCTACCTCCCACCCTATCCATCCTTCTAGGTTGTCACGGAGCATCGGGCTGAGCTCCCTGTGTCATATAGCAAAGTCTCACTGGCTATTTATTTTACATGGCACTGTATATGTTTAATGCTTCTCTGTAAGTTTGTCCCACCCTCTCCTTCCCTACTTTGTGTCCACGAGTCTGTTCTCTGTGTTGGCATCTCTGTTGTTACCCTGCAATACATTCCTCAGTACCATTTTTCTAGATTTCATATATATGTGTTTATATACAGTATTTGTTTTTCTCTTTCTGACTTACTTCACTCTGTATAAGAGGCTCTAGGTTCATCCACCTCACTAAAATAGACTCAAATTCATTCCTTTTATAGCTTTATATATACACACACACACACAGCTATATATTTACACATATATATACACACACACACACACAGTAACTTCTTTATCCACTCATCTGTCAGTGGACATCTAAGTTGCTTTCATGTCCTACCTGTTGTAAATAGTGCTACGATGAACATTGGGGTACATGTGTTAAAGTTCCCATTTTCAAGACCTTATTCAAAATATGGTAGATCTTCTCTGATCAGGGATAAGATGTATTCATCCGTTCAGTTCAGTCTCTCAGTCGTGTCCGACTCTTTGCGACCCCATGAACCGCAGCATGCCAGGCCTCCCTGTCCATTACCATCTCCCGGAGTTCACTAAAACCTATGTCCATCGAGTCAGTGATGCCATCCAGCCATCTCATCCTCTGTCATCCCCTTCTCCTCCTGCCCCTAATCCCTCCCAGCATCAGAGTCTTTTCCAATGAGTCAACTCTTCGCCTGAGGTGGCCAAAGTACTGGAGTTTCAGCTTTAGCATCATTCCTTCCAAAGAACACCCAGGACTGATCTCCTTTAGAATGGACTGGTTGGACCTCCTTGCAGTCCAAGGGACTCTCAAGAGTCTTCTCCAACACCACAGTTCAAAAGCATCAATTCTTCGGCACTCATCTTTCTTCACAGTCCAACTCTCACATCCATATATGACCACTGGGAAAACCATAGCCTTGACTAGATGGACCTTTGTTGACAAAGTAATGTCTCTGCTTTTGAATATGCTATCTAGGTTGGTCATAACTTTCCTTTCAAGGAGTAAGCGTCTTTTAATTTCATGGCTGCAATCACCATCTGCAATGATTTTTAAGCCCAGAAAAATAAAGTCTGACATTGTTTCCACTGTTTCCCCATCTGTTTCCCATGAAGTGATGTATTCATAGTTATGCACAAATATAAAATGTCTTTATTTACAGATTTTTAATTATAAACCCAACTTATACATAAAAAATAGAACAGCATATAGGGGAAAATCCAACCATTGAAACACAATGACTATTATCATTTTAGTGTGCCTCTTAAATCACTTATTCTGTATTTAGTTTTTAAAAAGTTAAACAATATGGTATGTAGATAGAATTTGAAACTCTTTTTTTATCATTTACTGTTAATAAGCATGTCTAATTTGATGTCTTTACCAGAACTGCAATTATTTTGACTTTTTATTCTTATCAGAAAATCTTTTTAAACACGATTAAATTTTTTTCCAAGTATAGTTCTGTGTTCTAAAAATAATTTATCTTTTAATAATTTCATATTTTCATGTTATATATTATATTGCAAGGTCTAGAGCTCAAGAATTTTAAGTAGTTTAATATATTTGAACTACGATTCCATAGGGTGGTGGGGAGAGAAGACACAGGAGAGAGAAAGCAGATGTAGAAAATGAAGTGCCCTTGAATATTATACTAACAATTTTGAAGTTTATTCTATAGAAAAGAGATGTGTGAAAAATGAGATCAGATGCTTACTTTACATAATTTGGTTCCATGTGGATTATGGGGTAGATATGAAAGACAAATGTGTAATACACTTACAAAATAAGAAGGAAGAATCTCTTTTATGACCTCAACATATGAAAGAATTTCTAAAACAAATATAAAAAGCAAAAACCATAGATTCTTATCAACAAATGCTATAGAATGCCTACTAAGCCAGACTCTGCTCTGTGTCCTTTTGATTTATCAGTGGACAGAACAGAAAAGACAAAACTCACTTCTCTTATGGGATTTTATAGTCTTTTAGTTTATAAAAAATAAATACAATGTATAATAAATTAGCCCTTCCTTACAGTGGGTTCCACATCTCCAGATATAGAGGGCCAGCTGTACATATGTGTTAATTTATATAAGGGACTTGAACATCTACAGGTTTTGGTATTCATGGGGTCTAGGAACCAGTCTGTATCCATGAGGGACAACTGTATGCAATATATAAGAATGTGGAAAGTGCCATTTTCTCCTGGATTGTTTTCTAGAACTCAGTCCAAGTTGTCTTTTTTTTTTTTTTTTTCTGTCAGTCTCCTTCCGTTAGAGATCTTACTGCAGTTCCCAACAATATGTATTGAGTGTGGATTTCTTTTGATTTTACCCTCCTGGGGTTTGTGGCCACCTGATTATGAGTACTTACATTTTTTTTTTTAACTGAAAAAAATCTGGAAAATTATCACCTCTTAACTATTTAAAGATTGATTTTCCTATTGTTTTCAGTCTTGGCACTCTATTTCATATTATACATCTTCTTAAACTCTTGAAAGTGAAGTCACTTAGTCGTGTCCAACTCTCTGCGACCCCATGGACTGCAGCCCACCGGGCTTCTCTGTCCATGGGATTCTCCAGGCAAGAATACTGGAGTGGGTTACCATTTCCTTCTCCAGGGGATCTTCCTGACCCAGGGATCGAACCCGGGTCTCCCTCATTGGAGGCAGACTCTTTAACCTCTGAGCCACCAAACTCTTATTTTCCATCAAATGGTCTGTGATCCATTCTGTATGTATTCTCACTCTATTTTCTGTGTTTCTTAATCATTCTTTTTCCCCCTATATTTTCCATCCAAGAAACTCTTCTGAATAATTTCTTCACAAATATTTTCTAGTTCTCCAATTCTCTCTTCTACTTTGTTTATTCATATATCTAAACCAACATTAAGTTTCTAATTTCAATCATATTTTAATTTTTATAAGTTTGGTTTTATCTTCAAAGCTGCATGGTCAATTTTGAGAGTCTCTTGTTCCTTCATTTATGCTTTCAATACACTATTTCTTATTGCTATCATTACATAAATACATGTTTATTATATAGTAACCTTTCATTCATATCTGGTCATTCTAATATATGTAGTTGTTGCATGTGTGATTTTCTTGTCTTCTTGGTTTGCTACTTATTACTCATAGAAAGTTGCATCTTTCCCTTGTTCTTTGTTTTTACTGCTGAGCTCCTAACCTTGATTTGGAAATCATTTGAGAAGTAGGTTTGAATATGTTTCCCCAGAAATAGTGTGTTTGTTTTTGTCAGGTGTCTGGGGCCACTTCTGCCTTTAGTTCAGTTCAGTTGCTCAGTTGTGTCCGACTCTTTGCGACCCCATGAATCACAGCACACCAGGCCTCCCTGTCCATCACCAACTCCCGGAGTTCACTCAGACTCACGTCCATCGAGTCAGTGATGCCATCCAACCATCTCATCCTCTGTCATCCCCTTCTCCTGCCCTCAATCCTTCCCAGCATCAGAGTCTTTTCCAATGAGTCAACTCTTTGCATGAGGTGGCCAAAGTACTTCTCTCTTAGGGCCACTTAAAACATTTCAGTTTAGAATTTTTCCAATAGCAGAGGAAATATAAATTTCACCTCTGGTCCCACAGTGGGAATGCCTATGATCGTGGGTTCTCCAGGGAGCATTTTTATCCCCTTTCTCCCAGAGCCAAAGCCGTAGCAGTATACATACTTTCTGTAACGCTTTCCCTGTACTTCACTTTTCCTCTCCTTTACTAACTTATGCCTTTATGCAGGATTCTTTGATTTGTTTTTCTACTTTTTAAAGAATCTGGGCTTTATGTTCTTTCCCTAATGTGTGAGTCCCATTAAAACTCAATCCCCAGGCCTCTTGGGAACTATCCAGCTGAACTCCAATTTTTATGCGAATTTTGACCTTTTCAAGTTTATTTAGGGGGTGGGGTTCCTGCTAGTTCTGTCATGTAGTTTAAAAGAAGGTTTTGCATTTTCATCTAACTAAATTGACATGTAAGAAATAAAAAATCTGAATAAATGAGAAATCATGGGAAAAATGTAATGTTTTAAAGAACAACCTTAAAATGAGTTTTCTAGACTTGAGAAAATTTTATGGGCAAGTACTTGAAACTGCTATGAAACTGATACTTCTCATAGTCTATAAAACTTTTTAGATCATAGGAAAAGAATAGTCTTAAAACCTACTGATGATAGTTTCAGTAAAATTTGTGGGCCATTCTCATTTGTGCATATTAATTTAGAAATTTTAAACAAAATACAGCATTTTAAAGCAGGATTTGTTTCAAAAACACAAAGATGATTGACTATTAGGAAATTTAATATTATAGTACAGTATGTCAAAGGATAAAATATATGTTATCATCTCAGTAAATCCTGAAAAGGTGTTGATTGTATTCAACACATGTTGAGCATAAGTGTTTAGTAAACTGGGAATGGGCTTCCCTGGTGGCTCAGTTCGTAAAGAATCTGCCTGCAATATGGAAGACCTGGGTTCAATCCCTGGGGTGAGAAAATCCTCTGGAGAAGGAAAAGGCTATCCACACCATATTCTGGCCTGGACAATTCCATGGATTGTATAGTTCATGGGGTTGCAGAGTCAGACACAACTGAACGACTTTCACTTCACTTTTTCACTTCAAACTGGGAATAGAAACATTCATAACATAATAAAGTATAGTTCTGTTAATTAGATAATTAATATATTGTTTATTGTAACAACTTGAGTTTAGAGCCCAGAAGAAAATGTCAAGGAGGTGATTTTATTTTTGAGGATCTTATTCTTTCTAGTCCAAGATGAGGGAAAAAAGAGATCACTGAAAGAGAGTATGATTAGAATTAAAAGAGAAAACTAAGAACAGAACTTTAGGATGTCCATAATGGGTAGTTAGGAACTGGGAAACGGAGAAGGCAATGACACCCCACTCCAGGAAAATCCCATGGACGGAGGAGCCTGGTAGGCTGCAGTCCATGGGGTTGCTAAGAGTCGGACACGATTGAGTGACTTCACTTTCACTTTTCACTTTCATGCATTGGAGAAGGAAATGGCAACCCACTCCAGTGTTCTTGCCTGGAGAATCCCAGGGATGGGAGAGCCTGGTGGGCTGCCATCTATGGGGTCACACAGAGTTGGACACGGCTGAAGCGACTTAGTAGCAGCAGCAGCAGCAGGAACTGGGAAAAGGTGGTTAAGCAGTTTGAGAATGTGGGCAATATAACTTCTTGGAAAATATAATGAGGAGAGAATTTTAAGAATAAGATAAGAACAAATGAAGTAAAATACCATAGAATGGTTGAGGAAAAAAAAGTGGTAAGGAAAGAATCATTGCATTTGATTGAGTCACTGGTGACTTTTCAGTGAGGTGTTTCAATAGAGAGTTGTGGATAGAGTACAGATTGTAGTTTATTGAACTGTGGACTCAAAACGGAGTAAATATGTTACACATTTCTCTACCTTGTTTGTTGGTAAAGAATAAGAACTGCTATATTCAAAATGGATAACCAACAAAGACCTATTGCATAACACATGGAACTCTACTCAATGTTAAGTGCCAGCCTGGATGGGAGTGGGGTTTGGGAGAGAACAGATACATGCATATGTATGGCTGAGTTCCTTCGCTGTTCAGCTGAAACTACCACAACATTGTTCATCAGCTATACCCCAATACAAAGGAAAAATTTTAAAGTTTGAAAAAAAAAGTGAGAGAGAAATAAGAATGACCTTAAGGATTTGTTTGTTTTCTTAAATAAGCAGTGATATTTATTGACCAGAAGGAAAGAAACTTGTATGGAGAGATTAGAGATTTGATGGAATATGGTTTGGATATTAATGTGCTCAAAGGAAGGAAACTTTCAGATGGAGATTTTAAGACTTTGATGAAATACTTATTTGGAGAAGTCAGGAAACCATAGGATAAAGATCTAAATAGTAAAAATTAACCTTGGTATGGAAAGAGACACTTGGTTATCTGAGAAAGAAGGAAAAGATAAAAACGTGTTGAGCACACAAATTTAGGAGTAGGTGGAAGAAGATTAAGAGAATTAATGTTCAGCCTTGATTTCAGTGAAATGAGGTCATTTATTGGGACTGCAGATAAATAGTATGAGTAAGCTTTTGGAGACTTCAGAATGTGGGAAAAGTTCTCAATTGGTGAGGTTTCATAGTAAGTTAATCAAGGATGGTTAAAAGAAAAATTAGCAGAATTCAGAGGAGCTGAAATAACATTAATTGATAAATAAGTTTAAAATGTAGCATTTTCCATTATGGTGTAACTATAACTATTGCAAGTCAAGTTGCCCAGAAAACACATTTGCAAATAGGACATTTATCGAGGGACTGCTCTTGGAATCAACACTTGTGGAAGAGAAGGATGCAGGATTGAGCAAAGAGAGCTGTGATGCAATCTCAGCAAAGGCTACCACTAACCGCAGAGGATAGGTGCCCTGCAGAGCCATCCTGCACTAATATCAGGGGACCAGGCTGCTGTAGTCCCATGTTGATCTATTATTCATGCAAGCAGCCTCTAGTTAGAAGATGGGACCTTGGGTAAGAGGGCTCTCTTCAACTGAGGGCATTTCGAGAAAGACCTCATGGGCTGATAGCTGACAACTCTTCTATAGTGGGGGACATAAGTTGGCAGTCCTGAAGGGCCTGGGCTTCACAGTGTAGTGTCCACTTCAGTCTAGTTATGATACTTAAATCCACTTTTTAAGTATTTCTTTTGGGAGAAGGTCCTCCAGGACTCTGTTGGACCTATTTCTGTGGGGAAGCTTACAAAGGATAGTTAGCAGAATACACCAAGGTCTATATTACTTCACTGGACTTGACCACTGATAGTCATCCACTCTGACTTCTTTATTGTAAGTTTCCCTCATCCTCAGCTTGCATCTCTTCTGATCTAGGTGGTTTATCTGCTGAGCTAGTTGACCCCTGGTCACTATGCCCTTTTCAGACTATGGGTGTTGCTGTCATCAATTTACCTTCAAATCTGGGCAAAAGAATTCTCAGAGATGCCCTAGTGGATCGCCTGGGTGCCAGGTATGTTCCTCTCTGCCTTATCTTGTTGTGATGATCAGGGTCAGTTATTCCCGACAGGATGATGATGTTCTTCTTGTATGCTGCATCTTTGGCAAATGGATGCCAGTGTTTGGGTACCAACCATAGATTTAAAATTGCTGAGTCTCCTTTGGGAACAGGAGAGGGGCCTCCACATTTAGTTTGAGCAAGGAGGACTTGGGCTTCCTTGGTGGCATAGACAGTAAGGAATCTGCCTGCTATGCAGGAAACCTGGGTTTGATCCCTGGGTCAGCAAGGTCCCCTGAAGAAGGGAATGGCTACCTACTCCAGTATTCCTGTCTGAAGAATTCCGTGAACTGAGGACTCTGGCAGTCTACAGTCCATGGGGTTGCGAAGGGCTGGACATGTGTAGACTGTGTAACAAGGAGGAAGCATTTGTTCTTAACAGGGAGGAGTGGGCCACTTCTGCATAGTTGGAGGACTTAGAGAAATCTGTGAATCCTGTATTTATAATACATCAACCTGTCCCATTTCTCAGAGTCCCATTCTTTGCCAGCGCCAGTCTTGACCTTGGCATAGAGGATTGAGAAATTGATTTTCTTTGGAACTTTGCTTAGTACTGGGCCTATTTCTCAGCTTTCTCTGTCCTCTAGTTGCAGGACTGCCAAGGAGACCTCCTGACTTTCACATTTAACTGTTTATTTTTCCCCCAAAACTTTGGATTTAAAAAAAAATTGAGGTATAATTCACGTCATAAAATTCACTCTATTAAATTGTAAAATTCTGTGGTTTTAGTATATCATCAAAGTCATACAGCGACTTCTAATTTCAGAATATTTCCATTACACTAGAAAGAAACCCTGAGCTCATAATCGTCTTCATTTCCTTCTTCTAGCTTCTGGAAAACACTAATCTACTTTGTGTCTCAATGGATTTGTCTCTTCTGGATATTTCATATAAGTTTTAATAAAACACATGATTTTTGTGTCTGGTATCTTTTACTTACAATCACTTTTTCAGGCTTTATCCATGTTGAAGCTTGTATTGGTACTACAGTTTTTATGATGAAATAATCCACTCTATGGATGTATCATATTTTGTTTATCCTTTCATCAATTGATGAATATTTGGGTTGATTCCACCTTTTGGATATTATAAATAATGCTGCTGTGAATATTCATGTACACATTTTTTGACATATATTTTTAAGTTGTCTTGGGTGAACACATAGAAGTGCTATTGATGGACCATCTGGAACTCTAACTTTTTGAGGAACTGCTTTTCAAAGAAGCTGTATAATTTAATTTCCTATCAACATTGTAGGAGGGTTCCAATTTTTCCACGTCAAGATTGACACTTGTTATCGTTTATCCTTTTGACTAATCCTCTACTGGGTATAAAGTGGTACTTCATCATGGGTTTTAAAAAGCTTATTTGATGGTTGGGTCTTGGTTGTGGCATGCAAACTCTTAGTTGCATCATGCAGCACCTAGTTCTCTGACCAGGGATTGAACCCTGGCCCCCTGCATTGGGAGTGAGGAATCTTAGCCGTTGGACCACTAGGGGAGTGGTTCTTTAAATTTTCTTTTTATTGGAGTGCAGTTGCTTTACAATGTTGAGTTTTTGCTATACAGCAAAGTGAATCCGCTTTACATATAGATGTATTCCCTCTCTTTTGGATTTCCTTCCCATTTATCATTATGGTTTTGAGTTGCATTTCCTTAATGACTTATGGTAGTGAGTATGTGCTAATTGTCTACTTGTTTATATTTTTCTACATTTTTCTCTGGAAAAATGTCTATTTAAGTTCTTTGCTCATTTTCACTTGGATTGTCTTTGGATATTAACCCCTTTGGTTTGTCTTTTCACTCTCTTTGCTGTTGTTCAGTTGCTAAGTCTTGTCCAACTCTTTGCGACCACTTAACAGTACATTTGATGCACAAAAGCCTTTAATTTTAATTAAGTTCAATTTATCTATTTTTCTTTTGTTGCCTGTGCTTTTGGTTTCATATTTAAGAAATCATTGTCAAATCTGAGGTCACAAAGATTTGCCCTTTTATTTTCTTCTAAGAATTTTATAGTTTTAGTTCTTTATTTGTTGAAGTATAGTTGATTTACAACATTGTGTTAGCTCCTGCCATACAGCAAAGTGATTCAGTTATATATATATACACAGACATATATATATTTCAGATTCTTTTCTATTATAGATTATTACAATATTGAGTATAGTTCCTTGTGCTGTACAGTAGGTCTTTGTTGGTTATCTATTTTTTGTATATCGTAGTGTGGGTGTGTTAATTCCAAACCTAATTTATCCTCCCTTCCTTCCAGTTTGGTGACCATAAATTTGTTTTCTGTGTCTGTGAGTTACTATTCAGTTGTAAAAAAGAACAAAGTAATACCATCTGCAGCAACATGGATAGACCTAGAGCTACCATATTAAACGAAGTAGCTAAACAGAGAAAGAAAACTATGATATAATACTGCTCATATGTGAAATGTAGAAACATGGTATAAATGAACTTCTTTATAGCTTTAGTCCTTAAAGTTAAGTATTTGATCCATTTTGTGTTAATTTTTGTATATTTTATGAGTTAGAGGTTCAACTTTATTATTTTGTATATGTGTATCCATTGTCCCAACATTACTTACTGAAGAGACTATTCTTTCTCTGTTGAATGTACTTGGCACTATTGTCTAAAGCTGCTGCTGCTGCTGCTAAGTCGCTTCAGTTGTGTCCGACTCTGTGCAACCCCACAGAGGGCAGCCTGCCAGCCTCCGCAGTCCCTGGGATTCTCCAGGCAAGAACGCTGGAGTGGGTTGCCATTTCCCTCTCCAATGCATGAAAGTGAAAAGTGAAAGTGAAGTCCCTCAGTCAGGTCCGACTCTTTGCGACCCCATGAACCGTAGCCCACCAGCCCCCTCCGTCCATGGGATTTCCCAGGCAAGAGTACTGGAGTGGGGTGCCATTGAACTAACTGGCTGTAAAAGTATGAATTTAATCTTCTGGATTCCATTGACTTATGTCCGTCTCTATACCAGTACTACCCTGTCTTGATTACTGTATCTTTGGTAGTAAGTTTGAAATCAGGAAGTATGAGCCCTCCAACTTTATTTCACATAGAGCTTTCAGTTAATGATTTATAACCACCAGAGTTTCATTCTTTTTCTCCAGAACATAAATTCCCAGGAACTTCTCTAATTATATTTTTCTTAGAATGTCTATTTCCTCAAATTCTGCAAGTCCTGATACAGTGTATCTGCTAATCCATTTCTGTCCACTGGTGTATCATCCTAGTTCACCATGAGTGGAAAGAAAAGTTGCACTGTATATTTTGATTTGGGCTTCCCTGGTGGCTCAGTGTAAAGAACCCACCTGCCAATGCAGGAGACATGGGTCCAATCCTTGGGTCAGAAAGATCCCCTGGAGAAGGAAATGGCAACCCACTCCAGTATTCTGGCCTGGGAAGTCCTGTGGATAGAGGAACCTCGTGTGCTACAGTCCATAGGGTCGCAAAAGAGTCAGAAATGACTTAGCGACTAAACAACAACTACTTTGATCCAGCTTCCCTAGAATCTAGTCCTGTAATATTCTTCTGGCTCCTTCTGCTACATGTTGAGTAGGTAGGGAGTGGGTAGGGGGACCTGGAGTTATCTGAGATCCACCACCAGTGATGGAGTTCTCATTGCTGGTCAGCCAGAGGATATTCAAATACCAAAATCTCATCTTCATGTCTGCTTTTTCAGAGGGTACTGGTACCAACAAAGCAGATTCTGAGACCGATGTTAGTGTGCAAGAAACTTACTGGGTCATGCTTTGGGGGCCCAGTATTGGAGAAGGGAAGGAAGAAGTATTGGAGAAAGAATTGGGTTGTGATGCAGTCTTCATGTAGTGTAGTTGTTCAGTCGTGTCCGACTCTTTGCAACCCCATGGACTGTAGCCCACCAAGCTCCTCTGTCCATGGGATTTTCCAGGCAATGGTACTGGAGTGGATTGCCATTTCCTTCTTCAGGGGATCTTCCTGACCCAGGGATCGAACCCAGGTCTCCCACATTGTAGACAGATGCTTTACCATCTGAGCCACCAGGGAAGTCCAGCCAACTTGTAGGGGAGCTCAGAAGCTGGGGGAAAGCCCTTCAGAGTTGCCCTGAGAGGGTCAGTAAAATTGTGCACAAACTTCTGTTTGTGGATAATGCAGTTGTCTTCAGTTGAAGTCAATGCCTGAAGAGGGCTGAGAGCTGAGGACTCTGCCAGCATCTCTTGCAGCCACTAGGGAATAAGCCCTTCAGTCTTGAAAGGGGACCTGTGCGCTTGTCACAGAGCCAACCACCATCATCAGTCAACCAACAATAAAATTCCAGTGATGTGTTAGAGGTGGTTACAGGCTTTAGCATCCATTTATTTTCCCATTGATAGGAAAGGGGGTGCTAGAGAGCAGGAAGGTTTTAGGCAGTGGAGGTAGTGCAGGACCACATCTTGTGGGAGGAGGGACTGGTTTGCAGAGAAGGGAAAGATGCTGATGGAGAAGAAATGCTTCTCTTCTTCCATGACTGCATCCAAGATTTGCTCTCTATACATATGTATTGCATCTGTTCTTGCAAACAGAACTGTGTCTCTGTTCCTGTCTTGCAAATAGGCTAATTTGTACCATCTTTTTAGATTCTGTCTATATGCATTAATAAGTAAGTAAAGTCACTCAGTCATGTCCAACTCTGTGACCCCGTGGACTGCAGCCCACCAGTCTCCTCAGTCCATGGGATTCTCCAGGCAAGAATACTGGAGTGGGTTGCCATTTCCTCCTCCAGGGGATCTTCCTGACCCAGGGATCGAACCTGGGTCTCCCGCATTGGAGGCAGACGCTTTAACCTCTGAGCCACCAGGGAAGCCCTTATATGCATTAATATATGATAATTATTTTTCTCTTTCTGATTTACTTCACTCTGTTTGACACGCTCTGGGTTCATCCACAGCGTTACAAATGACCCAGTGTTGCTCCTCCTTATGGCTGAGTGATAGTCCATTGTATGTACATGCCACATCTTCTCTAGCCATTCGTCTGTCAGTGGACATCTAGGTTGCTTCCTAGTGACTTTCTTAATGTCACGTGGCTTATAAGTTGCCAGGAATCTAGATTTTCTGACTTCTACTTAGTTTTTTTCATCTTTCAGATATTGCCTCCTGTAACCGCAGACTAGGATCTGCACCAATCTTGCCAGCCAGCCCCCTGGGCCTGTTCTTGGCAGCAGTGGTTGAGCTGTGTGGACTTCATGTGGAAGTCCTATTTTTGAAAGACCTTAGGTGGCCTAGGTTTAGCAGAGTCAGCTCCAAGATTGGCTGAGGCAAAGCGTTGCTGGCGTGGAGTCACTGCTAATTCACCAAGTTCTTGCAGACAATTTATAATAAATGTGAGGGGACATAGAACTCAGCCAGCTCGCTTCTCATTTTTGTTCATTTCCAGCGTGGATACGGAGTTTGGCGTCTTGCTGGTTCTTTTTGCTGACTGAATATGTCAGTCTTGATGTGAAAATAGCCTGCAGCCTACTGAAGTCGAGGTGGGTTGATGAGGGCTCAACTCAGCAGCTCTGAGGAGTTTGGAGAGTAAGATGAAGGGGATCACTGAAGCAAAGAGCTTTTATTTAGTGGTGAATATAGCTGGCTTTGTCTGAGCTTTAGAAAATAAGAGCGATTGCTTCCTGAAGTCTAGGTTAACAGAAAGGAGGTTATTTCTCAACATTAAGAGATCAAGGAATTGTTGTGTGGATGTGTAGGCACAGTAGGTGGAGAAGGAAATGACAGTCCACTCTTGCCTGGGAGAGTATTGACAGTATTCTTGCCTGGAAAATCCCATGGACAGAAGAGGCTTGTGGGCTACAGTCCACGGGGTTGCAAAGAGCCAGACATGACTGAGCATGCCCGCAGGAGAGAGGCAATGATTGATGCTTAGGAGTGTGGAGGTAAAACTAAGACCGTGGTCCAGGAGTCCAATCTCTGGATGCTTGTTCTGATTCTGCCATTTAGGAACACTTACCTTGGAGTGAAAGTCTTGCTCTCTCTTGGTTTTAGCTTCTCCATCTTTAAAATGGGTCTGATGACAGATGATTGGCTTTATTGCTTTCCTTGCCCCAAGAAGTAAATGAAATAATAAATATAAATGTGTGAAGTTGCATAGACAAAAGACTACATTTCTAGGGCTCTGTCATACGATTCTCAAGGCTTTGGGCAAATCTTGAGACTCTGGGATATGTATGAAGTGGACAGTAGTTTGGAAGATCATAGATTTGGGAGGTCCTAGTCATCTCAGGAAGACTGGTTTAGAGGAAGGAAACCAGTTTAGTTCCCTTTCTCTAGGTTGCAGAAGTCTTGGCTCGTCTATTCTTTGGAAAGTTCTCTGAAAATTGAGAATCCACTGGGCCCTTATAGGTGGCTATAGTCTGTTTGGCTCTGTCTCAACTCTCTCAGACAAAATGAAGTTGTCTTGGAGCAACTGAAAGTTCAGGAAATGAGTCAGAATGACTGAACATAGCTGGTGGTGCAAGATGATGTGGCTCCAACAAAAATATACTCTTCGCGTAGAAATTTAAGGTTTGAGAGAAAGCTCACATGTCTTCTGAGAACTCAGTCAAATAATAATGATATTTTGGAGTGAACATTCTCTACAAATTCCTGCTGTAGATACATAGATGAGAAGACCATGATGTTTCATGGAAGACACAGCAGAAGCAGGACTCATCTGCTCTACGGAAGTAACCTTCTGACTCATCCTTCTGTGTCTAGTCTCCTATGTTCCAGTTCATTCTTCTCCCTGTTGAAATAATTGCCTCTCTAAATCTGCTTGTGCCACATTTCCTGCTTAACTTGCTTTCAGACTGAGGTCTACATTCTTTAACGTAGCAGATGCTAGAATCTAGGGCAGGGATTTCATTTGCCATGTACCTGCGTGATCTAGGATAATTTCTAGCACATAGTTAAATGCCCAACAAATGTGTTTATAAATTAATAAATAACATTCATGATTTGGCTTTAATCCACCTGTGTCCTCTTACTCTACCTGTTGGGGACAGGTGTTCCCCGAATCAGGTTGCTGATTTCAGTTCATGCCTTTGAAGTACTTTTCTTGCTGACTGGAGTGATCTCCCTTTTCCCCCATGTGTCTGAAAAACAGTCTGTTGATTCTTGAATATTCAGCTTAATTGTCACCCCTTCTTTTAATAACCTCCCTGACCCTCATGATCACTCTGTTTCTATTCGACTTTGTTCAGCAATGGTCAAGCTTTGAATGCTGCAGAGCAATTGTTTCCATGTTTGTATGCTGTACAAAGTCTTATCTTGCTCATCTTTGTACTAGTCAAGTTCCTGGGCATAATAGGTGCTTAGTTAATATGTGTTGAATGAGCAAATGAATATACTTATGATAAACCAGATAGTTTAACGATTTATGTACCATGTTCTCTTCATGACTTGTGATTCAGGAATTGGAATGGAAGACAGGCCAAACAGTTGGTATACTGTGTTCAAATATTGCTTCTGTTCTCAGGTTCCAAAATGAGAACTAGAAGCATGTTTCATTGTCACAAATCTTATGGGCTTAACTGCTAATCCCAAGTTTAAACTCTGGTGCTAATGAGGTTTGTTCTTCTCATGAAATATCTGTCATTTGGGAGAAGACTTTCTTCTGAGGGTACTGACTGCACCACCAGCTCTGGCTCAGTATTTCACACATTCCCAAAGTGGACCCATTGAAAGAAAGTAATAATTCAGTACAATTGTTTTTACTTCTATTGGAGGAACAATTTCAAGTATTTGTGTATTGGATGGTAGGACTTTGTGTAACAAACTAGATTATGTAAGATAGTGATTTAAATAAAACAGCATGATTTAGTGTCAACACAGTACCTAAAACAGTAATGTATTTGATAACCATTAAATTGCCTTGAAAATGAATTCTTGTTTGGATCTTTATTGGAGAAGGATAGTTATATTGGTGGAGGTATATGATAAAAACAGAGACATATTTCAAAGTTAAGCAAAGCCCTGGAGAAAGTTTTTTATTTCTCTTGCTGATGTTTCACATTTACTAGTTTAAATAACTCTTTAGTTGGTTAGAACCTCTTTAATGATAACCAGGACACAGAATTAATTAATAACTTGTTAGCACGGTGAGTGCTAGGGACAAAACAGAATGTTCCTCAGTTGTGTTATCATGTCCATTTTAAGGATCACATATCACGAGTGATGCCTCATGACCATATTTAGATTATCAGGGAATATCTGGAATTAAAGACTGTTCTTTACTGTCTTACTTCCTCCCTGGTTTAGCTACTTGTTTGGAGTATAGTTAATTATTAGCTCTCTCAAACAGATTGTTCTAAATCTGCTGTTCTACTATTAATTTTCCTCATCTACTCTGTGTCCTTGTATTTGGGTCTGGATTATCTATATGTTACAAGCTTTCTGTGTCAAAGGAACTCATCTGGTGTTGTTTGATCTATATAAAAATCTTGTGAACTGAATATTATCCTTCCTATTTTATAGAAGGGAAAATGGGCTAAGAAACATTTGGAGGACCATAATGCTGGGAGGGATTGGGGGCAGGAGGAGAAGGGGACGACAGAGGATGAGATGGCTGGATGGCATCACTGACTCGATGGACGTGAGTCTGGGTGAACTCTGGGAGATGGTGATGGACAGGGAGGCCTGGCGTGCTGTGATTCATGGGGCCGCAAAGAGTCAGACACGACTGAGCAACTGAATTGAACTGAACTGCTAGTATTCATTCATTCACCAAACCTTTAGTGAGCTCAGTGCAAGACTCTGAGTTTATAGTTGCCAAAAGGTCTCTACCACTCATGGATGTAAGTTATAGATCCTTTGATTTGAAGACTGATACCTAGGGACTTCCCTCGTGCTCCAGTGGTTAAGAATTTGCCTACCAGTGCAGGGGATGAGGGTTTTCTCCCTAGAAGGAAACTAAGATTTCCACATGCCATGGTACAGCTAAGCCTGCACGCCACAACTAGAGAAGCCCAAGTGCCACAACAAGGACCTAGCATAGCTAACTAAATAAAGACAGAGAGACTCATGCCTGAGTGTCCCAGACTATTAAGATCCTTGAAAGTAGAGGCCATATTCAGGGACTACATCAATATAGTTACTGAAAAGTGAAAGTGTTAGTTTCTCGGTCGTGTCTGACTCTTTGTGACCCCATGGACTGTAGCTCGCCAGGCTCCTCTGTCCATGCAATTCTCCAGGCCAGAATACTGGAGTGGATTGCCATTCCCTTCTGGAGATCCTCCTGACCCAGGGATCAAACCCTGGTCTCCCACACTGCAGGCAGATTCTTGACCATCTGAGGGAATTGAATGGAAACCTGACAACTAAGATTTATTCTTATCTTCTATCCCTTGTTTTTCCCTTAGTGGATGTTTGACAAGGTGAATACCTATGTGTGGGTAGACTAAATGGATAGCCAACTCCTAAGCTGATAATCTTCAGTGATTTTTCTTTCCCCTACATTCCCACCAGTGGCCACTTAACTGAAGGCTCTGTCATTTCTGGCTTCCCCTCTGTGGGTGTGTTAGTTGCTCAGTCGTGGTGGACTCTTTGCAACCCCATGGACTGCAGCCCATCAGGCTTCTCTGTCCATGAGATTTTCCGGACAAGGATACTGGAGTGGGTTGCTATTTCCTTCTCCAGGGGATCTTTCTGACCCAGGGATCGAACCCAGGTCTCTTGGACTGCAGGCAGATTCTTTACCAACTGAGCTACAAGGGAAACCTCTGGCTTCCCCTAATAAGCTTCAAATACATATGGTACAGAAAACACATAACCTGGTAACATTAGTATCTTTGTACAAATTAGTTTATTAGGTAAACAACTTGTTTTGTCTGGAGGGTCCCAGGTCTGAATCATATGTTAACAAAGAAGTCCAGGTAGGTTGTTTTGACTGAGGTGGTTTTGTTTTTTTTTTTCCTTCAAGGGAAGCTGGGTGTGCTCTAAGTTACTCAGGTCAATTACAAGGCCTGGAGCAGTGGAGGTGAGATGTATTTGAAAGTACAGACCAAGTGCTAAGGAGCTTCAGGTCATCTATGGTCTGTGTGTGTGTGTGCTTCATAGCTTTGTCTAAAACAGAGTTCATATCTGGGAATTGTCATTTGTGACTAAGACAATAGCATTCAAGTGAAACTTATGTTTCTCTTCGGATTTGGCTGCTGAAAGACTGTACAATTTATGTAGTGTTTCCATGAATGGGAGACTATTATAGTTCTATGGTTAGGTCAGGTCAGCAATGCATTAGAAGGCCAGTGCTGTATAGTACTCACCATCTGAGAGGAAGCTCTCAATCATGTATTCCATGACAGTAGCTTCAAATCCATGGTGCCCATCTTTTAGTTAAAGAAGAATTAAGTGAAGTGGAACAAATGGTGTTTTATGGAGGTTGTTGCTATAGATAAGCTGCCAGAGTTGCTTTGTGATCTTAATTTAAAACATATTATAGAGAAGGGATACTTAGAGGCAGGAAGTGAGTGGTGTTCCATACAGCTAGCTAAACTAAATGAGAATTTGATTCTTAATGACTCTTGAGACAATGTTGAGGACAGAAGAATTATAGTATTTTTGAAAAATGTGTAAATCCAATAAAAAGAGAAAAAGATGTTTTGTTTTCCTGTTTTGGGAGCCAGCAGGATTTCCAGCTGCATGAAATTTCAGGAAGTGATGTGACTATTCAGTAATACTTTGCAAATTTCCTGGGAAATGATGAAATCATTCTGATGGCATTAAAATGGTTATTGAAATAGTATTTGCCAAATGTTGTTTCTTCCCTCTTTAAACCATGTTAATTTATTTGGAAATGAAAGCAAAATCTTACCAAATATTTTCCATAGGCATTTTTCCCAGGAGTGAAAATATAATATGAAAATTCAGATCACCAAAGCCAATCAAATACTTGTTGAGTGCCTGCTATGTGCCAGGCATGGTGGTATTGGGAAAACACAAAGAAACTATTTTTTTCTTTTTCTGATTCATGATGCCTTACATCAGAAAAAGAAATGAACTTTAAAAAACTGGTATTGTTGCTTTACAATGTTGTTAGTTTCTGCTATATACAGAAGTGAATCAGCTATATGTATACATATATCCCTTTTCTCTTGGGTCTCCCCCACCCCACTCCTTCTCCCTCCCCTCTAGGTCATCACAGAGCATTGAGCTGAGCTCCTTGTGCTGCACAGCAGCCTCCCATTAGCTCTTTTTCACATGGCAATGTGCATGCATCAATCCCAGTCTCCCAGTTCATCCTACCCCCTGCCCCATGTCTACACGTCTATTCTCTAGACACAAATGGATTTTTACTTAAAGTGCCAACTCTGATTATTAGGTTGTAGGTGTTGGAAGAGCAGTACTGAGGTTTCTGACATCTCATTTGGGTTTAGCAAGAAAAAGCTCTGACATTTTTGTGATGACTTCCCTGGGCACAAAGCTCTGAGAGCAGTGGTGTTTGCTTGCCTCCTCTGTTGCCAGCAGTTCTTACCATGACTTCATTATGAATGTGGTACTCAAGAGTTTTTGATTTTTCAAAAATTTGACTCTCAAATCTGTACCTCTCGGTGCATTCTCTTTCTTGGATTGTAGATAATTTCCAACTTTCTGTAGAATATCTCTTCTTAGATGTCTTGTGGGAACTTTTAGACATTGTATCTCAAAACCAACTCGTTATTTTCCCTTGGCAAAGTGGTTAGTTCTGTCATGTTCCCTACTTCAGTTCATGGCATCATCTTCACTCCTGTTAAGTGAGAAATGGAAGATTCCTCCTTGCCTCTTTGCCTTCTCTTACTCCATTACATCCAGTTGATAAAGAATATTCCATCAATCCAGAGATGAAGGAAGAGTGATATTGATAAGATGAGAATTCAGAAGGATCAGGAACTGAAACTATGAAAGAAATTCTTCCAAGTCTTGGAAAAAGATTGAGCTTGATTTCTGAGCCTAATTCAACTATTGTGTATTAACTTCTTATTTTCCAAATGCAACTAAGATTATTTTATTGATTAGTATTATAGTAATAAGTGGGGACAAATTAGATGTGTAATTTGTTAAAAGGAAAGTGGAGTTTCTTGTCTTAGTGGAACTCTTGGGGTACTTTTAAGTCTCTTAAAAGGGAAAAAGTTGTAACAGTTCAGTTCACCCACTCAGTCGTGTCTGACACTTTGTGACGTCATGAACCATGGCACGCCAGGCCCCCCTGTCCATCATCAACTCCTGGAGCTTACCCAAACTCATATCCTTTGAGTCGGTGATGCCATCCAACCATCTCACCCTCTGACGTCCCCTTCTTCTCCTGCCTTCAATCTTTCCCAGGATCAGGGTTTTTTCCAATCAGTCAGCCTTTCACAACAGGTGGCCAAAGTATTGGAGTTTCAGCTTCAACATCAGTCCTTTCAATGAACACCCAGGACTGATCTCCTTTAGAATGGATTGGTTGGACCTCCTTGCAGTCCAAGGGACTCTCAAGAGTCTTCTCCAATACCACAGTTCAAAAGCATCAATTCTTTGGCACTCAGCTTTCTTTAGAGTCCAACTCTCATATCCATACATGACTCCTGGAAAAAACCATAGCCTTGACTAGATGGACTTTTGTTGACAAAGCAATGTCTCTGCTTTTGAATATGCTACCTAGGTTGGTCACAACTTTCCTTCCAAGGAGTAAGCATCTTTTAATTTCATGGCTGCAGTCACCATCTGCAGTGATTTTGGAGCCCAAAAATAAAGTCAGCCACTGTTTCCACTGTTTCCCCATCTATTTGCCATGAAGTGATGGGACCAGATGCCATGATCTTCGTTTTCTGAATGTTGAGCTTTAAGCCAACTTTTTCACTCTCTTTCACCTTCATTAAGAGGCTCTTTAATTCTTCTTCACTTTCTGCCACAAGGGTGGTGTTATCTGCATATCTGAGGTAATTGATATTTCTCCCGGCCATCTTGATTCCAGCTTTTGCTTCTACAAGCTCAGCATTTCTCATGACGTACCCTGCATTTAAGTTAAATAAGCAGGGTGACAATATACAGCTTTGATGTACTCCTTTTCCTGTTTGGAACCAGTCTGTTATTCCATGTCCAGTTCTAACTGTAACTGTTGCTTCCTGACCTACATACAGGTTTCTCAAGAAGCAGGTCAGGTAGTCTGGTATTCCCAACTCTTTCAGAATTTTCCACAGTTTATTGTGTTCCACACAGTCAAAAGCTTTGACATAGTCAATAAAACAGAAATAGATTTTTTTTCTGGAAGTCTCTTGCTTTTTTGATGATCCAGCAAATGTTGGCAATTTGATCTCTGGTTCCTCTGCCTTTTCTAAAACCAGCTTGAACATCTGGAAGTTCACGGTTCACGTATTGCTGAAGCCTGGCTTGGAGAATTTTGAGCATTACTTTACTAGCGTGTGAGATGAGTGCAATTGTGCAATAGTTTAAGCATTCTTTGGCATTGCCTTTCTTTGGGACTGGAATGGAAACTGACCTTTTCCAGTCCTGTGGCCACTGCTGAGTTTTCCAAATTTGCTGGCATATTGAGTGCAGCACTTTCACAGCATCATCTTTTAGGATTTGAAATAGCTCAGCTGGAATTCCATCACCTCCACTAACTTTATTTGTAGTGATGCTTCCTAAGGCCCACTTGACTTCACATTCCAGGATGTCTGGCTCTAGGTGAGTGATCACCCCATCGTGATTATCTGGGTCATGAAGATCTTTTTTGTATAGTTCTTCAGTGTCTTCTTGCCACCTCTTCTTAATATCTTCTGCTTCTGTTAGGTCCATATCGTTTTTGTCCTTTATTGAACCCATCTTTGCATGAAATGTTCCCTTGGTATCTCTAATTTTCTTGAAGAGATCTCTAGTCTTTCCCGTTCTGTTCTTTTCCTCTATTTCTTTGCACTGATCTCTGAGGAAGGCTTTCTTAGCTCTCCTTGCTGTTCTTTGGAACTCTGCTTTCAAATGGGTATATCTTTCCTTTTCTCCTTTGCTTTTTACATGAAATTTATTTTAAGAATAAAATGAGTTTTCGCTGAAAGCTGCACTTTTATCTACAGAGAGGCGTCTGGGTTGACATGTCATTAACTAACTTTCCTTCTGATTCCGTGCGACCCATTATTACAGCAAGCAGTCTGCTCCTGGCCGTTCCTCCTGGAGGATCCAGAGGCCTACCAGAAGCAGAAAGCAACTCTACCTTTCTATTAAGGAGTGGGATCCTTGGAGCCACCTTGAAGCACATGTTGAATGTCTATCTCTTAGGTGGGGTGCTGACCCTGTTCTCCGTCTTCATTAAACTCATCAGTCTAATGAAGTCCCTGGAGGGCTTACTGGAGAGCCCATCTCCTGGGAGCTATTGGACCACCAGAGGTCAGCTTCCCATCAAAGAGCCCCCAAGGGCCTTCCAGGCCATCTATGCAGAGTGGTGTGATAAGACCTCCCTCCACCGGCTACGACCTTAGAACAGTATCCAAAATACCTCCAGCTCTACCAGTTTCTGGGCAGGCAATCTCAATGTCAGTGTTATCAGAGAACAAACTGTTACTAGGCCCTCAAAGGGCCTCTTCATCTTACTCCTTGTTCTGGAAAAGGCCTGTTTTATCACAGATGTGAGTGGGTCGCCTGTGGCTGTGGAGTGGAGTGATCTCACTCTCTTCCCCAGTCTGCCGTCTGCTTTGATGTCCTGGGCAGCCTGCCTTTGTCTTCTCTTAGATGAGTGCTTGTGCTGCAACTCTAGCTGTTGGGAGATGGTGTGATTTTCAACCCTACTTTCTAAGCATCTGCCAAGAATTCCTTTGGACCTGGGTGTCTTATGGTCAATTTAGTTGGTATTCAGCTTTTCTCTCATGAGAGCTCCTCTGTGTGCAGATAACAGTTAAGAGATGTGAGGGTTGGCTGTAGGAAGGGGCAAGGTGGAGTCTTCTGTGTCCTGTTCTCATTTTTACATTTTTAAAGTTCTTCCTCCAACTTAGCAAGTCTGTGTGTGGTTATTGGTCTGAAGTGGGCAGGGGAATGACAGTGCCTGCTTGGGACATGGGCATTTTGGCCATCATGTGGCTTAAGTAAGTTTTGCTAATGAAATAAAGTTGAATGTATATTTCCAAAAAAAAAAAAAAAACCTTGGAGGAAAAAAACTGATGTTTATAAATGTCTCTCGAATGCCAACTCTCCTCCTCATTCTATTACGATTACCCTAGTTCAGTGTCCAGTTTTCCTTCTAGAGATAAAGTCACTGTCCTCTAGTCTTTCTCATTATTCCATTCTACCTCAATCCTGATTAACTTTTATACTACAATCAGCATTGTCTTTCTAAATCTGATCATGTCCTCCTTCTGTGGAAACTCCCTTCTTGTATATAACATGCAATGACCTCTCCTCAGCTTAGAAATCTTTCATGGGTGGACCTGGTACTTGGCCCCATCATTTCTCACTCTTACCCATCCCAGGCATCCCTTTGGTCAAACACACTGAAGCTCTTGCCATACCTGAGACTTGCCATAGTCCTTCATGACTATATATCTTTGCAAGCTGTGCCTTCTGCCTGGGATGTCCCACTCACACCCCTCAAAGTTGTATCGATCTTTTTTTTTCTTTTTCCTTTGAATATCCTCAGAGTGCTTTGTATATGGCTATCTAGATACGGGATCAAGTCCTAGGTCTTTATTTTCACTTTACTTTTTTTTGGCCGTGCCTTATGGCATGTAGGAATCTTAGTTCCCTGACCAGGAATAGAACTTGGGCCCTAGCAGGGAAAGTCCTAACCATGGGGCCACCAGGGAATTCCCCAGAGGTGGATCTTTTCCTATCCTGGTTTTGAGGCATAGGTTTGGCCGCCAGCATTCTGGAAGCCTAGGGCAGTAACCCTTCAGCATGTAGATTTTTTATGTCATCCCTTTGTGACCTCCCTCCACTGTGCTTTTTCAGAGACTTTTGGTTTGCATTTTCTGTGACAGACGTTCCATCTTCTTCCAAGATGCCGGAGCGGTGCGTGCTCCAGCCCTCCTACCCACTTTCATAAATACTCTTTGCCTCCAATTCACGTCTGTTATGGGATTCTGCAGTACAGCTGGTCATGGGTCATATTTGTTCTTCATTTGAACCCACTCAATGTTTCCAGATCTGATACATTGGGTATCATCCATTCATTTGCTTTCTGTATTTTAAAATTTTGTTAACTCTCATCGGCTGCTGTATTCATTCTATTTCTGTTGTCCTGTGGATCATTCACTTTTTATTTATTAATTATCCTTTTTTAGTCCATTTATATTAGTATTTTCATTTCTTGAATCTTCTGTTTGTTCAGTCTTCCATGCTTAGTCAGAATCCATGCAGTAGTTGTCTAATTTTTCTCCTTGGCATATATTTATTTATTTTTAAGGGGATATGTGAGCATCAGAGAATAACAGTGACTAATTCATAGCATCTAGTTATTGGGATAAGGAGCTTTTGAAATCCAGGCTTTGGCAAGTCTTTTGAGCGCCATCATTCATCACACCCCCACATGTACACTGTTATTCAGTCACACCAACCAACCTGTAGTTTGCTGTTTTGATGTTATTTTCTAAGACCAGTTGTTGGTTATGTTCTCTGGGTTTGGAATCCTGTTTATCTAGGGTAGACCTCTCACTATTTTTCTAAAAAAGAGATTTATTTATTTTTGGCTGTGGTGGGTCTCCATTGCTGCATGAGAGCTTTCTCTAGTTGCAGCAAGTGGGCACTACTCTTTCATGCAGTTCTTGGGTCTCTCATTGCAGTGGCTTCTTTCGTTGTGGAGAATGGGCCCTAGGCACTCGTGGGCTAGTAACAGCACATGGGTTCAGCAGTTTCAGCTCACAGGCTCTAGAGCGCTGGCTCAGTGGTTGTAGTGCCTGGGCCTAGTTGCTCCTCCTTGTGTGGGATCGTTCCGACCAGGGATCGCTTGCATTTCAAGGCTAATTCTTAACCGCTAGACCACCAGGAAAGCCCTCTCACTCTTAAATTTGATTTAAGTGCCTTTTATTTTGGAAGCACTTCCCTATCCAATCCCAGAGAGTGATTCATACATTCTTTATGTTCCATCTAAATACCTTTGCTGGGTTCTTACAATGTCTTTGCCTTCTTAATTATAAGAGTTATCGGTGTATCATAATAAAAGGTCTATATTTATTCCTACTGTTATCTTCCTTACTTGTACTACAAAGTAGCACTCTGTACTCATTTGTTGAGTTGACGATGACCTGGAACTGTACTCATGGAAGTGATCTGCTTTCCTTCCTTTGGGAAGTCTCTTACCATTGATGCTTTCTTCACAGTTGCAGCCACTCTGTGGAGTCTAGTAATCAGGTAATAATCTACAGAGAGTACACGTACATGTGAAATATGTGGTTAATGGGGTCAAGTGCATGATATTCATTGTGGCGCAGGACAGCTTGATGAGCCTTGCAAACACACTTTAGAAATTCTCAGGTCTATATACTGCAGGTGAGAAACATTTGATGTTGAAACAAGTGGCTAATTATTGAGAATTGGTTGATTATTAAAGCAGTAGCCTCTTGTTCATTCTGTTATGCAAATAGGGAACACAGCTAAAAATATCATGAGTGCTCTGAAAAAGCCAGTCCCAAAAAAGGCAATTATCTTGAACACCTGGAAGCATATTTTACCAGGATGTGTATTTACTAATATTTGAGTAACATTGAGTCACAATTTTTAACTTAGGGGTAATGTCACTCATGGGGCTTCCCAGGTGGCACAGTGGTAAAGAATCTGCTGGCCAATGCAGGAGATTCAAGAGACAAAGGTTTGATCCCTGGGTCAAGAAGACCCCCTGGAGAAGGAAATGGCAACCCACTCTAGTATTCTTGCCTGGAGAATTCCATGGACTGAGGAACCTGGTGGGCTACATGGGTCAAAAAGAGTCAGACACGACTGAGTGAGTGAGCACATACACACAATGTCACTCAAATTCCCAAAGTAAGGAAATGTCTTTAAGGCAGATATTTTTCTAAGCATTTCCCCTTTCTCTCTTTGTCCCCACAACTTCAAGCACATGCTTAGAAACCTTAGATGTATAATTTCAAGGACACAGGAGGGGAAATAGAGAGGCAACACAGTAAATCATAAGAAGCATAGGCTCTGAGTTTAGGTTGCCTCACTTTGAGGCCCGTCTTCAATGGTACCAAGTATATGACCTTCTTCAAGGTCATACACTTAGCACTCTTATGTATCTCATTTGTAAAACAGGATTAGGAAGATATATCTTAGTGTTTTTGTAGGATTAAATGAGGTAATACTTATAAATCTCTTACAGAAATGCTTAGTATGTCCTATGCAGCCAATTATTGTTGTTGTTCCCATGTTGTCTTGAGGTTATATATCAGTATTGATCTTTTTTCTAGGTGCTAGATGCTAAATTTTTGTTTTTCCCCATAATTCTTCATGTTACTGCTATGACTTATATTCATACCAGTGACATAAAAAATTAGTGCCAAGATCCCCCATGTGTGCTTTGATGAATGCTTCTTAGTATTTGTAATCTCTACCTCCATTCTAGGCTCCAACTTTTAGCTCTCATTGAAGAAAGGGAGTGTCTGTGGCCAATGAAGGAATGTGTCCTTGGGTCAGTATCCTACTTAATTCCTATATCATGGGTTTTGTTTTTTTAGGGCACACTCTCTAAAATTGAACTTATAGGAATCTCAAGCAGAAAAGCAGAAGTTATTAATTTGTCAATAAACAGTAATTGTTGATCAAATATCTGAGGTAGTAGTGGTGTAAAATCACTCACACATACTCTTTATTAAAAAAAAACTTTATTGGATTTACAATGGGTGTCTGCTGTATATCCAGATGAGTCAGTTTATATATACATATACATATATACACACACACATATATCCTCATACACACATATATATACACATATATCCACTCTTTTAGATTCTTTTTCCATATATGCTGTTATAGATTATTGAGATACTGAGTAGAGTTCTTCTGTGTTATACAGTAGGTCCTTATCAGTTGTCTATTTTCTGTATATAGTAGCATCCACATATATTCTTTTTTAAAAATTTATTTTTAATTGGAGGAAATTGCTTTATGATATTGTGCTGGTTTCTGCCACCGATCAACATGAACCAGCCATAGATATCGCACATACTCTTTTTAAAAAAAAATTTAATTTATTTACGTTGGCTGTGCTGGACCTCCATTGCTGCACATGGGCATTCTCTAGGTGCTACTCTCTAGCTGTGGTGCTCAGGTTTCTCCCTGAAGTTGCTTCTCTTGTTGTGGAGCATGGGCTCTAGGGTGTGAGCACATGGGCTCAGTAATTGTGGTGTATGGGCTTAACTGCTTCCAAGGCATGTGGGATCTTCCCAGAGCAGGGATTGAACCTATGTCCCCTGCACTGGCAGGTGGATTCTTTACCACTGAGCCACCAGGGAAGTCCCACATGTATTCTTGATATGTGGTATGAGATGTCATAGATTTGAGCTGGTATAGTATTTCATATGTAAATATAGGCTACTCAAAGCCTTGAGAATAATTTGTTTTCTTAATATAACCTCTCATCTCCTTTTCACTTATAGTACACTTTGCTCAGTAATATTGCCTTTCATATATAGTATGAAAGCAAATTTCAACTCTGTCTTGATAAATTATGATACAGTACAAATTAGTGTATGTATTTCTGCATATGCAAATTATATTTATTTTAAAAAGTGATAACCTGTGGAGATTTCTGTTTGTAGATGAAAATACTCAGCTGCTATTAAAAAAAATTGTATTATACAAAAATTAAGCCATTAAAGCTAATATTACTGAAGGAACCAGGAGATGTCACATTGGTTAGCAGGATCTTATAATTATGAATAGACTCATAGAACAGACACTTTAACAGAATAAGTCCATTAAGTAAATGTGACTTCCCTTTGAGAATTTTTTTCTGGATGAAATGACCAGGTCTATTAGGGGAAATTTAAATACGTCACTAAGACTTTCAAAAACTCTTTGGAAATATTTTCAAACATAACTATCAAATTAGTCACTGTGAACTTGGAAAAACTTGGAAAAACATTCTATAATGTAGAGATCCAAAAGTCTACAAGCAATAAATGCTGGAGAGGGTGTGGAGAAAAGGGAACCCTCTTATACTGTTGGTGGGAATGCAAACTAGTACAGCCACTATGGAAAACAGTGTGGAGATTCCTTAAAAAACTGGAAATAGAACTGCCTTATGACCCAGCAATCCCACTGCTGGGCATTTACACTGAGGAAACCAGAATTGAAAGAGACACGTGTACTCCAATGTTCATCGCAGCACTGTTTATAATAGCCAGGACATGGAAGCAACCTAGATGTCCATCAGCAGATGAATGGATAAGAAAGCTGTGGTACATATACACAATGGAGTATTATTCAGCCATTAAAAAGAATACATTTGAATCAGTTCTAATGAGGTGGATGAAACTGGAGCCGATTATACGGAGTGAAGTAAGCCAGAAAGAAAAACACCAATACAGTATACTAACACATATATATGGAATTTAGAAAGATGGTAATGATAACCCTGTATGTGAGACAGCAAAAGAGACACAGATGTAAAGAACAGTCTTTTGGACTCTGTGGGAGAGGGAGAGGATGGGATGATTTGGGAGAATGGCATTGAAACATGTATAATATCATATAAGAAATGAATCACCCATCTAGGTTCGATGCAGGATACAGGATGCTTGGGGCTGGTGCGCTGGGATGACCCAGAGAGATGGTATGACGGGGGAGGGGGATTCAGGATTGGGAACACATGTACACCCATGGCAGATTCATGTTGATGTATGGCAAAACCAATACAGTGTTGTAAAGTAAAATATATTAAATAAAAGATAATGTAGGGAGAATTGGCTTAGAGGCACAAGATAAATAGTAGGGAGATACAGATACTTCTTAAGGTAAAGAATATTAATAGTGTTGTGTGCTAAGTTTTAGAGGAAGGGAGTGAATGAGCAAGAAATGTAGTTGTTTCCAAAAGCTGACTCAGTAGCTGTTGAGCCATGTTTCACTGTTGGGAAAGCAGTGCTCAGAGAGCCAGCAACCCTCAGGTACTGCTCTGTGATGATCAAGGATGCTTGGAATCAGTTGTCCCTACTGGGAGGCTAACTCCATGGTCAGCAGCCCTTGGAAGTATGTCAGTGAAACAAACAATAAAATTCATTTTAGCTTAACTCTGCAGGAAAGAAACTTATTAAAATAAAATACATGTGGCTCATCAAAGAATCTACGTGTAACCTAGGGAGGCTGGTTCAGCCACTGCACAACCAGAAACGGTACTCAGTCCAGACCTTGGTGTCTACCCCAGCAAAGACACCAAGTTTTCTTCCACCTGCTGTGAGTGTCACATTTTGTTCTGGACATTGCAACTTCCAAGGATGATACTGGACCAAGTCCCAGAAGTTTTGGGTTTTCTGACCCTGAAAACCCAGATACTTCTGCTGCCATGCTTACAGAAAGATGCATGTTACATCTGCGTCTGTTTTCTCACATCACCGGCTTCCCAGACTAAAGTCTCATGTGGGTGCATTGCATGACTTTACCCTGGTGCAAGCAGAGACAACAGTCAGTATGTGTGAAAATGTTCAAAAGAGTGTTCAAATGCATGCTGGATTACCATAGACAAGACAAATATTCACCATACCCCCAGAAGTGGTAGTTAGATGGTATAAGAGAGGAGTGTTGCCAGCTTTTTGTTCTAATCATTTAATTAATTTCACTTAATATCAATCATTTAATTAATATAGTCATGTAATTAATATAATTTAATTGATATCAATAATTTAATTAAATGCTATTTGCATTAATAATACAGTATTAATAAAATCTTGTAGTATGAATACTTGCTCTGTATTTTAGGTTAGATCTACAGTGCTGTGGATGGAAAAAGCATATATCAAGGCTAGAAAATGGTTGGAGGAAGTTCCCTGGTGGATCAGTGGTTAAGACTTGCCTTCTAAGTCAGGAGGCAGGTCCAATCCCACATGCCTTGTGGCCAAAAAAACCAAAGCATAAAACAGAATCAATATTGTAACAAATTCAATAAAAATTTTAAAAACGGTCCACGTCACAAAAATCTTAATAAAATCGTTACTCAAGCCTAAAATCTCAATATATTGGAATGAAAGAATACTTTGAAGGTCATTAAAAGATGAATATGAACACATAGTTGATAGTAATGAGCTTGCTGCCCTTTTTAAGATAAACTTGACGTTTTTCTCCTTTACTTTTCATTGAACTATGTGCATAATGTTACCAGGCCAATTGTAACACTTTATTCCATTTTTTTCCTCACATATCTGTCTCTAGTTTGTTTTGTATAGGGTCTAGTACTGGCACACGGGAAGAAATGAAAATGTCTAAAGTAATGGTATTGGAGTGCAAACAGGGATGTCTGGGGTATGCTCATCACTTTTATTGAGACATACTATGACTCAGCTGGTAAAGAATCTGCCTGCAGTGCAGGAGATCTGGGTTCAATCCCTTGGTCGGGAAGATCCCCTGACTCCCCATAGACAGAGGAGCCTGGCGAGCTCCAGTCCATGGGGTCACAAAGAGTCAGACATGACTGAACAACTAAGCACATGAGTATCAGTAGTGTTTTTTCCAAAGGTACATTTTGGTTTTATGATCACTGAGAAACACAGATGAGGCCATGAAGTGGCCATGGACAGGACCAAAGCAAAGTGAAGGCAAGTACCCTGCATGACAGTTAGGATTCATGTGAGGGAGAGATGCGCATATGTGGATCAGCCGAGAGAGAGACTCATTCCTTCGCTTGTTTTGCCTTTGATTGGATGACTGGTGGAACAGTTATTTACATAAGGGGAGGGTAAAGTTGCCAATATCCACTGGATAATCAAAAAAGCAAAAGAGTTCCAGAAAAACATCTATTTCTGCTCTATTGACTATGCCAAAGCCTTTGACTGTGTGGATCACAATAAACTATGGAAAATTCTGAAAGAGATGGGAATATCAGACCACCTGACCTGCCTTCTTGAGAAAGCTGTATGCAAGTCTGGAAGCAACAGTTAGAACTGGACATGGAACAACAGACTGGTTCCAAATAGGAAAAGGAGCACATCAAGGCTATATATTGTCACCCTGCTTATTTAACTTCTATGCAGAGTACATCATGAGAAATGCTGGGCTGGAAGAAGCACAAGCTGGAATCAAGATTGCCAGGAGAAATATCAGTAACCTCAGATATGCAGATGATACCACCCTTATGGCAGAAAGTGAAGAGGAACTAAAAAGCCTCTTGATGAAAGTGAAAGATGAGAGTGAAAAAGTTGGCTTTAAGCCCAACATTCAGAAAACTAAGATCAAGGCATTCGGTCCCATCACTTCATGGCAAATAGATGGGGAAACAGTGTCAGACCTTATTTTCTTTTTGGCTCCAAAATCACTGCAGATGGTGATTGCAGCCATGATATGAAAAGCCGCTTACTCCTTGGAAGGGAAGTTATGACAAACCTAGATAGCATATTCAAAAGCAGAGACATTACTTTGCCAACAAATGTCCGTCTAGTCAAGGCTATGGTTTTTCCAGTAGTCATGCACGGATGTGAGAGTTGGACTATAAAGAAAGCTGAGTGCCGAAGAATTAACGCTTTTGAACTGTGGTGTTGGAGAGGACTCTTGAGAATCCCTTGGACTGCAAGGAGATCCAACCAGTCCATTCTGAAGGAGATCAGTCCTGGGTGTTCATTGGAAGGGCTGATGTTGAAGCTGAAACTCCAATACTTTGGCCACCTCATGCAAAGAGCTGACTCATTTGAAAAGACTCTGGTGCTGGGAAAGATCGAGGGCAGGAGGAGAAGGGGACGACAGAGGATGAGACAGTTGGATGGCATCACCAACTCAATGAACATGAGTTTGGGTGGACTCCAGGAGTTGGTGATGGACAGGGAGGCCTGGCGTGCTGCGATTCATGGGGTCGCAGAGTCGGATACGACTGAGCGACTGAAGTGAACTCAACTGAGGGTAAAGTTCACATGATCACCTCAATTAATCTACTTTTGGAGATAATTTTATTTATGTTCTTTCTAAGAATGCAATTGAGTACTTCATATACAACATTTTCAGTGCGAAGTAAAAAGAAAGTACGTTTCACATGATGTACTGTGCATATAAGTTAAATAAACAGAGTGACAATATACAGCCTTGACGTACTCCTTTTCGTGTTTGGAACCAGTCTGTTGTTCCATGTCCAGTTCTAACTGTTGCTTCCTGACCTGCATACAGGTTTTGCAAGCAGCAGGTCAGGTGGTCTGGTATTCCCATCTCTTGAAGAATTTTCCACAGTTTATTGTGATCCACACAGTCAAAGGCTTTGGCATAGTGAATAAAGCAGAAATAGATGTTTTTCTGGAACTCTCTTTTCCGATGATCCATGATAAACCTATTATCATGTCATATATATATTATACTATTATAATATCAGTATTAGATGGTAATGTTAAACCTAATTACCATCTCATACTGTATGAAGTTGTACTATTATTGACTGTATCCCCTGTGCTATACATTATATCCCCATAAGTTATTAATTTTGAAACTGTTAATTTGTGTCCCTTCATCTTTCTCACTATTTTACCCATCCTCTCCCCTCTACTCCCCTATGGCAACCAGAAGTTTTTTCTCTATGAACCTGTTTCTGTTTTGTTTTTGTTTATTTGTTTTTTAGATTCCAGGTATAAATGAAATCATATGGTATTTGCCTTTTTCTGTTTGACTTACTTCACTGAGTATAATACCTTCTAGATCCATGTATATTGGCAAGATTTCATTCTTATTATGGCTGAATAATACTCCATTGTATATAATATACCACAGCCCTCTTTATGCATTCATGGACCCTTTGTTCACATATCTTGGCTATTGTAAATAAAGCTGCAATGAACATAAAGATTCATATCTTTTCAAATGAGTGTTTTTGTTTTTTTCTGGACACATACCCAGAAGTAGAATTGCTGGATTGTTTGGAGGTTCTATTTTTAGTTTTTTGAGGAACCTTCATACTGTTTTCCATAATGAACATAGCAATTTGCATTCCCACCAATAGTATACTATGGTTCCCTTTTCTACATATCCTCACAAACCCTTATTTGTTGTCTTTTTGATAATAGCCGTTTTGACAGATGTGAGGTGATGTCTCATGATTTTGATTCACTTTTCCCTGATTATGAGTGATGCTGAGATCTTTTCATGTGTCTTTTGGCCAGCTACATGTCTTCTTTGGGAAAATGCCTACCTATTCGATCATGTTGTTTTTTGTCATTGTTGAGTTCTTTGAGTTTTTTGTATATTTTGAATATTAGCCATTTATCAGGCATATTATTTGGAAATATCTTCTCCCATTCAGTAGGCTACCTTTTAATTTTCTTGATAGTTTCCTTCAATGTGTAAAAGCTTTTTAATTCAATGTAATCCCATTTGTTAATTTTTGCTTTTGTATCCCTTTCCCGAGGAACCGCATCAAAAAGAATATCACTAAGACCAATGTCAAAGAGTGTACTGCCTGTGTTTACTTCTAGGAGTTTTATGGCTTGAAGTCTTACATAAGTCTTTAACCTTTTAGTTATTATTTTTTTTTTTTTTACTTTACAATATTGTATTGGTTTTGCCATACATTGACATGAATCCTCCATTGGTGTACATGAGTTCCTAATCCTGAACCCCCCTCCCACCTTCCTCCCCAAGTTTGTTTTTATATATGGTTTGAGAGAGTCATCCCATTTCATGCTTTTGCATGTGACTGTCCAGTTCTCCCAACACCATTTGCTGAAGAGGCTGTTATTTATTGAACACACTCTCTTCTTAAAGAGAGTGTATATTTGTGCCCCCTTTGGAGTAATTTGTAGCCTCACATGTAATTGACCAGATACATGTGGATTGTCTTCTGGGCTTTCCATTCTGTTCAGTTGATATATGTGTTTGTTTTTATGGCCATATCATAATGTTTTGAGAACTATAGCCTTGTAGTATAGTTTGAAATTAGGGCATGTGCTATCTCTAGTTTTGTTCTTCTTTCTCAAGATTCTTTTTGCTGTTCAGAGGCTTTTGTGTCTCTATATACATTTCAGAATGATTTATACCAGATGTGTGAAAAATGCTGTTGGTATTTTGATAGAGATTACACCGAATCTATAGATTGCCTTGGGTAGTTATGGTCACTTTAACAAATGACCATGATGCTTCCAATTCATGGATGTGGTATATCTTTCCATTTGTTTGTGTCTTCTTCAGTTTCTTTTTATCAATGTCTTACAGTTTTCCAAATATTGGTCTTTTACCTAAGTAGTTAGATTTATTCCTAGTTTTATGCTTTTTGATTTATGGCATAATGCTTTATGCCATTGTAAATGGGATTTTTAAAAATTTCTCTTTCTGATAGTTCAGTATTAGTGTATAGAAAGGGAACAGATTTCTGTATCAACCTTGTATCTTTGACTTCATTGAATTTATTAGTTCTAAAAGTTTTCTGGTGGTCTTTTGGTGACATTTTCATATATACTATCCCGTCATCTGCAATGTGACAGTTTTACTTCATCCTTTATAATTTGGGTTCCTTTTATTTCTTATCTTATTGCTACGGCTAGGACATCCAATTCTGTGTTGAACGTAAGTGGTGAGAATGAATTCTTGACAAGAATTCTTGTCTTGTTCCTCATTTTAGAAGAAATGCTTTTAGCTTCTCAGCATTGAGTATGGTGTTGGTGTAGGTTTGTCTTCTCTGGCCTTTCTTTTTTTTATATTTTATTTCAAAATAAATGTCTCTAAAGTAATACATGTAACCTTTCTTATGCTATATCCTCTCTATACCCACTTTGAGTGTTTTTTATCATAAATGGATATAGTGTCTTTTTATATGTCATTAACATCTATGTATTTGCTAAATATGCTTATTCACAAACACTGCCTTAATTAGGATCGCACCTAATAAACCCTTTTTATATCAAAATATACTAAAAACATATATAAATGTTTCAAAATATGCCCATAGCATATTCCCATCTCATATGCTATTCTTTGAAGTATAATTTTTTTCCTGGTGCTATAGTGTTCCATTTTAATGAGAGAGAGAAATTTTATCAATTTAGTGTAGGTGGACATTTATGGTTTTTTTTTTTCCAATTTGTTATTAACTTTCATTAAACAACCTTATAAATAATTCAGTGTTCATCCTAGAAACGGGATTGGTGAATGGAAAGGTATGGATATTTGTATATTAAAAGATATGACTATCTATATATCTATATAGATGATATATCATCTATATCTATATTACTTTACTTTTTCCCACCAGCTGCTTATGTGAGTAAGGTGATTTCCTTACACTCTCATTAATTAAATTCTCAGCTAGACTGGTGAATTACAGAAATTCTTTGACTTTTAATTTATTGGCCACAGATATTTTTATTTTTTACCATTTTGATGAATTATTCTTTCACATTGTTTCCAAAATGCTGATTTCTGGGCTCAAGTTTAGAAGTGAGTTCCAGCCTTGATTCTGCTAATAACTATCAGAAGTTGATAAAATTTAACCTTTCAGGGCCTCTCTTTAAAAATCTAGATTGTCCCAAATATATTTTGGTACTGATATCAGTTTGATATGTTCAAAAAGAAAATTTGATTGTGTGATGTCATTATTTTCACTTGGGAGTAGCATCCCTTGGTCTAGAGGGAAATGTCATTTCTTGCTTTGTGGGGACAGGGCCAACTTTTTGACTGATAGGTGAATTTCATCAGGAGAGAATGTAATAGTTCTAGCAGACCCTATTGTGCTTCACTGGGTTGTGTAAGCCTTAGTTTATGGTTTAGTGTTTACTAGTATATTACTGACAAGCTCTCCTGGATTTTTAGTCTTACTTATGGTTAACATTTTTTGAGTGGAGAAACTCAGTAGGTATTTTCCAATTATGAAAAATTGAGTGAGTGATCTCAAGTGATTGGTAAAACGATCTGCCCATCTCAAAGGGTGTTTTGAAAAACAAATGAAATAATATATAGGAAAATATTTCATTATGGAATGAATATTTCTTTATTAAATATATTAAAACATATTTAATTATTACATTATGGAATATAATGCAAATATAAACTGTTCTTGGTCCAAATATTGTCATCGTAGTTAATTTGTGGTAGTTTTCAATGTTGAGTGAATATGAGAAGTGGCGTGTTCTACATAAACTAATTTCCTCCAGGTTGACTTTTCATAAGCTTGGGATAAACTCATATGACTGGTTTCTTGCATGCTTGTGGATGTGGTTTCAGAGCACTTTCGTTAGTTCTTTGGCAAGGTTAGTGAAGGCATACACACTGACCTAAAGATGTTGTCAGAACTAGAAGCAGTGGTATGTGAGCTGCAGATAACTGCATCCTTTCATCCTGGTGCCAGTGATGAAAAAGGAGGGAAAATATGTCACCAGAAAATACTAACCAGAATGACTCATTGATCCTGAGATAGTTTTAATTTAAAATGCAGGCGGTGAGAGATATACAATGTGGCTTACACTCATTCATGCTCATACACAGAGGAAACAACACGAGATGTGTTACCATCTTTCAACAGAACAGCAAATATGTTTTTTTTTCCCATATAGATTTTGTCTATGCCTAAGCCTAAATTCATTTAAAGTATGCTAGTTACTTGATTTAATATTTTAATAATTGACTTTTCCAAACAACCTCACAGCATGGCATCATGAGAAAATAAGAATTTTAATGCCAAGAATGAGGAGAAGGCAATGGCAACCCACTCCAGTACTCTTGCCTGGAAAATCCCAAGGACGGAGGAGCCTGGTAGGCTGCAGTCCACGGGGTCACGAAGAGTTGGACACGACTGAGTGACTTCACTTTCACTTTTCACTTTCATGCATTGGAGAAGGAAATGGCAACCCACTCCAGTGTTCTTGCCTGGAGAATCCCAGGGACGGCAGAGCCTGGTGGGCTGCCGTCTATGGGGTCGCACAGAGTCGGACACGAGTGAGGTGACTTAGCAGCAGCAGCAGTGCCAAGAATGAGTGAATTGTTATGGGATTATACTGGCAATATGGGTAAGGCAGAAAATTAGTAATAAGCCAAGGAGAATTCCATGGACAGTTCATGGGCTATAGTCCATGGGACTGCAAAGAGTCAGACATGACTAAGTGACTCACACACACACACGAGGACCCTTAAGAGCTGTGCTAGTCCATCATTTGGTTTCTTGTTGATACCGAATATCATATACTTAGAGTATTTTTTTTCTAGTTAAATGCTTTCTGCATAGGAAGTTTTATGAACTTTTTGAATAAAGAGTATTCCAGTTGCCTTATACACTCCTTAGTGATTTTAGGATTGTGCCAATCAGTTATCCAGTATTTCAGGCAATCAAATACATTTTCCTGGCCTCATCTCAGGCTTAGTGCCAAGTTATTGGTTGAATTATTTTGTTTTTATGCGAAATAGTCTCCCAGAAGCTCCATTGCTGTGAGGGGCGGGGGTGGTCTGCTGAAAAGAAAATCTTTGCTGAAGGAGGTTTTGGGAGGGATCAAGCAGAATGAGTGTAGTTGGTGGCCCAGATGTTACCATCACGGCACCTCATAAAGGACAGAGCCAGGATGTATTTTGGCCTGACCTTCACCTGCCCACTGACGTCAGTGTGGAGGAGTGAAGTGATGGTTATATCAGTTGTATGACTTTTCAACTTAACTGTGTTCTTTCTTTCTTAACTGAACTCCATTAACAGAGCTGCCCCTCAGTTTGCTGCTGTCAAACAGGAACCTTTTAACAATTCCAACAGTATTTCTCACTCTTATAAGCAGTCCAAATATTCTACTTCTTTAAAGAAAGCTTTTAAAAGAAAGACATTGTCTACTTACACTTTGACCTCATAGGTTTATAGCTTTTTGATATGGTAAATATTGTAAGATATAATTAAGTACTTCATTTCAGAGAGTGACACTTGGGTACATTCATACAGCTTGTATATTTTGGACATTAGATCACATGATTTTTCTGTTTAGGCTCTTTAGTTTAAGTTAGTGGAGAGCTCAGTGTTTACGTAAGGCAAGGTGAAGACTCAAGTTTTAGGAGTTATCTGTGGAGTTAATTTTATTGGTTAGAAAGACAGTATTATACAGCTTATGCCAGCAGATGGCACTCTTACCTTTATGCTTTTATAGAGAGCTGCTTGGGCTGGTGGTGACTTTGCTCAGCCAGATCTCAGAAACTGTTGAGGACTGCATTTCCCTATTTTAATTTGAACACAGTTTTATAGCAAAGCAATAAAGTTATTTTTACTGTTATAGAGAAAAGCAGATGAACGGACAAAACCACTTCTATAGATAGGCTGTTCAATTATTTGTTAGCATGTGAAACCGTTAAGATCCATATGGATGAAAAATGCACTTCCTCCAAATGCAAGTTCTATATTGTATCAGTGTCTTTTCTTCCTTTTATTTATAGCTCAGAATCTTAATCTGATAAATTCAGCTGGGTGGACAATAGAATGAGAACAATGCCCCTCTTTTCCTTTGTTTTGGGAATTTCATATGATCTTGGAGTCGTAGAATTTTAGTGCTTCAAGCAACCTTAAAGAGCTCCTCTAGTTGAACAGACAAACTTTTAGCTGAAGAAACCATGACCCACTGAGGTTAAACAATTTGTCCAATCTGAGAGTAGAAACACCTGCTTTCACTTAAAAGCAGAAAATGGGCCTCTTCGAATAGCCTAATACTCTCCAATTTCATATTCCTCTTACTGTTCTCTGATGGCCTAGAAAGCAGGAAGCTTTGGGCACTTGACCTTTTGGTAGAGATTGGTTCATTCACCATGCTTTGCCTGCCTTCAAAAAATTTGCCCAGAGCAGTTAAAATTCCAAAAGTGCATCTCAGAGATAGTTAAGTGTTCAAATGAGGCCAAAAGGTGTATGTCAGGAGCGACAGTTTTTCCTATGGTAATTACTAATTTAAGGAGGGCCATGTGCATCCTTAATCAAATTTAACCAGCGAGGGGAAATCCCTAGACCTTAGGTAACTATGTGCCACAGGTATAAGGTGTCAAAACTCTGAGTCAACTAAGTAAACTTAACTTCCTGAGTAGTTGCTTCCTTTGCTGTAGAGAGATTTGTAGAGCCAGGGAACATTCATAGAAGGAGCATGGGATTAGCAGGGTAAAGTTTCCAGTTAGCTTATGGCAACAGGGAACTGGAAAGCCTTTCTTGCTACAGCATACTGCTGAGAGGCAAAAAGCATCTCATTTTATTGTTCTGAATCAGCTTAAATATGGATGGCGCTGCCTGGCTAGCAGGTCATCCACACTCAAGTTGGTCCCCTTTCATGCCCTCCCCCGACTCCCTTCCCTGTGTCTCACTCAGAACAGCGGGAAGAGCCAAGGAGGCTGAAAAAACACCAGGAATATTGGACAGAGAGGCCTCTGTTCTCTGTCCTGGTTGATAGTTGCTGAAGGGTTTGCTGTTTAAGCTTGTGTGGCTTGTTTGAAGGTGGCTCCCCACCTTCAAAGGTGGTTCACTGCCTCCAGGGGCAGAGAGGCTTGGGCCCCCGAACTGTGCAATGTTCAGCATCCTGAAAGTCACACAGAGGCATGGCTGCTTCTTGGATGCTATGAGGGGCCAGCGTCTTGTGTTCCCAGCCTCCCACCTCCACTTGAGACCATTACCCCTGGCTTCTAGTCCCTGCAAATCCAGTTCTCTTCAGGGTCTGCTGGGGCAAAAACCTCCATGCCCTCCACCTCTGAGAGCATAACTTTAATTCACCCCAATGGATCTGAAACCAGAACCTTTTCTCCTGAATTGAGTTTACTAGACAAGCCACATCTAGTAAAACAGAAATCAAGTGTTGATTTTTTCTTTTTTTTTGGCCAGTGAGTGAGTTTTTAGCAAGAAAGAGAAGATAGATTTTGGTTTCTCAATAATATTGCCTGTTTCATGAGGCTACACTTGATTCTAGACACACGTTTTTAGGATGGGTGATGTTTTCCCAGGAGGTAAAAGAAAAATTCAAATTCGCAGAGGTTGCTGCTTCTAGTTGTTTTTCTTACCAAGTCCCCGAGCACCTGCTGGGTGAAAAATAGGTCGAGTTTAAGGGGAACAATTGTTAGAGTATTAAGATTGTGTGTCGGGGGAGAAAGATGAGTTGCTTTTCCTGGAGGTATGGGCCTCATCGACTGTGCAGCTGGAGAGAATTCTTGCTGCTCAATGTTGTATGGCCCAACCTGATTTCTTATCTTCTTAGAAACTCTTGGCTTTCTATACACTGGAATTCACACTGACTGCCTACTTACTCCTCAGGGATCCTTGAGAATTCGCTGGGCTAATGTATGCTAACTGCTTTATCCTAGTCAATAATAATACAAATAAGGACTATTAAGACATCATCTAGGCAAGTGAAACCATTCCCCTCATCCCCTCTTTTTTTGTTGAGTTGTTCTTGATGTATTCCCTAGACTAGGATCTGAGATAAACTACTAGAAAACTCTCCAATGAGGCAGAGGAAGAAAATCATTTCTGATACACTCCCCTACCTCCCCAAATATTGATATAACTGCTGAACTTGGAAGTGTGCTTCATCTTCTATGTCAGTTCGGTTATGTTAGAGAGGGTTCAGGCCAGTTTGTGAAAACTGATGGTGTGTATCTCTTCCAAACATGGTGTTTGGAGCATCATGACAGTAGCTGAAAACCAGCCACAGTGAGAATATCTGCAAGATAGCTGATTCTTAAACCCTTAACCCACTGCAGCCTAAAAATCACTTTTAAATTGGTGTACTAAATAATTTGGGCTTCCCCTGTGGCTCAGCTGGTAAAGAATCCACCTGCAATGCAGGAGACCTGGGTTTGATCCCTGGGTTGAAAGATCCTCTGGTGAGGGAGAGGCTACCCATTCCAGTATTCTGGCCTGGAGAATTCTATGGACTGTAAAGTCTTGGGATCGCAAAGAGTCGGACACAACTGAGAGACTCTCACTTCGCTCACTAAAAAATTTATTTTTCAAAAGTGACTGGGAAAATCAAGTGGTTTTTCTTTTCAACCTCATATGAAAAGAGTATCTCAGGGAGAGCTTGAGTGATTCATAATGGGAGGACTATTCATTGCCTTCCCTTCAAAATATATTGATAGTAGTAATTTTTAAATGCCAACACTGTGTTTGTTTAACAGAAGTTAATTGCCTGTGGGCCAATATAACATGACTTCTATTTCTTAAAAAGAAAAATATAAGAAAGCAAGCGAGAAAAATCTTTTGAATCAATGTTTTAAAAAGGTGTATGGAGAGATAATAAAGGAATACCATTCAGTTCTACTGCAGGTAACCTCTGTTTTTAGAAAGAGCTATTTGTACTGTAAGGGCTTCCCTGGAGGCTCAGTGGTAAAGAATTTGCCTGCAATGCAGAAGACACAGGTTTGATCCCTGGGTCAAGAAGATCCCCTGGAGAAGGAAATGGCAACCCACTCCAGTGTTCTTGCCTGGGAAATCCCAGAGACAGAGGAGCCTGGTGGGCTGTAGTCCATGGGGTTGCAGAAGAGTCAGATTCGACTTAGCCACTAGACAACAACAAATTTGTATTGTAATCTACTTTGTGTTTTTTTTTTCTTCTTTCAGCTTCTTTTTCCCAAGTTCTATCAGAGATCTGTCCTGTTAAATCTAAATCACTTTGACAGTTATCACAGATTCTAAGGAATATTGTGCTAAACCTCAGGGGATGTCAGTGGATTAAATGGGATAATGGATTAATGGCCGCCAAACAGGGTGCTATTGGAAAACAAAAATTCCCCCTTTTCCCCAAACACCTCTGTTTCCATAAACCAAATTCTGTGCTTGACTCAGTAATGTTTATCACTATCAAGTGTGTCTTAATTTTTATTAGAGCCATGGTAAAGGACAAAGAAATGGTTTTCAGTGTATTATTATCATATTTCATAGCAGGATTGCTAAACAGTTGAGGATTGTCTTAAGTCTCCAAGCAGCTCAGGTATCAAATATTACTGTTTGAAAAAGAGCAAAAAATAAGACCTCTGTGAGAAATGAAGGCAAGTGGTGGGAGGCCTTTTTCTAGGATGTGGAACCTTGTATCATTGCTGATGCCACCGTCTCTGTAGTTGCTGTTCTTACTTCGTGGACTCTCAGCTCAGCCATAGACTCACCAAACAGTGCCTCCAAGATCCCCAAGAAGTCACTGACACAGGCTTCCAACTCCAGCAACATCTCATGCTGACTTTATTTATTAGCATCCGGCGTGAACCACAGATGCACTGGAGCCCTGAGCCTCAATTCAGAGGGGGAGGTGAACCATACGTGAGCTCCGCAGATGGGCATCTCTCCCTGGCTGGCTGGATTCCCTCCTTCATCTCTGCAGGGACAGTTGGTCTGGCATGGAGTCTGGCTAGAGTATAGGAACTTAACATAACTTCATACTTCATATAGAGGCTTCTTTTCCTGTATTTTCTAGCCCTGGAATGGTTATCCAGAAGTTCACCCCCGACATTTCTTATATTTTAGAAACTTTTTATTTAAAAACTTTTAAATTGGAGTGTGTGTGTGCGCCCACGTGCGCTCATGTGCACTCAGCTATATCCAACTCTTTGCCACCCCATGGATTGCAGTCCTCCAGGGTCCTCTGTGCATGGACTTTTCCAGGCAAAAATGCTGGAATGGATTGCTCTTTCCTACTCTAGGGGATTTTCTCGATCTAGGAAAATCCCAGACTCAGGATCTAACTCACATCTCCTACTTTGGCAGGCAGACTCTTTACCAGTGGTGCCACCTGCGAGGAGGGCATGGCAACCCACCCCAGTATTCTTGCCTGGAGAAACCCATGGACAGAGGGGCCTGGCGGGCTACAGTCCGTGGATCACAAAGAGGCAGACAGGACTGAAGGCACTTGGCATGCACAGGCAGGCCACTTGGGAAGCCCTAAAATTGTTTTATAATGTTGTGTTGGTTTCTGCTGTATTTTTATTTATTTATATTTTATTTTACTTTTTTATTTTTTACATTGAAGTTCAATAGCTTTATAGCATTGTGTTAATTTCTGCTGGTTTTTTTTTTAACTCATATTTTCTTAGGAGTGAATTTTGGATATTTGAGTGTTAGAGTCACAAGAAAAACGGAGTTTTCCTGTGAGTGTAAGCAAGTCAGATATTAAAAGTTCATGGACTTGAGCACACACTTCTAAAATCAATTTAACCCTCATACCTAATCTTACTAACCCAACCTAATGTAAGAAAAAATGCTCAGAATTTGACATGGGACCACTTCTAAAGTAAGATCCTCAGGTTCCATTGTTAAGTTTCCATGTATTGGAGTTTATTTATGAAGGAAATTATTTAACAGATGTCTTTGGAGACCAAACATTTGTATATGAAACAAATCAAGAAGAATTTAAAATAATAAATAATATTTAACATTTACGGTCTACTTTCTTTGTGCCGGGAACTGTGACAAAGGCTTTCCAGGGATTATTCGTTTCTGAAAAAAAATCTCAGAGACAGGATATGAACACGACTGGTCTACATTTGGGGTTAACTCTCTGCAGTAGAGCTATCACATTATACGCAGTAGTGTAAATGGGTGCTCAAGGGACAGCTTCAGAGAGATCCAGGAAGGAAGATTTCTCGAAAGATGTAAATTTGGAGCCAGTTTTTGACATATGTTTCTGTGGTCTCATGCCATTGGCTATATTAACAACTCAAGTACATAGATTACAACTTTGAAAATCATTTAAAATTCTGGAAGGAGTAAATGCCACATGTACTAAGAAATTTACAGGGACAAGGAAGTAGTCACTATTTTCCATCACTTTATCTCTCTAATTCATCAAAATACCACTGATAGAATGTCTGTGAACTGTCATTTCAGCTCAAATACATTTCTACCATCACTTTCGCAAGTTGTGGTTCACAAATTCCTATTAGTCACTACTTTTGAAGTTGGTCAACAGAATACTTTCATGATCTTCGCCCTTATCAGGGTGTCTGGCTTATCATAGGTTTTTACAGATATTGGTTGAATGAATTTCTGATAAAAGATTGTCTCGTTTTTTGTCTTCAGTTCTTTTTCTTGTTTTTAAATCCACCCTGTTTTTATTAATGAAACTTTCTCACTCTAATCTCCCTCCACCCCTCCCCTTGCAGAGGAAGACTATATAATATAGAGCCCTTCATGATAATGAGAAGAGTAGGAGGCATTACTGACAACCTTTCTGAGACTTGTGGTTAAGCTGTTCTAAGATGGGAGACAGAAGTCTCTTAAAAGATAAAAATTTCAGTTTAGACAGACGGGCTTCTTGATCCTCGTTTATGTTGAAGTGGTGTGTGTTGGAAGGTTGTTCTATCTGTGGCTGCCAATTAGAATCCGTTGATGATTTGACTGTGAAAGTATTCAAAGGAGCGCCTGTAGAAGTGGTCAGGAATTACCTAACAGAGGCTTTTGACTGGACAAATACAATTCTTTTTGGATGACCTCCTGCTTTTCCCAAAGGGACGTTGTCGCATACTGTTTGCACAAGTGCTTCCTCTCTGTAACTTTGCCAGAACTGTGTTCTGTGTGATTCTTCTGACATACCCAAGACTCCGTGACTTGCCAACATTCAGACATCACTAATGACCTCACTAATGCCATTTTGATAAAACGTTTACATCATTGCTTCTCTTATATCTTGCTCTTGACGCATATCAGAATGTCTGCTACATTTCCCCACATCCTTCATTGCCTGCATATTTGTTTGATGTGTGTTTTGAGTTGTTAGTGTTCTGTACTTTCAATTCCCTTTTGGCTGGAACCCAAAGATTTGGTTCACCAGGCCATGAGCCTTGCACCTTGGTGAGAAAATTTCTGCTGCAGGCCTGATAATGAGGAATATTGCATATTCAGAGGTCTCCTGTGGTTCACCTCCCTGCCTCACCTGTTACTTTTTGAGAAGCGTTTATTATTTTATTGTTTTTTTAAAATTTATTTATTGTATTGGCAAGAAGCATTTTTTAAAATAACGTCTTTAAAATAAAGACAGCCAGTTGACCTTGAAGAGTATTTGCAACTGCCGTCCTTTCTTGTACCATTTCTAGCTAATGTCATTTCTACAACGTTTTTCTTCTATGGGTTCTTAGTTGCCTATTTTCTGAAACTGGTTACTTTCCTAATAGAAATCGCTTCTGCCTTAGATTACTGTCCCTTCATGGTCCCCTGGTCCTGATACTGACTATTTGTTCAGATTTCTGAATGACGACTTTACCTTGACTTCGGGGCTATATGCTCCTTAATTGCGGTCTTACTAAATCTCCTTGTTTATGCTGATACAGTTCATTTAGGTCTAATCTATCTCAGAAATCTCCATAAAAATATTGATCTAAACTAGTAAAAGTGGATTTTGTCTTTAGTTGTTCACTCAGCTGTTAGCTCTTTTGTTGTTTGCCAGGATCCTTCTTTGTTAAATAGCCAATCCCCACTAACCCCCTGCCAACCAACACTGCCCCCCGACACCCGCTCCTGCAAAACAATGACAAAACATTAACTAGCCTCCATTATTGTTGAATATTTAATATGCAGATGTACACTCTGAGCATTTAGAGGGGTAGAGTTTTGACCTGGGGTTGGGAAGATCTCCTGGAGAAGGGAATGGCAACCCATTTGCCATTCTTGCCTGGAGAATTCCACGGACAGAGGAGCCTGGCAAGCTATAGTCCATGGGGTCGCAAGGAGTTGAACAAGACTGTGCAAGTTAACACTTTCACTTTCATATACTATGTAACTTATGGTAGCCACTACAGTATCTACTTCTTTGTTACCTTATAAACCTCCTCATCCCCAGCTTTATGTATATGTGGGTGTGTACTTAGTTGCTCAATCATGTCTGACTCTTGCAACCCCATATACTGAAGCCCACCAGGCCCCTCTGTCCATGGGATTCTCCAGGCAAGAATACTGAAATGGGTTGCCATTTCCTTCTCCAGCTTTATGGGTGTATCCCAATTACTTTGCATTGGTTTCTCATCCCTGGCTTCATATTTGAATCATCTAGGCTGTGTTAAAAAAATGCTCCGACTCCCTTCCCTCCCAGACATATTGAATCTGAATCTCTGGGATATGGGAACTGGGCGTTTTCATGTTTATTTTTCTCCTGGCTGCCCTGTATGATGGCATGTGGGATATTTGTTCCCTGACTAGGGATTGAACCCTTACCCCCTGCAGTGGATGCACGTAACCTTAACTGCTGGACTTCCAGGGAAGTCCCAGAACTGGGTGTTTTTAAAGTACTTCCTAGATGAATCTAAAGTCCAGTTGTAACGGAGAACTGTAAAGTCAGTCAGTGTGGTGACATTTCCCCTGGTGGCTGTTATTAGTTTACTATTAGGCGAGGATGCATATTCGCAATTAAGGGCAAAGTTAAGGAAGAAATATGTGGCCCCTGCTGGTTATCATCTCATGATCAGCCTTAGGATGAAGTTGATACTTTGGACAATAAAGCAGAGAAAGTGATCTTTAATGACACCTTGAAGCCATTGAATCAATTAACCCTGAAACTTGCTGCGCCTTTGGACTTCTTCTTATGTGAGAAAATAAACACTTAAGCTAAGGAAACTCAGATCAAGAGGTTAGATAACTCATGGAAGAAACTGAAATCCAAATCTTACAATTCAGTGTTTTTTCTGCGTAGTCTCTGAAGATACTTCTTCAGAAACCAATGAGTATTAAAAAAAGAAGAAAACAGAATCTACTTCCAAGAAAGTCACAGTCTCTTTGAGGGAGATAAAGTTGTTAGAAACCTCATCAAACAATCATCATAACCAACTCTGATAGCATGTTAGTTTACAAAGAATTTGATATCTCTTGTCCCTTTTAATCCCCTCAAACTGTTAGGTAGGATAGTATTATACCTACTTCATAACTGAGAAGATTGAGGCCAGGAGAGGATTTATTATTTACCCAAGATGATCCTAAAGGAAATCAACCCTGAATACTCATTGGAAGGACGGATGCTGAAGCTGAAGCTCCAATACTTTGGCCACTTCGATTAGAAGAGCTGACTCATTGGAAAAGATCCTGATGCTGGGAAAGATTGAGGGCAAGAGGAGAAGGGTGGGGAGGAACAAAGGACGAGATGGTTGGAGGCATCACTGATTCAAAGGACTTGAGTTTGAGCAAACTCTGGGAGATAGTGAAGACAGGGAAGCCTGGTGTACTGCAGTTCATGGGATATCAAAGAGTTGGACACAACTTAGACACTGACAACAACAAGATGATCCAGTTGGTAACTGCTAGGAGGTGAAGCCAGGTCTTCAGACTCAAAATCCAGTGTCCTTTTTGCTGTACCTCTAGCTGAGAATGGTCTTTATGTTTTGGAATTCCATCATCTCTTCCTTTCCTGGATATGGGGATGCAGGGATTCAGGAGAGTGTAAAGTTATCCTTTTCCTGGGGCAACAGTGACTTGGGATACAGAGCTGTCTGATCTGTATGGGATATGGTAGACTTCTGATTTCTGAAAAGAGGATAGAGTTCATGGAAATTATTGAGTTCAGGGGAAGAAAGTTTTGTCTTGGGAGATAAGAGTCTAGAATTCCTGGGGAGGATTTCATCTGAATTAAATGGCTCAAGATTACTCATCAATGGCAACTGGGTTCAATTGTGGGAGCAGAAGGCTCCCTATTTGATTCCTATATTATTGTATGATCTTGTGCACTTCTGTTAAATCCTTTTCTGGGTATGATAGCTACATCCTTGGTACACATAGAAGTTCCTGTCATCTGTGATCTGGAGCGCTTTTGGTTCTTTTTCCCAGTCCACCAAACTCAAGATAAATCACTTGCCTCCATCTGTAAACTAAACTGCTTCTGCAACAAGTTTTCCCCTAACTTCCCGCAGAGAACAGCCTAGCAGTCTTCCCCTTACATTGCTCGTAATTCTGGGAAGATAGTAAACCAATTAAATAGTGCAGCTGTACAAACATCCCAGCTGTAATCTATGAAGTCTGGATCATGAACACATTTTCATTGTCTTCTTTCCCCATGTGGAATCTCATTGTTTCTTTTAATTGTATTTTTCAAATGTGTTTATGTAAGATGGGAGGCTCTTTAGCTAGTTAAAGTACATTTAAGCTACACTTGAAATGTTGAACTGAATTTTTTAAGGGGAAAACAGTTTTGGGAGATTTTTAGAACAAATAATAGTTTTGGGGAATGGAAATGCCTGAATTTTTGAGTCTGTTTTAAACTATATCAGCATGAGAGTCCTCTTTTTGTTTCTTAGCTGTTATTTACTGGGACCACCTTTTGGGATGGGTGTCAGGCTCAGGAAACTGAGTTATTCTGCTAAAGGTATAATCATTGCAGTGAACATTTATGAGCACATATTATAAAGCAGAGCCTGTTTCATGCCCTTCATATGAGTTATGCTATTGCATCTTCAAAAAGACCTGATGTTGTGCCTACACATACCATCCCCATTTGGCAAATAAGGTAATAAAGGTGTGTGTGTGTGTGTGTGTGCGTGCGTGTGCTCAGTTGTGTCCAACTGTTTGTGACCCCATGGACTCTAGCCCACCAGGTTCCTCTGTCCATGGGATTCTCTTGGCAAGAATACCGGAGTGGGTTGCCATGCCCTTCTCCAAGTGATCTTCCCGACCTTCCTGATCAAACCTTCGTATCTTGCATCTCCTGCATTGACAGGTAGATTCTTTACCACTGCACCACCTAAGAGAAAGAAAGGTATAGAGAGGTGAATGAATTGCCCTTTGTCATCTAGCCAGCTGATGTTGAAACCCAGGCATTTTGACTCCACATCTATACTTTTAACCACAATGTTCTATGACCTTCCTTAAAAAGGAAGCAACACATTTAGTTGGTTTTCCTTTAATTGACCTCTTTCTTTCTACCCTAACTAGTCATACAACTAACTGGTGAAATAGGCTTCAAGTGACAATGACACAGTTTATGTATCTCATTACCAAAAGGCAGACCAGGAGAAATCATTTCCTGGAAGTGATTAGAGAAAGAAACATCAGTTTTGCAGCTCTCTTTTAAACATGTGGACAAAATTTCCTGTTACATTTTTTTTCCCCTTTCACTTCTTGATTAAGATGCTTTTGCTTTGCATGTAATCAAAAATGGAACCATCTGTTGAGCATTCCATATCCCATACTTTTGACTTTCCTACATCTTCCTAGAAAATGGTTGTTTGACTCTCAAGGACGAACTCATTTTTCCTCCCCACTTCACTCTTGTAACTCTGTAGAAAATGACAGATTTGCAAACGAACCGCTCCAATTGGTTGCTCACTGTTCATATGCTCTGTTGTGTTGGGCTTCCCTGGCGACTCAGATGGTAACAGAGAAGCCTGGCAGGCTACAGCCTATGGGGTCACAAAGACTTGGACACGACTGATCTACCAGCACTTTCACTTTTTTTTTTTTTCTGTGTTAGGAATGTAGTTTTGCTCCTCTTTAGGCAAGTCGTGAATTGGCTGCTGAAGTCCATGGCATAGTCAATAAAGCAGAAATAGATGTTTTTCTGGAACTCTCTTGCATTTTCGATGATCCAGCGGATGTTGGCAATTTGATCTCTGGTTCCTCTGCCTTTTCTAAAACCAGCTTGAACATCTGGGTGTTCACGGTTCACGTATTACTGAAGCCTGGCTTGGAGAATTTTGAGCATTACTTTACTAGCGTGTGAGATGAATGCAATTGTGCAGTAGTTTGAGCATTCTTTGGCATTGCCTTTCTTTGGGATTGGAATGAAAACTGTGAAGAAATCTGAACGCCGAAGAATTGATGCTTTTGAACTGTGGTGTTGGAGAAGACTCCTGAGAGTCCCTTGGATTGCAAGCAGATCCAACCAGTCCATTCTGAAGGAGATCAGCCCTGGGATTTCTTTGGATGGAATGATGCTGAAGCTGAAACTCCAGTACTTTGGCCACCTCACACGAAGAGTTGACTCATTGGAAAAGACTCTGATGCTGGGAGGGATTGTGGGCAGGAGGAGAAGGGGACGACCGAGGATGAGATGGCTGGATGGCATCACTGACTCGATGGACGTGAGTCTGAGTGAACTCCGGGAGTTGGTAGATGGACAGGGAGGCCTGGTGTGCTGTGATTCATGGGGTCGCAAAGAGTTGGACATGACTGAGCGACTGGACTGAACTGAACTGAATGAAGTCCATGGGGTCGTGAAGAGTTGGACACGACTGAGCGACTTCACTTTCACTTTTCACTTTCATGCATTGGAGATGGAAGTGCAACCCACTCCTGTGTTCTTGCCTGGAGAATCCCAGGGACGGCAAAGCCTGGTGGGCTGCTGTCTAAGAGGTCGCACAGAGTTGGACATGACTGAAGTGACTTAGCAGCAGCAGCAGCAGTGATTGGCACTAGTGGTAAAGAAGCTGCCTGCCAATGGAGACTCCTGAGTAGGTTCAGTCCCTGGGTAGAGAAGATGCCCTGGAGGAGGGCAGGGCAACCAACTCCAATATTCATGCCTGGAGAATCCCATGAACAGAGAAGCCTGGTGGGTTACAGTCCATGGGATTGCAAAGAGTCAGACATGACTGGAGCCACTTAGCACAGCACAGTGACTGAGAAGAGTTCATTTCTAGTTCTCGATATTCTTTGTATCAATCTAACTTTTCCCAAAGCATATCTTCTATACTTTTGGCATGGAGACACAGAAGATAAATGACTTTTCAAAGGTCATTTGGAGAGCCAGAGCTGGAGTGATTGTCTTAACTTAGAACAGTTTCAGCTTAATTTCTTTCCCTCTCTCCTGTTAAGTGCACTTTGATCATGGCAGATACTGGTCAAGCAAGAAAGTGTGCTTTGAAAAGTGGTCTGCCTCTTTGAGGGCTGTATACATTTATATATATACATTTATATATATATAAATGTACCAAATAAAAGACCCACTGTGTTCTGAGGACCTGAGGAACTCCTGTTCTGGCTTCTGTCGGACTTTGTTGACCTGTATAACCAGGAACAATAGGATTTTAATATGCCAAGTCCTACCAGCAGGATAGAAAATGAACAGAGATGCTAATCAGCTAATTTGCCCCTTTGCTAAGCGTGGCTTCGCTGAGCTATTCCCATGTTTCTCGGAGCAAGACATGCAGCCAGAAACAGTCTTATGAGCCCTGATACTGCATTTGCAGTGGGAACGTCGTCAAGGATGGTGCCTGGCACGTGGCTCAGTGCCCCATTAGCAAAATCCCACGTGAGAAATCCCATTTAGCCCTAAGAGCTAAGAGAAGCTCTGCTTTCTCTTGACGAACTGTTGCATCTTAATCGTTTCCCTTTTAACAAGAAAAAAATCAACCGTAATTTCCTTTTCCTTTTGACTACTTAAGAAGAAAGAATTATATGGGCATTTATAATCTAAATACTTGATTTACTCTCTCCGTTAAATTTTCCCAGGGGTGATTTTTTATTCTCGACTAGTGTGAGCAAAGAAAAACAAAGAGCTTTGTTCATCACCCAGTTCTACAAGGGTTAAGTTATAACCTACTGCATGTGCCCACCAACAGTGCACCTTGAGAGGCATTCAAGATGAAAAACAGAATGAGGCGTTCTGTGCTTTGGGTAAACACATATTTAGATGGCTAGACATACATCTCTAAGAGAATCTTAGTGACTCTGGCTTCTTGTGTCTACTCATACATAGAAAATCACTAAATACAAATGAACTTACTAATGGAACGAAAGCAGAGGCACAGATGTAGAAAACAAACATGATTACCATGGGATAAGAAGGGGAAGAGGAATAAATTGGGAGATTGGGATTGACATATGCACATTTTTATGTATAAAATAGATAGCTAGTGAGAACCTGCTCTATAGTGCAGGGAACTCCACTCAATACTCTGTAATTTTCTATATGGGAAAAGACTCTTAAAAAAAGTAGATATATGTGTATGTGTAAGTGGTTCACTTTCCTGTGCAGCTGAAACTAACACAACATTGTAAATCAACTGTGTGTGTGCATGCATGCTAAGTCGCCCCAGTCCTGTCTGACTCTTTTTGACCCTATGGACTGGAGCCTGCCAGGCTCCTCTGTCCATGGGATTCTCCAGGCAAGAATCCACCAATTAAAAAAAAAATTTTTTTAAAGCACTAAAATCATTAACTTGAAATATCTGTTTGTAATTAGCAGTAATCTTTCATCAAGATATATGCTTGACTGCAGGTATTTCCAAGCCTAAAACACTCATATGTAAACTGGCTTCTCCTTTGCCTCTGTATAGAAGTTTCTTCAGAATAACTGAAAGGCTGTCTCTTGGGCAGTCCTTAGTAATTCCCTGAGTAAAACTTAAACTTTCAATTCTCATGTTGTGAATTTTTCTTTAGGTCAGCAATAGCTTATTATATTTTAACTATTAAATATATATGTTTTTGTTCAATTCAGCTGCTCAGTTGTGTCTGATTCTTTGCAACCCCAAGGACTGCAGCCCACTAGGACTCCTTGTCCATCACCAACTCCTGGAGCTTACTCAAACTCATATCCATTGAGTCGGTGATGCCATCCAACCATCTCATCCTCTGTTGTCCCCTTCTCCTCCCACCTTCAATCCTTCCCAGCATCAGAGTCTTTTCAAATTGGTCAGTTCTTTGCATCAGGTGGCCAAAGTATTGGAGTTTCAGCTTCAAAATCAGTCCTTCCAATGAATATTCAGGACGGATCTCCTTCAGAATGGACTGGTTGGATCTCCTTGCAGTCCAAGGGGCTTTCAAGAGTCTTCTCCAATAACACAGTTCAAAAGCATTAATTCTTCGGTGCTCAGTTTTCTTTACAGTCCAACTATCACATCCATACATGACTACTTGAACCGGGATCTCCTGCATTGTAGGCAGATTCTTTACCAACTGAGCTATCAAGGAAGCCCCCATGTTTTCACTGGGTATTGCTTAAAATTCTTTGTAAGATTTAGTGTGGATGTAATTCTCTGTGGCTTAGACGGTAAGGAATCTGCCTGCAATGCAGGAGACAGGTTTAATTGCTGGGTCAGGAAGATCCCCTGGAGAAGGGAATTGCTACCCACTCCATTATTCTTGCCTGCAGAATTCCATGGATAGAGCAGCCTGGCAGGCTGCTTTATGTTTTATGTGGTTGCAAAGAGTCAGACACGAACTAACACTTTCATACTTTCATTTTCATAAAATATGTATAAATTGAATTTGTTGTGAGACTAGCAACTGGATGAGAAATGGGTTTTATCCTTTATCTAGTTCTTTTTGGAAAAGAAATCCTCCATTTTTTCTTTTGTAAGGGAGGGAAAGCCCTTTTCTCTACCCTCTTAGGTTTAATGATTGTGGGTGTGCAGATTAAATTGAGGAAGACAGATTAGCAAGAGAAAAGACATTTTTCTTCATGTACATATAGGAGTGTTCACAGAAAAATATGACTCAAGGAGGCAGTCAGAATTTGGGGCGTATGTACCATCTTAATAAGGGAAAAGGAGAGGGAGAAGGCCACTTATAACAAAACAAATGACTCTAGGAAAGAGAAATATGTGCCCTTAGAAGATTAGATATGAGATATGATAGTTTTGTGACGTCTGTTTAGGCAATTTCTTGCCATCTGTCATAGGAGTCAGTCTTCCTTGGCAATTTCTCCCAGAGGGCGCGTTTATGACAAATGATTCTTTGGAGAAGTTCTCCTTTTACGCAGATAAAGGGAGTTCAGAGGAAAACAAACAAACAACAAAAACCCAAAACTTTTCGCAGAGATCTATCCTGCATCTTTTTACTTCCAAAGAACACTGTTCTCACGGAGGGAGGTTCATCTGGTAGGTCATTTGACATTGCAGAGTTTGTTTGTGGGTTACAGTGGGCTCCAGGGATGTATTTCTCCAGGCTTTTAGTCCAGTCTGATGGTTCAACACACCCTTTCTTGTCTAGCTGTGATGTATCCTCTGATAAAGTTTCCAAAGTGCAGTGTTGACATTTTATTTCTTCAAACGCTCCATTTCTTTGCCTCAATTCACTATATATACCTTCAGAATTATGGTCATTCCTGACATCTCATCTCTTGATTTTTTTTTTTAAAACAGTCTATTGCTTTATTGAAGGAGAGCAGTTAGGAGGGGTGACACCAGGGTGAGGAATGAATCAGTTAAAATAATGTAAGTTCAGGAAGCAGTGTTAAAATAGTACTGTACAAAATGGATAAAGGTAATAATTTTCTTAGAGAACTCAACTCATGGAAGAAAAAACTCACGTTCCAAAAACATCTGTATGAAGTACAACTTGGTTTTGATAACATTAGTAGAGAGCATGTTCCAGGAAGTGGAGGTAACTGGAGGTAAAATCCCGGGACTGTTAACAGAACAATCCCAGTTGGCTAGACTGAGGCCAATACTTAATGAGGGTGAAAACCTTGTCTGTGGGGAATTTTGGATGATACCCGGAGAAATATTACACTGGACGCAAACCAAATTGAATTGTTTTCAAGTGTTGCAAGGTTTCATATAGTAAAAGGTTTTTTTTTTTTTGCATGCTGAAAAAACAGCAAAAGTAGCTTAGGAAACATAAACACAGAGGAGAACATTCATGCAAAATTTCTAACTTGTTAATATAATAATGTATCAGCTCCTGTTTTTTAAAATGTTAATGTATTCTCCCTTCTTGTTTCAAATGACAAATTTGTGTTCATTTTGTGTCAATTGACATCCCCTTGAATAATAGTACTACTTAGCACTTCTCACATTAGGGTAGAATATACATTTTTATTGAAAGTAGTAGATACCAAGAGGAAGTGCTTTCTTTTTGTTCATTTACTTTGCCTTGAATTTGTTTTGTTTTGGTTTAACTAGTCTCATGGGCTTCCCTGGTGGCTCAGATGGTACAGAATCCGCCTGCAATGCAGCAGACCCAGGTTCCATCTCTGGCTGGGGAAGAACCCCTGGAAAAGGGAACGGCTACCCACTCCAGTATTCTCACCTGGAGAGTTCCATGGACAGAGGAGCCTGGTGGGCTACAGTCCATGGGGTTGCAAAGAGTTGGACATGACTTAGTGACTCTCTCTCTCTCAGGTTCCTAATGACTTTATTCCTGCCAGGATTAGATAGTTAAGTACTCAAATAGGCAGAAGTTAATTTGAGTACATAGAATTTGCTCAGTCAAAAATTGATAGTATCTTATAAAACTGTGTTGTATTATCATGTCCAACGTACATTCCAGTCTACTTTATGTTCCAGCTGTTATCCTGGTTTTTACCCAATCAATTCCTATTTGTACCATAATAACTTCCTAATTCATCACTTTGCTACCTTTCTTGCATCGCTGTGGCCAATGCATTTGTCCTGCGGTCTGGACAATGTGATCTTTGAAAGATAAGAGTGACCATTAGAGGTCAAAAGGTTTTCAAAATTATCCATTGCCTTTAGGATGAAACTCTAACTTCTCTGTACTGCCCGCAAGGCCCAGTCTGACTTTGGCCCTACCCCTTATCTTGGGCCCCCTTTCTCATCTCCCCTTGCATGGTGCTTCTCAGCCATACTGGCTGTACTTCTCTTCTTACAGTTCTTGCCTTGGGCCTTCCTACACAGTGTTTCCCCTACCTGGACTGTTTTATTGAGTTTGTTAAAATATTGCTTCTGTTTTATGATTTTTTGTTTGTTTGTTTGTTTTTTTCACCCTAAGGCATGTGAATCTTAGCTCTTTGACCAGGAATCGAACCTGCAAAGGCTTAACCACTGGACCACTGGGGAGTCTTTGCCTGGACTACTTTTGTGTAGAGTTTCTCATTGCTAGGTCTTGTCATTTGAGTGTCACTGCCCAAGGGAAACCCTCTCTGACCTCTATAAAGTCACCCTCTTGCACTGTCTCCACTTACTCTCATTGCCTTATTTTATTTTCTCCATGTCACAATTATTATCCGAAATTATTATCTCCATCTCCTCACAGAATGTAAACTTAGTTAATACTAAGACCCTGTCTGCTTTATCGTCTGGTAGGATCTTCTGACCTTCCCTAATATGCATTCGTTGTCTGTATTTGTCGAATGCATCATGTCAACTAGAAAAAGACATGTACTATTTTCTAAATAGTGATAAGTTTTCAAATAGCCAATTAATGGAGATGTAGAAATTGGTTTTGTATTAATTTTATATAAATATATTGAAAATAGTTTTGCTTAAATGCTTGGGCAGACTTCCATACACATCATTTTTAAAATTTTGAAATAAGCATAAACTTTCAGAAAAGCTGAAAGTACAGTGCCCCCATTTTTTTTTTCCCCTGAATTATTTGGTAGTGTCCTACTTTCTCCAGAATTCTTTCATGTGTATTTCTAACAAGGATATTCTCCTACATTACTAAATTTAACCACCAAGTCAGGAAACTTACATTTATGCCTTGCTTTGTATTCACCAGAACTCATTCACGCTTCCTCAGTTGTACCGACAGTGCCCCTTGTAGAAGAATGATCCTGTAGAATCGCTTGTTGCATTTAACTGTCATCTCCCTTTGGCTTCCTTTGCTTTGAAATGTTTCTTTAGTCTAGACTCTCATAATCTGGGCACTTTTGAAAATAAAAGGCCAATTATTTTAAAGAATATTCCTTCATTTAGGTTGTCAGATATTTCTTCAAGATTAAGCTCAATTGTGAGTCTGTCAGGAACTCTGCCAGCAGTAATGCTAAGTTCTTTCCATTGCATCTTATTGATGTAGGATTTTGATTTGTCCCATTGCTAATGATTTTTTTTAACTAAGGTGGTGTCTGCCAGCCTTTTCCCACTCGACAGTTACTAATTTTTTCTCTTTGTAATAAGTGTTTCATGAGGAGGTACTTGAAGACAATATAAATATCTCTTTCCTCACCAAACCCTCCATTTATCTATTTATTTAAATATGATTGTTTCCTACTTTATTCAATAAATTATACCCCATTACTGTCTTTATTGGATATGACCCTCAAATTGCTCCCAGTTTAACCAGTAGAGCTTGTTGAAGCTGGGTTCCATGTCCTTTTGACCTATCTCCATCATTCTTCACGTACATCCTTACTCTCTGATGTAATAGGATGTTCAGTCTCATCTTGTTCTTGTCTTACTTCAGTTATCTCTATAGTCAGCCATTTCTCCAAGGAGCCTTAATTTCTTTTAGTGGAGGATGGTAATTAAAAGTCAAGATCTGGACCCTGAAAGTGAAAGTGTTAGTTGCTCAGTCAAGTCTGACTCTTTGTGACCCCATGGACTTTAGCCCACCAGGCTCCTCTGTCCATGGAATTCTTCAGGCAAGAATACTGGATTGGGTTGCCATTTCCTACTCCAGGGTTTCATCCCAACCCAGGGATTGAACCAAGGTCTCTTGCATTGCAGGCAGATTCTTTACTGTTATTGTCACTAGGGAAGCCTGATCTGGACACTAAGTGTGTTCATTGTCAATGAGGTGTTACTGCTTCAAGGCCGTCTCAGTGGGCAGATCTAGGAAATAAAACTATAGATAATCCACATACTTATATCTGTATATTTCTCTGTGTATGTGCATTTATATGTTTATATAGCTCTATATGTATCTCTCTATCAGAATTTATAAATTCACACAGTTGGTCCAATGCAGTCTTCCCTAAACGTACCCTAATCTATCCACTGGGTTAGTTTGTGCACATGATTACTTTATCTGACTCTTTCCCAAGTATAGTCTGTCCTTTGACTGCAAATTAAAAAAGAACCCCATCCATGATGACTTTTACATCTGTTGTCCAAGAAAAGCTGCGGGTAGATGGAACATTTGGGGTTGGGACATAAAGGAAAAGATTCAAAATTATATACTAAATATTAAACGAATGTGTAGTAATAGGTTTTCACAACTATCATCAGTTTAGTTCAGTTGCTTAGCGATGTCCAACTCTTGGTGACCCCATGGACTGCAGCATGCCAGGCTTTCCTGTCCACCACCAACTCCTGGAGCTTGCTCAAAATCATGCCCATTGAGTCAGTGATGTCATCCAACCATCTCATCCTCTGTCACCCCCTTCTCTTCCTGCCTTCAATCTTTCCCAGCATCAGGGTCTTTTCCAATGAGTTAGGTCTATACATCAGGTAGCCAAAGTTTTGGAGCTTCACCTTCAGCATCAGTCCTTCCAATGAATATTCAGGACTGATTTCCTTTAGGATGGACTGGTTGGATCTCTTTGCAGTCCAAGGGACTCTCAAGAGTCTTCTCCAACACCATAATTCAAAAGCATCAATTCTTTGGTAGTCAGCCTTCTTTATGGTCCAACTCTCACATCCACACATGACTACTGGAAAAACTGTAGCTTTGACTAGATGGACCTTTGTTGGCAAAGTAATGTCTCTGCTTTTTAATATGATGTCTAGCTTGGTCATAACTTTTCTTCCAAGGAGCAAGCGTCTTTTAATTGCATGGCTGCAGTCAGCATCTGCAGTGATTTTGGAGCCCAAGAAAATGAAGTCTGTCACTGTTTGCATTGTTTCCCCATCTATTTACCATGAAGTGATGGGACTAGATGCCATGATCTTCATTTTTTGAATGATGAGTTTTAAGCCAGCCTTTTCACTCTCCTCTTTCACTTTCATCAAGAGATTCTTCAGTTCTTCTTTGCTTTCTGCCATAAGGGTGGTGTCATCTGCATATCTGAGGTTATTGATATTCTTCCCGGCAATCTTGATTCTAGTTTGTGGATAAGACAAACTATCATAGTCTTTGTTAAAGTTCGTAAGAAAGTCACATCTGTTCAACATCTCCCCCATCTGGATGGAGGGAATCCCTGCTTATGCTTTTGTTGCTTTTTTAGCTAAGTTTCTTCAAGATAGTTGCCTAAAAATAGAATCGGCTTATGATTTTGGAATAGGTGAAATGAGATGTTTAGTCAATTAAATACTCATTCTAAAGTTTACTCTTGAGAAAGATTCCAGCTTGGTCTGCTGAAATGATTGTCAGTAATGGATCTTACCAACCCAGGGATGGAACCCAGGTCTCCTGCATTCCAGGCAGACGCTTTAACCTCTGAGCCACCAGGGAAGCCCAATTAAGGAGTACGTCAAGGCTGTATATTGTCACCCTGCTTATTTAACTTATATGCAGAGTACATCATGAGAAACACTGGACTGGAAGAAACACAAGCTGGAATCAAGAGTGCCAGGAGAAATAACAATAACCTCAGATATGCAGACGACACCACCCTTATGGCAGAAAGTGAAGAGGAACTAAAAAGCTTCTTGATGAAAGCGAAAGTAGAGAGAGAAAAAGTTGGCTTAAATCTCAACATTCAGAAAACGAAGATCATGGCATCTGGTCCCATCACTTCATGGGAAATAGATGGGGAAACAGTGGAAACAGTCTCAGACTTTATTTTTGGGGGCTCCAAAATCACTGCAGATGGTGACTGTAGCCATGAAATTAAAAGATGCTTACTGCTGGGAAGAAAAGTTATGACCAATCTAGATGGGATATTGAAAAGCAGAGACATTACTTTGCCGACTAAGGTCCGTCTAGTCAAAGCTGTGGTTTTTCCAGTGGTCATGCATGGATGTGAGAGTTGGACTGTGAAGAAGGCTGAGTGCCGAAGAATTGATGCTTTTGAACTGTGGCTTTGGAGAAGACTCTTGAGAGTGCCTTGGACTGCAAGGAGATCCAACCAGTCCATTCTGAAGGAGATCAGCCCTGGGATTTCTTTGGAAGGAATGATGCTAAAGCTGAAACTCCAGTACTTTGGCCACCTCATGCGAAGAGTTGACTCATTGGAAAAGACTCTGATGCTGACAGGGATTGGGGGAAGGCGGAGAAGGGGACAACAGAGGATAAGATGGCTGGATGGCATCACCGACTCAATGAACGTGAGTTTGCGTGAACTCCGGGAGTTGGTGATGGAGGGAGGGAGGGAGGGAGGGAGGCCTGGCATGCTGCAATTCATGGGGTTGCAAAGAGTGGGACAGGACTGAGCGACTGGACTGAACTGAACTGAATTAATATGAAGTCAAAACACTGTATCTGTTATCCTTAACAATGTATACCTTTTGAGACCCAGATCTAAATGCTCATCTTTTCTTGCCTTTTGCTCTACAACTCTCCACAAATATCTGAAAAGCAGTTGCCTTTTCTCCATCAGGAAATAATGCCAGTGGGAAAAAGACTATTTGCACTAAAGAAAGTTTTTGCCTAGCTTTCAATCTCATTTCAAAGAAAAAAAAAGATTCCTATAAAAGAGACATATAAGAAACTATTTCAAGGTTACTGAATGGTTTAATATTAACTTATTTTATTTTAATGATTTCTATTGTGATATAGATTGTTAATTTTCTGTTAGTTTTTTTTTTTATTACAGTCATATTGCTTTAAAAAGTAATCCTATTAAACTAATGTTCTACAATGTAAAGGGGAATCAGTTTATTCTGGCTTTTGATGTCTTTGAAAAGATTAATATCTTTATTATAGTTGCCTTACTATGAAAGGTTAATTTTAATAAAACTGTTTTTTTATATCTTAACAGTGCTATGGCTTGAAAAAAATTAGAGAAATCCAACTGGAATAAATTCATCTTGGCTCTAAGCTAGTTTTTTATCATGAAAAAACAATAGAATCAGTTCAAATTGTTTGCTTTTTTTTTGAGTATTTTTTTTTTCATTCTCAAATGCTGTTATAAATACTTTCTGTGGCCACGAGCTAGAGTTCAGAATTTTTTTCCTCCTTGATTATATGAAGATGGAGCAGAGGTAAGATTCCTATGTTGAGGCGGATAACTGCATTGATCCTTCTTTACCACTAGATGTCCCTGTGTAGATGAGCCGTCTACCTGAGAGTAGAAGATACCAACAGAATTAGACAGATGTTTGCTGTTCCTACGGTGCTTTTCCCGGCCCTGATTTAGCACCCTGGTTGTGACCAGATGCTTTCCCTTTCTTTCTGGAGGATTCATTCCAGAGGACTGAACAGGACTTGAGTTAAACAAAGAGTGAGTAAAATTAGGTTTAGGCATTGGTCCACACATGTACATCTACTAACTACTCATCCTAGAAAATGTGAGAATCCTTACAGATATATTTTAGATTTACAGAAAATTTTCAAACATGCTAAAATGAGGAGGGGCTTAGATTTGCATTAGATAAAGTGGTAGATTATTTATTTATTTATTTAATTAAAAACCACATTTGGTAATAAAATGTTTGTATTTATGTTTTGAATGCTCTGGGAGTTAATGAAATTTCAACTGTGGACATGCAGATAATATTCTTAAGGATTGGAGTTTTTGAGATTTCTTATACAGTTTGTCTCATAACTCAACTCTTTTCCATACTTGACAAAGATCAACCATGTCAGTTGCCAGTTCAGTGTGATAGGATAGCTAAGCTTGAGGTCATTTCTTTTATAAGTTTGTCTACCTTTTAGTTCTCAGTTTATCTGCAAAGGAGGGGATAACTGAATGTTTGATTAAACACACACATAGAAATAGAATAAGTATCCTAAAATTCATATGGAATCTTAAAAGACCTTGAATAGCTAAAGCAATCTTGCAGGAAGAACAGAGCTGGAGGCATCATGCTTCTTGATTTGAAATGATATTAAAAAGCTATAATAATGAAAACAGTATGGTGTTAGCATAAAAACAGAAACATAGATCAGTGGAACAGAATATGGAGCCCAGAAATAAACCAGTCATGTGTGGTCAATTATATTCCAACCTAGAGCCAAGAATATACAATGGGTAAAGGTAATCTCTTTAAGAAATGGGAAAATTGGGCACCCACATACCAAATAATAAGCTAGACTACTATCTTACACCATACGCAAAAATTGACTCAAAGTGGTTTAGGTGAATATAAGACCTAAGACCATAAAACTCCTAGAAGAATACCAGGCAAGAGGCTCTTGGTGATGACTTTTTGGATATGACTTCAAAATCGGAGAAGGTGATGGCACCCCACTCCAGTATTCTTGCCTGGAAATTCCCATGGACAGAGGAGCCTGGTAGGCTGCAGTCCATGGGGTCACGAAGAGTCAGACGTGACTGAGTGACTTCCCTTTCCCTTTCAAAATCAAAGGCAACAAAAGGAAAAATAAGCAAGATGCCAGAACAGAAGTTTCTGAACAGCAAAGGAAGCCATTAACAGAATGAAAAGGCAACCTGCTGAATGGGACAAAATATTTTCAGATCATATATTTGAAAGGGGTTAATATCCAAAATACATGGAAAGATGCTTAACATCACTAATCAGGGAAATGCAAATCAAAAAGAGAAGAAGAACAAGTGTTGGCAAGGATATGGAGAAAAAGAACAAAATTTTGTGCCATGTTAGTGGAAGGTGAATTGGTATAGGCATTATGGAAAACAGCATGGAGGTCTCAAAAAATTAAAAATGGAACTACCATATCTGGCAATTCCCCTTCTACTATTTATTCAAAGAAAATAAAAACACTGCTTTGAGAAGATATATGCACCTCCATGTTCATTATAGCATTATTGACAATACGCAAGATATTGAAACTACCTGAGTTTCCACTGATGGATGAATGCATAAAGAAGGTAAGATATATATGTTTGTTTTACATGTTTGTGAGGTGTACATATATATGTGTATATATATACACACACGCACATATACATACATCAGTTCAGTTCAGTCGCTCAGTTGTGTCTGACTGTTTGTGACTCCATAAATTGCAGCACGCCAGGCCTCCCTGTCCATCACCAACTCCCAGAGTTCACTCAGATTCACATCCATTGAGTCAGTGATGCCATCCAGCCATCTCATCCTCGGTCGTCCCCTTCTCCTCCTGCCCCCTTCTCCTCCTGCCCTCAGTCCCTCCCAGCATCAAAGTCTTTTCCAATGAGTCAACTCTTCGCATGAGGTGGACAAAGAACTGAAGCTTCAGCTTTAGCATCATTCCTTCCAAAGAAATCCCAGGGCTGATCTCCTTCAGAATGGACTGGTTGGATCTCCTTGCAGTCCAAGGGACTCTCAAGAGTCTTCTCCAACACCACAGTTCAAAAGCATCAGTTCTTTGGCACTCAGCCTTCTTCACAGTCCAACTCTCACATCCATACATGACCACTGGAAAAACCATAGTCTTGACTAGACGGACATTAGTCGGCAAAGTAATGTCTCTGCTTTTGAATATGCTATCTAGGTTGGTCATAACTTTCCTTTCAAGGAGTAAGTGTCTTTTAATTTCATGGCTACTGTCACCATCTGCAGTGATTTTGGAGCCCCCCAAAATAAAGTCAGCCGCTGTTTCCCCATCTATTTCCCATGAAGTGATGGGACCAGATGCCATGATCTTCGTTTTCTGAATGTTGAGCTTTAAGCCAACTTTTTCGCTCTCCTCTTTCACTTTCACCAAGAGGCTTTTTAGTTCCTCTTCACTTTCTGCCATAAGGGTGGTGTCGTCTGCATATGTGAGGTTATTGATATTTCTCCCGGCAATCTTGATTCCAGCTTTTGTTTCTTCCAGTCCAGCGTTTCTCATGATGTACTCTGCATATAAGTTAAATAAGCAGGGTGACAATATACAGCCTTGACGTACTCCTTTCCTGATGTAGAACCAGTCTGTTGTTCCATGTCCAGTTCTAACTGTTGCTTCCTGACCTGCATATAGATTTCTCAAGAGGCAGATCAGCCTCTTGCAAAAACATGGATGGACCTTGAGGGCATTACGCCAAGCAAAATAATTGAGACGTGGAAAGACAAATGCTATATGATCTCATTTATATATGGGCTCAAAAGGAGAAAAAGAACAAACCCAAAAGCTACACCCAAACTTATAGATTCAGAGGAAAGGCTGGTGGTTGCCAGAGGTGGGGGATAAGTGTGGGCACAATGAGTGAAAAGGATCTAAAGGTGCAAACTTCCTTTTATAAATAATTTGTGGCTATGATACAGAACATGACCATAGTTAATGTACTGTATAACATAATTGAAAGTTACTTAGAGAGTAGGTCTTAAAAGTCCTTGTTAAAAAAAAGTTTTTATAACTATATATGGTAATGATGCTAACTAAATTTATTTTGATCATACATGATACATACAGATTTTTGAATCATGATGTACAATTGAAACTAATTATGTTATATGTCAATTATACTTCAGTAGAATATCTTTTGCTCAGGTTGTGTAGAGTAACAAGACTAGGTTGAAATAAAATTTCTTGTTATACTCTCTATTTTGAAATTATCAGAATCATTCAATAACTTTTTGGTAGTAAAATGCAATGTTGTTAATCTTTCTATTTAAAATCTGAATCTGATTAAAAACTTTTGGGAAAACAGTTATTCATTAGAATCAACAGATCATTTCAAAAAGCTTAGAACTTGCTCATTTATTGATTGAATATATTTTACTAAATTGTGTGTGGTCAAATAATCTTTTATAATGTTGTTTCATGACACATTACATATTATAACTCAATATAGAAAAAATATAGGGAAATAAAAAGTCATGCCAAATAACCAAGATTAACATTTTTTTTCTTTTTTAAATAAAGCATCTGTGTTTGGGAGTTCTTTTTATGCAAAATTTCTTCTCAGTGTCAAAAAAAGACAAGTGGATACCCAATCTTCTTTCAGTTCAAAGTGATCTTTGAGAAAGAATGATATTTGGGCAAGCTTGAAGAATGGGGATGAGTGCAAGAGATTGGCAAAGGCAATTGTACTGTCTCTTAAAAAAATCTTTTTTTACAACTTGAAAGCTGGAGAATTTGGTAATCCTGTGCAAAATTCATGAAAATGTCATAGAATGGAGTTTGCAAGCCCTGTGGAGAATGAAAATATGATCGTTAAAAATAACTATGTGAATAAGAAAAAGCATATGTATAACTGAATCATTTTGCTGTATACCAGAGGCTAACACAACACTGTAAATCAATTAAACTTCCATAAAATAAAAAAAAAATAACCATGTGGCATCTTAACCAAGTTGGATAAAATTTGAGGAGGATGTGGAGAAATAAGAACTAAGAATCCTCATACACTGCTGTTAGGATTATAAAATGTTGCAGCCAGTTTGGGAAACAGTCTGGAATCCCTCAAATGATTAATCATGGAGTTGCCATTGACTCATCACATGGTTATATGCCCAAGATAAATGAAAATGTATGTGCATACAAAAACTTATACTCAAATGTTTATAGCTGTTTTATTAATAATAGCCAAAAGGTGGTCACAACCCAACATCTATCAGTTGACAAATGGATAAAATGTGATCTCTGCCTATGATGGAATATTGTTCAACCATAAAAAGGAATGAAGTCCTGATACATGGATAAACCTTGAAAACATTACGTTAAATGAAAGAAGTCACAAAAGATCACATACTATGTGATTCCATTCACATGAAAGTCTTGAATAGGCAAATCCACACAGACAGTATATTAGTGGTTGCTTCAGGCTAGAGGAGATGGGCAGAGAGTGGGGTGCAGTTAAAGGATACAGGGTTACTTTGAGGAGATGAGAAGTTTCTAAATTAACTGTGATGATGTTTGCACAATTCTGTGAATATATTAAAAATCAATTGCACACGTATATTTATATATATGCATATAAAATATATTGGCTGATTGATTTGGCTGTGCTGGGTTTTAGTTGCAGCACTCAGGGACTTTGCTGTTCATTGTGGCATGCAGAACCTTTAATTGCAACATATGAACCCTTATGGGATCTGGTTCCCTGACCAGGGATCGAGCTTGGTTGTGTGAAGTCTTAGCTCACTAGATCACGTGGGAAGTCCCAGTTGTGCTAACTTTAAATGAATGAATTGCGTGTTATGTGAATTGTATCTCAATAAATCAAGAAAAGCAAAAAGGAAGTGAAATGCTGATACATGCTACAATATGGATAAATCTTGAAAACATTAGGTTGAGTGAAAGAAGCCTGTCTCTCAGTGGAGCCCAAAGGAAATGTTCCCCTAGATGCAGTCGACCAATCAGAAATCACTTCTGCCATAAGCAAAGTTACCTGGTAAGACATGTAATCTGTCAGCTTTTATTGGGTTACCCAGGGGACAGAGCTAGAAAGTTAATTACAGAGGAGGTTCTCATGTAGAAGCTGGACAGGTATTAATCCCTTTGCCCTCAGGTATATGCTGAACTCCTCACTCAGTGCTAATTTGGATTCTATTCATCTTAGCTTAAGTGATTTCCATCTTATCTTATTAATCTTTGGATTAATTAGTACTATTTATGCCAAAAAAGCATTTTTTGTTGTTTTTCTATCCATCTCCTCTACCTGTCATCATCTTTCAGTTAATTGGAAAACCAACTGTGAAGATATTGATTACCAGTCAGGATATTTTAGGCATTGCCAATACATAGATTTTTCTCTTATTATTATCAGAGCACTTTATATACAACTAAGTGATTAGAGATGGGTACATTTGGCCAAAGATGTCCTGAGATGCAAAATTGTCAAATACTAACCGGATTTTGAAGTGTGGACAACAGCTGACACTTGCAATGTGTTAATAACTGGCCTATGTTTTGTGGAAATGTGCCCAAGGTACAAATATTGGTGTTTTTACCTTCCCTCATGTTTAGAAGTTATATTCTAAACATGCTTTTCTTGAGTGGTTTTCTTCTGTGAAATGAAACAAAGATATAATAGATGAAGTATCTAAAATCTATTATTCAATCAAGGAGCAACTAACAGCCAGTTAGTGGTTTATTTGCAAGTTAGCATCTTTGAGGGGAGGGTGTTTGATGTCTATTGTTTCTGTTGAGGGTTAACAGCAGTTCACGGAGAAGGCAATGTCACCCCGCTCCAGTACTCTTGCCTGGCAAATCCCATGAACAGAGGAGCCTGGTAGGCTGCAGTCCATGGGGTCGCTAGAGTCAGACATGACTGAGCGACTTCACTTTCACTTTTCGCTTTCATGCATTGGAGAAGGAAATGGCAACCCACTCCACTGTTCTTGCCTGGAGAGTCCCAGGGACGAGGGGGCCTGGTGGGCTGCCGTCTATGGGGTTGCACAGAGTTGGACACAACTGAAGCGACTTAGCAGCAGCAGCAGCAGCAACAGCAGTTCAAGTTTATCTTGTTGAGCCTCAGTTCAGTTCAGTTCAGTTGCTCAGTTGTGTCCAACTCTTTATGACCCCATGGTGGTTGAGCCTGGCAAAATATAAATATGATTTATATTGATTCTATTGATTCACATTGCCTGTTTTTTTTAAAAACAAAAAGTCTGATGCTCATAGAAAGCAATAGCTGTCAAATTATTTTAGCCAAATGTGTTCCTCAAATGAAATCTAACATGGAAGCCAGTATGTAAAACAAATGGAGTTGCTTAGTCTGAAATGAAGAAAGGGTAATGAAGTCTGGTATTCTGTAGCAAACTGCTAAAATTCTTTCTTAATACCTGGGGCAGCCTTTAATCCAAAGCATCTGGAGATGCAGAGGTTGTGGAGAACAGGGCTGGAAAATCTTCTGTGTAATAGAAAGGATATTGTAATTTTAGACTCATTTTCACAATTAATTGGCAAGGTAATTCTAGATAAGCCACTCTGTTCCTCTGGGTCTTTGTTTTTCTTATGTGAAAAATGGAGGAGGGTGGAATAAAATTATTTTCAAGGTTCTTTTCAATGTAGACACCTTTTGATTCAGGACCTAGTCCCCTTAATGAAGACAGGTACACAGAGCATTAGGTTGAGGCTAGAACTTGGCTAAAGGCACATCACAAAATTTAATTCCTTGGTCATCATACAAAGATCTGGGAGAGATATTTTAATTTGTTTAGTTTTTAAGCTCCAGAGCTGTAAGACTCTATTAAATATAGCCAGCACCAGCTTTGATATTTAAGAACCTTATTTTTAAACTTTTTATTTTATAAAATCCCATGGTTAGAGAAGCCTGGCAGGCTACAGTTGGTAGGGTCACAAGAGTCGGACACGACTTAGCGACTACACCGCCACCACCACATATTAACAATGATGTGACAGTTTCAGGTGGACAGCAAAGGGACCCAGCCATCCATATACATGTATTCATTCTCCCCCAAACTCCCCTCCCATCTAGGCTGCCACATAACATTGAGTAGAGTTCCCCCTGCTACACAGTAGGACCTTGTTGGTTAGCCATTTAAAATATAGCCGTATGTACATGTCCATCCCAAACTCCCTAACTATCCCTTCCCCCATCCATCCCCGTGGCAACCGTAAGTTTGTTCTCTAAGTCTGTGAATCTGTTTCTGAAGAACCCTACTTAATCTGCTTCTATCTTTGGGAACTAATGGACAGCATATTTCTGGTGTTTGATGTTTACCATCTTTGATTCTCACTGAGTTTTCAATTTTATATCACAGGCTATAAACAGAGGAAGAAAGTCACATTTTTGATTATTTTTGAGTGACTGTTCATTTATGCTAACTGCCCTGATCTTTTGATACAGTGCAGTGCTCTAAACACCACTATGACAAGAGCAAGCAGTGTCAGAGCCCAGGAAAGACACGTTTTTGGATGAACTTTTCCACGTTATGCTTCACTGAGGTTGTGTAGGGAAATATTCTGGACACCCACCAAAGCGGAGTGCACACGGATGTGTGTGGATCTGGAAAGTAACCTGGAGACCCACCTGGAACCACAGGTATTCTTCCTTGTTATTACTATACTTATATTACGCAGTATCCTGGTGTTCAGGTGAGCGACATGGAGGTATGAGAATGTTTTTGCCACTGACCACATTGAAATAAGACAATATTCCTTCAAAGAGCACTTAAAATACTTTCTTTCAAAATCCCTCTTTTGTTTCTGTGGTGCTGGCAATGTTGAAGGTCTTGACCTGTGGTACTGGGTGTTATATCAGTTCAGTTCAGTTGCTCAGTCACGTCCAACTGTTTGCAGCCCCATGGGCTATGGCATAACAGGCTTCCCTGTCCATCACCAACTCCTGGAACTTGCTCAAACTCATGTCCATTGAGTCAGTGATGCCATCCAACCATCTCATCCTTCTGCCGTCAATCTTTCCCGGCATCAGGGTCTTTTCCAATGGGTCAGTTCTTCACATCAGGTGGCCAAAGTATTGGAGCTTCAGAATCGGTCCTTCCAATGAACATTCAGGACTAATTTCCTTTAGGATGGACTGGTTGGATCTTCTTTCAGTACAAGGGACTCTAAGCATCAATTCTTTGGTGCTCAGCCTTCTTTATCGTCTAACTCTCACATCCATATGTGACTACTGGAAAAATCATAGGTTTATCTAGATGGGCCTTTGTTGGCAAAGTAATGTCTCTGCTTTTTAATATGCTGTCTACGTTCATCATAGCTTTTCTTCCAAGGAGTAACCGTCTTTTAATTTCATGGCTGCAGTCACCATCTGCAGTGATTTTGGAGCCCAAGAAAATAAAATCTGACACTGTTTGCCCTGTTTCCCTATCTACTTGCCATGAAGTGATGGGACTGGATGCCATGATCTTAGTTTTCTGAATGTTGTTTTAAGCCAACTTTTTCACTTTCCTCTTTCACTTTCATCAAGAGGCTCTTCAGTTCTTCTTCACTTTCTCCCATAAGAGTGGTGTCTTCTGCATATCTGACTCTTTGCGACCCCATGGACTGTAGCCTACGAGGCTCCTCCATCCATGGGATTTTCCAGGCAAGAATACTGGAGTGGGTTGCCATTTCCTTCCTGACCCAGAGATCGAACCCAGGTCTTCTGCGTTGCAGGCAGATGCTTTACCATCTGAGCCACCAGGGAAGCCCCCATCTGCATATCTGAGGTTATTGATATTTCTTCTGGCAATCTTGATTACCAACTCGTGCTTCCTCCAGCCCAGGGTTTCTCATGATGTACTCTGCATATAAGTTAAATAAGTAGAGTGACAGTATACAGCCTTGATGTACTCCTTTCCTGATCTGGAACCAGTCTGTTTTTCCATGCCTGGTTCTAACTGTTGCTTCTTGACCTGCATACAGATTTCTCAGGAGGCAGGTAAGGTGGTTTGGTATTCTCATCTCTTTCAGAATTTTTGTGTACTTATACTTTGTAACTTTGTATTAGATTTCAATAATACTTTAAGGAAAAAGAGTCACAATAACATCAACCAGGTGCTAAAATCATGCGACCAGTATCTTCTAATCTCCAGCTTTCAACCTTTATGTTCCTTTGATGGAGGGACTTTACTCTGGTTCTTCGACTCTCAGCTTTATATCTTATCCTAGTTCCTCATCTAAAAATAAAGCTGTTCCAATTGAAACCTTCAGTCCTGTGCATTCATTTTTTAAATACAACCAAGTGAATGTTAATATCATTATGTCAGCCTTTTACATTGTCTCAGGAACTCTTGCTGCAAACTCAAAAAGTTAAGAATTGTTACCTTTATTTTTCATGTGAAAGCTGTAGGAGTCAAGTGACTTGCCCAAAGTTGCAGGACAAACAAATGGCAGTGCTGGGATTTGAACCCCAAATTCTCTGATTCCAAAGCCCAGGCTTTTCCCCATAAAACCATCTTCAGTCTTAGATCAAGGACTCAAGTCTGCTGAACAGAGATGGCTTGAAACCAGAGGAAGTTCTCTAGGATGTTTATAGCTCTCTTGGTAGCCAGAGCCAGGCCTGTCTTAAACCAAACAAAATGAAAGAGTGAAGAAGATTGTTCTCAGAAACTGACTCAGCCACTGTGGATGACTGACACCATTTTATCCTGCAGAACAAGTTGTTAGTGGTCTCAAGACTAAGATGATCTGCTTGTGAACTTGAGAAAGGTGAATCAGTTAGTGTTATCATGGAGCCAGACAGTCACTGCCTATGGGGCCAGCTTGGGAAAATAGAACCCAAGCTCCAGAAGAACCAGGTATCTGGTCTAGTGAGAGCATTGAAATGAACAATGGACCTGGGGTGTACTAAGTGACTTAAGTGCTGTTTTGCAGAATTTGTGTGTGTGTGTGTGATGCTAGGGCTTTGGGATCTCACAGTATGGAGGCCCATGAGTGGTTTAATTCTACTCCTTGTTGAGTAAAATGTGTGAGGTGCTGGTTCATCTCCTAGTGTGTCCACGTGTGGGGTACGGAGTGTCATATGATGCTTTGCTTCAGTTGGAGGGGAAACTCCACCCATTGAATTGAAAGTGTATCCTGAGAGCATTTTGTCTACAATATGATTTCCAATTTTCCTTATTATAAACATAATAAAAACTCACTATAGATGATTGTAAAACTAAAAGAGGATAAAGGCTACCCACTCTAGTATTCTGGCCTGGAGAATTTCATGGACTGTCAAGTCCATGGGGTTGCAAAGAGTTGGACACGACTGAGTGACTTGCACTCTATATATAATTATCTATAATGGGACTGTTTTAACACATGCATTGCTAACCTTTTTCATCTTAATCTGAGTTGAACTCAGAGTATTTCAGCAATTTCATTGTCTTTTTTTAGTTAACTTTATAAGAAGCCCTCTGTTATTATAAAGTTTTTTTATATGTACTTTACATATATATTTTAATATTTATGTGATGTTTCTTCATGTGGCTAAATCACAATTTACTTAAACATAACCCCATTATTTAATCATTAGTGTTTTTCAGTGCTACTAAGGGTACAATAAATATGTTTGTATATGAAACTTTTTCGGGAGGGACATGTTTCTTAGGCAGAATTTATAAGAATAGAATAACTGAGTCAAAGGGCAGATGCATTTAAAAATTTTAAATGTTCTTCCTCAAGAAATGGTAGAAATAGATTGTAATAGACATACATCAAAAATAGTTATTTTCTTAAGAGAAAATAGAAATATTTTCTCTAGAAAATAAACAATGGTTGCCATTTGTCCCCTTTTAAAATTTCCTTTTTAAAATAAGGAGATTCAAAATTAATGGAACAGTGTGAAACAACTTTATTTTTAGAGTACTTATTTTGAAAGAACTCAAATAATTTTATCACATTAATTCACACAATTATTAGAGATAGGCAAGATTATTATATCATAATTGAAAAAATAGAGCTCATGATTTCTTCAAATTCACTCAGCTAGGGTATGACAGAGCCCCAAATAGTCTTTGTCTTTCTCAAAAAAGTCTTTCCTGCTGTGTATTTGTGACCTTAATATAACTTCTGCCAGAAAACTATATATCAAAGAGGAAAATTACAGATGTCACAAATACGTATTCCCCTGAATAGAATTTCAACAAAGACGAAAAGGACTAAAAGAGCATAAAGGTGAAATTCCCTCATTTTAAAGTGTCCTAAAGAATTCATGTTAAGAGTGAATTAGCACGTGTTGTTTTTCCTCCTTGGATACATTTAAGCTTTTAAAAATGGATATTATTCATCAGTGATACCAAACTTTCTACTTGTTTTCCTCTTTGCACATTTTCCCCTTGAATTCTTGATGGGTAAGTGTGAGTGTATTTATTTATTTACAAGTATGTATAGATTTTTTCAGTAAAGTCTCCATTTGGCAAACATTTATTTTAAAAAAGTTTATTATTAAAAAAAGTTTATTATTTTTATTATAGAGGAAAAAATAATCTTGTATTATAAAAAGACAACAAAGATGTTAAAGCTAATAATATCAGCTTTACTGGTTTGTTGTGAGGATTAAATGTGTTGGTGGTGGTTGTCCAGTCACTCAGTCGTGTCCTACTCTTTGTGACCCCATGGCCTGCCAGACTCCTCTGTCCATGCGGTTCTCCAGGCAAGGATTCTAGAGTATGTTTCCATTTCCTTCTTCCCAGGATCTTCCCAACTTAAGACTCGACCCATGTCTCCTGTGCTGGCAGGCGGATTCTTTACCACTGAGTAACCTAAGAAGCCCAAATGTGTGGGACTGAGCTCAGTGCTGTGTATCTCATAGAAGCGCAATAAATATTAGCTATTGGGAATATTAAGACATGCATATTGGTATACCAGAAAGCCAAAGATGTAGGGAAGTCTAGAGAACAGGAATGTGATATTTGAAGTAAGTGGTCATCTGGTCCAGATTGGGATCTAGAGAATGGTTGGAAATGTTTGCAGAGAGGTAAGGTGGCTCAGACATAAAGAATCCACCTGCAATGCAGGAGACGCGGGTTGGATCCCTGGGTTGGGAAGACACCCTGGAGGAAGGCATGGCAACAGACTCCAATATTCTTGCCTGGAGAATCCCCATGGACAGAGGAGCCTGGTGGGCCACAGTCTGTGGGGTCGCAAAGAGTCGGACACGACTGAGAGACTAAGCACACAGTGAAATGGAATGAAGGAGTGGAATGAAGGGTGGATAAAAGGGGTCTTTCAGAGAATTCAGGGTCTATTCAGAGAACTTGGTAACAAAAAACTTCTCCCAGGGAGCTTATAGTTAGCAGGAAAGCTCTGTTAAGGTGAGTGTCTGATATAGAGTTGATCATTTTATTATTTCTCTATGAAATGTAAAACAGTAGGCACACTCCTTTACATATGTGGTATATTTCATAGCAAAAATGCAAAAGAGAAAAATAACCTAGAAGAATGGGGTGGGGGAGGGGTGGGAGGCTCAAGAGGGAGTGATTTATATATAATTATGGCTGATTTGCATTGTTGTATGGTCATTGTTGTGTGGCAGAAACTATCACAACATTGTAAAGCAATTTTCCTTCAAGTTTGGGAACGCATGTAAGAATTAAAGATTTTAAAATTTAAAAAAAAATAAAAAATTAAAATTAAAAAAAAAATTTGAAAAAAGCTAAAATAAGAAAATAAAGTTTTTACAATCATTATTAAAGAATAGAAAATATAATAATCCTAAGATTATTTCTCCTCAATGATAAAAAAATTTAAACTTGGAAATTGGCATCTTGACAAATCTTTGACATTTTCAGAGGGAGAGTATCATTTTCATTATAAGATTTTCTGATAACTACTAAAGAGAAAAGATACCATTGCGCAGTGAGGAAGAAATCCAACAGCAGGAGAAAATACATAAGAAAAAATATGAGTTCAGCAAGTCTAATCAAAATACACTGGGAAAACTGTTTTCTTCTCAGAGCTATGGGCCAAAGATTACAGAAAAGGGTAATCTGTATTTATATTTTGAGTTGATATAAAAATATGCATCACAGATTATTAGTCTGTTAATGTAAGTGAAAGTAATGTGTGTTGCCATTTTAAACACATGCAATAAATCTCATGCCCAACTCTTTGCAACCCCATGGACTGCAGCCCACCAGGCTCCTCTGTCTGTGGGACTTTACAGGCAAGGATACTGAAGTGATTTGCCACTTCCTTCTCCAGGGGGTCTCTCTGACCCAAGTATCGAACCCAGGTCTCCTGCACTGCAGGCAGATTCTTTTACCGACTGAGCTATGAGAGATGCCCAGTAAGTCTCATTGGGTAAAAACTCCACGAATTGTTATAGTGGAGATCCACTTAGGGAAGAAAGTTCAGGAAAAAGGACGTGATCCTTTTGGGAGAGAAAGGCTTAGCTTGCAAAGAATGCTGCAGAGAGAATATCTTGCCACCTATGATGAAAGAAATCTAAGAGAAGATAGCGTTATATAAAGGATGACAAAGTTACAGAAAATGAGTATTTGAAATCAAAACGGTGATTTCTATTCGTACATACCGGCCCATTTGCAGTGATTCTAGACTTAAAAATCAAACATGATTAAATAATTTTATCAAGTTAAAATCTGTTTGAAATTAAAATAATGCTAATCACCAATGGGGATGATTTATTAGATATTTTTTAGAACTTCCTCTGAATTTTGACTTTACATATAGTCTTTTAAAAATTTTTATTTATTTTTATTGAAGGATAGTTGCTTTACAGAATTTTGTTGTTCTTTCTCAAACTTCAACATGAATCAGCCATAGGTATACATATATCTCCCTCCCCTTTGAACCTCCTTTCCATCTCCCACCCGATCCCACCTCTAGGTTGATACAGAGCCCATGTTTGAGTTTCCTGAGCCATGCAGCAAATTCCCATTGGCTATCTATTTTACATACGGTAATATAAGTTTCCATCTTACTCTTTCCATACATCTCACCCTCTTCTTCCTACTCCCTATGTCCATAAGTCTATTCTCTATGTCTGTTTCTCCACTGCTGCCCTGTAAATAAATTCTTAAGTACCATTTTTCTAGATTCCATATATATGCATTAGAATACAATATCTATCTTTCTCTTCCTGACTCACTTCACTCTGTATAATAGGTTCTAGGTTCATCCACCTCATTAGAACTGACTCAAATGTGTTCCTTTTTATGGCTGAGTAATATTCCATTGTGTATATGTATTATGACTTCTTTATTCATCTGTCAATGGACATCTAGGTTGTTTCCATTTTCTAGCTATTGTAAATAGTACTTCAATGAACAACGGGATACATGTATCTTTTTCGATTTTGGTTTCCTCAGGGTATATGCTTAGGAGTGGGATTGCTGGGTCATACGGTGATTTTTATTCCTAGTTTTTAAAGAATCTCCATACCATCTTCCATAGTGGCTGTATCAATTTACATTCCCACCAACAGTGCAAGAGCGTTCCCTTTTCTCCACACTCTCTTCAGCATTTATTGTTTGTAGGCTTTTTTGATGATGGCCAGTCTGACTGGTGTGAGGTGATATCTCATTGTAGTTTTGATTTGCATTTCTCTAATAACGAGCGATGCTGAGCAGCTTTTCACGTGTTTGTTAGCCATTTGTATGTCTCTTTTGGAGAAATGTCTGTTTAGGTCTTTTCCCCATCTTTTGATTGGGCTGTTTGTTTTTCTGGTATTGCATTGTATGAGCTGCTTGTATATTTTAGAAATTAATCCTTTGTCAGTTGTTTCATTTGCTATTATTTTCTCCCATTCTGAGCGTTGTCTTTTCATCTTGCTTATAGTTTCCTTTGCTGTGCCAAAGCTTTTAAGTTTAATCAAGTCCCACTTGCTTACTTTTGTTTTTATTTCCATTACTCTAGGAAGTGGGTCATAGAGGATCTTGCTTTGATTTACATCATCGAGTGTTCTGCCTATGTTTTCCTCTAAGAGTTTTATAGTTTCTTATCTTACATTTAGGTCTTTAATCCAATTAGAGTTTATCTTTGTGTATGATGTTAGGAAGTGTTCTAATTTCATTCTTTTACACATAGCTGTCCAGTTTTTCCAGCACCGTTTATTGAAAAAGCTGTCTTTGCCCCATTGTGTATTCTTGCCTCATTTGTCAAAAATAAGGTACCCCATCGGTGCATGGGTTTATTTCTGGGCTTTCTAACTTGTTCCATTTGTCTATATTTCTATTTTAGTGCCAGTTCAGTATTATACTGTCTTGATGACTATAGCTTTGTAGTATAATCTGAATAACTTGACGTATATTCTTAATAATAGTTTTTATTACCTATAATGTTGCATAGTTTTCCTATTCTTTTCCTCAGGGTTGTTACTCTTTTTTAATTAATTAACTTATTTTAATTGGAAGCTAATTGCTTTACAATACTGTGGTGGTTTTTGCCATACAATGACAGTTTTATTTTAACCAGTTTGCAGGTGAGTTGAATTATAATATTAATAGCTAACAATGGGTAGGAGATAAAGCCTCACAGGTTTGGCTACTTGTTGAGAAATACACTTGGAAAAAAAATCATGAAAATGTGAAAGAAGGTCTTGCTTTTGAAAGTAGATGTAACAATACAGTATTGTAAAGTGAAATAAAGTGAAAAAAAAAAAGAGCTTTAAGAGAATAAACTCTGAGTCACAAAATGAAAAAAAAAAGTAAATGTAACTCTGTAAATGAGCAGAAATGGCTTGATCTAAGTGTCGTGGCAGGCTGCACTCTTATTTTTGAATGAGATCAGTTTAGATGGTGGTGGTGGTGATTTAGTTGTTAAGTCACGTCCAACTCTTGCTACCTTGTGGGCTGTACCCTGCGAGGCTCCTCTGTCCATGGGACTCTCTAGGCAAAGATACTGGAGTGGCTTGCCATTTCCATTTCCGTCAGTCTAGATAGTTTGGCTTTAGTCACTTTATAGGCAGAAAAGCCACAGGAAAATTTCTAAGACAAAAGGTATGCAACAATGTTATACTTGAAACACTGAAGCCAGGTGGTCTTTTGTTTATACTTAAGATTTACTTAGAGTTGGTGTCCCTCTAGGAAACACTAATGAAAGTGCTCTGCCACTGACTGTACAGTGGATGCTGTGTGTGTGTGTGTATCTGGGAATAGAGCAGACACCAAGGCTACTGTGTAGTCCTAAGCCTACGTCAGCAGTCCCCCACTTTTTGGCACCAGGGATCAGATTCGAGGAAGACAGTTTTTCTATGGACGAGGAGAGAGGGGATGGTTTTGCAATGATTCAAGCACATTGCATTTATTGTGCATCTCATTTATATTATTATTGTATTGTGATATATAATGAAATAATTGTACAACTCACCATGATGCAGAATCAGATCATCAGGCATTAGAGTCTCATAGGGAGCACGAACCTAGATCCCGCACATGTACCTTTTACAGTAGAATTCATGCTTCTATGAGAATCTAACGCCACTGCTGATCTCACAGGAATTGGAGCTCAGGCAGTAATGTGAGTAAAGTGGAGTGGCTGTAAATACAGACGAAGCTTCCCTCACCCACCAGCCGCTCACCTCCTGGTGTGTGGCCCAGTGTTCCTAACAGGCCGCAGACTATATACAGGTCTTTGGCCTGGGGGCTGGGGACTCCTGTCTTTTAAAGTTTAGTGTATGATCTCATGGGGCAGAAAAATGTTAAACAGCTACAAAGAAAACATCCAAGATGCAATAAAATTATAAAAGAGGGTGTCTACTCTGCAGATGACATTATGATAAGGGTGAGAACATAGTACTTTCAGTTCTGTCACTCACTCATGTCTGACTCTTTGCGACACCGTGGATTGCAGCACGCCGGGCTTCCCTGTCCATTATCAACTCCTGGAGATTGCTCAGACTGATGTTCATTGAGTCAGTGATGCCATTCAACCATCCCATCCTCTGTCATCCCCTTTTCCTCCTGCCTTCAGTCTTGCCCAACATCAGAGTCTTTTTCATTGAGTCAATACTTTGCATCAGGTGGGTAAAGTTTTGGAGCTTTAGCATCAGTCCTTTCAATGACTATTCAGGACTGATTTCCTTTAGGATGGACTGGTTGGATCTTCTTTCAGTCCAAAGGACTCTCAAGAGTCTTCTCCAACACCACAGTTCAAAAATATCAATTTCGGTGCTCAGCTTTCTTTATGATCCAACTCTCACATCCATACATAACTACTGGAAAAACAAGGATGATCCCCTAGAGGAGGGAATGGCGACCCATTCCAGTATTCTTGCAGGAAAATCCCATGGAGAGAGGAGCCTGGAGGGCTGCAGTCCATGGAGTCACAAAGAATTGGACACGACTGAGCAACTAAGCACAACCTTACTGCTGCTCACTTTTCTCATCTGAAAGGTAGGCATTTTTAATTATTGCTGTCAGAATTAAATGAAATAACATGTGGAAACTGTCTTTTACAGAGCTTGGAGCACGAAAGTTTTTCAATAAGCATTAGTTCAGTTAGTTCAGTTGCTCAATCATATCCGACTCTTTCCGACCCCATGAATTGCAGCACGCCAGGCCTCCCTGTCCATCACCAATTCCTGGAGTTCACCCAAACTCATGTCCATTGAGTCAGTGATGTCATTCAGCCATCTCATCCTCTGTCTTTCCCTTCTCCTCCTGCCCCCAGTCCCTCCCAGCATCACAGTCTTTTCCAATGAGTCAACTCTTTGCATGAGGTGGCCAAAGTATTGGAGTTTCAGTCTCAGCATCAGTCCTTCCAAAGGACACCCAGGACTAATCTCCTTTAGAATGGACTGGTTGGATCTCCTTGAAGTCCAAGGGACTCTCAAGCGTCATCTCCAACACCACAGTTTAAAAGCATCAATTCTTCGGTGCTCAGCTTTTTTCACAGTCCCAACTCTCACATCCATACATGACCGCTGGAAAAACCATAGCCTTGACTAGACTGACCTTAGTCGGCAAAGTAATGTCTCTGCTTTTCAATATGCTCCTTAGGTTGGTCATAACTTTCCTTCCAAGGAGTAAGCGTCTTTTAATTTCATGGCTGCAGTCACCATCTGCAATGATTTTGGAGCCCCCAAAATAAAGTCTGACACTGTTTCCACTGTTTCCCCATCTATTTCCATGAATTGATGGGACCAGATGCTATGATCTTCTTTTTCTGAATGTTGAGCTTTAAGCCAACCTTTTCACTCTCTTCTTTCACTTTCATCAAGAGGCTTTTTAGTTCCTCTTCACTTTCTGCCATAAGGGTGGTGTCATCTGCATATGTGAGGTTATTGATATTTCTCCCAGCAACCTTGATTCCAGCTTGTGCTTCTTCCAGCCCAGTGTTTCTCATGACGTACTCTGCATATAAGTTAAATAAGCAGGGTGACAATATACAGCCTTGATGTACTCCTTTTCCTATTTGGAACCAGCCTGCCGTTCCATGTCTAGTTCTAACTGTTGCTTCCTGACCTTCATATAGGTTTCTCAAGAGGCAGGTCAGGTGGTCTGGTATTCCCATCTCTTTCAGAATTTTCCACAGTTTATTGTGATGCACACAGTCAAAGGCTTTGGCATAGTCAGTAAAGCAGAAATAGATGTTTTTATGGAACTCGCTTGCTTTTTCCATGATCCAGCGGATGTTGGCAATTTAATCTGTGATTCCTCTGCCTTTTCTAAAACCAGCTTGAACATCTGGAAGTTCATAGTTCATGTGTTGCTGAAGCCTGGCTTGGAGAATTTTGAGCATTACTTTCCTAGTGTGTGAGATGAGTGCAATTGTGCAGTAGTTTGAGCATTCTTTGGCATTGCCTTTCTTTGGGATTGGAATGAAAACTGACCTTTTCCAGTCCTGTGGCCACTGCTGAGTTTTCCAAATTTGCTGACATATTGAGTACAGCTGGTATATTGAATGCAGCACTTTCATAGCATCATCTTTTAAGAGACACTTAAGGAAATATCAAATTGAATGCACTCAAATGAATATCAAATTGAATGCACCCAAGGAATGATCATCAAATAACATAGAAATTTATTTTCCATAGAATTGTGTACTTTGCAAGGAACTGTCATATAATTTACTTTTAGACTTTGAAGTAACAGATTTTTCATAATAATCCATTAAGTAGTAGCATACAGATTTTTTCCCCTCTTTCTTCTCTCCCTCTCTGCTTTCTTTATCCTTTTCTTTTAAGGGGTAACATATGACTGTCCCACTTGCACGGCAGGAAACAGAAGAAGTGGAGCCTTGGACACAGATTTTATAGACTGAGGTCAGTTTATCCACTGCTTGCTGTGTCTAAGTTCAGCCAGTCACATCCGTTCATATTCCTCCTTCATGAAAGAAGACTGTCTGGTTTTAGTCTCTTTCCACTTTCAGCAGGTACTTTTCTTTTGCTGTTTGGAACATAGTTCAGACAGAAAGCACTGAGGGTGAAGATGCTTTGGCCGTGTTGCCCTGTGGTTTAATCGGTAGCCCGGTAAATGTTATAGCAGTAGTAGCTTGGACACCCTTATCCACAGGAACATTGAACTTTCATTGCTGTAGTCTTAGCTGGACTCACAGAGAAGCACAGTGACGATTAAATCTCTATTTCCGGAAGGGCAACTTTAGCATAAATCCTTGAATTACTAGACAATTTGTGAATCGTAAAATGGTGACATTTGTAGTAGCCCTCCACCAGCAATATTCTTCTTCAGCCAGCCACTTGATTATCAGCTCAACAGTTGTGCTCAGTCACATTCCATTCCATGTGTGCTTAGCTGCTCAGCTGTATCTGACTCTTTACAACCCCGTGGCCTGCAGCCCACTAGGCTCCTTTGTCCATGGGATTCTCCAGGCAAGAATACTGGAGTGGGTAGCCATTCCCTTCTCCAGGGCATCTTCCTAACCTAGGGATCAAACCCCCACCTCCTGCATTGGCAGGCAGGTTCTTTACCATTCCTGCCACCTGAGAAGCTCAACAACTTTGTTGCTAATTATGGTCTTGTTGGGACATGAGGAATTGAAAGTAATTTTGTTTACTTACACCCCTTAAGAGAGAATTCTACATCCAGATTTTTTTTTAAGAAAAAAAGATGGGGGTGTTTAGAACATAGCTCTTCACTCTGCTGTGTGCTCTGCACTTGACAGCCCTGATTTCCGTGGTTGCATTCTGCAGAAGTAATTGAGTCAATTTCTCCTTTCACATGTTCTTTTGTTATTCACTTAGAATGTCGAGGGTGTGGATTAACCATGATATTTGCAGTTTGTTTTATCTGTGATTTGGAATTCAGTCATTACCTTTCTCCATCTCGTAATCCATTCATCAAAAGTTGACTGCATAGATTTGTTGGTTGGAAAAGTTAACTGCTTCCAAACCATGGAGATGACTTCTCTTTGTGGCTTCGAAGACTAGTTTCAAGTATCAAAGAGTGTCCGGGCAAGCCAAGATGTCCTTGAACAATTGAGGTCAGTCCACTGTGGTAGCTCAGTCTTGTGGTTCTCTGCCTTGACTGGAAGTTATAAAGCTGGAGCCAGAACCTCCTTTAGAGAAATCCTAAGTATAAATTAGTCAGAAATTAAATAAATACCATTTGGCAAGGACATGAAAAATGTCCTAGTCTTGAATATATTTAAATGCCATAAGTGGTGAAATTTGCAGCTCATTTAATGTGAGGTAATAATTAAAATAATAAACCCCCAAACTTCCAACTCACTGTTATTTTCTTCTGCCACCTTCGATTTCCAGCCAGGAAATAGTGTCATAGAAAAACAATCCTGTGGTTCAGCTCCCTGCTGCAAAAGGAGTACATGCAAGTTATCTTAAACTAATTCCTTCAAATGAATGTCTAACGGATGCTGGAAAACCTCTGAGGCAGATCCCATAACTCCGTTGGTAAACTCTAGCAGTGTTTGAATGACCTTGTAGTTAAAAGGTGACTCCCAATGTTTAAACTGAATTTTCTTGTTGATATCTGACTATCATCGGTGAGTTTGCTTCTGTGAATATTAGAAATGGGAAAGATCTGTCTTGAGGCTACATGGGAAAGGCTTAAGACAACACTTTTATAATTACTACATGATTTCTTTTTAAAAAATTGTAGTATAATTGCTTTACAATGATGTGTTAGTTTCTGGCTCTACAGTGAAGTGAATCAGTTATACAGATACAGATACCCCTTTCCTCTGAGACCTCCCCACCCCCCAACCCCATCCCATCTAGGTCATCACAGTGCCGAGCTGAGCCTCCTGCGCTTTACAGCAGGTTCCCACTAGCTCTCTCTTTTACACATGGTAGGGCATATATGTCAATCCTAGTCTCCCAGTTCATCCCACCCTCCTCTCCCCCCACTCTGCCCATGTGTCCCTTCTCTACTTCTGCGTCTCTGTTGCTGCCCTGGAATTATATTGTTTCTTGAAAGAGAAGCTTTAAAAAAAAACAAAACACATTCTTTTAAACATAGGGATAGCTCTTAACTTTGTTCACTTAGGATTCTTGTTAAGTAAATTATGATCTGTACTCTTTCTGTACAGTAACATTTATGATGGTGTATTGGTTTGGAGGCTTTCCTGGTAGCTCAGTGATAAAGAATCCGCCTGCAGTGCAGGAGATGTGGGTTCAATCCCTGGCTCAGGAAGATCTCTTAAAATAGGAAATGGCAACCTACTCCTATTCTTGCCTGGATAATTCCATAGACAGAGGAGTCTGGCAGACTATAGTCTATGAGGTTGCAAAGAGTGAGACACGACTGAGTATGCACACACACACACTAGTTTGGAAGAGTCTGAGGATACTTTCTATTCTGAAACTTTATGATATTTTTTAGTTATGACTGTGAATGATGGGAGTGATTCAGAAAAGCCCAGTTTACCCTAAATGTTCTAGTTTTGCTTCTTAGGCTATAAATAGGGCAGATAAGATTTGGACAAGTCTGTGAACTTTCCACTGGCTTTATTAGAACACTGTTTTCCACTGGTTATTCCTGAGAGGCAAGGGCAGATCTGACATGAGATCAGCTCAACATAAATACTGTGCATCTTGGGTAAACATAAGCATGGAAGCTGGAATGTGAGAAATGACAGACATTTGTAAGCTTCAAGTAGTTTTTGAGTTCATCTAATCTACTTTATATATATATATATATATATTTTTTATTCCTTGGATAAACTTATTCATCCTCGAGGCTTCATCTGCCATTTGTATGTTATACATTTCCAGAGTTTTTGTTTTTGCCCAAACCCCTCTTCTGATAGTGTTAGTACTTGTATTTTTATGCATAGCCCATACTCAACACATCCAAGATCCAATTCTCCACTCAAGCCTGCCCTTTCTCTGTCTAGTGAATGGTGTATATATGTGTGTGCTAAGTCAGTCATGTCAGATTCTTTGCAACTGTAAGGACTGTAGCCCTCCAGACTCCTCTGTCCATGGGATTCTCCAGGCAAGAATACTAGACTGGGTTGCCATGCCCTCCTCCAGGGGATCTTCCTGACCCAGGGATCGAACCTGCATCTCTTAGGTCTCCTGCATTGGCAGGTAGATTCTTTACCACTAGCACCACCTGGGTACCACCATTTATCTCTTCTTAAACGAGAGATCATTTTCTATTTCATATACCTGTGTCAGTTTGGATGAGGTTTGACTCTGTTACAGAAATTTCCTCTTAGCAGTGGCTTAAACAATATGGAGGGCTTCCCAGTTGGTGCAGTGGTAAAGAACCTGTCTGCCAATGCAGGAGATATAAGAGACACAGGTTCGATCCCTGGGTCAGGAAGATCCTTTGGAGGAGGCCATGGCAACCCTCTCCAGTGTTCTTTCGTGGAGAATCGCCATGGACAGAGGAGCCTGGTGTGCTGTAGTCCATAGGGTCACAAAGAGTCAGACACGAGTGAAACAACTTAGCATGTATGCTTGCAAAAAATACGGAAGTTGATTCTAATTGCACATAAAAATCTGAGTTGGCACTTGAAGATTAATATATGCTCTATAACTTGAGGGACAAGGGTTCCTTGTGTCTTACTGCCTTGCCATAGATAGTAGCATCTAGTTCCAGACAGCAGGTTAGAGGAAGGGAGAAAGAACAGAGCAAAGGGCATGTGTGTTCCACGTCATCAGAAGGATTTCCAGAAGCTGCTACATGAACACTTTTGCCTAGCACCCCAGGGACCTAGTTTTAGGACTCCATCTCTGCAAAGAAGTTGCTGACTCCATCCTGGGAAGCCATGTGCCAAGCTCAAAATTGGTGACTCTGTCACCACTGGAAAAAAAGAAAAATGGGTATTGGGGGACCACATTGTGGTCTTTTAAAAATCCATGAACACACTTCTGATCATTCATAGGTCACCATCAGCTCCTCCATATGAAAGGTAACCCCTAAATTCATCAAGTTGCTCATCCAATGCACAGTCCTTGATCTCTATGCATGCCTGGTGTCCAGGGCCAGATGCAGCTTCCTGCAGTTTGGTAACCCATCTAAAAGACATTTTGTTCACCCCATGAGCACTCATATCCTAATAGGAGAAAAGCGGTAGAATAACTACTATAAAGGTTCCCATTCAGAAAAGAGGGAGGGACTTCCCTGGTGATCCAGTGGTTAAGACTCTCTGGGTTCGATCTCTGGTCAGGGAACTAGATCTCACATGGAGCAGCTGAAGATCCTGCTAAGATCCACATCTAAGACTTGGCATAGTCAAATAAATTGAAAAAGGAAAAGAGGGAAATGAGAAAGGTGTAGAAATCACTGTGTACAACAGTTATCAAATTCTGCCCTACAGGAATTATGAAGACAGTCTAGCCAAAAATACACAAATTAAGAGGTCCATAGGTTTGGTAATTAGAAGTCATTGGTGGCTTCAGTTTTAAACAAAATACCTGCAATGCAGGGGATTTGGGTTCCAGAAGGGAATGGCTACTCACTCTAGTAGTCTTGTCTGGAGAATCCCGTGAACAGAGAAATCTAGCGGGCTACAATCCATGGGGTTGCAGAGTTGGAAATGACTGAATGAAGCACAAAAGCACTTTCACTTTTCACTTGAGACCTTGAAACAAAGCAAGGGCAGTTACAGTGGTGAGTTGGTGGCATGAAACCCACCTGTAGTGTATCTAGGAGAATAGGGCTGTAGCCAAGCAAGTTTGAGCCTGGTTATAAAGAGAATGAGAGGTCAGAATGGAGATGAGGAAGTTGAAATTCACTCAAATTCTCAGGTTGTTTTTTTTTTTATGAAGGTAGAATTTCAACTGTAAGACACTCAGGAAGGTGTCATCTCTTTCTATTCTGTCCCTCTCTTAGCTCTGGATCAGTTGATGTGCTCCATCATGGCAGGTGGCACTGACTGGGAATTCAGATTTTTTTCTTCCTCTCTCCAGGTAGATGAAGAGTTGTAAAGAAGAGCCTTGGCCAAAGCTTGGAGAATTTAGGGACCATGGAAGAAAGAGAAAGGTTTTGATGCCCAGAAATGTTTTTTTTCAGCCTTCTTTTGTAACCAGATCAATTAAATGACTACGATGTACAAGGCTTCCGAGGTGGTACTAGTGGTAAGGAACCCAGTTGCGAATGCAAGAAATGTAAGAGATGCGGGTTCGATTGCTCGGTCAGGAAGATCACCTGGAGGAGGTCATGGCAACTTATTCAAGTGTTCTTGCCGGGAGAATTTCATGGACAGAGGAGCCTTTCAGGCTGTACACCACAGGGTAGCAGAGTAGGCCATGACTGAAGCGACTTAGCATGCACACATGTGCAAGGCACTGTGGCTGGCACCAGTACAATGAACGTTCCCTGAAAAAAAGAAATTATCTTTGTCACTCAAACTCTACTGAAACCAGATTTGATGAAACGACTCATTTATGATCCTACTACAGTGATCTGTGTAGGGAAATTCTCTTAGGATTTGGTAGCAGCCACAATCCTGTCTTTTCTGAGAAACTTTGCTTGTTTTGTGTTATTGGATGGCAATACTAGATAGCATCCTTAGTCACCTCCCACGTGCTAAGCACTGTGCCAAACACCTCGTCTGCATTTTCTTAGATGTTCCCATGATGTGTCTTTAAAGGCACACTGTTGTAATTCCACTGATGAGGTGAAGTAACAGGGTTTTTTTTTTTTTTTTTTTTGCTACTAGTAAGCTTAGAGCTTGGTGTTAAGCCGAATCACAGCAGCTGCACTGACCTCACCTTTTGTCTTTGTTTAGCGTAAAAGACATTTATTTTACCTGAGATAATAATAAAAATGCTTAGACATTCAAATAGGAAGACTTTAAGGCTTCTGATATTTTATGTATATATTATATAAAATGTATGTATAAATATGACTATTTTTCATGTTTTCTTGAAACTCATCCTTCAGAATAGTTATATTCATTATATTTAAGTGATTGAAACGCTTAAAAACAGGGTAAAAAATAATTGAATTTTACATTAAATTGCGTTCATCTATGCATTGGAGAAGGAAATGGCAACCCACTCCAGTGTTCTTGCCTGAAGAATCTCAGGGATGGGGGAGCCTGGTGGGCTGCCGTCTCTGGGGTCTCACAGAGTCGGACATGACTGAAGCGACTTAGCAGCAGCAGCAGCAGCATGAACATAGTATAATTATGAGTTGAGTTCCTAAGTTGGATCTTAGCCTATTGATATTTTCACTAATGAAATGATGGCACAAACATCTACTATAATTCATGCACCTTAAGTCAAGTTTTTGTCTCTTTATACATATAACATTTGCAACCATATAATACATTTTACAGTTATGTTTTTGGGAGAGAACTAGTAAAAAGATAAATATTCAGAATGCAATTTGGAACAGACAATTGAGAAAAAACTGCTTTGTATATTAATTTTCCTGGTAAAGTTTTAGTCTGGAGAAAGCGTTTCTGTGATTCTAGACTTTGAATATTTTTTTGTTGTTAAAATATGAAATAGGTTTTTTTTACCTATGCATTTAAAATAGCACTTTGGCCTTGATTCCTATGTTCTGTAGAATTTCCATCCAGAAATTTTAATGAAAGATTTCAGAATGCAACCTTTAGATGACTTCCAGGCTGTTTATATGCATACAACTTACCTGGCCAAATGTGATTAGCCCATTTGCATAAATGTGATTTACCACGTAAGAGTTTAGGAATCTAATCTTAATTTCCTCAATTGATGTTTAATTTTGACACATTTATAGGAATGATTTATAAGATAGAATGCTTTCTCATATTAATCATTAGTCATAGGCTAACTGAGGATGAATAACATTTTCAAATTTCAACATTAGATGAATTATACTTTTGGAAGTTGATAATAGAGATAACTGCCTTGACTCTAGGATTTTCCTAATTTAAAATCATTGGGAGATTTTTCTCAATTTAGAATAAATTGGAAGATATGTATACTTCATTGGGTTATAAATATTTAGTACAACAACATCAGTTAACCACTGGTTTACAGGGGTGGAAGATCTTTAAATATCCTCAAATTATAATTCCAGAATGAAATGACTCAGTCACTAAGATCACTGTTTATTAATAAATGTGTAAACAGCTTTTCATTTTCTTTGAAATAGCAGTAAAATATATGAATAGCTTGATTCATTAATACCCTCTATATGCAAGACGAAGTGTTAGTTCTTTGGGGATAAAATGATACATTAAACTTAAATTTTGAGTTTGATACATCAAACTTAAAGAGGTGTCAATTTAATGAAGATAATTAGACATGTTCTACAAAATACATAAAGCCCTATTATAGGAGGCGATAAAGGGCTCTCAGACTTAAGAATTTATGTATCTTGACTCTTCCCAAATATTTTATTTTCTCCACTCACTTCTACCAAGTCATGGTGAATTTTTCTTTACATTGCTTAACAACACTCTGTGCCTATCCCCAGTTTTTCAGTCACTTTCAGTTGTTAAACACGGTGACCAAATGTGAAGCTTGCATCTCATGCTCAGTTCAACGAATACCTTCTTCCCTTCCCCCAGCACCAGCCAGGCTTAGGCTCCAAAGACACTATTTCCTCCCTTTTCCCAGTGTGGAGTAAAGAGCGCAAGGTGGGGAGGGATGTGATTTGCCTCTGGGTCACATCTCTTCCCTTTTTTGACTTCTGTATTGGTCCCCAAGGTTTATTGGGCCCCTGGGGGAAAGTATAGCGATTGCATTCTTTTTTAAAAAAATCAATGAATTACTTTTTGGCTGTGCTGGGTCTTCATTGCTGCGTGTGGGCTTTCTCTGTTGTGGTGAGTGGGGGCTACTCTCCAGTTGTGGTGCACAGGCTTTTCATTGCTGTGGCCTCTCTTGTTTCAGAGTACAGGCTTTAGGGTGCGAGGACTCAGTGGTTGTGGCACATAGGCTTAGTTGCTATGTGGCATCTGGGCTCTTCCTGGACCAGGGATCGAACCCATGGCCCCTGTATTGGCAGGCAGATTCTTAACCACTGGACCACCAGGGAAGTCCTGAATTTGCATTCATGTATATATTGTGTCATCATTTGCTGTACCTAACTATGATATTTCTGTCATCTGAAACTTTATTTTTAGCATATAGACTGCTTGTTAAATTTTTTCTTCCTTCTTCCAATTAATAGCATTATAAAATGCCATTTTCTCATGTTATTACAAAGTATCTTTACAAATAATTTTCAATATAGTAACTTATTCTATTGTATATTACATTGATCAATTCACTTATCATTACTTCATCAATTTCATAATTTCAGATCATTTAGATGGCTTCAGATCGAACACATTATAAGTAATATGAGAACACCACATTTGGACAGACTTTTTTTTTTTTAGAAATCTGTATTAGGTTATTCCATGTGTATGAGCAGTAATGCCTACTTCATGTATGACAGCAGGCATTACTGAATTTATGTCTCTCAGAACCTTGGGAAACAGTTGATATTAAGTATAGGTATAGTTTGGTGTTGGTCATACTTTCTGAATGATATTACCTCTGACTGGCAAGATTTTCAAATTCTTCCTTTTGTTTATAGCTAATTTCTGTCTCTAAGTGGATTTATAGTGGAATATTTTTATTATTTAATATTTTATTTTCATAATTTGGCAGCAAGTGATGTATTTATTTCTGCTCTCGGATTTTGGCAGAAGCTTTCTGTAAATCTCAGAAGCACACAAACCATTTAACACTCTCTGCCATCCAAGACCATGATCACTTCCCTGAACCCAAGCAACTTGGTAAATTTGGGGGGAAATTCATGAATGCCTTTTCTGGAAAGCCTGTTGGAAGACCCTGATTAGGCATCTTTCCTTTAATGAGTTCTTCTAATAGCATAGCTAAACTTTTTTTTTTTTAATCATTTTCTGGAATATATCCAGGACCTTTATTTAATAAGTGTTCTGTCAAGAGTTGGAAACAAAACAAAGTATTAGAACAAGATACTGGCAAAGCTTTCTGCTCCTGATCACAGGTTAGGTGGGCCAGGCATGTGGAGTATCAAGAAACTGATAGAACAAGCAGAATGAACGTTTCTAGAGAGTGTACTGCACAGCAGTCAGTCTCAGAAACAGCTATCAGAGTGGGCTTTTTACTGTCCATCTCTCCCCTCTGTGGCTGGGTGGGAAAAAAGGGAGCATCTTAAACACTAAATATGAGCAAAAAGATTTCTAAAATACAGGTCTCTTACAACAGACATATATTGAATTGGCCAAAAGATTTGTTCAGGTTTTTCCATAACATCTTACAGAAAAACCCAAACTTTTGGGCCAACCAAGTACCATTAAAGGGGCTTCGCAGGTGATGCTAGTGACGAAAAACCTGCTTGCCAAGGCAGGAGACATAAGAGATGCGGGTTTGATCCATGGATCGGGAAGATTCCCTGGAGGAGGGCATGGTAACCCACTTCAGTATTCTTGCCTGGAGAATCCCATGGACAGGAGCCTGGTGGGCCGCAGTCCCAGAAGTTACACAAGAGGTGGACACGACTGAAGCAACAGCACACGTGCAAGCATGCAATACCATTAAAATGGATTAGGAAGACCAACCTGCTGTATGCTTACGTGAATTCCTTTGTGATCATTTGCTGGCGATTCATGCTCATTTCCTGATGATAAAGAAATTTAGATGCTGGCATAATTATACAGCTTAACATCAGCTTGAATTGCAGTTGCTGTTTGAGCAGATCAAATAAAACAGGCCAGGTGAGAACTCAGGTGGGCAGATCTTGGGGGACCTGAGGGGACCTTTATAAGTGAGTGAGCTGAATGCAGAGGGTTGTCCTGGATGGTTAAGAACGGCACGATGAGTTGGATCTTTACTCAGGGTACTTGGCTTGTGTCATTTCCTAGGACTGGAAGGACTGGAATAAAATAATAGAGATTGTGCAACAGCAGGCTGGGTCCGCAGCGAGAGGATCCAAAAAGAATAAACAGGAGGCATAATTGGAGAAAACTACAGGAAATAAGAATTAACATTATGGCAGAACTCCAGAAAACTAACTGGGCTGTTTTCTCAGTATAGCTTTGTATTTCTCTTTGAGGGAGTGACATAGGAAAGTGAAAGTGTTAGTTGCTCAGTTGTGTCTGACTCTTTGCAACCCCATGGACTGTGTAGCCCACCAGGCTCCTCTGTCCATGGGAGTCTCCAGGCAAGAATACTGGAGTGGGTTGCTATGCCCTCCTCCAGGGGATCTTCCCAACCCAGGGACTCTGAACCTAGGTCTTCTGCATTGCAGGCAGATTCTTTACTGTCTGAGTCACCAAGAAACCCAAACTGAGCTGTTTGACTTTATCCTGAGACATGCTGTGAATCATGTAAACCTCTCTAGTTGAAGGAACATCATCTTTCCGTTTGATTTTGATAGGCTGAATGAACCATACTCTTAGTGACTTTACATTTGTGATGTCATCCAGTTAAAGCAGAGGTGACTCGACAAAACAAAATGAATAACTCTTTTCTCTCCACATTCATGGAGGATCCGCTCAGCTCCATAGAGCTTCCTATTGTGTCTCATAATGAGGGAAGATAGCTGAGGAACTGATACATGGAAGGATCCTTCTACAGGACTGTTGAGAGGAGAGAAGATGAAGCTAGAAATCAGTATATCAGAATCCGGCTGTCATAGAAATGATGTCAGAAATCTGATTATGGACATTGTGCTTTGGCTTCTTTGATAGAAGTCTGTGGGTGGTTTAGCTGAAGTCAGACCAGGCATATTGATGAAGCAACTTTCTCTTGCTCTAATCTCTTGCCCTACTTGATCTTCTTAGATTAAAGTCTTTGAGTTTTAGGCTAGAGATCTCCTCACAGAGGGATGGGACAGTACATAGCCTGTCATGACAACTTTAGAGTTAAGTATACAGACAAAAAGCTGCATTGTAAACGGAGGCCTTTGGGAATCTCTTTATGCTGTTGGTGGAAACATAAATTCGTGCAGCCACTATTAGAACAGTGTTGTTTTTGTTCGATTGATAAGTCATGTCCGACTCTTTGTGACCCCATGGACTGCAGCATGCCAGGCTTCCTAGTCCTTCACTGTCTCCCAGAATTTGCTTAAATTCATGTCCGTTGAGTTCGTGATGCCATCCAATCATCTCATTCTCTGTCACCCTCTTCTCTTTTTGATTTCAATCTTCCCCAGCATCAGAGTCTTTTCCAATGAGTCAGCTCTTCGCATCACGTAGCCAAAGTATTAGAGGTTCAGCTTCAGCATCAGTCCTTCCAATGAATATTCAGGGTTGATTTCCTTTCATATTGACTGGTTTGATCTCCTTGCAGTCCATGGGACTCTCAAGAGTCTTCTCCAGCACCACAATTTGAGAACGTCTATTCTTTGGCACTCAGCTTCCCTGGTGGCTCAGAGGTTACAGCGTCTGCCTGCAATGCAGGAGACCTGGGTTCGAACCCTGGGTCGGGAAGATCCCCTGGAGAAGGAAATGGCAACCCACTCCAGTATTCTTGCCTGGAGAATCCCATGGATGAAGGAGCCTGGTGGGCTACAGTCCATCGGGTCACAAAGAGTCAGACACGACTGAGTGACTTGACTTTCACTTTCATTCTTTGGCACTCAGCCTTGTTTATGGTCCAACTCTCACAGCTATACATGACTCTTGGGAAAACCATAGCTTCGATTATATAGACCTTTGTCAGCAAAGTGATATCTTTGCTTTTTAATATGCTGTTTAGAACTATATGGAGGTACTTAAAAAAAATCTAGGAATAGAACCAACATATGGCCCAGTGATCCCACTCCTGGGCATATGTCTGGAGAAAACTCTAATTTGAAAAGATACATGGACCCCAATGTTTATTGCAGCACTAGTCACAATAGTCAAAACATGGAAGCAACCTAAATGACCGTTGACTGATGAATGGATAAAAAAGATGTACCATATACATACAGTGGGATTCTACTCAGCCATTAAAAAAGATGAAATAATCCCATTTGCAGCAACATGGATGGACCTAGAGATTATCATTAAGTGAATTAAGTAAGAGAAACACAAATTACATGTCACTGATATGTGGAATCTAAGCAAATGATACAAATGAACTTTTTATAAAATAAAAATAGATTCACAGATGTAGAAAACAAATTTATAGTTGCCAAAGGGGAAAGTATGGGGGAGGGAAAAATTGGGAATTTGGGATTAGTGGATACACACTAATATATATGAAATAGATAAGAGGAACGTATTTTATAGCACAGGGAACCATACACAATATCTTGTAATAACCTATAATGGAAAAGAATCTGAGAAAGACTAGAGATATACATTACATATGTGTATAGTTGAATCACCTTTGCTGTACACCTGAACATTGTATTAAAAAGTCAGCTATACTTCAATTAAAAATTAAAAATCAAAGAAGAGGTCTTTTGATCAGTAGGAGCAGAGAGTATAGTAGAACTGGAGGAAGTCTCCAGATTTTCCTTGTAGCATGCTATATATGTTTATTATTAGCACCGCCTTGTCTGTACTATTTGCCAGCCATCATCAAGGCAAACCATAACATAAAACTCAATGAAAATTTAACAAAGAAGAAAAAATTTAAATTCTCCACAAAAGACAGAATAAAGAAAGATTATATAAGAAACCAGAGAAGGTAATGGCACCCCACTCCAGTACTCTCACCTGGAAAATCCCATGGATGGAGGAGCCTGGTAGGCTGCAGTCCATGGGGTCGCTAAGAGTAGGACACGACCGACTGAGTGACTTCCCTTTCACTTTCACTTTCATGCATTGGAGAAGGAAATGGCAACCCACTCCAGTGTTCTTGCCTGGAGAATCCCAGGGACGGGGGAGCCTGATGGGCTGCTGTCTATGGGGTTGCACAGAGTCGGACATGACTGAAGTGACTTAGCAGCATGTAAGAAACAGGATAAAGGACTTTACAAACCCAAATAAGGAAATTTAGAAATAGATTAAAGAAATAGAATTAACTAAAGAAACAGATTAAATAAATTAAATAGATTTAACTCAAATATGTTGAATTAATAAAATAGACTTAAAAATAGGAAAAGTTCAGAGAATTGCCAAATCATATAATTTCTTAATAAAGGTAAGTCAAACCAATAGAAAAAAATGATAAAAAGTCTGATATGCAAAATGATTAGGTGTAAGACTGTGTCATTTAAAAGATAAAGGTGAAAAGAAGAGGGAAGATCAGAATGATGGATGGTAGACATACAAACCGAAAGTTAAGCAGTGTCACTGAGTAGCAAACTAATACAAGGCTGAAGCACGTCAAATGTTAAACAGTACTAAACATGCTACAGCGTGTTTTTTTAAAAGATAAACTTTAACCTGAATAAAATAAGAAATCAACTGACCAACCAGCTGGAAACCAGCAAGTGGCAGGCAGGACTCCTTAGCAGAATTCTGTTCAGTTCAGTTGCGTCTGACTCTTTGCGACCCCATGAATCACGGTACACCAGGCCTCCCTGTCCATCACCAACTCCCAGAGCCTACCCAAACTCATGTGCATTGAGTCAGTGATGCCATCCAGCCATCTCACCCTCTGTCGTCCCCTTCACCTCCTGCCCCCAATTCCTCCAAGCATCAGAGTCTTTTCCAATGAGTCAACTCTTCACATGAGGTGGCCAAAGTATTGGAGTTTCAGTCTCAGCATCAGTCCTTCCAATGAACACTCAGGACTGGTCTCCTTTAGGATGGACTATTTGGATCCCCTTGCAGTCCAAGGGACTTGCAAGAGTCTTCTCCAGTGCCACAGTTCAAAAGCATCAATTCTTCGGTGCTCAGCTTTCTTCACAGTCCAACTGTCACATCTATACATGACCACTGGAAAAGCCATAGCCTTGACTAGACGCACCTTTGTTGGCAAAGTAATGTCTCTGCTTTTGAATATGCTATCTAGGTTGCTCATAACTTTCCTTCCAAGGAGTAAGCACCTTTTAATTTCATGGCTGCAGTCACCATCTGCAGTGATTTTGGAGCCCCCCAAAATAAAGTCTGAAACTGTTTCCACTGTTTCCCCATCTACTTCCCATGGAGTGATGGGGCCAGATGCCATGATCTTAGTTTTCTGAATGTTGAGCTTTAAGCCAACCTTTTCACTCTCCTCTTTCACTTTCACCAAGAGGCTTTTTAGTTCCTCTTCACTTTCTGTCTTAAGAGTGATGTCATCTGCATCTGAGGTTATTGATATTGATATTTCTCCCGGCAATCTTGATTCCAGCTTGTGCTTCCTCCAGCCCAGCATTTCTCATGATGTACTCTGCATGTAAGTGAAATAAGCAGGGTGACAATATACAGCCTTGACGTACTCCTTTTCCTATTTGGAACCAGTCTGTTGTTCCATGTCCAGTTCTAACTGTTGCATCCTGACTTGTATGTAGGTTTCTCAAGAGGCAGGTCAGGTGGTCTGGTATTCCCATCCCTTTCAGAATTTTCCAGTTTGTTCTGATCCACACAGTTAAAAGCTTTGGCATAGTCAATAAAGAAGTAGATGTTTTTCTGGAACTCTCTTGCTTTTTCAGTGATCCAGCAGATGTTGGCAATTTAATCTCTGGTTCCTCTGCCTTTTCTAAAACTAGCTTCAACATCTGGAATTTCATAGTTCATGTGTTGCTGAAGCCTTGCTTGGAGAATTTTGAGCATTACTTTACTAGCGTGTGAGATGAGTGCAATTGTGCAGTAGTTTGAGCATTCTTTGGCATTGCCTTTCTTTGGGGTTGGAATGAAAACTGACCTTTTCCAGTCCTGTGGCCACTGCTGAGTTTTCCAAATTTGTTGGCATATTGAGTGCAGCACTTTCACAGCATCATCTTTCAGGATTTGAAATAGCTCAACTGGAATTCCATCACCTCCACTAGCTTTGTTTGTAGTGATGCTTCCTAAGGCCCACTGACTTTGCATTCCCAAATGTCTGGCTCTAGGTGAGTGATCACCCCATCGTGATTTTCTGGGTCATGAAGATCTTTTTTGCATAGTTCTTCTGTGTATTCTTGCCACCTCTTCTTAATATCTTCTGCTTCTGTTAGGTCCATAACATTTCTGTCCTTTATTGAGCCCTTCTTTTCATGAAATGTTCCTTTGGTGTCTCTAATTTTCTTGAAGAGATCTCTAGTCTTCTCCATTCTGTTGTTTTCCTCTATTTCTTTGCATTGATCGCTGAGGAAGGCTTTCTTATCTCTCCTTGCTATTCTTTGGAACTCTGCATTCAGATGCTTGTATCTTTCCTTGTCTCCTTTGCTTTTTGCTTTCACAGCTATTTGTAAGGCCTCCTCAGACAGCCATTTTGCTTTCTTGCATTTATTTTCCATGGAGATGGTCTTGATCCCTGTCTCCTGTACCATGTCACGAACCTCCATCCATAGTTCATGAGGTCCTCTGTCTATAAGATCTAGTCCCTTAAATCTATTTCTCACTTTCACTGTATAACCATAAAGGATTTGAATTCTGTAGTTGGAAACAATTTTCTATAGTAAGGAGAGAGAGAGAGAGAAACCTGTTCTCTTGGGCTCCTGCCCTTCAGTGCATTTTGGGCACCAGAGCCCAGTCAGCACTTCTCAGCAATCAGGAGGCTGGGGCTGGGCCCCAGGGGGCTCAGCCTTGTGTGTGGTCTCCTGGGGGTCTGCAAACACCACTGCAAATTCAGGTGAAGCAGATGTTGCTAATAGTTACGGAGAAGGGACTTCCCTGGGGGTCCAGTGGTGAAGACTCAGAGTTCTTGGTTTGAGTCCTGCTCAGAGAACTAGATCCTACATGCTTCAACTAAAGATCCAGCATGCCTGGAAAAAGATAAAGGTCCTGTGGGCTTCAGCTAAGACCTTGAGAAGCCAAAAAAAAAAAAAAAGTTGTAGAAGAAAGCATTTGTTTGTAGTTTATATTTGGCCCTTGGATGTGTGGGTTTTTTAGTTAAAAAGAACTCATCTTACATCCCCCTTTTTGTGCCTTCCTAAAGGTCTCTGCTGTTAACACTCTCCTATGTTTTATTCTTGACCCTTTTCTATGGTTGAAAACTCATATAAATAGAAATATATAGAGTTTTGTACATAAATACATCATAGCCAGCATATATGACATGTTTACAATACGCTCACTACTAGAGATGGATTATACAGCGATGGGGTGACACCTGGGCTGATCTATTCATTGTTCCTTGAGGATGTTTTGCTGTCTATGATTCCAGTTTTTTTGGGAAAACAAAAATGAACTTACGAGTATACTAAAGGCTGTTATGCAGCTCTATTATAAGTGCAGAGCAAAGGCACACAGTGTGTGCTAAGTCACTTCAGTTGTGTCTGACTCTCTGTGACCCCATGGGCTGTAGCCCACCAGGCTCCTCTGTCCATGGGTTTCTTCAGGGAAGAATGCTGGAGTGAGTTGCCATGCTCTCCTCCAGGGGAATCTTCCCAACCCAGGGATTGAACCTGTGACACTTATATCTACCCACATTGGCACTTTACTGCTAACACCAAAAGCACATAGTAGCCATTTAATATTTGCTTAAGTGCCTTGAGCAAACTCCTTTAAATACTACTTTGTGCAGACTTGCAGTATTTTAAAGTGTAAAGTTTTAGTTTATAGTTTATTCTTTTCCATTACCCCTTTCCCCCAACCCCCGCTCTACCCCTAACTCAGGGTTACGCCTGCACCCTTGCTTGTAACAATGTAGTTTGCTAGTTGAAAGGGGGAGCGTCTCGGAGAGGCCTGTGGCGCCCTGTGTTCTGTTTTAGGCATTTCACCAGTTGTGTGGCTCCTCGTGTCAACAGTCTGCATCTGGCCTTTTACTGCAAGGAAGGTTACTGGCAGAAGACATGGAATGGCTAGAAAAACCTGAAGTGGAAAACCAGGGGGTGCCCGCCACACTGGAAAGCGTTCTCATTTAATTGGTAAAGTGGACCATTGCCTCCTGTATGTATTTTCCTTGTGTCTATTTCCCATGTTTTAAAGTGTAAAAACATATTACCACAAGAGATTAGTAAAATATTCTTTTAAAAATGAAAAGATACAAAGGAATTTATTTCTGAAACAGAAAGAGACTCACAAACATAGAAAACAAATTTATGGTTACCAAAGGGGAAAGGGCAAGGGGAGGGGTAAATTAGGAGTTTGGGATTAACAGTTACACACTACTATATAGAAAATAAACAACAAGGACCTACTGTATAGCGCAGGGAACTATACCCAATATTTTGTAATAACTTACAAGGAAAGAGAACCTGAAAGTAAGAGTGTGTGTGTGTGTGTGTGCGTGTGTGCGTGTGTGCGTGCGTGCGTGCGTGTGTGTGTGTGTGTGTGTGTTACAGAACTGCAGTGCTGTATATCTGAAACTAGGGCTTCCCTCAAAGCTCAGTTGGTAAAGAATCTGCTTGCAATTCAGAAGACCCTAGTTTGATTCCTAGGTTGGGAAAATCCCCTAGAGAAGGGATAGATTACCCACTCCAATATTCTTAGGCTTCCCTTGTGGCTCAGCTGGTAAAGAATCCGCCAGCAATGCAGGAGACCTGGGTTTGATCCTTGGGCTGGGAAGATCCCCTGGAGAAGGGAACGGTTACCAACTCCAGTGTTCTGCCCTGGAGAATTCCTAGGACTGTATAGTTCAAACTGGGCTTCCCTGGTGGTTCAGACAGTAAAGAATCTGCCTGCAATGAAGGAGACCTGGGTTTGATTCCTGTGTTGGGAAGATCCCCTGGAGAAGGGAATGGCTACCCACTCCAGTATTCTTGCCTGGAGAATTCCGTGGACAGAAAAGCCTGTCAGGTTACAGTCCATGAGGTCACAAAGAGTTGGACACAACTAAGCCACTCACACTTAGTTACGTACTATATCTAAAACTAACAAAATATTGTAAATCAACTATACTTCAATAAAAAAATGAGAAAAAATAAAATATTCTAGACTTAAAATAGTTTCCTTTGCCTTCTTCCTATTGAGTCACTTAGAAAGCTTCCTGTAAGTTTTGTTGAAAATGGGGAAGTATTAAGCTTCTTAATTTTTTCTTCTGTGGGATTGTGTTTGTCTCTGGCAAATTTGTATTTCTTCCTCCTTCAGTAGCAGAAAGAGTGATTTCTCTCCTCCCTCAGTTCTTTGTGGTCTCTCCATGTCTCTAAAATATGCATTCTAACTTAATTTTCCAGTGTGGTGAAACAGACAAGTATGTCTAACACGTAGTGAACAGGAAATACGATGTTTTTGTGTGTAGAGAATGTAAGTGCTGTCCAAAGTCAGGAGAGCAGTTAAATTAAAAAAATCAATCTGTGCAAACATAAAGAAATGAGCCAGTGGGGGAAATTGGGCCAGTTTAGAATTCAGTAAAATCTACTTCTTTTCGCTGTGTCTCTAAACTGAAGAGAAAACACTTTTGGTTGAATGTTTGCATAAAAGGAATATCCCCTGGAAAATATTGTCATTATTCCCAAAGTAACTATTTATTTTGGAGTTTAGAATTTACATGGGCTTTCTTGGAGGCTCAGATGATAAAGAATCTGCCTGCAATGTGGAAGACCTGAGTTCGATCCCTGGGTCGGGAAGATCCCCCTAGAGAAGGGAATGCTACCCACTCCAGTATTCTGGCCTGGAGAACCCCATGGACAGAGAAACCTGATGTAAAGAGTTGAACACGACTGAGTGACTAACAATTTCATTTTTTTTTTAAAAGAATTTACACAAGGTCATACCTTATGCTCTGGGAATAATAGATACAGACTGGAACCCTAGAAGGGCAACTACTTTTTCTGCATCTATACCCAATATGGATAAACTCTTAGATTATTATGGTATTTTACTTTTCAGATCAGCATGGAAAGATTTATTTTTAATAGCAAAAAGCAGAGATAAGCTCTAAAAGAATTCAGTATTCCATTCTGATTGCTAGAATGTTTTGGTTTTCTTTTTCAAAAGAACTAATATTAATTACAAATCCTTTGGTAATCAAAAATATGAAGAAAAAGGAAATATTATCAAATGTTGGTACATGGCCCTTGCTATTGTGAATCAAATAATGTCCTCACAAACAAAGGCAGCTTATTTATCTAAACCCATTGTTCCTTATAATGACTTTTTGGGATAACTAAGGCAGACTTTTGAGCACGTAGATATTTTTAACAGAAACATTTCTAAAATATACTGCAAACTTTCTTTTCTGTTAAGCTTCTTGAAGATAAATTAAACTTTTCCTAATAGTGCAGGGGAATCTCATAAGTGTTCATTATTTTGCAGGGCTGGAAGACAGTCTGGAGCAATAAAGATAATAGTAACAATCATCATCATTATCTTCATAACAGCTAACATTTGTGATCATGTAGAATATTGTGTGCAAACACGCTTTTAAGTGCTTTACTTGTATTAATTTATTAATTCCTGTAAGGACACTGTGAAGTATTAACACTAGTAGCATCCCCAAGCTGCAGATGAGTCAGCTGAGACAAGGAAGGGTTTAGTAACTGGCCTCAGGTGGCCCAGCTCAGAGGTGGTGATGTCTGGATTCACGGTCAGGCTTTTGTCCATCTAGAACTTGCCCCTTAGCCTTGGCCTTTCTGGCTTCTAAGATAAGTGTGAGATTGAGATCAAGCTGGAATTTTGGGTTTACCAGTTGGTGTTTGAGTGAGGAGGTAAGTGGACTTACTTTCCCAAGTTTCAGTTTCCTTCTCTTAAAACGAGAATGACAAAAAACACTAAATTACTAATAATGATAGTAGCACCAAAGTGCAGGTTCTTGTGAGGAGAGAATGAAATGGTGCCAGCAAAGAGCTTGGCACTTAGGAAATCATCAAGAAGTATCACCCCCCTTTTCAAAAAAAATTGAGGTATGATAGCTTTACAATGTTGTGTTAGTTTCTTCTGCACACTGAAGTGAATCAGCTGTATATATACATATATCCCCTCCTTCCACCCTTGTCCACCTCTCTAGGTCATCACAGGATCCTGAGCTGAGCTCCCCGTGTTCTACAGCAGGTTCCCACTAGCTATGGTCCTGTATATATGTCAATGATACTCTCAGTTCATCCCACCCTCCCCTTCCTCCCTACATGTCTGTTCTCAACTGCATCTCTATTCCTGTGCTGCAAATAGGTTCATCTGTACCATTTTTCTAGATTCCATCTATAAGCTTTAACATATAGTATTTGTTTTCCTCTTTCTGACTTATGTCACTCTGTATGACAAACCCTAGGTCCATCTCTATGAATGGCCCAATTTCATTCCTTTTTATGGCTGAGTAATATTCCATTGTATATATGGACCTTATCTTCTTCATCCATTCATTTGTCGGTGGACATTTAGGTTGCTTCCATGTCCTGGCTGTCATAAATAGTGCTGCAGTTAACATTAGGGTACATGTGTCTTTTATTTTTTATTTTTTTAATTTTTTTTAATTTTTTATTTATTTATTTTTTTTTTAAATTTTAAAATCTTAAATTCTTACATGCGTTCCCAAACATGAACCCCCCTCCCACCTCCCTCCCCACAACATCTCTCTGGGTCATCCCCATGCACCTGCCCCAAGCAAGCTGCACCCTACGTCAGACATGGACTGGCGATTCAATTCTTACATGACAGTATACATGTTAGAATTCCCATTCTCCCAAATCGTCCCACCCTCTCCCTCTCCCTCTGAGTCCAAAAGTCCGTTATACACATCTGTGTCTTTTTTCCTGTCTTGCATACAGGGTCGTCATTGCCATCTTCCTAAATTCCATATATATGTGTTAGTATACTGTATTGGTGTTTTTCTTTCTGGCTTACTTCACTCTGTATAATTGGCTCCAGTCTCATCCATCTCATCAGAACTGATTCAAATGAATTCTTTTTAACGGCTGAGTAATACTCCATTGTGTATATGTACCACAGCTTTCTTATCCATTCATCTGCTGATGGACATCTAGGTTGTTTCCATGTCCTGGCTATTATAAACAGTGCTGCGATGAACATTGGGGTACATGTGTCTCTTTCAATTCTGGTTTCCTCCGTGTGTATGCCCAGAAGTGGGATTGCTGGGTCATAAGGTAGTTCTATTTGCAATTTTTTAAGGAACCTCCATACTGTTCTCCATAGTGGCTGTACTAGTTTGCATTCCCACCAACAGTGTAGGAGGGTTCCCTTTTCTCCACACCCTCTCCAGCATTTATTGCTTGCCGATTTTTGGATCGCAGCCATTCTGACTGGTGTGAAGTGGTACCTCATTGTGGTTTTGATTTGCATTTCTCTAATAATGAGTGATGTTGAGCATCTTTTCATGTGTTTGTTAGCCATCCGTATGTCTTCTTTTAGAATTTTGATTTTCTCAGGGTAAATGCCCAGTAGTGGACTTGCTGAGTCATATGATAGTTTCACTTTTAGTTTTTTAAACCTCCATGTTGTTGCTCATGTACTCTTGTGGTGTGGGAAAATATTTGCACACTTGAAAAGTGGCCTCAAATTTGCTAATTTTGTTTTGGTTTGTTTGGGAATCTGCATTTACTTATTTTTTCCTCCTTGGTTGTATTTTGTCACTTTTTGATTCTTTTAATGGTCAGGAATGTGGGCTTCAGAAATCCCAGGTTCCACTGTTGACTGGTTTGGCTGGTTATAGGCAAATGTACTTTTGTTTCTTTAAACCACAGTTTTTCTACTATAAAATGCGAGTCTGTATTCTTCATGAAATGGCTCTATGAATTTGAAAATACAGTATTATCTCTTTTAGTGATCTGGATAAGAATTTTAAGAGTATATTGTCCATCTTAATATAGCCTTTCTAGTATATGATATTTCCTGTTACTTAAATTCAGACAGAACCAACTCATCCATTCCTTCTTATTTTCCCCAGATGCTTGATTGTTTTGAATGTCTCCTGTGTTTGTCTTTCATTTCCTAGGGCTGGCAGATTTGGTGTATCTGTTGCCATCAGTTGGGGTGATTTGGCAGGAAAGGTTTCCCCATGGGAGAAGGCATTCTCCGTCTCATTTGTGGGGAAGCAGATTGACTTCAGTTACCCATTTCTGACACATTAAGATTGTAGAACTTGATTGTATGTGTCCGTTCTTGGAATAGTTACAGTTCCACTCTATTTTCCTGACTGCTCTTGAGTGAAGCCTGTTTCTTTTGGCTCTGTTTGGTACTTGTGCAAAGAATATTATGGAATGTAAGTAATATTGATTATACCTTTGAAGGGAGAAGAGCATGCTGTTGTTCTTGAGTGACTTGTTAGAAAACAACAAACTCACGTCAGCTCTTAAGGTCCTTCTCTGCCAATGTTAAGAGCTTCTAACTTTATTCATCAGTTTCTTTGCTGGCCGAGTGCAGTTGTTGTTGAACTGGTTGAGGGAATCCACACTGGGATCCTAGCTTCAGCCGAGGCCCCAGTCTCAAGCCCAGGAGGTTCTTTTCTGATCAGATTTGTTCAGCCAATAATGAAAACTACGGCTGAGACTGAAACAGCACAGGTTTTATTCAATGATCAGAGAATGGAGAAGTGAGAATGTAGTTTTCAAATCAACATCCCAACCCAACTTGGGTGGAGACACCAAATATTTAGGAGAGTCAAGGTCAAAAGGATGCAATTGGAAATAGAGGAATGCTCAAGAGTTATCTGAGAACAAGGGTGTGATTTGGACCTGGAACTGATACAGTTCTCTTCAGTCCTTGTATGGGCTTTTCCAGTAAAGACAGTCGTCTCATAGGGAGAAATCATAGAAGAATGTGAAACAAAAATCTGCACTTGCTCTTTCATCTCTATGCCATTATTTTTTTGAGTTCTAGTTTTTTCCATGCTTATGCCAATTCTTTTTATTTTCAGTGTTTAAAATTTAGTAATTATTGTGTTTGTCCACTAATATCTTAGATTTTAAACTTTTGAATAGGTGATATTTTCATATGGTTCCAAAGAAAGCAATATTATAATGGTAATACTGAGAAATCTTGCTCTTACCTGTTTTTGACCATGGGTATGCACTTGTCCAACCAGTACATCCTAAAGGAGATCAGTCCTGTGTGTTCACTGGAAGGACTGATGCTGAAGCTGAAACTCCAGAAATCCCAAATCACTTTGGCCACTTCATGCGAAGAGTTGACTCATTGGAAAAGACCCTGATGCTGGGAGGGATTGAGAGCAGGAAGAAAAGGGGATGACAGCGGATGAGATGGCTGGATGGCATCACTGACTCGATGGACATGAGTTTGAGTGAACTCCGGGAGTTGGTGATGGACAGGGAGGCCTGGCGTGATGTGATTCATGGGGTTGCAAAGAGTCGAACATGACTGAGCGACTGAACTGAACTGATGCACTTGTCTCATTTTCTTTTATTCTTATGCGTCTTTGAAATATGCAAACAAAAGTTAATATATATTTTATCTTTTATACAGTTAGCATTTTCTTTTTACTTAATATATCATAGATATCTTTCTAATATCATTATCTAGAGATAAATGGGTATATTGTTGATATATATATTGCTGTCTTATATAGGTACACATTGAGTTACTTCCTTTTTTTCTTTTTTTGACTGTGCCGCATGGCATGTGGGATCTTAGTTCCCTAAACAGAGATGGAACCTGACAATAAGAAATATAATTCTTTAAAATTAGGACATGAGACTCTGTGGAACAAAGCAAAACCAACCATGAAGCATCAAGGAGGTAGTATTTGTGTATAAAAGAAATATGGTTTAAGAATCTGTTTCAGCATATGCTTGTGTGCTTAGTCGCTCAGTCATGTCTGACGGTCGCCCACCAGGCTCCTCTATCCATGGGATTTTTCAGGCAAGAATACTGGAGTGGTTGCCACTTCTTCCTCCAGGGGATCTTCCCAACCCGGGGGTCAAACCCAAGTCCCTGTATCTCCTGCATTTCCTGCATTGCAAGTGGATTCTTTACCCACTGAGCCATTGGGGAACAAATGGTATAATGACATTTTAGTAAAAGGAAACTTAATTCTATATTGTAATAAATGAGATATTATGTATAAGATTCACAAAATCACTGCAGAAGGTGATTGCAGCCATGAAATTAAAAGACGCTTACTCCTTGGAAGAAAAGTTATGACCAACCTAGAGAGCATATTGAAAAGCAGAGACATGACTTTGCCAACAAAGGTCTGTCTAGTCAAGGCTATGGTTTTTCCAGTGGTCATGTATGGATGTGAGAGTTGGACTGTGACAAAAGCTGAGCGGCGAATTGATGCTTTTGAACTGTGGTGTTGGAGAAGACTCCTAAGAGTCCCTTGGACTGCAAGGTCCAGCCAGTCCATTCTGAAGGAGATCAGCTCTGGGATTTCTTTGGAAGGAATGATGCTAAAGCTGAAGCTCCAGTACTTTGGCCTCCTCATGCGAAGAGTTGACTCATTGGAAAAGACTCTGATGCTGGGAGGGATTGAGGGCAGGAGGAGAAGGGGACGACCGAGGATGAGATGGCTGGATGGCATCACTGACTCGATGGACGTGAGTCTGAGTGAACTCTGTGAGGTGGTCATGGACAGGGAGGCCTGGCGTGCTGCGATTCATGGAGTCACAAAGAGTCGGACATGGCTGAGCGACTGAACTGAACTGAATATTATTTAGATGCTATGTGAAAAAGACTTTAATCTTACATCCACTTTGGGTCACCACATTTTAAGTAAATGACAAGGAATCCAGAATCACATTCTATGATTTCTGACCAAAATGAATAAAAGAGAACCTAGCACAGACCATCGTTGAATATTTATTAAATCTTGGAAGAGACATAGAGTTGTTTAAATGTTGGAGAACTGCACAGAGAAAAGTTGGTGAAGATAGCATAACTGTATGTGGTAAGAGATGGTAGTAGATATCCCCTGAGTTTTGGTGGATTTATCTCTATCCATCTATATATCATCTATCCATCTACCCATTTTTCTGTCTGAGTAGATATCATCTATGTCATTCATCTCTCTCCATCTGTTAATGTAGTCAACAAATATTATAATTATTCCCCAAATTAGTAGCTACCATATATTGAGAAATACATACCAGATTCTGTCCATGTACCAGGTGCTTAGGTTGTCGTAATGTTAAATAATGGTACAGGTAGTAATACCTCGATTTTATGGGTGAGACCACTGAAGAGTACATGATATATGTCATATAACAACAGAGTTAGGAGTATCACTGAACAGATTTTGGACAGTTGTACTTTATATTATAGCCAAAGTGGGACTTTGGTTCTTTCAAAGACCCTTCTGCTTGTTGTATGTGCAGAACCCAGAACTTTGTGACTCTTAACACTACCCTCTCAACCAATGTTCTTCCATCCCTCCCTTTCTTTTTCAGTATTAATATATTAAGTGTCTGTTATGGGTCAGGCCCTAGGTCAGGTGCTGGAGATACTGGGGTGATCCAGAATATTTGAATTCTTGTCTTTACAGTGTACAAGGTACTATGTAGTGATTGCATAGAGAATACAAATAAACAAGCTCTGTTTCCAAGGAAATAACAGTTAAGTGGGGAGACAATGCATAAAAATAAACCCTAAAAGACATGATATCAAGTGAAATGGTAGAGCTATTAGGACAATGTCCTAAAATCACTTGGGAGTCATTCTAGGGGAGTGTAGTGGGCAGACCTTGTAAGAGAAGACAGCATGAATGAAGGTGATGGAGGGAAAACCACTAAGTATAGCTTGAAACATGTATAATATCATATATGAAATGAATCGCCAGTCCAGGTTGAATGCATAATACTGGATGCTTGGGGCTAGTGCACTGGGACGACCCAGAGGGATGGTATGAGGAGGGAGGGGGGGTTCAGGATGGGGAAAACATGTATACCTGTGGCAGATACATGTTGATGTATGGCAAAACCAACACAATATTGTAAAATAATTAACCTCCAATTAAAATAAATTTATATTAAAAAAGAGTATAGTGCACCACACTGCAAGCAGAGGATGAGATGGTTGGATGGCATCACCAACTCAATGGACCTGAGTTTGAGCAAACTCCAGTAGATGGTGAAGGACAGGGAGGCCTGGTGTGCGCAGTCCATGGGTTGCAAAGAGTTGGACATGACTTAGCAACTGAAGAACAACAACAGGTTAGTAATGTAATGGATGAGGGTAGTGTGGAATGCAGAGATCTAGCATAGAAGCCTTGGGATGCCCTGGTAGAGAGTCTGACACGTTTCAACAGGGAAGTGATATGGTTAGAAAGAACATCTGTGCAGGACATGTAGAGGAGAGATTTGAAGATTGGGAGGTTAGGGGACAAGTTTGGAGGCTGTGGCAATAATCCAGGTGAAAGATTGTGAAAACTAGGACCAGAGTCATGAGAACAGAGGGCGAGTAGAAAGACAAAACTGCAGAACTGTTTTAAAGGTAGAATCACAGACCTTGGTATGTGATTAGATGTGGAAATGACTGAGACAAAGGAAGCTTTCAGAAAAGACTAGTTTCTCATTAGAGCATCCTGTAGAGAGTGGCTTTTGCATGTTCATTTGTGTTAATGAACTTTTACCAGTATTCATGGTAAGCTGTCACCTACCTGAGAGTCTGAAGCAGCCCAGCAACATGACAAAAACATGACAAATTTCTCCAAATACACAAAACCAACTCCCAAACCATTGCTAAATAAAGGAGGCTTTATCCTTCCTTGTGCTTGTTCATTGTTAAATTTCTTTTATATCTCATATTTATTCAGAGCTCAGCAATTTGTCAGGTGATGGTTTCAGAAATTTAAGTGAATTAACTGATTTGTTCTGGCAGCAACACCATGAAGTAGGTGGTGGTTTATGTTCATTTTTTACAGCAGAGGCAACTAAGGCACAGAGTGATTAGGTGATTTGCATGAAACCTCTTGGTTAGTGGCTTCCCAGGTGGTTCAGATGGTAAAGAATCTCCTTCCTATGCCGGAGACCCAAGTTTGATGCCTGGGTCAGGAGGGTCCCCTGGAGAAGGGAATGGCAACCCACTTCAGTATTCTTGCCTGGAGAATCCCATGGACAGAGGAGCCTGGTGGGCTACACAGTCCATGGGTCTCAAAAGAGTTGGACATGACTAAGTGACTAACACTTGACAGTGTGGATCACAACAAACTGTGGAAAATTCTGAAAGAGATGGGAATACCAGACCACCTGACCTGTCCCCTGAGAAATCTGTATGCAGGTCAAGAAGCAACAGTTAGAACTGGACATAGAACAACAAACTGGCTCCAATTCAGGAAAGCAGTACGTCAAGGCTATATATTGTCACCTTGTTTATTTAACTTATATGTAGATTACGTCATGTGAAATGCTGGAGTAGATGAAGCACAAACTGGAATCAAGATTGCCAGGAGAAATATCAGTAACCTCAGATATGCAGATGACATCACCCTTATGGCAGAAAGCGAAGAAGAACTAAAGAGCCTCTTGATGAAAGTGAAAGAGCAGAGTGAAAAACCTGGCTTAAAACTTTACATTCAGAAAACTAAGATCATGGCATCTGGTCCCATCACTTCATGGCAAATAGATGGGGAAACAATGGAAACAGTGACAGACATTATTTTTTGGGGGGCTCCAAAATCACTGCAGATGGTGACTGCAGCCCTGAAATTAAAAGACACTTGCTCCTTGGAAGAAAAGTTATGACCAATCTCAGTTCAGTTCAGTGGCTCAGTCGTGTCCAACCGTTTGCAACCCCATAGACTGCAGCATGCCATTCCTACCTGTCCATCACCAACTCCTGAAGTTTACTCAAACTCATGTCCATTGAGTCAGTGATGCCATTCAACCATCATCCTCTGATGTCCCCTTCTCCTCCTGCCTTCAGTCTTTCCCAGCATCAGGGTCTTTACAAATGAGTCAGTTCTTCACATCAGGTGGCCAAAGTATTGGAGTTTCAACTTCAGCATCAGTTGTTCCAATGAATATTCAGGACTGATTTCCTTTAGGATTGACTGGTTGGATCTCCTTGCAGTCCAAGGGACTCTCAAGAGTCGTCTCCAACACTACAGTTCAAAACCATCAATTCTTTGGCAGTTAGCTATCTTTATAGTCCAACTCTCACATCTATACATGACTACTGGAAAAACCAAAGCTTTGACTAGACAGACCTTTGTTAGCAAAGTAATGTCTCTGCTTTTTAATATGCTGTCTAGGTTGGTCATAACTTTTATTCCAAGGAGCAAGCATCTTTTGATTTCATGACTGCAGTCACAATCTGCAGTGATTCTGGAGCCCCAAAATATTGTCTGTTTCCACTGTTTTCCATCTATTTGCCATGAAATAATGAGACCAGATGCCATGATCTTAGTTTTCTGAATGGTGAATTTTAAGCCAACTTTTTCAATCTCCTCTTTCACTTTCATCAAGAGGCTCTTTAGTTCTTCTTCTCTTTCTGCCATAAAGGTGGTATCATCTGCATATCTGAGATTATTGATATTTCTTCTGGCAAATGATTCCAACTTATGCTTCATTCAGCCCAGCATTTTTCATGATGTACTCTGCATATAATTTAAATAAGCAAGGTGACATTATACAGCCTTGACCATACTCCTTTTCCTATTTGGAACCAGTCTGTTGTTCCATGTCCAGTTCCATCTGTTACTTCCTGACCTGCATACAGATTTCTCAGGAGGCAGGTCAGGTGGTCTGGTATTCCCATCTCTTTCAGAATTTTCCACAGTTTGTGTGATGCACACAGTCAAACCTTTGGCATAGTCAATAAAGCAGAAGTAAATGATTTTCTGGAACTCTGTTGCTTTTTGATGATCCAGTGAATGTTGGCAATTTGATCTCTGGTTCTTCTGCCTTTTCTAAATCCAGCTTGAACATCTGGAAGTTCAGTTTTCATGTACTGTTGAAGCCTGGACAGCATATTAAAAACAGGGATGTTACTTTGCCAACAAAGGTCTGTCTAATCAAAGCTATGGTTTTTCCAGTAGTCATGTATGGATGTGAGAGTTGGGCTATAAAGATAGCTAACTGCCAAAGAACTGATGCTTTTGAAGTGTGGTGTTGGAGAACACTCTTGAGAGTCCCTTGGACTGCAAGGAGATCCAACCAGTCCATCCTAAAGGAAATCAGTCCTGAATATTCATTGGAAGGACTGATGCTGCAGCTGAAACTCCAATGCTTTGGCCACCTGATGGGAAGAATTGACTCATCTGAAAAGACTCTGTTGCTGGGGAAAATTGAAGGTGGGTGGAGAAGGCGACAACAGAGGATGAGATGGTTGGATTGCATCACAAACTCAATGGACATGAGTTTGAGTAAACTCTGGGAGTTCGTGATGGACAGGTAGGAATGGCATGCTGCAGTCCATGGGGTCACAAAGAGTCAGACATGACTGAGCGACTGAACTGAATGGTAGTTAGGCCTTGAACTCAAGCTGTCCACCTTCAAAACTAACCATTACAGTCATTTATAAATGGAATTGTTTTCTTAATTTCTTCTTTAGGTTGTTCACTGCTGGAGTATGGAAACAACTGATTTTTGTTTGTTGATCTTGCACCCTGAAACCTTGCTGGAATTTATTGATTAGCATTTTTTTCATGGATTCTTGTGAGCTGCTGCTTCAGAATTTTGTTATGATATTATATTTCTTTCCAAATCTGTTCCTACTGATTTAATCTAAAATGTCCAAGATCTTGAAAAGCTACCTTTTACATTTTAAAGATGTTGTATAAAATTTGCCTTTAATTATATTACTCCTTATGCTGTCTGGCTTAGTAATGTGGCATATTGAAAGAGAAAAGACCTAAAAAAAAAAAAAGACCTAAAAATGAAGAAAATCTTTAGTAACATTTTCAAGTGCTTAAGGAAATAACATGGTAAAGGAAAATGATAGTGTCATCAGTTAAGACCACCAAAATGTTCTGTGGATTGATTTGTTGTTATTAGAGAATTACATGACGTTAAAGCAGTATCAGTTACTATGATCAAATCACCCTCATCCAATTAAGTAATTTAGGTAGCCCAGTCATCCAGGCAAACTGTGTCTCCTCAAATCTGTTCCTGATCTGAAAGAAATGTGGCTACTTAACTTCCTTATCTGGTATTTTAAAAAATTTGTTCTTCTCTTCTCTGCTAATTTATGATTTTTTGAAAGTTAGGGTTGACTCTGTTTCCTAAATAAGTCTTCCCCTGCCCCGTGCCAATTTTGTTTTGAATTTTAAAATTAACTTTATTTTGATTAACAACTCTTAAGATATGTTGAATTTTATTGGCTGTTAATGTAAGATCCTGAGAGTACATTCTTTTCCCACCATTTTAGTGTCTGAGTTAGACCAGTGCTTCTTGCTATTGCAGTGTTGACCTTGGCCCCAAGTTATGATGAATAGACACCAAATGGAGCCTATCATAGCATCTCAGGACACAAAGAGACCTTGGAGGTCATTTTTTTCTGGTGAGAAATTGTAATCCTCATGCCACACTCTGAGTTTCAGGATGTCAGTGCATCTTGTAAATGTTGACTCATATGATGCGGTTCTTATTTTCAGTGTCAAAATAGAAAAATGGGGACTTTCACATCCTAGTGAACAGAGAAGAATAAATAATAACCAATTACTTATCTTCAGAGACAGCGCCCTGGCTCCTAGATTCTCAAAGATGGAGGGAAGAAAAATGCAGAAGGCACAAATCACAGTCAGAGAGACGGCTTAGGAATCTGGCATCGTATCTTTTCTAAAGATCTATCATTGAATTCACAACCATTTGAGCTCATGTCCAGTGCACTAAGTTCCCTTTGACAGCATCACAGTGTAACCCTTTATCCATAAACTCACATGAGGGATCCAGATTGGGGTGTCCCAGCATCCTTCCACATGAGCAGTACACTGTAGTCTGTAACTCCACCAGTATTTCACATGCATCTTATATTAACTTATGATTATCTCTGCAGTTTCACTTCTTTATTCTTGATAAAGTTTGATATTAAAGTGGAAGAAAATAATTATGTTCCTTATTTTATTTTTTGAATTAATTTATTTTAATTGCAGGATAATTACTTTACAATATTGTAATAGTTTTTGCCATATGTTGACATGAGTTGAAGTACAATATACTTTCAGATATCCTGGGAAGAGAATCCATTGTTCTGTCTATTGATATCACTTAAGTTTTTCTGTCTTACATTTTTATTCACTCTTAAATATTTTGTTGAATTTTGTTGATTTTGGAAGTCTCTGTGAACTTCTTTCTACTTTTCTCCAGGTTTGTTAGTGCTTATAGTATAAATACAGTATAGAGGGAATATTTAGTTTTAGTTTTAGAAAAAAATATTATTTAATGAATATACTCTCAATAATTTAAAAACAAATATTAGTTTATCTCTGTCATTCTGAGACTTCAGTATAAAGGGAGAGAAGTTTGCAACCAATTTATTGATATTTCAAGATACATCTTTTCCCCAAATGACTTGAATCTCCTAAATGAATAGATGGAAAGGTCATTTTTAGATGTCACAATTTAAATATGGATTTTTTTTTTTTTGGTTTGGACTATGTTTTGAGGTTATAGGGACATAAGGAAGCACTGCAGGATGGGACCCTGTTGGCCCCTGTTCATGCTCTATGCCTCAAGCCACTCTTTATCCCTGTACTTGTCCAGCTGCTTCCTACCTAAAGGCCTTGCACCGCTATTTTCTTCCTCCCAGGAATGCTTTTTGTCATTATCCTGCCTAAAGTCTTCTCAAGCTTAATGTCTCAGTTGGTGTCTGATCCTCCACTCCACCCACTATGTTTGTTCATCCATTCACTCTCATAATAACTTGTATATTTCAGGAAAAGTACTTGTGTATTTCCTGCAATCACATTGAGTTGTAATCAGATGCTTATTTTTTTCCATGTTAGTCTGCAAACTCCAGAGGGTTTTTCTCCTCCCAATGTATTGTAGGCTCAACGAGGTTATGGAATGTGAGTTATTCATCAGTATATCCAAGGCCTTCATGGAGTATGCAGACATGAATAAATACTGCTGAATGAATGAATGGATAAATATAGTTTGTGTACTTTAGGGAGCGGTGAACCACAATTCATTCTTTGGCTTCCTGTAATGATTAGAACCTTTTGTGAAAAGGGCAAATATACAATGTGTAGACAAAATTGAGAAGTAAATGGCACCCAGGAGAGTAAGGGCTTGGACAGTTATGGTGATGTTGACATTAACTATTCTGAGAATGTAGAATATTTTAGAGAAAATTCTCAATTTGAATTTCTATTTAGATGATTTTTAGGTTTGCATTGGTGGCATGTAGGAATCTGTTGGTAATATAAAAGTAAGTACAATGCAATTCTTCCCTTGTTATTAATATTATTTCAACTGTGACTTTAGTTAGATTCAGAAGTTCTATTTATTTTTTATCATAAAAACTTTTTCCCTCCACTTAATGAGAAACGGTTTCATGTAATTTTTGTTTAACTGACAGTGATTTTAAATTTACCTACTAATCTGTTCTTTGGTTCTTACTTTGTGTGAATGCATGCTTCATATCATAGTGTATTAAGTTCACTGAGAGTTAAGAGTGATGATATTCAAATTCTTTTGGCATCATTTGGCTCTGTTTTAAACAACACAGAGCTAGATTCCCACCAATCTTGGGAAACTGCGTCTGGCTTGTGATTTTCCATTGTATGACTAAGTCGAGACATGCAAAGTGGAACCCAGAGATGGTGCACTCAGAGAATTTGGGGCTGAAAACTTTATCTTTTTTCAAGAAATAGTACAAATAAAACAAAATTTGTACTTGATATAGTCTTTGTTATTTACAAAGAGAGACAGAGACAGTGCTAAACTAATATCTGGTTGGTTAAAATGGTAGAAATGGCATTAATGGCATTTCTCTGGGAACTGGGAAAGAAAAAGACTGATTGGTAACTGGTTAATTTTATATGTCAACCTGGCCAGGTCACAGACCCCAGATATTTAATCAAACACTGGTCTGGATGTTGCTATGAAAATATGTTTTAGATGAGATTAATAGTCATGTATGGATGTGAGAGTAGGACTATAAAGAAAGCTGAGTGCTGAAGAATTGATGCTTTTGAACTGTGGTATTGGAGGAGACTCTTGAGGGTCCCTTGGGCTGCAAGGAGATCCAACTAGTCCATCAAAGGATATCAGTCCTGAGTGTTCATTGGAAAGACTGATGTTGAAACTGGAGCTCCAATACTTAGGCCACCGGATGTGAAGAGCTGACTCATTGGAAAAGACCCTGATTCTGGGAAAGATTGAAGGCAGGAGAAGAATGGGATGACAGAGGATGAGATGGTTGGATGGCATCACTGGCTCAATGGACATGAGCTTAAGTAAACTCTGGGAGTTGGTGATGGACAGGGAGGCCTGGCATGCTACACTCTATGGGGTCACAAAGAGTCAGATACAACTGAGAGACTGATCGGAACTGAATATTTAAATCAGTAGCTGAGTAAAGCACATCACTTATCATAATGTGAGTGGGCCTCAGTCAACCAGTTGAGTCTTGAGAGAAAAGTGACTGACTTCCTCCAAGGAAGAGGAAAGTCTACCAGTAGATGGCCTTTGAACTTGAGCTGCAACAGCAGCCATTTCTTTGGGTTTCTGGCCTCTTTGCCTGCTCTGAGAATTTGGACTTGCCAGCCTCCACGAACACATGGGCCAATTCCTTAATCTCTTTCTCTCTCTCTGTATTTATATATCCATGTATATATATAAACATGTGTAAATATTCATACACACATATCTTATTGGTTCTGTTTTCCTGAGGAACCCTAATACAATTGCTATGTCTAAAACGACCTCTCTCATCAGTTGGTGTGATTTTCTTTTCATAACTCTTGTTTTCAAAGTTTTGACATGTTCGACAGACCCTCACACCATCCATTTTGAGCTAGGGGAGCATGGTGATTGCCACACCTATGGGAAAGTTTTTTCTCTAATGGGTTGTATCACTGAAAGTTACCCTTTTTCCTGCCAGGAGTTAGCATGGAGAAGCAAGGAAAAAAAATGAAGGTGAGATTCCTACTTGTAGTCCCAAGTATAAGAGCTTCCAGTCTGAGAGAGGCCATGGCAGAGGAGCAACTGCCTCAGCATCGGCAGCTGAGTCCTGTGTTGTTCAACTTTTCCCAGGGAACACCAGCCCCTGCTAAAGCTAGGATGCCTCCAGAACCCAGCTTTAGCATCTCTTCTGTCCTTCTCCGTTAGCTATCTTGCCAGGCCCTCTTTTATTTATTTTTTATTTAATTATTTTTAATTGGAGGACAATTGCTTCACAATATTGTTCTAGTTTCTGCTGTACAACAAAAAGAAATGTGAATCAGCAGTGTATACATATCCCCTCCCTCTACTCTTAAAAAATTTATTTGTAATTGGAGGATAATTGCTTTACCATGCTGTGCTAGTTTCTGCCATACATCACCATGAGTCAGCCGTAGGTATACATATGCCCCCTCCCTCGGGAGCCTCCCTCCCACCCCCTCCTTGCCCTGTAGGTCACCATGGAGCTCTGAGATGAGCTCCGTGTGCTATGCAGCTGCTTCCTGCTGGCTCTCTCTCTTACACATTGTAGTGTGGATACGTCAACGCCACCCTCTCAACTCATCCCACCCTCCCCTTACCCTCTGTGTCCACAAGTCTGTTCCCTAGGTCTGCATCTCCATTCCTGCCCTGCAAATAGGTTCATCAGTACCATTTTTCTAGATTCCATAGATATGCATTAATATATGATATTTGTTTTTCTCTTTCTGACTTATGTCACTCTGTATGACAAACTCTAGGTTCATCCACGTCTCTACAAATAACCCTATTTGTTCCTTTTTATGGCTGAGTAATATTCCATTATACACACACACACCATATCTTTACCCACCCACCTGTTGAATATTTAGGTTGTGTCCTTGCCAGCCCCTCTCTTATGTGGGGTCTGCTTCGTGCTCTTTGTCTCTCTGTCCTGAAGTTTCCTTTTATTTCATATGGTCTTGTTAAAAGACTGGAGATAGTATAATCAAAACATTTACCAAACACTTACTATATGTCAACTCCTGTTCTTAGTGCTTTGTATACCTTAAGCCACTAGAAGCCTATATGACCCCTATGATAGAGGAACTATTATTATCCCAGTTTTACAGAACTTTAGAGATTCTAAAAATTTGAGTGAGTTTCCTCAGTTCATTATGTAATGGCAGAACATACTTTTGAGCCAAAGTGACCTGAGTCTAGGGCTTAAGTAGTTCAAGTCTACACATGACAATTACTGCTCACATATAAATAAATGGCCCTGGCTTATGTGCTGTCCTTGCTGTCTTATCCAGTATTTGTGATACTGTGTAGGGGATAAATGATATGAGATTTCCAGATAGAATGAGACCAGGGAAATGTATTGAAGAGGGACTCAGGTCTTTCACAATAACCCTCCAAACATTGGTATATTTCATCTTCCTTTCCTCTTTCCACTATTATTTTTGAAATAAGTGATTTCTTTCATCTACTACATAATAACTCTTCCTAGCTTCTTAATTTCTTACAGCAAAGCTAGGATATCAGAATTAGGAGTGCCAACAAAAAATTGGCACTTGCTATCTGCCTCTACAAAGATGAAGTCATGAGCCATTGCAGTCACTGACCTACAACATACTCTGAAAGGAGCTGAGGGGTGGAGATCAGGAATGAGGCACTCTGTGCCCTGGAGGCAAATGGGCAGAAGACACCTTCAGACAGTTAGATATTTTTAGGAGAAGATTTTATGAGGCCAATTCTTGTATCTCCTTATCTAGAAGAGCAATAAAATCATTAATGATGGCATATGCTCCCTGTGACCGGTAGCAAATATCTGCCAGAATGTATGTTTGAGGGCACATACACCTTTCACTAAAATCATATATAATACCTCTCTCCCTACCTCTTTGGAGCAGTTGTCAGAGCTACCTGAAATGCTGTCTCCTAGGCTATAGTCCTCATTTTGCCCCAAGTAGAACTCTCATGTTGTGCTTTTTTTTTTTTTTCCAGTTTATAGGATGTATTTTACTGCTGGATAGACAGCAATTTGCCAGCAGTCATTTAGAGTATTTCTATGGTTTTTGTCAGGCCTGTTGGCCTCATCAAAGAAAGCAGAGCCTTACTTGTTGGTTACCCAGGAAGCACACTGTGATTTGAAGAGATTTTTCTTGGAAATGAATAATAGCCAGCCCTTACATTGAAGAGGAGAGCTCTGAAGCTTCAGAGGTAAGGTAATGTGTATAAAAGGACATCACTGCTGATATTTAAATGTAATCCTAAAGGATGAATGTGAAGTGAAGTGATGAATAGGAATTAACAAAATGAAGAAAAGTATCACTAGAAAGAGCGCTCCAAGGAATAGCCCAGGGATGGGGTGTAAAAATACTTAAGTGCTGAGGAAGCTGTAAGAGGTTTGGTCTGGCTGGAGGTGCAGTGAGTGTCAGGAGTGATTCAGGAGGCGGGTCAAGATGAGATCTTGGTTGGCCAAAAAAGTTTGTTTGGGTTTCCTGTCAGCTGTTACTTTTTGGCATTACTCTGAAAACTAAAGGCAGCTGATAAAGAATTTTGAGCGGTATCTTTGGAGAAGACTAGTCTAGCAACAATTTGGAGAATGGATTAATGGCAGGAGAAGGTGAGATTAGAGAAGATAGTTGATGTCAGTTTGCGTGCTTGATATCACTTCTCACCATTTTCATATTTTTGTGTTCTTGTCTGAGATTTTCTCCTTTCACGCTTCATATGCTTTTGGTCAAACTTGCATTCACCATCCTTTCTTCTCTTGGATCAGAGAGATGCATGCATTTCCTGTGTGTGGACAGTGGTGGCGTTACATCCTCCATGGACAGATCAGCACTTTAATATGTATAAGAATAGGCATCTGACTCAAGAATCTATCCAATTCTGGGGCTTGGATTTTAAATACAGTATGGAAGACACAGCATTTTTTCTTTTAGGGTTCCCAAACAGAAGTGAGGTTTGAGAATGCTGTTGACCATTATGTTAGCTTCCCAGGGTTGCCAGAAGAGTCCCACAAACTGGGTTAAACTTTATTGAAATATAGTTGATTTACAATGTTGTGTTAGTTTCAAGTGTACAGTAAAGTGGTTCAATTATATATGTGCTGTGTACTAAGTCGCTTCAGTCATGTCTAACTCTGTGACCCCATGGACTATAGCCCATCAGGCTTTTCTGTGCATGGAATTCTCCAGCAAGGGATCCTGGTTTCTAGTTTCTAAGAGTCTTATCGTTCCTGTACTGGGTCCCACAGTTACTCTTATGAGCCACTCCCACATTCCTTCTTTTCTGAAAATTACCTTCCCCCCTCATTATTGTGTTTGACTTTTGTTTTTGGTTTAGGCTGGATTGAGTTAGGTTTCTGTCTTTTCCTATTAACACATTTCTGATAAGTACGGAAATTATTATGGCATTCCAGGCATCAAAAGTAAAAAGAAAGAGAAGCCTGTCTGAGCTATGGCAGTGGTAGAGGAATTCAGAAGGTGGGGCTTGCATTGTGTTTGCACATTAGGATAAAAGGAGAGGAGTGAGTCTGTGATGATTCTTTTCTAAAAAGTTACTTTTAATTGGAGGATAGCTGCGTTACAACATTGAGATGGTTTCTGCCGTATATCAACAAGGATCAGCCGTAAGTCTACATGTTTTCCCTTCCTCTTGAGCCTCCCTCCCACCTCCCACCCCATCTCACACCTCTCGGTTGTCACAGAGTACCAGTTTGAGCTCCCTGCATCATACAGCAAATTTCTACTGGCTATCTAGTTAACATATGGCTATGTATATGTTTCCATGCTGCTCTCTCAATTCGTCCCACCCTCTCCTGCCCCTCTGTGTTCACAAGTCTGTTTTCTGTCTGTGTCTCCATTGCCGCCCTGCAAATAGGTTCATGTGGTGATTTTTGAGGTGATCAAGTAAACCACGCTCTGAAAAACAAAAGAAGTGTGAAAATGCTTGGGGACTTCCCTGGTGGTCCAGTGGTTAAGACTTTGCTTCCAATGTAGCGGGTTGGATCCCTGTTCTGGGAGTTAAGATCCCATATGCCTGGAGGCCAAAAAATCAGAACATAAACAACAGAAGCAACATTGAAACATTCTATTAAGACTGAAACAAAAATAAACAAAATGCATGAAATTTGGCCTTTGCAAGCTTTTCTAGACTGTTATGATTTATAAGCCTTCTGATGACTCTTTTCTTGAGGGCAGGGGACATATTCATTTTTGTATCTGCATTGCTTAATATAATATATTGGGCACGTGCTGGGTGTGTCCTAATGTTTATTCAATTAAGTATAAAGATTAAGAGCTTGAAAAGCAAAATCTCTCTCTCCAGCCAGTAGAATATGACGCACATTCTCCGGCCTGAACATGTTTGTGTCAAATCTCAGTGTGCTGTAGCAGCCCTTGTTGTGTGTCTGTGTGCCAAAGGTTACTGGAGTTGTATTCCTATGATAGTCACTGAACCAGTGGAAAGAAAAAGAAAAAAGTAAATTCATAGTGTCATCAGTGTGGAGGCTAAACATATCTTAAATATGGTAACAAAGTGAAAGATACATTTTTCTTAGGACAAATAAGTTTAAATATTTTGACTTCCCTTGTCCACATTTCTTTTCTTTCCTTTTTTTTTTTTTAATTTATTTTTTTGGCTGCACCAGGTCTTAGTTGTAGCCTTCAGGATCTAGTTCCCTGACCAGGGATTGAACCCAGGCCACCTGCATTGGGAGTACGGAGTCTTAGCCACTGGGCCACCAGGGAAGTCCTCACATTTCTTTAAGGTGCACAATGATAACAAAATTTGTTGAGGCAAAAATTAAGTTTTACAGCTGCTGTAGCACTTTGTAGCCCTATTTCATGTGAGAGGGGCTCAAGAAATGCTCGTGAAAATATCTATTGGAAGTTGTCATGTAGGGGAGATGCTGAAGTAGGTCTCTCTTTTTTAAAACTTCAAATTTTTTTATTAGAGCATCACTGCAATAACAGTGATTAACAGTGTTGTGATAGTTTTAGGTGGATAGCAAAGGGACTCAGCCCTTAGATATACATGTATCCATTTTCCCACCAAACTTCCCTCCCATCTAGGCTGCCCCATGACATTGGGCAGAGTTCCATGTGCTATACGGTAGGTCCTTGTGGGTTATCCATGTTAAATATAGAAATGTGTGCTGATCGATCCCCAAACTCCCTAACTATCCCTCTCCCCATTCTTCCCCCCTGGTAACTAGAAGTTCCTTCTCTAAATCTGTGTGGTTCTGTTTTGTAAATAAGTTCATTTGTATCATGACTTTTAAGATTTTGCATATAAAGAATGTCATACACTATTTCTCCTTGAGGTAGCTCTTTAGTAAGAAATCAGTAATATACGAGTAAGGGGCTTAAATGTTTATAATTCAGTCTGGACATCTCAAAAAGTGCATTTGGAATTCATAAAACACTGAGAAACAGTTTAGAATGAATGCATTTAATGATAAATGAATTAATCTGTAGTAACTTGATCAACAGATTGAAATGTTGTGGTTTTATTTTTCTTTCTTGAGGGTGGTGGTGGTATTGCAGATGGACATTACAATCTTTGTATTAACTTGTGAAGTCAGTGACTACATTTGGCAGGCCTAGGAACAGATTTTTGGATTTAAACCTCCACTCATAGTGCAGGGAAGTGTGCTTGCTATTTGTTTTTGCACAACATGCTTGTGAAGGATTGAAAAAAAAATAAGTATCAGTAGGCCAGCAGATGAATTACTATTTCCATTTGATCTGGTCATAAAGAAAATAAAATAGCTGTAGGACATAAAATCCAGCAGTTGTCTCACTGAATCTGAAAGCCTTTTATACTCTCTGAAAAATCATGTGAGGTGAAATTTAAACTCATATGACTACATCATACTGTTTCCTTTGAGCACATCATCTTGGGGTACTTGTCCCCTTCTTTAAGCCAAAAAGTACATTTATGAAAGCCTATTTAAGTACATTAAAAAAATAACCCTTTTATTTTGTATTAGAGTATAGTTGATTAACAGTGTTGTGACAGTTTCAGGTGAACAATGAAGGGACTCAGCCATACATACACATGTATCCATTCTCCCCTAAACCCCCCTCCTATCTGAGCTGCCACATAACATTGAGCAGAGTTCCCTAGGCTATACAGTAGGACCTTGTTGGTTATTCATTTTAAATATAGCAGAAGTACATCTTTTTTTTTTTTTTTAAATATCACACCTCCAACAGGATTTGAGAGCCTAAATATTTCTTCAAGTTAGAGTTTAACTTTTTGTTTAGTTTTTTAAAATCATTTTCATAATGCTACAAGTAATGAGCTAGGTAAGATAAGAAATTCCTGTGTGCAGCACTTTTCAAGACAAAATGACTTCTTGAAACAAAATCGCTCAAGTGCTTCCAGTTACATAAGTGACTCTCAGGGAGTCAGCATGTAATGAGAGACATTAGCTTTCCAGGCCACCAAGTACCATTTAAGGAGAGCACTGTAGCGGTGTGCCATACAATAACGGAGAGTAATGCCCTGTAGTTTCACAGTTCCTTTCTTTCAAAAAACATATATTGCTTTTACATAGACCATTTCCTTTGTCCTAAAAATGGTTCCTGGATAGTGCTCTTTATTAATACATTGTTCCCTGGGTGCCACAAGCAATTCATGCAATGAGTGATTATTTGAGCTCCTACTATGTGCCAGGATGTCACTGAGTCTACAGAGCACTATAAAACCTCAGGCATCTCTCTGGATAGCAGTCTTTTGAGCAGAGGGAGGCAACAAATTATAACAGAGAACATGGCTAAGAATTCTAACAGGGGTGAATTCAAATGCCGTGGTATCTCAAGAGGACAGAGTAATGAACTCTCTTTGGAGAAGAGGCTCTAAAGCTTTTAGAGAAGCAACTGTTGAGCAAAGTTCCAACAGTACAACAAAACAAACATGGAGATCTCTTTTATCCAACTTATTCTTCCAGGTGGACACTGTATGTTCATGACACTCAGAGCTGTGAAAATTGTCTTAGTGGTTGGGGGAATCTTGAGAGGAAGTCATGAAAGTATAACTGGAGGGCCTTTCCAAAAAAAAATATGTTCTGCTGTTCCCTGTCTCTGTGCCTGTGTGCTCAGCCATGTCCAACTCTTTGCAATCCCATGGACTGTAGACCGCCAGGCTACTCTGTCCATGGGCTCTCCCAGGCAAGAATATTGGAGTGAGTTGCCATTTCCTCCTTCAGGGGATCTTCTCAACCCAGAGGAGGTGTCTCCTGCATCTCCTGCATGGGCAGGCTGATTTTTTTACCACTAGAGTCACCTGGGGATACTTCCTTCCATTATTAGCTATGGGAGTGTGTGCCAGTTAGTTCATTCATGCTGTGCAGACACCTAGTGATACCTTCTGTGCTCGGGAACCATTTCATCAATTGGAAGAATGAGCTTTATATGAACTATACTACTTATAGAGTCCTATTCCTAAATTATTTGATCCATCAAACTTATCTATGGTGAATGGCAAATCCAAGGAAAATGCAGATCCAAAGAAGTTACGTAAGTGATGAAGAAGCTATTTGTTCTTTCTTAACTGAGCAGTAAATATTGCTAAGTGAAGTAAACGTGCTTCCTTCTCCTTGGCAAGAGTACTGCTAGTTGTACTCATCTTCCCTGAAGATAGTACTGGTTGGCTGTGCAATTGGTTGGACACAGACAGCAAGAATTTAACAAGTTTGAGAAAAGCTGTTGAGGGAAGTTACAGATTTTCTATCATTTCTATGATAGCTCTGGTCTAGGAGAAACCTTTCTTAGAGATGAGGGATGAGACCATGGGAAGGTCCCTGGGTGAGCAGTCAGAAAAACTTGGTGCTCGTCCTTGGTTTGGAACTAGATGTCCCCGTCATTCAACCATTCAGAGGTTCATTTTCTTCATCTCTGAAATGGTTTGGGTTAAATGATATCTCAGTTCCCTCCAGCTGTGATATTTTATAATTATGTGATTATATGAGAGAAGACTCTTGAGAGTCCCTTGGACTGCAGAGAGATCAAACCAGTCCATCTAAAGGAAATTAACCCTGAATAGTCATTGGAAGAACTGATGCTGAAACTGAAGCTCCAATACTTGAGCCACCTGACAGGAAGAGCCAGCTCATTGGAAGAGACCTGGATGCTGGGAAAGACTGAAGGCAGGAGAAGAGGGTGACAGAGGATGAGATGGTTGGATGGCATCACCGACTCAATGGGCATGAATTTGAGCAAATTCTGGGAGATAGTGGAGGACAGAGAAGCCTAGTATGCTGCTGTCCATGGGGTCACAAAGGGTTGGACACAATTAGCAATTGAACAACATGAACAAGATGACATTTTCACAGGCTTTTGCACTGAAATATTCCTTTGCTCGCGGAGTTCCCTGTTTGTTATATATTTCCCCTGCCCCTTTCCTCTGTCAGAAATTCTTCAAGGCTCAGGAACAAATGAAAGAACTGATATATATTGAGTGCCATCTGTGTGTCGGGTATGTGCCATATGTGTGATGAAGAGTGCGGTCAGATATCCAGGTTTTTGCCCCTTGCCATAGTATAATTTTTAATAGTGCCTTCTCATCCTTTCAGAAATGTCCTAGTTTAGATAATGATGTGTGTGATGATAAAGTTTTTACCAGGTTGCTTAATTGAGTCCTCACAGCAATTCTGTGAGAGGGAGATTATCACTTTCGCTCTCCATATGAGAAGAACTATAATTTAGAGAATGTTAAGGGTTTTATTCCAAGTCTTACTGCATATACATGCTAAAGTAATTCTGTCCTGCTGTTCTGACTGTAGATATTTTTACTGCACCTTGATACCTAGATTGTGCCATTTTTTTTAAAAGTTAAAAGTCATTGCTGACTCTGTGCTTCCCCTGGAGACTCCTAGGTTTGTTTTTACTGCTGAAAAATCAGCTGGAATACGTAAACATGGACATGTCGGACACTTCTCTCAATGGACTCTTCTATCCTTTGCGGATGGATCCTGTCTTGTTTATTACCATAGTAGGTTTTCCAGGTGGCTCAGTGGTAAGGCATCTACCTGCCAATGCAGGAGACACAGGAGATGCAGATTTGATCCCTGGGTCCAGAAGATCCCCTGGAGAAGGAAATGGCAACCCACTCCAGTATTCTTGCCTGGCAAACCCCATGGACAGAGGAGCCTGGCGGGCCACAGTCCGTGGCATCACTAATAGTCAGACATGAGTGAATGTGAGCACACAGTGTTTAGCCCACTTCATCTAGATCCATGTTTATATGCACCTGGGCTGTATTTTAGAGCTCTTATTGACAAGGGACCAGAAGACCTTCTTTACAATTCAGGATCTCCAGTATTTTAACTTGTGTGAGTTTGAAGAACAAGTTTTGCTTTTTTGGAGCCAGACTCAACTAACTTTCAGAAGTTGCAAGGGTCAGGGTGGGTAATAAAAAGAATTAACATTTTATAATGTTTCTCTTGTGTAGCACCACACTAAATCCTTTAGAAAACAATCTCATTTAGTCTTCAAGAGAACCTCCATGGTAGAGACTTTGTGTGCTAAGTCACTTCAGTCATATCTGACTCTGCGACCCTATGGACCATAACCCTTCAGGCTCCTCTGTCCATAGAATTCTCCAGGCAAGAAAACTGGAGTGGGTAGCCATTCCCTTCTCCAGGGGATCTTCCCGACCCAGGAATTGAACCTGGGTCTCCTGCACTGCAGGTAGGTTCTTTACCATCTGAGCCACCAGGGAATAACAGTAGAGACTCTATTAGCTTTTAAAATATTACTGGCTCAATCTGTAGTTCCAAAACTAGGAAGTAACAGATGAAGGCAGGCCTCAAACCCGCCTACCCTCAAGAGTGCCTTTTTATCTGAGAATTTAGGTTCCAAAGGCAAGGTAGTAGAAATAGCTGAAGGAGCCTTGGAGAGTCTCAGCTCGAGGGTTGATCTAAGTGTTAAGGTTGCATTTCCTATTTTGCTGGCATCCAGCGACTGTTTCGGTCCCTCCATTTAGGGGCACTGCTCTCTGGAGCTGCCTGCATCACAGCAGTGGAAGGCTGGTTTCTCTTCCCCCTAAGTTGAGCTCAGGAGGCGTCTTCCTAACGTCGCCTTTGGGCCCTGTCACGTAGCTGGGGGCAGTAGTGTATACAGGTAGAGCCATGCTTTGGAATAGTAACTAATAATGATGTTCTCTCTAGATGGTTTTTGCAGACCTTTACCCCAAATCGTGTAAATACAAGTTGACTTGTTTTCTGGGCTTACATACATCTCTCTTTTAAAAGGAAATATAAAAAGTTAAACGTGAACAGAACAACAATAAAGACCAAAACTCTTTGGTTGCAGTAATAGTACTACTATAAAGAGAAATGTTGCCTTTTATCCAAACTCACTTCGGAGTGGCCAGGTTCTGCTGAGGTTACCAGGGCTATGCAGCATTTGCACAGCGCTTTGGTTGAGGGTATGGGCTTCCCTGGTGGCTCAGATGGTAAAGAATCTGCCTGCAGTGCCGGAGACCTGGGTTTGATCCCTGGATTGGGAAGATCCCCTGGAGAAGGGAAAGGTTACCCACTCCAATATGCTTGCCTAGAGAATTCCATGGGCAGAGGAGCCTGGCTGGCTACAGCCCATGGGATTGCGAAGAGCTGGACATGACTGAATGACTAACACTAACTAACTTTGGTTGAGGATGAGTACTGAATAAGAATTTAAATATTAAAAGACAGTAAATGAATGAGTGCCAGTGATTCAACTTGTTTGAAATTAATTCATTCAATAACATTTGCTTCTTATGGGGGAAGATACCTTTTTTTCTGGGATTCTTAGTATGTAGTCCATAAATTGTTACAATTTTGTCAGTGAGTTTCACAAAGCTCAGAAATTTTCTGCACCTTTGCCAAATTGCGCATATCATCATTCTTGCAGGAAACAAATTCATGATTTTTATCTGACTCTAAAAGGCATTCTGCCCTCACATTAACTTTCCCTGCCTGCCTTCTGATATCACTCTGAAGACACTGGGCATTAGACACAGAGCAAAGGATGAGCAAACACCTTTCTTACACCTAAGTCCTACTTGAGTTGGCATCTGTCTACTTACCTACATCTAAGAGCGTTCCTTTGTTCTGCAGTGAATGCTGTTGACTGTAGTCCTCAATGAAAAGAACACAGTCATTTCATTTATGTAGGTTGGCCTGTGCCATTCTCCTGATACTTGGCCTCACCTCAGAGGTCTGAAAATAAAACCATTTGAAATGTCATTGCTATGGCCCCAGAAATCTTCTCTAGGTATTTTCTCTTTCAGTCATGTACTAAACTTCAGCTCTGTGGTCAGTCTTGTTGTAGATGAAATGGAATGCACAGGCTGATTGCTCATGAATAAATTATCTTCTCACAGCTAGTCCCCTTAGCAAGAGGTATGCTGGGCTTAGTTATGTAAACATTGGAAGCTGCTAATTTTTTTTTCTTTTTTTCTGATCAAGTGGCCTATGGGGTCTTAGTTCCTCCACCAGGGATCAAATCTGTGCACCCCTGCATTGGAAACGTGGAGTCTTATCCACTGGACTGTCAGGGAAATCCATGGAAGCTGCTAGATTTTAGGGAACAGAATTTTTCACCTCTACCATTAAGCAGTGTCAACAGAAATACTGTTTTGATGGTGAGTCTTAGAAAAATATAAGCAGTTCTCATAAAGAGAAAAATTACTATCTGTGATTATTTCAACTGTTAGCTTAAAGCAAAAAAAAAAAGTATTTTTTTCTGTTCACTTTGGAGTTAAATAGGAAGTATTAAAAAAACTTAGTGGCATATTTTTATCCTGTTTCAACCATTAATTTTTTAGTCTAAATATTTCTCTGTGGATGTGAGCAGAGGATTGTTTATAATTTTCAGGCCACTTCAGAATAGCATCAGGATTAATTAATATGGTTTATATATCAAATCACTTTTGAAATATTCAAGCTTTGTCTGAGATTTCCCCCGCCCTGCTCCTGCGTGCATGAGAAATTGTAAGAGTGTCAGGACAGTTGGCATAGATTCATTCCTTCTTGAATTCAGTTAAGCTTATCACAAGCTGTGTCATGGCCAGAGCTTAACATGTTGTTCCTCTTCCAGAAAATCATTTGCCAAATACAACACAGTTGGGACGGTGGGAAAACTCTGGAGCATTCACATTTAACCTAGACTTCTTCCCTTAATACCCAAGTCTGGAGCCGAAAGAAACATGCTGCTAAATCGGCATCCCTGATTTTAGTGTTTTTCACTTCCGAAAGCCACAAAAGCAGAAGCAGCCATTATTGGATCCTTGACCTGGAGTTTTCTGCTCTGAGCCCGTTTGGAGCTGTGAGCTAATAATTTGAAACAACACGTGAGGGTGAAGTGTGCCTGGATGGATAACTCTGAATGCTATTTAAAAAAGAAAGAAAGAAAGAAAAAAAACCTATGGTGTTGCCTGAAGACCTGTAGCCTAGATCTTTGGCCTCCTTCCTCTCCATCTCGTTGGGTAATTAGCACACTGACCCTGTGCAGAACTGGAAGCATAGGAAAACGTTTTGAAAAGTGCAGAGGAAGAAGTAGGATTAAGACAAACATTTATATAACCAGGAAAAATGACCCAGGAAAGACGGGAAATCTGGTGACACTCTGTTTACCCACAGCAATGTTAAAATAGTTTGCAAGTGAAACAAAGCAGAGTCCCTTGAATAAATCACTACAAGTCGAAGGCTAGACCAACAGCCAAGAGCACGTCATGGGCTATCCGTGTGATACGATTCTCTGCTGTTACCCGGGCAGACCGCTTTCTTTTGAGCATCACCCTATCGCCCTTTCTCCTCTCCCCAGTTAATCCCATCATGGAATCACGTGATGCTGTGGGCTGCTGTGAATGGGGACTGGAAATGGATAGCTCAGGTTATTAGCAAAGGGGAGAGTATCAGGATGTTTGCGGACTGGGTCCTCATTCACACCCAGACATCAATCTAAATCAGAGACAGTTTTATAAACCTCGAAAATGTGAAAAACAAAACAAAACAAAAAACAACCCAAACCTTGCAGAGCTATTTCATGGGGGCAAAAAAAATCTCACTTAGTTTTTCCAGATCATGTGTCCTAGGGCAAGATTTGCTCTTTCAAGGTTAGCATGCTTGTGGCTGGTCTCTGTCAAAAAAATGGAAGCATAGAAATTATCAGCAAGTCCACTGAACTTTCTTAACTTGTCTGTGAGTACCTTTGGTTTAGTGCCAAATGGTTTATCTACAGGGCAAGATAAGCTCTTTGGCAAACAGGCCTCAAGTTTGCTGGTCTGACTGCTGCAGCCAGATGCCAAGAGCCCTAACCTGGCATCCTAAGGGACGTCTGCTGATAGGGAACCTTGCACTCCTGCTCTCGGGGTCCTGCCAGAAGTCTGTGGATGAGTTAGGTGGGCCTTGCACTCCTACAGCCATTTATGAATGGACTTGCTCCATGTGTGAGTGAGTGAGACAGAGAAGCACCCAAGAGTTCTTTGCCCTCAAGGAGCTTATCTTCTAGTTGAAAAGTCAGAAGGTAAATAATCAAATGAATCGGGGAAGTGTAAAACTAAAAATGGCTATGTCAAATGAGAAGTGTGCATTTTAAACAATGAGTGCACTGAGGACTTCCCTGGTCGTTCAGCAGTTAACACTTCACCTTCCAGTGCAGCGGAGTGCAGGTTGGATCCCTGGTTGGGGAGTTAAGGTCCCACAATGCTTCCGGGTCAAAAAACCAAAACGTTAAACAGAAACAATATTGTAACAAATTTTAATAAGGACTTTAAAAATGGAAAAGAAATAATAAGTGCTCTGAATTCAGGGTGGACAGAGATAGGACAGTCTGGAATCTTCAGGAAAGCTGTTGTGGAAGATGGGCCCACCCGACCTCCTCTTATTTATATAGTGCTTTATGGCAACAGGTGGGTTTTACATACATCATCTCTTACTTGAGTGTCATGTTATTGCTGCCATTTTAAAGCTGAAGACACTGAGGCCTAGAGAAATGAAGTTCTGGTTAATTTGTAAACAGGTAGAGAGGAGTCCTCACACCTTGGTTTTCCACTTCAAGTCCAGGAGCGTTCACCACTCTGTGGCTTCCTTGATGCAAAAGTAATACAGCGAATTCTCATTTCTTTCCTTTTCTTTTTTTTTTAAAATTTCTGGCTTTCCTGGGTCTTCACTGCTGTGTGGGCTTTTCTCTAGCGGGGGGCACAGGCTTCTCATTGCAGTGGCTTCTCCTATTGCAGAGCACAGGCTTTAGTGCACACAGGCTTCCGTAGTCATGGCTCCAGGGCTCTAGAGTGCAGACTCAGCAGTTGAGGTGCACTGGCTTGGTTGCTCTGCAGCAAGTGAGATCTTCCTGGATCAGAGCCTGAACGTGTCTCCTGCGTTGTCAGGTGTCTTCTTTGCCGCTGAGCCACCAGGGAAGCCCCAATCCTCAGTTTTCTTTGATTCTGTGTTTGAGAATTTACCTACTTACTGCTATCCCCAAATCGGTACTCGTGGTATTCTGCAGCCACTCCCGGGCACGGACAGAGTGGAGAAAGATCTGACTGGCACCCCCACACCCCATGCATGCATGTTCCCAGCTAAGGTCAGACAGGGCAAAGCTCTGCCTTCTTGCTTCAGCTCTCAGACCATAATCAAGCGTCCTTTTCACTGGTTAGTGCCATCACCATTTTCGTTGGTGATTTTGCTGTTTAAAATGGCCCTCAAGCACGGTGTTGAAGTGCTATCTGGTGTTCCTGAACGCAAGAAGGTTGTGATCTAGCTCATGGAAAATGTATGTGTGTGTTTTAGCTTCATTCAGGCAGGAGTTACCTAGTGTTGTTAGCTGTGAGTTCCATGCTGATGAATCAGCAATATGGATTCACTGATGTATCTTTCAGCAGAAACACACATCACACAAGGTCAAGTATTAATGAGATGACAAAAATGTTGCGACTTGAGGCTCACAGGAACATAATCCAGTATTTCTTCTAAGAGCAGTGGTTCAGGATTTGCTAATTCATTATTCATGTTGATTTTGGAGAACATACTACCGCGGATCATGAGGATCAACTGTACTTTCATAGTGTAAAGAGAGGGTGGGAGGACATTGTTGGCAAGCATGAACTAAAAAACAGACGTGGGGGAATTTGTGGTTGTATAATGAGCAAATTAGACAATTCTAATTGGCATCAAGACTGGAAAGCAATTGCTGTAGATAAGGTCTAGATGCCAGGTTGTGGGGGCTGGGGCTGGTATGTCCAGCTGATGAACTTGGACTTAATCTTCTAAATGATTTGGAGCAGGGATGTCATCAAATCCTCTTTGGGAGAAGAGTGTCTGACTGGATTGTGTGGGAGGAAATGGGCTGGAGAAAAATGGCAGCAAGGAGTCCTCACCGGGCACTTTCATGAACTGCTGGGGATTTATTGGTGCAACAGGAAACCAGTCCTTTCCAGGTCTTGATAGTTGGTGTTGAAGGCATAGAATGAAGAATATGCTTGTAGAGGTGAAGGTGTTTCAGGGAGTTGGAGGATGTTCAGGGAGAAAGTCCACAATGACTAGGAAAGCAATCTGGGAAAGATCCTTCACTGAATGAGGAGCTAGTGTAAATTTTTCCAGTAGTCATGTACAGATGTGAGACCTGGGCCATAAAGAAGGCTGAGCACTAAAGAATTGATGCTTTCAAACTGTGGTGCTTGAGAAGACTCTTGAGAGTCTCTTGGAGTGCAAGGGGATCAAACCAGTCAGTCCTAAAGGATATCAACCCTGAATATTCACTGGAAGGACTGATGCTGAAGCTCCAATCCTTTGGCCACCTGATTAGAAGAGCTGACTTATTGGAAAAGCCCCTGATGCTGGGAAAGATTGAAGGCAGGAGGAGAAGGGTAAGACAGACGGAGGATGAGATGGGTGGATGGCATCACTGACTCAATGGACGTGAGTTTGAGCTCAGGAAGATAGCGAAGGACAGGGATGCCTGGTGTGTTGCAGTCCATGGGTCACAAAAAGTTGTATATGAGTGAGTGATTGAACAACAACAACAAAATTTTGCAGTCCATGTGTGGTGTGGTTGTGCTCCTTTGGGTGTGTGAAAACAGACTTCTGAGAAGACCAGGCAATCTTAGGAGTTGTCATGGAGACTGCTCAAAACAACTCCAAATACATGTCTTTAGTTTCAGGAGCTGGCTCATTGGGATCCCAGTGTAACTGAACAGTTAGAGGGCATTTCTAAGGCAAGAAGAATGGGACTATTCTTTGTTAGGCTTGTTGACTTTCTTAGGACTGTTATCTGAAGTTCATTGTTTCCCACTTGGATTCAATCTGTAAGGGCACACACACGCACACACACACGTAGACAGTGTCCTATGGCACTCAATGAACCTTGACAGTACAGTACATCACTGGTACAAAAAAGGCTGATGGCTGCTTTAGAATAACAGTGGGCAATGCCTGACATATCGTGAATGGCAGCTTCATATTTCTGAGGCATGATGCCCTGAAACAATCTCTTAATATTTATCTTGTAATATTTCCATTAAGATTGACTTTCAGAAATAAGTGGAATGAAACTATTAGTGAGTCACCAAGGCTTTATTTCTTAATAGAGCTGGATGTGTGTGCTTTTCTGAGTTTTTAATTTCAGAAGAATTCACCATCAAGATAAGTTAATGTGACACTCATGTTTTTTCCCTGCAGTTGATGGCTTTTCAGCCTTGTTGCAGAATCTCAAATTGCTGATGTAAAAATAGTCCTCTCCTGGGGAATTGAGTTTTGCCCTATCAAGTAAGATTCTCAAACTTGGATACAGCTTTCTCAGGGAAGCCTCTCCTTCATGCCCATTTGGAATCAATATATTTCTCTCTTAAACTTTCTCAGCCCTTGCTTGCATTCAACATGTTTTAAGGTTTGATCCTGGATCTAGGCATGTGGTTGCTATGGTGACCCCATAGGCTGATTGGAGGTTCCAAAGGCAAGCAAATTAAGGATGTGTTTGTGTAGACATAAAGTTGCATGAATGTTTTTTGGCAGAATTGAGACCTGTAAGCTAGTCACTGAAGAAGCTCTCCATTTCCATTTCCCTCTCTTTCTACCTTTCTTCCCTTTCAAAGAGTGAGCTCCCATTCCTGTTGTCCTGGGAGACTCAAGGGTCTGTGCATTCCTTCAGAATCTTTGGAACTTCCCTCTTAAATATTTAGGTTTTTGGACTGTAATCCCTTGTAACTATGATGCTTTGCCTAGCCTGAAAGAACTCCCTGCAAAAATGTATCAATTGATATGATTTCCTATTATTTCAAAGCAGTAGACATTACTCGACAAATACATTTTTGTTACAAAGAAGAAAACAGGAAACATTCCTTCTCATAAATGTGTACGTGTGCTCAGTCGCTCAGTCGTGTCTTTGAGTCTGTGCTACCCCATGGGCTAGCCTGCCAGGCTCCTCTGTTCACGGAATTATCCAGGGAAGAATACTGAAGAGCATTGTCATTTCCTCATCTAGGGGATCTTCTGTTCCCTTTCCAGATGCATCTCCTGTGTCTCCTATATTGGCAGGTAGATTCTTTACCACTGTGCCACCCAGGAAGCCCCTATTCTCATACACATGCAGCCTCAAATGATCATTCTGACAGTGAGTAACTGCTGATGGGGTAGGTTCTTGGCAGGCTCATTGAAGATAAAGGTTTTGACCTGTGCCTTGAAAATTTTAGTAGTAATTAAATAAATTGAGGAGAGAAGGAGGGCATTACTGACAACCTCTTATAGAGGGCGTTATAGACAGCTGAGAATATGAAGAGTGGAATATAAATGGTGTATTCTTGCCAAGGGAGTTGATCAGTTGGCTGGGGCTTTATAAGGAATAGTTGAAACAATCTGGCAAATAGGAGATCTTAGTGGGTTTGACTGAATGAGTGAATGGTCATTTAGACAAGCAACACTGGTTCAAATTGTGAACAGTACTGAATTTCAGACTGGGGAATCTGGACCTAATTCTATGATGAATGGGGTGAACTTATTTCCTGAAATATTGAAAATGAGGTAAGCTATGTTCTCCAGTGCCCTCTTGTATTTCGCATTTTGTTCTGTCTGTGTAGTTGGTTAGAGACAGAGTAAACTAAAACGAGATACTTATTTTCCTGAAAATTAGAATGTATTTGTGATACTGCAAAAGCTTATTATTTGCGTTTGGTCCATGTTACCATAATGGCTAAACTATGGGGGAAATAAAACCACTCAATAATAACAACACCCCCCCCTCCAAATTTCAAAATTGTTATTCTTATAGAAGGTCTTCAGGGTGGCTCAATAGTGAAGAATCTGCCTGCAATGCAGGAGACACAGGTTTGATCCCTGGATAGGGAAGATCTCCTGGGGGAGGAAATAGCTACCCTCTCTAATATTTTTGCATGGGAAATCCCATGGACAGAGGACCCTGGTGGGCTATAGTCCATGGGGTCTCAAAAGAGTTAGATATGACTTAGTGACTAAAAGCCAGCAACAATACTTTAGAGCATAGGTTTTATGTATTGTGTAGATGTAAGATATTTCACAGCAAATTCAGGAGTGAGAAAATGTAATGTTATATTTCTGAAACCAAGTTTATTTGAATACCATTCTTTCTAATACTGAAAGAAATCTAGCAACTTGGAAGTAAACTCAGTCAAATTTATGTTTTTCTCCATCTAACCATGCTTGTATTTTGCTTATCTTCCTGGCTTACTCCCTCTTTCTTCCCTGGGTTAATTCTGTCATCTTCAATCTTTGGGATGTCTTCAATCCTGCCTTAATTAGAGACAAAGTCCTCTTTTGCATAATCTCTTGCAGAACCAAAAGATCATGCTTTTGCCATCTCCGTGTCTCATAAAATGAAAACCTGGTCATTCTCCTCTCTTCCTTCACAGAAAGATGCTGATACTCTCTGGCACTGCATTCAGCTCAGTCCTCATCTGGTGGAGCACAGTGGTGTCTCCCACCTTGCTCCTTTGTAGCCTGGAAGTCAAGATGCTTATTTCTTTTGTCTCTTGCCTTGACCTGGCAACCTCTTTTCTCCTTTGTTCTGACCTCTCTCCTGGTTGTCTGTTTTATACCAGGCTTCCATGTGGTCAGCTCCAATCTACTTTCAGGGCCTTGCTTTCAGATGTCTAAGCAGTCTTGACCACTGGCTGGAAAGTCCAAGATGATGGTGTCGGCAGGGTTGGTTTCTCCCATGGCGTCTCCCCTTGGCTGGCAGACAGCCATCTTGCCTCAGTGTCTTCACATGGTCTTTTCTTTTTGTTTGCTCTTGGTGGCTGTGTGTCTAAGTTTCCTCTTCTTGTAAGAATATGAGTCAGATTGTATTAGAGTCCACCCTGATGGCCTCATCTCAACTCTATCACCTCTTGAAAGGTCTGTGCTTTGCCAAGTTGCTTCAGTTGTGTCTGACTCTTTGCAACCCTATGGACTGTAGCCCACCAGGCTCCTCTGTGGAATCCTCAGGGGATTCTCCAGACAAGAATACTGGATTGGGTTGCCGTGTCCTCTTCTAGGGCTTTAAAGCCCTATCAATTACAAACACAGTCACATTTAAAAGTTTTGGGGTTAGGGCTTCAACCTGTGAATCTTGAAGGGATGTAATTTCAATCTGTAAATTGGGTTTCAGAATGCTTGACTGGAACTTCTTGATGGTCTAATGGTTAAGACTTTGTGCTTCCAACACAGAGGGCACGGGTTCAATCCTTGGTTGGGGAACTTAGATGGCACATGCCACATGGCCATAAAAATAAAAATAATAAAAAGGATTCTTGACCCAAGATGATAACCTATCTTTAATGAATCTTTTCATTAATAGCAGCTCAATAAAGAAGGCCTATATTCTTTCCACTGAAAATAATTTTTAAGCTGTATTTTTATCAAAAGTCCATGCACTAAGTTAGATACTTTCTAGTTGCATGAAAAGATTATATTTCAATTAGTTGACCCTGATAACACACATCAAAGATTAACTGAGGATATGCGATTATAGAAGATTTTTCTTTTCTTCCAAAGGAACTGATTATTGTCAAAAAGAAAAACAGCACCAGATTTACTTAATTCTGTGATATAGCACAGCAAATCCTTTTTTTTCCAGAAAACAAATAAAATTAACAAGAATCCAGTTGGAACAACATTTATGCTTTAAAATGTTCACATGAGCCACCTGATATAAAGTAAGAAATAAGTTAATAAATGCTTTGTTAAGGCCTTTTAAAAGCTTTTTGAAGGATAGGATGAGTTGGAAAAGGTCCAGAATCACTCTGGGAGGGGGCAGTATTTTTATACATGTTTACATTTGCCATAAAACAAACCCTGAGATTCTGGATCAAAGGGGCCTTTATACAGTGACTCTGTATAAGGCTGGCAAAGGACTTTGAACACAGCTTGAAATCCAACGTCTCCTTTCGGCGGGGTTTGATCAAGGGCCTTGGAAGGGGAGAGAACTTGCTAGCAGTCACTCATGGTAGGAAGCATTCTAGCGAGAGCCACACTGACCACGGGAGTATTTTCATCAGACAGCTCACGACTTGCAAAAAGCAACCATTTCATAATACTCTTCCTTTCTCCCCAGTTACCACTCCTCTCTCCCCACAAAGTGCACATTTTGAAGTTTATTCACTGTCCCAATTTTACCCTTATATTAAAAAAAAATCACGACTGTTTTAAATTGTGTTTTTGTGAAGATGTATTTGATGGAGTACAGGTTTTCCCATTGCTAAGTTCAGAAAACAGAATCTAAGTAGCGAAATCCTGGGGTCATTTTTCTCCAACAGAGCTCTCACTGTTACCACTTTGCTTCTGGGTGAAAGGCAATGTCCTGTAGAACCAAGTCCTGGGGAATGTGTGAATCAATGCAGCCACATCACCCTCCCCTCAACACAGAGTAAAAAGGAACTTGGTATGATTTTACCATTTCTTGGAGTTGGCCAAAAAGGTCGTTCGGGTGCTCTTCGCAAGCTGTCCACCCGAATGAACTTTTTGGTCAACGCGGTAGATCCTGTTAACGAGAGACCTAAAATAATGAAAAGCTGCTCGTTCAGTCTCTGAAGTTGTATTATGTAATATTCGCAATTAGAACAGATGAGGCCATCAAGCAACGTTGGTGTAAAACCATCTTCCAAGCCCTGTTGCAGAAAAGGCATACTTTTCTCTCCCTGCCTCCTTCTTTCCTGTTTGTGCTTCTGAGGACCAGCAGATGGAACTTGCCATGGAACAGAAAGGACCATTCCTGTCATCTCTGTTTCAGAATCCAGTAGAAAGAAGTATTCTTCTTGCTTTTCATTTTTCCCCTCTTTCTCCCTCTCTTGTGGTTTTGGCTTTTCCAAAAAAAAAAAAAAAAAGAGAAAAGAACAAAAAACTCGATTTTCAACAGATCAAGAGGTTCAGATGAGATATTCTTTCCTGTCAAACAGGATCCAGAAACTTTTTGAGGTTTCTCAAGGACTTGTCTCTCTAAGCTGAAAAATCTGTTCTCTTTCTTTGCAGTTGCCAGAAAAGTAATTAGGCCATTTTTCTAATTATAGTAATCTTCCCCAAATGGCATATAACTTCAAATCCAAATACCATGTAAACTGGCCAACAAGCGCTTCACCAGGGCGGCTGGAGTGGAGGCGCTGCGCTTTGTGGGGAGGCACAGTGTGCTGTGTGTCCCAGTTATAGCTGGCTTTTTCTTTCTCGGTCTCTTGCCCCAGAGGTTCTGCTACATTAGTGTAAACAGCTCGATGGCAATTGCTCTTGTTGGTGGCATTTGGTGAAGAGTTGTGTCTGTGGCAGATAAATTAACCTCCTTTTAGGAAAAAAAGGTTGATTTGTGGGAAAAACCAAGCAAGATTAAATTGTCCTCATACCATTGAGCTGATGAAATAAATCTCTACCGGTAGGTGGAGTGAGGTTCCCATGAGTGTCACATGATGTAGAAATAGACTGTGCGCCCAACCCTGCCCCACTGCCCCAAGAAGAATCCTCTTTTCTGTGATGCTAACCAAGGGGAAGTTCGGTTCTGCTGGTAAATGTTGTGGTCCAAATATGTTCACAGCTACCCTCTCTTGTTCCAATTGTTTGAAAAAAAGTTTCCACTAGGGATAAAACTACCACACCACCCAGCAATCCCACTACAGGGCATATGCCCTGAGGAAGTGAGTAAGTAACTGAGAGCTAGTCACTCAGTTGTATCTGACTCTGAGACCCCATGGACTCTTTGAGACCCCATGGATTTATAGCCTGCCAGGCTCCTCTGTCCATGGGATTTCCCAGGAAGGAATACTGGAGTGGGTTTCCATTCCTTTCTCTGGGGGATCTTCCTGACCCAGGGATTAAACCCGAGTCTCCTTCATTACAGGCAGATTCTTTACCATCTGAGCCACCCAGGAAGCCCATACTGTGAGGAAACCATAATTCAGAAAGACACATGTACCCCAATGTTCATTGCAGCGCTATTTACAATAGTCAGTACGTGGATGCAACCTAGATGTGCATCAACAGATGAATGGATAAAGAAGTGGTGGTGCATACACACAATGGAGTATTAGTCAACAAAGGAAAGAAATCGAGCTAGTTGTTGGGAGGTGGATGAACCTAGAGTCTGTCATACAGAGTGAAGTTAGAAAGAAAAAAAAACAAATATTGTGCATTAATGCATATATATGGAATCTAGAAAGATGGTATTTATGAATGTACTTTTAAAAAAATATAAATTTATTTAATTGGAGTTTAATTACTTTACAGTATTGTATTGGTTTTGCCATACATCAACATGTATCTGCCACAGGTATACACGTGTTCCCCATCCTGAACCCCCCTCCCTCCTCCCTCCCTGTACCATCCCTCTGGGTCGTCTCAGTGCAGCAGCCCCAAGCATCCAGTATCATGCATCGAACCTGGACTGGTGATTCGTTTCATATATGATGTTATACATGTTTCAATGCCATTCTCCCAAAGCATCCCACCCTCAAAGCAGAGATAGTGACTCATGCATAGAGAGCAGACTTGTGGACACAGTGGGGAAAGGAGAGGGTGGAACAAACCAAGAGAATAGCATTGACATATATACCCACCTTGTGTAAAATTGATAACTAGTTGTATAGCACAGGGAACTCAGCTCGGTGCTTTGTGGTGACCTAGATAGGTGAGAGGAAGGTTTAAGAGAGAGAAAAAATATATATACATATAGCTGACTAAAGCAGTTATCCCCCAATTAAAATTTTTAAAAAGGTTTCCAAATAACATTTACTCTAGATATTTGGTTTTGTTGCCTACCTGCCCCCTGGCCTTAATGGAAGGGATTTCTGGATTGGGATAAGGGCACTAGGAAGAAGTCTCTAGAAAATGCGACTAGGCATTGAAATGAAGAGTAAGTCAGAGTGGATTCCTCCAGGAGATGATGGAGTCATAGTGATTGAAAACAGAAGGGTAAAATTGCATAGGGATTTAAAAGCAAAAATGGAGTCAGCATTTAAGAGTGCAGTAAGGGTGTGTCTCGGTTATGGAATGGTATGTGGGTGATGCTTAAGTTTAGGGTGCTGATGCAGACTACTTTGTTTCTGTAAAACACTGTCATCAAACCGCTACAACCTGAGTGTTTACGGGGAGGAGCGAGTGCATGAAGTGGGAATTTCCAAGTGTCAGGCCTTTCTGATCACTGGATTCCAATTTCCTAGTGGCTGCATTTTGTTTGCAAAAAATGAAAATTCTAAATTATTAGACATATTTAGAATATATATATAGAAAAATGGAGAAATATATATATATATATATATAAAATGTCTATGTAAATATATAGACATAAGGGACTTCCCAGGTGGCACAGTGGTAAGGAATCTGCCTGAAAATGCAAGAGACACAAGAGAAGCGGGTTTGATTGATCCCTGGGTTGGGAAGATCCCCTGGAGGAGGAAATGGCAACCCATTCCAGTATCCTTGCCTGAAAAATCCCTGTGGACAGAGGAGCCTGGTGGGCTACAGTCCATGGGATCTCAAAGATTGGGATATGGATCGGTATGTGCACGCAGGCATATAGAAATAAATCCATATGTAAACATACAGAAATTAGATATAGTAGGTCTGAGGTGGGGCCCTGGAATCTACATTTTTGCAGGCTTCTTAGTTGCTTCTGATGAGGTGCTTCTTAGACAACACTCTTTATGAATTATTACCCAACAGTATTGGTTAATACTTATTATCAGTGGGTTATTAGCCAATGCTTGTTCTGAGAATTTGGCAGATTAGGTCAGAGCATTAACAGCACAATTTGAAGCCTGTGAGGAGATTCAAGCAAGTGGATAATAAATAGCGTGTAGGTGGCAATGTGGTCATACTCCAGTGGGATGAATTAGAAAAAAAAATTTCCCCTAAAATGACCTGTTAAAATGAAAATTAGGTTGTTGAAAGCCAAGCCATGGATTATTTTAAGGGGATGGTTATTTAGATTTTGAGTAGGTAATAGTAAAGGGAAGTGGAGCTGTAAAAGTCTTTAGGGGATGGATATAAAAATGTACATTTGAGAAAAGGGTAACTTTTCACAGTTAGGAGAGGGCATAAGCCTCATTCTGCAGGGATATTAGGAAAATATTAGAATGAGTACATGCCATTTCTGAAAGAGGACATGTTTTAAAAACAAAATCTATGCTACTTATTATTTCTATGGAGCATCACCACACTATACACATTTTTTTAGGCCATTGTTTGAATGATAATGTGTGCTTGTGACTTTTCAGGGTGATTTCTGTTCTGGATTATTTGTCTGAAATACCTTAAAAAGTCAAACAGAATAAGAACCATGGAGTGAACCATGGAGTCTAAACTTATTGGTTGCGTAGAGTAAAAATGCAAGCAAAGGAAATCTGTGATTTATTTAAATTTGAAATAAGCTTTTGCATAAAAATATCACTCCCAACCAACATTTCATGCAATCTGCTTGTATGGCCACTTGTAGAAAAGTCCTCTGTGATAGACAGCTTTCGTGAAGATTCCTTTGTTTGGCAATACTGTTTTGTTCAGAAGCACCCTTATGAGAAGCCAATTTTAAAAATGGGCATATTACTTCATAATAAAAATACTACTGAATCCTGGGGACCTCCTTCTTCCAATAATCTCTCAGTTCCCTGCTTACTAAAGCCTCCTTAACCATCAGAATACTCCAGGGACTTCCCTGGTGGTCTAATGGCAAAGACTCCAAACTCCTAATGCACAGGACCTGGGTTCAATCCCCAGGTGGGGAAGTAGATCCCACAAATAGCAACTAAAAATGATGATGTGTGCTCCACAACTAAGACCTGGCACAGTGAAATAAATAAATAATAAATATTTTTTAAAAATTGTCAGGATATTCCAGTGAGGCTGGGAATTTAAAAAAAATAGCATAATTGAATTTTGTAAAAGGTCAAAAGAAGTTTTGAATATACAAATGTTTGTCTCTTTTTGGGAAAATGTTTTTCAGCTTTTTTGTCTTTTATCATTGAATTACCTCCAAGGACACTAAAGCAGGGTAGTAGGCTGATAGTGGCCACCCAGAGATGTCATGTCCTAATTCCCAGATCCTGTAAGTGTTGTTCTGTAAGAAAAAGAGTTTTTCTCAGAGGTGATTACAAATCTTGAAAGTGAAAGTGACAGTTGCTCAGTCGTGTCCGACTCTTTGGGACCCCATGGACTATTCTCCAGGCCAGATTACTGGAGTGGGTAGCCTTTTTTCCCAAGTGGATCTTCCCAGCCCAGGGATTGAACCCAGATCTCCTACACTGCAGGTGGATTCTTTACCAGCTGATCCACAAGGAGAGGGAATGATTATTCTGGATTATCCTGGTGAGTCCTCATTCTAATTATGGATGTCCTTATAAGAGAGAGGAAGATGGAGGTTGGATACATATGGAAGAGGAGGCAATGTGACCACTGAGGCAGAGGTTGGAGTGATATGACCACAAGTCAAGGAAAGCTGGCAGCCACCAGGAACTGAAAGAGGCAAGGAACAGATTCCTAGCCCTTCCTGTGTGTGGGACTGCAGCCCTGTGGACGCTTTGATTTTGGCCTAGTGAAATTAACTTTGGACTGCTGATCTTCCCAATGGTGAAAGAATACATTTCTGTCATTTTAGGATTGCCGGTTTCTGGTAATTTGGTATGGGAGCTCTAGGGAACTAATTCAGGCAGTGAATTTTCTTCTTCTGATTTAGTTTTTAGAAATTTGTTTATTTTTGGCTGTACTGGCTCTCCATTGCTGTGCGTGGGCTTTCTTTAGTTGCAGTGATCAGGGGCTCCTCTAGTTGTGGTGCACGAGTTTCTCATTGCTGTCACTTCTCTTACTGTGGAGCACGGGCTTTAGGGCATAGGAAGTTGAATAGTTGTGAAGAATGGGCTCAGTAGTTGCAGCTCACAGGCTTAGTTGCTTGGTGACATGTGGAATCTTCACGGACCAGGGATTAAACCTGTTTCTCTTTCTTTAACAGGCAGATTCTTAATCACTGGACCACCAGGGAAGTCCCCTTCTTTTGATCTGTACTCTGGTTTGAAGCACAACAACCATACAAGAAGCTTCTTGAAAAAGTTTAGATGCCTGTGCCTCATGACAGATCCAGGAATTAAAATTTCTAGGAATGGGACTCAAGGATCTGTGTCTTTAACATACTGCCCAGGTGATTCTGACATGGACCAGGGTTGGTAAACATTTCACTTGGATGTTGTGTTTGTTTCCTATTGTGGCTATGAAAACCACAATTTTATGGCTTAAAACAATACAAATTTATTCTTTTGTGATTCTAGAGGTTAGTTTCATTGGGTTCAAGGAAGTTTCAGCAGGGCACTTTCCTTCTGGATGATCTAGGAAAGGCAAGCATACCTTGTTCTTTTCAGCCTTTTTATTTTCCTGGGCTTCAAAATCACTGCAGATGGTGACTGAAGCCATGAAATTAAAAGACACTTGCTCCTTGTACTCAGTGGTGTACGACCCTTTGTGACCCCATGGACTGCAGCATGCCAGGCCTCCCAGTCCATCACCAACACCTGGAGTTTACTCAAACTCATGTCCATTGAGTCGGTGATGCCGTCCAACCATCTCATCCTCTGTCATCCCCTTCTCTTCTTGCCCTCAATCTTTCCCAGGATCAGGGACTTTCCAATGAGTCAGTTCTTTGCGTCAGGTGGCCAAAGTATTGGAGTTTCAGCTTCAGCATCCGTCCTTCCAATGAATATTCAGGACTGATTTCCTTTAGGATTGACTGGCTGGATCTCCTTGCAGTCCAAGGGACTCTCAAGAGTCTTGTCCAACACCGCAGTTCAAAAGCATCAATTCTTCAGCACCCAGCTTTCTTTATAGTCCAACTCTCACATCCACACATGACTACTAGAAAAACCATAGCTTTGACCAGACAGACCTTTGTTAGCAAAGTAATGTCTCTGCTTTTTAATATGCTGTCTAGGTTGGTCATAACTTTTCTTCCAAGGAGCAAGTGTCTTTTAATTTCATGGCTTCAGTCACCATCTGCAATGATTTTACAACCTCCAAAATAAAGTTTGTCACTGTTTCCACTATTTTTCTATCTATTTGCCATGAAGTGATGGGACCAGATGTCACGATCTTAGTTTTCTGAATGTTGATTTTTAAGCCGACCTTTTCACTCTCCTCTTTCACTTTCATCAAGAGGCTCTTTAGTTCTTTTTCGCTTTGTGCCATAAGGGTGATGTCATTTGCATATCTGAGGTTATTGATATTTCTCCCGGCAATCTTGATTCCAGCTTGTGCTTCACCCAGTCCAGCATTTCACATGATGTACTCTGCATATAAGTTAAATAACCAGGATGACAATATACAGCCTTGACATTCTCCTTCCCCGATTTGGAACCAGTTTGTTGTTCCATGTCCAGTTGTAACTGTTGCTTCCTGACCTGCATACAGATTTCTCAAGAGGCAGGTCAAGTCGTCTGGTATTCCCATCTCTTTCAGAATTTTCTACAGTTTATTGTGATCCACACAGTCAAAAGCTTTGGCATAGTCAATAAAGCAGAAGTAGATGTTTTTCTGGAATTCTCTTTTTCAATGATCCAGTGGGTGTTGGCAATTTGATTTTTGGTTCCTCTGCCTCTTCTAAATCCAGCTTGAACATCTGGAAGATCACGGATCATGTACTATTAGAGCCTGGCTTGGAGAATTTTGAACATTACTTTTCTAGCCTGTGAGATGAGTGCAGTTGTGCAGTAGTTTGAGCATTCTTTGGCATTGCCTTTCTTTGGGATTGGAATGAAAATTGACCTTTTCCAGTCCTGTGGCCATTTTTGAGTTTTCCATTTTTGCTGGCATATTCAGTGCAGCACTTTCACACCATCATCTTTGAGGATTTGAAATAGCTCAACTGGAATTGCATCACCTTCCCTAGCTTTGTTCATAGTGATGCTTCCTAAGGCACACTTGACTTCGCATTCCCGGATGTCTGGCTCTAGGTGAGTGATCACCCCATCGTGATTATCTGGGTCGTGAAGATCTTTTTTGTCCAGTTCTTCTGTGTATTCTTTCCACCTCTTCTTAATATCTTCTGCTTCTGTTAGGTCCCTAGCCATTCCACAACCACTGCCAAATAAATGTACCATCTAAGTTTGGGGTTTTCCAAAAAAGGTTGTTCTAGTTTTTCTATAGCATCTAATGGGAAAATCCAAATGACTTTTTGGCCAGCCAATGAAACCACACTTTTTGCTCTCCATGTGACAATGTAAGCCAACCTCAATAAAAATTCACATAAATAAAAACTGGACATTGCTATGCAAGTGTGATTGTAAAGGGCCTTCCTGGGCCCTTTCCAAGCAGTGTACCTTCTCTATGCTTTCCTCTGTATGTTTCAGAGCTGCATGGTTTTTGTACCTTATATTTACTGATAATAGAGAATTCCAGATTTGAAGTAACTTGTAATAGATGCTATAGAATAAGAGTATCTTCTTAAAAATAGGGCCACTGTATTTATCGAAGACCACTGATTTATTGACCAGTCCACACATTTTTTGAATCTGTTTGTCTCATTCTTTCAAAATTTTAATTGAAATATAGTTGATTTACAATGTTGTGTTAATTTCTGGTGTACAGTGAAGTGATTCAGTTATATATATATACACACACACACACACGCACATGTATATTCTTTTTAAGATTCTCTTCCATTAGAGTTTATTACAAGATATTGAATATAGTTCTCTGTGCTATACAGTAGGTCCTTGTTTATCTATTTTATACATAATAGTGTATATCTGCTAATCCTGAACTCCTAATTCATCCTTCCCACTCTCCTTTTTCCTTTGGTCACCATGAATTCATTTTCTATGTCTGTGAGTCTGTTTCTGTTTTACAAATATGTTCATTAGTATTTCTAAAATTCCACATATAAGTTATATAACGTATTTAACTTTATCTTTCTACCTTCATTTAGTATGATAATCTCTAGGTCCTTCTGCAGTGACATTATTTCATTCTTTTTTATGGCTGAGCAATATTCTATCATATATATCACACATATGGACACACACCACATCTTCTTTATCTGTTTATCTGCTGATGGACATTTAGATTGCTTCCATGTCTTGTCTATGGTAAATAGTGCTTCTGTAAATATTAGGGTGCATGTATATCTTTTTGAGTTCGACTTTTCTCTGGAGATATGTGTTAAGTGCCTCATTCTTATGGTTGATAGTTTAAATCCTTTCCACTGGAGATCAAACCAGTCAACCCTAAAGGAAATCATTCCTGAATATTCATTGCAAGGACTGATGCTGAAGCTCTAATACTTTGGCCACCTGCTGTGAAGAGCTAACTCAAATTAGAGAAGACCCTGATCCTGGGAAAGATTGAAGGCAGGAGGAGAAGGGGACAATAGAGGATGAGGTGGTTGCATGGCATCACTGACTCAATGAACACGAGTTTGAGCAAGCTTTAGGAGACAGTGAAGTACAGGGAAGCCTGGCATGCTGCAGTCCGTGGGTCACAAACAGTCAGACATGACTGAGCAACTGAACAACAAGAACAATACTGTATTTCAGGATGACTGTATCACAAACTGGAGCTTCCCAGGTGGCTCAGTGGTCAAGCATCTGCCTGCCCAATGCAGGAGACACGAGTTTGATCCCTAGGTCAGGAAGATCCCCTCAAGAAGGAAATGGCAACCCACTCTAGTATTCCTGCCTGGGAAATCCCAGGAGAGAGGAGCCTGGTTGGCTACAGTTCAGTTCAGTCTATAAAGACTATAAAGAAAGCTGAGCGCTGCAGAATTGATGCTTTTGAACTGTGGTGTTGGAGAGACTCTTGAAAGTCCCTTGGACTGCAAGGAGATCCAACCAGTCCATTCTAAAGGAGATCAGTCCTGGGTGTTCTTTGGAAGGACTGATGCTAAAACTGAAACTCCAATACTTTGGCTACCTCATGCAAAGAGTTAACTCATTGGAAAAGACTCTGATGCTGGGAGGGATTGAGGACAGGAGGAGAAGGAGACGACAGAGGATGAGATGGTTAGATGGCATCACCGACTCAATGGACATGGGTTTGGGTGGACTCCAGGAGTTGGTGATGGACAGGGGGGCCTGGCGTGCTGTGATTCATGGGGTCGCAAAGAGTCGGACATGACTGAGTGACTGAACTTAACTGAACTGAAGCATAAATATTCTAAAATGCATGAACCTTAAGTGTGCACATCTGTGAAATTTTGCAAAGTGAACACAATTTGGGTTGTATAAACTCTATCCAAATAAAAAAATAGAGATGATTTCCTTCACTCCAGAATCTTTTTCGTGCCCACCACAATATTCAGGCTTCTGTCACCATAGATGAGTTTTGCTTGTTTTCAAAGTTTTCATAACTGGTATCATAGAGTATGTTTTCTTTTGTGTCCAATGTCTTTTGCTCAAGGTTATAGTTATGACTTTCATTCATATTATCACATACATTCTGCCTGTAGGCCTAATCCTGCCCACCATCTGTTTTGTACAGCCTCTGAACTAAGAATGATTTGATCTTTTTAGAAGTTGTAAATATATATATATATGAAAATGCAATGGAGAACGTATATCACCTGCAAAGACAAAAACATTTATTTTCTGGCCCTTTAAAGAAAAAAGTTTGCCAATTCTTATTGTGTGGTATCCCACTGTAGAATATATAATTTACTTATCCCTTGCACTATTTATAGGCATTTGAGTTATTTCCTGGTTTTGGTCATGACAAATAGCATTGCTGTGAACATTCTCTTATTTTATATTATTTTATTTTAAAAAACTTTAATAGGATAATTGCTTTACAACTTTGTGTTGGTTTCTGTTGTACAAAAGTGTGACTCAGCCATGAGTATATATATGTCCCCTCCCTCGTGAGCCTCCCACCCACTCCCCATCCCACCCCTCTAGGTCCTCACTGAGCACTGGGCTCAGTGTGAACATTCTTGTACACATCTTTTGGTGAACACGTATCTGTTTTTTCGCTAGGTGTGTACTGCTGGACCATGAAATGTGTGGGATTTTTTGTTTTTATTTTTTTGAGATACTGCTAAAAAGATTTTCATACTCATCAGTGTATGAGAATTCTGGTTGCTCTATATTCTCTACATTTGATACTGATGGATTTTTAAAATTTTAGTTCTTTTATTGTATATGTGCAGTGGTGCCTCATTTGAGTTTAATTTGATTTTCTCTGAGGAAACATAACGTCTTTCATGTGCTAATTGAGCGTTTGGACAGCCTTTTTGTAAAGAACCTTCTATGGTTTTGCTCATTAAAAAGAAATTGGTTGGTTTTCTTTCTCATTGATTTATATAACTTCTTTATATATTATGCAGACAAGTCCTGTCAGATGTGTATACTATAAATATCTGCCTTTAGGTTTGCCATTTTACTTACTCATAGAGTCTCATGATGAATAGAAGTTGTTAATTTTTATGTAGTCCAATTTTTTGAAATCTACTTTATGGTTAATTCTTACTATTTCCTGTTTAGAAGCATCTCTGCCTACCCTCCAAAACATAAAATTATTCTCTTGTGTTATCTTCTAGAGCCTTTATTGTTCAATGTTTTGCATTTAGTTTACAATCCATCTGAAAGTTATTTTTATGTTTGGTGTGAGATTGGGCTAAAGGTTTATTTTTTCCATGTGAATGTTCAACTGATATTCTTGGTAACCCTGAGGCTGCAGAACCCTGGTAACTGCAGGAACTGTGTTCTAGCAACAATCCTGGTGAGGACTAATCCCTACCACAGTGTTTAGAACCCCTGGAGATCATTGCTGGGGGACACGCATGCGAACAGTGTGGCCTGGCTTCCTTTGAACAACAGACTGTATTCTAGGACTCCTCTTAAAACTTGTGGCTTTGGAAACAAGGCCAAGTTAATCCAAGTGATACCTAAGCTGGGCTCAAATTCAGGAGAGAATCTCAGAGACCCTGGTTACAGTACTGTTTCCTAAGGACAACAGGTAACGTTTGAGGTCCAGAGGGCCTGTGTTGCCTTCTACTATCCTGGTTGATTAAGGGGAAAAAAAAAAAATCGATATCCACCTTCATTTGTTGAAATGTTTATCTTTTTCCCTACTGCACTATGGTACCTTTAACACAAACTTATTGACCATATATGTGTGGGTCTGTTTCTCAATTTTCAACACTTCCTTTGGATTTTTGTATCAATTTTTCTAAGGGAGATTGGTCTGTGATTTCCTTTCTTGTTATTCCATTTTGTTTTGGTGTCAAGGTTAGGCTGCCATCATAAACTAAGTTTCTCTTCTCTGGGAAAATTTGTGTAAATTTTCTGTTATCTTGGTTAAATGTTTGGAAGAATTTCTTGATGAATTCATCTGAATCAGATGTTTTGTTTGTGGGACTATGTAAAGTGTAGATTTAATTTATTTAATATATTTAGGAGTATTCCAAATTTCTACATCATGTCTGATGTCAGTTTTGCTAAGTTGTGTTTTTCAAGAAATTAGCCCATTTCATATAAATTTTAAAATTTGTTGCATAATTAATAATGTTCCCTTATAATTTATTATTACATATTAGATTTGTAGTGGTGCCTCCTTTTCATTCCTTGTATTGATAGCTCATGCCTTTCTTTTTTTCTTAAACAGTCTTATAGGGCTATATTATGGGAACTGTTTTAGCTGCATGCCACAAATTTTGGTATGTCTTATTTTCATTGTCTTTTAGTTAAAACTGTTGTCTTTTTTATATTGCTTCTTCATTGACCCATAGGTTATTCAAATTATATAGTTTATTTTCCAACCCTAGTTTATGTGTGTCTAATTTTTAGAGGCTTTGAGTTTGTATATTCTCACTTCTAAAACAACCCTAGAATTATAGCATATTTTATTCTATTTGCCACCACTTTATTCCATTTAGTGGTATTTTCTTTGATGCTATTACTATAGTGTGTTTTAATAAATTATTTTCCTGCGTGTAGGATAATAGGTAGGTGATAATTTTCTTTTAGTACTTTGCGAACAGCGTTCTTTGCCTTCTGACTGTCATTTTTACTGGAAATGCATTTGTCAGTCTTGGTACTGTTTCTTTACAAGAGATTTGCCTCTTCTTTTGCCTGTTCTTAAGAATTTTCTTTGTTGGATGTGCCTAGGTCTACCTTTCTTTGCATTTGAAGTCCTTGGAGTTCATAATACTTTTTGAGTTCATAAATTGATGATTTTCATCAGTTTTAGAAAATTGCCACCCAAGACCTCTTTAAATATTGCTTTTGTCTATTCTCACGTTCTCCTTCTGAGACTCCAGTTATACCCATTTTAGGTCTTTTCACCTTGTTTCATATGTTTGTTATGCTCTCATCTTTTCATTCTCTTTTCTCTATGAGCTTTAATTTTAATATTTATCTCACTGCATTCATTATTTTATGCAATGTTTGATCTGTCAAATTCTTAATTTTGGTTATAGTTCACTTCTAGAATAAATGTTGTATCACTTTTTTATGAATTCATAAAACATGGTCAAGTTCTTCATGTTTTCCCCTTGTTTTCTTGAATGTATTAATTATGGGTATTTTAAATCTTTTGCCAGTAACTCCCCTATCTGTGTCATCCATGGGTCGCTATTCTTTCTTCCAAATTTTAGTCACATGGTTCTGTTCCTTGGCTTCTTTATTAATGTTTGAATGAATGCCAAACCTTCATATGAAAAATTTTAAAAGGTCTGAATTATGTTATCATCTACTAGAGAAAATTTAATTATCATCTCAAAGGCAGCTGAAATACAGGAAGATCACCTTGATTCAGTTGAGTCCCAATTTCAGAGTTGTCCTTATCCAGGAGTGTAGTCCCTCAGAGGTCTCAACAGAAATCCTGGCATATTTATCAGCACCTTTCTTTATAGGTAGACCCTGTAACTCAAGTTTTTCTTCAGATGGCCAAAAATTCTACTTGCCTTTTTAATGTCTCAGCAGTTTATTTTTAATTGTTTCTTCAGCAACCTACCTGGTACACTAAAGAGTCAGCAAACCACTTGAGGTGGAAATTGCACTCAGAATTTGGGCATCACTACTGCATGGTCTTCCCAGGTGGTACAGTGGTTAAAAAAAAAGAAAAACCCTCCTGCCAAGCAGAAGATGTGTGTTTCATCCCTGGGTCAGAAAGTTCCCCTGGAGCAGTAAATGACAACCCACTCCACTGTTCTTGCCTGAGAAATCTCATGGACAGAGGAGCCTGGTGGGCTACAGTCCATGGGGTTGCAAAAGAGTCAACGGGACTCAATGACACAACAACAGCAACCACCACCATTGCGTGTATCCCTGAACTGCTTCTGTTGTTTCTCCAGCTTAGTGACACAGACACAAGTTCTAAGCCACTGCTTTCTGTCTGTATTCTGTGCTTTGAGCTGTGAGTTAGCATATGCCCCAGAAGGACAAAGCAGCAGGCTAAGGTGGGGCTTCCCTGTTTACTCCTTCTCCCTTAGGACGTTTGCTCCTAGGTACTGGTTGCCTGGCTGCTTTCCAGTGTCTTCAAGGAGCTTTGTATGCATCATGTTTGGTTTTTGTTTTGCTTGTGCTTGTGAAGTAGGTTAGTTTGGTACAGCTATTTCATCATAGACCCAAAAGCCACCTCCAGTTATTCGTATTTTATCCCAGCATTTCTTCAACTTACATTTACAATGAAAACTTATTTTGGGTCATTGGTGAGCATTTCACAGAACACCTTGTAGGAAATACTACTCCAAACATGTCAGTCTATTCACCTATTCATGTCAGTCTAATACACAAAAAGTATTTCATGCTTTTCTATAATTGTACATCTTTCCCTCTGCCTAGAATGGTCTTGCCCATATTTCTTTTGCCTTCTAAGATCCTACCAGACTACTTCTTTCATTAAGGATTCTGTAATTTTCTGAAGCAGAATTGAAAGCATCCCAAGTTCCATTAAAATTATTTGACTAGTAAGAGTCTTTGGAAATCCTGACCTTTTAGTAAGGTACTGTGTTTTCTCTTGATGGACAGTGAGAGTCATGTAAATGATTTTTCTTTTCTGACTACCAGGAATTTCACTTATAAAAAATGCATAATATCATATGTTTTGTGTTATTTGTGCTTTTCTTGGTGTTTTCTCTAAATTTTTATTATATAACTATTTGCATATATGTTCTTATAAGCTTTTTCAGATACTTTATAAAACACTACAAAATGGTATGCAGCACACATAGCCTTCTCTAAATGTAAACAACAACAATCAAACAACTAAATGTAACTTGATTGATGACATAAATATTCCCTTACCTAACATATACATTTGGTGAGCAAAACTTTGTTTTGGTTAATTTCATGTTGTAGATCACAGTGGTAACGAGTAGGGCCTCTGGAGCCAGACAACCTGGGTGTGAATTTTACTTCTACCTTTTACTGCTTGAGATCTTGGGCAACTTACTGAAACTCTCTTTGCCTTGTTTTATCCGAATTTAAAACATCATTTAGTTGCTGTGAGGAAGAAACAAACTAATACATATAAACACTTAGAACAGTATCTGACACATAGGAACTCTTCAATAAATTTTTTTATTGAAGTGTTGTTAATTTGCAATGTTGTATTAGTTTCAAGTATACAGCACAGTGATTCATATATATACATACACACATATATATAATTATTTTCAAGATTCTTTTCCATTATAGGTTATTGCAAGATATTGAAGATAGTTCCCTGTGCTAGCAAAAAATGTTCTTAGGCCATCTGAGAAAAGTATGATGTCCAATGTTGTATGCTAATATTTGGAATGGTGACCTTTGCCAAGTCTTTTAAAGTTCTAAAAGCTGTCAAATGGCTCTATAGCAATATTCAAATTTGTCAACACTGAGACAAGTAGCAGTTTCCTTAAGAAGTGAATAAATATTTATTTGTATTAAAAATAAATCTCTTCTAAGCTTTATATTTTAGCTTCCTCATATTAGTTATAACACTTCCAGAACAAATTATGGGATTAGAAGATTACTTTGTTAATATGCTATTCATAGAAACCTGGGTTTTATCCCTGGCTTGGAAAGATCCCCTTGAGTAGGAAATGACAACCCACTCCAGTATTCCTGCCTGGAGAATTCCATGGACAGAGGAGCTTGGCAGGCTGCAATCCATGGGGTCTCAAAGAGTTGGACACGACTGAGCGACTAAGCACAGCACACTATTTATCAATGGTCTTTGTTTCATTATCTTGAATAGTATAATTATTTACTAGTGATAGGATTAGAAACTGAGAGGGTAATGCTAACTTAAAGTTATAACTATGATATCTGTATTATTGGTTATGATCACAGATTGTTTCAAGAAAAAATGCAGCATTATGATCATGATCAGCTATGGTAATGTTTCATAGCTTACCACTTTTTGTGTGTTTCCATGGAAAATTTGTTCCCCTGAAAGGTAAGGCAAGATATCTACAATCAGTTTGGTTGTTGGGCAGCATTGTAGGATTCTGCCAGATAGACTGGAGGGTTTTTTTTTTCTATACCAGGTGAACCTAAAGAATACTGTGGCAAGGCTAGTCACTGTTTTCTTTTCCTTTACTGTCAGAATTGAAATATATCATCTTAATGGAAAAAAAGAGCTTCCCTTGTAGCTCAGTCAATAAAGAATCTGCCTGCAATGCAGGAGACCTGGATTTTATCCCTGGGTCAGGAAAATCCCCTGGAGAAGGAAACGGCTACCCACTCCAGGATTCTTGCTTAGAGAATCCCATGGACAGAGGAGCCTGGTGGGCTACAGTCCATGGGATTGCAAGACTTGGGCACAACTTGGCTACTAAACCACCACGGCCAATGGAAAAAAGGACAGGGGTAAAGAATCTGCCTGCCAATGAAGGGGGCACAAGAGACAGGGGTTCAATCCCTGGGGTTGGGAAGAATCCCTGGAGAAGGAAATGGCAACCCTTTCCAGTATTCTTGCTTGGAAAATTCCGTAGATGGGGAGCCTGGCAGTCTGCAGTCCATGGGATCACAAAGGGTCAAACACGACTGAGCGCACACACACACAATGGCAAAAAGAACATACCTACATCCTCATAGGAACCAAAGGCGTAATACTGAAAGCATTTGGCATTTGCTTGCAGTGTGGCTGGTCTAGGCTGCTGGTCTGAGATTGCCCTGAGAGGGGTAGCCTTAGCCAGAAAGAACATCAGAATGCGAAGGAAGTGAGATGGCCTAGTCTGTGTAGCACTCTAACAGGAAAGACACAAGATCAGGAAGACATCTTTTAGTGCTTGAGTACATACGTAGGTTTACCACCAGCTTTTTGAAGCTTGTTCCCACTTGTTATAGTTCTGTCTTCATGTAACAACTAACTCTTTATATGATATATGCCTGTGATAGAAAAGATTAAAAAAAAAACACTGTAGGGTTTTGGGGCTTCTCTGGTGGTTCAGATGGTAAAGAATCTGCCTGGAATACAGGAGACCCAGTTTGATCTCTGTGTTGGGAAGATCTCCTGGAGAAGGGTATGGCAACCCACTCCAGTATTCTTGCCTGGAGAATTCCATGTACAGAGGAGCCTGGCAGGCTACAGTATACAGGGTCATGGAGAGTCAGACATCACTGAGTAGGACACCACATAGGGTTTTTAGATGACATTTAATGCAGTTTGAAGTTTAAAACAGGATGCTAGTAATACCTGGCCCATTAGGAAGGCATTCTCAGTGAATACTTTCAGAGTAAGAATTTCTGACTGTGGTGTGTATTCAGTTAGCAATTCTACGAGTCTAATGCTTGCGTATGTGGTAACTTCCAGGGAATAATGAATATATAGGATCATTGGAAGCAGAGATTTTAAAGGCAGCTCAAACTTGTGTCTTTTATTCTTCTGGTTTCAACTTAGCTCTTAGGATAATATTACTGAAAAAGCAATAGCAACAAATTTAAATGTGCAAATTTAAAAAACAAACTAATTACAGTATTTCAAATATTCCTATACTTTCTCTAGGAGTTTTTTAAACGGTTGTGATTATAAAGAGAGGGACTGAGAGAGAGCATGCTGTTTTTTAATAACTGAGAATTAAGTGTGAATGAATAACTAGCATTGTGTATATGGGAATTGAGTTGCTTGGATTGCTTCTGTGAAGTATTAAATATTATACTATCTACCCAATTTCCTGTATTTAATAATTTGCACTCACCTCATTTATTCCTTCATGAGTAAATACGTGAGCACTTTCTGTCTGTGATATCCCACGTCATTTAAATTTTGACTGAACAGCTGAGAGGGAGAGGTAATGGTGACAGGATGTGAGCGTGGTCTAAGCAAATATCACAAAAGCAAAGAAGTGAATTTGCAGCAGGCAGTCAATATTTCTTTTTGGCTTAATGCAACCTAGCATTAGAGGGAGGGAGGGATGATGGTAAAAAAAAAAAAAAAGTAATCCTTTTATCAGTGTGTCTTAGAGTTTAAGTATTTACTTTTCCATCAGGAGTTGAAAAAAGTTAAATTGATACTGTATACCTTACAACTTTTAGAAAGAAAAATTCTTGAGCGCAAGTAACCATGTCTTTTGTTTATTTCTAGGGCTAGAGTTCTTTGTGCTTACAGTTAGTTGGTTGACATGTGCCTGGCCTCTTGTTGGAGTGTGTTCCATACTGCTAGATACAATTTATTTTTTAAACATTTTATTTATTTTTGGCTGTGCTGGGTCTTCACTGGTGCTGTGCAGACTTTTTCTAGTGTGGCAAGAGGGGGCTACTCTTTAGTTGCAGTGCACAGCCTCTAGAACTCAGGCTCAATAGTTGTGGTGCATGGGCTTAGTTGCCCCATGGCATTGGAATCTTCCTGGACCAGGGATTGAACCCATGTCAGTGGCACTGGCAGGTGGATTCTTAACCACTGGAGCACCAGGGAAGTCTCACTAGATGCAGTTTACAAGTAACAGAAATTAGCTCAGAATCAGCTTATACAACTGGAGGAAAGGCAGCTAGTCATGACAGCAATGATTAGAATGTCTCAAATTATATTCGCATTCTGTCCTGTAACTTCTTTATCTGATAATCTCCAAAGGACATGAAGATAGAACTAGAGAAGGGTAGTTCAATTGACATTTACTCATTTATAAGTCATTGAACTGCTAAATGCTGAACTGTGTTGCCTTCTCTGATAGTTTGTAATGAAGATATTATAATGCACACAAACATTGTGTATGTGTTTTTAAGTGTACACAGAGGTTAGTTCTATGTTTTCAATATGCACAGGAATTTTTTGCATTAATTTACCTTATTTCCACTGATATTAAGCAAGGGAAAAATACAGGAAACAAGAATGTAAATCAGCCTTCCCATCTTTCCTTGCAAATTTATTTTTTAATAATTGTATTTATTTTTGGCTATGCTGAGTCTTTGTTGCTGCATGGGCTTTCCTCTAGATGTGGGAGTGGGGACTACTCTCTAGTGGTGCAGGGGCTTTTCATTGCGGTGGCTTCTCTTGTTGCAGAGCACGGGCTCTAGGGAACATAGAGTTCAGTAGGTGTGGCTTGGGGCCTTAGTTGCTCCAAGGCATGTGGGATCTTCCTGAATCAGGAATCTCCCCATGTGTCTCCTGCATTGGCAGATGGATTTTTTACCACTGAGCCACCAGTGAAGCCCGTGTAATCTTTCAGTTCAGTTCAATTCAGTTCACTTCACTTCAATTGCTCAGTCATGTCTGACTCCTTGTGATCCCATGGGCTGCAGCATGCCAGGCCTCCCTGTCCATCACCATCTCCTGGAGTTTACTCAAATTCATGTCCATTGAGTCGGTGATGCTATCTAACCATCTCGTCCTCTGTCGTCCCCTTCTCCTCCTACTTTCAATCTTTCCCAGCATCAGCGTCTTTTCAAATGAGTCAGCTCTTTGCATCAGGTGGCCAAAGTATTGGAGTTTCAGCTTCAACATCAGTCCTTCCAATGAACACCCAGGACTGATCTCCTTTAGCAAGGACTGATTGGATCTCCTTGCAGTCCAAGGGACTCTCAAGAGTCTTCTCCAACACCACAATTCAAAAGCATCAGTTCTTCAGTGCTCAGCTTTCTTTATAGTCCAACTCTCACATTCATACATGACTACTGGAAAAACCATAGCTTTGACTAAACAGACCTTTGTTGGCAAAGTAATGTCTCTGCTTTTTAAAATGCTGTCTAGGTTGGTCATAATTTAGGTTGGTCATAATTTTCTTTCCAAGGAGTAGGCATCTTTTAATTTCACGGCTGCAGTCACCATCTGCAGTGATTTTGGAGCCCCCTAAAGTAAAGTCTGCCACTGTTTCTACTGTTTCCCCATCTATTTGCCATGAAGTGATGGGACCAGATGCCATGATCTTAGTTTTCTGAATGTTGAGTTTAATCTTTACCAATGGCTGTATAGCATACGAGTCAATCCTAAATGAAATCAACCCTGAATATTCATTGGAAGGACTGATGCTGAAGCTGAAGCTCCAATACTTTGGTTACCTGATGCGAAGAAATGACTCATTAGAAAAGACTCTGATACTGGGAAAGATTGAAGGCAGGAGGAGAAGGGGATGACAGAGGATGAGATGGTTGGATGGTATCACCGACCTGATGGACATGAGTTTGAGCAAGCTCTGGGAGTTGGTGATGGACAGGGAAGCCTGGGGTGCTGCAGCCCATGGGGTCACAAAGAGTCAGACATGACTAAGCGACCGAACTAAACTTATATATAGCATATTGAAAAGCAGAGACATCACTTTTCTGACAAAGTTTTGTGTAGTCAAAGCTATGGTTTTTCCAGTAGTCATGCACAGAGGTGAGAGTTGGACCATAAAGAAGGCTGAATACTGAACTGATGCTTTTGAATTGTGGTGTTGGAGAAGACTCTTGAGAGTCCCTTGGACTGCAAGGAGGTCATACCAAACAATCAATCATAAATAAAATCAACCCTGAATATTCATTGGAAGGACTGATGCTGAAGCTTCAATACTTTGGCTACCTGATGTGAAGAACTGACTCTTTGGAAAAGACCCTGATGCTGTGTAAGATTGAAGGCAGGAGGAGAAGGGAATAACAGAGGATGAGATGGTTGGATGGCATCACCGACTCTATGGACATGAGTTTGAGCAAGCTCTGGGAGATAGTGCAGGACAGGGAAGCCTAGCATGCTGCAGTCCATGGGGTGGCGAAGAGTTGGACACAACTTAGTGACTCACTGACAACAACATGGCCAGAGGTGATACCTCTATAATGGTAGAGATGATTCTTATTTTTCCCTCATAGCTTTTTCAGAATCAGCTCAGAAGCAATTCATGACTTTTATTTTTTAGGGTCAGAAGTTCCCGTATCCATGAATTAAGTGAAATGTAAAGGTCTTGGATGCTGAAGCTGGTGTCTTGCGTCAGGGCTTTGTTTGGCTGATATTTCAGAGGAAAGTCAAACTAGTATAACAAATCAGTTGAGCCATGTTAGAGTAAAATCTGTACCAACAAAGATACACACACTGAAAGATTGAAGGAGACCAATAATATGACTTAATTTTGACGATCAAGATTGTAATCTTAGAAGATGTTAGAACTGTAGCACAAAATTGACACATGGTGAGGAAAGGTGGTGGTAGGGTGGGCTGATGGCTGGATTCTTCAAGAGGAAAATGGATGAAGAGAATCAGGACCTTTGAAAAGGTGGAAATCCATTGATACTTGAAATCTGACACATGAAAACATGTTTGTGGGAACAGTCTGCTGCTTGTGAATACATTTATTAGTGAACCAAAAATACCCTGTGGATTAAAACATTTCCTCACCCATTAGCAATCAAGGATAGAGTACATGTTTAAAAAGGAAATTAATTTTAATAGCTTTTGATATGTTTGAATGGGACCATACATCATTTTTGCAAAGCTTCAGTGATATTCTTTAAACCAATAGCAGGTCTGACCACATTTCCGTTAGTTTCCCATAATGAATGAACTTGTGAACCCCTGAACCCATGTCTGCCTTCAGACATTTCAATGGTGTTGGCTTCTCTCATCCTTTCAGCTTGGCAGGATTCTGGTTAATTTTCCTTGTTTTTATTGTGAAATTTTATGCAGTGGCTCATGTGCAGGGAGAAAAGTGAAAAAAATTATCATTTTTAAACAAGCAGTTCCCAACCTTTTTGGCACGAGGGACCAGTTTCTTGTAGACAACTTTTCCATGAACCTGTTGGGGGTATGGTTTTGGGATGATTTAAGTGCATTACACTTATTGTGCTCCTTATTTCTATTATTATTTTATCAACTCCACCTCAGATCAGCAGGCATTAGATCCTGGAGGTTGGGGACCCCTGATTTAAGCAGTCTTTTTGGATTGAATGATGGAAATCTGGGGATGACAGAGGATGAGATGGTTGGATGGCATCATTGACTCAATGGGCATGAGTTTGAACAAACTCCTGGAGATGGTGAAGGACAGGAAAGCCTGGTATGCTGCCTTCCATTGGATTGCAAAGAGTTGGACACAATTGAGTGATAGGAGAGCAAAATCTTTAAGTCACCCAGCATTGATTGGGGTGGGAGGGAGAGTGTTGTAATGTATACTGAGTCATACATGAGATATAAGATGAATGGCTTGCAAGTCTGGCTGTGAGTAAGCCCAAAATGAAATGAAATTTTATTTGTTATCAAAAGATGTATTGTATCTCAAGGGGGCTTTGGCATGTGCTTTTTACCTTCAACGTGACAGTCTTACAAGCTTATATCTATCAAGAACGTGCTAGTTACAAGGAAATTCTACTTACTTTTCTATGGAAAAGTAGCTCTCAACTTTCTTCACAAACCAGGAATGGCTTTCTCTTCCTCTTATTCCACACCTGTATTTGATGTGAGAATTTAATGAGTAGATGTATAGTCATTTCAAAAAAAATTACCCCAAAATATTCAAGATCACTATTTATTATGTGTGGAAGTTTTTTTTTTCATTATATAGCGTCAAAATATATACATATATGGCCTTTGATAATTTTCAGTGTTCTTTTGATATATAATTTTAACATGTTATGCAATTTTACCACATAATCATGTATTAGGAAGTTATTAAAAGCAAGGCATCCTACAAACAACTACAGCATACTTAGACCTTTACACAGACTATTTTATTTAATATCCATTAAAAACCCAAAGAGGTGGGCATTATTATTTTTTAGTTTATAAATAACTACATGACATAAGATTATGTGTTCAATGTTTTCAATGTCTTTGTTGATTATCCATTTAAAATATAGCAGTGTGTATATGGTGATCCTAAACTCCCTAACTATGAGTCTGTTTCCATTTTGTAAATAAGTTCATTTGTATCATTTCTTTTTAGATTCCACATGTAAAGGATGCCACGTGATATTTTTACTTCTCTATATGACTTCTCTCAGTATGATAGTCTCTTAGTCCATCCATGTTGCTGCGGATAGCACTGTTTCACTCTTTCAATGACTCAGTAATGTTCCATTGTATATATGTACCACAGCTTTATCCATTCCTCTGTGGATGAACGTTCAGGTCACTTCCATGTCTTAGCTGTTGTAAACAGTGCTACAGTGAACGCTGGGGTGCAGGAATACTTTAGAAGCAGGTTTTTTCCTGGATATATGCCCAGAAGTGGGACTGTAGGCTCATATCGTGGCTCAGATGGTAAAGAATCTGCCTGTGATACAGGACATGTGGGTTCTGTCCTTGGATTGGACAGATACCCTGGAGAAGGGTATGGTTATCCACTCCAGTATTCTGGCCTGGAGAATTCCATGAACAGAGGAGCCTGGTAGGCTACAGTCTGTGGGGTTGCAAAAGGTTGGACACAACTCAGCAACTAACGCTTTCACAGTAACTCTAGTTTTTAATTTGGAAAACTCAGCAGTGGCCACAGGACTGGAAAAGGTCAGTTTTCATTACAATTCCAAAGAAAGGCAATGCCAAATAATGTTCAAGTTACCACACAATTGCACTCATCTCACATGCTTGCAAATAATGCTCAAAATTCTCCAAGCCAGGCTCCAACAGTACATGAACCGAGTACTTCTAGACTTCAAGCTGGATTTAGAAAAGGCAGAGGAACCAGAGATCAAATTGCCAACATGTGTTGGATCATAGCAAAAGCAAGAGAGTTCCAGAAACACATCTACTTCTGCTTTATTGACTATGCCAAAGCCTTTGACTGTTTGGATCACCCAAACTGTGGAAAATTCTTGAAGAGGTGGGAATACCAGACCATCTGACCTGCCTCCTGTGAAATCTGTATGCAGGTCAAGGAAAAACAATTAGGACCAGACATGGAACAATGGACTGGTTCCAAATTGGGAAAGGAATATGACAAGGATTTATATTGTCACCCTGCTTATTTAACTTCTATGCAGAATACATCATGTGAAATGCCAGGCTGGATGAAGCACAAACTGGAATCAAGATTGCTGGGAGAAATATCAATAACCTCAGATATGCAGATGACACAACTCTTATGGCAGAAAGCGAAGAAGAACTTAAGAGCCTCTTGATGGAAAAGAAAGAGGAGAGTGAAAAAGTTGACTTAAAACTCAACATTCAAAAAGCTAAGATCATAGCATCTAGTCCCAACACTTCATGGCAAATAGATGGGGAAACAATGGAAACAGTGAGAGACATTATTTTCTTGGGCCCCAAAATCACTGCAGATAGTAACTGCAGCCATGAAATGAAATGATGCTTGCTCCTTGGAACAAAAGCTATGACTAACCTAGATAGCATGTTAAAAAGCAGAGACATTACTTTGTCAACAAAGGTCTGTACAGTCAAAACTATGGTTTTTCCAGTAGTCATGTATGGATATGAAGTGAAGTGAAGTCTTTCAGTCGTGTCCGACTCTTTGCGACCCCATGGACTATAGCCTACCAGGCTCCTCTGTCCATGGGATTTTCCAGGCAATAGTACTGGAGTGGCTTGCCATTTCCTTCTCCAGGAGATCTTCCTGACCCAGGGTTCGAACCAGGGTCTCTCGCATTGTAGACAGACACTTTACCGTCTGAGCCACCAGAGAATGAGAGTTGGACTGTAAAGAAAGTTGAGTGCCAAAGAATTGATGCTTTTGAATTGTGGTATTGGAGAAGACTCTTGAGAGTCCCTTGGACTGCAAGGAGATCCAACCATTCCATCCTAAAGGAAAGCAGTCCTGAATATTCTTTGGAAGGACTGATGCTGAAGTTGAAGCTCCAAGACTTTGGTCACATGATGCAAAGAACTGACTCACTGGAAAAGACTCTGATACTGGGAAAGATTGAAGGCAGGAGGAGAAGGGTAAGACAGAGGATGAGATGGATGGATGGTATCACCGACTTGATGGACATGAGTTTGAGCAAGCTTCGGGAGTTGGTGATGGACAGGGAAACCTGGAGTGCTGCAGTTCATGGGGTAGCAAAGAGTCGGACATGATTGAGTGAATGAACTTAACTGAACTAGTTTTTAAAGGAATTTTCTTCATAGTGTTCTCCATAATGTTGGTACCAATTTATACTCCCACCAACAGTGTAGGAGGGTTCCTTTCTCTCTACACCCTCTCCAGCCTTTGTTGTTTATGGATTTTTTGATGATGGCCATTCTGTTTTTAAAAAAATTATTTATTTTTGACTGCCCTGGATCTTTGTTGCTACGCATGGGCTTTTCTCTAATTGCGGTGAGCAGAGGTTACTCTCTAGTTGCAGTGTGCAAGCTTCCTGGTGCAGTGGTTTCTCTCATTTTGGAGCAGCAGCTCTAGGTGCTCGGGCTTCAGGAGTTGTGGCTCAAGGGCTTTAAAGCACAGGCTCAGTAGTTGTGGCACATGGGCCTACTCTCTATGTGGCATATAGGATCTTCCTGGATCCAGGATCAAACAAGTGTCCCTTGCATTGCAAGGTGGATTCTTAACCACTGGACCAAAAGGGAGGTGCAGTACATGATTTTTTTTTCCTTTTTTAGGTTTTAATTTTTAAAAAGCTTTTATTTTATATTGAAGCATAGCTGATTAACAGTGTGATAGTTTCAGGTAAACAGTGAAGGAACTCAGCCATACATATACATGTATCCATTCTCCCCCAAGTTCCCCTCCCATCCAGGTTGCCACATAATGTTGAGCAGAATTCCATGTGTTATACAGTAGGTCCTTGTTGGGTATGACGATGGCCATTCTGATTGGTTTAAGGTGATATCTCATTATAGTTTTGATTTGCATTTCTCTAATAATTAGCAATGTTGAGCATCTTTTCATGTGCCTCTAGGAAGCTCATGAGCTGTTGAAGACCAGTTTCCTGTGTTCAAATTCCTATTCTGCAATTTACCAGCTGTGTGACCTTGGACATGCAAATTAGTTTCTCTGAAGCTCAGTGTTTTTATCTTTAAAATGGGGCTAATAATCCCCATTATATAGAGTTATTTTTAGGATTAATTAGTTAATAAATGCAAAACATTTGGACTATTGTATGACTTATAATAAGCATCATGTAAGCATTAGCTATTATTATTTATAAAGCTTTTAACACATTTTGACAAACTGTTCTGTCTAGAAAGTTTGTACTAGTTTACTTTCCCTTTAGTGGTGTCTAGGGGACCCATTTCCCCATACCATCATCATTGCTCTTAATCTTTGCCAGTTTAATAGACCAGATACAGTATCTCATTACCATTTAAATTTTTCAGCTGAGATTTAATTTGAAGATGAATTTATTTCCTGTGATATGGAAGGGTCTTCAAAAATCATGTAAGATGTTAGGGTTATTATGAACATCAGTTGTTTTGTCCCTATGGTTGTAATGAATGATGGTTAATACTGAGTTCTGGTTTAGAATATTTGCTGCAGTGTCTAATAGCTTAGTAACTATGTAAATAAGGTACACTGATGAATATTCATGAGACACTTAGCCCAGCTAAATAAATGCACCACCAAAGGGGTTAAATGAATGCAAAGATTTTTCCGCAATGAAATGCTGGCTAAATGACAGATACAGTTGCAGTGTGGGATTGTCCCACTCCTGTTTCCACACAGCCATTGTGCAGCTCATGACACCATCCTTGCACCTGCTCACGTGGCGTGCATCTGTGCTTTGTTGGCAGTACCACTGGCGTCGATGAAGGAGCTGGAGCTAGGCGTGATTGCTTTATATCTGTGGCTGTTAGTGCATGCTAAGATACTTCTGGTGGTAATTTTATTTACCACTTCCTCTTCAGTGACCTCATATCTCCTCTCTCAAATTACTTATGCAAATGTGTCATGATCACCATGTTGTAGCAGGCAAAGAAGTTTATCTGCTCCTGTAAACCGTCTGCCTGAAACCAGAAGTAGTTCGTGATGAAATTTCAATAACTTGAAATGTCAGGGGGTAGGAGCTTCCGATCTGACTCAGCTGTGACATGCGAGCCTGTGGGGAGGAGGGGACAATGGAGAAAAATGGTGTTTTTCTCTGGCAACTTAGCAAAAGCTGCTGGCATACCAAGGTCATCTGATTAAGTCTGTGTTGATCTGCACGGTTGTGTCACATGATGTCTGAGGGAAAAGAAACTTTTGGGGGGCACACTTTCGTGGAAAAGACAAATTAGATCATTCTTTTCTGGTTAGTTCTTCTTGTGTTTTCTTAAAACATTTTTCCCTAGCCCAAGATGATATAGATCTCCTTTTCTCCTAGAAGTTTATAGATATAGTTTCAGTATTTAGGTTTATGGTTTATATCAAATTAATTATTTGGGGTGAATCGCAAAGAGTCGGACACGACTGAGTGACTGAACTGAACTGAAGGGTCAAGTGTCATTTTTTCTCCACATGTTTTATCTAATTATTCCAGTTTAATTTGTTGAAAAAGCCTTTTTTTCCCTCCATTGACTTCAATGGAGGCCTCCAATAGGCCTTGCTGCCTATTGAAAATCAACTGGATATATATGTGTGGTTATAGTTCTTAAATTTCTTTTCTTTTAATTTATTTGCCCATCAAAGTGGTTTTCAAAATCTGGTCTACAGACCTGTGGGGGTCCTTGAGTACATTTGTGTAACCAAAACTATTTTCATAATACTACACGATGATACTAAGATATGTTTGCTGTTTACACTGATAGTATAAAAGCAATTGTGGGTAAAATTGCTGGTATTTTAGTATGAATCTGGGCCCTGGTGCCAAACTATATTCATTGTTAGTATATACACTGAAGATAAACTAATAATTTTATTAAAACTGACTCCTGGGTTTACATAATTAATTAAATTAAAAATTTAAGTTCTGTCATCATCATGATTATGTGCTCAGTTTTGTTCAATTCTTTGTGACCCTGTGGACTGTATGACTTAATTGATTAAGAATGTTGTTAGTTTCAGGTGTACAACAAAGTGATTGTTATACATATACATGTATCTATTCTTTTTCAAAAAATTTTCTCATTTATTACAAAGTATTAAGCAGAGTTCCATATGCAGTAGGTCCTTGTTTGTTATCTGCTTTAAATATAGCAGTGTGCACTTATGAATCCCAAATTCTCAGTCTAAGGATTGAGAGTCTTTATCTTTAAAATTTTTCATTTGATGAAATGGAAGGGATGCATAAAGCACTTCAATTATATGTCAAATATAATTGTAATGTGATGGTTGTCTAGAGCAGGAATGAGGGCCAGAGAGTGATAGTTTCAGTTTTGTACAACAAATCCTACAATTACTCAACATTGCCACCACAATGTGAAAGCAGTCATAGATAATATAGAGATGAATGAGTGTGGCTGTGTTCCAGTTAGTTTTATTTACTACAGTGAGCTTAAAGCTAGATTTGGCCTCCTGGGTCATAATTTGGGGACTTCTCTGGTCTAGGAGAAATGCCCTTATTTGATTTGCAAGCCGAACTAAACTTTTTTGTCTTCCATGAAACACCATCATTACTTGACAGAGTGACTGACAAACTATGATTATTCAGATTTGAGTATTTGGCAGATATTTCCTCAAGAATGAGCAAAGCAAGCTTGTCATTCCAAGGAGCTAAACTGACCATCTTTGTTGCCAATGATAACATTATAATTTTGCGGAATGTGTGCCTGACACCATAAGCATAATCGCTTCCCAGAACTTAAAGACTTTGTTGATAAGATTAGGGAGATTAATAAATGTGATTTAGTTTGATATTTTCTAATCATATGCGTTGTTGTCAGGAAAATGTGCTAACTTGATGAATCAATATTTTCCAAATGAACTAAGCCTGATATTAGAAAAACATGCATGGGCAGAAGATCCATTCAGAATGCAAGACAGACCAATGGAGCGTGAAAACTCCATCGATATATTTTCAGGTGCTACATTGCAACTAACCGTTAAAAAGCTACCACTTGAGTCTTAATGTGGTTTCCAAAGAGAATATATGTAAAAATCTGAAAAGTCTGTGAAAATCTTCATTCTAGTACATGTCCGTGTGTTGCATGACTTTCCTCGTGTACTTCAACCCAAGCAGCACGGCAAAGAGTTAAATGCAGGATCAGACAGGAAGATCCGGTCGTCTTCTACCAAGTTTGTTACTAAAGAGATTTTTTTAAATGTAAAACAAAACTAGCTTTCTCACTGATTTTTCATTGTTTTGGAGAATACTTAGTTTTCATAAAACTACCTAATTTGTTTTAACGTGAAATTGGTTTGTAATTATTGTTTTTAAATAAATTAAAAGTAAAGTTTGAAAATTTTCCAGTGTTGTTGGGGATATGGTAAATGTTGATAGATATGACCCATATAAACAAGAGCTCAATAGAATCCGTAATAATTTGTAAGAGTGTGTAGAAGTCTCTTCAGAGACCAAGACTCTTCAGAATTACTGGTTGTCTTTACCTCAATATCCCACTGTCTTAATAGTTGTAGCTCTAGAATAAGTCTTAAAAGTTCAGGTAGTAAGTTCTTAAATGTTATTTTTTTCAAGATTTTTTGTTATACTAGGTCCTTTAAGTTTTCATATAAATTTTGAAATCAATTTATCAATATCTTTTTGTTTTACTTATGTTTCCAGCTTTATTGAGATATAATTGACATACAGAACAATAATGTACTTAAGGTGCAAAATGTGATATTTTATTGTAATATATATTGTGAAATGATTCTGATACGGAGTTGATTAACTTTCACTGCTCACAGAGTTACTTTTGTTGTTGTTGAGAATACTAAAGTTCTACTCTCTCAGTGAATTTCAATGATTTAATACAGTATTATTAACTGTAGTGGGGCTTCCTTGGTAGCTCAGATGGTAAAGAAATCTGCCTGCAATGTGAGAGACCCAGATTCAATCCCTGGGTTGGGAAGATCCCCTGGAGAAGGAAATGGCAATTCACTCCAGTATTCTTGCCTGAAAAATCCCATGGACAGAGGAGCTTGGTGGGCTATAGTCCATGGGGTCACAAAGAGTCAAACACAACTGATTTGACTGAGCATTAACTATAGTAATATTAGATCCTTAGATCTTATTCATCTTATAAATCAAACTTTATACATTGTTACCAACCTTTCCCTATTTCCACCACCCTCAACTCTTGGCAACCACCATTCTACTCTGTTTCTATAAGTTTGAATTTTTATTTTTTTCAGATTCCACATAAATAGGTGACACTGTGCACTTATTGGGTTGGCAAAATATTCATTTGGTTTCTGTCATAAGATGTTATGGAAAAACCTGGACTAACTTTTTTTTTTAACCTTTCTTTTTTTTTTAATTTTTATTTATTTTTTTATTTTTTAAATTTTAAAATCTTTAATTCTTACATGCGTTCCCAAACATGAACCCCCCTCCCACCTCCCTCCCCACAACATCCCTCTGGGTCATCCCCGTGCACCAGCTCCAAGCATGCTGTATCCTGCATCAGACATAGACTGGCGATTCAATTCTTACATGATAGTATACATGTTAGAATGTCATTCTCCCAAATCATCCCACCCTCTCCCTCCCTCTGAGTCCAAAAGTCCATTATACACATCTGTGTCTCTTTCCCTGTCTTGCATACAGGGTCATCATTGCCATCTTCCTAAATTCCATATATATGTGTTAGTATACTGTATTGGTGTTTTTCTTTCTGGCTTACTTCACTCTGTATAATCGGCTCCAGTTTCGTCCATCTCATCAGAACTGATTCAAATGAATTCTTTTTAATGGCTGAGTAATACTGCATTGTGTATATGTACCACAGCTTTCTTATCCATTCATCTGCTGATGGATATCTAGGTTGTTTCCATGTCCTGGCTATTATAAACAGTGCTGCGATGAACATTGGGGTACATGTGTCTCTTTCAATTCTGGTTTCCTCGGTGTGTATGCCCAGCAGTGGGATTGCTGGGTCATAAGGTAGTTCTATTTGCAATTTTTTAAGGAATCTCCACACTGTTCTCCATAGTGGCTGTACTAGTTTGCATTCCCACCAACAGTGTAGGAGGGTTCCCTTTTCTCCACACCCTCTCCAGCATTTATTGCTTGCAGATTTTTGGATCACAGCCATTCTGACTGGTGTGAAGTGGTACCTCATTGTGGTTTTGATTTGCATTTCTCTGATAATGAGTGATGTTGAGCATCTTTTCAAAATGGAGAGATCACAACAGACAACACAGAAATACAAAGGATCATAAGAGACTACTATCAGCAATTGTATGCCAATAAAATGGACAACGTGGAAGAAATGGACAAATTCTTAGAAAAGTACAATTTTCCAAAACTGAACCAGGAAGAAATAGAAAATCTTAACAGACCCATCACAAGCACGGAAATTGAAACGGTAATCAGAAATCTTCCAGCAAACAAAAGCCCAGGTCCAGACGGCTTCACAGCTGAATTCTACCAAAAATTTCGAGAGGAGCTAACACCTATCCTCCTCAAACTCTTCCAGAAAATTGCAGAGGAAGGTAAACTTCCAAACTCATTCTATGAGGCCACCATCACCCTAATACCAAAACCTGACAAAGATGTCACAAAAAAAGAAAACTACAGGCCAATATCACTGATGAACATAGATGCATAAATCCTCAACAAAATTCTAGCAATCAGAATCCAACAACACATTAAAAAGATCATACACCATGACCAAGTGGGCTTTATCCCAGGGATGCAAGGATTCTTCAATATCCGCAAATCAATCAATGTAATTCACCACATTAACAAATTGAAAAATAAACACCATATGATTATCTCAATAGATGCAGAGAAGGCCTTTGACAAAATTCAACATCCATTTATGATAAAAACTCTCCAGAAAGCAGGAATAGAAGGAACATACCTTAACATAATAAAAGCTATCTATGACAAACCCACAGCAAACATTATCCTCAATGGTGAAAAATTGAAAGCATTTCCTCTAAAGTCAGGAACAAGACAAGGGTGTCCACTTTCACCGCTACTATTCAACATAGTTCTGGAAGTTTTGGCCACAGCAATCAGAGCAGAAAAAGAAATAAAAGGAATCCAAATTGGAAAAGAAGAAGTAAAACTCTCACTGTTTGCAGATGACATGATCCTCTACATGGAAAACCCTAAAGACTCCACCAGAAAATTACTAGAGCTAATCAATGAATATAGTAAAGTTGCAGGATATAAAATCAACACACAGAAATCCCTTGCACTCCTATACACGAATAATGAGAAAGTAGAAAAAGAAATTAAGGAAACAATTCCATTCACCATTGCAACGAAAAGAATAAAATACTTAGGAATATATCTACCTAAAGAAACTAAAGACCTATATATAGAAAACTATAAAACACTGATGAAAGAAATCAAAGAGGACACTAATAGATGGAGAAATATACCATGTTCATGGATCGGAAGAATCAATATAGTGAAAATGAGTATACTACCCAAAGCAATTTACAAATTCAATGCAATCCCTATCAAGCTACCAGCCACATTTTTCACAGAACTAGAACAAATAATTTCAAGATTTGTATGGAAATACAAAAAACCTCGAATAGCCAAAGCAATCTTGAGAAAGAAGAATGGAACTGGAGGAATCAACTTGCCTGACTTCAGGCTCTACTACAAAGCCACAGTCATCAAGACAGTATGGTACTGGCACAAAGACAGACATATAGATCAATGGAACAAAATAGAAAGCCCAGAGATAAATCCACACACATATGGACACCTTATCTTTGACAAAGGAGGCAAGAATATACAATGGAGTAAAGACAATCTCTTTAACAAGTGGTGCTGGGAAAACTGGTCAACCACTTGTAAAAGAATGAAACTAGATCACTTTCTAACACCGCACACAAAAATAAACTCAAAATGGATTAAAGATCTAAATGTAAGACCAGAAACTATAAAACTCCTAGAGGAGAACATAGGCAAAACACTCTCAGACATAAATCACAGCAGGATCCTCTATGATCCACCTCCCAGAATTCTGGAAATAAAAGCAAAAATAAACAAATGGGATCTAATTAAAATTAAAAGCTTCTGCACAACAAAGGAAAATATAAGCAAGGTGAAAAGACAGCCTTCTGAATGGGAGAAAATAATAGCAAATGAAGCAACTGACAAACAACTAATCTCAAAAATATACAAACAACTTCTGCAGCTCAATTCTAGAAAAATAAATGACCCAATCAAAAAATGGGCCAAAGAACTAAATAGACATTTCTCCAAAGAAGACATACGGATGGACTAACTTTTTGACCAACTCAATGTATTGCCCTTCTCTGTTTGGTTTGTTTCATTTAGCATAATGCCCTTCAGGTTCATCCATGCTGTTGCAATGACAGAATTTGCTTTTTTTTTTTTTCAAGGTGAAATGATGTTTCATTGTATTTTGTTGATCCTTGAATAATGTGAGTCTGAACTGCACAAGTCCATTTATACATGCATATTCTTCCATAGTAAATACTACAGCGGTCTTTGGTTGGTTGAATCTGTAGATGTGGAGGAACTAAAGATATGGAGGCCTACTATAAATTATACACAGATTAACTCATGTTATTCCAGTGTCATCTGAATATATGCCACATTTTCTTATCCATCCATCTACCACAGGACTTGTAAATTTTTTCCATATCTTGGCTATTGTGATAGTGCTGCTAACATGGGCATTCAAATATTATCTGAGATAATGATTTCATTTCCTTTGGATATATACCCAGAAGTGGGATTGTTGGATCATATGATAGTTCTGTATTTAATATCTTAAAGAACCTTTATACTGGTTTCTGTAATAGTCATACCTGTTTACATTCCCAGTGTTTCCTTTTCTCTATATCCTTATCAACATTTATCATGTGTTTTTGATAATGAACATCCAAACACATGTAAAGTGATATCTCATTTGCTATTTTGATTTGCATATCCCTGATGATTAATGATGTTGAACACTTTTTCATGTACCAGTTGGTCATCTGTGTGTCTTCTCTGCAAAAATGTCTGTTCAAGTCCTTTGCCTATTTTAAAATCAAACTATTTGCTTTTTTGGCTATTGCTGCTGCTGCTAAGTCACTTCAGTAGTGTCTGATTCTGTGTGACCACATAGACGGCAGCCCACCAGGCTCCCTTGTCCCTGGGATTCTCCAGGCAAGAACACTGGAGTGGATTGCCATTTCCTTCTCCAATGCATGAAAGTGAAAAGTGAAAGTGAAGACGCTCAGAATGTTCAACTGTTAGTGACCCCGTGGACTGCAGCCTACCAGGCTCCTCAGTCCGTGGGATTGTCCAGGCAAGAGTACTGGAGTGGATTGCCATTGCCTTCTCCATTTGGGTATTGAGCTCTATTCATATGTTATATATTTGGGAAATTAACCTCTTATCAGATACATTTTGTCTTTTCTCTTATTCTGTAGCTGCATTTTTATTTTATTGGTTCTTTGAAAATGCAGAATTTTTTTTATTTTGATGTAGCCTAGTTTATTTTTGCTTTTGTTACCTTTGCTTTTGATGTCAAATAAAAAATAATTGCCAAAACCAATGTCAATGATCTTATCTTCTATGCTTTCTTCTATGAATTTTAAGATTTCAGGTCTCATGTTTAAGTCTTTGACCCATTTTGAGTTGATCTTTTATGTTTTATGAAAAATAGGACCCAGTTTCATTCTTTTGCTTGTGTATATTGGTTTTCCAGCACCATTTGTTGAAGAGACTATTTCCCCTGCTTTGTATATTCTTAGTATTATTGTAAAAAAGATTAATTGGAACTACATAAGTGGGCTTATTTCTGGGGTCTCTATTTTGTTCCATGATCTGTGAGTCTGTTTTTGTGCCAGTGCATACTGTTTTGACTACTGTAGCTTTGTACTATAATTTGAAATCAGGACACATGATGCCGCCAGCTTTGTTCTTTCTCAAGATTACTTGGGCTCTTTGAAGTCATTGGTGGTTTTGTTCAAATTTAAGGATTTTTTTTTTCTATGTGAAAAATGTCATTGGAATTTTGATAGGGATTGCATTGAATCTCCAGATTGCTCTGGACAGTATGAACATTTATTACTTCTTCCAGTTCATGAGCATGGAATATCTTCCATTTATTTGTGTCTTGAGTTTCTTTCATCAGTGTTTTATGGTTTTCAGGGTACAGATCTTTTACCTCCTTGGTTAGTTAGTACTTTTTGTTTGTGATATCATTGTGAATTGAATTGTTTTCTAAAATTTATCTTTTTCTTTTAGTTTTATTTTTGTTGTTGTTGTTGTTGTTAGTGTATAGACATATAACGATTTTCCCCCAAATTTTTTCAGGTAAAAGTCACTCTTCTTAGGCAGGTACAAGTTCATGCACATATTTTAAAGGCCATTTTGGGTGAAAGTATTGAGGGAAAGTCAAATACAAAATATTAAACATTCTTGGAATTGACTTTCATGATATTACTCTTCTAAGTCTATGTAAGAAAATAAAAACTAAGTATAGGTCAGACTATGCCAAAGCCTTTGACTGTGTGGGTCACAATAAACTGTGGAAAATTCTGAAAGAGATGAGAATAGAAGACCACCTGACCTACCTCTTGAGAAACCTGTATGCAAGTCAGGAAGCAACAGTTAGAACTGGACATGGAACAACAAACTGGTTCCAAATAGGGAAAGGAGTACGTCAGCAAATAGGAAAAAGCTGTATATTGTCACCCTGCTTATTTAACTTACATGCAGAGTACACGAGAAGTGCTGGGTTGGATGAAGCACAAGCTGGAATCAAGATTTCTGGGAGAAATATCAATAATCTCAAATATGCAGATAATACCACCCTTATGGCAGAAAGTGAAGAAGAACTAAAAAGCCTCTTGATGAAAGTGAAAGAAGAGAGTGACAAAGTTGGCTTAAAGCTCAACATTCAGAAAATGAAGATCATGGCATTCAGTCCTATCACTTTGAGGCAAATAGATGAGGAAACAGTGGAAGACTTTATTTTTGGGGGCTCCAAAATCACTGCAGATGGTGATTGCAGCCATGAAATTAAAAGATGCTTACTCCTTGGAAGGAAAATTATGACCAACCTAGACATCATATTAAAAAGCAGAGAGATTACTTTGTCAACAAAGGTCCAACTAGTCAAGGCTATGGTTTTTCCAGTAGTCATGTATGGATGTGAGAGCTGGACTATAAAGAAAGCTGACCACTGAAGAATTGGTGCTTTTGAATTGTGGTGTTGGAGAAGACTCTTGAGAGTCCCTTGGACTGTAAGGAGATCCAACCAGTCCATTCTAAAGGAGATCAGTCCTGGGTGTTTATTGGAAGGACTGATGTTGAAGCTGAAATTTCAATACTTTGGCCACCTGATGCGAAGAACTGACTCATTCGAAAAGACCCTGATGCTGGGAAAGATTGAAGGCAGAAGGGGTTTATATGTAGATATACATAGAAAAATGACTAAATCAATGTTTACCAAAATACTAATGTCTGTGTAGAAAGATTTAATGTTTTCTTTTAAAATCTTATTGTTTACACTTTTATATGTCCTTGGAATTTTCAAGGTCAATTGTCAAATTTGTAATCTTCATTCTGAATAAAAATGGATAAATTTGTCAGTTTTGTCTAGTTATATCACTCGTTTTACAGTTATTCATATATTGCATTACATATCACATATAGTGTAATATAATTTTTTTCTTTTTAAATTATTTTCTTTATATATTTAATTTGACATTTTTGTGCATCTGCTAAATGGTATAGGGAAAATTATATATGTTTCAATTATTTTCTATCCGGGTTAAAATTCAAAATCCCCCACTTAAAAGCAGTCTGATCCTAGCCAAATTTCAAATCCTCTTTTTGCCTCTTCCCTCATCTGTAAAATTTATTTCAATAAAGTCTACTTAAGATTATTATCATCATCAGAGATACTATTAAGGAAGTTGCCAGCACAGTGTGAACTCAGTCACTTCAGGTGTGTCTGATTCTTTGTGACTTCATGGACTGTAGCCTACCAGGCTCCTCTGTCTATGGGATTATCCAGGCAAGAATACTCGAGTGAGTTGCCATGCTCTCCTCCAGGGGATCTTGAAGACCTGGGAATCAGGTATCTCCTGCATTGCAGGTGGATTCTTTACCCGTTGAGCCATCTGACAACACAGTGCTAGTGCTTGCTGGGTGTTTCGTAAATAGTGTTCCTTTATTACTACTAGGATCAGGCATGTAATCAGATGCCCAGCACAATAGTGTGCTAAGCAACAGGATTTCAAAGATAAACACTCTCTGACTCCATGCCCTGTGCCCTCAAGAACTCATCAGCTAAATGGGGAGATAGAAACATAAGCAAAGCAGATCTTATGTCATATGATTTGCAGCATGCTTGTGAGAAAAGGAATGTAAATACAATATGTAGGCAAAAGGAAGAGGATTTCAGGCAGAGAACAAGCAGCCTGAAGTTGATTTTCACATATACTGTACCTCCATTCTCTCTGCCTGTCTTCTCTCTGTCAGTATAGATTAAATGGAGTGAACTTGGTAGGAAATACTTGCATTTGCATAATTCTGTGTACTAAGTAAGCATTTCAAATTTATATATGGTCAATCTCCTCCTGTTATAGAGCACATGGAATTTTGCATTTATGAAAAAGTGGATTAAGTAACTTTTAAGTTTTTCTACAAGTTTCGGTTCAATTCAGTGGCTTAGTCATGTCCGAGTCTTTGCAACTCCATGAACTGCAGCACACCAGGATTCCCTGTCCATCATCAGCTCGCAGAGCTTGCTGAAACTCATGTCCATGGAGTGGTGATGCCATCCAACCATCTCATCTTCTGTCATCCCCTGCTCTCCCTGCCTTCAATCTTTCCCAGCATCAGGGTCTTTTCCAGTGAGTCAGTTCTGTGCATCAGGTGGCCATAGTATTGGCGTTTCAGCTTCAGCATTAGTCCTTCCAGTGAATATTCAGGACTGATTTCCTTTATGATGGACTGGTTGGATCTCCTCACAGTCCAAGGGACTCTCAAGAGTCTTCAACATCACAGTTCAAAAGCAGCAATTCTTTGACACTCAATTTTCCTTATAGTCCAATTTTCACATCCATACATGACTAGAAAAATCATAACTTTGATTATATGGATCTTTGCTGGGAAAGTAATGTCTCTGCTTTTTAATATGCTGTCTAGGTTGGTCATAGCTTTTCTTCCAAGGAGCAAGCATCTTTTAATTTCATGGCTGCAGTTACCATCTGCAGTGATTTTGGAGCTCAAAAAGTAAAGTCTCATTTTTTCCATTGTTTCCCCATTTATTTGCCACAAAGTGATGGGACCGAATGCCATGATCTTCATTTTCTGAATGTTGAGTTTTAAGCCAACTTTTCACTCTCCTCTTTCACTTTCATCAGGAGTCTCTTTAGTTTTTCTTTGCTTTCTGCCATAAGGGTGGTGTCATCTGTATAACTGAGGTTTTTGGTATTTCTCCCAGCAATCTTGAATCCAGCTTGTGCTTCTTCCAGCATGGCATTTCATATGATGTACTCTGCATATAAGTTAAATAAGCAGGGTGACAATATACAACCTTAATATATTACTTTCCCAATTTGAAAGCAGTCTGTTGTTCCATGTCCAATTCTAACTGTTGCTTCTTGACCTGCATACAGATTTCTCAGGAGGCAGTTCAGGGGATATGGTATTCTGACCTCTTTAAGAATTTTTCACAGTTTGTTGTGATCCACACAGTCAAATGCTTTTGAGTAGTCAATAAAGCAGAAGTAGATGTTTCTTCTGAAACTTTCTTTTTTGATGATCCAATGGGTGCTAGCAATTTGATCTCTGGTTCCTCTGCCTTTTCTAAATCCATCTTGAACATCTGGAAGTTCATGGTTCATGTATTGTTTGTTGAAGTCTGGCTTGGAGAATTTTGAGCATTACTGTGCTAGCGTGTGAGATGAGTGCAATTGTGCGGTAGTTTGAGCATTCTTTGACATTGCCTTTCTTTGAGACTGGAATGAAAACTGACCATTTTCAGTCCTGTGGCCACTGTTGAGTTTTCCAAATTTGATGGCATATTGAGTGCAGCACTTTCACGATATCATCTTTTAGGATTTGAAATAGCTCAACTGAAATTCCCTCACTTTGTTTGTAGTGATGCTTCCTAAGGCCCTTTTGACTTTGCATTCCAGGATGTCTGGCTCTAGGTGAGTGATCACACCATCATGGTTATCTGGGTCATGAAGATCTTTTTTGTATAGTTCTTTTGTGTATTCTTGCCACCTCTTCTTAATATCTTCGGCTTTTGTTAGGTCCATACCATTTCTGTCCTTTATCGAGCCCATCTTTGCATGAAATGTTCCCTTGGTATCTCTAATTTTCTTGAAGAGATCTCTAGTCTTTCCCATTCTAATGTTTTCATCTACTTCTTTGCATTGATCACTGAGGAAGGCTTTCTTATCTCTCCTTGCTGTTCTTTGGAACTCTGCATTCAAATGGATACATATTTCCTTGTCTCCTTTGCCTTTATCTTTTCTTTTTTCAAATATTTGCAATGCCTCCTCAGGCCACAATTTTGCCTTTTTGCATTTCTTTTTCTTGGGCATGATCTTGATCACTGTACAG